>NW_026606066.1:19465000-20862500 GCF_029834395.1 Sorex fumeus | reverse complement strand
TATAAAGTTAGTTTCTACATTGTTCCCCTACTCTGCTCTGACTTGTCCTTAGTAATAGAGCTCTGTTTCCATCTGCACCCTCCCTGGTCTCCAGAAGTGGCAGATCTCTGCCAGGCTAGTGGCACTGATCTTTGCTGCTTTATATTGATTTGCTGTCAGCAATTGGATTAGGGAGGAACATTTAAATCAGGTCTGGCCATGAGACTTGTGGGTAGTTCTTTTGAGAGATTCTAGGAATGGAACAAAACAAATGCACCGAGTGTACTTCCTCCTGTTAATGCTCTCACATGCTGCTATGCCCACCTGTGATCCTTGTACCTCTGAGTGAGCACTCCATTGTAACCATGGGCAGCAACTACACTGGGGGGATGGAAAGAAACAAAACCTAGGTTCAGTTGTATGTGCATGAATTGACTGATTCTGGCTTCATCTGACAACCACAGTTGTGGCTATCCAAGATAATAAATTCCATTATGGTTTATATCATTAAGGTGAATTTTCTGTTGTATGCTGCTGAAAGCAGCAAACTGATAAATATCCTAATTCCAGAGAATATCACTATTCCCCCAAACATAGGAGTGCAGAGTCAAGAGAATCAGTTTCCATTTTTTCTTCATCATTCTTCCCATCCTTCCCTCTTCATATACCTCCTCTCCTACCTGTCTCATTCTGTTTCCTTATTTTGGTTTTGTTATAAAAATTTTTCCTTTGGACATCTTAAAATAATTTCTAATTAATCTTCCTGTTTCCAAGCTTGGTCTTGTTTATTTGTTTGTTTTTGTTTTTGAGCTATACCTGGTGGGGCTCAGGGTATACATGTAGTCAGGTATATATATAGGTATGTATATGTTATATATACATATACACACATATAGGGTGCCAGTGATCATTTTTTGTCTATCCTTTAGACTGCAATTAACTCCTATATCTCTGTTTCTAGAAGGAAAAATCAATCACATCAACTTTCCACTTAAATTCTTTAACATTTTCTCATTGTTAGTAATAGTGAAAAGAAGTTCTATTTTCATGTTTACACGGTTTTCTAATCTGGCTCTCACCAAGTTTTTGATGCTGAAATGTTCTTTTTAAAGCATGGTTCAATTGACTCCGACTTAAAAAGCAGAAAGTCCCTGCTGAGCTATTTCTAACTTTAAACGGGTCATTTTCTTTTTGTGCCATATCAGTATTCTGTAGGTAAATTTACAGGTGTATATATATATATATATATATATATATATATATCACAATAACTTTGCTGATAAATTTGTCTTCAATAATCCACATATTCTTTGAAGTCATGGGCTATGTGTTTTTTTTATGAATCTCTTATTAAATCTAGTGTTTTAATAATAAGAGGTATTTAATACATATGAACATATATAAGGTGATTAATGATAGAGGGAAGCATAGAAAGGAGAAGGGGAAAATTTTCACTCATTAAAGCTTAGGCCACAAGGAGATAAATGTATATAACATCTGTCCTTCACTTGCAGCAAATAAGGGTTACATCATACTACAGGACAGATAAACACTACAATAACCCAATTCTTATTAATGAAATTAGACTAATTAATTTTTTTATTTGAATTGCTTTGAAAAGACATTTAGGAATCCCAGAAGTCATAAATTGCATTAAATAATGATTAAAGCATGAATTGTTCAATAGTTCAATCTATAAAGTAAATACTACATGTCAATTGCATGTTCAATATTTTTGTATTTAAAACATTTTTCTTTCTAGGAGCAAGTTAACTGACTGTCAAACTCTGCACTTTTTGAGAAATAGATAAATAAATACAAGATCCACTGATTTACACATCAAAGCAATGTAATTTTTGAAAAGAGAAAATTTGAAAAGAGAAAATACAATTTTGATTATGGTGTATCACAATGTTTGGAAATATGGCAAGCTAGATCTGAGCTCACTTTATGTGAGGATAGTTATAGCTTTCTCTGCAATTTACAAAATGGATTCATTATATGACCCTCTAGGCACATGTGCCCTGCATTAGAGGCATGATCCAATGATTATATTGACAGCAAAGTCAAGTGAGGAAATAAAATTCTATAGCAAAAATCCCTTCCTGTGTAGCCTTCAGAGCCTACTTGAACAGACCCAGGCAAACAGAAGGTAGTATATTATAGCCAGATTTCAGAACAATTAAAAATGTTCACATTTGAGATTTTCCCAATTTTAACTTGGAAAAGTAACATAGAATATTTCCATCTCAAATTTGATGACAAAATCACATGATAAAATGTTTAATTGAAATAAAGAATAAGAAAGTGACATTATGATATAACCAGGCAGGACTGCCTATTGATTATATGACTCTCAAAGCAAAGTTGCCCGAATATGGACCATAATTACTTACTTACTGTGTGATTTTGACTGAGTTTCTTAATATCTCTGTGCTTTCATTTCCCCATATGTGAGTGATGGTGACAATTCTGCCTATCTATAGAGTTTTCATGAAGATTAAATGTGTCATTGTGAAACAGAACACTGTGTGACACACAGAAGTGCTATGTAAGTGCTTGGTAGATAAACAGCAATTTGTATTCATTTCCTAACATAGATCCGGCAAATAAAATATCTAAAGTGGGGTTCTTTGCATTTCAGCCACATCTACATAAAAGGGCAGGTAGAAGAAAATAAAGTAATAATGTAAGTAGGAGTAAAGAGAGGTACCTTGTTAAGGAATTAATTAGGTCAATATAAATGGTCATTTGGCCATTTCAAAGTTTTGGCTAGAAGTACTTTGGTTTTCTGGTAGCTAAAGAAGCAGATATTAAAAGGTAAAACAAACAAACAAAAGACCATTATTTAAAAAAATTCCTGACCAAAAGCAAATACAAACACACACACACACACACACACACACACACACACACACACACACACCACTGATGGAAGGATTGTTACTAAAGGGAAAAAGGGGCAACTGAGGGTTGAAAGAAGGAACTAACCTATTTTGTAAAAGAAATTAGAAACTAGAGTTGGATAGGTAGTTCAGAGGATAGGGTGCCTGCTTTGCATATGATCCACCTGAGTCTGATTCCTGGCATCCCATATGGTCCCCTAAACACTGCCAGGAGTAATTCCTGAGTGCAGAGTCAAGAGGAAGCCCTGAGCAATGCCAGTTGTGGCCCCCAAACTAACAAAAACTATCAAACAAAAAAGAAAACTTATATACTATCCTGTTCTGGGGTAGGATGAGAGAAGTAGAGTCTTTCAGCTAGAGAAATGCCTTCTTATTCTGAATTTCAAAAACACACATCAAAATTAGTATCTGAATGTATCAAATGAAACCACACTCACAGTTTATCTCCTGGCCTAGAAGTGCTAATTGATATAGAATGTGCAAGTACACCCTGATACCTCTGCTTGAATCTCAACAATGTAGTATTCTAGATTGAACAACTCATTCTTATGGAGATATTTGTTTGGAAAAAGGTGCAAAATATTGGGGAAAACCAACTCATTGGGTCAAATTGTATTTCCCAACAGGAGGGTTTAAGTGCTTTTAGTAGGTATGTAGAAGGAGTAAGGACAAATTGAGAGTCTAGTGCAGCAAGAAGAGAAAGAGCAGTCAAAGGAAGGATTTTTATGGTCCAGGATAGTGTTATGAAATACAGAGTTTTGAAAAATCCCTATCACTTTGGTAATTCTCATTCAGTGTTGCTAACCCACTCTACCACTTAGCTATACTCTTACAATATGGCTAGAGAATGAAATCAGTATAGAAAATTAACCAAACACCAATAAACCACTCCTTTAAAAAGAATCAAATACAGGAGGATGGTGCTGCCAGCAGGTCAATCTGTATCTGATGGTGCCTTCAGACTTTCAAACGGCCAAAAGTTAGGTATGTGGGAGACACGCCCACAAACCAACTCCCTCCGGCTCAGCTATATAATTGGAGGCATGGCCTCTATGGTTCCTGATTGAACTGCATAACGGCCATGATCCCACAGACTCAGAAACAAATCTTGAAACCCAACGCCTTTTGGCAGAAATGCATCCAGTCCCTGCAGTAGGTTACAGGTGCTGTCCAACCCAGGTGCGAATAAGTTTTGTGCCTTGGCCTGTTCCCCCTGGCGGCCCATTGACCGCCATCCTTCAGAGGCCTCTGGACAGTCAGGTTTGGCCCTCAGTGATGAGACACATTGGGCCTCACTGGATGGGGGTGGAGCCAGCCCTTTCCTCCCTGTCCCAATGAGACCCCAAGTTGCTGCCCACAAACGGCCTCTCTGGCTCCTGATCAAGCTGCTTAATGGCCATGATCCAAGAGACTCAGGAACAAATCTCGAAACCCAGCAGATTTTGGAAGAAATACCTCCAGATTTAATTGTTAAAATTTCAGAATTTCAAAATCACGCAGTCACTACTGGAGCTGCACGACATCATATGTTATTCATAACCAGCAATAGAAAACAAATGGTCTACTGTTGCCTTTTTGGCAGATCTGAGTGTTGGGGTAAAATCCCAAATAATAATTGTGGGTCTGATGTCAAAATATGGAAAGTAATCAAAGTAGAGAGAGAGAGAGAAAGTAATGTGGAAATCATCTGCCTCACAGGTAGCGGGAGGGTGTGTGATGGGGGTATACTGGGGTTTTTGGGGGTGGAGAATGGGCACTGGTGAAGGTAGGGGTGTTTCATTGTATGACCAAGACTTAAACCCGAAAGTTTTGTAACTGCTCTTACGGTGATTCAATAAATAAATTTTTTAAAAATGAAAAAAAAATTAAGGTGGAGTCCATGCCCAATTCAATCAGCTAATCAGTGTCTGAATAAATAGCAGTATCCCTACATAAAAAAAAATTAAAAGAAATAGCACTGTCCTCCTATTGTTCATTGATTTGCTTGAGCGGGCTCAGTAACATCTCCATCGTGAGACTTGTTGTTACTGTGTTTGGCATATTGAATACGTCACGGGGAGCTTGCCAGGCTTTGCCGTGCAGGCGAGATACTCTTGGTAGCTTGCCAGGCTCTCCGAGAGGGGCGGAGGAATTGAACCAGGCTTGGCCAGGCCAGTTGCCGAGGCAAACGTCTTACCACTGTGCTATTGCTCCAGCAGTATCAAATAAAGTTGTCCCCTTTTTTTTCTCATCTAATCCTGTTACCATCCCTAAAAGTCACCTGATGATACCACTGCTGTGTAATGATAAAGATTCCTAGATTCCATGTACAAATTACTTACTTGAATTGAAATCAAAACTCATACATTTTAGATAAAAAACAAAATGTTCTCTTTCTACCATTTCACACTGACAAATGATCTAGAATCGAGAGTTCTTTCCTGATGTCAAAACTTATCCAAATTCAGAGTAAGAGCCAGATCTGCCATTTGCATCTGCATCGACTTAATAGCTATAGTGATTCAGAAAAGCTGACTAGTGGGAATGATTGGAAATGAGCAGTGGAAATTGCTTTCAATTTAATACCCATGAATCAATGGTTCTTGCTGATTTGAACAGTGGGGAAAAGTTTACTGATATTAAATCAGAAAAAATAGTTGTACAAAGCCCCTAAGGGTGAACAAAGCTTTATCAACCTTTACCGAGAAAGTTGTTCCCTCATTATTTGAAGCCAGGAATAGTGAGAAGAGTGAAACTCAATGCCACAGCTTAAATGAGTACCCTAGAATAGTATAGTTTGGAGTTCTAAATTCATAAACCACTAAATTCATATAGAATTCTTACATGAATAATTCTACATAGAAGTACTACTGCTAAATACTTAAGGAAGCAGGATATTAGAAGATTTATGCATTTCGTTCCAATTACATCCTTGATTTGTTCCAGAAAGAGGAAAATACTTTTAATAATAAAACATACACTACTGCACTGTACTGTCCATCACTGAAAAATTTACTGTTTATTAAATCTCAGTATTCCTACGACTTGTTAACTGCATCTCAATTTGATTGGAATGAGATGTACACTTCGTAGAATCTTGTCCAGGGGGTTACCCTGTGTCACAATCATCCATAATTAAAGAACCAGGACTAGGGGCAAAAGAAGAACCCTGGGATGGATGATAACCTGATATATATATATATATATATATATATATATATATATACACACACACACACACACACACACACACACACACACACATATCCCTTTTGGGAATCTGATACTCAATTGACTTTCTCATGCAGGTGTAGGTTTGGCTTTGCTCCCTCTGTTCTAATAGGATTATCCTAACCTCATCTTCTCGCAGATTTCTTCCTGTACTTCCAACTTGAAAATGGCTTTCTAGCTTTGATTTTCCCTTAAATTATTCAGCTACAGCATTCTGATTTTAGCTTACACCTTGAATAAAAAAGGTGACCATGACTGAATCAAAGTTAGCATTTAACTTAAAGTAAGGCCAAGTATATAAATTCAAATGCATGGGCAACTCCAGGGTCATCAACTGAGTTATCTCTTAGAACTTATCAAATATGTATCAAATGAATGGACAAATGAATATGTGTGAACACTTTAAATGATATTTGTACCACAGTGATATATATTATGTTCAAATACTATATTTACATAATTATTTATAAACACTTGTATTTATAAATACTGTATTCAGTATTCATATATTTATGCTAAGCCACTCAAACCACCATAAAATAGAAAATCTTCATTCATAATGAGCATGACATATACGTAAGATGTTGCCTTCTTATTGTTCAGAATGGATGTGTTTTTGCATCATGATAATAGTATTTAGTTGTACTATGCTTGGGATGTGTGAGCTCGCCTGTTTATTTAATTACATTTATTTATGTACTTGTTTGGGGACCATACCTAGTGGTGCTCAGGCATTATTTCTGGCTCTGCACTAAGGGATCACTTCTGGAAGTACTTGGGGGGACCATATGTGGTGCTGGGGTTTGAACCAAGGTTGGTTATGCAAAGCAAGTACCTGAAATCTTGTGCTATCTCTCTGCCCTCTTCATTTTTTTTTTAAAAAAGTACTGATTTCCTTAGACACTCTACATATAAATGTATATTTTAAAAACTTACTTGATTTTTTTTGAGGTCACAGTCAAAAGTTATTTTTTTTCTTTTTGGGTCATACCCAGTGATGCACAGGGGTTACTCCTGGCTCTTCACTCAGGAATTACTCCTGGCGGTGCTCAGGGGACCATAGTGGATTCTGGGAATCGAACCTGGGTCAGCTGCGTGCAAGGCAAACGACTTACCCGCTTTGCTATTTCTCCAGCCCCGCAGTCAGAAGTTCTAAGGGCTTGCTACTGGCTCTGCTTTCAGGACTCATTCCTGGTGATGCTTGGGGGAGCACAGGAATTGAATGCAGGTCAGATGCATGCAAGACTAGCACATTACCCACTCACTGTACTGTTTCTCCAGGCATTCAAAATATTTACCCTAAAAGTATACTCACAATTTTCACTGCCATGAATTTTATCACTAAATTAAAGCCCCAAAGTTTGGTTAGTCACCCCCAACATCTGAATATTTTGGTGTTTCCAATCATGAGCTTTGTCATATAAGACTGTTGTAAATATATTGTTACATGGGGACTTAAAAGCTTAAATTTTTTTCTTTTACATAATACCTCAAGTTAGGAATAGCTCTAAGAGCATGATCATTTTTATTTAGCTTTTGCAGAACCAGAAAACTCTCTAAAAAAACACACCAATTATTCCATTATCAATAGAGAAGGCTCTATACTGTTATGAATACTTACATGGTTTGAGAGATCTACAAAAATAATATCTATAAGCTCTGTTTTCTGCAGCCTTGTATGGCTAGAGGGCTCCTCAGAGGCACCCTGATCTCCTAATGTGGCATTAATTGAATGTCCAGTGATTAGTGCCACAGTGTATGCTGAACAGTTGGTCTCATGATCATGATTTGTTTCAGTTGATCTATTAAAATTTAATATTATGAGGCCTGCTTGGGAAATAAAATCAGGTAGCAACTATTTAGGAGTTGGAGAAGGAACAGTTTATATCAGTGGCTTGGTATTTTCACAAAGTTTCCAGCTTCAAATTGCTCAGCATTCTAATTTCATACCCATTTTCAGCACCAACTATTGATTTCTCCACTCACCGTTCTACTGTTGCCATTGCAAATGTCATGCTTTTTTTCTGCTTTATTCAGTCCTCAGCCCTTTCTTGGCCAGAGGTTATGCTACTGGCCTGGAAAAACTGCTTTTAAATTTAATGAGATGGGTGTTGTCCTTAAGACAGAGAAGTTACGATCACAGAAACTTTGCTGAATTCCATTTCACCTGACTGCAGGAGTTGACATTTGAAATCAAGATTAGCTAGAAGGGTACATTGCCCCTTTGACCTCTACTCCTGCCCTCTCCAGAGTCAGTGGGGAGCCATATGGACAGGATCATAGAGTTTCTTCCCCTTATTCTCCACTCTTGGAGCAGGGTGGGTTGAGTTTCCTCTCCACTCTTGGAAGAGGGTGGGTTGAGTTTCCCTCTCCGCCCCGAGCAGAGCCCCTGAAAGCTGAAGACCTCCAGGACCCATCCAAAGCCATGCTGAGACCACTCTCCACACGCTTGGACGAGGAACTGGTAGAGGAACCCAAGTGTGAGGGACCTGGGGCTGAGATCTCCAAGCCTGCTCGGTTCGGGACTGGGCCTCCTCCACTGAGCTCCCCCACCTTCCAGTAGCTAGACAGTTATACCCACCAACTGCTGTGTAACCCCATCAATGGCCATCCAGAGACTATAAAACCAAGCTCCCAGAAGTGAACAAGGCAGAGCCTCCTGCCCTCGTGCCTGGCAGTCCTCATTGGGGCCCCTTGGAGGAGGGCGGGTTGAATTTCCCTCTCCACCCCAAGCAGAGCCCCGACAGCGGCCATGCGACCTCTTATTCTCTAATTCTCACTCTCAGAAATGCCAGCAGGCTACTGAGAATATCATACTCACCTATATGCTTGACTAGGAACACCTATTAAGGTGATTAGAGGCAGCCCCAAAAGCCTCCATCCATCTTGGTGAACTCAGCAAACTACCGAGAGTACCCCGCCCGCATGGCAGACCCTGACAAGCTACCCGTGGCATACTAGATATGTCAAAAACATTAACAATGAATGGTCCTCATTCCCCTGACCCTGAAGGAGCCCCAATATGTCATCGGGCTACACTTGCATGTGACAGGGACAAATGGAGATGTTACTGGGCCCACTCGAGCAAATTGAAGAACAATGGGGTAAAAGTGATCGTGATAGTGATTCTCCACCCTACACAAAATACTTATTTACCTTTCTTTATTATTTGTCTTTGAAGGCATTAACTGTTCGGGGGGAAAATTACTAACTAGCACACAGCAAAAAATGTGTGGAAAATGTCTATATATTTTCCTTTCAGATTCCAGAAAAATAACTCCCACTCTGGTAGTGGAAGCATCACATAGTGACTCAGAGTCAGGCGTTAGGTGGAGGTGGGAAGGGAATATAATGGATCTTGCACCTTAGTTGGTACAAGGAAATAATATTGTACTGAGCTCTCAGCTCTTACCCTCTTCTCTCACCATAGTTACTTATAGCTGACAAGAAGATAAAAAGAATTGGGCTCATGGTGGCCCAACCATTTGTCCTTCTCTCCTCCATCCTCATCCTCATCCCATTCCTTTCTCCCAACATGTAATTTTGTTGAATTCAATTTAGGGGTGCTCTTTAGTTATCAAATGAATCACACAGAGTTGTGTCTTGTACTTAATTTAAAATGCTTGTTTCTTTCATATTTCTCATTATTCTCTCCTTACACTTTATAAAATATTAAGTCACAGTTATTTACAATGTTGTTAATGACAGGTATCCAATGTTCACAAACCACACCCTTCACCAGAGTGTCTGCTTCCCTTTTCCATAACCTACAAACCCAGCTTCCAAAAGGACTTAGACAACATAATTGTATTTACATATCTAGGAAGGTTTCATGGTCAATCAAGGGCTATAAGAGGGTATACTTAGAAATGTTCTCAAAATCGTTTCTTCTGAGAATATTAAAAGTACATGCTCTGTTAAATGGGCTGGAGCAATAGCACAGCGGGTAGGGCGTCTGCCTTTTACGCAGCCAACATGGCCGACCCGAGTTTGATTCCTCCGCCCCTCTCGGACAGTCCGGCAAGCTACCGAGAGTATCTCGCCCGCACGGCAGAGCCTGGCAAGCTACCCGTGACGTATTCAATATGGCAAACTAAGTAACAACAAGTCTCATGATGGAGACGTTACTGGGCCCACTCGAGCTCTGTTAAATAACTTCCCCTCTAGGAGTTAAATTCTTTTATTTATAGAATAATTCAAATAAACACACCACATCCATTTGGATAAGTAAACTTTTCTTTTGTTAATTTAAGTTGATTTTGTTTGAAAAGAATATCTGTAAAAAAATTTAAAAAAAAAGAATTTCTGTAAGATCCACTGTCCTCCTGTTCATTGATTTGCTCGAGTGGGCCCAGTAACGTCTCCATCATTGTGAGACTTGTTGTTACTGTGTTTGGCATACTGAATACGTCACGGGTAGTTTGCCAGGCTCTGCCATGATCTGTAAGATAGGATTCATATTTTGGAAACATCTGAACTATCTCTCAGAGTAGAAGGGGTTGTGTCCCATTTATCAAACAGATGCTGACATTGCTTCCCGGTTTTTTAGAAGATGTCATGCCTTGACTCCTGACCTTCTTTCTCAGTTCCTTATGCCTCTCCTCCAAGGCCTCCTTAAGCTAGAACTGCACACTCACCCAGACCCAAATGAGGATGCTTCCAACTTTCCCCTGGCCACCTTCCATTTCCCTGTTCTTGTTTTTTCATCTTCTCTTGCTTTTTTTCTGAAGTGGGGAATTATAGTTTATGTGTTGCACCAATAGTCTGTATAACACCTGCAGAGCTAAAATTAAGGTCATCACTGAAACTCAGCCAGGATCATTTTTTCTAGTTTTACAGTTTCAGAAAAGTAGTATTTTGGAAACAAATTTTTCCATAATTCCAGGGACAACTGATCTTTCACAATAGAGATATCTTGTCAATCAGGAGAGTTTTATCAAAATAGTCGTGCTTTTAAAAGATTTTGTGAAGATATACTAACACATAGATGTGGAGTTTTATGGGCAGAATACTATTGTTGGAATTGACTGCCTATTTGAAAGTTCTTGGCAACGAGCAGCTGTGCATAGATGTCATTATAACAGCCTTTTCTTTGTTGGTGAGTTCTTATAATTATAGTGGGCCCTGCACAGTACAAAATGCCTTAGAGCATGATTACTGGAACTGATTGTTTAAAGAAGTGCTTTCAACGTTTTCTATGCGAATACACAAAGAAAATTATATTGGAGCAGTCCAGTGGGGTGAATGGTCAAAGCTGACTGACCATGTCTGGACCAGGCAGTCTGGCCATTCTCTGCCCTATAAGCGACTCTTAAAGATACTCAGTTCAGAACCTCAACTCACTCTCCCAAAGGATCTGATCTAAAACAGATGCAGTTTGCTATCATCCATAAGTATTTGTCAGTTGAGACTCTCTTAGTCACAGAAAGTCTGTGTTTGTAAAAATTACTTTGAAATCTCGATTCACTGTCTTGAGGCACTATTGAATAAGCTTTTTTTTAGAAAAAAAACGCTTGTATTATGTCTTGAATTTCTTTGAAACTTGTCTGAAAATTTTGACTCATGCCATGAGAGACATGTTGGCAGTGTGAAATGAAATTATTTTTCAAACAATCACACAAACATTTTAATGTAAAATTTTAAATGTTGAATGTTTTTAGGATATGTGATATTAACTGGTAGGGGCTACATATGTGAAAATCTTTAATAGCTTTTTGCATTTCTCTGAACAGATGGGTAGAACTCTATCATTCAGTGATTACTCTGAAATTAATAACAGTTATGAGTTTGAGAGGCACTGTGAGAATAATACAATATGTGATGCTCCAGTTCTTACTGTTCTTTTTGATGGTTGTTTTTATAAACAGACATTCAGATTTGGCCCTTCCTGCTATGCACTGAACCACAGAATCCCTGGACACATAAAATGACCAATACCAACAAATCAGTAAGAGGTACAAACAGCCCCTGAGAGCAAGCAAACCCAGAGCTCTGTATTTCAACAGTCATTTGCAGCATAGTAGCTTGATCAATAAATACAAAGCAATGGGGGGAAAAAAGAGTATTGATCTGGACTAACTGCATCAGAAAAACAGGAAATGACTGTCAATGTGTTTTATGCAACCCAGGCTTTTTCACAACAGAAAAAAAATACCTATCATAGCAGGTAACTGAAATCTGTTGGTCTTAAAATATTTAGCAGCCTGAAACATTTCCACTACTTTTCTGATGAGTCTGCCATTCCCTTCTCATCATGCAGATCATTAAATTCAGATTATCTACACATGGCAAGCAATTTCAAGTGACTCCAAATGTCTTTCCTCTGCAATGTGGCTTGTTTAAAAAGCCTGAAAAAATGTGTGGAGAGAGAGTGGGAGAAAATAATAACCTGAGCATGCCATCCAAATACCTCATTCATGATTTGAATAAATGAATGGAAAAGTGAATAAATGAAAAAAGATGTATTTCTTCTTGGTATATGCATTTTAATGCTCTTTTATTTCATGAGATGGTACACCTGCACAGATCTAGTCTCCTCCTGACCTTGTGACCTACAATTTAGCATCTGATACAATTGTTAATTGATAAATACCTCAGGAAAAATCTTCCTACCTTCTATTCAGGAAGCAAAGAGAGTGAGGGTAAGAATCAGTCCATGCACCCCGACTTCTTCAAGAAGATATTCAAGATTTGTATAACTGGGACCACCTTAGTCCATGAACATATGATGACTTATCTTATATCTTAGGGAAAATTCGGTCACGGTCCTCCTGTTGTTCATCGATTTTCTCGATGCGGGCCCAGTAACGTCTCCATCATGAGACTTTGTTGTTACTATGTTTGGCATATCGAATACGTCATGGATAGCTTGCCAGGCTTTGCCGTGTGGGCGAGATATTCCTGGTAGCTTGCTGGGCTCTCCGAGGGGGGCGGAGGAATCGAACTCGGGTCGGCCATGTTGGCTGCGTGCAAGGCAAACGCCCTACCCGCTGTGCTATCGCTCCAGCCCTAGGGAAAATTATGTATTAAATTCTTTACTATTACGCACTATAGGATTTGCCTTCTGCCATTTGGGCAGGTTGCTACATCTTCATAACTCCTCTTTTTCTATGAAAATGTGGCTTAAAATTTTCTATAAAAATGTGATGGTGTCTCACTAATAAAAATTTTTTTAAAATGTGGCTGAAATTCTTTTTACTGAATGAATATAGTACTTACAAATTCAGAGCATTCTCAAAATATTCATACAAGGAAACAGCAGACAATATTCTTTATTCACTTACTTCTGTTAAGGTAACTTGATTTATAATAGTGTTAATGTTTAGCTTTTAGTTTTCAATGCTATTGTACTACCACTACCACCTAAGTGCCCCAAAGTCTCTACCTATGTGTCTGGTTCTTTCTGATTTACCCTGGCTCTTCCCTGAGTCCTTCTTAGGAACCTCAGTTCGGTTGGTGAGTCTTTAGGATATTTTTTTCCCAACACTGTCCTTTCCCTTGCTTTGTTTCTTATATACCATATTTGATTAACATCATCTAACATTTGTCCTTATCCCTCTCACTAATTTCACTTAACATGACACTCTCACATTTCATCCAAGTTGTAGCAAAAGGTAAGATTTTAACCCTGTCTTCTATCTGAGTAGCACTTTATTTTGTATTTTAAAGAAATCTCACAATTTCTTTAACCTGTCATTGGGTTAACAGGGGATGCACATTGTGTTATTGAGGTAAATGCTCAGGGGTAGGACCACTGAATCATATGTCAGCTCTATTTTTAATTTTTTGAGAAGTCTCCATACTATTTTTCATAGAGGCTGAACCAACCAAAAGTCTCACCAACAGTGAGTGACAGTAATTTTTTTTAAAAAATCACATCCCCACCAGTCCTGGTTGTTTCCAGAGTTTTTGATAGAGAACAGAAAAAAAAATCAGAAGCTTTTGGATCTCTAAATTCTTATGGAAGAAGCATGGTCTTGGGTTATTTGGCTATACAAATGAAAGTAATTCACAGCAAACACAAGTTCCATGTTTCCATACAGTTTACAAATTGATAAGGAAGAATGTCCAAGCACTTCAATCTTAGAGAAGAAAAGGGGAAAAAATGAAGGTAGAGAACAAAGGTGAAGGATGAATTGAGGAATGAAAGAAGTTAATCAAAAGAAAAGAAGAAAACGCAGATGAAGAGATAGGAGGCAGACACGAAACATAGGAACGATAAAGCAAGCAAAGTAATTGCTCTAAACCAACTCTAAGCTAAGCAGAAAAAGCTGCCTATTGTTTTACTTTTCAACAGCAAAAGCTCATCTATGAAACTATAAAGCTATTTGTGGCACCTTGTGTTGGTATCAAAATATGTGAATAATCTGATGAAAGGATATGTTATAGATTTTCTCTAAATTCATTCATTTGCCGTATCAATCTGTTCAGCTTTCAAACTACTTACAATTTGAGCCATATAATGCCTTATTGTATGGGGCTGCCTTGTATACTGCAGGATGTTTCATGGCATGTTTGACCTCTGCCTATTGGATTACAGGCTCCCTGTTAGTTATTGTAAATAAAATATCCCCAGACACTGCCAAGAGTCCCTGAGGGAAACTGTCCTTGGTTGAGAAGTATTGTTCTAGGCATATGTACTCATGGGATTATACACACACACTGCTATAAATGTATTTGGTAATTAATGATGATAAATGTATAGAGAGCAAAATTAAAATATGCTGCAATGCTTGCATTTGAGAAATATTTTAGTTAACTGTTGTCAAGGGATTACCAATATCTTCTTTTGGAGAAACTGTAAAATAATGCCACTTTACTTTTGTTATGTAATATTATTTAGTTGGTAGATACAATGATTCATAACCAACATTTGTATTTATGATATTGACAAATGTTACTGGATATAAATTCCCTACAACATATGTGGGTTTTTATTGATTTAAAAAGTTTTTCTGAGCCGGCCACGCATTCTGGGGTTGGAGGGAGCTCGGATAGAGAGGGGAGCACCAAGTGGGGGGTGTTGGGAGGATCCTCCCAGGATGGGAGAAACATGCTGAGAGTAGACTATAGACCAAACATGATTGGTGCCTCTTTCGCAAACCATAGCACCCAGAGGGAGAGAGAGAACAGGACGGACTGCCCTGACACAGTGGTGGGGTGAGATGGGGGGATGGGAAGTGGGAGGGATGCTGGGACCTGTGGTGGTGGAGAGTGGGCACTGGTGGAGGGATGGGCGTTTGATCATTGTATAATTGAAACCCAAGCACAAAAGTTTGTAAGTCTACAACTATACCTCATGGGGTTTCACTAATAAAAATTTAAAAAAATTTCTATTATAAAAACTAGTGTAAATTTGTTTTCCCCAAAATATTAAAGAGTTGGACTGTACATGTTTATTATCGATGAAATCTATTACTTGCCTACATTCTAGAAAAATGAAAGAGTTTAACTGTATCTTTTTCTTCTTGTCAACAGTCACTGGGAAGTTAGTACTTTGATTTATTGATACTTGATCTAAGATACTATTGTGGTCTACTTCATTCCATTCTAGTGGATGATTACCTGACCTTAAAAAGCAAAGAGGGCCAGGAAGATGATTAAAGAATTAACGCTTATGCATGGCAATGTGGATATTCCAGTTTTACCCCTGACATTTCACTCTCCAATGCTGGCCCTTGGCAAAATGTACTTAGTACTAAGTTAGGTGTACCTCCCCTACAGATCAAAAAACTAAACAATCAAAACAAAAACAAACAAAAACCATAATCAAACAAAAATGAAACCAAAATTTAGTCAGATCATATACTGAGAAGCAACATACATAAGAGACCAAAACAAAAAGTCAAGATTCTAACAAAAAAGCAGTTATCCTCCACCTCGCCCGCAAAGGGAAAGAAAGCAGAATAATAGCAATATCAAGGTATAAATCTTTAACAATAATTTATAAAGTGTTTATAAATGTTACTCCTGATTCTATTATGAGCTAATTCATATTTGCCACTAGAGTCTTTTATATATATAAAAAAGCAGAATTAAAGTTACAGACTGTTCTGTTCTCATTTCAGAAACCAAGGCAGGAGGCTGATGAAGAGAAACACTTGTGACATGTTGGTCAAAGATTATGTCAGAGATGGAGAGGCAATGAAAATGGAGTTCCAGACCTGCCACACTGCTGGTTAACCCACAGTCAGGCTCTATATTCAATCTGAACTAAGTTTATGGAGTGCCTACGATGGGTCAGCACTGCACCCAGATCTTTCACCTATGTTTTCAAATTTACTGCTCAGAAAACCTGGTGTCATCAGTCCTGTCATTCTCATATATAGGAGCAGGTAGGCTTAGCACCATAAAGTAATTTTCCCATGTTCAAGAAGCACTGAGTGGCAGATGAGGATGTGGACCAGGCCTTTTAATTCTAAGGTCAGTGGTTTCCACTCATGTTTATTTCCAGGGTGGGCAGTTGGAGCAAATGTGGTGTAGCATTTTCTCCACAAAGCAGTCCCTTACATGGATTCCATCTCTGGAATTTTTCATTTTTCACATTCGTATTCAAGTCATGTGAATGAGCTGAAAACTCAAAGCTAGAAGTGAGAACATCCCCGTGTGGAGGTAAGAGGGTAAGGGTAAGAGGGTGAGCACAGAAGATAAAAAAAAAATTTTTTTTAGAGGATAAAAGAACATTTTTTAAAGGGGGATCTCCATCCTAGATACCATTTTGTGCATACATCTTTATATGTGCGCCTGTGTATGAGTGCACAGTTATGCAGTCAAGGGACTCTAGTTTCATTCACTTGATTACAAGCTTTACAAGGGTAAGGACCCTTGATTTTTGCTCTTGTGTCTTTTGATAGTGTGAAAGCTGAGCTCTGTATGTAATAAAGCCCATTTCCTATTACTTGTCTGAGTTTCCTTAAAAATAATATAATCAGTTGTGCAGAAGTTGGTAATACATGCAATGTGATTTCTTCATGAATTTGGGTACAGAGGCACCCACTTAAGTTTCTTAAGGACCTAGGGAATACTACATAATTTAAAAGATTTCTATATTGCACAATCTTATTTGCAACATAGGTATCAGGAAGCTCAGAAATGCTCACAATGTGCTATTTTAAAATCTTGTTAGTAAGAACATTGCTTGTCCCTGAGTTAAAAATCATACACTTGGAAAGGAAATTTTTTTTTTTTAAAGATACAAATTTTTTTTTATTTATTTTTTTACAGTTGTAGATTTACAATTTTTTTTGTGCTTGGGTTTCAATTATACAATGATCAGATACCCATCCCTCCACCAGTGCCCGTTTTTCACCACCATGGACAATATCCCTCCCACCCCCATCCCCCCATCCCCCCCTGCCTCTGTGGCAGGACAATCCCCTGTGTTCTCTCTCTCCGTTTGGGTGTTGTGGTCTGCAAAAGAGGCATTGAGTGGCAAACATGTTCAGTCCATAGTCTACTTTCGACATGCATCTCCCCTCCTGGGAGGATCCTCCAAACATCCTTTATTTGGTGCTCCCTTCTCTATCTGAACTGCCCTTTCCTCTAGGATACCCGGCTGGCCTCTAAGTTATGGAGTAATCCTCCTGGTGCTGATCTCAGCTATTCTTGGGTATTAATCTCATACTTTGTTACTTTATATCCCCCAGATGAATGCAATCTTTCTATGTCTATCCCTCTCTTTCTGACTCATTTCGCTTAGCATGATACTTTCCATATTGTACCACTTGTATGTAAATTTCATGACTTCATCTTTTCTAAGAGCTACATAGTACTCCATTGTGTAGATGTACCAAAGTTTCTTTAACCAGTCATCTGTTCGTGGGCATTCAGGTTTCTTCCAGTTTCTGGCTATTGTAAAGAGTGCTGCAATGAACAAACAAGTGCAGATGTCACTTCGACTATACATTTTTGCTTCTCTGGGATATATTCCTAGGAGTGGTATTGCTGGGTCAAATGGGAGCTCAATTTCTAATTTTTTGAGAATCGTCCATACTGTTGTCCAGAAGGGCTGAACCAGTGGACATTCCCACCAACAGTGAAGGAGTGTCCCTTTCTCGCCACATCTACGCCAGCATTGGTTGCTTTTGTTCTTTTGAATGTGGGCCAGTCTCTGAGGTGTGAGATGGTATCTCATTGTGGTTTTGATCTGCATCTCTCTGATGATTAATGATGTAGAGCATTTTCTCATGTGCTTTTTTGCCATTCGGATTTCTTCTTTGAGAAAGTTTCTGTTCATTTCATTGCCCCATTTTTGGATGGGATTGGATGTTTTCTTCTTGTGGAGTTTAACCAGTATTTTGTATATCCTGGATATCAACCCCTTGTCAGATGTGTATTCGGCGAATATCCAGAAAGGAAACTTTTTAATGATTATAAAATAATTCTGTATCATAGTTTTCCTCATCATCTGCTTTGACCTTGCTTACCCTCATATCTTTGTGTTTTGATAATTGTAAATGCCATGCCACTCATTTATATATTGCTGACTTTTTATAAATAGTAACACAAATGTTTACCTTTGGAGGTGAAGGATTGGTCCTTACCTGGCAATATTCAGAGCCTGTGATCAGGGATCACTCCCGGCATTGTTCAGGGGACCATATGTGGTGGTGGGAACCAAACTGGGACCTGCAGTGTGCAAGATCCCCTATACTAGCTCTATGGCCCCCAAGTAATTATTTTCTAATTTTCACTTTTATGTTTACTGTATGTGACACAAAAATGAAAGAAAACTGTGAGAAAGAAAAGAGTGTCACCTATTGTTTAGGGTTAACTCTTATATCTCTGGTTTGAGGTGGTTGGTTTAAGTTTAATTTCCAGATACAAACAAGCCCTCTCTCTCATCCTCTATTGCAAGTCTTTCTGTATGTATCTGTATCTTTGTATGTGTTTGCATGTTTTCAAAAATAAAAAAATAATTATAGTAGTTATAGTCTACATTTTCATGTGATATTGAGAATTTCATCTTTTTAAAAATAAATCTTATACTGGATAAACTGCTATTTTTGTATGCATTATAATTTAACTAATTTCCTATTGTGAACACTTAACAAACTTAAAAGTTTTGTCAAACACAACATAAAAAAGGGACTGAAGAGATAGATAGTGGGGAATGCACTTGCCTTGCATGAGGCTGACCTGGGTTTGATCCCTGGCATGCCATATGGTCCCCCAGTATCACCAGGGGTAATTCCTAATTGAAGAGACAGAAATTCACCCTACGTATATCTGGTGTACCCTCCACATAAACACCCCCCAAATAAAATACAACATAAAGAATTTTGTTTAATCCTGCCACTGTCAATATTATAAATTGTGTGCCCAAAATAAAAATTTTAAAAGGAAAAAATAAACTTCTTATTCTAAAAATTTGCTTGCTCTTTATCTATATTTATCTCCTTTATGTATACTTCTAAAATTCAGATTACAGTGTAAAAAGCAAAAACACAGAAAAGGTTTTCTAGGAATATTAATTTACTATTGCAAGTTGTGCAGGAGAATGATTATCTAAAGTAAACTAATCAGCATAAAACATTATCATTTAAAAATTAGTGCTTCTACTCTGAGAGGTAGATGATAATATCTTACTGCTACCTTAATTTGCATTCGTTTGATTGTTAGTGATTTTGATTTTTAATAAGTATATTAATGTAATTAAGAAACCCAGTTCATTAGCTTACGTTCAAGTTTTGAGAATAAACACAGGCATACTACAGAAGCAAATATCCAAAGGAAAGTGATTTACCCTCAATTATACAGAATGTAAAAACACTACACTGAGAATATATGTGAAATACTTATTCATTCTTTCATGTTTTCTAATATTCTCATTTTGATATGGTTGTTAGATGTGTGCCAGGTAGTTTTAGAAGAAATGTTGGGGATTTGCTTCTTTAATCCCTTTTTGGTTTAATAGTGACAGAAAACATTCTTACAGAATTGAAAGGTAGGTTCTGGGTCACATAATTTGTTTACTTTATGATGAGATTCTCGAAGCACTTACAAATTTTCAGTGATTGCATTATTACTTGCTTAACAACCAACTGATGATTCTGCAAGTAAACAATTTAACATTTGATTATGAAAAAAAAGTTTCTGTCACAGTGCTCTTTAAGCAATACACTTTAGAGACTGTCAAAAACCGAAATAAAACAAAAAACAGAAATACAGAGACACCACCATTTCAAGAGAAGTATCTGAAGCACAGGTCTTTACACTGAGCACTCAGAATAGGAAACTATACATTTAGCTTTTTCTATTAGTTCATAAATTATACATTAGGACAGGAGCTGGTTCACTAGAAAAACTGTTTTTCAGACTGATGAGTTGGCAAGAATGAGTGACCACTTGGATTTGGTTCTGGCTATCCCCATATTATTTCTCTGGGACTAGGTACCAAAGAGAAGTGAGGAACTGGAGCTTTAGTACAACAGTTAGGTCATTTGCCTTGAACACGGCCCACCTGGATTCAATCCCCAGCATCCCTAGGTTTCTAGATCCCACCAGGAATAATCCCTGAGAGCAGAAGACTGAGTAAACCCTGAGTAGTAAACCCTGAGCCCTGTTGGGTGTAAAAAAGAGAGAGGGATGACATATAAATACTGACAATGGGATGTGACTCCCACTACCTTTGAAATTCTTTTTCAGAAGCCCTGAAACATAGCAGTAGAGAAGAATATGTGTGGTGAGAAATTTGCTCAAGGAACATGGAGTTAGGTGCTCACTGACTTTTGGTTCTTCTGTGCCCAGAGTCTCTTGTAAAACTGAAGGGTCTGACCACTCTCATGCAGGTAAAAGCCTGATCCTGTGTAGTTTCTTTCTCCTGTGTTTTACTTATCACATATGCAAACAAGACTCTTAACCTAACACTTTACTTCTTGGGAATTCCATTGTTCAGGTAACTTTTATGCAGGGTTTTGTAAATGTGGTCTTGTTAAGCAATAAACCATTTTAAAATGCCAAAGAGGCACACTTATCCATAAGCTATACATTTGATGTGTAAAACTACAAAAAAGGGGCCAGTGAGATGGTTCAGGAGTCAAGGCACTTGCTTTGTATCTCACCAACTCTGGTTAGAATCACCAATACTACCAGGGATCAGTTTGAAGCACAGAGCCAGGATAGCTAGCCCGGAATACTGCTGGATGTGACCCCCCAAATAAAACAAAAACCAAAACAGGGCAAACATTAATGCTTCATGAGATAAATCTTATTTTTTATAAGCTAAAATTTATAAATAGTCTAATGGGATTTATCTATTATATAAACATTGAGTTAAATTGGTCAAATATATTTGTTCATTTAGTTGTTGATGTATCAATATAACAGACATTTATTCTTTCCTTAAACAAAATATACCATTCTTTGATGAATTGGATAATCCACTTTCTCTAAGAAGCTCAAAGAAATTAATTTTAATAAAAGTGATATTAGAAATTCTATACCTTTTCTAAGAGATTAAGAGAATGTTTTATTTGCCTGGGGAAATTCTGCATTAAGTAAATTGGTAAACATTTGGACAGCTCTATTAAATGATAATTACACTTGACAGGTATCAATAAAGCTTAATCAGTGTCACTGCTTATGTTTTCATGAACTTGAGAAGAGGAAAGTACTTGCTATGTTATGCCTTTGGAAGTGTTAAAATGTTTAGAAGATTAATAAAGAAACATAAAACGAGAGTGACCTTTAATCTTGTAATTGCAAATTTAAATACACATGCACCTAATCAAAAGGCCCTGTGATGCATATATAAAAGTTAGGAACATTAGGGATTCACATAATTTCCAAAATGGAACTGAATATTTTAAAGAATATTTCTGTAAGTTGTGAACCATGCTGAGTATGGGATAATGTACAACAGTTAAGAAAAGGGCTTTCTATTCACATTGCCTTGAGTTCAAGAAATTAGTCAT
Source organism: Sorex fumeus (assembly GCF_029834395.1). Classification (NCBI taxonomy): domain Eukaryota; kingdom Metazoa; phylum Chordata; class Mammalia; order Eulipotyphla; family Soricidae; genus Sorex; species Sorex fumeus. The sequence goes on along the minus strand of NW_026606066.1, from coordinate 20,840,491 downwards.
TTATTAATAGCATGACTTGGGGTAGATATTTAACCCAAACTTGCAATTTCCTTGTTCATACAATAAAGAGAAAAATAACACCAATTCCACAGGATTGTCATGAGAATGAAAGTAGACAATGTACAAGAATCCTTAATGATACGAGCTGGCAATGAGTAAGAGTTTCATAAATAGTGCCATTATTAGGACAAAATGTCCTCGTGACTTTCTTTTCAGGTTTAAAATAAGTATTTTTAAAAGGACCTCAAAATATTTCACTGGTTTGTCCTTCTAAAGTAACCATGGGGTTCACTTAACAGTTTGCAATCAACAAATATGATTATCCATTTTACCAGATCAATGTTTGGGACCCAAAAGCTAAGTCAACTTTTAGTTGTCACTAATGAGCTATTTTAAATTATAATATGAACAAAACCTTTAGTTCAAAAAAATTTGATACAGGTATAGTATATAGCATGACTTACATCTGTCAAGTTATTTGTAATGATCTAGTATGCAAATCACGAGCAGCACTACTTTCCTTCAGTTTATATTGAATAGTTGGCTTATTAATGTCCAGGTCCTGATTATGACTGCCCTACCAGTTCCAATGTATGTGAAATCTTGCATGAATAAAGGATGATAGCGTGCAGAGGGGATTCTTACATGAATGCCACATTCCAGGCTTTTCCTTTTGCTTAACTTCCATTTCATTTCTTTTTCTTTTGTACAGTAAAGTCTAGTTCTAAGAAGACAATTTGTTGAAAATAGCCTAAGGAACCATTTTAGTCATCTTTGCTAAAAATGTATGCATATATCAAGGAATACATTCAAACAGCAGACAAAGAATGCATTGATTCATAGCACGGCAGAGATTTCAGTTATTCAGAACCAGAGCTAGTAGACTAAAAACACATACATATTTAGTATTTAATGGAAAGAGAGAGTGGGGGGGTAGGGAGGGGTAGAAAATAACCCTCCTTAGAGTTTCTAGTACATATCAGGCACTGTGAAGACACTTTCACATGTTACTACATTTAATCCTCACAAAATCTTAGAATGCATTAATGGCCTATATTTTAAAGTCAGGAAACACTTCCCTGAAAAATAAAGCAAAATACTTTCCCAGGGACAGAGCCTGCAAGACACAGAACTACAATTTGAAAATAGAACATATGGAAAAGCCTCTCTTGCTTGTACTATGCAATAATGAAACAAAACACTCACTTCTCCAAGAGGATTAATCAATTCTTAATAAGTGTTTACTGAACACCTAAGCGCCGTTGAGGATGGTGATAGGGAAAGGCACTGTGAGATGTAGTCTTTGACTCCTGGGAACTGGAAATCTAATTGGGCATTTAAAAATTTCTCTGACATTTAAAATTTTTATGTTCATTTACAATACTCATAATTCACAAAGTACTTACTGACCTCATTAAAAGGGGATAGGAGTGTAAGAATTATAAACCTTTTAGAGACAAACAAGAATAAAAGCTGTGTGACCTAGGATCAGGCAATGACTTCTTAGTTTTTGTGCCAAAAACATGATTAATGGAAGAAACGAGTTGAAAATTAAACTTTATCAGAATAAAATTTTACTCTGAGAAAGATGATACTATAAGAATGAAAAAGAAAAAGAATGGCCACCAACAAAACACTAGCAGAAGATATCTGCAAAACCCATATTAGATAAATATTTTTGTACACAAACTAGCTAAAGAACTTTCAAGATTCAACATCAGAGCTGAAAACATGGATCTGTGTCTTGAATGAGGGGGGCCCTAAGTTTAATACCTGGAACTGCAAAATAAAAAGCTGAAATTCAGCAATAAGCCAACCAATTAAAAACGGAACAAGAGATTTGAATGGATACCTTACTTAAAAGAATATATAACAGGCAAATAGGTATAATAACTATTACTCGTTCTCTCTGTTTTAGGGATGTTCACAATGAAATACCACCACAAACCCATTAGAATGACTGAAACAGAAATTAAACAGAGCAAGCAAACCTGTGACACCGAATGTGAAGTAGAATGTAAGCAACTAGAATGGTCATTGCTGGTGGAATATCAATGGCACAATCTCTCTTAACTTGATGCACAGTTAAACACCTTCTTGACAGATAATTTGGAAAATCTACTCCTAGATATTTCAGATGTAACACAAATCCACATTGGCACAAAAACCTGAATGCATTGTTCATATCTCTCCAAATCATGGCACCAACCCCATGTCCCTTGGCTGAGAAACAGATAAGCGGTGATAGATCAATATAATGAAATATTACTAAGCAATAGGAATAAACTGTAGGGCATTTGCCTTACAAGTGGCCAACATGACCGACCCGAGTTCGATTCCTCCGCCCCTCTTGGAGAGCCCGGCAAACTACCGAGAGTGTCTCGCCCGCACGGCAGAGTCTGGCAAGCTCCCCGTGATGTATTCAATATGCCAAACACAGTAACAACAAAGTCTCCAATGGAGACGTTACTGGGCCCGCTCGAGCAAATCGATGAACAACGGGAAGACTGTGACCTGTGACCTGTGACTGATATGTGTCAGAATATACAGTTATATATACATTATATACTTACATACATATTACGTATAGTGCATTTGAATAGATTGCAAATGCATTGTGTTATAGCAGGAGAAGCTAGACTCAAAGCACTATAAATGGTATGATTCTACTTATATGATATTCTGGGAATAACAAAAATGTAGAGGCAGAGAATAGTTATGTCCTGTAAAGGATGGGAAGGAGCCTGAATAAAAATTGTAGCATAATGGATTTTTTTTAGGAGGACAGGAGGGATGACAAAAGTACTCTGAATCTTTATTGTTATTTGATAATATGAGCCCACATTCATCAGAAATCATGAAACTGTATATCAGAAAGTGAATTTTGCTGCATATAAAATTTTAAAAGAGGAATATGAAATCACAAAACAATAATTTATAGAAGGAAGAAGGTACAGAGATTCAGAAAACTCAGACTATTCTTCTTTCCTTAGCCTGGGAGGGGCTGGGATTTGGCTCCAGCCTTATTTCTCATAAGATACAGCATACAGCATTTTATACTCTCCAGGCCTGAAGTTAAAGTGCAGTCAGAAGTTAAAGCTACAAAATGTCAAGATCTTGCAGCTTTTCTGCTATTGCTGAGGCTATCCTCAAAGCTATTGGTTTGCTGGTCCATGGACACTGAGTACCGGTAGGAAAATCCCAACTAATTTAGAATTCCATATATATATATTTTTTTCCCTTGCTGCCATCTAGCACTTTAAAGGTACACTAAATAGGAAAAAAATTTTTTTATTAGTTAATTATTTAAAGTTGAGAATATAAGGCAATTTTGGAACTAAATTACCTTTCGAAGATGACAAGGATCCTATTATATAATAATTTCCTAAATGGAATAGCAGATGTCTCAAGAAACTAATTTATGAACATGGCATTAGTAAAAGCAAATATGATTCAAAGGCACCTTGACTATTGTTAAAATCTTTCCACAATTGCTACCAAGCACAGTCAAACCTTGTGATTTTCAGCATCTCTCCTATGCTTCTGGCAACCTTAGGTGTATTTTAAAAGTGGGGAAATTTTAAGTGTCTGGATGACTTGCAGGTGACAACACCAGAAAAAAGATGCTTTTCGTGAACTTGTCAGAGCAAATCTTCACTTTACACACAGGGAATAACCTTTATTTTTCCAGATGTCAGTTTGAGTACCTAACGTTTTAATTTATGTGCTGATATATTTGAGAGTAAATGTGTTCCTGTCATCAAAATAATTGCCTCTACTATGAGTGGAATTTATAACTGCATCATCGTTCCATATCCTCTCACCTAGAGTGGATATGCCACACAAGTTAACAGGCTTTCATCAGAATGAAATGTCACAAATACTGAATAGGGGAGGTCTGTTTTGCCAACCATTTCTCAGACCATGATTTTCTTTAAAAAAGAAAAATAACTCCAGCCAAATGCAAACAAACAATCCTACTATTCAGAGAAAGTTTTGTTTGTTGGAGCCTGGGAGTGAATATATTACAATGTTTAGAAACCTTTTTTTTATTTAGCAAAGTGTTTTGCAGTTAGAGTAAAGATTTATAAACTTTTAAGATTCAATATTGCATTTAGAAGATACTTAACAACAGAATTTATTTGTGACTATATTTAATTCAATTGTGCATTTTTCTCTTTTGCTGGCAGGTTAAGAAACAAATGTGCATTTTCCTTATGGCTATGCTTTCTGTTGAAAGGTTTATTTCCCTTGGTTTTATCTTATTTCCTAGAAGTAATGAATAGAAGTAATGCAAGTAAGCTCAAGTTGATGCATTCATATCATTGAATTTTATTTGTTCAAATTATTTTTTGAGGTAGTATAGTTTACAATAGTATTTAAATAATTTTTATATTTGCTATTCCTATTGACCATATCATATTCAATTGATGGTTTTGCCTGACTGATGTCACTGTTGTCCCAAAATTCCAAACGGGACCACCGTCTCCTTCATGCAAAATTCTACTTTACAGAGCGGGGAGAAAGGGCTGCAAAGTTTAAGAAGTGAACTCCCAGAATGACCATCAACTGGGAGCTCTTTGGCACTATTGTTGCAACATGGGAAGATGCCGTCATTGACAACATTGACGAGGAATACGATCAACTGGTTCAGCAACTCCATGATTGTGCAAGGAACGCCAAGAAAGAGATAGCTCAAAAAAAAAAAGCCTGTCTTCGAAAATTCTTGAGCTTATTCGCCAACATGGTTTGGCACATGCCTCAGGCAACCACAAGCGAATGTCTGAGCTCGCAAAGCAGTGCAGATGCGAAAAAAGAAGACCTCAAAGAGAGAAGAGCAGAAGTGCTTGTAAATGGGGCAGATGCTGGAAAAAGCATTGGTAATGCCCGCCTGTCCTTCGCCAACTACATGACCAAGATGACTGCCCTCTGATTTCCTGATGGATCTATTACATCTTCCAGAAGGGCAATGGAGAAGATTATCCATGACTTCTACTCAGATCTCTTTGATAGCCACGTCTACCTGCCCACATACCAAACTCCGCAGGATGGATATGTCATTCCCAATGTTCTCTCTTCCGAAATCTGACATGCCATTTCATCGGTAAAGAAACAAACAGCACCTGACCCGGACAAGGTCAGACCTGAACACCTGAAGAACCTGCCATCAGTACTCATCAATACGCTGGCTCTGCTCTTCACACACTACTTGTCTGAATGCAAGGTTCTGTCTCAGTGGAAAACAAGCAGGATTGTACTACTGTACAAGAAGGGAGACATCCACGACATTGGCAACTATTGCCCAATTGCCTATTTTCTGTCATCTACAAGCTGTTCACTCGAGTCATCCTGAATAGGATTGGCAGAATACTAGATGAAGGACAGCCATGCGAGCAAGCCGGTTTTCGAAAAGGAATCAGCACCACCGACCATATCCACATGATAACCAAGCTCATTGAGGTTTCTTGGGAGTTCAAGATGCTGCTCTGTTTAACGTTCATTGATTTAAAGAAGGCCTTGATTCTGTTGAGACAGAAGCAGTCATTGAAGCCCTACCCAAACAAGGCATTCAAACTCAATACATCAGGATCCTCTGTGAGCTGTATTACAGATTCACTACCAGGATCTCACCATTCTACAAAGAACTGATCATCCATGTCAAGAGAGGGGTTTGGCAGGGTGATACCATTTCACTGAAACTCTTCAGTGCCACCCTTGAGAATGTCATGTGACGACTGCAATGGGAAGGAATGGGAGTGAAGATAGACGGTCAGCAACTACACCACCTCTGCTTTGCTGATGACACCAAACATTAGCCAAGCGGCACAAATGCTGGCCGACTTCAACCGTGAGTGTGGAAAGGTTGGACTACAGTTGAATCAAGTTGCAATAAACTGCAAAATCATCTTTTCTTTATCTTAGTCGTATTCCATTGTGCATATACAGCTAAGTCCTTTATCAACTCATCTGTGATTGGTCACTTGTATTGTCCTAGAGTTTGGCTATCGTGCATAATGCTGTGATGAACATAGATCAGCATATATCTTTATGAATTGATGGGCTGGAGGGGCAAGGGCGCATGGTGTTTATTCCGGGGTAGATGCTCGGGAAATAATTTCTTAGGTCATATGGAAGTTCACATTTGTTTCCAGAGAGGTCTCCAAACTGCTTTCTAAAGAAACTAAACCAGATAACAGTCCCCTCAACAGTCAATGAGATTTCTTTTTTCCCCTTTTCTTTTCTACATCCTCTTCAGCCTTTATGTTTCCAGACAGTTTTTGATAATAGATCTTTCTCACTGGTATAAGAATTCCATTGTTATTTTGATTCAAATTTTCAGTCATACCACTTGATTTTAAATGATCCTGATACCTCAGGCAAATCTCCGGACTCCGGTTCCAACTTTGATTTTCTATTGATACATTTGTTAGACCAAATTACTGTACCTTCTTTCCTCAAATACAAAGCCAAGTACAAAAAAAAATATTTTTAAAGGGAATCACACTTTGCATCCAGTCTTAGTGTTTATATGGGGAAATCATATTTAGTTGACTCCTTTCCAATAGCTAGTTCTCTTCCCACTGCTAGTACTAGGCAGAGAGGATGAGCAAACTAACTGGCTGCTCACAGATGTTCCATTCATTTCTAAAACAATATGAATATAGATATCATCAGAGGTTGAATGTTCTGGAAGATCTTTAGCAAGAGCATGATGAAAAGCATCAGAAGGGGAAAATGTACGGTGCCAGTAAATAATTCATTATATATTAGAAAGTTAATGTGCATGGCTTGTTCTATCTTTATTTGGTAAAAATACACATTCTAATATACATTATTTGAACTTAAACGTGTCATTTAAAGGATTTTCAAGGGCATATATTGTCTAAGCCAGAATTGAAAATGCACTTGCTCTTTTCAATTTTTTAATTTTTTAAAAATTTGATACAACAGAGGCAAGGAGATTGAGACCATGGGAATTTACCGAACATTTCTATTTCCCCTATTATCAATATGTCACTTGTGCCAACAAGCACCAACAGTGCTTATATCTGAGCAGCTCTCACTCCCTTCTGGGCTCACAGAAAGGCCACAGCTCCAAATGGGGAAGGTTCTCAGGAACCTATCTGTCCAGGTTCTTATTATCTATTGGGGTCATTCTTCACCCTCCAAACACACATACAAAAACCAATCATTAAGTTAGCCATATGATAATTCCATAAGATTATGGAACCAGGAGGCAGTCCATTCGTAGACAGGAATCATCCTTCTATCATGCTGGATTTCCAGGCTGATTTTTGCTAATGCCAGTTCAGGGAATATAGCCATATAGGAATAGTACCTTCAGAGTAGGAAGATACTAAATATCCTGGTGGTATTCTCAAATACTAAGCCTAACCTGGTAACCTAAGAACTGGATAGGTTCCCTGCTTCTTTAAAAATACCAGTGGGAAGTGTTTTATAAAGAAGTTAAAGGTCACTATCTCCACTTTATCTGGTGATGATTCATGGTCCCTTCAAGGGCAGGGGAAACAGTAAAACTTATGGAGAAAGGCCCCATTCCCCAACCTCTTTTTACTGTGGACTTTGTAATGAACAGATTTACAAGACATCCCTGGCTCATACCCGAGGATCAGTCAGCCAGTACAGATGAAGTTTAAAGTAATTGAATAGATTTCTGTCCTCATGTTTTAATAAATCTAGGGCTGAGGGAAAGCAATATGTAAAGTCATATTTGCATTCACTACTTACTCTGTTATGTTTTTGGCCCTTCAGCTAATTTTAGCTAAATCAGAAAATAATTATTTTTCTTTTTTACTCAAAAAGTGTGCTTATTTTGGAATGGAATTATAAAACTCATTACACTCTCAAAATATGTTCATTTTACATAGTTAAAAAAGTGTATTTAAGATGCATAAATAAAAATAATCCGGGGGGTATTTATGCCAACCTAATTTAGACTTATGCAAATAATAATAAGATAGGACTATATCCTATAACTAGGACTAACCCAATCATGTCTTTGAGCTTCAGTGTGTTTCTGCATAATTATATCTAGAGACCTACCTCTTCATCTGTGCAGACATTTACTCTGTGTAAATTCACTTGTATAATTTGTCACTCTAGGTAGTGGAAAATATATATTGAACTATATGATTGAAAAGAAAAAATGAGGAGCCAAATTTGAGGGACTGAATTACATTTAGGATTAATTTATAAATTAATTTATAAATATGGCAAAGGGGAAATAATGATAGTACTCCAATGAACAATAATTTGGAATTCAAATAACTTGAACAGATTAGAGAAGTTTTGTAAAGGAAAAAGATATTTGATGTTTAAAGTAGACTGCAGTGTTATTTGGGCTTTTCAATGTGCAAAGTTGGAATTTTTCCATGGCATCAAATGTTGCTATTGAAACAGAGATAATTGCAACTATATCAGAAGGTTAACTCTTCCAATGCCACTTAAAAATCAAGTTCTTTTGAGTCTGAGTGATAGTACAGTGGGTAGGATGCTTGCCCTCAATGTGTTCAACCTGGGTTCCACCCCTGCCATCACACTGTCCCCTAAGCACTACCAGGAGTGATTCTGAGCACTCCTGGGTGTGGCACACATACAAAAAATCACCCTGGGTGTGGCACACACACACACACACACACACACACACACACACACACACACAAATCAAGTCTTTTATATTGCATAGCTTCTAAGTACAAAGTAATTTCATTTCTAAAAGCACTTAATCACTTAATCACTTAACTTCCCGTTAGTCGTCGATTTGCTCGAGCGGGCGCCAGTAACGTCTCCATTTGTCCCTGTCACGTGCTAGTGTAGCCCAATGGCATCTGTTCGCTCCGGGAACATGAAGGGCCTCAAACCGATCGTTCATGATCTTGACGAAGAAGTCTGACCATCTGGTAGGTGGGCGGCCACGCGGTCTCTTGACATCCCGTGGAATCCAATCAGTAACAGCTCTAGTCCAACGGTCGTCTTTAAATCTCATTACGTGACCAGCCCATCTGATTTTCGACACCTTGGCAAATGAGACAGCGTCCCTGATCCTTGATCGTCGACGGATGTCAGAACTCCGGATTCGTTCTCTCATTTGAGTGAAACGTGATATTCCAAGCATAGCTCTTTCTATTCTTCTTTGGGAGACCTGAATAGCGTTCTCATCTTGTTTGCGTAGGGCCCAGGTCTCTGAGGCATATGTTAATGCAGGAAGAACAGTGGAATCAAAGAGATGTGCCCGGAGCCGGAGGTTCTTCGTCCTCTTAGCTATTTCTTCGACGTTCTTGAAGGCGTTCCAAGCCGCTCTCTTCCTCCTGCGCAGCTCGGGTGCCAGGTCATTTGTCATGTTGACCTCTCGACCTAGGTACACATAGCTCTACACATAATTTACTTTTCTAAAAGCATCTCCTACATTTCCATGTAAATTACTCTGCTGTGCTAATTTTAGTTTTTATTATAGTTTAGGTAATATGGTTATAATATCATAAAGTTTATGGAATTGATATACAAAATTACTACAATCAATAACCACCAAAGTGCTAAGGGTGTTCCACCAAGGTACCTATATCACATCTGGTTTGATGTTAATTCTCCCCTACAACTCTCTCCCAATAGCTTGACAATATGTTTTGTTATTCAAGGTCAAGGTTTTGTCACTGTTCTGTTCTATTTATTTCCTTGTAAAAAACAAGGGAATCTGTACACTTACCTGATGCTACAGAGAAATAAGATCAACTGGTAATTGTCCTTTTCCCTCTGACTTACTTTACTGAACATAATGAGCTCCAGCTTCATCAAAATTGCAGCAAACTGTATCATTTCATCTTTTTTTGTATTCTTTAACTATTTATTTTTTAAAATTTTTTATTAGTGAGACACCATGAGGTACAGTTGTAGACTTACAATTTTTTTGCTTGGGTTTCAATTATACAATGATCAAATACCCATCCCTCCACCAGTGCCCATTTCCCACCACCATGGATCCCAGTATCGCTCCCACCCCCAATCCCCCTCATCCCACCCTGCCTCTGTGGCAGGGCATTCCCCTTTTCATTTCATCTTTTCTTACAGCTGCAATAATATTCCATTATGTGTATGTACATGACTTTTTCATCTATTCATCTGAAATTTGATATTTTGGATTGTTTCCATATCCTGGTTATTATACTGAATGCTGCAATGAACATAGGTATGTATATATGTTTTCTAATTACTATTTTTGTGTTGGGAATGGCAGATGTCAAGAAGTGGTATTGTTGGGTCAGACTGAAGTCCATTCTTACTTTTCTAAGAAATCTCCATATGGTTTTCCACAGAGGGTGAAGCAGATTGCTGTATTTTACTGCAAACCTTTGGTGCTGTGTGAGAACTCATCCAGACTAAGGTCTTTTGTCTTCAAGGATGCGCATGCAGTTTGAATTTTCCTTGACTCATTTCTTTAATTTTATAGGCATAAGATGAAACTACTGATCAAAATTCTTTTAGGAATATAAACACACTAGTTTCAATTTTACTCTTTACTTTTAAAACTTATCTAGTATCTATTTTCACATCTGAATAGTTTACTGGAATTTTCAAAATGACCCTGTGCGACATAAAGGAGGAACAGTAGTCCATAATTTGTCTCTTTCTTTGTCTCTATACACATTATATAGATTGTGCTTAATTTGAAACATTTAGCTGTTAATGAACACCCAAAGTATTTATTTACTTTTATTGATAAACTTTTCAAATAAAAGGTTTTTTTGTGCCTTTTAGATCACTAATTACAGAAAGAGCTAAGTAAATGCTGAAAGAAGACATTACTTTCCCTGATCTTTACTTTCACAAATATTTTCAGCATTTACTATAATTTATAACTGTCTTATATTCAGTTTCCACATTATATATACACTTATGGCCTTTCAAAATAGCTAATATTACTCTACATAAAACTTAGGTACTTGATAAGTCTCTATTATTTTCAGCTGCTTTAACCATAAATACAGCATAATTATTTTAAAATCTAAGATCATTTATAGTATATATACTAGTACCTTATATGAAAAATTCATTTTATTAACAGATATAATTTTATCATATAACTGATGAGTTTCAGATTTATTCACCTTCAGGGAAAAATGATAGCAATTGTTTTAAAATCACAACATTAAGCTAAGTTATTTTTGTGCTCTAAAGCAAAGATTTCTGCCAAACAGTAGCTTTTATGGAATAAAAAATTTTGCCTTTGGGGTATTATTTATCCTCACTATTTCAAGTTTAAGTAAGCTAAATTGAATCACCATGTTTTGAAATTCTTCATACAAAATGCTCAACCCAGATTCCCTTATAATCTTTTGGGGAAAATTTTGGGGTGTCCTTTCTTTATAAAAGAATGCAAGCACATACCAAACTCAAGTGTAAGGGAGTACCAACTCAATCAGCACATAAATTCATCAATAAGCAGCTATTGCCATCTAATTTATCTTTCATTAATTAAAAGCTTATTAATTTTATTCAGCTCAAACTTCTTTTGTGTTCAAAAAACAATTTACTTTTCTATAATGCATTTTTAATGAAATCTCTGTGAATTACAGAGTTACAAAATACTTTATTATTAAATTTCAGGCATACAATGTTCCAACACCAATTCCTTCACCAGTGTCCACTTCTTTCCACCAACGCCCTCCGTTTCCATCCTTTCCCCAAGTCTGCCTCTATGGCGGGCATTGTTTCTTCCTGCATTGTTATAGTGTTCCCTTCCTTGACTTAAGTCCTCCACCCCAATCCCAGTAGCAAGCTTCCTACTGAAGAGAGTTCTTCTGTCTTCGTTTCTATTGCCTTTGAACATTTGTTATTCCCCTATGTCACGTATCTCTTACACAAATGAGAGAGATCATTCTGTGTCTGTCCTTCTTCTTCTAACTTCACTCAGCATGAACAATTTATGTAGCAACAAACTACATGCCTTCATCTTTTCCATTGTGCATAGTACCATTGTTCTCTATCCAGTCATCTATTCTTTGACACCGGGGTTGTTTCAAGATTTTTGCTACTGTGAATAGTGCTGCAGCGAACACAGGAGTGCAATGTCTTTTCTGCATTGTGCTTTTGGGCTATTGGGGTATATTTCAAGAAGTGGAACTGTTTGATCATATGAAAGCTTAATTCCTACATTTTTAGGAGCTTCTACCAATTGTCACTCCCATCAGCAGTGAATTAGCGTACCTCTTCCTCCACATCCTCACCAATAAAGGCTGTAGTTCTTGATGAGTGCCAGTCTTTCTGGTATCTTTAAAATGTCTTAAGAGGGCTAGACCATTGGGTTGACATGAGAGGCAGAAAAAGTGCCCTACCCCAAGCAAAAAAGTCATTGTAATATTTGGGGAGTGGGGGAAATTCTATAGTTATAATATTTATATTATCATGAAGATAGTATATCTACTTACAAAAGAGAATTTAACTTTGAAAAATCACAGTAAAAAAGAAAATAATTATCTTTTGACATTACACAGTCTTAATCTGATAATCTGATTTTCATATACTGATAAGTATTGGTATTTTTGACTGCATTTGCATAAGAATAATTTAAAATGTAATTTTCATTTTTGGCTGGTGTCAAGGCTCAGTGGCAGAGCAGTTATAAGCCCATGTATTCAATCTCCAACACTGCTTGCAAAAATAATTCTTATTTTCATATTTTCATTTCAATTAAATATTAAGTGGCATGTCATTGTGTTTAATAAGTGTAGGGAATAAAATTGCAGTACTGTGATGCTAAGACAAAAAGTGCACTACTGGACGGTATTCAAAGGAATATTCACTTCTTAATTACTTATTAGAGCAAACAAATTTTATGTACTTTCCCCTATGTACATTTATTTTTTTGGTTAGTGAAGGAAAAGAGGGTAGTTGGGATTTGATCAATTTCCTTTCACATCTGGGTTTCCTCACCCCTCAAAGCTATATATATCAATGACTCTAAAGACAATTCTATACCCACTTGATGTGTGATAGAGATGCATCTGTAAACAAGAGACTAAACTGTTCAGAATTTGGATATTTAAGAGACAAGAGACTAGACACTGCTACTAACTATGTGCAGATTAAATGTATTGGTTGAATGTATTTTTCAGGAGTCGAACATTTTAGTCTGTGGAGAGGATGAAGGTGGGAGAGAACCAATTTCTTATCTGTATTTCCAGGTGTTTAATGTTAATGTTTTGGAAAGACTTGAACCTCTGAGCAAGAACACAGAAAGAAGCTTATGAAACTGTTTTATTTGACTAGTTACAAACCCAAGCCATTCCACAAAATACTGGTCAGTACTAGTTTACTGCATTAGATACTCTCTCTATCTCTCTCTCTCTCTCTCTCTCTCTCTCTCTCTCTCTTTCTCTCTCTCTCTCTCTCCCCCAGCCCAATCCTAAGGGGGGAAAGGGCCTCACATGTACGAGACATGGTGCTAAGCCCCTGGCTCTCAACTACATTTTCCTCTCATGTTCTGCTTTCTGCCTCCCTTCAAATGTCTGCTGAACATTAAAAATAACCTTGGTTTATAGTATCATCAAATACCACTAAAACAACAAAAGAATGGGCAGAATTATTAAATGTACACACACAGAAAAAGAAAATTCTCTTGACATCTACTGATTTTGAAATATGTTCTTCCTAGGTTCATATATACAAGCTATAATTGTATTTCGAATTTCTATAAAGATTCTCTTTTTTCATGCGTGCCATTTTTCCTCAGAGGAGGATCTGATAATGGCAGCAAGAACGTTCTGAGGGAGAAATTGCTTAGTATCAATTCAGCTTCATCACTTAAAGATTTATCTTCTGCAGCAGAAGAAAATTCTGCCACCAAAATTCAAACTTGAACTTGTTTTTATTATTACAAAGAGAGTACTGATAGCAGGTGAAACTATTACTAGGTGTCCACTATTTCTATTACTTTTGTACCTGGAAAAGTTATCTATCTATAACCTTGCAACAGTGCTGCAAAGAAAGGCACCACGGAAGAAAAGCTGTAAGGGGGAGCTGAAGGTCAACTAAGCATGTGTGATATTGGATTATAAAGCACGCCTCTGCCCTCCAGGCTCAAGCGTGCTGCATCCCAAATTTCATCTCCAGTGCATACAATGGAGAAAAACAAAAAGTAGAATAAACATTGGGACATGAACACCAAAGATATGGCCGACATCTTTAGTCTCTGTTTATTCCTTTAGTTGATCATTAAATTATGATCACATAGTATTTATTAAGCATCTTAATACAAGAATGATAAGAAATGAGTTATATACTAATTAAGCAACAAGAAACTACTGAAGAAGCCAAAGGCATGAAAGTGTCAATGGCTATTCATTAGATAAGCCTATGTGTGAATAAATTTGGAACGTAAAATTCATCTGATAACAGCAAAACAGTTTTCTTGTGTTTAAAAGAAAGATAACAGGAACTGAAAAAAAAAGTCCAGCCTATTATTTTATCTCAAAAAAAAAAGTCACTGTGATGCTGTGGGTCTGATTTTTGGCAAATCTTTCTTGTCATTTTAATGCATTGCACTGTCCCTGTTTAACTACTTGCTCAGCATGTTGTAGCTAGTAGGTTGGCTTGATTATTACAGAGGACAATTGCTGTGGTGATAGCCAGCTTTCTTCATTCATCAAAACAATTTGTTTCCCTACTGAAGTCATCCTTATAGTCTCAGTGATTCACAAAAGTGTCATTGTTGTCATGATTCTGGGCATGTTAATATTACAAATAGTGACCTCTAACCAAAAACTAATTCCCTTCATTTTTCAGGGAAGGGGATCTTTTATTTTAATCAGAAACTTACATAAGGATGTGTTCTCCTTCTGGTCTAAAAACAATCACAGTGTAAAAACAAATCTTTGTGCCTATTACTTATGTGTTTAATTTTTCATGTGAACTAAACTAAGTATGGCTGTATCCTTCAATGAACTTTTAAGTCCTTCTCTAATGACCTTCTTGACTGTTAATTAGACTTGCTAGCTAGTACCTTGGGTTAAAACTACAATGATAATAGAAAAACCTGAGTTAAATAAATTCAAGAATGCAGCTATATATTTTTCACACTGCTTTCCCCAGGAGCAGTTAAGTAAACAAACTCAAAATGGTGTCTCAGCAATAATAACACCCTAATAAGCCCAGATGAACACAAAACCATAGCAAATCAACAGAAATTCTGAGCTTCCCCATTATAACAGGATTTGCATTTTGCAATGAGTGTAGCTTAGTACAGATATGGTACAGTTATATTTTAGCACACTGGCACAGCAGAGTTTACCTGATGTGGCTGTCTCTTATTTCCCATCACAATGAAGAGAAAAGTCACAGCATCTCAGTAAGCTCAGTGGAAAAACCTACCCTTGTGCCCCACCAACTGCTGACCTGCTTGGAATATCTTGCTGTCAGCCAGGACTTCTGAGACCTCTGCCTTCTTTTCCCTTTTTCCGTGGCACCCTATAGATCCTTCCATTGTAATATTTAGGTTGCATAAGAAAATAGATGATCTATTATATAAGAAAATAGATCTTCAGTGAGATCTCTTCGTGTGTCAGGGACCGTGCAAGTGATGCTGTGCACAGATTTATGTATCATAACATCGTTCAAGCAAGGAATTACTATTCCATGCTCCAGTCTTGCACAGAGCACCAGACTAAGTGCCTGATGAATAGCATTTCCTTTCCCTGTTTGTTAACATTTGCATTTTACAAATAAGGCTTCATTTTACAAACTGAAGCCTGGGGAATTTAGGGTTACTCAGATATGAAAACGTCCATGATTCAAAAGAGTGTGCAAAGCCCATTTTCTTAGCCACTATCGTAGATGCTGCTCTGTGGCACCTTAAGTAAGATGCTGCAGCTTGAGAAAGGAAGCAGAAGTTTGGTCAGTTATTCTCTCCTTTGATGCATAGCCCTGTAGTTTGATGTTTATATCAGACTTATGCTCATGTTTTACACATTTATTATTATTTAATATTATTTGTCTTGGCACAGACCCTCAAATATATGATCACCTAATCTTTGATAAGGGAGCAATGCCACAGAGACTGGCACACATCTAAAAGAAGAAAAGCAATGGTGTATAACCCTTTACCTACTTTCAACACTCACTGCTTGTCCAGAGTGATCATTTTCAACAAATGTTGTCATAATGGACTCTCCTCTAACTTAACTTATCTCCGCCCCACACAATCTTGTGCGAATTTCAACAATTGACTAGTCCTCCTGGCCCATTTCCCCTGGCCATGAATACTGGTTTCAAATAATTTTTTTTTATATCCTACAAATGAATGCAGTCATTCTATATCTGTCTCTCTCCTTCTAACTCATTTCACTCAGCATGACACTCTTCATTTCCATCCATTTACAGGGAAATTTCATGACCTCATTTTTCCTCACTGGGGCCCCTTGGAGGAGGATGGGTTGAATTTCCCTCCCTACCCCAAGAAGAGCCCTGGCAGCTGAAGACCTCCGGTTCCAGCCACAACCATGCTTAAGACCACTCTCCACACTTTCAGATGAGCCTCACGCATGAAGGAACTGGCAGAGGAACCCAGGTGTCCAGGACCCAGGGAACAGATCTCCAAGCCTGCTCGGATTGAGACTGGGGCCTCCTCCACCCAGATCCCCCATCTTCCAGTATGTAGGTGTTACACCCACCAACTGCCCCTGGCGCCGTGGAATCCCATCAACGGCCAAAACCCAAGGACTATCAAACCCTGCTCCCGGAAGTGTGTGGTCGCATTCGCGGCTGCACATCTTATTATCTAGTTCTTACTCTGGAGAACCTGGCAGGCTACCAAAAGTATCTTGCCCACACGACAGAGTCTGGCAAACTCCCTGTGGCATATTCAATATGCCGAAAACCAGTAACAGTGATGGGTCTCATTCTCCTGACCCTGAAAGAGACTTGAATGTGGCACTTTTTAAAATCTCAAGGTTAGGATGAAGGAGACGTTACTGGGGCCTGCTCGAGACAATCGATGAACAACAGGATGACAGTGATACAGTGATTATTTGTCTAAGGTCCAGACACTGAAACCGGTTAACCAGTAAGAAAACTTTTTTGAGGGTTATTTTCTTTGGGTTTGGGGGCCACACCTGGTGGTGCTCAGCCCTTACTTCTGAACTGTCCTCAATGATCATTACAAGTAGGGCACAGGGATCACATCCGGTGCCAGTGATGAAATCCAAATTGGCCACACACAAAACAAGTGTCCTACCCACTGTACTATTTAGTCAGCACAACTTCTTTGTCTTTGTTAAGGCAAAAGTGCTACATGGCTGAACACCAAGAGTGGTAGTAACAGAAGAGGCAACAAAAACAAGGGGGAAGGAGTCAATGTTTGGCTAACAAAGTCGAAAGACTGTCCCCAACAGAAGAACCAATGCTCTAGGAAGCACCAGCTGCTAGTCGCTGAGTCTACCACCTAGACACCTTTCTTCTGTTGCATCCCCATCAGTAAAATTAACTTGGGATAGTTCAGATGATGCAGAGAGGAGGAAACGTCTTCAGGGATAGAAAAAAAATCCTTTGACCTATTGAGGCCAATCAAGTCGTTCCTAGGTGATCATAATTCAAGACTGAAATAAGACTCTATCTATCTATCTATCTATCTATCTATCTATCTATCTATCTATCTAAAACTGGCTCCTGGAAAGTGTGACATGTTCTTCCAAGACCTTACTGACAAAGCTGGAAATGGAGCGGGCAGAGAGGTAGGAAAAGGATAGAAACTGGGAAGACCAAAAGGCAAAAACCTATTGTAATTTTGCTCCCACTTGAAATCACATATTTTAGTAATTTCCTGAGTGTTCAAAAAGAACCAAATATTTAAAAAATATGTTTAATAAATTCCATCTCAGTGTATTCTCTGTGAGTTTGATGCTCATGGCGTGAGGGACAAAAAATAAATGGGTTAGATTACTGCATAATGAAAAGCAACACAAAAGTTCTTCATTTCTGAGCATGGTAATGCACTTCTTTCATCTAAGGCAGAAAATTCCCACTACATTTTAGCCTGACTAACAATATACGTTTGACCCACAGTTAAGAAGTAAATATGAAATCAAGTAAAGTCAACCTTGGCAGACCTTTATTTGTACAAAAAATTGAGAAAGAGAGGATTCTTTCTGTCTTTTTCAGATAGACATAAGTCCTGTACTAAAATTACAATGGAGAAGATGACATCCTTCTAGAAACTAACTCCTCATTCTTTTCCAGACTGTGACCAAACTACCTATATATCTAGAAGTTTGAGGTCACTGAAAGGCAATTTTGAAAATTAGGGTATCTTGTCACCCTAGAATCCCAGGGTCAAGGTTTTGTAGAACTGGATGTACTAATTTTGAATACAGATTTTATCGGTGTTGTAGAGGATGTTCTACACAACCCTTTATTACACTGTATTAAATGGTCACAAAAGCAAACGAAGTCCCTCAACCTAATAACAGCTTACATTCTATGAATCGCTTATGGAGTACAGGGTCTTCGGAAGGCGTTTCTTCTTCCTTATCACTTCCTCTGAGTTAGTGGAAGATAATAACTATTATTAGTCCTATGTTACAGATGGGGAGAAGGATACTTGAGAAAATAAGCAACTAGTCTCAAATAGCCCAGCCCAATTAAAGGTAAATAGATGGGATTTAAATCCACTCACTGGGATTTGTGAGCCCTCTATTTATTTCTTCAGTACATTATTTCCCAAATTAGAAAGATATTTCACTCTTAAAGGTGAATGGAGTGAAACTGATGTGTGTCCCACTTCTATAGTGAATGCCAGACTTTCTGGATGGTTTCTGCTCAAATCCCAATATTCTTTTGGATACCCACATGACATATCTTTCCACTTTTGAAATGCTCCTGCAGAGACGAGACGGTGTTTTGGTCTTTGCTAAGTTTCTTTGGTTGAAACACACAGATGGAGCAGTGATGTGAAATGATTTCTTTCATCAATCAAAGCTAACCCATATTCACTATGCTATTGCAAAAGTAAAGCATGCATATTTCAAATTCCATTCTCTGAGTAGAGAGTGAAGTTTTAACCCATTGAATCAAATTAATTTGAGGATTATCATAATAGGCCATTATTGATTGTCAAAGCATGTCACTAAGATGTGTTAGTCTGGTTAATTAATATGAATCGCCATCAACATTAAATATGTTTATATACAATCAGCATGGGCATGCGTATACACAGGCCAATACATTGTTTTTCCTATAGCAGCATAAGCTGTAGCAATAGCACAGCAGGAAGGTCATTTGCCTTCACATGGCTGACCCAGGTTCCATTCCTCTGTCCCTCTCGGAGAGCCCGGCAAGCTACCAAGAGTATCATACCCCTACGGCAGAGCCTGGCAAGCTGCCCATAGTGTTCTTTATAGTCTGTGGTTCTAATATTAAAGTCTTCTGCTTTGCATTTCAATTTTTAGAAATCAATTTAAAATAGGAAGAAACATTTTAATGATCATATTATTGTAATTTAAAATACTTTTGTGGGCATAAAAGTGTCAACATTTATAGTTTTGATATATAAAACTTATCCATCACCTTAATCCGAACCAAAAAGCCCAAGGTTTTCCACCACTGTAATTGTGTTGAATCTAGTTCACTTTTCTCCCCCCACACACTATTGTCCCACTACCTACTAATATCAGTTCAGTAGTCAAAGACCAAGAGTTTGTCATCACTTGATATTATTTAATATAATATAAAATGTAAGATTATCTTGTATTGTTCTGAACTTATTATACTTAACATGATATCCTCTGTTCCATTCAAATTGCAGCAAATTACAAGATTTCATCTTCACTCAAAACTTAGTTGTATTCTGTTGTATATCAACCCTAAGTACTTTAGACATCATCTTGAATTTTCCCTTTTCCTCCCCCCAGAAAAACTTACAGTGCTCTTACAAGTACCTCTAATACCCTGAGTTTATCTTTGACCTTTACTTTGTGTTTTATCTCTCATTGTCACATTTCCCCAAGTCATTCTTGGTTACTTATAAGTAGAAACCTTCTGGTAAATCTGGGCTTTACATTTGTAGTGAATTACTTGCTTTTCTATTTCCCCTATAGTCTTTTCATAGTTCACTATAAAGCAATGTTCTTTGCTTAAACATGAAAAGACAGTTAATGCTATGCTCCTAATATTTTTGAGAGTTGAATAGCTCTGAAATGTATCTCTTCCTAGGCATCTGTCATAATTACTTGACTTAGGCATCAACTGCCATAGCTCCTAACACCCACAAAAGTAGGGGGGTCCCATCATGGGCCTTGGATGGACTCAGGGTAAGTGCAAAGCTACCCTGACATCAAAACGGGACAGTATAGAAAACATAAAAGCATGGTCTTGATGCAAGCCATTATGACTTAGGAGAGAGAACACCCATGGGGAAGGAAAAGTGGAGCTGGCCTGAGGACTTAGTCTGGGATTTATGAAAAAGCCTTGCTTGCCCTCAGAGTCCAGAGAACTAAGTTTTGGAATTTATATCTCTTACTGTGTTTATCCAAATAACTGCAAGTATTAATAAGAAGTAACATAATTATTTAATATGTACAACTAAAGGGAAAGAGAAAAGCAATAAAGATGTCCCTAGGAGACAGAGTGTCTCCTTGAGTTAATCCCCCCAATGCCTTCTTTGAAATCCTTTACCTCTGTAAACGATCAATCACACCTACATGCAGTCCTATACCTGGACCCCTTCAGATCTTCTATAAGTATGCTAACAGCTATGTATTATATGGGCCATTTTGACCTGTGGTCCTCTGACTCTCTGTTGCTCTGCTATGGAGGCCAGGGAAGCAGTTCTCAGCCACCAAATGCACGTTTCATGCACCCACACTTTGAACACACAGTATTCCATTATGTATGTCTAAAAATTTTCTTACCCAGTCATCTATAGTTGGACATTTACTTGTTTCTATATCCTGGCTATTCACTTAGAGCTACAATGAACAAAGGTGTGCATATAGTTTTTTAAATTAATGTTTTGGTATTCTTGGAACCTTTC
Source organism: Sorex fumeus (assembly GCF_029834395.1). NCBI lineage: Eukaryota > Metazoa > Chordata > Mammalia > Eulipotyphla > Soricidae > Sorex > Sorex fumeus. The sequence continues at coordinate 20,819,454 of NW_026606066.1, read as the reverse complement.
AAGAAGTGTAATTTCTGGACTACATGGAAGCTCTTTACCTACTGTTTTTGAGAAATAAATTTACACACTGTTATCTATAGAGGCTGACAAGATAACATTTCTAAAATAGTGAAAGAGGGTTCTTATAACACCACATTTCCTCCTACACTGATTGTGTCTAGTCTTTTTGTTATGTGCCATTCACTCTGGTATGAAATATTTTATATTGATTTGTATTTAGCTAATAACAAATAATGATGAATACATTTTATATATGTTCTGGTCATCTATATGTATTCTTTTGGGGAGTGTCTATTTATCTACACTAAGTTCTGATGAAATTTTGTGAATGCTTTGGACACTAGTCTTTTATCTTATGCAAACATGGTTTGCATCATTGAGTAGGATGTCTTCATTTCAGCTCTAATTTCTTTTGCCATTCAAATCTTTCTTATTTAGGTGCAGTCCTGTTTTCTTATTTTATTTTTTGATAGTGGTGTAAAATAATTGAAGAGATCTATATCCAGGAGATTTTTACTTGTTTTCTCAAAGGAGCGATAGCACAGTGGTAGGGCATTTTCCTTGCATGCAGCCAGCCCATCCGAGCCGGGTTTAACACCTCAGCCCCTCTTAGAGAGCCCGGCAAGCTACTGAGAGTATCTCACCCATATGGCAAAACCTGGCAAGCTACCTGTGACATATTCAATATACCAAACACAGTAACAACAAATCTCAAAATGAAGACATTACTGGGCCCGCTAAAGCAAATCGATGAACAACGGGAGGACAGTGTTTGTTTATTTGTTTCCTCAAAGTATATTCTGGTCTAATCCTGAAGTTTTTTTTAACTTGAATTGACTTTTGTGTTATGGTATGTAACAGGTATCAATTTTCAGTGTTTTGCATGTGGCACCCAATTTTTCCAATATCTCTTGTTTTTATAGTCTTTCCTTACACCAGTACCCTATGTTTATAGAATAATTATCCATAAATCTTAGAGTTTATCTATGGACTCTCAATTCTATTTTATTTTTTGATAGTCTATATATTTTTCCATACCACACAGTTTTAATTACTATGACTTTATAGTATGATTTTTAAAAAATCAAGGAATGCAATACCACCAATATTTTCTTCTCACAGAGAAAACCAGTCTCTTTTGAAAGTCATTCGTCTCATAGAAGGTTAGATGTTCATTCATAATTTATCAACTTAGTTAAATTGATACATATTTATTTTTGATTTATTTTTTATTTTTAGGTCACACCTGGCAATGCACAGGGGTTACTACTGGCTCTACACTCAGGAATTACTTCTGGCGGTGCTCAGAGGACCATATGGGATTCTGGGAATCGAACCTGGGTCAGCCATGTGCAAGGCAAACACCTTACTTGCTGTGCTATTTCTCCAGCCCCTGATACATATTTATTTTTATTACATTTAGTTTAGACGAGCTGAGTTAAGAAAAGTAAATTTTGACTAGGTATGGGACAGTAGGCCATAAAGTTTTGCATCATAGGATCTTACAGAAGGGAAAAGAAGAAAGAGTAAGTAGATTTTGAAAAGGAAGAATACAGAATGATTTGGGCATTGCCACAAAGAGAGTGAACAATGCAACGCCAAAAGCAATCTTGCCCTCAAAATTCTTCCCAGTGTAATACTGAGTCTAAAATGAGAAAAGAAATTCTTCCATTTCTCCTCTTCTTGTAGGGGGATACAAGGTGTCATCCTTCTTCAATAAACGGACTGAGTAATTTAATCCTTATTATACAGTTATGTTAAAGATTAAAGAAGCTTTTATGGACTGGCCTGAACAGTAGGGTATCTAGAGGAAACCTTGTTCTGGATGTTGAAAATCCAAGTTACATATTAACATTTGGAATATATTCTATTTGAAATGGGAAAGTCTGCACAGGAATATAGACCATCCTACATTCTAAATTCATAAAACATTCATTTGACATTGACTATTAAAATATATTAAAACAAAAACACCTGAAAATATCACATGGATATACCCATACATATCTTGGAAGAGATGTAGAAAAAACATGCTATTCAGATGTTTTAAAATAATTAGTAGGGCAAACAGTATGCTGATGTGATTATCTTCCTTTATTTGATATTGGGTAGCCCTCCTCTTTACAAATGCAGTGATAGTTAATTAAACCTGACTTTATATCTGTGAAGAAGGAAGAGATGAATTCAGTAGGTCCATGGATGGTTGTGTGTGTGTGTGTGTATGTGATTAACTTGGGATCTCTTGTAAGATGTGAACTGGTATGGATCAGGAAAAAGGGAGCAAGGTGAGTGACTTGGCTATATATATTCCTTTTTATCCTTTTCTTTCCTTTTGACACTCAACTCTGAATCAAAAACTTGATCTTAACTCTGATTTCAGCTATTTTAAGCCTGTTAACTTTCTGTATGTTTTCCCGCATGTGTTCTTGGACACTTGATTCAAAAGAAGGATATAGTTCATTACAGTTTTTCTTAAAATATAACCAAAGCTCACTAGCATAGTTATAGGCAAGGTATTTCATGAGAATGCAGATTCCTAGGTAGTTTTGCTCCACTGACCCAAGTTTCTGGAGGATCTTTGCTGGAAATCTGTGTTTTAAATAAACTCTCTAAGGTAGTTTAGCGCAGAATAAGAGAACTATTGCATTATGGCTTTGTTCTGATTGTCTGACTCATGAAACGTTCACTCTTCAATTTTATTAACCCACAGAAGATAGAAATCAAAGCAACTTAAGAATAGTGATAAATCTAATACCACTCCTGGGAATATATCCCAGAGAGGCAAAAAAGTATAGTCAAAGTGACATCTGCACTTGTTTGTTCATTGCAGCACTCTTTACAATAGCCAGAATCTGGAAAAAACCTGAGTGCCCGAGAACAAATGACTGGTTAAAGAAACTTTGGTACATTTACACAATGGAGTACTATGTAGCTGTCAGAAAAGATGAAGTCATGTAATTTACATACAAATGGTACTACATGGAAAGTATCATGTTAAGCGAAATGAGTCAGAAAGAGCAGGATAGACACAGAAAGATTGCATTCATCTGGGGAACATAAAGTAACATAATGGGAGACTAATACCCAGGAGTGGCCGAGATTAGTACCAGGAATTTTGCTCCATGATTTGGAGGCCAGCCACACGTGCTACGGGAAAAGGCAGCTCAGATAGAGAAGGGAGCACCAAATAAAGGGTGTTGGGAGGATCCTCCCAGGATGGGAGAAGCATGCTGAAAGTAGACTATAGACCAAACATGATCGCCACTCAATGCCTCTCTTGTAAGCCACAGAACCCAAAAGGGGAGAGAGAGAACAGAAGGGAATGCCTTGCCACAGAGGCAGGGTGGGATGTGGGGGACAGGGAGTGGGAGCGATGCTCGGACCTGTGGTGGTGGAGGATGGGCACTGGAGGAGGGATGGGTACTTGATCAATGTATAACTGAAATCCAAGCACAAATATTTGTAGGTCTATAACTGTACTTCGCGGTGTTTCACTAATAAAAAAAATAAACAAAAAAAAAGAATAGTGACAAATCGAAGTATCACGATACTTCTGAAAATGTAATGCAAGCACGTTGGGAACTTGATAAAAATTCATTATCAATACTTGTTATAGAATATATTCTTAAGTATGTCAGGCATTTTGTATCTGAAATCTGATTTCCATACAAGATCAATAAGAGAATATTTACATTGCCAATATGGTAACCATTTATTATTTGATTTTTACAAAGAGGTTTGGCCTGTGAGTAATTGGTGTTCAAAAGAAATCACTCCTTCTTTAGCCATAATAATGCTTTACTGCCTTTGTTCCAACATATTCATTTTATTTTCATTATTCCTATTTCATAAAGCAAGAAAAAACTAGCAAACCCTAGTTTATCACAGTGCAAATAGAATGGAGATACTGAGTAAAGTTTATAGCTGCAGCTCTCTCACTCTCTCTCAGATTATACACCAGAAGAGTTCTCTAAAAGCTCCCACATTGGTTCTGTGAGGATGACATTTGAATGAACAAGACTATCTCTTCCAAAATTATTGATAAGCTAATTTACTGCAATCAAACCAATTATAAACTGAGCTTTTTGGCATGAAAACCATCACATGATGAGTAATGCTGACCATCCCACATTTTTTATGGACAATGCATAGAGAGGAATATGAAGACTGGGAAAACAGCATGTTTTCTAATTCTCTGATCCTGAAAACCTTGAAGTCTCTAAAGACTGACTTTAGGGAAGATGGATGCATAAGAAAGGAAGGATTCTACTATATAAACAGTCTCTCTCTCCTTCAGCTCCTATGCATGTGTATTCAATTTCTCTTCCAATTTCTCCTCCTCATCTTCTCTTTTAAAATGGGGGTAGCGCTCCACGACTACACAAGTAGTGGTAGAACAGAGGATGCCATTTTTGTAGATATACAAGAGCTTCCAAGGATGAAGACAAAGACAGAGTTCCACCAGGGATTTTTTTCAGTATATGAGCTTCTCATTGTGCATAAAAACAGGAATTTAAACAAGTAATTCAGGACTAGTAATCCTGAGCAAGAACCAAGGAGCCACATTGTAGCAGGCTGCGTGCTCAGATTGTACGAGGGTTCTTCATGCCCAGCATGACTTGTGATCAGTAGCAGCACAGATTAAAGGTCTGGTGCTTGAAAGCAGTTTGAGCAGAGGTGGTTGGATCCAGGAATTCATTTACTCAGGACAGATGAGAATGGCTTTCACTATTACCTTTTCTTTTACTGTAAATGATTGTCACTCACATTGCTATATTTCAAACTCGGATGTTGTGTAGCTGATTTATGTTCTGAGTTCCCACTAGAGTGCCTTTCTTGAAAATGCTCTGTATGGTGTAGGAACTTTGCCAATGCTGGTGGGTTGCCTGGTGTATACTTATTTTCCAGATCTGCACATAGGTAAGTAGGTATTTTCACATGACTCCAAGTAGACCCTGTTCTTAGCATCTAAATCGTCCTAGGGGACCTAGGTGCTGTTTGGTTTAAGCTGTGTCATCTCTGCAGCTCACTTAGGGAGTATCTCTGTCCTATTTATTGCAAATTCAGCTCCTTTACTTCTGTCAAACAGCAACTTTACAAGTCTGGATGTGTAAGAGCCACTGGACTGAAATGTGGCCTTGTTGTTTCTAACTACTGCAAAGTTCTGAGCTGAGCTTTTCTTTTTTATTTTTTTAGAGCTCAGTTCACCTAGGAGATGTTAATTTTGTAGAACTGAAGCACACTTTTCCTCTCAGGCAAATCTTATCTAGCGAAACCACTAATTGTAACGTTAAAGGTTGGCCATTATTCTCTATTGATGGCAAAGTGTGCACTGAATTAAAGGACCAATAGAATAGTTCTTTTTGGAAAATTTACAATAAGCCACACAAATGTCAATGCAACACAAACTTATACAGAGACAGCGGGGATAAAAATGCAATATGCTTCGCATTTATATAGCATTTATACAATTAATAGCAACACTTTTCTTTACATTCATTTGTAAGTGGATTGAAATTCTTGCCATAAAATGTAGAAATGTTTTATGAGTGTTTAAATATATACACAAAGGTTAAAAGTATTATTCTCATTATTTTAAATTTTTCTATAGCACAATAACTCATCTTAACTTGAAATGTCTACTGCACATAATGCCTATTATGCTGTTCTTTGTTTCCTTTTCATCTTGAAAATGCTTCATTTTCTAAGTTCAATTCTCAGTGCATCTTTTAAAATCTTTTTACAATGTAAAATTTCTTTATGTGTCAAAAAAGGGGGGGCAGACAAATGACTTTCAGTAGTTTATACTCCAATGGAACAATGCCATGTTAGACAAGGTGCTTGCTTTTCCTGTGGAAATACAAATGAGACCGCAAAAAAAGGCTTCCTTTTGGCTCCTCACTGATTTCTGTCTCATGTGAGCATAATGCCTGCCACCCTAATTCGGTTAGCAGTGACCTAGTTCCTGGGTCTGAATGACCCCTTTCCCAGCCTCTACAACGCTATCACAGACATTTACCCAATCTGGTCAGAATCCTGGACACACAGTCCAGCAGCGACTTAATTAAATCTTGTTATATTCCAGGAATAGGTTATTTGGGGGGGAAAACTGGGCTATCTAAATTACCTGCTAAATAACCACTCCTTGCTTTCTCTAAAGCCTTTACCTCTATAAACTACCTCAGCAACTCCATTTCTATATTCTGTTAGTCCAAAATGGTGCCTCCTGAGCAGTCCAATATTCTTTTCTTTCATTTTTTAAAAAAATTATTTTTCTATAAAGCTGTTCACATGATTTATTGGCATTCAATATTCCAGTGCCAATCCCACCACCACTGCACCCTCCCACCACCATGATTTCCAATTTTCCCAACCACCACCCAAGCCTGCCCCAATAGCAGGCTCTAAATAATTTATTTTATATTGTTTGTTTTGAATAATTCACTAAAAATGATCAAAAAAGTTTCCTTAGAAGAAAGTGAAGACTGTTGTATCTAACCCTAGAGCCATTAAGCCCTTGTATAAAAGATTACTAATATGTTGTTACAGATTAGTTTTGTGTGTTAATATTTTTTTACCTGAGATTGCTTGCCTTCTACTTTACATCCCATCTAACGTGATCTTATTTGGAATGGGTATTTTGGTAAAAACAGTCCCTGGTCCAAAGTTTTCCAATATCCAGACTCCTCCTGAGTCCACAGTTATCCCACCCAGAATGTGCCCCAACCTTTTCTGAGATTCCTCCCTACTATTACTTCCACACACAGAACCTCACATTCTGAACATCCTGGGCAGCATGTTATTTGATAATCTAGTATTTCTGCCCAGGTCTTATCTGGCTATTTTTTGAATGCTTGTTTCATAATATCCCCTGTGGCTTTCAGGATTTACTCCTGGCTCTATGCTCAAGGGGTCACTTCTGGCAGTGCTTGGGGGGATCGTATGTGTTGCTGAGGATCAAACCCTGGTCTGCAGTGAGCAAGGCAAACACACTACCTATTGTACTATTGTTCTGGCCCAAGAACACATTTTAAATAACTTTTCTATAGCCAAAGAAGTACTAATCATGTCTTTGTAGGGACATGCAAGGAAGAGTTATGCTGTCATTATTTCTTATTACTGTGTGGAAATATCATATCAAACAGGCTGATATATTATACCAGAAAATATTAGTTTTTGGGATATAGACCAATCTTTCATGCTTCACTTGTTTTTTTCATAAATAAAATTTTCTTTGAACAGAGTCACAATCATCATTCAGTTCCTTTCTTATTATTCTTAGTGAACCACGTGATATTAGGGGTTGAATCTGGGGCCTCTGTTTGCAAGGCAAATTCTCTAGTCCTATGATCTCTCTTACTTGGCTCTAAGCTTGTTTTAAATTATATTAGCAGAAAGTGATATGAGTCAGAAAGAAAGGGACAGACATAGAAGAACTGCACTCATTTGTGGAGTATAAAATAACATAACATGAGGCTGATTCCTAAGGAGAGTAGATACATGGGACAGATAAATTGCTCCAGATCTGGAAGCCTACCTCATGAGCAAAGGGGAGAAGGCAGCTGGAATAGAGAAGGGATCACTAAGAAAAAGACGGATGGAGGAATTGGTTGGGATGGGAGATGTGTGCAGAAAGTAGATAAAGGAGCAAACATGATAACCTCTCAGGGTCTATATTGCAGACCATAATGCCCAAAATTAGAGAGAGATTATGGGGAATCATATCTGCCATGGAGGGTGGGAGAGGGGGGTTATACCAGGGATATTGGTGGTGGGGAATGTGCACTGGTAGAGGGATGGGTGTTTGATCATTCTGTGATTGTAACCCAAACATGAAAGCTTATAACTATTCCACAATGATTCAATAAAATTAATTAAAAAAAATAAGTTATATTAGCAGAGTTTTGTGCTTCTGAAAAAGTCTGCATTTGCATCCACAAAGCAAATACCATTTATTACCTGACCCTTTACAGGAGAAAAACCATTAAATTCTATTTTGTGCTTACTCATTACTGCATCTCTTATTTGGTTTTCGGATCCTACCCAAGGGGTTAGCACCCAGCTATCAACTTTACTGAACTGCAAATTCTTTTCCCAAAAAGTAAAAAAGTCTATTTAAAAATTAATGGCATATGACTAGAGAAATTAGTTAATGCAAAAATAATATATAAAACACAAAGCTAAGCTCAACAGTTTTACAAGAAATACTTAAAATCACATTGCAAAAGAGGCAATCCCGGAATAAATTATCAGTAATTATTATAGTACAAAAGGATTCAAAAGAACCAGTCTCTCTTGCATTGGTTAGCATTTTTCTGACCACACCCTGCTGTGAGATAAATACAGTCTCACTAGATGGGAGAGAAAGTTAGCATTAGTTGCCCAATAAGATAAAATAGTTCAAATACATATCTATAAATGGATATGTTACCAAGGTTTACAAATAAACCAGATACCACTCCCTCCCCCCACCACCACCACCCCATTAACAGACTGCTTCTAAATTGAACAGAATAGTAAAAAGTAAAATTTATAGGAAAAAAAAGGTCACGATGACTGGATATGCTGACATTTAGTTTTACAAAGTAGTCAGTCTGTAAGGGTTAACTATTGAATTTAAAAAGGCTAAAGGAAAAAGGGGTTTTACACCTTATTGCATCAAGTTTTATTTTTTCCTTGCACCGATTAAAATAAAGGAGTCATCATTGTCAATGGGCAGAGACTGTTACATTGCTTTTATCAAATGCAAGGAGGTGTAAATACAAACTGTAAAGTAGAAGAGAAAGATCATGACTCACTGTCTGACAGCAAAGCTATTAAACATAATCAAAGACTCAAGTGCTGCCTTTCAACACATTGCTAAAGAATCCTTTTTGCTGCAAACTTAGCATAAAATGTCACAATCCTGACACCGCTGTTAGAGAAACTTGGTTGAACACATTTAAAACAACTTCAAACTTCAAATGAAGAGGAGTTACTTACCGTAGGATAAATCACACTGCATTTAATCTGGACACAGGGCCCTCAAATTGTAATCAATAACTGACTAACAGTTGATCTCTCAGGGAGAATAACCCCAAATTTTAGGACACTTACTAGTCATTAAAATATGTAATTTGTTGAACAGAGTCTTACATATGTTGACAACAAAATCAATGTTTGTTGTCTCTTAGGAAATACAAGGACAGTGATATATTTTCAGGAAGTTAGTTGACCCATGAGGTACGCAGTTCTATATTGAGAAGTGAAAATACTGCCAGTGGTGTAGAATTTCTGTTACTGAGTGAAAGTAACAGATGGATGGGGTATGGGGTATGAAGCTACAAAAGAACATATTTATAATTCTGGAAATTCCCTGAATGGTTGGGGCAAGAGCTCAAAAAATTACCGCTCCCAGTTTGAATGCAGCAGACTCAAGTTCTATTCCTGGCACCTCATGGTCTCCCCTAAACAATATCAGGAGCTGACCACCCCCTGCAATAAATCAGAAATAGTCCATAAAAAATCACTGGGAGTGACCTCCTTCAAAAGTAAGTTCCCTAAATATTATCTCAAAAGTGTCAATTTGTTTTGTGTTCTTCAGACCTTTATGCACATGTGTTCTCAAAATCAATTTGATAAAATAAAGATGTCAGCAAGAAGGTTGTAAATCAAAGGACTTTTATAAAAAATAATGTGAATTATAAGGGAAGCTTAATTATTATATCATTTAAAAGTTGAAACCAGTCCTCTAAAACCAGTCTTGGAGAAAAATTCACAAAATTTAGCTATGTGTGGAGGTCTTTATTTTACATCTGTCATTAGCACTATAGATTCCTTAATATACGTTACCTCCACTTGACTCTATATATACTTATCATGGACACTGGAACATAATAGTTGTTTAAGAAATGAATGTATCATGGTGTCTCACTAATAAAAATTTTTTTAAATCATCAAAAGAAAAAGAAATGCATGTAGTATAGATGACATGACAGCAAGAATGATTCTTATGATCTCTATTAAGCAATGTGAGAACACAAAGGAAGATACTGCTGACCAAAGAAGACTGCTTTGGGTTGGCAACATGCTCAGCCCTTGGACCAACACTTTTAATGTCATACCTTTCTCTCCTATATTCAACAAAGTCACAAATGCAAAGAGTGTTAACTTGACTAACTTGGAAAATTCTGTCTTCAAATCCTGTCTTAAATACCTGCCTCTGACTTCTTCAAAGAGGTGATTCACGAAGCTTCTCCTTTGAAATTTCTGGATAATGCCTCTCTTAAGGAGTCCACTTTGAACCTCCCTTAGCCTTGGTGACTTCTGCTACTTCAATTCATAAGTCTCTGCTCTAATTTCTACTTCTCTGGCATCTAACAACTCCTAATCCTAAGCTTCTATGACAAGGAAGGATATTTAAACAGAAGTTGGTATTCTTCCTTGAAATCTACAGATCTTCAGAGATGTTTCGGAAGGTAGTGTGAGAGGCTCTCCATCAATGGCAAATTCCCCACATTTTCTGGTTATGTTTCATCTCAGTGGATAACTGATGACTTGCTTTTAATGATATGCCTGAAAGTAATTGTTACCTCCAAATGCCTCTACACACACACATACACAGGCAAAGATTTTATTTTTGAATCACTGTGAGATGGGCCCTTACAAAGCTGTTCATGATTAGATTTCAGTCATACTTTGTTCCAGCACCCGTCCCTCCACCAGTGTACGTTTCTCAGCACCAATGCTCCCAGTTTCCCTCCACCCCCAAGCTGCGTCTATGGCAGGCCCTTTTCTTCTCTTTCTCTTTCTATATGTCTCTCTCTGTCTGACTGTGGTGTGTCTGTCTTCTGTCTCTCTCTGTCTCTGTCTCTCTATCTCTGTCTCTGTCTCTCTCTCCTTTTGGGCACCGTGGAATATATTTTTATTTGTTTTTTTTTTCCAGTTACACCTGGCAGTTCTCCAAGGATAATTCTTCCCCTTGTTTGGGGCCACCCCTTGGAATACGCAGGGTGATCATAGATAGGACTTCATATGGCAAGCAAGGACTCTAGCACTGAGTTACATCTCCTGGTCCCCAAATTCAAATCTTTAGAACGATAGCTTAATAGGCTAGTCATAATGAAAAGATTGAATATGATTTAATGTTCTTGGTAAAATATATTGTGCTTTCTCTGTACTTTTAAAAGAGCTTTCATCAAGGTCTTTCTTACACTATATTTATTGCTGTATTTCTTTATGTAATACATTGCCAATTACTTGGGGTAATAGTTCTTTTTTTTTTCTCTTATTGTTTTCCCCAGAATACCAGCAATAAAACCTATACAAACAAGAGCTAGAAATGTAACTAATGTTATGAGATCATATACAAATATACCTACCTATTATTGGTAAAATGAACAATTAACTATGAGTGAAATGAAACTTTGACTAGTTTTTCTGACTAGTTTAAATAATAGAATATTTATTCTAATATCCTGCAAATGCAATAAATAAAATTTATCTCTCCCTCTGTCCTTCACCTCTCCATGATTTTGATCATCTACAAGTTATTTTTTTTAATGTTTCTCACTCCCCACGATTCTTACCCAGTGCAATCCAAAATAAAATCATGCGGGGAATGATGACACCTGGTTTAGGTTCATCTATTGTTCACGTGAATGTATTTTCCTCCATTAAAAGAATGTCTGTATTTAGGAGTAAGGGTGGGTCAAAATGGGAATTAGGTGAGTTTCTCTGAGAATCTTTAAAACTATTTCTTTCTTTTCTCCCTCTGCAATAGCTTCCTACTGCTCTATGGATGTTCTCTGACCTCATCTAGTCCTGAATTTCTCTCAAAGTGAATCTCTCTGGTTCTTCTCACAAAATATGCTTCTAGCCTCGTTCTGCTGGAAAGATTCCAATATCTGAATTAGTCATATGAAGTTAATGAATGATAGCAGCTTAAGGCAATTTCTGGCACCAAGGGATTTGCATTTTGATAAGGGGCAATGCCCTAACCCAAAGAATCAAATTGCTAATGGTAGAATTTAAGTCTTCAGGGATGGCCTTAAGGGTCAGAAAGCCTTCCAACCTCATCATATTGGCTGCCAGCTCTTACAGTGCAGAGAACTGCCACTCCCACAATGCTGTCCCCTTTTATCACCATGAATAATCAAGAAGTTAGTTTTCTATATAAGCCCCAAATGCTGACACTGGCAGATGCTGAACTCATTATAGAAGGGGAAAAAATGTCAACACAGTGACTCCAAATAATTTCTGAACTTGATAGGAATAAGATGGGGAAGGAAAAAAATATTAAAGGGAAAAGATGTAGGAAAAAGAAGACTAAAGAAGACTAAAATACAAGGGTGGAAGAAAAGAATTTTTGCAGTTGCCAAGATTGAGCCCAGGGCCTCACATAAGAAAAGGAACTGCTCTGCTGCTGAGCTGTATTCCTGGCCCTAAAAGAAGTATCTTTTCTCATCTAAATGCTAACATGGAATATTATTATATATGTAAAATGTATATATTTTTCTTACTTGACTTTTTTCCACGGAAATACACTAGGAATGCTCAGGGGCTATGCCCAGTCCTGGGTTTCAGGGTCACTCCTGATGCTTTGGAGGGACCATGTGGTGCTCTGTCCTTTCGAGTTATCTCTCTGACCCAAATGCATATATCTTAAATAACTCCAAAATCAATTTCTATGTGCTAATACATTTTTGGAGGTCACCAAATTGTGGTAAGAGGTCCCAGGGTCTCTCTCGCGCTCTTTGGCAATTTGGCTGGAAGTTCAAACCTTGGCCTAGCTGTATAGCACTGACAAGGGGCCTCCAAAGTTTCACTTTGTAGTGTTGGGGGGAGGGGAGGTGGGAGGTGCAAGGTATGTGCCTTGACCCTGAGCTTCTATCTACTAAGTCCATTAATCTGTTTTATTTAATTAAAAAAATTAAATTATCAATCTGTGAGTGGGAGGAAGGATTTAAAATATATGCATTTAAGTTCAATAAAACATTTTAAAATCTGGCATCAGATTTCATAACTGTAGTTCTGTATCTTAAGTTTATGTAAAACAAGAAATACTAATTTTGACAAATAGGTAGCTCAAGGCTATTCACCAAATTATTATTAATTGAGGTGTATGACCAGTTTGTCATTTGTAAGAGTAGAGGGTAAGCAGTTCTGCAGTTATGTATTTTGGAAGCCAATAGAAAATGAATTTGCTCCACAGAAGAATTCAGCTGCAGATAAATTCATGATTTCTTTGATCCTTTTAGAAAACAATCAACCACAAATAGAATGCGGTGCAGTCCTCTGGCTAGGTCAAACATACCTCTATAGATGTGGGGGAAAGATTCAGAAAAGCCCGAGAGATTCCACATTAGAAAAAAAAAAGCAGTAAATTTATTTGCAAATGTATGTTAATATTTTCATATTTTAATGAAGTTTTTTTACCTGAACTTTGAGATTTACTAAAGATCTTACTCTATCCTTATATTTTTTAATGGTCTCAAGTTACAACCTAAGAATTGAATTTTCTTTTAAAATGAAAACCACATTGATTTTCATATAATTCAACTGGATTAAGTGAATAGCTTGAATTTTCTAGACTGCAACAAAGAGAAATATAAAAATAATAGGTTACTAATATATGTTATGTAGGATAGAAATTAATCCTTTTCTCCGCCTTTGAAATCACTCTACCTCTTCCTTCATCACCTACTTTCCCACTTACATCTGCAACCAATTAATCATATATGTGCAATCATAATCACATGGAGTTTAGAGAACAGAGGAAATGAAATACTTAAGTAAATATTTGGTCATAAAGCTTTGAGAATTGGCAAAAACATAAATCCACATATAATAAAAGATGACATGCTATTAAGTAATATATGTTTAGAATTCCACACGTGTAGACATATTCAGTTAAATTGCATTGAGCCAAAGATAATGAGGTCTTCAATACAGGCAGGAGAAAGCCTGAATGAGCCGCTATAAACGACTAATATTTGACAAAAAAAAAGTCTCAACAATGATGGAATCCATGTCAGAAGAATATCTTCAAAGTGCTGAGGGAAATAGTTTTCAACATAAACATAGACATTACTTTTCAACAATGAGAATAAAACTTTAATTTCTATTAAAAACAAAATGAGCAACAAAATGTGTATAGCAAGAGGGAATTATTAGATATGGAATAATGAAGTTATACGCTTCAAAGAAAAATAGTAAAAATAAAGGATAATCTTAAATGTAATAAACACTGATTATAAGAAACTATTTATAAAGCATTATCTGGTTAATTAAACACTGTCTACATGGATAAACATAGTCATTTGTAATTTAGGAAATTTAAAAAGGATGATGGGCTGGAGCGATAGCACAGCAGGTAGGACGTTTGCTTTGCACACAACCAACCCAGATTCTATTCCTCCGCCTCTCTTATCTCACCTGCATGACAAAGATTGGCAAGCTACCCATGACATATTAGATATGCCAAAAACACTTAACAACAAGTCTCTCAATTTGCTGTGAGAAGTTACTGGTGCCCACTCAAGCAAATCGATGAACAACGGGAAGACAGTGCATGGTGCTACAGATGTAAGTATTATGACAGAGCAGGAAATAATTCATTATTTTCAGAGTTTTATTTAGAGTTTTATTTCTACAGTTTTAGAGTAAGTGAAACAATTCACTTTATCCATGGTAACGTTTTTTAGACAACCACTAAAAAAATAATAATAAGATAACTTTCAAGTAATTAGATGGAAAACAATGAAATAAAAAATATTCCCCATCCACTGAAATAAAAAGGGAGCAAAAATAAGGGAAGAAGAAAATATCATATAAAAAGTATAAAGATCATTCGATATGCCAAACACAGTAACAACAAAGTCTCCAATGGAGAGGTTACTGGGCCCGCTCGAGCATAAAAATAAGTCCAAGAAAATTATTAATCATAATAAATGGAAATTATATTAAATTGTCATTTAAAAATCAAAGATGACTTAGATTAAATATGAAAAGAAAAACAGAGATCTACATCTTCCTCAGAGAGCATAAGCAACACACCTGAAGGAAAACAGATACACTGAATGGGAAAGACATACCTGATGAATGTTAACCAAGTAAAAGTTAGAGATTATAAAATATTCTTGTCACTGTCACTGTCCTCCCATTGTTCATCGATTTGTTCGAGTGGGCCCAGTAACGTCTCCATTGGAGACTTTGTTGTTACTGTGTTGGGCATATCGAATACATCACGGGTAGCTTGCCAGGCTCTGCTTTGATAAAATATTCTTAAAGATCAAAAAATCTCTTGGCAATAGGAAGAGTTTGTTCATAAAAGAATCATTTTACTAGTGAGTCAAAATGATGGTTGTGAATTTGCGTGCACTTAGTAACAACATCATACACAGCATGGAGAAAAATCTACAGATAAAGTTCAGTCATTGTGTTATAAAAAAAATTTCCATATAATCATTTACTTTAGTATTTCCCAAAATGATACTGACTCCCCAGAGGGCCAGTGGACTATCCAGTCAGACACAAGTGGGGGCTGTTTTCTGTTTGTTAGCATAAAAAAGGTAGGTATCCAAGGGGACACTAAATGATTTTTTTTTCTGAAATAGACCAAATAAGTTTGGGAACTTCTGCTTTGATTTATTAATTTATGAGGTAGATGAAATTACCACTGAATAGATAAAATGTTTTGTAAATAAGTACTAATCTTGATTTACTGAATCCTATATAGAACTAGAGATATTTCATCCTTATTAAGAAATGTGGGCCATTTAAATAGTCACGTACTTAGTCATTAGGCAAGATTGAATATTGAAAACAATCTGTATACATAGACCTTTAATTACGATTAAAATAAATTAGAAGATATTAACAAAAGGGTTAATTAAAAAATGCCATGTAACTGCAAGTTGAAAACACATTTACTACTGAATAATCTGTGGTTCTTTTATTTTTGTTTGGGGGACACACATAGCAGTGCTCAGGGCTTACTCCTGACTCTGTGGTCACAGATCACTCCCGGTGAGCTCTGGAGCCTATGGGAGTGCCAGGAATGAAAATGGGGTCAACCACGTGCAAGATAAGTGCTTTCTACACTGTACTCTCTCTGGCTTACAACTTGTGCTTTTAATGAAAATTAAATATATTGATATGAAACATTATAATGATACAGTACTCCATCTAATGCTGTAATCAAATGCACGTGGCAATGCATCAGATTAAAAATTCATAAAAACAAAATGATATAAGAAAAGCAGAATAACAGCGTTTACGAAGACAAGTTTTGAAAAACAATCAATACAGAAACATATTAGACTTTCAACGAAGTAAAAATTGCTTCTTTTAAGAACTTTTAAAACAGACAAACTGTTTTCCAGATTTACTATAAGAAAAGAGAAAGGGCACAAATAAAAACACTTAGAATGTAAATGAAACAGAAGATTCAAATATTAATAAATATATAAATTATGAAAATTTAGATAAAATATACAGGAAATACTGCTTTCCCAAATGTACTTAAAATACAGAAAACTGAAGTAGGACATTTCGTCATTTTATTTTTAGGTTTTTGACCACACCCAGAAGTTATTAGGGTTCTGTGATCAAGGCACAAGGCACCATATGGGGTGCCAGGGATCAAACACAGGTTGGCTATATTCAAAGCCTGTGACCTACCTGGACTACTACTGCTTTGGGCCCAATATTATAACATTTTAATTGAAATGAGGCAAGAGGTAATAATAGACATATCTTAAGATATAATCACACATTATATATTAAGTAAAAAACATTTTGTTCATTCCTTCTTTGGCAGAAAAATAAGAAATCTGACTATAAATGTTACTTATGTTGTTCAATGTGAGTTGACAATTATAATGTTATAATTGATTTATAAAAATATAACTATTTTATAAGACTGAACCATCATAAACATAACTAAACTTGTCTTAGACAAATATCTGAGAAAATCCAGATGAGGTACTCCTGAAGATATTTCTTATACTAAGAAAAATCTGAACTGTTCATTATCAGGAATGGATATGTAAATTTGGCATATTCACATTGACATTTTAGTAATAAAAATGAATGGACTGAGTTAAAATAACTATATATCAACACACTTTTAAATAAAATTTTCAGATAAAACTAGCCATTGATAGAGTATGAAGAAGTTTTTATAAAGTTCACAACTAAGAAATAGGCAACATATTCTTTAGAACTATATGCTCCTGGAGACATTCAGGGGCAATTCCTGGCTCTGTGCTTTGGTGGTGCTTGTAGTACCATATGTGGTGCCGTGAATTGAGCTGGGGTTCACTGCATGCAAGACAATAACTCTCTCTCTCTCTCTTTCTCTTTCTCTCTCTCTCTTTCTCTCTCTCTTTCTCCCTCCCCGCCTCCCTCCCTCTCTCTCTCCCCCTTGTGTGACTTAAATTCACAATTCATATTCTTTCACTGAATATACAATGTATTTTATTTTCTCTTGGATCTTCTCTTAAGCTATATCCTCAGGTTTAAATATATTCACATTCTTTCTCTGCTTATAAAAACTTTTTTTAATCTGTCTGAACCCAGCTCTCCTTATCACCCCAGTGAGGCTGAGCTTCTCTGGAGTCAGTTCTCACAAGCCATATTTACTTGTCTGTTTACTTAAGTAGAAGCTGCACACAACATGCTGTGAACAGCCAAGCCATAATGTCTTCCATACTACAATAAATGAAGATTATACTAAAAGCCCTTGATCAGAAAAAGTATTTAACAGAAAGTAAGTATACACTGCTTAAAAACCTTGTGGAATAAATATTCAATGAAGAACATTAAGGTATTGAAAAAGATGAGACCTTGTTTTTCAAAGCAACATGGTTACAACTGGAAAGGAATATGTTAAGTAAAATAGGAAAGTGAAAGACAATTACCAGATGGTTTCTTTCATATGTGTCATATAAATAACTAAAGAAAAATGAATAAAACATAATCAAAATACATGTTAGCCTGTGAACAATATGGTGTTTATAGAAAGGGAAGATAATAGGAGGTAGGAAAGGAAGGTAGAGAGGTCAATTGAATAGTATAAGTGGCACTAGAACTGTGGTTGTGGGTGATTTGAAGTATGTATTTAATAACCAAAATTTTCATTTTATAAATAAAAATTGAACTTACTTTCCTATTCTCCTAGCAGATTATAACTTCTTTGAGGGCAGGAAAGGACACTGATTATCTTTTATTCAAAATTTTAGCACTTAGTAGACCTTAGTTGATATTTGTTGAAGACAGAAATTATATTTGTTTGTGCTTCATGAAACATAAACAGAACTCCAATTCACAATGATATTAAAATGAAGAAGATATAATGACACAAGTAAATGGTTTTGTTTAGTGACTGAACAATGATGTCTAATGCCCACTTTCTTTTTATTTTTATAACTCTACTTTTGGGTGTGACATCACCTGAATAGATGTAAACTGACTGCCAACAACTCCAGAGACTGCCAAAGTCCTTACTCTTTATAGAAATAAAGTGGAGCAATACCAAAACATTGTCATGAAACCAAGGAAGTTTATTTTCCAAATCATATGCTCTAACTCATTGCCTTAGCTGAATTCATGTGCTGAAGTCAGCAACACCCAGATCTAAGGAAGAGGGGAACTTGCAGAGACTGGAAGGAAAGCTGAAATACTTCACAGGTGAAGAGGGAACAGAAACTGAGATCCAGCACAGTGCTCGCCAAAGGAGAAAAGTGTAATTGATTAGTGATATAACCAGTGATGGTTCAGCTTGAAACAGAACTTGGAATATCAGATAATGCTCAAATGTACATAAATCATTCCTAAAAAAATTATTGTGTATGGTTATTTATTTTAATAATATTTTACTTTTCAGAATGTTTGTATAAAGAGATCTTATGTGTTCCCTTTTACTTTTCAGATTGGCACCCACTTTCCTCTTTGGTAAACTTCTGTAATATATTGGAAAATTATTAAAAATAAAAACTTATTTTTATCATACTATAATGCAGTAGCACTGTATGTAGCACTGTCCTCCCGTTGTTCATCGGTTTGCTTGATCGGGCACCAGTAATATCCACATTGTGAGACTTGTTACTGTTTTTGGCATATTGAATACGCCATGGGGAGCTTGCCAGGTGCTGTCCTGCAGGCAAGATACTCTTGGTAGCTTGCTGGGCTCTCCGAGAGGGGCAAAGAAATTGAACCCAGGTCGGCCACGTGCAAGGCAAACACCCTACCCACTGTGCTACCCTAAAGTATTATTTGGTATTATTTTGGATACATATGTTGGTATTAAGTCAACATAATGCCAACAAGTCAAAGGCAACTCATTATAAGGTGTTTTTACTGCTGTCCAAGGGCAACATATACTATCATTCCTAGAGAGAAATAGGCCACAAAACTCTGATTATTATTCATTGGTATGGGCTGGAGCGATAGCTGGAGCGGGTAGGGTGTTTGCCTTACACACAGCCAACGTGGCCGACCCGAGTTCGATTCCTCCGCTCCTCTCGGAGAGTCTGGCAAGCTACCTGTGACGTATTCGATCTGCCAAACACAGTAACAATTGTGACAATGGAGACGTTACTGGGCCTGCTCGAGCAAATCGATGAACAATGGGAGGACAGTGACAGTGATAGGTGTCTAAATTTTATAATTGACTTTGGCATGAGGTTAGGGATGTTTCTAGGTACCATCCACATTCGCTGTTGCAAACATGTATTCCCTTGGAAAAACTATTAAATATGTTGCCTTTACCCTAAATTGAGTTAAACTATAAGTGTTGCTTCCTAAATTTCTCCAAGTTAAATTGTCTTTATTTATTTATTTATTTTTTATTATTTATTTTATTGGGGAGAGTGTGGTTTAGGCCACACCCAATGGTACTCAGGCCTTACTCTCTTTGCACAGGAATCTCTCTTGGCTATGCTTGGGGGACAGCAGTGTCTGCAACGGAGGTGCCTTAACTACTCTGTTATCTCTCTAGCCCTTAGAATTGTTTTAAATGAAATTTAAATATGATATAAAAGACCTGACTATCACTTACTCATTCACTCATTCATTCATTCATTCATTTCACAAGTATTTGCTGGATTCCTACTGTATGCTAATCTGTAGTGATAGGGAACTACTAGTCTAGTGATACCAAAAATGAACAGCACTAAATAATATTTGAGTTCTGGAAAAGTACAATCCAGACAATAATGCAGGCTAGAATCAGAGAAGTGAAAATAAACTAAGTAACCTGGAAAATATGTAGCTAAAAGAAACACAAACTGCGGGACTGGAATGATAGTACAGTGGGAAGGGCATTTGCCTTGCAAGAGAGGCTGACCACGTTTCAATATCTAGCATCCCCTATGGTCTCCCAAGTGCTGCCAGGAGCAATTAATTCCTGAGTGCAGAGCTAGGAGTAACCCCTGAGCAAAGCTGGGTGTGACCCAAAAAGAAAAAAAAAAGAAAAGAAAAGAAACACAACCCATTACCCCATAGTTTTCTAAACATCTGAAGTAAAGTTATTTGGACTAGTAACCTTCAAGGAATTTCCTAAGCATTGGTAGCCTGGACAAATGTTTCTGGATTCCTCTACTCCTGCCATTCATTCCTTCTTTGCACTAAGGAAACTATGACACCTTATGAACAGTTCTTTGGTCTTATACTTAATTGTTTTTAAAATTTTATAGGGACTATTTCAACTTTTCATCAGTACCCTGATATGCTGTAAATTAAACCAGAACTGTATGTAAAGTACAAATATATATTACAATTGTTAAGGAAAAAGGTAGGAACAATAGCTTAATTAAAACATCTCCACATTTAATAGGGTACAATTTAGAATTTAGGTAATTAGTTCTTCATCATAGTTCTCCAATTGTTATAGCTTAGGCTACTGAAAAGAAATCAACATAACCTAGAGCAAGAAGGGCATCAAAAATGGACTGCCATTGAAATTACACATCTGAAATTGAAAAATGACTAAAGAAAATGACTGCTTATAATGCTGTGTTAATCACTGTAGCACTGCAGCACTGTCATCCTGTTGTTCATCGATTTTCTCGAGCGGACCCAGTAACGTCTCCATTGTGAGACTTGTTGTTACTGTGTTTGGCATATTGAATATGTCACGGGTAGCTTGCCAGACTTTGCTGTGCGGGCGAGATACTCTCGGTAGCTTGCCAGGCTCTCCAAGAGGGGCTGTCTTAATATTTGTGTAATTTTTTTCATGAATTAACATAAGAAACCCAGAAAGCTGGTTATGCAAGAGAAAAACAAGGCAACAGAATATGTGGAATTTAGAGAAAATTGTTTCTCGATATCAAATATAGAATACACTTGGACTCACGATGAAATGTATGCTAACAAGACAGACAGAAGGAAGAGCATTTCTTTTCTGTGAAATTCTAGCCATTCTGAAAGGTGAAGAAATCTCAAGGTACTAAATGCAATCTCTTTATTCAGAGGTTTGAATTATAGTCTTGCACATCTGGGGAAGGATACTAAGTTAATTTTTTTGCGTTTGCCTACTCATGTACATGTGTTCCATATAATTTGAGGCTGAAGACCTATACGCGGGGTGGGAGATAAGTCTTCAGTGGCAATTTCTTTAAGAAAATATCACTTAAGAGAGAAATTTAAGATCAAAGTAACCTAGCTCAAGATATTTGCTGAAGGGTCTTCTCATTCTTCTTGAGGTCATCATTAAGATTCTTTACTGCATTTGAAAAAATGAATTGGGGGCTGGACAGTGTAGCTGGTAGGGTGCCTGCCTTGCAAGTGACAAACCCAAGTTTGAGCCCTGGCATCCCACATGGCATACTAGATTTTATGTGTCCATGGCCTGTAAAGTGCAACTTATTAAATCAGTTACTCTATATTTAAAATTGCTTTCAAAAATTCCTGCCATGCATTTTCTTCTGGCTTAAGGCAGAAACTACAATGTTGGGTTACATTTGAGATTCAACTATTATCACTGATGGCTCCTGTTGAAATTTTTTCCTCAAACTAAGCTGACGTCAGCTACTACTGGTTCTCTTCTGCTATAGGCTGAATTCTTGAACCCTTCTGGAATTCATACATAGAAGCTCTAATGAGATGGCATTAGGTACTCAGATCTCTGGGTGGTGATTTGGTCTTAGGAGTGGTGCTTACATAAAGGTTTTAGTAAGAAGAAGAGGAAGAAGAGGAAGAAAGATCTGTCTGCCTTCTATCACATGAGAATACAAGGAGATGACTAAATCGAATCAAGAAAATGATCTAAATTACATTAAAGCTAGAATACACAGCCCTTCATTACTGGTAATGATCAACTAATTCACACCTTTGAATAAGATAATTTGATCGGTTTTGAATTCAATGAAAACTGAGTAAGAGCTCAAGCTGTGTAGTCAGAAAGACTTAGATTTGAAGCCAAGCTCTTTTTATTTATGTAATACAGAAAATTAACTAATCTCATTAAGCCATTATTTCCTCACATTCCTAAAGGAGATTTCATATCTACTTTACATAAAAAATTGCAAATACTTAGCACAATTTCCAACACAGGTAAATACTCATTGAACATGTTTCTGTAAGTCTACACACTTTCATTTATTTATATTTGACACTGTAGTAAGGAAGA
Organism: Sorex fumeus; assembly: GCF_029834395.1. Taxonomy (NCBI): domain Eukaryota; kingdom Metazoa; phylum Chordata; class Mammalia; order Eulipotyphla; family Soricidae; genus Sorex; species Sorex fumeus. The sequence continues at coordinate 20,796,842 of NW_026606066.1, read as the reverse complement.
AAGAGTTAAAATAGGTAAAAGAGTTAAAATAGGTAAAAGGATAAATATTGGAAGTTGTGTATTGAGAAACGTAGTATATATATTTTATGTATCTGCATTGTTTTAAAAGAAGTTTATCAAAATAAAATGTGGGTACCATTCATTGTGTTAATCTTCTAAAAGGGATTCATTAGAATGAGATCACTGCTTCGATTCAGTTTGTAATTCTAACATCTGGAATTTATTTTAGCTCAATTTGTGCAATCTTTTGAATTTATAGTCCAGCTCAATAGCAAATGACTAATTCTGCCTGCCTGTGTAGTTGTATTAACTGGATAACCTTGAAATATTTGGACTACTTTTCTCCCATGTTTACCATCACCTTGAAACCCTCAAAAAGGCAGAAAGAGACTTATGTACTGTAGTGAAGATAAGATTGTGAACAGGTTTCAGGCATGTTGAATTAGCTTTAGCTATAATCCTTTCAGGGATTGGGTTACATCAAAAAAACAGTCATATTATTTATTTATTTAATTTGTCTTGAGCACAGCGGTAGGGCGTTTGCCTTGCACGCAGCCAACATGGCTGACCCGAGTTCGATTCCTCCGCCCCTCTCGGAGAGCCCGACAAGCTACCAAGAGTATTCGATATGCCAGACACAGTAACAACAAAGTCTCCAATGGAGATGTTACTGGGCCCGCTCGAGCAAATCGATGATCAACGGGAGGGCCTTTACCTTTACCTTTTACCTTTATTATTTATATATATCCATTTATTTTACAAATATCCATAAGATTTTATGTGTAACACTTGTGGTAGGTGTGTTACTTAACATTGTATGCAAAAACATTTTATTTAGCACTTCTGTAAATCATGGTACTTCAACAAAACATTATTTATTCTGGTGCGAGGGCACATCTAGTGTTGCTCAGGGCTTACTCCTAACTCTATGCTTAGGGATCGATCACTTTTGGCAATGTTTGGAGGATGATATGAAGTTCCTGAGATTGAACCTGAGTGTGCCACTTGCAAGGCAAACAAGCTACCTGTTCTACTATTTCTTCTGTCAAAATATAAAGTTTTTTTCAAAAGAGATATTTTATGCTTATAGAGGTACTGTGACCTACTGCAACGTACAATACTGTTAATGATGATTTCATGCATAAATCATTCCAATACCATACCCATTGCTAGAGCACTCCTTCCCTCCACAAATAACACACCCTGCCACCACTACCAATAATTCGATTCTATGGACCAACTTTCAGACATTCATATCTTGCATAAAGTAGAATTTTTATTGATTATTATTTAAAAGTTTTATTAAAGTACTGTGAACTTTAAAAGTTTTATTAAAGTAAAGTAGGGGAGGGGGCACATCAACAGTATTCAGGGCTAACTCTATGTTTTGGAATCACTCCCAGTGGACCACAGAGGTATGTAAGACAAGAATCCTACTCCACTGTAATATGTCTTCAGCCTGAAAATTATCAAAATTATATATATATATATAGTCGACTTGCAAATTTTCATTTCAAATTAAAAAATAAGATATACATAGTTATATAGTGCAATGCATGCGGATCTGGAGAAGTTGGTAGTGTGGGACTTAAAGTCAGAGACTATATTAAATTCTGGGGCTTCAAACCATTAACTCTGACTTGGATAACTTATTTGACACTTTAGCTCATTAACAAAATAAAAGCAATACAGTTATCTACTTTAGGAAGTTACTGTATATGAGATAATATGTATGAAATACTAGTCTTGATCCATAGTGTTAATTGCCCCAGCTTCTTCCTCAATTACTGTCACTGTCCTCCCGTTGTTCATCAATTTGCTTAAGCAGGCCCAGTAATGTCTCCATTGTGAGACCTGTTACTATGTTTGGCATATCGAATACGTCACAGGTAGCTTGCTAGGTTTTGCCATGCAGGCGAGTTACTCTCAGTAGCTTGCCAGGCTCTCCAAGAGGGGCAGAGGAATTGAACTCAGTTACCCGGGTTGGCTGTGTGCAAGACAAACGCCCTACCTGCTGTGCTATTGCTCCAGTTCTCTTCCTCAATAATAACATCATTATTATCACATCATCATCTTGATTCATAGATAACCCTTAAAAATGTATGACTGGCAAGCTCCTTAACAATTCTATGCCTTGATTTTCTTATCTTTTTTAGAGGTATCTTTAATAGCGCTACACAAAACTATTAATTGTAATATTAAATGAGATACTATATCTGAGTACTTGGATCAGAGTGTAGGCTCACAGAATTGTCCTGCTTATTTTCTTCCCTTTCTCCTAATCCTCAACTCATTTTCATTGCTTTTTGAGATGCTTTTCTCTGTATATACAAACATATAAATATGTAGTAGAGATGTTATTTGTTTCTAAGGTTTCTTCCTTCCCTCCCTCCCTCCCTCCCTCCCTCCCTCCCTCCATCCTTTTCTCCTTCCTTCCCTTCAGCTTTGAGCCCTGAGATTGTTCTTCATATAGTCTACATATTATCTATTATCTGATATAAGTAGTCCTTGCATCTGTTGTTAAGACAGGGTAGAGACATATTGAAATTCATATTCTTATTTTTCTTTCTCCCTGGTTTGCCCATTGAGATGTTTAGCTGCTGTAGGGGCCAAGAGGTCTCTAGACAGTCTACAGGAATTTCATATGACAAATGCTGGAGTTCCAGAGACCAAGGAAATATATTAAAAAGCCATGGCTCCTGGAATTTATTGTTAAGTCCAAAGTAATAAAAAAGCAAAATTTGATATAACCAGAAGCTCTTCACACCATTATTTTTCACCTTTGCCACAGCTTCTCTAGCTGACCTAAGCTATTTCTCGGTATAGTTTCAGAAAATGGAAGGGGGGATTTAATGCCTTGCTTGAACATGCTTTCACTTGACTCAAACTGCTTTATACTTAAGATTTGACAGGTTTATTTGGAAACAGAATATTGTTAGAATGATTATTTTTAAAACCAAGTATAACCTCAATTACTTGACAATGATGGTAAGGAAAATTAAGGGAAGAGAAACAGAATACTGACTATAATTAGGTAAAAAGGTCAGAAAAAATGGTAATGATTATGAAGGGTTTGAAAAGAGTTAAAAACCAAGCAAAACAAGATGAGTGGGAGAACAAATATAAGAAAATAAATAGAAGAATGAAGTGGAAGAAAAATGATAAAAAGAAGTCAACTGGCTTTGAGTATATCTTTCTTTCTCTTCTTTGCATTATCTTCTTGATTTAATAGAAAAGAGGTCCAGGAATCACACTCAAATAAGTAGATTATTGAAAAAAGGCCATTTTAAAAGAGAACTGTTCATAAATCATTTTCAGTTTTCCAAGATCAATATTTGAGTACTTTTTAAGAGTGACCTTTGTGGCTGTTGGGATCGCCTACACAACTGTTAGCAGCCTCAGAAACAAATGGATCATGTTGTTGATTTCCTGGCCAAGGACTCACAAGGTCCATAGGACTCTCGCTCATAAAATGTGTTGCAGTCATTGCTGTTGTTTTTCTAATATATGAGTAACCTCTAAAGTTTCCCCACATATTCTGCTTATATAGATAGCAAATAAAAAGTTGCTGTTGTCTTAAAAGCATTAATGGTCTGGATTTAATCTTGACACAACAGACACGACAAATAAGTCTGCAACAAACGCAAACAAACAAATTTGTAAATTGATTTAAAAAAAAGAACACTGCTACTTCATTTTTCTTTGCATTCTGTATTTGATGAATAAAGACAAACAACATTTACCTAACGATCAGCTCTAGAAAATATCACAGAGAAATTTCTTGTGGAGATCACTCCCTGGATTCATGTTTCTGAGTCTTTGTTAGCAACCAATAAATTTTACAGACCCATAAACATGACTTACAGATATCAATAAACCAATTAGTAAAATTTCCTGCCTGTGCACAAGTGGGAGTGACATGCTATTTAAGACCTCAGTCTGGCTCTTCTCACTGACTCACTTTCTGACCTTGAATTTACAGGCCTGCTTTCACTCTCCAAGTGAAACTTGCAAGGTCTGGAGAGTGAAATGCAGAAAAGGAAGACATTCCTGTTCTCAAGTTAATTTGGTCCAATAATATCACTACTTGACTGGCTTTTTCACCTAGCATATTAGGGACAGACAAAGACTGAGCTGTATGGAGCCTATAAATCACCTCTGAGGCTATCAAGATCATCAAAGACAAGCACTGTGTCAGTCTTATTTTTGGAAATCAGAGCCAAGGATTAATGGCTCCAAAGAACCTTAAGTTCAATAGCAGAATGCTGTTCCTGAGTTCTCATATTGACTTTACCAGCAACCTGCTTTGCACTCTTTGCAGGTCATTGGAAATCTCTCTTTGCCTATGGTGTGTGTATGTAAAACTGGAGTAGGAAGTCTTCAAAATTGCAAGGTCAATCAAACAATATTAGATTGAAATGGGTTTTAAAAGTTAGAAGCTATTCAAATTAATAATAGTACCAAGAGGTAGCTCACTTTAGTGGTTTAGAGTCCAATGGAGCCAAACTCTCTCGATGACAAACATTCATCTAGGGAATAAATGGATGTACAGGTGCCCATAAACTCTGCTCATGTGATAGCTTCCAGTGATCTTGCTGGTAAAGAAAATCAGATTCTTCTAACTCAAGGGACAAGTCTCTTAAATTTGTCTTCTAGGGATGACACACAACTTCCTTACGTGCTTTATCCAGCAAATACTTTTATCAGTACAGTTCAACAATTTACTAATCATGTGGTTTATTTTTTTCCTTATTTTATTTCTCTCTATTTTTTTTGACTCTTTTGTTATACTTGTGATTCTCAGGAGTTACTCCTAGCTCTTGACTCGAGAATTACTCCTGATGATGCTTGGAGGACCATATGTGAAGCCTGGTTGAACCTGGATTGGCTGTGTGAGAGGCAAATGCCTTACCCATGTATTATTGCTCTGATCCTGCTTTAATGTCTTTAGGAGTAAAAATGCGAAAAATTTTCCAATAATGGTACAAACATATTATAACATATTTATTCAAACATATAAAATACATAAAATCAAGAGTGAGCTATTTTTTAATGCATGATAATGAAGGGTAAGAGGTACTTCAACAGTGATAATGAAGCAGGCAGGTAGATAAGGAGGGGCCTCCGTGATAATGGAATTCCTGGGAAGTAATAAAATCAATAGCCCCAAGGGTTTGAAAGCCAACCTTGTGAGCACAGATTAAGACCTACTAAGACCTTCATCTGGCACCAGTGCAGACTATGAGGACATACTTCAGCAGGGACAAAGATGCAATAAGGACCTGAAGGAGATTTCCCCAAAACTTCAAATTCCTTCCTTTGTGACAGGATCTCATCAACTCTCATATCTGCACAAAGCTCCAGGCCAAGGCAACCTGAAGAAACCCTATGAAAGCAAACTTGAACAAAGGAAGCAGAAGCTTGTGCATATGTTGCCCAAACCTATGTGCTGCTTGTATCCATGTGTTGCTGCAAAGCACATGTAGTGCCTGAACACATGTGTGCGTGCATCTCCCCTTTTGAGATGTGTACTTTCATACCTTCATACTTTAATGCTGGGATGTGCAATGGGGCCTTCTCCACCTCTGAGAAGCCCATGTTCTCTCTTGAGCATGTTATTCTCTCTCTCTCTCTCTCTCTCTCTCTCTCTCTCTCGCTCTCCTTCCTTCCCTCACTTTCCTTAAAACTTGCAAATAAAATCTGTTTTTTACTTCACTGCTCATCTCCTCCTAAATTCTTTTCAGGAGAAAGGTGAAGGACTCAAAAAGGCTGCATAAGGCCTAGGATTAACTTTCCCTTTTCTGCAAAGAGAAATTCCTCACTCCAGCCTGAGTCCATGGGTCTCTAAAAATAGGGTGGTGAGGATTAACTCTGTGCTGCACAGAACAAGTGGATAGCAGGTGTGGCTTGATGGGGGCTGGCAGGACTTTAGGTCCGCGCAGTGTAGGGGCTCACCTCCCACATTATCAGTCCTAGACTTCCTAGCCTGTTCCGAGGTAGCATAACCTGGAGAAAGTGGCAGACCCCCTTCTTGAGACTGCCCTCTCTTCTTTCCATTTAACCTAAATTACCCCGGATACCTGTGGCATCAATAACAAATGTGCTACTCTGGTGGGGGTGGGGGTGTGCTGTTAGCAATACGTCAGGTTATGCAAGTGTGGTCATCTCTGTCTGTCTGTCTGTCTGTCTGTCTACATCTCTGTGTCTCTGTTTTCTCTGAGAATACACTGAAAAGAAATGCTGTCTATGGAAGAGAGCTTTCGGCAGGAACCAAACCATCTAGTAAAACTTTGCACTTTTAGATTTTCTGCGAATCTAAAAATGATCTGCATTGTGAGAATTTTAAAAATACAGTTTATTTAAAGAACTCATACCATCCCAGACAGATAGTAAATACTTGAAGTATTGGCTATTACCATAGCATAATTTTCATGAATATCCCAGAGATTTAGTTTGCTGCAGGTTGATTTTAGGTTGACCTTGTGTCCACTCACTACCTTTGGACTAGCTAAAAAGAAAATAAAGAATAATCTCTGGGATAGCACTGAAGAGGGCCTATTCCAGAGATTATTCTTTTCTTGCTTTCCTTCCATTTTTGTTCTCTTAGTGTAGGGTTCTGGCAGACTTTTGTTATGTTAACAGAGTACTAAGAATATATGTATTTGCAATGCAATACCCTCCACTAAAGAACCTTTGTTTTTGTTTATACAAAGTAAACAACATTCAAGAGCTTCATTTGCCTCCTTTTTCACCCATATTCAATCCAATCCTGGCCTTTTTACCAAATTGATCATTGTTTTACTCCTATGCAGAGGCCCTAGGGACTTGCAATGGATGCAACTGTTCCGCTGAAGTTACTGCTATACTATCAGATTTAGCAGTTTCCATCCACCAGTTTATTTCCAGGTGAAGTTAAATCCCTGCCAATGGGAGATCTTACTGCACATCGGCTCCACTGCTGTGGAAAAGGCTCACCAGGACTTAATTCTGGCCATCTGCTGAAAGTTTAAAGCTGTAATTGTCTGGAGTGAGTGCTGTGAATCCAAATAGGTTGAACTTCTAATTATCTCAGCACTATACACAACTCTTCCTGGCTTTTTTTCTTTTTTTAATGTGGAGCACCAAAATGAGGAGCTTTGACAGAATTTTACCATAATATTTTACAGTATCAATAAAGCTTATCCACATGTCCAATTTACAGTTTTATGCCTCTTAATGCATTCCAATTTTGGGTATATTGGCTGTACGGACTGAGTTTACAGAAATATTCAGATCATAAAACGTCTGTTCCAATTAAAGGCATTTTGCATTTCTTTGCATCAAATTTGACATTGAACTTAAAAATTTTGTTCTTGGCCATACTGTACAGAAATACATTATGTAAGTTGCAATAAAACATTGCCCTTCCAGAAGTATAGTGAGATTTAGTCAAGTATTTTACTAAATTACTGTAGGACAAAGGCAAACCAAAATTTTGTCAACCAGTTCTCAGAACCAAAAAATGATAAAAACAAAATCTTGGGCAAAGACACAATTAAGTCAAACATGCTTAAAAAATACCCACTTAGGTATAAAAAAGCTTTAAGCAATACCATTTCACTCTGAGGCATTAGTTCATGACGCAGTCTATCAGCAAAAAAAAAAGGTGAAATAACAAAAGAGAAGGAAAAAAGAGACAGAATTGTTTGATTTTAAATTATGTTATGGAAATCTGAGATATTCATAGATAAAGGAACCGGCTCCCTTCATGCATAATAAAAATCTAAGGAATTTTGGCATTTTAAAGAATAGAGAGGGAGAGAGTGTGTGTGTGTGTGTGTGTGTGTGTGTGTGTGAGAGAGAGAGAGAGAGAGTGTGTGTGTGTGTGTGTGAGAGAGAGAGAGAGTGCAACAGACAGTGATGCAAAACAAAGAGGCTGGGGAAACAAACTCATGTAAAACAGCAGAATATCACTATACTAAAAATGAATAATTCTAATTCCATATGACATAATTGTCTAAATGACAGAAAACAAAAAGTGACGGATAGCTTTGTGTGCTAGTGATTTGTATTTATTTCTTAATCACTTAATCACTTAACTTCCCGTTAGTCGTCGATTTGCTTGAGCGGGCGCCAGTAACGTCTCCATTTGTCCCTGTCGCGTGCTAGTGTAGCCCAATGGCATCTATTCGCTCCGGGAACATGAAGGGCCTCAAACCGATCGTTCATGATCTGTATTTATTTATTTATTTTAATTAAATCACCATGAGATAGTTACAAAGCTTTCACGATCAGGTTCCACTTATATAATGTTCCAGCACTCATCCCTCTACCAGTGTATTTTCCATCTTCAATATCCTCCCAATCTCTCCTGCAACCTCTGCCACTCCAGTCTGCCTCCATGGCAGGCATTCTCTCTCTCTCTCTCTCTCTCTCTCTCTCTCTCTCTCTCTCTCTCTCTCTCTCCCCCCCCCCCCCCGCGTCCTCCTTTTAAGCATTATGGTTTGCAATACAGGTACTGAGAGGTCATCATGCTTGGTCCTTTACCCACTTTTACCATTTTTAGCACACTTCTGCCATTCAGATAAAAGTGACTGGATAGCTTTGTGTACTGGTAATCACAGAGAGTGCAGAGGAGACTGAGCCTCTGAAAAGTGAGCATGCAGAGAAATAAGTCTGGTACACAGAGCAGTTCATCACATAACCAATAAATAAATAAAGAAGTCCTGCAGAACCAGTAAAACAATTCTTGCAAATGTTTTTTGAGTGTTTATTAGGTATCAATAGTTGTTATCTTAATGAATTATTTTACAGACAGAAACACTGAGCTTTGGAGATGAAATATTTATCTACTTATCTACTTTAGTGATACTAGTCATTTACAGTTGTAATTTAATCTACAGCAGCAAACATCTTTAATTGTAAGTCTAAGATAAGCATTTGGACAATGAAGCCAATTTTTTCAATGTTCCCTGCCCCTCCACTTACTCATTGGGAATATGACTTATAATTTCTTATAATACTTCTTCTTCACCCACAAAATAGAAATGAATATTACTTACTATGACATGTGACCCCTTCCCAAATCCATTTTCCATATGTCAAAGCTCTAATGCTCAGTATGATTTGGTAGGTAATTAGCTTAGATGTGGTCAAGTGGGTAGAGCACTAATTTTTAGGATTAGTACCCTTAAAAGAACAGAACAGCAATACACAGATCTCTCTCTCTCTCTCTCTCTCTCTCTGTCTCTCCCCACCTCCCTCTTTCTCTCTCTTGCCCCCCCCTTCTGAGTATACACTGAAAAAATACGCTGTCTATGTAGTAGGAAGAATGATTTCAGCAGGAACCAAATAATATTGGCACTTTCATCTAAGAATTTCAGATCAGAATTGTGAAGACGTATTCCTGTTATTATTGCCATCCTTCCATCCTTCCTATAGTGTTCTGTTAAAGAAGTCTGAGTTGACTGAGTTGCAAGTATCTTCTTCATAAGTTTTTTATGACAATTAATTTGAAATAATATTTGGAAAGCACTTATTAGAGTATGGATTATTGATAAGTACTCAAGAAATATTAGCTAGTGATATCTTTAAATCACAAGCTACTGAGTCTGGGAATATGATCCAAGTGTTAGACCACTTGCCTTACATGTGCAAGGTTCTGGGTTCTAACCCTAGCACTGCATGATTCTCCACCACAAAACTTTTTGTTTTAAAGCACTATCTATTAATTTTGTGTGTATTGGTTTCATGTTAACAGGGACACATGGACAGAAAATCCCAATTTTTATTCAAACTTACAGTCTGAACATCATTCCTGATACTGACATTTATTACTTTAGTAAACATTAATACTATTTGCTATCTATAACTTTTTGTGTGAAATCACATGAACAGACACTAGGGTGATAGCACTGTGTAATATAAAGGGAATGAAGCTTAGGGCCATAAAACTAGCTTCAGTCTCAACTCTGTTTGTTAGTAGCTGTGTGCTTTTGACAAACCAGTTATATCTTCAAAACCTCAGTCTCTGTTTTGTAAAAAGAATTCCTAATAATACCCTCTCTCCCAGGAGATGATGGGTTTGAAATTATTTTGTAAACTCTAAAGCCCTGTACAAATATTAGTCATTATGTTAACACAGCGAGGAGGTTGGGAGAAAGGCAAGAAAACAACACATTGCTAGAGAAGTTTGAAAAGCTTTCTAATTTGGGAACTGGTGCAGACACCATTAAGAACTGAGACACACAGTACTAAATTTAGTTTAAAACAAACAAAAAATGCAATGCAATTCAGCCTCAAAAAATGTAACTTGGTTTATTTGAAGAAAGAATTCTGAAACAGATTCAGAGAAATCCTAGAGAGCAACATTGTGGATGAGCGACCCAGTGGTTATAGCAGGTCAAAAAATAGATTTCTGCTTTTACAACATCAAGCTGCATTTTAAAGGCAGGTCTATTTTAGCCTTTTATCAAGAGACTATTGGAGCCTTTTGCTTTTGAAACCTGGACAAAGCTGAGTACCCTTCTGGGGCACTGCAGGTCAGATATAAGCCCAGGATTCTGTCTCTGTTTCGGTCTGTCTTTGTCTGTCTCTCTCATACACACATACACAAGCACACACACACCACCACCACACCACACCATGCCATTTCATACCCCATCTCACCCCACATCACACCTCAGCACTCACCACACAAAACATTCCCCACACTTAGGGATTAAGTCCGAATACTTGAGGTATGCTTTAAGTACCACAATACTCCTAGTAATCCTGTCCAGTATCTTCTCTAGGACTCATTTCATGAGAAGAAATATGTCTAATTCAAACAAGACAACTTAAGAAGGCCTTGGCCACTATTTGTAGTTCTGTAGATTAGGGAAATCCATCTGAAATCTCATATTTTTACTGAAAAAAGTTTCGTCTGATTTACTTCTTTTCATGCCTCTGCTGCATTTACATGAATCCAACTTGATTCTAAATACATTAGAAAACAAATACATTAGAGAATAGAAAAGAGGCCACTGAGAGCACCTGAGAAAGAAGGAAGAGGCCTGTTTATTGATCTATTGATCGATATAAATCAAATATAAATCAGTAACCCTGACTTCAAATATTAAAGATTGAAAGAAAAGCCTTTAGCAATAAGATTAGATTCTACCATGGTCTCTGGTTTGGGGGTTGGGGAGGAAGGAGAGGGGAGGCATGTCCATATGGACTGTATCAGGTTGAACCTTCCATATATCTGGCTATGAGCTCCCATTTGACCCAGCAATACCACTCCTGGGAATATATCCCAGAGAGGCAAAAATGTATAGTCGAAGTGACATCTGCACTTGTTTGTTCATTGCAGCACTCTTTACAATAGCCAGAAACTGGAAGAAACCTGAGTGCCCAAGAACAGATGACTGGTTAAAGAAACTTTGGTACATCTACACAATGGAGTACTATGTAGCTCTTAGAAAAGATGAAGTCATGAAATTTACATACAAGTGGTACAATATGGAAAGTATCATGCTAAGCGAAATGAGTCAGAAAGAGAGGGATAGACATAGGAAGATTGCATTCATCTGGGGGATATAAAGTAACTAATTAAGAGATTAATACCCAAGAATAGCTGAGATCAGCACCAGGAGGATTACTCCATAACTTAGAGGCCAGCCGGGTATCCTAGAGGAAAGGGCAGTTCAGAGAGAGAAGGGAGCACCAAATAAAGGATGTTTGGAGGATCCTCCCAGGAGGGGAGATGCATGTCGAAAGTAGACTATGGACTGAACATGTTTGCCACTCAATGCCTCTTTTGCAGACCACAACACCCAAAAGGAGAGAGAGAACACAGGGGATTGTCCTGCCACAGAGACAGGGGGGATGGGGGGATGGGGGTGGGAGGGATATTATCCATGGTGGTGGAAAATGGGCACTGGTGGAGGGATGGGTATCTGATCATTGTATAATTGAAACCAAAGCACAAAAAATTGTAAATCTACAACTTTAAAAAAAAAATAAAATATAATAAAGGGAAAAAAAAAACAAAAACAAAAAAAAAAACATATATCTGGCTATGAACATTGAGCTTCAGGGGTTATAACATTCTTCTCTTTCCCCCACAGCTCTGTCCTAACTCTCAAGCATCGTTCTTGAGTTCGCTCCGCCTCCCTTACAGGTGTCTCAGATGATGTGAGCTGACCAAGTGAATTTCGAGAGTATATAAGGAAGTAGGCAAAGTTAACCTCCCATTATCCTCTATCATTCTTGTCAGTCTCTATCCACTTAATGAGCTCATCCATTCATGATTCCAAGGATGCTGTCTGAGTGCAGGACAGATACCTTGCTTGGGTTCAGGGCCTTTCCCTTTGATCCTTCTTCTCCTACAATAACATCACGAAACCCTCTTCCTCTTCTTAGTACACTCAACCTAATTTAAGAAAAAAGTATTTAGGTAAGGTGTTAGTGACAAAAATGAGATAATGAGTTACCCTGTTGTTTTATTCAAAGACTTCTGCCCAGTCAAAATAAGGGGGAAGAAGAAAACACACGGAAACAAAAATTGGCATTTCCATTTGCATGTTAATCTAACCTATGTTCTTATTTACCATTAAGATACTTTCTGGAATAAATAATAAATATTTGAACTTTGTCAGTAGAAAGATATTTACTGTAAACTTCAATTAGTGAAATATTGGAAGAAGGATGACAATTCAATAAGAAGAGGATATTACATATATTCACACAATGAAACAAAATGTAGCTGTTAAAATGTTACTGCAGGGGTTATGTGCCGCCAGTATGGTGCCGCCAGCAGGTCAATCTGTACCTGTGAGGCGAGTGCATCAGCAGCCTGATGGTGCCTTCAGACTTCTAGATACCCCAAAATTGCTGCTGTGCCTTTGGTCAGACCCCAAAAACTTGGGGCAAAGTTTACCAAGAAAGTAAACGGCCAAAAGTTCGGTATGTGGGAAACACACCCACAAACCACCTCTGGCTCAGCGATATAATTGGCGGCATGGCCTCTCTAGTTCCTGACTGAACTGCTTAATGGTCATGATCCCAGAGACTCAGAAACAAATCACGAAACCCAGAGGCTTTTGGCAGAAATGCATCCGGTCCATGCAGTAGGTTACCGGTGCTGGGCCAACCCAGGTGGAAATAAGTTTCGTGCCTTGGCCTTTTCCCCCTGGCAGCCCAGGGGTTATCATCCTTCAAAGGTAGGTATTTCATTGCATGACAGTCAGGTTTGGGATCCCAGTGATGAGAAACGCACCGGATGGGGGTGGAGCCGGTCCTGTCTTCCCCACCCCAACGAGACCCAAAGTCATCGCCCACAAATGGCCTCTCTGGCTCCTGATCAAGCTGCTTAACAACCATGATCCCAGAGACTCAGATACAAATCTCAAAACTCAGTGGCTTTTGGCAAAAATGCATCCGGACCCCACAGTACGTTACTGTCACCGGGCCACCCCAGGGAGGAAAGGGTGTTGTCACTCCGCCTGCTCCTCCTTGGTGGCTTGGTGGCTGTCATCCTCCAGAGGCCATTGGACAGTCAGGCTTGGGCCAGCAGTGACAAAACTTGTTGGGCCTCACAGGATGGGGGTGGAGCCGGTCCTGATCTCCCCGTCCCAACAAGACCCCAAGTCATTGCCCACGAATGGTCTCTCTGGCTCCTTATCAAGCTGCTCAACAGCCATGATCCCAGAGACTCAGGAGCAAATCTCGAAACCCAGTGGCTTTTGGCAGAAATCCCTCCAGTTTTAAGTGTTAAAATTTTGGAATTTCAAATTCACATGGCCCTACTGCAGCCACGCGACATCATATGTTATTCATAACCAGCAATAGAACACAAATTGTCTACTGTTGCCTTTTCAGCAGATCTGAGTGCTGGGGTAAAATCTCAAATAATAATGGTGGGTCTGGTATCGAAATATTGAATGTGATCAAAGTAGAGAGAGAGTAATGTGGAAAACATCTGACCCACAGGTAGGGGGAGGGTGTGGGATGGGGGTATATTGGGGTTTTTGGTAGTGGAGAATGGGCACTGATGAAGGTAGGTGTTTAATTGCATGACTGAGACTTAGACCCGAAAGCTTTGTAACTGCTCTCATGGTGATTCAATAAATAAAATTATAAAAAATGAAAAAAAAGTAAGGTGGAGTTCATGCACAATTCAATCAGCCAATCAGTGACTGAATAAATAGCAGTACTCCTACATAAAAAAATAAAATAAAATGTTACTGCAAAAGAAATACCACATCACCTTAAATCTAAGAGATATAAAATTTTCATTTTAACAATTGTGAAATGGGGAAGTATCTTATAATTGATTTCTAAATAATCAAAGAGTTAATAAGCAGATGAGGAAGTTGATGCAAGATGTTCCTTGCATCAAATATACAAAAAGAAAGAGTTTCATTTACTTGTCTGACAGCTCAGCTGTGTCATTTGTAATAGTATAGTAATGTATGTTGATTCTAATGTAAGTTTGTTTTTCTCATTTTAGTTGTCATTTCAATAGTCTTAAAATACCCTTTGATACAGCTTTGATATGAGAAGTACTGTGCATGTGGAATATTATTGGTTGCATGCAAAACAAATGAAATTAAAGGCACTAGAAATTTAAATCTCTAGAAATACAGTATTTTCAAAGCCAGGGAAGTTTGATATGATTGATTCAATCATCATAAAGAACTCTCACTTTTAGGTATACACATATAAGTTTTTGGTTGACTTTTAAGAAAAACTGCTAAGCTTCCCTACATTGTTACACAATTAAATAGAAAACAAAACTTAATCCGTTGCCAAAAATGCCTGCACTGATTTTGGGCCCCTCTGATTTTCATCAAAATTTTAATAATCTTGAAGTTAGGAAGATGTCAAGATAAAGGTCTTCCGTTAGAAAAAATATGTAGGCCACAGAATGTCCTGACCCTGCGCCAGGCTGTCTTCACTGCGCACCTCGGAGGGGGGCGGTTTGAGTTTCCCTCCTTGACCCAAGCAGAACCCCAGCAGCCAAACCCTCCAGAATCCAACTGCTGCCATGCCCAAGGCCACTCTCCACACGCTTGGATGAACCTCACCCATGAAAGAAACGGCAGAAGAACCCAGATATGGGGGAACCTGTGACTGAGATCTCCATGCCAGTTCAGATTGGGACTGGGCCTCCTCCCCCCAGCTCCCCAGTTTTCCAGTAGCTTGGCAGCCACACCCACAAAATGCCTGAGGCATCGTGTAATCTTATCAACAGCCAAGATCCAGAGAGTATAAACCAAAGCTCCTGGAAGCTCCTGGAATAGGCACCACAGAATTTCCTCTTATACTCTAATCCACTTACTTACCAAAAGTAGCACACATTTGTTTGGTTTTAACATACTTGCTTGTAATCTCTTATATTTGGGCTTAAATGGCTTCAGAATGAAATACAACAACCTTCACACACTTCCCTCTTTTGTGGTGGGAAGGTGCTTGGTGGGGGGATTGGTGTTTGAATATTATCTGTAATGAATTATTTTGAACTACTTTTATGAAAATAAAATATATAAAAATTAGAAAAGATCTGTGATGGAAAACAATACAAACTATGATGGCAAATATAGTTAGGAAAAACTCTTAACTATGTCTTTTTGATTGTTTTTTTTTTGGCAGTCATGCCTGGCTGAGTTAAGTAAGAGTCACCCTCAGCTTGGTGCTACTTCTAGCAGTGCTCACGGGACCATAATGTGTTGCAAAATCAAACCCAGGGTCTGATACATGCAAGGCAAGTGCTCTATCACACAGTCACATCCCTGACCCCTCCCCATTTGTTTTCATTTTTAATTTTAAGGTAGCTCACAATATTTTATTACATTTAATATTCAAAATCAAATACCACCACCATTACAACTTCCCACCACTATATTTGGGATGTTTCCATCCCAAGCCCCAAGACTTGCCCCAAAGCACAACCAAAATAACATATTTTGTATTGTTTGTTATGAAAAACTGCTGAAAATGCTACAAAAATGTATCCATAGAGGAAACAGTGTGAAGATTGTTCTATTTTGGCAGGGGCCATTAAGACATTTTTTAGGTTATCACTAACATGTTGTTAAAGGTTGAGTGATGTGAGCTTTCATATATATATATATGTATATGTATATGTATATGTATATATATACACATATATATCTGAAAAATATATATGAATGTATATATATGTGTATATATATATCTGAAAAAATATATATGAATGTGTATATATATGTGTATATATATATATATATATAATTCCCTCTATGATTGGTTGCTACTATTAGAACCCCATCAAATTAGCTGTGGTACTCTTGGAGAATGGGTAGGGAGCATTATATGATGTGTTTCAAGGCCACGAATGTGGCCATTCAGGAATACATTCACTCATGCATGAGGCTCGACCCGAACTTGTGGGGAATGGTCTTGAGCCTGGCAGCAGTTCGGTTGTAGAAGTCTTCGGCTGCCGGGGCTGGGTACATTGGGGCAGGGAGGGCTCTCACCCACCCCCCTCTGGGGTTCCTTGAGTGAAACAGTCTGGTGCGGGGTCCAGTGGCATGGCTACAGCGGGCGTCATGTTGCTCCCTTCCAGGAGAAAAAGCCCTGTGATCTGAATGGTGGCCGATGATGAGATTATCTGTCACAGGCAAAAGGTGGTTTATGGGCATGACGCTGGGTCCCCGGGGGCAGAGGATCTCTGCTCCCAGTCCCATTGAAAGCAGAGTCTGGAGTCACAAAATTCCACGTACCTGGGTTTTGTCGGACATCATTCGTGTGTGAGGGTTGGCCCGAGAGTGTGGGGAGCTGCCTTGAGCATGATGGCAGTTGGGTTGTGGAGGTTTTCGGCTGCTGGGGCTAGGTCCCTTGGAGTGGGGAGGGCTCTGGGGCACACCAAATGAAACAGCCTGGCAAGGGGGTCATATGGCTATGGTCCTGGCCCCAAATTTTGACCACAAAGTTTTCATTTTTCCCATTTTGTACTGGGACTTTCCATAACTGGTTTACTATGCCATTACTATATTTTAAAAGTAGATGATGACTTTTCTGCTTGTTTAGGTCCATAGAGAAATTTTACCCCAGAATGGACACAGACTAGATTTAGTCTCACATATACTAGATTTCAATGATTTATATGATGAGATTTGGGACTTCCATGATAATAATATTTTGATAAAATTCTGAGCTTGAATCGATGCTGTATCAGACTGAAATTTGGGGGGATACTAAGATTGATGCCTTGCTGTCTGTGGGACAGTTGAGTAAGAATCTTCGGGAACCATAGGGCGAACTTCAGGAAACTGAAAAATTTTTTTTAAGTTCACCACCCCTAATTTCATTCTAATTCTCAGAAACTTCTAAACTTCTAATTCTAAAACTCAGAAATCCATGGTTCAAGAGTTAATGATTATTTTTTTATGTCAAACAACATGATTAAGGATCTTGTGAGGAGACAGTTAAACTTGGGCTATGTAAGTGGAATACTTTCACAAATATGCTTCTTTCTAATAAGGAGGTGAAGGGAATTTTTAAATATATATACACATACTATGAAGAAGTTTTTGAGGTCACGAAGTCAGAGACTGAGATGGTATGGGCAGAATTCAATGAATATCTGTTTCATCTACAAGTTCAAGGAGCAGACTAGACTGAGAAACTCAGAAGAAAGCGTTATTGTGTCAAAATCTTTATTTCAGTCTTATGGTTCCCAGAAACATAGAGTAATATATTTCTGTTGTTTTAAAGTTGATAGTTTATGATTTGTTTCTGCTGTCCCAGCATAATTAACATAGAAGATAGAGGTATTGTATAATATGATATGGCATTATCAGGACTTGTTAAGGAAAAAGGTTTAAATGCATTTAGTAGAATGCTTTTAAAATTTAAAAATAGCAGATAGAAATAAATGAGTAAAAGTAAAGTAATACTTCTGGAAGAAATTTTGCTCAAGCTGCCACAACAAATTCAAATGATGGTAACTAAGGAACTTTTTCCTCCTCCCATATTTGGAGATTGGAATCTGAGATTTGAGTACCAGTATTTCTGAGTTCTAATGAGAGACTTTTTCCTGGCTCCCGGTCTTCACTGAGTTTTATAGGTGAAGAGAGAGATATAATATGTTTTCCTCTCATTATAAAGTCACAAGTCCCACCCTCATGATTACAATACTATGGGATAGAGTTCTAACAAATGGATTTTGGGAAACTCCAACAT
This sequence comes from Sorex fumeus, assembly GCF_029834395.1. NCBI lineage: Eukaryota > Metazoa > Chordata > Mammalia > Eulipotyphla > Soricidae > Sorex > Sorex fumeus. The sequence goes on along the minus strand of NW_026606066.1, from coordinate 20,778,653 downwards.
CCACTCTGTAATACCATGTAGCACGGTATTTCTGGAAACAGTTTAGTTAATATGTAATCATAGTCTTTTACATGTTCGGCATGGGATATAGAATTAAATCCCATTCTATGAAAATAAATGTGAAAAATAAATCTTTACTTTGAATCTGTTTGACTTATTCAGAAGATAAAACAATTCTTCCCAAGAAAAACACTGGAAGTTCTCTCATTGTACATGGATAGAAGGTTGGGCTCTGAAGAAAGGTCTTCATTGCCCTTGAGAAATAAGAAACATTTTTTCTTGTTGTTAAAAATGTCTCATATTAAGAGAATTTTAAATATTTACATATAGCCCCATAATTGCTAATGAGAAGAGAATAAGATTTGATGAAAAGGAATTAAAAGGATGAAAGTAGGAATCAAGGGATCAACTGAGGAACGGGTAAAGAGGAAGGTAGCTCTAGCAGGGCAATTTGGCATAAAATAGGCCATTTCAAGGGCACAGTGGTGAAAGCTGAGCTAAAAGTGGGACCACTGCTTATAAGGGGCATTGTCTTAGGATCCAGGGAGATTTCGGGTCTATTCAAACAGTAAATTACATGGTCTTTGAACGGGCATTTTACCATGGAATGACACCTATGCCTGGGAGTTACCAAAAATCCCTGTCCCACCACCATCCAGATTATAGGATATTAGGATAGCATACTTCCTGCTAGAGACTTTAAGAGGAGAGTGGACCTTGGGTTATTGTGGGAATTGTAAGAACTTCCTCTGACGGCTGTAGTTAGCAGTTTAAATTAAGGCTTTTAATTATTTTTTAATCCTAACTCAAGTTGGGAATGGAAGTCTGCTCCCACCCTTTTTATTAAGCAGAGGATATGTGTTGCTTTAAAAATAAGAATTCAAAGACTGGAAATATAACACTGGAAAAATGCATGTCTGGCATGCCTGAGATATGTTATGAGATCTAGAAACACACACACACACACACACACACACACACACACACACACACACTCCCCAAATATAGGTAATAGAGATATGAAGCCCATGACATTATAAAATACTATAAACTGATGATAAATATTAGAGATAAGAAGACTATGAAATTCATAAAATAAAAGGGTTTTTGTATTTATCAAGTCTATTAGTGAATATTTTACAAGAATGAAAAACATTCTTCATCAACAGTATTACATTATTGCTTCTATCACTAGTTGGCTGGTCAAGTAAGTACTTAGCCTGCAGTTAGTTCTCTGAGGGATGGTACTTAGAAATAAGCAGATGTTGAAGATTAAATTAAACTAGAAAATGAGCTCTAAATATGTGAACAAAAGCTGATGGAGATAATCACATCTAACTCAGAAAAGACAAAGCTTCAATCCATCACTTCCCAAACTTTTATTAGTTCTACCTATGGGGTTTTGTGGTATTAATAATACTTTTTAGTTCAAAGAAAGTACTGATGCCTTATGCTGGTGAAAGAGCTGTCATCCTAGAATAAATCACTCTGATTTAATTGTCTGCTATCTGGCACAGAGAAAGGGGCTAGATGTCTATGATGACATAGCTTTACACCTGAACTCAATCAGCTGATTTGTAAAGAACATATATCTTCCCTACCCTTGGTCAAGGGTGAATGAATGTGTGACACTGGAATGATAAAGTGCCCAAATAAGAGAGATATTAAGGGTCAAATGCCAATTGTTGCCTACATGTAAACAGCCATGCATTTAAAGATGTCTGAGATTATTTGAGACTCTGTTCCATAAGACAGACTGTACTGAATAAGAGAGATAAACACAAAGGTGAATGAAACTGCTACTACTACATGAGTTGTACAAATTGGACATGTCAACTTCTTTAAGTCTTGCTTCTCTAGACTGTAAACTTGGGTGTAGGGAAATGAATGTTGTGAATGTTAATTAGTAAAAGTATCTAAAAAATTTAATCCACTGACTTAAATAAATCCAATTACTATTTTTCTTTGACATTGCATCCCCCAAACTGGAGTTTAATCACAATGTAGTACTATTAAAGGGATAGGGAAGGCTTTTCAGTCAAATTTAATATTTACTGCTTTCTCCTAAGTCATGTCTTGGTCTCTGCTTTGTTTCAGGCAGGACACTGTGCCTGAACTAGTGGATGTCAAGCTAAAAGCAGAAGCAAATGGAGAGACTCCTGGCAAAGATGAGGTTACCACAAAGAGAGAGAAGTAAGGGATAGAACTGATAAAATATTAACTTGCAGTGTCAGTTCTCTGGGCATGAAAAACATAGGCACTGTGTCAAGAATTAATCATCGCAAGACTAACAGAAAAGCTTGCTGTTCCAGAAATATTTCAAAGCAGGCTGAAAATAAAGTCCTGACAAAGGATAAAAGGCAAAATGGTAATACTTATTTTTGAGAGGAAAGATTATAGAAATGTTCTTTTCTTCAGGTATTATATGTATTTATCTATATATCTACTTATGGATATATGTGAACATCTATCTCTCTCTATATATGTACATGCAATATGTATCCCAATATATATATTGGTTTTTAGGCTTTTCTTGGAAGTACTCAGGGCTACTCACAGGAGTGTTCAGGATATTATGTAGTTCAGAAGTTGAACTGGGTTCTTCCACATGCATAATAACCTTTTGAGTTATCTCTTTACATCAGGCTTTTACATATTTTCTAAATTGCTTTACAAAAAAATTTATAATATTAAACATTGAAAAATAAAAATAACTGAATTCTCTTCTTTCTTTTCCTTTCTTTCTTTCTTTCCTTCTTTCTCTCCTTCCTTCCTTCCTTCCTTCCTTCCTTCCTCCCTCCCTCCCTCCCTCCCTCCCTCCCTCTTTCTTTCTTTCTTTCTTTCTTTCTTTCTTTCTTTCTTTCTTTCTTTCTTTCTTTCTTTCTTTCCTACACCTGGCAGTGCTCAGGGTTTATTCAGTACTCTGTTCTTAGGGATCACACATGGCAGTGCTCAAAGCACCATATACAGTGCCAGGGATCAAATCCAGGTTGGCCATGTGTAAGTCAATGAATTATCCCACTGTACTATCTCTCCAGTCCCTAGAGTTCTATGCAGGTGAAGTTTAGTGCTCCTCTATTGGGAGACAGTAGTAGTTAAATGTGTGAGCCTACTCTTTCACTATTCTATGATGAACTGGTCTTAAAAACATGAAAAAAAGAAGGATATGTTTTTTCCTTTTTTAAAAAAATCTAAATATGCGAAATGAAAGAAGCAAGTCAGGATTATTCAAACAAATTTTATAGAAGTCAATGATGGTATACTATAAAAGCGAAACTGGTTAGAAATAGTTCTTACTTGTGAATTAAGTGATCAATTGATTTACAATGACCTTAAATGTTTGAACTGAGGATGATTCCTCATTTACATATTCTGAGCTAAGTTGTAATTTTATTGGCGCCACTTCCCTCAATAATACTATGATTAATGCTAGAATTTGGAATTACTGATGAGTCAACTGCACAATGTTTCAACTATGTGAGATCAGATACCATCTATTAACTAATTTAGCTACACTTTTTCAAGGCCACAGAAAGTACTGAGTATAAATTTTGCTCTATTTTCTTACACACCCAGAAAAATAATTTGGTCCTTCTTTTCCTGTCTTATTTTTCTTCATTTTTGGTTTTGTTTGTCACTTAAGTGATTAAGTGATTGGTTTTGTTTACTCATTGGAAAGAAGGGGTTGAACTACATAAGATATTAGGGGAAATAAGAAGTTCTGTTGTAAAAGACAATTTTGGTAATTTGAAAGTTTATTAGCTCAGAATCCACAGATGCAGAGTATCTCCCTAAAGGAAAATATCTCAAAGTTCAACAGAATTGGGAATAAACCATGAATTCACAGGACCACATGGCCACATAAGAAGTAAGGTGTCATTGGCAAGGAGATAAAGCATAATATAGAAAGTAATATGGAGGGAGGAAAGGGTGGAGGAGCTCTCAGTTCATCTATACCAGGAATTAGTAAAAATTTAGAAGTTAAATTATGTGTTAGAAATAAAAGTTGTCCTCCTAGTTTCAAGGCTTCTAGATAAGAAAATGCAGGATTTCATAAAGCCTAAAATATCTGAAAGGCAGTGAATCAGAATACCAGAGAGAGCTGGGAACCTGCTGGGTTCATACAGACTTTGAATTATAGGAACTCATGTGACAAAGCAGAGCTTGAGTGATGGGCTTTTATGTTTTTTTTTATTTTTTATTTTTTAGAAAAAGCAGTCTCACTGTCATTTCTGAATAATGAAACTGGGGCTCCTCAATTGATATGTTCTCTAAGTACTGAATGGAATAAGGCCTTGCATTTTCTGAAGCAGTGATCCTCAAAATGTGGTTCTTGGATTCCTATATATTTCTGCTACCATAAGCAGGAGATTATATTACCACTACTTTTCCTACCTGCACAAAGCCTGATTTTCTTTTCACAGCAGAACCAAAATAATGTTTTGAAACAGACTAACTGTAAAATAAAATATGAAAATTCAGTTGTGTTCTATTGGGTCAGATGTTGAAGAAACTTGAGAATACATAGAATAGTGTCATCTTCTACAGATTCATTTTGGAAAATGTAGTTGCTTTATTTAAAAATATTTTTAACATATGTAATTTTGTATGTTCTTGAAATTAAACAAAATGAGAACCAAAGCAATAGTATTGCAAATAGGGAGCTTGTCTTTCAGGTGGCCAACCTGGGTTTGATCCTCAGCACCACTTATGGTCCCTCAAGCCCTGCTAGAAGTGTTACCTCAGTACAGAGTAAGAAGTAAGACCCGAGAAACTCCAGGGGTAATGCAAAAATTAAAATAAAATTAAAATATATATCACTCAACTTGAATTTCTAATCTCAATATAAAGAAATAAAACACATGAGGTAACAATAACTGTGCCCAATAATTTTTAGGAGTACAATGAAATAAAAATGTTTGACAACAACTATTGTAGAGGCTACAGAATTCATTCAAGTTTTTGATAAGGTAATCTATCTGGGAAATATTTGGGACACTCTCTAGGGATTCAGATTACTGACTTTGATATGGGTTGATCTTGTGGTCATGTGAGGCTCTTCCCTTACAGACTTTGTTTTTCTACTTGGGCAGCTTTTGAACTCTGGAATAGATCTTGACAGATAATTCTAGTGGTTACTAGAATTATATTATAGCTATTTACCTATATTTCAGCATCCAGACTAACCCAATGATGAAACTCTCTTATACTGAACTGAATAAAACTTAGAGTAAGGGCAAAATAAATTTCTTTCTCATGTTGCTGTTTGCATCATTAACCTAATAATCACTGTATCACTGTATCACTGTCATCCTGTTGTTCATTGATTTACTCAAGCGGGCGCGAGTAATGTCTCCATTCATCCAAGCCCTGAGATTTCAGCCTCTCCTTACTCGTCTTTCCCAATGTTGTCATATTGGAGGTTCTTTCAGGGTCAGTGGAGTGAGAACCGTATTGTTACTGTTTTTGTCATATTGAATATGCCACGGGTAGCTTGCCAGGCTCTTCCATGCAGGCAGGATACTCTCAGTAGCTTGCTGGACTCTCCAAATTATATATATATATGTAAATTTCCGCAATAATATCTCTTAGTAAGAGATTGAAGTTTATATCAAGCTTAGATATATCAAGTGTAAAACTGTCTCTCAGATTTCATTGGAAAGTAGTTTATAGAAAACTAAACAACAATCTTTTTTTTTTATGTAGGAGTACTGCTATTTATTCAGCCACTGATTAGCTGACTGAATTGGGCACAAACATCACCTAACTTTTTTGTTCCCATTTTTTATAATTTTATTTATTGAATCACCATGAGAGCAGTTACAAAGCTTTTGGGTTTAAGTCTCGGTCATACAGCGAAACACCGGTACCTTTGCCAGTGCCCATTCTCCACCACCAAAACCCCCAGTATACCCCATCCTACACCATTCCCCTACCTGTGGGGCAGATAATTTCCACATTACTCTCTCTCTCTCTCTCTCTCTCTCTCTCTCTCTCTACTTTGATTAAATTAAATATTTTGACACAAGACCCACCATTATTATTTGGGATTTTACCCCAACACTCAGATTTGCTGAAAAGGCAAGAGTAGACAATTTTTTTTCTATTGCGGGTCAAGAAAAACATGATATTGCATGGCTGCAGCAGTGGCCACACAATTTTGAAATTCCAAAATTTTAACACTTAAATCTAGAAGGATTTCTGCCCAAACCTCCTGGGTTATGAGATTTGTTTCTGAGTCTCTGAGATCATGGCCGTTAAGCAGCTTGATCAGGAGCCAGAGAGGCCATTTGTGGGTGACAACTTGGGGTCTTACTGGGGTGGAGAGGAAAGGGCCAGCTCTACCGCCATCCTGTGAGGCCCCACTTGTCTGGTCATTGCGGGCCCAAACCTGACTATCCAATGTCCTCTGGAGGATGGCAGCCACTTAGCTGCCTAGGAGGAGGAGCAGGTGGTGGGACAGCACCCTTTACCCCGTGGTGTGGCCCGGCGACAGTATCCTACTGCAGGTCTAAACACATTTCTGCCAAAAGCCGCTGGGTTCCGAGATTTGTATCTGAGTGTCTGGGATTATCTGAGTGTCTGGGATCATGGCTATTAAGCCTCTTGATCAGGAGCCAGGGAGGCCATTCATGGGTGGCGAATCTGGTCTTGTTGGGGTGGGGAGGAAAGGGCCGGCTCCACCCCCATCCTGTGAGGCCCCGCGTGTCTCGTCAATGTGGGCCCAAACTTGATTGTCCAGGGCCTCTGTAGGATGGTGGCCACCAGGCCACCAGGGGGAACAGGCCAAGGCATGAAACCTATTCTTCCCTGGGGTGGCCTGGAGACAGTAACCTACTGCGGGGTCTGGACGCATTTCTGGAAAAGCCGCTGGGTTTTGAGATTTGTTTCTGAGTCTCTGGGATCATGGCCATTAAAAATCTTGATCAGGAGCCAGAGAGGCGGTTTGTGGGTGGCGACTTGGGGTCTTGTTGGGGCAGGGAGGAAAGGGCCGACTCCACCCCCATCTTGTGAGGCCCCATGTGTCTCATACGGGCCCAAATCTGACTGTTCAATGACCTCTGGAGGACGGCAGCCACCGAGCCGCCTAGGGGGAGCAGGTGGAGGGAGAGCACCCTTTTCCCCCGTGGGGTGGCCCGGCAACAGTAATCTACAGTGTGTCCGGATGCATTTCTGCCTAAAGCCACTGAGTTCCAAAATTTGTTTTCAAGTCTCTGGGATCACGGTCATTAAGCAGTTCAATCAGGAACCAGAGAGGCTATGCCTCCAATTATATAGCTGAGCTGTTGGTGGTTTGTGGTTGTGTCTCCCACATACCTAAATTTTGGCTGTTTACTTTCTTGGTAAACTTTGCCCCACGTTTTTGCGGTATGGCCAAAGGCACAGCAGCAATTTTGGGGTATCTGGAAGTCTATAGGCGTCATCAGACTGCTGATGCACTCGCCTCCTCACAGGTACAGATTGACCTGTTGGCTGCACCATACCCCCTGAACAATAATATTAAGCCCTATATTTGGAGCCAAAAAGTATGGCTTTGGGTAAACCTCAGTAAACTAGGTTAATTAAGATGAAGCCCAACCTAAATATATAAAAATAGATTTAGACTGAAATGCTTTCAAATTAAAGATTAAAAAGTGAAATCTTAATTTTTTAATATTTCATATACAGTTAACATTTGATGATTTTTGAAAAAATATATATATACTACTGGATTTTATTTAATAAAAGCAAATTACTTTGCAGTTTTGAGCACATCATCTAACATTTATAGATCTGCTATTTATAAGCACAGGAGGTATCCTGAGTATATTTTGTTCTTTCAGGTAACAAAATATGCTACCTGCTTTCTTATAATTATTCTTGTTTATCCTACAAATATTTCTGCTATGAAGTTCAAAGACAAATTCATTACAACCTAAATCAATCATCACAAAATAGCAAGGGTGACACTTGTAGAAGAACTGAAAATAGAACTTTAAAGAAAATAATGGCACTTCGTGCAAGAGCGGGGTTTTTACTATGCAAGCAATTATATTTTTTCAATAAAATTAATTTATACTCATTTGATCTTCAAGTATTCTTTTTTCTTTTCCTTTAATCATTTAGTAGGTTATCTAGGAGGTGTCGGAGTAGAGACAGAAGTAAAAGGAAGTAGTAATTCCAAGACTAATGTATTGTTTCTCTGATACATTGAAATTTGTGTCACTTGATTTAGGAATTTTATTTTTCACTTTGGTAGTTGCCCAATTTCACACAACTCTTTCCTGATGTAAATGCTTCCCATAACAGTGGAAAAAGATCTTAACAAAAACCAAGCTAATTCAAAGACATCAGCTTGGAGCTTATCTATGAGACACTGCATTTTAAGTAACCAATTATTAGGTAAAATTCTGAGTTCAATGGCATTGAGTATATGCTGAAGTTATGAACTCTGTATGATTCCAAAAATTGTAACTCTTCATTAAAAGAAACAGAGAGATAATTAAAAGCTAATTAAAAGGAATGAGAGTTTTGGATGTCATATAATCTCTACTTATTCTAGAAAGTTAAAGACTGTTGTCAATGTCACATCAAAGATTCTAAAACTATTTCTCATGGGGTAATTTCAATTTCTGTATTGTTTGAGAAGAATGGACTATTGTTTACATAACTTAACAACCCACTCACATCCTATGAAAAGCAGGAAGAAATACTCAATCTGTGATTTATTGCACAGTCACTAATTTCAGAATATCTACCTAGAGAATTTTCTAACATAAATTTAACATTATTTATATAACAGTATATTAATACTGTAGCCTACATCAAAGCCAGTGATTATTATACATAGCTTCTGACTAAATAATCACTGGTAAAATTAATACTTTTAAAGCAATTAACTGACTACCCTTCTTAAATAAAAAGCTTTCTTTTTCAACAAAAGTAACATAGAACATTACTGCCAAACATAGTATTTGCGAGGACAACCGGAATAAATAAAAATTCTACTGATTAGAGAAAGATCAGGGAATATAAAGCTTCTTTCATGGAGATCAAAAACTCAAAAGAGGGGCTGGAGTAATAGCACAGCAGGTAGGGTGTTTGCCTTGCACATGGCCGACCCGGGTTCAATTCCCAGCATCCCATATGATCCCCCGAGCACCGCCAGGGGTAATTCCTGAGTGCAGAGCCAGGAGCAACCCTTGAGCATTGCCGGGTGTGACCCAAAAAGAAAAAAAACCTTGAAAATAATGTGGACAAAGGGCCAGCAAGTGTGTGGATCCCAGGCAACTCTTGAGATGTGAGGCTGTCCCTTAAATTCCTCTTCTAGCCTAAGTAGGTTCTTTTCTATTTTAAAACTTTGGCTTGGACACTGACAGTCTGCAATGTTTTCCCAATTATCTCTGCTCTTCCCCATTTTGAGTTTTATCTCTCCAACCCCCAACTCTTAGCAGCTTGCTATTTTCTTTTACCCAGTAGGCTGTTTGCTCTCCCAAAACACACTGTTATACTTCTTTTAAAGTATACGAGTTGTTCACTACAAGGAAAAAAATAATTTATGCTATTATTTTCTGCTTCTGCTCTTTTCTGTCCACAAGAGGAATATCTACAACAGCGAATGATCAAAGGCAGTACAGACAGAGATGTATGAACTTTTTTCCTGCATCGCATCAGCTGCTCACAAATTGTTTCCCTTTTCTCTGCTTTAACTGTGCATAAGCCTGCTAATTTTTTCCCTGTTGTCCTTATCTCCTTTCATTCAACAAGGAGCTATGTTCAGACACCAAAACTTCCTGGTTGCATTAAATAAATTGTCTGTAACTGTGTGTATTTGCTCTAGCACATAAACTAAATTGTCTGTAACAGAATGTATTATCAATGATGAATAACACCTGCATAGAATTTTCTGGCTGATGTGTGTATGAGAGATAGAAAGAGAGAAGGAGAGAGTGCCAACTACTACAAAACATAATAGATAAACCTTCATATATACAGACAGCTAATTTACAACAAAGTAGCTGGGTTCATGAAGTGGAGTAAAGATAGGCTTCAACTAATGGTGTTGGGAAAAGTGCATAGCTACAGGCAAAAAAAAAAATCGAACTGGATCTTCATCTTAAGCCCTACATAAAAGTCAATTCAGAGTGGATCAAAGGCTTTGATATTTGACCATATTACATAAAATACATTGAGGAAAATATAGGCATTACATTCCAAGATTTGCATCTCAAAGTGTTTTCATTGAAATGATTTCATTGGCAAATAAAACCAAAACAACAACTTTAAACCATTTTGGCATGCCAAAAGAAAACAGTCTAAAATGAAAATAAACCTTACTGCTTTGGAGAATATATCTGCATATAATAAATCAGATAAAAGATTAATATCAAAGATATGCAAACCACTCACAAAGATCAACATTTATAAATCCAACAACCACTTTAAAAAATGGGGAGAGGGAATGAATAAACACTTTTCCAAAGAAAACAGATGGCCAGTAGGCATATGAAAAAATATTCCTTGTCACTTGTTGTCAGAGAAATCCAAATTAAGAAGACAATTAAGAAGACAATGAGATATTGTCTCACACAAATAAGGATGACATATACCAGAAAGGATCAGAACAACTTGCGCTGGCCAGGCATTGGTGACAAAAGAATTCTGGTGAACTGCTGATAGAAATGTTGTATAGTCTAGCCTTTATGAAAAACATTATGGAGATGTCTTGAAAAACTACAAATAGATACTATATGACCCAGCTAGCCCAATTAGTATTAGTATATACCTACAGATGCAAAAACATTCACTCTGAAAGATATATGCACAGCTATGATCATTGCAGCAGTTAGTACAATAGAAAGGTTATGGAAATAAGTCAGATATCCAGTGAGAGTAGAGTGGATGATAAAGCTATAGTAGATATTTACAGTGGAATTGTATGCTGGCACAAATGATAAAGTCATAAAATTCACAGCAACTTGGGTAGAACTGAGAAAAATATATTAAGTGAAATAAGTGAGAATGACAACAATAAACATCTTCACTGAGCACAGATAGAGAAGAGAGCACCAAATAAAGGGTGTTGTGAGGACCCTCCCAGGGTGGGAGAGACATGCTAAAAGTAGTCTATAGACCAAACATGATTGCCACTTAATGCCTCTCTTGCAAAACACAGTACCCAAAAGAAGAAAGAGAGAACAAGGGGGAATGCCCTGCCACAGAGGCAGGATGGGACAGGGGGATGGGGTGTGGGAGGGATGCTGGGACCCGTGGTGGGGGAAGATGGGCACTGGTGAAGGGATGGGTACTTGATCATTGTATAACTGAAACCCAAGCACAAAAATTTAGAAGTCTATAACTGTACCTCATGGTGTTTCACTAATAAAAAAAAAGTTAAAAAAACAAAAACAAAAAACAACAACAACAACAAAAAATTCTTCACTGATTCTCTCACTAATCTGTAGTGCATAGAATAACATGACTAGGAAATGAATTGTATCAAAGGTAAAAAAAAACACAAGATTTAGATTACAGAAACAAAAATGCCATGGAAGGGGAGAAATGGAGAGAGAAATCAAGAAGAGGAAGTTCGGAAGTAACACAGGGGCAAGGATCAGAAGTCCTTGCATCCTTCAGTATGGAGGTGAAGTATCTGTATATGTGGAAACAATTAGACCCCCAAAAAGCAAGTCTGGAGTCCAAACTACAAGATTGATTTTAAAAATCTATCTGCCATGGAGTAAGGTTGGGATTTGGTAGGAATTTGGTGTCAGTAGTGGAGGGACAGAGATACAGGGGGACAAAATTGATGTGGAAATGTTTGCCTGGAAACCTGTTGCAAAAAACTATGTAAGTGAAGTTTCCTAAATGAAATTAAAAAAAAAAACATAAAGGAAGTTAATTCTAAGGTGAATACCTCGATACATTCTCCAAGAGTATGATACAACATTTGCACCTCTTTCCTAAGGTAACTTTTATTTATTTATTTATTTATTTAAAAATTTTATTAGTGAGACACCATGAGGTACAGTTGTAGACTTACAAATTTTTGTGCTTGGGTTTCAATTATACAATGACCAAATACCCATCCCTCCACCAGTGCCCATTTCCCACCACCACGGATCCCAGCATTCCTCCCACTCCCCATCCCCCATCCCACCCCTCCTCTGTAAGGTAACTTTTAGATTAATCTAACTATTCTCAGTGAATAAAATCCTGCCACTCAAAAAGCTCTACATGTTATTTAGTCAAAAATTAACCAGGGGGTATGGTGCCACCAGCAGGTCAATCTGTATCAGTGAGGCGAGTGCATCAGCAGCCTGATAGCGCCTTCAGACTTCCAGATACCCCAAAATTGCTGCTGTGCCTTCGGCCAGACCACAAAAACTTGGGGCAAAGTTTACCAAGAAAGTAAATGGCCAAAAGTTAGGTATGTAGGAGACACATCCACAAACAACCTCTTGCTCAGCTATATAATTGGAGGCATGGCCTCTCTGGTTCCTGATTGAACTGCTTAATGGCCATGATCCTAGAGACCCAGAAACAAATCTCGAAACCCAATGGCTTTTGGCAGAAATGCGTCCAGTCCCTGTAGTAGGTTATCGGTGCTGGGACACCCCAGGTGGGAATAGGTTTCATGCTTTTGCATGTTCATCCTGATGGTCTGGTGACCACCATCCTCCAGAGGTCACTTGACAGGTTTGGGCTTGCAGTGACAAAACACGCGGGGCCTCCAGGGATGGGGGTGGAGCTGACCCTTTCCTCCCCATCTCAATGAGACCCCGAGTTGCCATCCATGAATGGCCTCTCTGGCTCCTGATCAAGCTGCTTAACAGCCATGATCCCAGAGATTCGGAAACAAATCTCAGAACCCAGTGGTTTAGGGGAGAAATGCATCCGGACCCCGCAGTAGGTTTACGTTGCCGGACCATTCCAGCGGGGAAAGGGTGCTCTCCCTCCGCTTGCTCCCCCTAGGAGGCTCATTGGCCGCCATTCTCCAGAGGCCATTGGACAGTCAGGTTTGGGCCCTCAGTGATGAGACATGTGGGGCCTCACGGGATTGGGGTGGAGCTGGCCCTTTCCTCCCCATCCCAACGAGACCCCAAGTCGCCACCCACTAACGGCCTTTCTGGCTCCTGATCAAGCTGCATAACAGCCATGATCCAAGAGACTCAGGAACAAATCTCAGAACCCAGCAGGTTTTGGCAGAAATCCCTCCAGATTTAAGTGTTAAAATTTTGGAATTTTAAAATCGTGACCACTACTGCAGCCACGCAACATCATGTTATTCATAACCAGCAATCCAAAACAAATTGTCTACTGTTGCCTTTTCAACAGATCTGAGTGTTGGTGTAAAATCCCAAATAATAATGGTGGGTCTGGTGTCAAAATATTGAATGTAGTCAAAGTAGAGAGAGAGTAATGTGCAAATACTCATTATTTCCACAGGTAGGTGGAGGATGTAGGATGGGGGTACACTGGGGTTTTTGGTGGTGGAGAATGGGCACTGGTGAAAGTATGGGTGTTTCACTGTATGACTGGGACTTAAACCCTAAGGCTTTGTAACTGCTCTCACAGTGATTCAATAAATAAAATTATAAAAACTGAAAAAAATATTAACCAAACCAAAAGTTAAAGGAAAAGGAAAATTAAGCAGAGGAAGAAATTCAAATTTATCTAGGAGAAAATTTAAATACTTCCATACTCCAGTACACCATTTCCACAGCTGAAGTCTGATTTCAAAAAACATTTCATGTTCTTTTTGGATGACTGGATGAGTGAGTATATATGAGTAAATGAGTGAAAACCAAGAATTTCCAAGAACAGTGTTCTCTATCACTGAAGTTCCTTTTTGGAGACATATAACTATTTAGCAACTTTCTTTTTTGCTAAACTCTCCATCTGGGTTTGCCTTATGGATATATTATAAGTTGAATGGCCCCAGCAGTTTAATGCCAAAAGTGCTTATTAACAGTCATTGAGTTTGGTACCATTTTAATAATTGATGAGAAATTGAAAGCACTTTTCAGTGTCAAACGTTCAGCATAATGAAGGTGAAGTATTCAGATAAAAGGATTTTTAACTTCCTCCCAATATTTTAGTTGGTATCCCCATAACACATCCTCTATCAGTAATGACCAAGAACTGAGAAAATTGATAGCTAGTATAAAACCACAAAAATAAATAATTCAACAAATCAACTACCTAATGAATAAATTCTTGTAGGTGGGTCCTCCCAAGTGGTGTTCAATGGGCCACAGATTTAGCATAGGGATGCAGGATGCAATGCTGCTCGGGCTCTACTGTGCTGGGGACACCTGGCCATCTGGCACTGCTCTGGGCCTTCAGGGCCACATTTAGTGGTGCTTAGGGCCCTCCAGGGTTGCACCTGGGAGACCATGTAGTGTGGAGAATTGAACCCTGGTTTGGTATTGCCAGGCATGTACTCTAACTGCCGCACTATCACCTGACTCCAACAAGTCAAGTCCTAGGGAGAAAACATTCAAGTGAAACAAGCTCTGCACTCACCTGACAGCGCTTGGGTGACCTTATGCAATACTGAGGATTGGATGCAGGTCAGCAGAGTGCAAAGCAAATGCCCTACCCAAGTATTTCAAGTATTACAATAGCTCTGGATCCCTAATACTATAGGTTTTAATGCATGAGTCTCTATATTGAAGCTGTTTAAACAACTACATCATTGGGCAAATCAAGTGCAGAATTTTATAGAATGCACTTTACTCAAGAGTAATGGTGATTTCTTCCTACCCAAAAACCCTTTTGCCAGGGATTTTGGCAAATAAAAGGGAGGGGGGAATTCTGCCATCAAGCTAGACTTGTTATACTTTCTTTACAACTTTACCACCACTTCTCTGATGAATAAATGGCCCTCAAACAAAGCAGTGGCATTTACTGGTCTACATTGTTTAACTCTGAAACACTTTTTTACAGTGCTGTAACAAATGGCAATCACAGGAATAAATCTTGTTTTCTATAGATTTGAGAAGCTTATGTTATATTATGCAAACATGTATTAAAACATGTACTGGCAATAATTTAGTATTTATAATTAACATCAGAATATACCAAGCATAAAATCAATGGACCTCCCTTACATAGAACTTTAATACTGAAAAAATAATAGCAAAACCATTTTACATGTCACCAAAAAACCATTTCAAAACTGAAACATGCTCATATACATGGTGAACAATAAAACAAAGAAAATGAATAAAATCAACTAAAATCAGAGTCTTGAAAGGTGGGATAATTTCGAACTTAGTAGGGGAGCTTTGGTAGTCACATTGAAATGGAACTATTGCACTATTTTATTCAGCCTTGATTCTTGTAACTATTACTTTAAAGGGTATATTTTGTATATTGATAATTTATTATAGGAGTGATACTGTATAAATTAATTGTGTTTCATAATTTAGAATATATTGTTCAATGGAAGGTAAAACTCTTGTCTTGTTATACCACATTTAAATTTTAGTGACTTGTAAAAGCTAGCATTGACATTCTAAAAGAATATTTATCAAGAACAGTTTCCATATGCAGGATAAAATGAACATATTTTTATAGCACCTTTGTCCTGAAGAACAAAGAATATATTTAATTGTTTAATGAGTCATGAGACACAAAGAAAATGGGATTAGCTTTTTTTCTTGCTTATTTATAAGCCAACTTGGTTAAAGTTTATTTAAGTATGGTTAGTTCACATCTGACACAACTCTCTCAAAGAGAGCTTAAAGTTTTGCTGAGGAAATTGTTTTCCCTCCTCTGACCTTCTGTGATGTGGTCACAGCTTGATGCATATCTTTGTTTTCTGTCCTCTCTGCTTGTGCACTCTATAATCCAATCAATAAATGCACTCTGCATTTATGCACCTGTGCCTGTACCAGCCTGGGTTTCTACTGAAAAGACCTTCTCCCGATTGAAGAAAGATTTAAAAGTTATTATAGTTCATAAAAAAAGAGGGCATAAGATTATTGAACATGTTAAGAAGATCTGACAAGTTAAAACAATCTTGAAGTAATAGAAAGGATGGGATGAACCAAACCGCTCCCTCCTCTTTTTTCAAGTATTAAATTTCAGAAGACAAAAGAATAGATATCCCTTTGTGATGAAGATGAAGTGACTCTGTAACTCTCTTTTTTGGCTGGAGGAAGAACTATTTTGCATTTGCAAAATAACTTGGCATAATACATGAAGATTTCTAAAATTGTTAACAAGTTTAAATCTGATCATTTCACTTTTGTAAATTTATCCTAAAGAAAGAAAAGAATATAAGCGAATGAAAATAACTGGCAAGCAAAAATGTTCATTAACTATGTTTTTATGGAGAAATATAGTTAAATGCCAAGTGAATGGTGAAAATGGTAATTAAAAGATGGTCGAGCTACAAGGTAGACTATTATGTTGCAGCAAAAATAATTTATAAGAACAGTGTGAAAACAAAGGAAATAACAGTTATAAGTTCAAAAAAGCATATATATGATTTGTACTATATAAAATATGTATAATTGCACAATGCTTAAAAAATATAAAACACAGATAACATAATCATGAAATGTTTAAAAGATATAAAACACATAACAGATGTCTTGAGATGGAATTATGCTTCTAGTATATTTTCCAAACACTATAAATGTTTTATTTTAATGTCACCTATGATATTAACAGGAAATGATAATAAACCAAACTAATTTTTAACTCCTAGTTTAAATACTCAGATTTCAAAAAAATTTTATGTTTATTATTGCTCTTTGGTTCATACCTGGTGGTGTTGATGGGACCAAGAAGTACTAGGATTGAACCTGGGCTGGGAGCAAAGGATACACTCAAGTTCTTTGAGCCATTACTCTGGCCCATAATAACACTTTAATTTTGGAAATTTAAATAATTTCTTGCATTGATGTTGTGTGTTCATTTTTGCTAAGTCAATCATTTCTGTATTAAGAAGATCCCAGGTTTTAGCAAAGATTATAAATTTTGTAAATAGATTATGGGTTTCACGAATGGTAAACCCTGTGGTTAAAATTGGGATTCATATATGTTTTATGTTCTACTTGGAAGGGATAACATTTGATATGCATACACCTGAAAACTTCATGGGGTTCTGTTGCCAACTTTTATTATCTATGGTTTTCATACATACTTTCTGTAAGGTTTGCTCAGGACCAAATGGTGGCAGGCAGATGAAATAGTGACATTCCCAGAATCAAAGATCACCATGGCCCCAGTGCAAAAGAGAACTTATGGTTCATTTGGGGACAGGAAGTCACCAGGCTGCATTCCATGCTTCCTCACATTGACCCCCACCACCCAAGATAACAAGGCCAGATCAAGTGCATGGGTCCCACAAGTCTTTCTTCTCTTTTCCCACCCAAGACAATTTAAAAATCCTACTTATTCTCTCCCAGGGCATTGCTCATCCCAGCCTCTTCAGAGGTTTGTGGTGTTCTGTCCAAGAGTGCATCCCAATAAACTTCTCCTATTTTTTTCACTTTTATTTATCTCTGCCTCTCTGTGCACCAGTAGGGTCCCCAAATCTATCACCTTCTATTCAAAACTTTCATTGATCTCACTTCTTTTTTCTCCTGTTGATAGATGAATTGTTAAGTATAGTTGTTTAAACAAATTTAACTTCAAACATAGTATTTCCTTAAATCTCTGCTATTAGATACCATGTTGTAATCAACAAGAAGTATCCATTTTATTATAGTTTGATAAACTCCCAACTCATGCAAGGTCCATGGACCAAAACAGATATGTATTAGCATGCACAATAGAATCCAGGGGAAAAAAATGTAGGTAAATGACTTTATTTCAAATCCATATTCTCCCAAGTGAACCATCTAATTCAATTTAGTGGAATTTGATTAGTGAAGAAAGGTACTTTTAGGTTGCAAAGAATTATATGATATAATCTAATGAGAATTATCCAGAATTTGCAAGAATAGTTCAGTATTTGAAAATCAACATACCAATAATATATAAAACAGAAAAATAATATATATAAGATTAGTAGATGTAGAAAGAGCATTTAATAAAATTCAGTAACCATTCATGACAAGAATGTACAGGAATCCAGAAAACATCTTCAATTTGTTAAAAAATCAACAAAAACAGCAACAACAAAATGGTGAGAAACCTAGAAGTTTCTTTACAGGGACATTATACTAAGAAAGTTTTCTTAATATGGAATGATTGATCCTTTTTCACCACTCCTTTTCAACATTGTACTGGAAGTTCTAGATAATGCATTAAGATAAGAAATGGGAATGAAAGACATCTATTTGAAAGTATGAAATAAAACTGTAGCTGCTATGGTCATTTTTATATAGTATCTAAAAGAACTGCAAAACCCTCAATAACCAATAATTATTGCAAGGCTGCAGTGCATGAGGTTAGCACAGACAAGTCAATTCCTTTCCTATATACTGAAATAAACATGATTTGACATGAAAATAGGTAATATTTATGTTTTAGTATCATAAAATTTAAATCCTTAAGCACACATTTAATATTGTGTGTGCAAGATCTATGAGGAAACCACAAAATTTGATGAACAAATCCATGAACTAAAGAGATATAATCTATACTCACACACAGAAAACTGTCACTATATAGGTAATTGCAAGTTTGAAATATAGATTCAATGGGATCCCATTAAAAATGCCATTAAATTATTTTGTAAATATCAACACACTGATTCTAAAGTTTAAATCTGATTCAAAACCACAATAGCCAACATCACACTGAAGGAAAGGAAAATGTTGTAGGAGTTGACACTGATTTCAAGATTTACTTTAATGCTGCAAAATCAAACAATGTGGTGTTAATAAAAATACACAACAAGATACAAAGATCAATGGAACAGAATAGTAAGTCCAGAAATAGACCTACATAAATATAATCAACTGATCTTTGAAAAAGGACAAAGAGCACTACAATGGAGCAAACAGTTCTTTCAACAGATGGTGTGTGAATAACTGGATATACAACACAAAATAAAAAGAAAGAAAGAAACTATACACTGACCTTTCACCTTTCACAAAAATTATCTCACAGACTTAAATGAACAGCTCTTTTATTGTTTGGATTATAGAGTGCCTGGGCAGGATGATAAAAAAAAAAAACAGATATGTATCAAGCTGTGACCAAATCACATAAGAAAGGGAACCACAGGGAAGGCTGAGTCTTAAAAGAAACAAGAAATAAATATAAAAAAAAAACATAAAAATAAACTAAGCCATTGGGGAAAAATTCTATATGGAAGAGTTTTTAATTTTTACATTACATTTCTAGGGAAACTGAAAGGTTTTGTGTGTGTGTGTGTGTGTGTGTGTGTGTGTGTGTGTGTGCGCGCGCGCGCGCTTTTTGAGTCATACCTGGCTATGAGCTTGGGTTATTCCTGGTTCTGCACTCAGGAATTACCCCTGGCAGTGCTCAGGGGACCATATGAGATGCAGGGAATCGAACCTGAGTTGGTTGTGTGCAAGGCAAACGTCCCACCCGCTGTGCTATTGCTCCAGCCCCAAAAGTTTTTGTTTTTAACCCCACCCCTCTCTTTCCATTATGCTGCTGTAGTTTTGATGATCAAATTTCATACTCCTGGCTGTTATTCTCATTCACTGACTGTGATGTCAGGGATCACACACTAGGTTCATTCACTGACTGTGATGTCAGGGATCACACACTAGGTTGTGGGTGTAGGCAGAGTGGCTGTTCATTGAAAATAACACACCCTGTTGCAGCACCACTGGGTCACACACCACTGGGACAACACTCAGTGTATGTGGATTACACTGGGGATCTAACTCAATGCTTTAAATGCAGGTAGTAATTGAGGGGGGCATATGATTATGGGAATTGAACCTGGGATGCCAGCAAATAAGACCCATGTGCTCAGCCCTTTGAGCTATTTCTCTGGCTTAAACATTTCTGAACCCCTTTAGTAACCAAGAGGATTGTCATGTACTACCTGTCTCATGTACCATCTCTCTCTCTCTCTCTCTCTCTCTCTCACACACACACACACACACACACACAGACACACACACACACACTCTTTCTCTCTCTGTATCTGTCTCTTTGGTAGTGCTCAGGGCTTACTCCTAGCTGTGAAATTAATTCAGGGATCACACCTGGTAGGGCTTGATATGAAGTATCAAAGATCGAACCTGGGTCAGCTGCATGCATGGCAAGTTCTCTATCCCTGTACTATCACTCTGGCCCCCTCATGCACCATTTTTTTTACCATGCTGTCATTCTCTCATTTATGCATTAACCATTCTACAAACACTGAGTGTTTACTATTGTCAGACACTGAAGTAGGTGCTAGGATTACAATGATAAACCAAACAGATAAATAAAACATGGCATGAACTGCTACAATGTAAATAAAACAATGATGTCATAAACTATGACTAGAATCTTGTTTAGACTGGAGAGTTGGGGGAAGCCAGTTTTGAGTAGTTGACATTTAAGTGGTTATCGAGAAAAAGTAATTAGATATGGAAGTCTGGCGAAACAGCATGCTAAATGGATGCAACCCAGCACTAGAGCTATATGGTGGGAATTAACAGCAGTTGCTCAAGCAAGGGAATAAAGCCAAGCATGGCTGGAGTTTAAGACTAAGTTGCAGATGAGTAGGCGATGTATTTAATGAGTTCATGTGGGTTCTTACAAGCACTCGTATATTACTCTACAGGCAGTGGACTCAAAAGAGGATTTTACACAGGACCACATACTCTGATCTAAGGAGACTGTTGCCATTTCAAATGAAAGCAGCTGAGGCTATCCCAGGCCAGTCCATATGAAAACTCTAAATTTCTCTGATTTAGGTGCCTAATCTCAAGAAGGTAAAAAAAATTAAAAAGAATGAATGGATTGGCAGGGATTTTTTCCTCTCTCTTTGTTTTGTTTCTGGTAGTGTTAGAGGGGAGGGGTTGGGACACATTTCTACAGTTTGTTTTTAAACAGATCCAGTGTGGTTTGTTGGTTGATTCTGTTAGGGAGGAAATGTGGAGGGAGGGATGACATAAAGAGAAAATGAGGAGGGAAGGACTGGATAATCAAAAACTCTGGCTAGTGGCTCATATGCTATTCAACTGGTATCATAGAGAAGGTATGATGGTTATGGTTGTCGGGATTTTGGGTGAGTCCACCAAATCCATACATGATCCAAATGGTCATATGGCATATGTAACTTGACTGGTATATAACTAACAGCAGAAATAGTTAAATGAGCTGGAATATGAACCCTATACAAAGACAGGTTACTGTATAGAGGGAGGAGATGTGAGGAAGAGTAGAAGTGAGAAAAAGTCAAGACGGAGGCATGGCAGTTGGGACTACCATCGTAGGCCAGGTACTGATACTGCTGCTGCTGAGTCAGCCAGCACAGATGAACCTACATGAACTATAAAACTAAGAGTCAAAGACACCAAAGATACTTGGTAGTCAGCATGTGAGCCTTACCAGCTATTCTATGCTACTCACAGATCCACAAATTAGATCTGCTGTAAACAATTTGATGATGTGCGGAGTAAAAGTAACATAGGAATCAGGGATGATCAGATGATCAGAGGAAATAGACTTTAAAAATCAGCAAGAAGAATTCCAACTTATTAATTGGAAATAGAAAGTTGCACTCGAAATTCCAATGAAGTGATAATCTGGTTTGTACTGGGTATATGATTTTATTTTAGCTATTAATGTCCCAGGAGGGACAACACTGACTGGCATAGACAATTCTGTAAGGCAGCAAGGGTAAGACTCTCCATGGGTAGCTATGAAGCACAGCAAGGCACTTCACTGTAGAAGAACTAGTTTCTTTGTAAAGTAAGGAGTTTCAAATTAGATGTTCTCTTTGGTTGCTTCCAATTTTAAAATTCTGTGGTTTGAAACCCCACTGGGTCTATTCTAGGGATTTTGAGTATATAAACACATGCAATAAGTAAGTTACAGCTGTAAAGATACTTCAGGGTTTTTTGTTTGTTTCAGTCCTATACCCAATTTTGGATATAAAATGTGTTTGCCTTAGTTTAGTATGTATATAAATATATATGTATATGCACATATATATAGTGTAGATACAGACATACATTTTGAAATGATAGTAAGCAAACTCCTTTAATTTGTACTTTAAGTTTGAGTCTATTCGTTGCATCTAGAATAAAACCATTTTCTTTAGCAGTACAAGAACACCAAAAGCAATTCTCCTCTTTATTCTAATAAGCCCTTATAACATCAATTCTCTGATTGGAAAATACATCTCTAGTCATACACATATGTATTATGTATTTGCTATTACTGGCCAAGTGCTGTGGATCACATATTGATATGACATAGGATAGAACTTATTTGTTTGTTCTATATTTGGCCTCCTGACTGCTCTCTGGGGGCCGGGATTCACTCTTAGATATAACAGTCTGATTGTGGAGATCTGATGGTTTAATGTTATGCTCAGAGATGTGCTACTGCATATACAACAGTGCTGAGGACCACCAGGATCACTCTAATAGTATTTGGGGGCATAAGATGCTGGGGACTAAATGTGGGGCTTTGTGCATGTAAAAATATGCTTCCGCCCTTTGAGCTATCTGCCTGGGCTCCTAAGAGGTACTTAAAGGTAAAGGTAAAGGCTCTCCCGTTGTTCATCGATTTGCTCGAGTGGGCCCAGTAACGTCTCCATTGGAGACTTTGTTGTTACTGTGTCTGGCATATCGAATACTCTCGGTAGCTTGCCGGGCTCTCCGAGAGGGGCGGAGGAATCGAACTCGGGTCGGCCATGTTGGCTGCGTGCAAGACCCTACCGCTGTGCTTTAATCCTTACTATGAGAAGGTGATTTTGCTAATCCCATTTTACGAAAGAGCTAAATGATCCTCAACATGTGTTAGAGCTCAAAATTCAGGACAATTCTGTGGCCTATTTGGAATCCAGGCATGTTCTCTCACAAGGCAGATTCCCAGTTATTCTCCACAGCATCTCAACCTATAAGCTGCCATTATGCCTTTTAAGCTACTGGAGGTCGTAGATGTTTTAGATGTTTTCAATTTAATCCTGAATTCATCCCACTACAAATTTCTGCCAAATCTAAACACAACTTCCCCCTAAAAATATTCACACAGCTTAGCATATGCAAAATTCCATTGACTTTTTGAATCCTCGAGTGCTCATTGGGATAGGGTTCATGTCCACCCTGTCTTTGTTTCTGTATCTAGTTTTCTTTCTTCACTGTCTTTCTCACCTTATCCAAAATTCAGCAGAAGTCCACAGGGCACAGAGCTCAGAATGTATTATCTGGTTATTAGTTTTTAATTTTCCTTGGAAAGTCTGAAGGGCTCCCGCAGATCCTGGGTTATATCTGGGCCTATTACCATCCTGCCTTTGGCTCCAGACTGCTCTGGGCGAAGGCCAGCTCCTGGCACAGCTTCTCCTTTTGTTTCTCGAGCATCGATGACAGGTACTTTGCTCAGCTGATGAGCAGCCTCCTCTCCTGGTCTGATTTCTTTGTTTTTATTTTGGTCTCTTGGTCACAATAGACCATGAGGAACCTGGAGGTAACAAAATCAGAGAAGCATCCCGAGCTTCCCAATATCCCTGAATTCACAGGATTTTCCAAATATCAGTACTGCATAACTATTTCCTTTGTGCTTCTATCACTGAATGGAAGGGGAAATGCATTTCAATGCAAAACAGACAGTAACCTTTGCTACCCTCTAAAGGAGAAAGCAGAGGGAAGTAGTGGTATTGTTTACATTACATGGAAAATACATCTCTTCCAGACACTGTTGAGTGGAGAAAAGATGAGAAATGGGGCATTTCAATAATCTTTGTGCATAGAAGGAGAGGCCTGGAGCCAAGCCTGAGAAAGAAACTTGCCTCATGCTGTATAAAAAAGAAACAGTATGTTTACGTATCCTTCATTTTGGCATCAGGAGAGGCTATACCATGTGTTGAGGCTGACTTGAGATGGTAGAACAGGCTTCAAAGAATTTCTAAAATGCCACTTGAAATTTCTCTTGTGATATTCATTTTCTCGCACTTCTAGTAAAACCCATCTCTATGCCTTATTAAAAAATATATATTTGGCTTTATTTTACTTGATATTTTGAGAAAAAGAAAGGAGGGAGTTTATGTCTAAGTGAGATATAATAGAGAGCTGGGCCATTCTATGTGGGATGGTGAGAAAATTCATAAACTTACAAATTTAGAGGATGTGGTAGTAAGACAAAAATAGTGACTAGGAGCAATGTGACTGATCCTCTCCAGCAAAGTTCCTGGCTTGATTGGAAAGAATGTAAAGCTCACATAGTACATGCTGTTTGAATCAATTTCATCTATATTTCCACAGATAGGGTGTCCCTGGGCTGGAGCAATAGCACAGCGGGTAGGGTGTTCACCTTGCATGCAGCCAACATGGCTGACCTGAGTTCAAGTCCCTCTGCCCCTCTCAGAGAGCCCAGCAAGCTACTGAGAGTATCTCGCCCACATGGGAAAGCCTGGCAAGCTACCTGTGACGTATTCGATATGCTAAACACAGTGAGAAGTCTCACAATGCTACTGGGCCTGCTTGAGCAAATCGATGACAACGGGAGGACAGTGACAGTAACAGTGACAGGGTGTCCCTACTGGTGTCCAAAGCTATTAACCAATACAATTGCTACTTTAAATGCAGGGACCAGGGAAAGAGTTTAAAGGAGTGTAAGCATGAACTAAGTCCTGAGTTTGAAAGCTAACACTGCATGGTCCCCTGATCACCACTGCTTGTGACCCAGCATCACTGGTTTGACTTGCACTGCACTGTCAGACTTGAGCACCTAACAACTGTCAGACTTGCAGGGTGCAGAATATCAGTAGAAGTGATTGCTGAGCCCTCCGATTAGCTGGGGAAGTCCTCCAAACTGATGACTACGCAGAGCTCATAGTCTCTTATCTTGCTTGTTGTGACAGCTGAGTAATAACTTCTCAGAGAGTCATTGGTTGGCACAGAGGTCTCAGTCCCTGGAACCATTAGATATACTGGGTTATACTGCAAAAAGTTATAATTGCAGGGCCAGAGCAGGAAGGATATCTGCATTGCATGTGGCTGACCCCGGTTCAATCCCTGTCTTCCCTTGCGTTACCCTGTATACTGCTAGGAGTAATTCTTGAATGTAGACCCAGGAGTAACCCCTGAACATTGCTGGGTATGCCCCCACACCAAAAAAAAATTTAAAAAGTCTGGTTTCAATGGAAACTAAGATTGCTAATCAGCTGGTTTTAGAATAAAATTAACCTAGATTATCTAGGTGACCAAGTCCCATAATTAAGGTCTTACAAGGAAGATGAGGTAGAAGCAAAAGTTAAAGGTGATGCTCTGAGAGCACTCCAGAGAACTTCAGATTAATGTAAAGAAACAAGGAATGAGCCTCTATAGGCTAGAAAAGTAAAGAAAATAGAATTCCTCCTTTGGCTGCAGAAAAAAGCAGCCCTATCTATACCTTGATTTAAGCCCAGTGACAACCAAGTTATACTGCTAACTTACAGAAAAGTAGGATAAGTAATTTGTGCTGTTTTAAGTCACTAAGTTTGTCACAGGGATAAAATGTAACTATCAGTTATCTATTGCCATGTAATAAAACACCTGAAAATTCAGCTATTTCAACAAGAATAACATTGTTTCTCTTGTGTATGGGCATTTTAACCAAAGTTCAAAAGGGTAGTTTGTCCCATTGTCACACACCATTGTATTAGCGCTTCTTTTTAGGGGGTGTCAAGTCTGTTTTCAAGATGGCCCACTTATGTGGCTGAATCAGCTAATGATAATTTAGCTGAGAGCTTTGCTGGGAGCTCAGCTGGGGGCTGAGAGATTGGGAATTCATCCCACATATGTTTCTTCACAGACTATTTGAACTCCCTCACAGCATGATGCAAGATGATTGCAAGATCAAGCATCCCTGGAGAATGGGGAGCTGAATAAGTAAGAAATGCCATTTTTTATGACTTACTTTGGAAAGTCATATAATTTCACTTTGCCATACTCTACTGGCTAGCTCAGGCTCTAGAAGAGGGCAAAGCTTCACCTCTTTATAAGGAACAGCAAGTTTCTAGAAGAGAGTTAAAATATCACAAGAGAAATTACAAGGAACCATCTTTATAATATACAATCTGCAATACTCATTTATGCTCAGTCTCACCATTTATGGACTATCTCTGCAAAGTATTTCTAAAAGATCTCTGCATATTTCTTACATATATTTGAAAATAAGGTTTATATTTAATACCTGGTAAATATGGTCCCATTCCTTTTATTTTGCTTCTAACCCTTGTTGTTTCTGACTACAACTGTATCTTCTAGAAAATGGAAGGGTCTTGTTATTCTCATTTTCCCAGGCTCTTGAGGACTTAAATGCATTCACTGGGCTGTAACAAAAGGCATGCAGCTTCTGGTCTCTCTGCTTTTGCTGTACTACAGTTAAAAGAATATCCCAATAGGGAACATTTTTTTAAGGAGTGCTCATGTCTCTGTTGTATATGAAGACTAACAGGTCAAGATCTAATTGAATTCAGTCTACTGTTTAGCTGATCTTTGAATAATGCAGTGTAGGGGCACTTGTCCACCACCTTTCACCCTCTCCTTTCAAAAATCTAATTTTTGACTTGCCCCAAATTAATTACAGTTATCTCATAATATCCACAAGGAACTGATTTTAGTTTCCTGGGTGGAAACCAAACAATTAACATGTAAGTCCTTTAAAATCTTCCCTTCCCTAACCCATGAGTTTGACATCTGTGGATTTAACCAACTCTCACCCGAAGTTGGTTTACTGCATCAAAACAGAACATATAGATACGCAGTAACTGTATTTCTTGGGAAAAAAATAAATTGGATTTTTATAAGTTACCTATCTAGTTTGTTATTGAAATTAACAAGACAAATAGCTCCACCAACTAAGTGATTAGTTGGGCTGGAGCAATAGCACAGTGGGTAGGGTGTTTGCCTTGCATGCGACCAACCTGGGTTTGATTCCTCCACCCTAGGAGAGCCCGGCAAGCTACCAAGAGTATCCTGCCCTCACGGCAGAGCCTGGCAAGCTCCTTGTGGCGTATTCAGTATGCCCAAAACAGTAAAAACAAGTCTCACAATGGAAACATTAGTGGTGCCCGCTCGAGCAAATCGATGAACAACAGGAGGACAGTGCTACAGTGCTACCTGTATAGTTTAAACTAATTTTATCCAGTGATCCCATATTCAGTTCCAAATCTTAACAAAACAATTAAAATTTAGGTGTTCTTCAGAAATTTTAGTCCAAAGACAGTCTTCCAATTGGCTTTACAATGATTTGTTTTCTTTGCCACAATTCTTTTTCCTATTTTGGGGGTCACTTGATCACTTGTTCACTTGACTTCCCGTTAATCGTCGATTTGCTCGAGCAGGCGCCAGTAACGTCTCCATTTGTCCCTGTCACATGCTAGTGTAGCCCAATGGCGTCTGTTCGTTCTAGGAACATGAAGAGCCTCAAACCGATCATTCATGGTCTTGATGAAGAAGTCTGACCATCTGGTAGGTGGGAGGCCATGCGGTCTTTTGACATCCCATAGAATCCAGTCGGTAATGGCTCTAGTCCAGAGGTCATCTCTAAATCTCATTACGTGGCCAGCCCATGTGATTTTTGATGCCTTGGCAAACAAGACAGCATCCCTGATTCTTGATCGTCGACTGAGGTCAGAACTCCGGATTCTTTCATTTGAGTGAAATGTGATATTCCAAGCATAGCTCTTTCAATTCATCTTTGGGAGACCCGAATAGCGTTTTCATCCTGTTTGCATAGGGTCCAGGTCTCTGAGGCGTATGTTAATGCAGGAAGAACAGTGGAATCAAAGAGATGTGCCCAGAGCCAGAGTTCCTTCGTCCTCTTAGATATTTCTTCGACGCTCTTGAAGGCGTTCCAAGCCACTCTCTTCCTCCTGCGCAGCTCGGGTGCCAGGTCATTTGTCATGTTGACTTCTCGATCTAGGTACACATAACTGTTGCATTCGGAGATGGTCGTTCCATTGAGAGAGAATGGAGCATCAAGAACGAGGCTGTTTCTCATAAACATTGTCTTCATAAGATTCAGCTGTAGACCGGCCTTTCCACACTCACGGTCGAAGTCGGCTATAATTTGTACAACTTGGCTAATATTTGGTGTTATTAAAACAATGTCATCATTTTGGGGGTCACACCAGCAATACTCCGGGATTAGGGGTTATTTCTTGCAGTGTATGGAGGACCTTGCAGTACCACTGATCAAACTGGAGTAACTTGCATGCAAAAACTTTTTGTTCCAAAAAAAATAAAACAAAAAAAAAAAACAAAAAAAACTTTTTGTTCCAATTCTTTGAGCTATTTTCCTTGCCCTCACAAAACCTTTTAAACAATTAATTAATTTTTGGTACCATGGGGAATGAACCCAGGATTTCATACATTAAAAAATTGTGTTATTGCGATATACATACCTGGTCTTGTCACAGTGTCTTTTTTTTCTTCCCAATGTGTAAAATTAAGCATGGCTGGATGACTGCTAAAATAAGGTGAAATACAGGCATTGAGTTTTCTATATCCCTGCTTTGTTGTTGTTGTTGTTCAGTAAAAGTAGCTTCCAAATAGAGATATGACAGTTTAATCTTGCTGAACATTTTGGACTTTTAACTTTTCAAACAGGGCTATATATTTTGGTCCCTAGACAAATAGTTTCATGACCATAGGGGAAGATGACTAATGAATAGGACCTCTAGCCTATAGTCAATGCTGTCAAGTAGAATTTGTGCTATTGTAGAAATGCTCTCTAAATGAGCAATCTACTATGGTTGTAGCTAAGCCACATATGATCTTTAGATACTTGAATTATAACTAATGTGAATGAAAAACTTGAGTTTAAAATATTTTATTTTGTTTGGGTTTTTGGTATCACAAATATCTGTGTTCAGGGCTTACTCTTGACTCTATCAGGAACTACTGCTGGTTAGTGCTCAGGGAATTGTACATACTACCTAGCATAGAACCAAACTTGCATGTGGCTTAACCCCTGCATTATCTCTCCAGCCCTATTGAATTTTCAATTTAATGTAAGTGGCCAAATACATTTAGTAACTACCACATGCATAGTGTCACTAGAGTGTAAAATTCTAGTGTGACTTCCATGTACATAGCCTCTGAAATTTTCCTCATAGCCAAGGAAGGAGGTTTAAAATAATCAGAGCCTTAATAATATTTGGGAGCATATAAAAATCTCATATATGCAGTCATAATTGTGGTATGCCCCTTTCAAGGAATGAGGATTTTAAGTGGACCTGGCCTTTCTCCTGAGTAGTTTTATTTTAAAGGGTTAGTTTCTTTTACCAACTATGAGAATATAGCAGTTATTCTATGATCATGGAGCTTGCCGGTACTTTTACTAGAAGGAAC
Organism: Sorex fumeus; assembly: GCF_029834395.1. Taxonomy (NCBI): domain Eukaryota; kingdom Metazoa; phylum Chordata; class Mammalia; order Eulipotyphla; family Soricidae; genus Sorex; species Sorex fumeus. Next base: position 20,749,230 of record NW_026606066.1, on the reverse strand, counting down.
ATTTTTATCCTTCTCAGGAGTCCTCCCAATCTTGCCCTGATACTGCCAAAAGTCTATCTTAGCTCTGATATCTTCTCAAAAAATTTTCCTATATAAATAGCTCAGTAGAATCCAAAATTAGTGTTTTGGACTTAGCTTAACACAGATTTTAACACAGAGATAAGTTCTCATTTTGGGACTAATTATAACTACTAACAAGTTAGCTTTTGCAATAAACATGCTGTGTAAAGTAAAAGTAAAGTAAAGGCCCTCCCGTTGATCATCGATTTGCTCGAGTGGGCCCAGTAATGTCTCCATTGGAGACTTTGTTGTTACTGTGTTTGGCAGATCGAATACGTCACAGGGAGCTTGCCAGGCTCTGCCATGCGGGCAAGATACTCTCGGTAGCTTGCCGGGCTCTCCGAGAGGGGCGGAGGAATCGAACTCGGGTTGGCCATGTTGGCTGCGTGCAAGGCAAACGCCCTACCGCTGTGCTATCGCTCCAGCCCAAACATGCTGTGTAACAAAATGATTTCCAGGGTCACAGGTTTAGAGTACAAACAAGTATAGATTTAGGTTTCAACTAGTATAAATTGAGCATCTGAGAATGGTTACAAAGGATAGGTTAGGTTCATATTTGCTCTATTTATTTCATATTCTCACAGAGGTGCTGGAAGCTCAAGAGAGACTGTCTGGTCTGGTAAGAAAATTTCAAGTCTTTTCTCAAAATCACTTAGGCTTGGCCTAGATTAAAAAGTGGGGAGACACACTATGAAAATATAAAAAAAGGTATAGATACAGAAGAATGAATTAAGACCAGTAGTTACATCTACATTAGGTCTAATCCTCTTCCTCTCTATCTGTGTCTGTCTCTCCTCATGCACACACACATACAGGTGCCCCTTAACACCTTTCTAGTACTAATGAAATTATAAATTGTTTTTAATAAACAATTTCATTTTGGGGACACTTTTAAAACAATGTTTTCAATAAAAACTGCATCATTAAATTTAGCTATCTGGAAGCTTATCTTTAAAAGCTTATTTGATAATTAAAATAGACTGATATGATGGAAGAATTAATCTTACTGCATCAGTGTTGGTGTCTTTTTTTCCTTCTTTCAAAAGGTCTTTGCAGTTCATTTACTTAAAAAACAAACCAACAATGAGCATCTAATCTCTTCTGAAGTCATCCCATTTGGAAAACAATGGCATATGCCTAAATAAGTCAGTTTAGTGGAAACTTTTCAAAGATTTAGAAGCTAAATATTTTTCCAAGATTTTTTTTATTGAATCACTGTGAGACAGACCCTTACACAGCTGTTTATGATTAGGTTTCAGTCATACAGTGTTCCAATACCCATCACTCCACCAGTATACATTTTCCAGTACCAGTATCCTCATGATCCCTCCCATCACCTCCCATCCCACCCCCAGCCTGTCTATATGGCAGTATGGCAGGCTCTCTCTCTCTCTTTCTCTCTCTGTCTCCTTTTCGGCATTGTGATTTGCAATACATATAATGAAAGATTGCCATGCATTTCCCTTTACCTACTTTTAATACTCAGTTCTTGTCTAGTGTGATTATTTTCAACTATTATTGTCATGCTCTATTTAATAATTTAGTTATTTATTTCTGTTGGTTCCTTCTTTATCTTACCTACTCTCTGACCCACACACATTTGTGGTAGATTCCAACCATTAACCCGTCCTCCTGGCCCTTGTTTTCCCTGGCCTTGGATATTAGTCTTCTGCCACTGTCACTGTCCTCCCATTGTTCATCGATTTGCTCCAGTGGGCCTAGTAACATCTCCATTGTGACAACTGCTACTGTGTTTGGCATATCAAATATGTCACAGGTAGCTTGCCAGGCTTTGCCGTGTGGGCAAGATACTCTCAGTAGCTTGCCAGGCTCTCTGAGAGGGGTGGAGGACTAGAACTCGGGTCAGCCATATTGGCTGCGTGCAAGGCAAACTCCCCACCTGCTGTGCTATCGCTCCAGCCCATTAGTCTTCCACTATATGTATTTTTTTTTATATAGCACAAACTAATGCAGTCATTCTATATCTGTCCCTCTCCTTCTGACTCATTTCATCCAGTATGATACTCTCCATTTTCATCCACTTATAAGCAAATTTCATAATTTCATTTTTCCTAACAGCTTCATAGTATTCCATTGTATATATGTACCATAGATTCTTTATCCATTTGTCTGTTCTTGGGCACTCAGGTTGTTTCCAGATTCTCGTTATTATGAACAGCACTGCAATGAACATAGAAGTTAGAAGCCAAATCTTTAATATTGATGCTGACATTAATTTTTATAGTACTTTAAAGAAAATGCAGTTGGATGATACTATTTAAATTAATAAATATTTGTATGTATGTGTTCTTAGAAGAAATGAGAAGGCTAGATTGACTTAGAGGAGTACTGGTTAATTCTCATTTTCACTTTGTCATTCATAAACTATAATATGCTTTAAACAAGGATAGTTTTATGAAAAAAATGTTAAAAATAAATCATTATACTGAAAATATTTTGACAGGCTGTCATAGTTAACAGAATACAAAGAAACATTTAACATTTATGTTTCTAATTTTGAGTTGCCTTTCAGAGGAAGAAAAAGCAGTAATTGCGTTTGTGGAGTCAGTTAGAGACTTTTAGGGTTCAATGAAAGATTATATTTTGAGTTGCTCCACTTCCAACTTCTAGTTATGTTACTGAGTATCTTTTACTCTAGAATGATCTGCCTTGCTGTTTTTCTAAGATTTCCAGATTTAACTGATCTTCATCCAAAAGGAAGAGTTCACTAGAGAAAAAGTGACCAATGGGTTATTTTATTAGGAAGATAACACAGTGTCTACAACAACTTATCATAGAAGTCAAGCATCCTACTACAACCACTTGTGTACTTTCTTGGAAAAGGTTTAACCATGAGGAGAGTGGTTATGGGGGTCAGATTGGGCCCTTTGTCTCCTGTGTTTGAAATCTCTTTCCTTTGCTTCATTGTATAACTTCTGATAAATTACTAAAATCATACTGGACCCCTTAATTTTTTTTACCTCTTACACACAGTAATACTAGAAATATCACCTGACTGGTACCTGCTGAGGTAAACTATGAGGCATGAGACAGCATGTAGTACAGTGTCTGGCTGGTAACAGCACCTGATAGACCCTAACACTTTTAATACTTCTCAAGGGCCCAGTTGTTCCCGATATGTCCTGAAAGGATTAGTGCAAATTCATCATATGAAGCTTTGCTCTCTAAATATAAGTAAGATCAAGTATTTTGCTTTGTAAAAAACCTCACGAGAGACTGGAAACTAAACTTGATCCAGTTACATAATTTATATGAGTATTTCACATGCATAGGTTACTAAAACAAACTTGAACTGGAGCAAACTGGAGAGGTACTGCTTTATTATGCTTATTTTGTAATTTTTCTTATGCCATTATGTAATATCTATGATTTGGGTTAAAATGGGCCAAAAATCCTTATTTTTGGCTTTGAAACTATGTATAAAACCAGAATTAGAAGACTATAAATCATTTAACATTGGTTTAATATTATTAAAATGTACTTCAGGGAAGGAACTTGATTTTCTGAAATTGTCAACATAAATGGCTTCATTTTTCACTTTCAAGAGTTCTGGCTATATTGAATTACACATCATCACATATTGCTACTAAATTTTATTTCATATTACATATTATCCTTCTAAAATCAATATCTGGAACACTTAATTCCTCTAAATGGGAATCTGCTTATTAAAATGCATAGAATATAAAAAACAATGACAATTTCATCTATATTGTATAATAACATTCTCTGCCCTTCAACATCTATGCATATTATTTTAATCACATTCTCCCAGAAATTAGAGATGGAAGACTATAGCTTCATTGAATAGAACATTTTTCAGAAAAGTTAACACAATGCAGAGATAATATATATGTGGGAAACACAGGAATACATCTGATATAGGTTATTCATTTTTTGGTGTCACATCTAGCTATACTCAGTGATTACTCCTGGTTCAGTTCTCAGAGATCACTCATGGTGGACCTCAGAGACCATATGTGGTGCCAGGGAGTAAATGTGGGTTTGCTGCTTACCAGGTAAGATCCTTCCTCTCTAATACTATCTCTCTCGCCCTGGATCTGACTAAGCCTTAACAAATGTAAACCTTTCTCTTCTGCCTGGACATGTTTTTCACAGACTTGCTGATAAATTGTTTGGGTTATTCAGGAAGCCACTAAGCAATTACTTCCTGTAAACTGAGAACAACATCAGAAATTTTTATAAAATTTTGTGAATTTAGTTCAAAGGATTGCAGATAGTAGGGACATGAAATGTAAAATATCTGTTCTGTAAAGAATTCCAAAAAGCCTAAGTTATCTTAGAATCAATCATAAATTCAGTCTTGTTGCTGGTATGCTAGATTTTAGTGGGTATAATTTAAAATGGATGAGAAATTATCACAGGTGTTAACAGGTCCAACTGTGATGCAGTAGTCAAGCACCAAAGCTCTCACAAAGGACTTGAGAAAGGCTTGATGTAGTGTGCTGCTGCCTGCCAAATAGCATCTGTCCTCAAAATGCCTGGCTGGAAAACTTTATGCCATATTAAAAACTTGTCTGAATTTTAGTCAAAGATAAAGATAGCCTCATATACCGCATGCTATTTGCAAACATCAAAATTCCAAGATTTATATTGTAATTAACTTTTATCAAGAATATATGTTTCTGGGGGCTGGAGAGATAGCACAGCGGGTAGGGTGTTTGCCTTACACGCGGCCGACACGGGTTCGATTCCCAGCATCCCATATGGTCCCCTGAGCACTGCCAAGAGTGACTCCTGAGTGCAGAGCCAGGAGTAACCCCTGTGCATCGCCAGGTGTGACTCAAAAAGCAAAAAAGAAAAGAAAAGAAAAGAAAAAGAATATATGTTTCAGTAAAAACAAAGGATCCTAATGAAGTTGTAAGATCTTGCAACTTTCAAGGCAAGAGAGACAGTACAGGGGTGAGATGCTTGCTTTGGAGGCAGTGAACTTGGGTTTAATCTCTGATACACCACCAGGATTGCCAGAGGGATCCCTGAACACAAAGCCAAGACCTGAACACAGCTTGGTGTGAAACAAACCACACCTACCCATCCATAAAATCCTTTTAAATTTAACAATTTTAGTGAATAAAATAAACTTATGCTATAACTTTTTATTGCTTTATTAGGCAGCATTTATTATTTTATTGAAGTACTTACAAAAACTGTAGGATAATAAGCATCTTTGTAGAAAGTCATTTTCTTCAAGAAAATGTTAATTACTTTGGCTGCTGTAAGCATCAGTGCCTGTGATCTCTTTTCCACAAGAAACTGCACTGGGATCCATCAGTCTTTCTAGCACACCTAGTGACAAGGCGATTCCTGATAAATTTGCTCCCCTTTGCCATCTCCAGTGGCCTTGTCCTTTCAGGAGCAAAGCTGAGTAATTAAAGATTTAGCATTTGATCATGCTCCACTGGTCCCCAGATATTCCTGAATCTGTGTAGATCCAGTTCTAAAAGAAATTACCACACTAGTGAAACTTTCTCAGGCTATGTGATTCTTGTTTTCTGTTCATCCTCTTGTCTTTCTGCCTTGTCATCTGTGAAATAAGGACAACTGCTTACAACATAAATGTTAATATGAAATACATATATGTACTAGACACAACCATAGTATAAAGTAAATATTTTTTCTAGTGCAGCAGTAGGGCGTTTGCCTTGTGCGCAGCCGGCCCGGCCAAGCTGGGTTCGATTCCTTCGCCCCTCTCGGAGACTCCGGCAAGCTACTGAGAGTATCTCGCCCGCACGGCAAAGCCTGGCAAGCTACCCATGACATATTCAATATGCCAAACACAGTAACAACAATTCTCATGACAGAGACATTACTGGGCTCACTTGAGCAAATCGATGAATAACGGAAGGACCTTGACCGTGACCATTTATTTTTTCATTTGTTGACTTGTCCTAGGATCTTGAATGTGAGAAAAGATAATCATTTAGTCACTGTCCTACGATCTATGTGACTATAAATGTCATACTTTCTTGAGACAGTCTCCCATACCTCTCTTTACAACTTCCTCTACCCCTAGAATCATTGGGGTATCAGTGCTAGTCTGAATCCAGGAAGTGGATCTCTGTACTTGTTGATTTTCTTCTATGTATCCAACTTTTTTTTAAAATTCACTTGAGTAAAACAAAAAACAAACTTTTACATTATAAACTAATTTCCTCTGTTTTACTTTGAATAGATAAACTTTTATGATTCATGTAACTTTTAGAATTAATAATCAGAGTAAAAAATATTGAAAAATGCACATTTTTAAGGAATATTGCTTACCAATGTTGGTCTCTCATAAAGAGAGCAAATCTCTTTCATGAATAGCAATAAAGTTGTCACTTTTTTTGTTCTTTGAACAAAGAGCACTTGTATTATTTTGGGGATGATAATAAACAAATAAAACAAAAAACCTAAATGATCAAGTAAAAGCTAACCTTTCCAAAACTGATATACTATCTAATATTATACTTGATAAAACGCTGGAGGGATAGTACAATGAGTAGGGCATTTGCCTTGCATATGTCCAGGGTTCAATTCCTCCATCCCTCTTGGACAGCCCAGCAAGCTACCGAGAGTATCCCGCCCGCACAACAGAGACTGGCAAGCTCCCCATGTCATATTCGATATGCCAAAAACAGTAACAAGAAGTCTCACAATGGAGCATTACTGGTGCCTGCTGGAGCAAATCGATGAACAACAGGAGGACAGTGCTACAGTGGATTGCGCAGGGCTAAAATATTGTATAATGACTATTTAATTAAAGTTTTTGTAAAATATATTGGTTCATAGTTTGATTTTACACATTAAATGTATAGATTGTTCCCAGTATTTTATTGATAGTCAAAATGCTAGTGTGACTAAAAGTAATTCTGTCATAAAATGTAAATATTTAAAAGAGTTAGTCATAGAAATTATAACAAATTGAATATGTACTGTTATGGTATATCACTTAATCATTTAACTTCCCGTTAGTTGTCGATTTGCTCGAGCGGGCGCCAGTAACGTCTCCATTTGTCCCTGTCGCGTGCTAGTGTAGCCCAATGGCATCTGTTCGCTCTGGGAACATGAAGAGCCTCAAACCGATCCTTCATGATCTTGACAAAGAAGTCTGACCATCTGGTAGGTGGGCGGCCACCCGGTCTTTTGACATCCCGTGGAATCCAGTCGGTAACAGTTCTAGTTCAGCGGTCATCTTTAAATCTCATTACGTGACCAGCCCACCTGATTTTTGACACCTTGGCAAATGAGACAGCGTCCCTGATTCTTGATCGTCGATGGATGTCAGAACTCCGGATTCTTTCTCTCATTTGAGTGAAACGTGATATTCCAAGCATAGCTCTTTCTATTCTTCTTTGGGACTGAATAGCGTTCTCATCTTGGTTGCGTAGGGCCCAGGTCTCTGAGGCATATGTTAATGCAGGAAGAACAGTGGAGTCAAAGAGATGTGCCCGGAGCCGGAGGTTCTTTGTCCTCTTAGCTATTTCTTTGACGCTCTTGAAGACGTTCCAAGCTGCTTTCTTCCTCCTGAGCAGCTTGGGTGCCAGGTCATTTGTCATGTTGACTTCTCGACCTAGGTACACATAGCTGTTGCATTCGGAGATGGTCGTTCCGTTGAGAGCGAATGGGGCATCAGGAACGAGGCTGTTTCTCATAAACATTGTCTTCGTAAGATTCATCTGTAGTCCTACTTTTCCACACTCACGGTCTAAGTCGGCCTGCATTTGTGCCGCTTGGCTGATGTTTGGTGTTATTAAAACAATGTCATCAGCAAAGCGGAGGTGGTGTAGTTGCCGACCATCTATCTTCACTCCCATTCCTTCCCATTCCAGTCGTCGCATGATGTCCTCGAGGGTGGCACTGAAGAGTTTCGGTGAAATGGTATCACCCTGCCGCACCCCTCTCTTGACATCAACGATCACTTCTTTGTAGAATGGTGAGATCCTGGTAGTGAATCCGCAATACAGCTCACGGAGGATCCTGATGTATTGGGCTTGAATGCCCTGATTGGCTAGGGCTTCAATGACCGCTTCCGTCTCAACAGAATCAAAGGCCTTCTTTAAATCAATGAATGTTAAACAGAACGGCATCTTGAACTCCCGAGAAACCTCAATGAGCTTGGTTATCATGTGGATATGGTCAATGGTGCTGAATCCTTTGCAGAACCTGGCTTGCTCGCATGGTGGTCCTTCATCTAGTGTTCTGCCAATCCTATTTATGATGACTCGAGTGAACAACTTGTAGATGACAGACAATAGGCAGATCGGGCAATAGTTGCCAATGTCATGGATGTCTCCTTTCTTGAACAGTAGTACGGTCCTGCTGGTTTTCCACTGGGATGGAACCTTGCATTCAGACAGGTAGTGAGTGAAGAGCCTAGCCAGTGTATTGATGAGTACTGAGGGCAGGTTCTTCAGGTGCTCAGGTCTGACCTTGTCTGGGCCGGGTGCTGTTTGTTTCTTTACCGACGAAATGGCATGTTGGATTTCAGAAGGGAGAACGTTGGGAACGACATATCCATCCTGTGGAATTTGTTATATCGGCAAGTGGACATGGCTATCGAAGATATTTGAGTAGAAGTCATGGATAATCTTCTCCATTGCCGTTCTGGAGGATGTGATGGATCCATCAGGACGTCGGAGGGCAGTCATCTTGGTCATGTAGTTGGCGAAGGACAGGCGGGCGTTACGAATACTTTTCCCGGCTTCTGCCGCATCTACCAGTACTTCTGCTCTTCTCTCTTTGAGATCTTCCTTGATCGCATCTCTGCACTGCTTTGAGAGCTCGAATGTTAGCTTGCGGTTGCCTGAGGCATGCGCCAAATCACGCTGGAGAATTAGCTCAAGAGTTTTCGAAGATAGGCGATTTTTTGTAGCTATCTCTCTCTTGGCGTTCCTCGCACATTCATGGAGGTGCTGAACCAGTCGATCGTATTCCTCGTCAATGCTGTCAACAATGGCATCTTCCCATTTTGCCACAATAGTGCCAAAGAGTTCCCAGTTGGTGGTCGTTCTGGGAGTTCTCTTTTTGAACTTTGCAGCCCTTTCTCCCCGCTCTGTGAAGTAGAATTTTGCACGAAGGAGACGGTGGTCTGATCCCGTTCGAAATTTTGGTACAACAGCGACATCAGTCAGGCAAAACCGTCGATTGAATATGATGTGGTCTATTTCGTTGTGGAATCGTCCACCAGGAGACTCCCATGTCCATCATTTAGATTCTGCCTTCTGGAACTGTGAGTTACCATGGATGGTCTTGGTCGACATGATGAACTCAGACAGTCTCTCACCCTGTTCATTCCATTCTAGGCCATGGGTCCCGATGTGAAGTTCTTCAGCTGATTTTCTCGGTCTTATCTTCGCATTAAAATCACCCACAATGATCTTGTAGAAGATCAACACTACCTCCACTACCCAGTCGCCGCCACACTCCAGGACGCTTTCCGGACCCGCGTGGCAGCTCCGGCCGAGACTCACGCACGACTGAAGACCCACAGAACAGGATAAGCGGAACTCTCTGTGACCTTGGACTCCAGGCTCTGCGGACCCAGGGACACAGTTTCTCTGCTTGCTCCCACCAACCACAGGTGACAAAGGGATTCTAATCAGGAGCCCCACCCTACCCTGCCCTGTCTGCTTCCATCAACCACCCAGGGATCGAATTGCGCACAGAAGACCCACCCTACCCAGATAAATACCCCACTGGCAGACTTCCACTATCGACACTACCTCCACTACCCAGCCGCCGCCACACTCCAGGATGCTTTCCGGACCCATCATAAGACACTAAATACCCATCTTCAGGAATTGTCATACCATATTTGATAGAGTTCAAATATGGTAACACCTACGAGGGTGATTAGAGGTCGCCCCAAAAGCCTCTATCCCTCTCGAAAAGACTGGCAAGCTACCGAGAGTATTCCGCCCACACGGAAGAGCCTGGCAAGCTATCCGTTGTGTATTCGATATGCCAAAACCAGTAAGTATAACTGGTCTCATTCACCTGACCCTGAAGGCTTCACCGACATGGCAGCACTGAGAAGGATGAGAAAGGAGAGGCCGGCAAAATCTCAAGGCCGAACTAGGCTGTCACAATGAAGGAAGACAAAAATGATCATCTGTACTTTCAATGCACGTACGCTAGCATCAGATGCATCCATCGAGGACCTGATGGTACAAGCGCGAATGATCAAGTACGACATCATTGGTCTGACCGAGACAAGAAGGCATGAATCTCACCATGCCGTTTTTGACACTGGAGAAGAACTGTTCCTCGGAACATGCGATAAAAGAGGTGTCGGAGGCGTTGGTGTCCTTGTCAACACAAACTTGGCCAAGAGCATTGATTCATTCGAATGCCTAACAACCTGAATCGGACATTTACATCTGAATAGATGTGGCTCACTGCCTGCAGTTTCTATCTTCGTTGTCTATGCACCAACATCTCATTATGATGAAAGAGAAATCGAGAAGTTCTACATGGAGCTAGAGAAGTTATGGTATATATGAGAAATTAATTTTGCAAGGGTTTTAGATTTATTTTTTTATCCCTTCACATAAAAGTAGGACAGTTTATATTCTGGTTAATTGTCTTAATCAATAGACCTGACCTAAAGTTATAAATGATGGCAATAAAAACAACAAAACACTCACATATTGTACATATCTAGGTAACTACTTAAGTAAGCTAATATTGTGTAGTGATATCAATCTAACCTTAAAGAAATATACTTTATTAAGCAGCCATTTTCTATTCTCTTTACTCTTGCTTCATTTTCATTCTGAATACTTAGAGTATTTTTCCTTTGAGGCTGGGAATTTCACAACAGTATCATCTAAGACATATGTGTATTCAATAAGTACAGACAAATATAGTCAAATTGAATAGACCCACATTCCTGCATTATAATCCCCCAGAGTTAGGTTGTGTAAGCACAAACCCCCTAAAGATCAAGGAGTCACTATACATCAATATTTTGTTTGTTAGTTTTTTAAATTTGTAAATATTCAGTCTCTAACAGTTGTGTTAGATTTTCCTGGTGATTTCTCCTTATGTATTTGTTAAAATCTGTCCTGAATATGAATTTAAGAAATTCTAAAATTAAAGTCAATAAGATTATTGTGCTTTTCTTTCTTAGGAATGATGAACTGGTATAAACATGGTTGAGTAAAATTCCAGCAGACTGTAATTTGGCCTGTCGACTCAAGTCCCTGTAGGCTCAAGGGACCTTGTGAGGTGATGTGGATCAAACCTGGGTCTACCACATGCAAGACAAGCACCCTACCCACTGTATTGTCTCTTTCATCCCTAATGCTTCGCTTTTTATATCTTTTTAAAAATATTAATCTATCCACACACAAATATATTGCATAATAAAAAGAAGATAGCCTTAAAAGAAATGATTTAAAACTAATTTTCCAATTTTCCTTACTATCTTTATTTCATAAAATATTTTAGCACCTCAAAATAGTTTAAAAAATCACAGATAAAATTTAAAACACAAAACCTTGGGTTACTTATAAACAAAACATCTTCAATGGTCAAGATGGTTAATTTTTATAAAATTGACTAATTTATAAAGTTATATGGTTTGGTAATGTAACTAACTCCACATAAAGTTTCAAGCATTCAACACTAGCCTAACAAACACAGAGCAATCTTTAAAAAATTCAGTTATAAAGTACAACCATAAAATATTTAGGTTGTGGAATGTTTCCATGATTATAAAGATGTACATTTGAGTAAATAAGAGTGATAGAAGTATTCTTAGCACGAGTTTGTCTATTGATTTATCAATTAATTTACTTCCCTACTCAGCAAAGACATAATGATTATCTATTCTGACTGTTGTAATAAAAACTGTTCTTAAAGATTAACCACTGATAAAATGTACCCCATAATTAATTGTTTTGTGGAATGATTAGTAAAAATGGCCAAGATTCAGGAAGGAAAGTTAAGAGATTATTTGATAATTTAATAATTTACTAAGGGGCACTGATACACAATTTAGAAATGTTCACAAATAAATAAAATTCAAGCATAGGCGAGAAGATAGAACATCATTTGGAGTTCACAGGACAAAGCTATTCTTGATAGTACAAAAGTGCATTCTAGAAAAAAATGGCTATTTTAAGACTTAGAGAGTAGTTGAGTGTCAGCCAGAGAGTAAAGCAGAGTGATCTCCAGAAAGTGTCTGGAGCAGAAGTTATATATAATATATCACAGGTCATTCTGGAGAATAAATGCAATCCAGTTTGATAAAAAATTGGAAGATACTTCAGATGAAATCCTCTAAATGAAGAAATCTAAAAAGAGAAGTGGTTTAAATATAGTAATAGAAATTCCCATTGGTTAGGAAGACAAAGAGGAAGAGAGAGATAATGTTTTAAGTAGGTTGCGATTTTTTGTTATTTGTCTGCTTCATTTTTTTAAATTTGGGGTCACACCAGTCTGTACTCAGGGCATACTCCTTTCTTTGCTCAGGGATCATTTTTGGCTATGCTTGGGGGATCACATGGGATGTTAAAGACTGACAGTTGTTAATCCCGTGCAAAGCAAAAGCCTTACACTCTGTCCTATCTCTCATGCCACTCCTTTGTCATTTTCCTACCAAAAGAACTTTCCAACTATGTTCCCATGAATCTTGACTGACCCTTGAAACTGACAATTTTGTTGTGTTTAAACGGGGGCCACACCAGGTGGTACTCAAAGAAAGCTCCTGGTTTTGCACTCAGAAACCACTCCTGGAGAGGTTCAGGTGACCACATGAATTGCTAGGGATTGATTGCAGGTCAAACAGCATGTAAGGCTAGCATACTTCCCACTATACTATCCCTCCAACCCCATAACAAACAACTTACTTTCACCTTCAGGATGTTAGACAGTATATGTTCGCAGAATTTGTAAACTTTAGGAAGTCGTGTATCTTTCATTCTTATCTCATCTTAAAGACCTGTCTCAAGGTGCCTGCCACCTTGATGGGGAGAAAATTAGCCAAACTTGACTAATTGCAGTCACAATAGAGGAGGCTCCAAAGATATGAGTGAGGACAGCTTGGAATTTTCAGATAGCCTAATTTCTATTGGATACTAGTAGGTAAAAGATTATAGTCGATATCAGCTGTAAAGGAACAACAACTAGTTTATATAGTGAAAAAAAAATAAATAAATCCATTTTTTTAAACTTCTATATCTTAGTATGTCATACTGTAATAGTCTGCTGATGCACTGGAAGAAAGTGAAATCTCAGAAGGCTGGGTATAGAGCAAAGTCATAGTGTTAAGGAAGAAGAAAGAGATCATTTCAATAGGGGACAAATAACAGTGTCGATTGTGAAGAAATCAGATAGCAATTCACATTTAGAAAATATAGGCATTATCCACTATGGGCTGGAGTGATAGCACAGTGGTAGGGCATCTGCCTTCCGCACAGCCAGCCCAGCTGAGCCGGGTTTGATTCCTCCGCCCCTCTCAGAGAGTCCGACAAGCTACTGAGAGTATCTCGCCCGTGTGGAAAAGCCTGGCAAGCTCCCCGTGACGTATTCAATATGCCAAACATAGTAACAAGAAGTCTCACAATAGAGACGTTACTGGGTCTGCTCGAGCAAACTGATGAACAATGGGAGGATAGTGTGACAGTGTGTGACATCCACCATGCCAATTAAACAAAGTGAACATTCCATACACATCATTAGTGTATTCACTTCATAATGGAGATTTGATTTTAACCTACCTGAATGAAGCATCACTGTGAGAATTCCATCACTGTGAGAATTCCTTTCTGCCAGACTATGGAACTATTTTCAAGACAATATTTGTAGGTCAAGCATTCATTAACATTCAAATTCTTTTTTCACCATCATCATAAAAATGCATGGACACTAAAGTTTTATTAGTTGTCTACTCAAGGTTATTCAAATTCACTCACCATTTTCTACCGAGGAATTATTTTTTGATTGCCATTTTTTTGCACCTTGGGCTCTTTTGAAAGACCACTGTGCTCATTTGAACCTGGAGCAAAATCTACTAGTATTTTGGGTGTTTGGTATTTTATTTTCTCTCCTCACCTCTTCAGCCCCTCAACCCTCCACTCCCACCTCCCACCACCCCTCTTTTGCTGATTTCTAACTTGGTATTGAGAATCTGGCTTACTAAAAATACTTTTAGAATGACTGTGATAACCAGTTAAAGCCATTTATTTATTCTATTCTCTATATAGTATTATACTGGTCCTTGGATGTTCTTGGGTTGAGAATTCTCATTTGACTTATCAACATCTTTATGGTCCCACTGAGAAACTCTGATTCTCCAGAAGATACAATTCTCGATTGCTAACTCCTTAGGCAACTCCCAATTCCTTTAAGGACTTTAATTTTACTGATCATGCCATCAATCTGCACTCCTGCAGACTTCATTCCTTTCCTTGGCTCATCAAATTTGTTGGAAATCAGCCTGAACTGCAAATCTTGGTGACTTGAAAGAAGAGATCATTTTATCAGTTTTCTCTAGGATTACCCACATTATTATATCTTCACTGACCTAAAATATCAGAGCCCAATAACTTAGTAAGATTTAAAATATTTTCTTTTAGAATTATTTATTCATAGCTACATATTAAATAGATGACACTGGGCATTCAATTATGATTTGGTGAGTAATTTTAAAATCCTTGAAAACTTTTACTATTTTTACATTATAATCAGAAATATATCCAACCTGGAAAGCAAAAGTGAGCTTAAGTAAAAAACAAAACAAAACAAAAAATCAGAGAGAGATAAAAATTTAACTATAGAGCACTTATAAAGCATATATGAAATAAGTTGTTAATGATAAGCACACTGGTTCTTAAACTAACTTAATGGGAAGAATGGAATTGTTCTGAAGTCTTAAACTGAAAATAAATACATATTCTCTATTATAAAGTAACACATATCCCTGTATAGATTTTTGAAACTTCTGCCATATGGATATGAAGCAAGATAGACTCTAGGTACATCATTAAGAAAATTTCCCCAAAGGCCATGGAACAGAAAGGTTCAAAGTCCAAATTAAGATACTTGAATTACTTGATTCATTCAATCAATTTAGACACATATCAAGAAAAAAAGAGACTGAAAGATGTCAGAAGAAAGCACAAAGCAGAGCAAAATTCTTCTACCTAAACTTCAGATTATGCAGTATTATCTATTCTCCAATTTCTCACTGCTGACAGTGTGGCTATGATGTTTGAGCAAAGAGGCTTGGCAGATGGATGGTGAGTAAACCAACATATACACTTTTTAACAGGTGACTACATATGGCCACAGTTTAAGGTTACAAATTATCCAGCCTTCTGTCCAGATCTTTCCCCCAGAATGTATATCATTAAAGGGTAGCCACCTTAATAAACCCGATCAGCTGATTACTAGATACCATATACGCTTCATTATATGTAGTTTACGATACATATTATGTATTTAGTACATATGTATCACTGTCACTGTCACTATCCTCCTGTTGTTCATCGATTTGCTCGAGCGGGCCCAGTAACGTCTCTACTGTGACAATTGTTACTGTGTTTTGGCATATCCAATACATCACAGGTAGCTTGCCAGGCTTTGCCGTGGGGGCGAGATACTCTTGGTAGCTTGCCGAGCTCTCTGAGAGGGGCGGAGGAATCGAACTCAGTCGGCCATGTTGGCCGCTTGCAAGGCAAACATCCTACTGCTGTGCTATTGCTCCAGCCCATAGTACATATGTATACTATTTTTTATTTCATACATACACTTTTTATATACTTTATCCAGGATTAATTTTTCACAGGCAGCTGACTCCTATGTTATACATACATCTTATAATTTCTATCTATGTTTTATAAGCTAACATGCCCTCATTACTTTTAGTCAAGAGCTTATGAATGTTGCCTACACCTCGTAAGATACAGATTATTCCTTGTCTATACTTAACATACCAATCCAATTTTCTTAATTCCATTGAAGAATTATATATACCTGAATACACATGATGCATCTTAAACATTTATTTAACAAAGTTACATTGAACATCCATTGTTTATTATGCAAAAATCAAGTTGCAGTGATTCAAAAGAAATTATATGAAAATTCTTACTAAATTCTGAGTGGTCAAGATTTTTATTCACAGTGATGATGCTTTATACATATATGTATATATTTAACAATTTTATTGATGCAGTGAGATATTAAAGTATGCAGGGTATTTGTCTTCCACAAGGTCAACCTGGGTTTGATCCCTGATACCCCATATTGTTCCCTGAATCCAGTCAGGAGTAAGCCCTGAGAACTGATGAATGTGGCCCAAAACTCCAAAATAAATTAATAACAAAAATATTTTATTATAATGATTGTGATTGTTGTCATTGATCTCTACTGAACATGTTAAAATACAAAAAGAGTTTGTGATTACATTTTGAGTATGTTACATGTGAAAGGGCTGGAGAAATAGCACAGCAGGTAGGGTGTTTGTCTTGCATGCGACCAACCCAGGTTCAATTCCTTCGCCCTTTTCGGAGAGCCAGGCAAGCTAACGAGAGTATCCCACCTGCACAGTGGAGCCTGAAAAGCTCCCTGTGGAGAATTCGATATGCCAAAAGCAGTAACAACAAGTCTCACAATGGAGGCGTTACTGGTGCCAGCTTGAGCAAATCAATGGAGAACGGGAGGACAGTGCTACAGACAGTGCTACATGATGAAAACAGTGAATGCACCATTAAGATAAACTAAAACTTTTCAATATTGCCTATTTACCTACAGGCAATATAAGTAAATATAACACTTACAGACGGCATGTTTAGCTGTAATTAGAAAAAGAATCTGCATCTTACAAGGAAGGATTAAATGGAGCAGGGAAGGCGAGTTTAAATTGAATACTCTGAAACAAAAACAATACTATTGCACATATAAAGGTAAGTTCTGAATAACATTGTAATTAAAAAAAAAAAAAAGAAAGGTAGAAAGGAAAGAAACCCAAATCTAAAACATCAAGGAAGTTAAATTACATAGGTGGAACTGAGATTTTAGAACTTGTAACCACCTATAAAAATACTAAAACAGAAAATTATTTATTCATGCATTTTCAAACCACTTATTCAAGTATGTGCTACTTAAAGTATTAAAAAACTGATATTTTTGTGATTATCTCATTATCTAATATTTTAAAAATCTGAAATTTGAATTATTTCCACCCTATACATGGAGTTTCAAAATGATTAGGATTGTATATAAACAAAGGTTGTGCCTGCTTAGAAAGCATTCCTGCATATATAATTTCCAAAAGTAAAACAATGAAAATTGATAGTGCAAATTATTTTATACCATAAATAATCCTTACTTTGTTGAATTTTTTTCTTGAAAGTGGAACCTCTAGGTTATGAGACTAAAGTAAAAAAATGTTGGTAATCAAACGCATATGGAAGATTTAACTCAAATGAAACATTTCATCTACTGTAAATAACAGGGTTGTTAAAAATAACATTTTAAAACAATCTATCTCCAAAGTTTCACATGGCAAACAGCCTTCTTTGGAATGAAAGATATTTAGGAAATTTAAATAATTTCAAAGTTCATGTCTTATTGGCTTGTAACTAACCTGAGGACCTTCCCTTCCCCCTACTCCTCATATCATTTCATCTACAGCCTTTTCCATTGGTTATAGCAACTTTACATTTCCATTTGTTGAAAAGAAAAATCACAACAAGATTTCTGGCACTATTAGTGAAGCTACTTCTTTAAAAAAATGTTTTTAAAGGCTCTTTGGAACATACTTGTGAAAATTCAGGGGTTACTCCTGGCTCTTCACTCAGAAATTAGATAATGAGGGGGTAGAACTTGGATCAGCCGAGTACAAGGCATATGCCCTATCCACTGTACTACTGCTTGGACCCCTAAAGTAGTATCTTTCCTCTTATATACAACCAACAAGAGTAAATTCTGTTACTTCTACTTTCACAACACACCCAAAAATAGTACCGGGTCTAGATGTCCATCATCTCACTCTGGATTATGATGTCCTGGTCTCTCTGGTGGTCCTAGAATAGCCAGAAATATTATCTCTCCCTCTCTCTTCTCTCTATTTCTGGGTCATACCTGACAGTGCTCAGGGCATGACTCCTTGCTCTGTGTTCAGGAATTACCCCTGGTGGGACTCAGAGATGCACTTTACCAGCTGTACTATCACACTATCCCCCAGAAATATCCTCTTAAATGCCAGATCAGAATACATCATTCTTCTGTGTAAAAAGCCTCCAATGATTTTTCTTATCTTTCAGAGTTTAGCAAGGTTTACAAGAAGATTAGCCTTTACCCCTTGCTGAAGTTAAAGAGGAAAAGGAAAGCTTATTTATCCAAATGTTTGCTTCCTATGTTCTTTCCCCATCCAGAAGCCTCCTCTTGTTTCCTTCAATGTAATTCTGCTGCACGTAAGATATCTTTCATCTGAGAATGCCGTGCCTTCTCTTTCATGCCTGGAGAGAGCTTTTTATGTATACTACATTTGAGTTGCTTACATTCTCCCCTTTCCTGCAACAGAAATTTATGAAGGTGCTACTGCTGGTACCCAGGATTTCTAATGAGAAATCCACCATCATTCAAATTGTTTCCTCCTTTGAAGTATTTCTCTCTTTCTGATTAAACGTTTTTGTCTTTATTTTTGGAAAGTTTGGCTATGATGCTTCTGGTGCTAATTTCTTTAGATTTATTTGGTGCTTGTTCAAGTTGGGGATTTGTAATACCACACATTTAGCAGTGGCTGGGTGTCACTCCAGCATTTCTTACTGAACCCTGAACTTCCTGGGGTCAAATTTGGTCCTCCTTCATGCGAAGTATGTACACAACCAATTGAGCTATCTCTCCAGGGCCTCAACTTAGTTTATAGGTGAATGTTCTTTTTTGGTCAAGTTTGGGATAATTCTACATCATTATTTTTTGTAACACTTTCTAGTTCTGCCTTCTGTTTCTACTCCTTCCAGGATTCTGATGATATACTTGTGAAATTTTACTTTGCAATATTCAACTGAGTTCCTAAAACTGATTACTTTTTTAAAGTCAACCTTCTCTTTCTTAAAATAATTTTGAAATAATTTTGATTAATTTTTTCAATTCATTGTTTTTTCTACCCTTTAATATAGTTCTGGGCCCACTTACTGAGTTTTAAATTTTTCAGTTTACATATTTTTAGAGCTGAAATTTCAAGTTTGTGATGTATATATAAATATATATACATATATATTCTTTATCTTTGCTGAAACTGATTTTTCTATTTAAGGGTTTTAATAATTGTTTTCAGAAGCGTTTTTATGATGATTATATTTAAATATTTTGGTAAAAATTTCTATTGTTCTGTCAGATCTGTTTTGATATCTATTGATTTCCCTTTTCCATTTAGTTTTTAAGCTCCTGATATAACATTTACTATGTCTTTTTCTTCCTTCCTTTCTTTCTTTCTTTCTTTCTTTCTTTCTTTCTTTCTTTCTTTTTCTTTTAAGGGTAAGGGACTGGAAGTTCACAAGCAATACAAAACATATCTTTGGGAATGGAACTGAGAGCTGAAGAAATTTAAGTGTGTCTAACATCAAAACAGGCTCTTAATATTTCAAATTATAAATGAATATGTGCAACGGCATTCTACTCTTACGAGAAATAGTGCCCATAGATGGGACTGTTAGCAAAGAAAAAACATTTAAGAACAGACTTCTAATACATTACCTGGGATAACATTTGGATGGTTTCCATTTTTTATTTAAAATTATCTACACCAAGTTTAATATAATCACCTATCTTATATAGCACTTAATGTTATGCATGTCTCTTTAAACTTTATAAAAGTTCTGCTGCAATATGGTTAAAAATTATGTACTCAAAAGCAATTCATTTAAATATTTAAAATGTGAAACTGTGCTTTTACTTCCAGATTCCCACTTCATGCAGAAGGCAAATTTTAAACATTTTTATTTCTGTTTATTTTCTCAGGTACTCTTTTAATATCAATTTTATTTATAGTCAAGTATATTAATAATAATGCTACAGTTTTCAATCTAGCATTTGTAAATGAAAACAATTAATGTATTCTAAGATACTTCTCTCATCCTTTTCTTTCCTTCTCTTCAGTCAGTATTTAAAGTAGCAGCAAAAAAACCTTTGGAATGATAATGTATTTTTTTCTAATAGACTTGAATGACATGGTATATTTTCACATCATGTTGCCATGGCTACCAAACCCTTTAGTGCATCTTCATTTAAATATGTTCGTTGTTAAATTAGAGATGTAGCTTAGGCAATTTGGGATACTCTATAATTTTTGTTTAAGACATTGGTTATATGATAAGTCTCAAATTCACTCTTTCAATGAGAATAATACCAGAGAGTTTCTGGCTCTAGGACATGTCTCCTGTTTTATAATTCCTCCAAAGGCTGATTGGAAAAAAAAAAGACCAACTTGTCAAAGACAGCTTTTCAATTCCTGTATAGGAATTTGTCACTCAGGTACAGAGCAAAATGTATGAATGTCATGAAATAAATGGGAGAACTTTTCCAAAATACCAAGATTGTCTGGGTTGATATTGAGACCTTGTAAACACAGCCACACTCCCACATCAGAATGCTGAAAAGCACTCAGATCATTGCAAAGGCAGTTTCCTGACTGATTTAGACATTTTGTCTAGACATGGCCTTCCTTCACCCTCTCTCTGTGTGAAAGGTGACATGGCTGCAGTAGTTCATCCTTGATTTGCAGCTCCAGGAGCTGACATTGACTTACTCATAGAAGAGCCAAAGCAAAAGGGCTAAGTAGAGATAATACACCAGTTAGGGAGTACATTTTTTTTTTTTTTTTTTGCCTAACTCAGAGTACATTCCTCACACCATGATATAGCTAGCCTTCTGAGCATTGCCAGGGGAGTTTGGGCTATCCCTAATATCTCAGTGCCTGAATAGCATCACATCCGCAATGTCTAGATTGAACCAACTGGCTACCCGGGCCAAGTATTCCCTCGCAACCTGGGTACCACTTAGAAGGCGGGAACAAAACAACGAAACCAAAATCTGCGAAAAAAAGGAGGTGGGCTCGGGCTTGGGAAATAGCTTAAAGATTAGGATATACATTTTGAAAATTCCAGTCCCAAATTTAACCCCAGGCATGGCTATATAGGTCCTGGAGATGTCCAAGCACCAGCCAATGTTACCTTGATGACTTCTGAGCACTGGAGCACTGCTGGGCTCTTTCTTTGAGCCTCCACGCCATATACTGTTTCCCAAGAACCACCAGAGGTCACTGCTAAGTACAAAGCCAAGAAAAGCCCCTGAGCATTATAGGGTGTGGCTCCAGACTCACTCCCCCAAAACAAACACTTGAATGGCTTCAGGGAGATTTGTCCTATTGAAATATTCTATTCAACAGAAAATGAAACAATTTTAAATAACAGTAAAATAAAAATAAAAAATGATGTGATATCTATAAGTAACTCTTACATTTGATCTTTAAAATAATATATCTTTAAATTTTTCAGCATTGGAACTTAACAAATATTCCCTGATTTATTTAATGCTTCATCAGATAGAAATATGTAAGAGTGGGGCTGGAGTGATAGTATAGTAGGCAGGGCCCTTGACTTGTACACAATCAAACCAGATTTGATCCCCAAAATCTCATAGGACTCCAGGTCCCACCAGGATTATTCCGTGAGCATCACTGGGTGTGGCCCAAACGCAAAAAAAAAGTATGCAAGAGTGAATAAGCACTACTGATTTCTAATGTCATGTATTCTGTGACTCTTAAAATATTTAATTTAAATAGATGAGGTTTTTGCCTAGGTGAAACTAAAAGGTCAGACTCTAGATAATTATAAAACATAAGGTCTAGTAAATAATCACAGACAAATGTATGACAACATTGGGATGGTATGCAGCATATGGTTTCAGTACTAAACTTAATTTTGCATGAAATATTAAAGGCTTTTATTAAAACAAGGTGTTCATAAATCCTAACACACTGTCTAATCTTCCCATCTCCTGTTTCCCTCAAAAGAGAGTGCTAAAAATAATTAATAAGTCAAAGCAGGAAAAGATTCTCATAAATTCCTTAACTTTCAATTCCAGGATCACAAACTGACAGTCAATAGTTATTGCAAATGACTCTTGATCTTGCTTTTTGATTCTTAGTAAAGCAAGCTAATAATAAATAAATTAAAAGTGACCTTTTCATTGAAGTGAAGCAGGTGAAGTAAAATATTTAACAGCTTAAAAAAAGTAAACAAAACAATCTGTGTCTTCACTTGGCTTAAATTTGCCAGACAGATTAGTTATCTTTTCCTCTGAAGAAAAATGCAGATTACCAAGTAGAAATTTGTGGTTGGGCACATTCCACCACATAGAATAAAACCCAAAGCACTTGTTTTCTAGGCATATTTCTCACCCTCTTTTTCTCTATCTTTTTCTCTTTTCACTTTTTGAGTACCATTTTTTATTTTCTTGGGTTTTTTTTTTTTTGGTAAATTTTTGAGGTGGGGGGGAATACCAGCAGTACTTCGGGTATTCCTAGATCTGTGCTCAAAGTAATCCAGGGCAGTTCTGAGGAACCAACTGTGGTGCTGGGGAGTTTAATTAGGCTCAGCCACACACACGAGGAAAGTGCCTTCCCTCCTATATTATCTCTTGGGGCTATCGTTTTCTTTTCTAACCCAACTGCCTATTTCCATTCCTTACACATGCCTAGCTGCTGAACTTATTCCTGCCTTAAGACTTTTGCATCTGCATTGGAAATTCTTCTTCAGATCATCACAGCTCCAAGCACAAATAATTTCAGTTCTTTCTTGAGCTTCAGTGCTAAACTAGTTCTCTCAAATGCTGTATCTTTAATAATTATTCATTTTTCTTTCTTACATTTTTGTTTTCTATTTACAATCTCACATACAATCTCACTAGACTGAAGGATGATGTTCTTTTAGAACTATCGCTAGAATTGTTTGACACTTGAATGTGCTCAATAAACAATTACAGATTAAATGATTGATTTAAATTATTGAATTCAGTTTATTTCAAAGGTAGGGTCTTTGATAATTAGATGTTGTCTTAACACTTGAATAATCATTAAAAGTTACCAAAATTTCCACGTGCAATATTTTATAATTTTTAGATTGGGAGGTGGGGTGTTGGAATCACTCCTTACTCTGTGCTCCATGAACGGTCCCTTTCAGCGAATCATATGTGGTGGCAGTCATGGAACCAGGCTGGCAATATGCAAGGAAAATGACTTAATTCCTGTTTTATCTTTTCAGCCTCATATTGAATTTTTTTAAATACTCTGAGAGGAAATTAAGCTAAGATGTCAGTATCATAATTTCTACAGTAGAGCAAGAAGAAGCCTTTGTATGGCTCATATTCATCTTAAATTAGTATGGCTGATGTTAATTTCAGGAAGGTCACTTATTTGTCTACTTAACATGAATTAATTACCAGCTGATGGGATGGAAGCATAGGTGTCAACAGATATATGGACTATGTTAACTAAACCATTCAAAACTGACCTCAAGGATAGCTGATCTGAGTAACACGATATTTCCACCATCATTGGATTTCAGGTAATCATTTTCTTTTTTTATATTAATACTTCTAGAACAAAAGACAATGAGGGCTGGAGTGATAGCACAGTGGTAGGGCGCTTGTCTTGCACATGGCCGACCCGGATTCAATTCCCAGCATTCCCGTATGGTCCCCTGAGCACCACCAGGAGTGATTCCGGAGTGCAGAGCCAGGAGTTACCCCTGAGTATTGCCAGGTGTGACCCAAAAAGAAAAAAAAATAGGAAAAAAAGACAAAACAGTATATACTTTACGTCATTAAACACACTTAAATCCACTAGTGCTTTTTCTTTAAAGCACTGTGATTTATAGTACTATTAATATATTAATAATAGGGTTTCATGTATACAACATTCTGACACTACACCCTCCATCACTGTCTGAGTGCCCCCATTAGTGTCTCAGGGTCTCTCTCAGTATGCACCCCAACTCATCTTGTTAAATAAAGTCATTATTTACACACACATATGTGTATATATGCTATTCTATAAAAAATCACAGTGAAAACTGTCACAAGCTTGGAAAATACAAAGTTTTCCTGAAATAAGGTCTCCTTTTGATGGCTATGAAATCTTTAAGATAGGAATTAGTTAAGTTCTATCACTTTTATGATAAGGAAAATAAAGAGCAGAAAGTCTCAGTGACCTGTGAAAGATAAGTTTCTAGATAATGGTAGATCCATGGCCAAAGGCAAATTGTTATCCCTCTAGTTCTTCCAGTCTATACAATTTATATATAAGCTCTTTTGAAATAACCAGGGTAACTATAATGGTCTTGGAGATACCACAATAAGAAGGATAAGAGGAAGAAAATCAAATAATTCCTAGCACTTGATGATATCAGTGATTGGTATTGAATGAATAAACCATTGATTTACCTAACTAATATCTTTGAAGCTATTCTAGACATTGGAGTACAAATAAAGAATATGTGAGGATTTCGATGTAATGGTCAAATAGGGTGAAGAAATAAATGTGTAAATTCTGATCTTTGTTTTAGATGCTATTTCAGACAAGTAGTAGAGAACACCTGGAGATGGCAATTAACCCAGGTGGTGACAGTCAAGTCAGAAAAAGGTTTTTGGAGAAAACTACTTCTATGTTGAGATTGAAAGGGTAAGAAAGAATTAACTTACTAAGAAAAATGTTCCAGGTAGAGAAGAAAACATATATGTCAATATGAATCCACTAGTAATTATTCCAGTTTACCATGATGAAAAGTCAAAAATAAAGAATGATACCTTTACTTGTATAATTTTTAAACCACAGTTCCTTGTGAGGAATCATGTCTGGTAACACAGTACCTGTGTTGCAGTGAGTATGCTTTTATTGGTGTTATCACATAATAACAGACTCAAATCATGGCAAAGTGCTGATAAGCTGAAACTGCAGAGGCAGGGCTTAAAGAACTTCAAAGTGCGACAGGTTCACGTTCATCTAAATCATCCCAGACCTTCTGAAATTCTTCGATGCATACTCCTGCTATGTTATTTAAAATAAACACATTAAGGAGGCACTTTGCCTTACAGTATTAATATACAGTCACAAATGAGCAACATAATTTACTCTGCTCGAACTGCTTAAAGCATTTGGAGTCTTTGTAAATTAACAGCCCTGAAAATTAAAAGCAAGTGAATTGTTTTCTTAAAATCTACATGTTTATGAATCATCTTCACAATAATCATAATAGTCATAAATTAGAATTCTTTTCCCTAAGGATAATCAGAAATAGATGTTAACCAAAACCAAAGCTGAGCTTTCCGTATGCTTTCCTTCAATATTTGAGCAACTGATGCATTCATTTCTGATATTTGTCAAAATTTCATATGCTTCTAGTTTTATCAAATTAGGAAGAATAATTCTGAGTATACATATTGCTTCCTTCCATCATTCAAAACTAATTATGAAAACCATCTATTTCCAAAATACTATGCTAAGTACTGGGGACCTAGCAAGTTTGTTTCTGCAAGAAATCTGAAGAAAGAAGGGAGATACCAGGCTGAAAGTACAAGTGGAAGCGCTATAGGGAAAAGGGATTAATATGCCACGATGAGCTGGATCTTTGAGTTTCCATACCTGAGAAATTCTGAATCGGCATCTTGGACAATTTGTATTGAAGAAACTGCTTGAAAACAAACAAAAAATTCACTAGTTACTCCCCCATACAGTCAAGTTTGGGAAATTTTTGCTCTGGTAATGGATAATTGAACAGTATTAAGCCAAAGAGTAAGTAGGAGGTTAAGAGTTTTGGGAGGAATGTTCTGATAGGTAAGTGGAAGAAGGCAGATTCTTAATTCTGAAATGTAAACTGGACCCTTTCAATAACTTTGACATCGACTATGGAATGAATCATAGAGGAATGTACCGAGATTCATAACCCTGAGACTCAGGAGAAAAGTTTTCTTTACACCTTATTTGATACTTTTAATTGGTTGAAATTTTTATCATTTAAGTTATCTTTGCAAACAACTGTTTCAGTGGATAAAAACCCATGTCTAAAATATCAGCTAACAGAGGTAGAGTAATATAAAGACAGGTAAATAGAAAGGCAATGATTTGACTGGATCAGATAAAATTATGGCATTTAGATATTAAATGGAAACTTATATAACAACATAAAATTATGAGACAACCTTATCTTAAATTGGAAAAAAGAGAAGAAGCAAAAGCAATTTTTTAAAAAACAAATTCAAGGGACAGCAAGTATAGCAGTAAAGCACTAGTCTAGCACATAGCTAATTCAAGTTCTTGATCCCTAGCACTGCCTATGTTTCCCCTAACACCACTAGGAGTGGCCCCTGGGCACAGAGTCAGGAGTAATCTCTGAGCATTGCTGGGTATATCCCGCAAATTTATTATTTTAGAATTACGGGAACATCTTACTGATGAAGAATGATTTACCTTCATAACATCATTTTGTAGAAGTTGTTTAATAGAAAGCCGGCCAAAAGAAAGCACAGTTCTGAATCATCCTTGACTGTCTGAAAATACACTAAAGGGGTGACTGTAAGTTATCATGTTTGGATTTACAGCTCGTTCCTCTGCAGTGGACCTCACCATACTGTGCTATAATTATGAATTTCAGTGCCTGCCTCTTGCTGGGCACTATATTCTTCTCAGTAAGATCCAAGCTCTTCCACCACTACAGTACAGCCCAAATGGTATGTCTTCAATACTGGTTTTCAGATTACATGTCTTAATTATGGTGTTAACTAATTGTAGAAATAGTATTTTTCTGGCTTAAAATAACTTCCGGAGAACTCTGATTGTGAGATTTGCTTTCTAATGTGGCTACCCTGAAACACACTGTCTGCTGGCAGAAATCTTGTTCTGAACGATGCAAATGGAAGGTGCCCTAGTCAGTCACACTGTTAGAATACTGTATGTTCTATCAGGGAATAGCTTGAGCCTGAGAGTCCCTGAGTGAACCGTAGCAGATGGCTTTCCAGATGTTTTTTCTGGTTAACAGCCACCACCAGTTTGACTTTGGAAAATGACCTGGGCTTGCCATGGTCTTTCAGGGAAAATTTTCAAAGCATTTACACCATAGTGATAGTACGGCTACTTTAAAACATTAGAGTTGGAGTAGTTTAACAGACTTTTAAATATAATAATAGGGATTATTAAAAGCTTTGGATTTGCTTCCAAGATGTTAACAGCTAAGTTTTCCAGATCAAGACAATTCTTGAATATTGGAGCCAAATGACACTGGAAGATGACTTCATCTAGTGTTATTTTTGTAAAGGAGGAAACCAAAAAACCTAGAAGACCAAAAAAACTAGAAGGAATATACATAATCCAATAGTGCAGAGATGTGTAATCTATTTTTTGTGGTATTTTCTAAAATCTATAAGGATTCTGCTTTAGGTTTACTTTTATCAGGTGCTTATTATACAGTCTCTGCCCCCGCGCCTGGGTGTTCCTTCCGGGAGTCCCTTGGAGGGGAGCGGGTTGAGCTTTCCTCCCCGCCCCGACCAGGGCTACGGCAGCCGAAGACCTCCAGGACCAGCCACCACCATGCTGAGACCACTCTCCGCACCCATGAAGGTACTGGCAGAGGGACACAGCCACGCGGGTTCCGGGGCCGAGACCTCCACGCCTACTCGAATTGGAGTCGAGCATCTTCCACCCAGATCCTCCAAATTCCAGTAGGCGGGGGTCACACCCACCACCTGGCCCCCTGGCGCCGTGTAATCCCATCAGCGGCCAAGACTCAGAGACTATAAAATCCAGATCCCGGAACCGCGCGGCCGCATTTGCGGCCGCGCGACATCTTATTATCCCATTCCTACTTTGGACAAACTTGCAGGCTATCGAATGTAGCCTGCCCACAGGGCAGAGTCTGGCAAACTCCCCGTGGCCTACCAAATATGCCAAATACCAGTAACAATGATGGGTCTCATTCTCCTAAAGAGCCGTGAATATAATCTCAGGGCTAGGATGAAAGAGACGTTACTGGGGCCTGCTCGAGGCAATCGACGATTATACTCTAATTTATATTTATCATCCCTTTTCCTTAATTGTCATATATCTTTAGAGCATATCCTTCCTTTTTTTCTTTTTTTAATTTGTTTTTTTATTTTATTGAATCATCCTGAGACAGGGCTTTACAAAGCTGTTTATAATTGAGTTTCAGTTATGAAATGTTCTAATACCCATCCCTCCACCAGTGTAATTTCCCAGCCCCAATGTCCCCAGTTTCCTTCCCACCCACCCCCCATCGCCTGTTTCCATGTTAGGCACCTCTCTCCCTCCCTCCCTCTCTCTCTCTCTCTCTCTCTCTCTCTCCCCCCACCCCCCCCCCCCCACGCTCTATCTCATTCCAGGCATTTAGGCATTAAAGGCACATCTTTCTTATATCCAAGATGTGTAATTAATAAAATTTAGCCAGAATGAATGACTCTAACATAAGCCAGTATATTGTTGGTTATTAGGTAAACAACATGCCTATTTCTATGTGAATCATTTATGTAACTAGCATATAATAAAACTGAAAAAAAGCATCTTTTATCATACAAGGAAATGATTACTCAGTGGCTTTTCTCTTGACTTATCAAAAGGCATTGGCAGTTGTTATTTGTTTAAATGTTAGTATAGTACTAAGTCCTTTACATATATTTTCATATTATAGGAAGCTTACGAAATAGTATCACCCTAATTTTATACAGCTCAAAATTATTAAAGACCCTTGCCAATTGTAAGTCTACAACTGTACCTCATGGTGTTTCACTAATAAAAATTAAAAAAAAAAAACCCTTGCCAAGGTCATGCCGATAAAATGACAGAGCTTAATCAAGAAAGAGTTCAAGTGGTAGAGCACACAATTAGCTTGAGGCCCTGGGTTTCATGCCTAGCACCCATGAGTGCTGCACACCATGGACTGAGTTGCTAAGCTTTGCCAGCAGACGTGCTAGGACTTCAAGGACTGTGAGTGTGTTTCTCTTAAAAATTAAGGATTCCCTTCCCAAGCTTAGCCCTAGCATACTTCATACCAGACCTCTGTCACTTCAGTAGTCCCAGTTGAATATCTCCTGAACCTCTGTTCAGTGTTCCACCCTTCCAGGTGTGACTAATCTCCCTGATGGCAACTCAGAGACTTTTTTGGAACTGGAGGCTGATGCCTCTCACTTCTGTGTAGGCTCTGACAGCCTCAATGGCCAACCTCTGGCATATGCTGACACATGAGAGCTCCTCTTTAAATTTTACAGTTGTACTTCCTAAAAGCTGCTGACAATTACACTTCCTAGACAATTACACTTCCTATCATTGAATGAAAACAGGCTGGGAAAGAAAAGAACAATTACCAGTCTAATTCCTCAGAGAGTTCAAGGGGGACTAATTATAAAGAGTCACCCCTCAGCATAGCATGATTACAGCAAATCCAATGAGGAAGACATGTAAAATTCCACCAAGCTAAATGAGAAAAAACAATAAGGAGACCAACAAGCTCAGTAAATCCCTAGACAATGATTGAGTGACAAAATTGTGAGGATGTTTAATGAGCTCAAAGAAACAATGGTACAGGTAGTCAGCAAAGCACAAGAAGTGAGAAAGCTTCAAGCAGAGATGAGAGAAATGACGAGTATGGTAGATGATATTTGAAACCCTCCTCCCCCCAAAAAAAGCCCAAAAAAACTCAATAGAAGCTCGGAGCAGCAGAATAACAGCTGTAAGGTGAAGATTGAGGTACTCCAACATGAGACGAATAGAAAAACAATAGAAAGTGTAAAAAATATGAAAACAAATGAACAGTATGCCACAAAAGTACAGGATGAGTTTAAGAGGAACAATATAAGAATCATCAAAGACACTGAGTAAACAGTGAAATTTTATGAACAAACAATAAAGAAACCATATTTTCCAAAATTGAGGAATACAGGCAATCCAAAAACTTGAGGTCTGAAGGGTCATAGCAAAATATAGATTCCACTAGGAAAATTCCAAGACACATAAAAATCAATATCACAATATCCATAGATAGAGACAATATTCAAAGCAGCAAAGTTAAAAAAAAACCTTACAAACAAAAAAGTTCCAGATGTCACATAACAGATCTATCAAATGATACCTCCATGAGCCAGAAGAGAATAGATGAATTATGGTACAAAAACCCGATGAAATGAATACATTCCAGGAAAGCTCTATCTGCTAGATTATCATTCACATTTGAAGGAACAATAAAGAGCTTTAGGGATAGGCAACAGCTTAGGGAATTCATAGCTTTGAAACCATTCTGGAAAGATGCATTAAAGGAGCTTTTTGAAAAAGCAAGATAAACTCTCAGCACTTGGCACTAAGGATGGCACTCACTCATGGGCTTATGGTTGCCCTCTACGAGATTAAGAAAGATTTGTTCATTCCTATTCTGCTAAGGAATTTTATACATTTAATTTATATAAAATTTTATCTATATGATCAAGTTTTTAGTTTTAAATCCATAGAGATTCTTATTACAGCTTATACTTATTAGTGGAGACACTCAAGGGGTATTTATAATATATAGCCATATTCCCTTTCTTAAGATAACACACCTATTGATATTTTCCCCTTCAATTTTAATTAATTCTATTCACTCTTACTAATTTTACATTTGCAAGATTTATCTATTTTATGTAAATTTCGTAATGTAGCAAAGAATTATTCATAATTTTCATTTTAATTAATATACAATAAAATAGATATGTTTTTGATAAAAATGTTTACTTCATCAATAAAACATTAAATTACAATTATGTGGAATTCCAGATTAGCTCTAATCACCGATGTGTGTAGGTGTTACCACCTTAACAAAAAAAGAAAAAACAAGAGAGAGGTTTTCTGTTTGTAAAATAAGAAAGAAACATAGTAAGGGAGCGACAAATGGTCAAAGTCATTAGAATTGAGGGTTTGGTCCACAGAAATGAACTTACATGGTGTTGGAGTCCTTGTGCACTGGGACGTAGGCTTTTTGGTGGTGGGGTGAGGTAGGAATGATAGACCCAAGATAGCTATGATAGTTTAAGTCCCAAGACCTTAATAAAAAGATTTTAAAAAGTCGCAGAGATTGAATAATGGACTAAAACTTGAGTTTTATAACCCTAAAATACCTAAAATATACCTATTATGGAATCCACTGAGAAAGCCTTACATTGTCATGTGACTCTTCTCTCAGAAGGTCAATAAGATTCAAGGCAAGTTAGGGTTAGAAGGTATTTAACAATGCAGACAACTTCACAGATGATTTAATTCATTAAAATGGAAATACAGGAGTATGATTTGATTATGATTATGCTTTATTTATCAGATATTACCACTTTAAAGGAATATTTTTTGTAAATGGATGGAAAACTATATATCCAGTGTTTCACCTTTAGTCCCTGAAACAAAAATTCTATTATTTGGGTTAATATTTTGTATCACATGCCCTCTTATAAACTGTTTGCTTGCCAACTGACCCAACTCCTCCTTATTTCCATTCCATCATTCTAACCACATTTCTGCCTCTGCAAAGCAACTTGTCATAACCTTTGTTGCTATGTATTATACCTTTTGGTTAAACAACAACAGTGATGGTCTTGCAATTATAATTTTAAAGCAATTAATTATTTAGCCTTTTAATTACAGTAAATAGTCTTAGTAAAGTACTTAATTTCTGCACGTTAGATTAGATTTCTAAAAATTATGCAATATATGTTGTATTTTATTTTATTATATATACATGCATTACTTTACCAGCTATATGGTGAAAACAATTTTTATGATATCAATTTTTTAATGTATAATATGCACCATTAATAAGGAAAGATATGAGAAATTCTTGGATTCTGCAGTCTAGCTCTGCCATGACATTTTTTGTGACCTTGGCTTATATCAATTCTTTAACCTCCTTAGGTATCTGTTTTACACACTACAAACCACATGAATCATAAATACCTGGCTCTTTTAGAACCTGGTAAATAAGAAAATATTGGAAATGTATTTAGACCCTGAGTAGACTCCATATAAACATGAGACAAAAAAAAGGAGAAAATAGGATTTTAATTCTATCTACCCTTTAAAAGCCTCCAGTGACTGGAACATTTTTGGAGACGTGATTATTTAGTTATTCAGTTATTTAAAAGGTCGCCTTCCCACTCTGCAGACCACAAGCAGATTCTGAGGTGTGCTTCAGAATGCATCAAAGCACCAGCCCCCCTTTTCTATTACTCTCTCATTCCACACTATTTTAAAAAGCAATTTTACTTCTGAATTTTAATATAAAATGCCCAACACTAATTTGTTATTCATACCTTTTTACATATCAGCCTTCTACATGATAGAAACTGAAATTTTCCTTTTCCTGGGTTTTTGACATTATGGCAACTCTAAGACACTAATGTTTACATATATAAATCTGATCTTTGCACCCAAAACAAAGGTATAAGGTTTTATGTGGAATTTTTCATTCACAAAATATTTATGTAGACATAAGTCTTCATCATAAGTGTGCATTTAGATTGAATTATTGGAGTGAGAAAAGAAACCAATTAGCATTAAGAAAATGTCAGGCTCCAAGGTTTCACCAAAGAACAGTGGGGGAAAAAGTAATTTCAACATTGATATGGTTTATTAGGTAGAAAAAAACTCTTTAATGAGTTATAAAGACCAATATCAGATAACATATTATATCAATATAAAATAAAAACTCTTGGCTATGGATTATAAAAATGAGGATGCTCAAGAAAGTAGGAAGTGGGGAGGAATAAGGAGTTGGATGAAAATAACATAACACCAATTATCAATGGTCTTGGACACTTTGGTGATGTAAAGGTTGAGGTAACTATGTACTTCAAAACCATGAGTCATGCCAGAACAATAGTAGAGCAGGTAGGGCACTTGCTTTACACACAGCTGACCTGGGTTCAATCCCAGTGCCACATACGGTCCCGCAGAACCAGGAGTAAGTCCTGAGAAAATCTGGGTGTGCCCCTAAAACCAAAGCGAAAAAAATATAGAAACCAGAAAAGCCAACACTATTTCTGCAACATTATTTCTGTTTATTAGTTTAGGAGCCACACCTGGCATAGCTTTGTGCTCAGGATCACTCCTGGTGATACTCAGGGAACTATATGCTATGATGGGGAATCAAACCAGAGTTGGCTTGATTGCAAAGCAAGCATTCTACCTGCTGTACAATTTCTCCTGCCATATGACCCAGCAATTCCATTTCTTGGTATCTACACGTGAGACAAAAACAGCAATAAAAACAATGTTCATTTAAAAGGTATTTGCTAAGGGCTGGAGCGATAGCACAGCGGGTAGGGCATGCACATAGCTGACCTGGGTTTGATTCACAGTGTCCCTTATGGTCCCCTGAGCACCGCCAGGAGTAATTCCTGAGTGCATGATCCAGGAGTAACCCCTGTGCATCGCCGGTGTGAAGCAATAAATAAATAAATAAATAAGTGGTATTTGCTTACCATTATCCATTGTAGCACTTAGTATAATATCTAGGATGTGTTATTATAACCAGGTGCCCATTGTCAGGACAAATAATGCAAATGTGGTATGTATACACAATGGAATGTTATACAATTGCAAAGAAAGATGAAATCATGCAATCTACAGCTACTTAAATGGAACCGGAGGGTATCATGTGAACCAAAGTAAGTCAAAAGAAGAAAGACAAATACTGGATAATCTCACTAATATATGCCAAAAAAAATAGGACAAGGGAATACAAAGTATCAAACTGGGGATACCTAAATTAGCCTAAATCCTAGAATACAGAAAGGAGAAGGACAGTGATGGAAAGAAATCAAGGGGAAAATTATGAAATGCCATATGGGAAGTAACAGGGAAAGATTCCAGGGGCTCTGAGCAGAGGTGTGGTATACACACACACACACACACACACACACACACACACATATATATATATATATATATATATATGTACATACGTGAACTACAGAGCCAACGACACTGTAAGCATGAAACCCCAACTACAGCAAGCAAATTAAAAAATGTCTCTATCAAGGAGGTATAAGGAGAATGGGAGGAAACCTGAGACATTGGTGGAGGGTCTTTCACACTGGTGGAGGGATTGCTGTTGGAATACTGCATGCCTGAAAATCTATTATTAAAAACTTTTTAAGTCATAGTGTCTTAATAAATAAACTTTTACTCAAAAAAGCAATTACAAACCATTAATTGGATTCCTTTGAAATATTTTCAGTTGCTACTATGACCTGAACACATACTGCTAGACAGTTATGTAGTGTTATTTGTTTTGTGTTTGTTCTTGTTCTGGGATATCTGGTGATGCTAGGAGGCTGCTTTGAGAGGTGCAGGGAAGACCATGCTGTAGCAGAGATCAAAGCAGTGTTCCACCGTGCGAACCACATTCTCCAGTCCTTTGAGAATTTTCCCTGGTCCATAGCATTGTTAGTTTTATCAGCTTATTAAAGGTCCACAAAAATAGAAAAAAGAAGAAATACTTAATGACAATGAACATTTTGTGAATTTTGAAGTTAAAGTCACTGAGTTGAGCCCATGAAAAAAAATACTCATGCTGGTTCAACAGCATTTTTGAGGCTTATTGATCCCTGGGAATAGCATGATGAATAACAAGTGACAGATACTCCAGGAATTCACAGTGCAGAAAGAAATAGATAATAAATGTAAACAAAATAAAACATGATCATCTGACCAAGCAAAGAATATAAACTAAAGATGTGGTGCCTCCATTCAAGAGTTACTAACAAAAAAAGTAGTTTAACATTTTTTCTGGTTTCTATTTTATAATCTAATAAAATGATTAAATTATTCATACTTATTTCATCATGTTAATCTGAGGAAAATGCATGTTGGTAACAAAAAAGGGGCTAGAAAAACTACTGGTACATTTTAGTCAATTAGCCAGTGTTTGCTGCCATTATTAAACCTGTGACTGATAGCAGAATAGGAAGGGAATACAAAGAATGAAGAGGCTTTATTATCTTTCTGTGTATAGATAAATATCTCAGGGGGATGATAAATTAAAGAAGGTAGACTGAGATCTATGTGGGTGATTGGTTATATAAGGAGTCCAGGAAAGAATGAATAGTAAAATGAAAGGGTTGGAGGTTGGAACCATTTGAAGAAATTCCAGGTGCTGTCTCTAATAGATAATGGTTGAAAACTATAGTCTGAGGGAGCTTACAGTGAGAGAGATGTTCAGTGGGCAGAGCCCAGAAGCCTCTAGAACACATTAATAGTTGTCAGGTATCCAGTGAGTCAGTGCCTTGCACATTCTTCCTCCTTCATACAGACTATGGAAGGTTCTGTTCAGACTTTGCTAAGAAGTGAGGTGGGTAGGATGCCAACCTTATCCTACTAAATAACCCCTTTATTGTTGCACATAACATTTTATTGAAAGGAAAAGATCGGCTTCTTAAAATTTTTTTTTGAATTTGATAAAGATCCGCTGACGCATCTAACGAAGGAAGAAACATGATAAATTTGAATTTTAGAATAACTTTTAGAGTACTTAAATATTTAGCAAAGATTATATAGCACTTATAACGTGCCAGAAACTGTTCTAAACATTGTATAAATATTAATTAACAGAAGTTGGATAGGAGGCGGCGAGAAAATGAGATATCAAGTTTTCCCAACCACTCATCAGATGTACCTCTAATCTTTTCACCAAGAGATTTTTTTATATTCATTTATTCATTCTCTAAAATAAAGCTCTGTGTTTTGCTTCTTCTAAATCTAACTTTGCTTATTTTGTTGTTGTTGTTGTTGTTGTTGTTCTGTTTGGGGCCTCACCGGCTGTGCTCAGGGCTTACTCCTGACTCTGTGCTCAATGATCACTGCTGGGGGAGGCTCAGGGGTCCTGGGTATCAAACCCTGATCAGCAATGGGTAAGGTAAGTGACTTACCTACTGTACTATCTCACCAGCCCCCAGGCATGATTCTGATAGAAAGGAAGAGAGGAGCATAATTTAGGTTTTATGAAGATTGTGGTGGGGTGAAAGTGAGGTATGAGTCCATGTTATACTAACTCTGGTGTGAATTCAAAGGAATTTGTGCCACCCTTTGGAATGTTTTTGGAAAGTTTGCAGATATTTTGGTTACATAAAAATGAGAAGGATGCTATTCATATATATATGTATATGGAGACACTCTGCAATGTACAGTGTAGGTCTTTCTCTTCCCATTCTGCATGATTTTAACATATGCATGAAGGTAATACAGTTGTGAAGAATTTCAGAAACCACTAAACTTATCATTTTTTTTTCATTCAAGCACAAAGGGGGCAGGTGTGGGGGCAGGAGGAGGAGGTGGTTGGGGCCATACTCGGTGGTACTCAGGGACTACTGCTGGCTCCGTGATAAGAGTCATTCCCTATAGTGCTCACAGGACCATGAAGTGCCGGAGGAGACTGAATCAGAATTGGCCACATGTAGGGCAAATGCCATGGCTGCTTTACAATTTCTCCTGTCCACATAGGTGTTTTTATATTTTGGTTAATTTTTGTTTTGTTTTGTTTGTTTGTTTGTTTTTAGCAGGGCTCTAACATATACAAAATCTGTCGAGAATGTAGCTATTCTGAAAATAGAGGAAAGACTCAATTTTGCTCAGGTTATTTTGCTGCAGTTTTGTCAGGAGTTGTTCGGTGTTTTGGAAAATAACATCAGAAAACAGTAACACTGCTTATGGCATTTCAGTTCCCAGTACATGCTCTTGATTCAGTCAGTCTTTGTAGCTGTCATATTCACACTGAGTCTACCTCTGGATAGACTCACAGTTCTGACTACTTTATTATGCCACCGACCCAATGCAATAGTCATGCTCCAGGGCAATGGCATACTTTTATATTACATGTAGAATATTGTATTTGTTTCTGTGAAATAGTCTAGGCAGGTAGGAATTTTTCCTTGAAATGTATAGAAATGCTTCAGAGAGTACCTGTTACAAAAATGGGGCTTAAAGCATGACCAGGTTGAGAACCAAAGTGTGAATGGAACACAAAAGTATTTTCACACAACTCACTTTCTTTTCAATTATCGGTTGCCATCAAGTTCATTTCTTGATTAACTTTAGCTTCTCCAAGTGAAGGCCGTTTTCACTCATACACCATAGAAAATAAAGAAGAAAAACACTTCAAGAGCAAAGAGCCCTGTGAGTATGGCACCCGGGGCCCAGCCTTCAAGGAGCAGAGGGCATCGACTGGCAGCTGCAGACCACAGGGTTGGGAGAGCCGCTGGAAGCTACTGTTTGTGTGTAAATTGGGAGAATATATTTGCAGCAGCAGGTTTCATGCCAGATGCTTGTCTTGAAATGCAGCCAAAAATAATTGCAGGAGTGATATATTGTAGGTTTGCCTTTTGGTATTAAAGGCAAATTGTTCTTAATAATCTGTTAACATACTTTATATACAATTGCAAATATGCAACTATTCGTTATATTTCATGCCAAATTGCCCAGCATTAAAAAGAGTCTAGTTATAAATATTTTTATAATAAACATTTCTTAACACACAAAGAAATTTTACTTTTCTTTTCTGGCCTTCATTATCTTTGGCCTAACTTTTTTCTTGTTGTTTTTGTTTTAGTTTGGAGTTTTGAGCCACACTTAGCAGCTCTGAAGCTTATTCCTGACTCTTTGCTCTAGGTCAACTTCCTTTACTACATGCAGTGATGTAGATTATGCATTCAACACAAGTACCTTTATTGGGGATAGGGGTGAAGGTATACACCCAGAGATTTTCTCAGAGATTACTCCTGGCTATGTGCTCAGGGATCACTCCTGGCAGGGCTTGGGGTGCTATATGGATTGCTGAGGATAAGTTGGCCATGTGAATGGCAAGCACCCTACCAGCAGTATTATCTCTAGTGCCCACAAGGCAAGTGCCTTAACCCTTGTATTATTTATCTAGTCCATAACTAACTTGTTTGTATTTTACTTTTATTTTTGGGACATACCCAGTGATACTCAGGGATTACTCCTGGCTCTGCTTTCAGGAATCATTCCTGAGGGTGTTCAGGGGACCATATGGGATAGTAAGGTTTGAACTCAGTTGATCATGTGCAAGGCAAGTCCCTATCTGCTCTACAACTCTAAGGCCCCTACTATTTAAATCAAATTATAATAATATTTAATCAATACTGTATTTATTGGGCTGGAGTGATAGCACAGCGGGTAGGGCGTTCACCTTACAAGCGGCCAACATGGCCGACCCGAGTTCGATTCCTCCGCCCCTCTCGGAGAGCCCGGCCAGCTACCGAGAGTATTCAATATGCCAAACACAGTAACAACAAAGTCTCCAATGGAGATGTTACTGGGCCCGCTCGAGCAAATCGATGATCAACGGGAGGGCCTTTACCTTTACCTTTACTGTATTTATTAATATTGCATTTGCTAGCACACCATTATATACATTCATGAGGATATTGTTGACTCTTGTATCATAATTGTTCTATTTACCTTTGGATGAAATGAACTCAGTGGAAACTATTTTATTGTGTGGTATGTTTGTTATTTGGGGGTGAAGGGATGGGAATTTTCTTTGAAGATTGCATCAAAACATTTTGCTGTCCAGAAGTGCCTTATGCTCACCAACTTGCCATTTTATGTGATAAGTACATTTCTAAGTGGTAATCTTTTGTTTACATAAAATAAATTGAAACATTTAAAAATTTTTTCTAAAGAAAATGAAAAGTGTATCTATAATGGAATAATGAACAGAGTGAGGGATAGTGCCTATACTCTCTACTCATTAACTTTCCATTAATAAATTGAGATAAATTTGTATTTTATAACTCTAATGGGCATTTCTGAACAGCATGTTGGCAGGCACCAAGTTAACAAGTAAAATATTTGAGTCACAGTCCTAGTCATCCTGAATATGAGTGTAAATTTCCTCTTTTAATACCAATATTAGCTCTATTTAATGTGTACTAAATCCTGGTAATTGGTAGTTAACATGGATCCCGAGACCACTTACTGTTATTTACCAGAGTTCTGTCTTTAATTAAAACAATAATTTCCATGAATAAACTAATAGTAGAACATAATTCAGAACTAGTTAGTATCTAATTCTCGATTTATCTATTGGGATTAATCATGCAAAGCAAATGCTACTATAATCAGTCATTATGTCTTAATTTTTTCAGCAATATAATGTGGGAAGCAAAATTTCTGATTCAGAGACCCTTGGAAATAGTTTGCCCCAAAAGGATTTTCTAACTAATTTGATAATATTACCTAACCATATTATAATTGTATATAAATAATTAACTAGATAATACTGAAGTAGATAATTCTTATAACTAGAGAATTCTAATAGGAAAAAAGTGTGTCTTGAAACATATTTCCTAGAGTCTGTTTTTGATTCTCAATACAATATAGAATGATTTTGGCTTTAATTTTACAAATATATTTATATTTTTGGATTTTGGGCCAACCCAAACAATACTCAGGTGCCACTCACAACTTTTAATTCTGGGATCCACCAAGCAGAGGTTTAGAAATCGAACCTGGGCTTTCTGCATATGGAGCATGTACTCAGTACATTAGTGTCTCTCTCCAGTCCTTAAAAATATGTGTTTTAAAGGTATCCATTGCCTTTAGCTAAGATGTTTGCAAAGGGCCAAACTTGTTTGTCAAGTATATCCCTAAGTGCTGGGTTCACTGGGAATAAATGGGAGGAATTAGTGAACTAAATATGACTAGCAAGAATAAGATTCCTGAAAAGATTAGCATGAAAAGATACATGCTTTTTTTTTTTTTTGCTTGTTTTTTTGTGTCATACCTGGCACTGTGCAGGGCTTACTCCTGGCTCTGAACTCAAAGATCAGGAGGAGGCAGGCATATAGATAGGAGAGCACACATGACAATGGAATTTCTGAGAGATAATAAATGTAATAGCCCTACAGCTATAAGAATTAAGGCCTAGACCTGATAAGATCTTCCTGCACCAGTGACAGACCTTGAGGAGGCTGGACCCCACTGAGACACAAACTTCAGCAGAGACGGAAACTGCAATTAAGAACATGAAGGAGATCTATGACAACTGAACAAACCCCACCTCTGCCAGAGAAACTCTGGACCACGGTAACTCCGTTGGCAACCACTCTAGCAATAGACTCTTACCTCCCTGGAAAGCGCCTTATAGAGCATTTTGGGAAAAACCCTATAAAAGCCACCTTGGGGGCTGGAGCAATAGCACAGCAGGTAGGGCATTTGCCTTGCACGAGGCCGACCCAGGTTGGATTCCCAGCATCCCACATGGTTCCTTGAGCACCGCCAGGAGTAATTCCTGAGTGCAGAGCTAGGAGTGACCCCTGTGCATCGCCGGGTGTGACCCAAAAGAAAAAAAAAGCCACGGGCACAAATATGCTGCATAAGCTCATGTGCTGCTTGTGCCCTTCTTCCCTTTTATAAAAACTCTCCAAATAAAATCTGTTTTCTACTGCACTCCTCGTCTACTCTTAAATTCCTTCCAGCAAGAAAAACAAGAAACCTGTAAACCCTGGGTAAAGCCTAGGACTGACTTTTCAGTCTTCATTAGTTCTAGCTCTCTCAGCCGGCTTGGGTGGAGAGATGGATAGGGAGAAAGTGACCATCTCTGCCTCACATAAGCCATCCAGGGGGACCCACAGACTTCAAGGGGACCATACTGGATTCTGGGATCAAACCCCGGTTGGCCATATGCAAGCAAATACCCTACCTGCTATAGGGTGTATCATCCTATAGAGATACATTCTTACAGGGAAATCTTTTGGTGCAATTGTGATTAAAAAGAAAATGTAGGAATATATTTATTTTTGCAAAAATTACATTTTTTCACTTTTGGACTGTCCTGTAAAACTTAAAATTTGTTCAATTTTCTTTGAATCATTGATAAAATAAAAAATATTAAGAAGAGAGAAGTCCCTCACTTGGAAGAATGAGTTGCATTTATACGATTTTGACAGTGAAATAAAGAGAAATAAAATCTTTAGTTGGAGATTGTATTCCTCAACTGGAAATTTTTTAAAAAAAACACATCTTTTTTTTAAGTTTTAAATATTTATTGTAGGTTAGGTAGAATGGCTACAGCAGGTTAATGTTTTCAGTTTTGCTATAGAAATTTAGCGCATCTTCACTACCCACAAAGATCCTCTACCACTATCCCTGTCACTGCTATTTCCGCCCACTGCTGTGCAAACTCAGTTTACATTTTTTAAAGATTAGTAGCCTCTGGACAAATACTATAGAGTGTAGATTTTCAATTTGTTTATTTAAATTAATTCGTCTTCTGTCAATTGTTGTCAGACTTGAATATAGGGATTCATGCATGCTCAACTTGTGTTCTATCCCTGAGCTGCTTATTCAGGTCTTTTGAATTTTTTTTAAAGTACAGTTTTTGAACGTTTCGGATATCTTTTCAAATGTTCCTCCTTTATTTAGCAAACAAATAAACATATTGCTTTTACTTTCGAAGACAAACAGCACTTACTATGAGTCTTTTTATAGAGGAAAATAATATTGAGTACAGAAAATTGACCCTGCAGTTTTGATGGCCTTCATCCAGTCAGTTAAGGAAGTAGTCTGTGGTCAGACATAAAAGAACGTCAAAACTGGCTTATAGAAATGGGCTGACCAATAAGGTAGGGCAGTGCAGTGGGGGTGGGGAGAGTGGTGGTGTTTTCAGGAGATGATCCAGGTGGAGGGTGTGGTGTTGGAACACTGTATACAAGAAACCCTGACATTAGCAATATTGTATAAATACTATGCTTCAATAGAAAAAATTGTGTTTTAATCAAAACAAAAGAAAAAACTGAAAAAAATGACCCTCCTTGGAGTATGAGGGCCACTGATATCTTCCTGCTCTTGGATTCAAACTGCAAAAATGATTTTTCCTGGGTCTCTAGCCAGCTGTCTTTTCAACTGGAGCTTATACACCTAGCTCTCCTGAGCCTCAGTTTTGCTAGTTGTAGATCTCAGGATTTCTCAGTCTCCACCAAATTTATTAAAATACCTTTTTATAAATATAAATATAACTGTAAGGATAGTGCATATATATTCAACAAATACATATATAAATTCATATTTATTCGTGCAACTATATTTTCCCTGCTAGTTTTGATTCTTTACTGAACCATAACTAATACATACAATATAAATATAGATTAAGATGTGAAGCCACTGACAGAAAATTCTTTGAGTTAGTATCTAACTGAACAATTAAATAAGTCATTTACTTACATATCTGCAGATATGCACGAATACAAATGTATATAATTTCAAGATATAATAAGTTGGTTAGGGCAGGGGTCAGGGGCTTACTCACACCTGTGGTATAAAGGTGTTGTGTACATATATATTTATACTACAGAGACAACAATACTATAACAATGAGATCCAAACCACAACTTAAAACAAGCAAACTTAAAAATGTGCCCATCAAGAACACAGGTTGGCAATCATCTTCGGTCTATAGTCTACTCTCATCACGCATCTCCCATTGTGAGCGGAACCTCCCAACCCCAAGCACAGAAATTTGTAAGTCTACAACTGTACCTCATGGTGTTTCACTAATAAAAATTTAAGGGGAAAAAAGTCATATTAATGGTACAAAAAATAAATCATCTTTATACATCTAAAAAAAATGAACACAGGTTGGGGGCTGGGAAGGAACTTGAGGACTTTGGTGGAGGGAAGCTGATGCTGGTGATGAGACTACTGTTGGAACACTATACACCTGAAACTCAATTGTGAACAGTTACATAGATTAAAAAAAAACAAAGATGAAAGAACAACGTATTAGAGTATGGAAGGGCTAGAGACAGCAGCTTAACAAGGGTGGCATGGAAGCACACTAGAATGTGAGTAACTGTTGCATACCTACATCCTTAGAAAAACAATGTAGGCAATAGAAATAGCAGGTGCAAAATTCCTAAGACAGAACAGGTGTGTTCTCTGAACACTGAGATGGCCCCTGTAGGTGGGGTGGAGTAAGCAAGGAAGAGAGGAATAGAGGGTGATAATGGAGAAATTTATTCTTGTAGACAGTTTTACAGGTTTTGTCTTTTACTGGTAATAAGCTAAGACGCTACTGAAGGGCTCTAAGCACATGATCTTTATTATGGTTGCCCAGAATGTTCTGTTTGTAATAATAAAGAGAAACTTTTTAAGGAGCATGGTAAAAGCAAAGAGAATAGTAAGCAAAGTAATAGTAACACAATAATGAGATCCCACTACATACTGATGCCAAGTGAGCACTGATCATTGCAGATGATGATATACTTAGGGACAGCACCTTTTAAAGGTAAATTCTTGTGGATCTTTTTCTTTGTGAGCGTAGTAATACAGCTGTTTCTATTCTGACACAATGGAAGGGGTAGGTAAGCCACACCTTTTGGTAATCAGGAGCTACTCATATCTGTGTTCTTTGGGGTGGGGGGGGTGGTTCCTGGAGGTGCTTATGAAATAACATGTTAGTGGGTATCATACTGAGATTACTAAAGGCAAGAAAAGAGCCTTAACTCCTGTACTGTTTCTCTGACCCAGTTTTTGACACATTTTTAAAAAGAATTGTTTTTTAGAAAACCACAACCAATCACAAATATAAACTAATGAATTACTAAAGAATAGAACTTTTATAAACAAAAGACATATTTCTGGTCTAGCATTTGAGGATGGAAAAAGCACCAGTGCAATGGGAACAAAGCACTCATTCATCTCGTTCTTCCTGTCTTTAAATCCACCTATGACCCTAAATTATCTCATAGTGTAGCTTTTCATGTTGTGAAATTGAGTTCATAAGCTGAAAGCATCTGTTACTGTTTCAACGGCTTTTACATAACACCTGCCTAATTCACCCTTTGGTTTCACACTGGACCACTATAATAATATGGAGGACGACTAATTCTTGAAGCATAACATCCCTGTAAGGGAAGGGAACCTCAAGTTTGGAGAAAAATAACACTGTAGAAGAATGGCTATCAGGGCATTTTGTTGCCACAGAGGACAAACAGCAATGTCTGGAGATGACTCTGATGGCCTCTCCTGGAATGGCACCTAAAGGCTAGGAATTTAGCCAACTACCCTACGGTGCACTGGATACCTCCTGTCAACATAGAGTTATCTAGTCCCAAAGTCAATAGTAAAAGGGACTGTCTGGAAAAGTTTTTGCTCGAGAAAATCAGCTTAGAAATACATGGAAGGGCATTCCAAACACACAGAACTTCTTAGCAGCTTGAAGAAATTAAACTGTGCAGATTGGTTCTCCTGAGGCGAGAGAGAAGAGATAGCGCTGCTTCACAATGGACTCTCCCATAGAGTAACTCAAGCAGAAGTTCAGCACCTGTCATCGTATATTATAGAAATTGCTTTGGGGTTTAATGAAACACAAAGAGTCATAAAAGCATCTTCAATAAAATACTAACGAGATTCTGCACATTGTAATTGAGGGATAAGAGGGTGACAACACTGTTTCTCAGATTTAAAGGAATAATTTCCCACTTGTTCAATTAATTTCCTTTGTAGCCTGAGTGATGACGGTAAATGTCCATCCTGCACTGAAGATTTAAGCTCACTCGAATGAGGAAGAAATCAGAGATATAGCATATACTTTTTTCTTTTCATTCCAGTTGATCAAACATACATCTGAAGCCTACAAATTGCATTAACAATGACAAACTCTCAGGAACAATTTTTCAAAAGCTATTTATCAGATTTGCAAATGTTATGTGGGCGGCTAAAGAAATACTCCCTCATCCGCTTATTTTTTAAATTTTTAGTTGCTCTTATTTTTCCTTTTTAACCTTTACAAAACAAGGTTAATCTTCCAATGCAATACATCC
Organism: Sorex fumeus; assembly: GCF_029834395.1. Classification (NCBI taxonomy): domain Eukaryota; kingdom Metazoa; phylum Chordata; class Mammalia; order Eulipotyphla; family Soricidae; genus Sorex; species Sorex fumeus. The sequence goes on along the minus strand of NW_026606066.1, from coordinate 20,704,269 downwards.
TGCAACCACTGTCTACTGAGTCATAATCATGTTACAGTTACATGTTACATGAGACATTCTGATAAGATAAAGAACATGTCATCATTTGTATATCAATTCATTCTATGAAAAAAGTATGATTCCCTAAAAGTCTACAAACAGAAGAGAGGTATAATCATGAATTACTGATCACAATGAGACTTCCATGCACACTGAAAAGAGGGTACAGGCTTTCAAAAAACATATTTTAAAACATTCTTCATAGATCCTAATTCACAGGGTCTCTTTATGAGTGTTTCTAGAAATAGGATACAAACAATTATAATATGGAGGTATTCAGGCACCTAAGTACCAAAAAAGTCAGATCACAATCACAAAATCTTTTCTCAAGATGTCCTTGTGCAATCATGGAAAAGAGCAAGCTTATTCCTTCCACTGAATCTCCACTGAAGTAATAAAAAAAAAAGAATTAAAATTACCCTCTGAACTATCAGTTGATTACATATCAGGCCACACATATGCCACAATGCACCTCATTATCCCGTTTCCATAAAGCAGAGAATCACAAAAAAAAACCACGAGCAAGTAGACACAGCAACAACTAGAGGCTGTTCCTAGAGTAACTTCCAGGTCTAAATCTTTGTTGTGAATGCTCAAATGGCATGACTCCTTTTCTTAACATGCTACAGAGATTTCAAATTTCCCTCTTAATGAGCAAGGCTACTTTTTTAATGAAATGCTTACAAAATATCATTACATTACAAACAAGAAGACATAATACCTGGAATTGTGTCAATGATATGAAAGTAACCTGTATGCCAAAGATCCTTTCCAAGAAATAATCTTCTTAGGGAAGATCTGACAAGAGCAAGCAACATACTTTGTGAAAAAGGGACAAAACTTTGAATCACTTACTTTTGGGACTGGAGAACCATCTCTCTAGTCATCTCCCTGGCAGAAGCAGCTGAGGCTCCAGTTTCAGGGTAGGAAGGAAATATTTTCTCACTGTAAGAAGAAAAGAGATGATATTATCTAACTGCTGTTGATCAAACTGCTGGGTATCTGATAGGAAGATGACTTCATTACATCTCTCTTTAAGAGTTCTCAATTAACTCTTAAATGTAGAATTAAGTCTATATCAGATTACAGAAATATTTTATAATTAGAGTGGATGAAGTGATCTTGTTGGAAATGTTTCTCTAACTTACCCATAGGATGGTAACAGAGCATGAAAAGGAAACCGTTACAGACAAAATTTTCAATATTTGCATCACTATTTACAATCCACTGCAAATATCATTTACTTTAAAGTTTTTCCTCTTGAATCTTTATAATTATGCAAATATTGTAGAAACAAGGCAATCTAGACAACTTTGAGGAAATAATATAAAATTATGCAATGTGGTGGAAGAAAATACTTAACATCCACTTTTAAAGCAGCAGTTTTAAAAGTTCCCCCATGTATTATTTTAATAAAATTTCAATGCTTTTATCCAGTAAGATTTCAATATTAAAATTTTCATCTGACTGTTCACTTTGAAAAAGGCTTTTGTTGGGGCTGGAGCAATAGTATAGTGGGTAAGTCTCTTGCCTTGCAGGCGGCTGACCCAGTTTCTATTCCTGGTATCCCATATGGTCCCCAGAGTACTTCCAGGCGTTAATTCCTGAGTTTAAGGCCAAGAGTAATCCCTCATCATTGCTCAGTGAGTGGATGACCCAACCTTCACCCCCCAAAAATATAAAAAAATTTAAAAGGCTTCTGTATAGGCAATTCCCTTGAGACATTGAGTCCAAAATAAAAAAGCACAGCAGAACAACTATTGAAAAAGGTCAAATTTGGAAAATTAGCCAGGGAGTAAATGCCCAAAGACAAGAAAACCAAGAACTGGCTGTCAGTAGGAAGCTGAACACAGTGGGCAATGAGTAAGGGCTTGAACTATATTGGAGGTAAGTGAACAGTGGTGGAGGGTGTGGTGCTGGGAATATTTTATGCATGGAAGCTTCCCATTAATAGTTTTGTAAACCACTGTACCTAAAATAATTTTAAAGCACTGTAGCACTGTCCTCCATTGTTCATCGATTCACTCAAGCGGGCCCAGTAACGTCCCATTATGATTCTTGTTACTGTATTTGGCATATCAAATACGTCACGATGAGCTTGCCAGGCTTTGCCGTTTATATAAAACTTATATTATAAGTTTTATATAAGTTTTAGGTACATATTCATATAGTCATACATAGTTATCAATATAAAAACAGTAAGAAACTATATAGCTCAGACTTTTGTTTTTTTTTAATTGAATCACCATGACATAAACCATCACAAAGCTATTTATGATTGGGTTTCAGTCATACAATGTTCCAACAACTATCCCTCCACCAGTGTATATTTCCTACCACAACCTCTCTCTGTCTCTGTCTCTCTGTCTTTCTTTCCTCTCTCTCTCTCTTTCTCTCTCTCTCTCTCTCTCTCTCTCTCTCTCTCTCTCCTTTTGTGCATTATGGTTTGCAATATAGGCACCAAGAGGTCATCATGTTTGTCCAGGGTGTTCACTGTTTTTATCAGAAGGCACAGCTGGAGTAGCTATTTTTAACTGGGTGGTGACTTTGGGGTGTGGATGTGACCGTTGGGGCTGGCACATGGAGGTGTGGGGAGGTAGCTCATCCCTATCCTGAGAAAGCTTGGAGATTTTGGTAACAGAACCCGCATACCCAAATTTTCAGGAGATTCATATCTCAGTGAGGTCTGCCCCAGGACAGCTGAGTCCAGCCAGAGGCACTGTAGCCAGTTTTGATTGTGCCAACAAGTGGCTGCCAGAGGCTCTATTTGGGTGGGCACCAGGGTAACCCCTATCTCACTTAACCCTTTCTTGCCTATACACGTCCCCCAAGTGATCTATCCCGGTTTGTTCAACCTAGCACAGGTCTGAAATTAACTGCATTTTAAAAATGTCTTTAGAGATTTATTTATGGGTCTCTGAAGAGCTTACATGGTGGGCTGGAGTCGGTTTGTGGGGGTGACTGCTGGTGCTTCCAGGCATATAGTAAAGTGGGAGAAGTTAGCCCATCCCAACTCTGAGAAAGCTTGGAGACTTCAGTCACAAAGCCCGCATATCTGAATTTTCAGCAGACTAATACCTTTGCGAGACCATTCTGAGATGGTAGAGTCTGACCAGGCAATGGTGGCAATTTTTGATTGTGGGAGCAAGCTCAGCCTTTCTCTTTTGACTACTCATTGTTAGAAATTTCTTCTTTAATAAGATGAGGATGATCTGTCTAATTCTACCCACTGGTCAGAGATACAACCTGATTAACGTGAATTTGTGTTGTATGTCTCTAAAAATGAAAAGACAGTGTTTGCATGAATAAACTGTTACAAACCTCAAAACCTTTGACCAGTTATTTGATGTATATAAAAATTGTTTGAAGGACTGGTGTGATAGCACAGTGGGTAGTGCATTTTCCTTGCATGCGCCCGACCTGGTTTCGATTCCTCCATCCCTCTCGGAGAGCCCGGAAAGCTACTGAGAGTATCCGATCTGCACGTATCCCGCCTATATGGCAAAGTCTGGCAAGTTTCCCATGGCGTATTTGATATGTCAAACACAGTAACAACCAGTCTCACAATGGAGACGATACCAGTGCCCACTCGAACAAATCAATGAACAATGAGAGGACAGTGACAGTGATAATTGTTTGAAAACAGTAAAATACATGCTTACCTATTTTTATTTTAGTCTTACAAGATTTACTACACTAATTGATATTTAATTTAATAACAGATATTTGTTCAAATTTAGAGCCATATATTTTCATGCTCAGAGGTCAGCACCATACCTGGCAAAAGGTCTGGTCCCAGTGATGCTTTGATACAATGTGGTATATTGTGGGTTGCTCATGCACAAGGCATGCATCTCAACCCAGTACTATCTCTTCAGCCCTGAAATGTGCTTTCTTTGTCATTTTGCTAATAGATGACTATACAACTCATCAAAATTACTCCCGTCCCCTTCTTACACTAGTTTTCAATTTTTCAGTATTGATAACGTTTTTTTCTCAAGTGAAATCTCCCTTACCTATTCCGTAATTATTAGGGATTCTTGAGATTTCTCCCTGAGGTTTCTTTTTCTCCTCTTTGCACTCTCTCAAATTAATCTAAACTATTCCCCAATGATCAAAAGCTTACAGATCCCCAAATCTTATCCTTCAGACCAAATATCTGTCCTGAGTTTCAAAGTTTGCAAATTCAAGTGTCTAGCAGACATTTTCATATGAACATGCCAAGATACTACTGGTATCTCAAAGGAACAGGTAGCAAATGAAATATATCTTTTTCCACTTTTTCCTAAGCAGAGTTGTATCTTCCATTTTCTTTTTTCTATCCTACCACCCTCCATTCAGCTCCAACTTTCTCCCTAGCATAAACACTTTTCATACTCTTTCTGAATTGTCTCTTTCTTTATTATCTTCCTTACTAGGAAATGAGCTCTATTTTCTTCACTGTGCTATCTCCTGCACCCAGCACTGCACTTAATAAATGCATGCTCTCAGTAATTACTTAGTGAAACCTATTGTTTTCTCTAAGATACTTGAAAAAAGATATGGGGATGATTTTAGACTTCCATTCCTACCTCAAGTCCAGACACATTAATTAGGAAAGTGCCAAAATTGAGTGGTTATTAAGTGAATATGGTCAAATTCTTTATAGATTATACATTATAATCAATTTTCCCTTTGCTCTACAAATAATATGCTTAGAATGGCTAATCCAGTATAAGTCACAATTTTCAAATACGCCAATTCAATGCCTGAATGCCTTGTCATTATTCTCGTTTTTGATGCTTTTTTCTTTCCAATTACATGCTTGAAGCACAACACATTGAAATATAATTCTTCTTCCTTAATATTACAGTGCTTTAAATTTAGATTCCTTTGAATTTTAAGGGAAATGCACATAGAAGAGGATTGAAAAAGTTGTTAACACTTCACAAGAAAATTCAACTTTGCTAAGTGCAATGCTAAAAGATAGAAAGTCAGACTTGGAGAACTTTTCTATTCAACAATGAGGATTATACTTAAACTTGTCAGGATTGTTACTTTGCTTGTTTCTACTCTACATCATAAAAATTCTGTGGATAAAGCTTTATGTGACTAAACCCAATAGCTTCAACTAGCTCAACTACTTTTAAATTGAAGCTACACTCTACTATACCCTAGGAGACTGTGGGCAGCATATGAGTGGGAAAATGAAGATCAGAGAAAAATTAGTAGTTTTTAGTCTGAAGACCACTGCTGCTGCAAGAATCATAATATTCTATCCTCACAAAATCTAGAAAGTAATTATTGGATAGAACTAGAGGATAGCAACAGAATTATATGAGTATACCAAATTGTTCTAATATTGGAACCAATAGGGAAGTTCACTATTTTATCAGGATGAGAGAAGCCCTGGAATGGTAAGAAACAATCTTTTTTCTAAATTTACTACTGTTTTTATATGAATTAACTGTTTTTATATATAATGGTGCATAAGCATATACAGTTTAGCATTAGTTTGCTAACATTTTCTCATACTTTTATGTATTTTGGAGTATTGACTCACAAATCTACATTGTCAATTTTCACAAGTACTTGACAATATAAAATCAGTTTAATAACAGCTTTGACAGGATTTAATAAAGCACACAAAGAAGACCTGTAATTTGTACAGTCTAATTTACACATATGTATAACCTAGAAATGAATTTGGAGATGTTAGTCTCCCATCTGTACCACACAGAGAGAAATGAGAAAAAATGATCTACCAACTGTCAATAAACAATTTAAAATATATTCCCATGTTCTCATCCCAAAATAAAATTTCTCATGCCCAAAGTATTTTTTTCTGAGCTTCCATGATATTTTGTGTGATATTTTATTTCCATGTGAATCCACATTTTCTCTCTGTCTACATGTCATGATATCTTGATTTTTAGAACCAAAATCAAGTTTTTTAAGACTGTATTATCAAATTTTATCAATGCTGTATGGTTTTGAGAAGTGAGTGATTTGATCAGATCAAATAATGAATTATGTCTTCATTTATGCTTTTTATCTGAATTCTTGAATGCCTACTCTTCCATTTAGTTTATAATTGTATTATTCTGAGGTATATTATGGAAATATAATTAGCATATTAGTTTCAATTTTGTTTAGCATGCAACTAGATTATAGAGCTGAGTAGTGTTGCTGTTATTTTGTTGTTGTTGTTTTAAGCTTGTGCTTAAAAATATGGATTGCCAGTACTTTTTGTTAGCATTAAAATAAGATCAGTGTGTGGTATTTTGTATGGTAAGAAACAGAATGAACTTTAGTTAAAATAAAAAATAGATGGTCTGAACAAACAGGATTAATCTCTGAATAACACCTATAGTTCCAGTTTATATGACAGAATTAAGTTTCAAAGAACAATCCATTTTTCTTCCCTTCACTCATGTATCAGTTCATTAATTTTATTACAGTCTCCTCTTTCTTCCCCAATAAGATTGCATCACCCATTATTTTAGGTAGAGGGAATATATGAAAGGAATATGGCAGGGACCATATATAGTATTTCAACACCAGCACAATCTCTCTGGTCACTTTAACTCCTGTTTTAAACCCATTCCTGAGTTGAGGTGAGAGGTAAAATGTTTTAGAAATGATTTCACAAGGTGAGACCTCAGAGTTTAGTCTAAATAGGCAGCATGACAGCTTACCAACAGAACATAAGTTGGTAATTAGACTGAGTTTTTCATTTCAGTGTCATCTGATGAGGTTAATCTAGCTAGTATTGTTATTAGGTATATCTTAAATATCATGTGATCTAGGTGTGATATGAATACTGAATTCATTTAATCCTCACAATAATCTTATAACAATAATCATTTAATCCTCACAATAATCTTATTATTTGCATATTATAGATGGAGAAAGAGGTAGAAAAAGTAATAATCTCAATATCATGCAGTTAGTAAATGCGGAAGCCAGAATTTCAACCAGTCAACCTCACTTAAGAGATCATACTCCATCATTAGTCTACTGTCCTTTCAGAATGATTCATTCTAGCAGCTAGGCCAAATTTGTTGTCTAGCTTATATTATGTTAATTGTGATGTCCAAACTTTTTCCACCAACCCCATAATCTACTGTGGAAAGATAATTCCCATTCCAGTGTTCAGAATAACAACAGATAAGCCTCAAAGAAATGTTGGAGCACTATGGGTGATAAGCTGGAAAAAGAAGGATTTGATGGAGTCAGCTGACAGCAATAAACCAAGGCAACAGATGTAATGTCACAAATACTTTGAACTACTAGTTATGATACTTAAACATTTTGGGGGGCTCCCACCTGAAGGTGCTCAGTGCTTCTGTCTTTTTGCTCAGGGATTACTGCTGGAGGGGCTCAGGAAACCACAAGGAATGCCAGGAATGGGTCCCAGGACAGTCACACAAGGCAAGAGCACTATCTGTTAGGCTATCTCTCAAGTCCTGATATTTACTTAAACTCTGTGTCTTCAAGAAAACTAAGCACAAATTCTCAATACCTGATACAAATTCTGCCAAGCAAATGGGAACTCCTGGCAGAAGCTGAGTCTGCTATAACTCTCATAAATAACCCGGTAGAGAATGTGGGCTCATGGGGAGGGAAGTTGAACCTGCTGATTTCTAAAGCTTTTGAAATTTTGGAGGCTTAATAATTTTCTAACTCCAGGGAAATGTTTCTGCTCTTTCCATGGTTTCTATCTTTTAATGTTGGCAGCTCAAACAGTTTCAGGAATACTGTAGTGAAGCTACTTATTAAAAAATAATTAACAGTGAGATCATTATGGGTGAAGCTGTATTTTAACAAATTCATAAAATTTTCAGGGATTAAAAGGGCTAGATGCAAGCCTGAAGCCTAAAATTAGAAACAATGAATAGGAAATTAGACACAATGGTTAATATCTATATTGACCACAACTGGGTAACTACGCTATTCTAAATACTAACCTATATTAGATTCTCTTGCTTTAAATACATTAAAAGACAAATACACCAGTAAGAACAAAAGTTAAATGACTGGATTTCATTATTGAAACATCTAAGAGAAACTTCTTCCTAGGTATGTATGTATTTACTATATATAAAGTAAATATATTTACTATTATGATTACTTAATATTTAAAATATATACTTTTCTTTTTTGCTATACCTGGCTGTGCTCAGGGCTTAATCCTAATCCTATGCTCAGGAGTTACTCCTGGCAGGCTCAGAGGAATACATGTAGTTAGGAATTGAGCCCTGGTTGACCTCATGCAAGTCAACACCCCCACCTACTGTACTATTATTCCAGCCCCAATTTTCAAATTTTTCATTGTTGTTGCATTTAGGCTATTTGTGTCAGTAAGTATGAAAGGAATGATCCACAAGTATTTATCATGTGATGATACCCAGAGATTAATGAAAAATGGATAGCTCTGGGGCTGTAGCAATAGCACAGCGGGTAGGGCATTTGCCTTGCAAGCGGCCAACACAGGTTCGATTCCCAGCATCCCATATGGTCCCCTGAGCACTGCCAGGAATAATTCCTGAGTGTAGAGCCAGGAGTAAGCCCTTTGCATTGCCAGGTGTGACCCAAAAAGCAAAAAAAAAAAAAAGATAGCTCCTTATTTTCTACACACAAACAGATACACGCACATTTACCCATAAGTGACATAAGTGCCATCACTATTCTTAGGATACGATTTTAAAAACATTTGTGAAATGCAACACAAAGTGATGAAAAGAGGTGTCCACTGTATTAAATTTGAATGAATATCTACCAGGTGTGAAACTATGACACCCACTGAAAGAAACATGAGTGAGGTATGGGTCTGACCTCACAGAGCTTTTAATATGGGAGGGAAAGGAATGTATGAAGGCACAATAAGGTATACTCCATTTAGGTACCTGTAAGTCATTCAAAAGGCATCTATAAGGTAGATATTCTCACAGACAATAAGACTCATTTTATTTCTTATTCATGTATTTTACTGTCCCTTGTGATGACTACCAGTTATACAAACTTGGTTGTGATGTTCACACACTTTTAGTTGTAATATTTTCTGGGGTCATATGCTTTAGTTGTGATGCTCACACCCTGGGTTATGGTGAGCCTGAGGCGTCACACTTTGTTGAAGAGAACTAAGTTGTGGGAATATCACTCAGGCACTTGGGGTGGTGCTTAGGACTGAACTCATAGCCTTATGCTTGCCAAGCAGGTTCTTGACCATTCAGTGTATGTCAGAACATCTAACACTAGATTCTTACCTCAAAAGTCTGGAACTTTCAGTAGACTAGCAAGGAATTCACAGAGATGCAGGCAGGTGCATGCTTCTCAGCGTGCAGATCGCTACAACATGCCAGTCAACCAAAAGCTTGCATTCGGTAGGCTGAATCATCATAAAAATGATTAGAGGCTGCCCCCAAAGCCTCTTTCCCTCTTGCAGAGCCCGGCAAGCTCCTTAGATTTCCCCGCCTGTATGACAGAGCCTAGCAAGCTACCTGTGGTGAATTCAATATGCCAAAAACAGTAGCAATTATGAATCTCATTCCCCTGACCTTGTAAGAACCTCCAACATGCTATTGGGCTACACTATCACGCGATAGGGATGAATGGAGACATTACTGGTGCCTGCTCGAGCAAATCAATAAACAATGGAATGACAAGTGATCAAGTGATATAAAGCAACCATCCTTTACTGAGCACCTACATTATAGATACTTTGTCTAATTCTCACAATTTTATACACTTGTATTAAAGGCAAAAATGTTCTAAGTCACAGAGTGGTTCAGTGACATAAAACAATATCACATTTGGATAGTGGCAGGGTAAAACTCAGTCCTGTATATCACCAATAATCCACACCATTACAATAAGAACAAACTTATCCTCTTTGGTGTTACTGAGCCTCTGTTGATTTTTCTTTTAGCCATGGCTCTTTTCCAAGCTATTTGTCCTGGGACTGGTTATTTCCTCATTTCTGCATCAAGACCTGTTGTCAAGGTATCTATTTCTTAGTTGCTGAGATTGTTCAGTGCACAGTTCTATCAATGGATTCAAGGTTTTCCTTTCCCCCAATATGCTTAGCAAAATGTTGGCTTCCTGCTTTCCTTGTTAACCCTGGTGTGGCTCTTGTTGATTTGGGTGACCCTGCAGCTTTCTGTCTATTATGAGCATTCAGCATTCTCTGTTGGATCTGTGGTGTGGGGTGTGCTGAGGAAAAGGGAAAGGATTTATTCTACCCCCTTTGGCAAGAAGAATTGCTTCTTTGTTGAGGTTAGAATTGCAAACAGATGCCCCTTTGTACAGTGTCATGATACTTCCTGGGTTACACCATTAAATGTTTCTCTGGCAACAGAAACTCTGGGGTCATTGCTGCATGCCATTTAACTTCCACTGGTATGTGAGTCTCCAATTGTTTTGTTCAACTGCACTATTGAACTCTGCATGTGATAACTGAACTCTGCACAGGAATCTCATGAATTGAAGCTTTGACAAAAGAAATCATGATCTAATCTTTGACAAAACATGTCTCTTTTATTTGCCAAGGTGAACTCTAAGTTCAATTTGATACAAAGTAGGTGCTCAATAAATGTTTATTGAATGAATGGCCTTGGAGAAGCAGTGTGTGTGTGTGTGTGTGTGTGTGTGTGTGTGTGATCAGATAGCTTCTTAACCCGTTGAGTGGGGGAGCATAGTAATTACACTAAATTCATGCACTAGCCGTTAATTTAGGTTCATTCCTCCCTTTCACTCTCCCTCTTTCCCTTCTAACCTTATCTCTAATTTTCTTTTTTCTTTCAAGCAATATTGGTTATTGAACACATGGACCTCATACATGCAAAGCATTATTTTTGCCACTAACCCATATCCCTACTGGCCATTTCTGCCTCTTTCACATATATATCTTTTATGTTCTTTCAAGAAAATATTTGGATATTCAAATAAAACAGACACAATTTCTAGGCACAGCAACCTTATAAGAGGAGGATCAAATCTCCAGTTTTTGAGTTTTTGAGCAAAGTTCACTTCATGAAATACCAAGCACTTTTCTTCACTTTAAATCTCAAAACAGTTTACCTTCTTCAAAAAGACAAGTAAGTCCTAAAAAGCTATGAGAGGACAAAGCTAATAAGTATTATATAGTAAGCATGATATATTTCCCATATATTATATATTTCCCTTTCAAATAATCTTATTTGAAAGCATGGGAAATATATAATAAAGAACCTTAAGTTATTTGGAACATAGAGAAACTTATTTTTTCATTCAGTTAGTTTTAGTGTAAAAACTAGCTTAGGTTTAGTAATTTCCATTTAGAGATCTTTTAGAGAGATCACTGATCCTCTTTAAGTTTTATTTCATGTCTGAAGAGTAAAAGAAAAATTAATTGTGATTAATAACAACAGGCTGGAGCGATAGCACAGGGGGTAGGGCATTTGCCTTGCACGCAGCCAACATGGCCAATGCGAGTTCGATTTCTCCGCTCCTCTTGGAGATCCCAGCAAGCTACCGAGAGTAACTCGCCCGCACGGCAGAGACTGGCAAGCTACCCATGATGTATTCGATATGCCAAACACAGTAACAACAAGTCTCATGATAGAGATGTTACTGGGCCCACTCGAGCAAATCGATGAACAACGGGAGGACCGTGAAGAACAACAGAGATCTAAGAGATAAAGACACTACCAAATTAACTCAAGAAGTTGATAATCTGAGTAAACTGGTAATAATAAAATAAAATAAATCAGTAATAATAATAATAATAATAATAATAAAACAACCCTCCCAACAAAGTAAAGACCAGGACCAGAAAAATACTTCATTGATGAATGATCTTAATAATGAAAAGAATTAATACTAATCTTTCTCAAATTCTTCTAGAATATAGCTGAAGAATGAAGACCTTCCAACTTATTGTATAAGGCCATTACACATTATATATTGTATAAGGCCATTAGCATTATATACTAAACCAAGATAAATTCATTGTAAGAAAGCATATCAAACACCAATAGCCTGATATAACATGATAAAATCCTCAGTAAGTACTGCAGCACTGTCCTCCCATTGTTCATCGATTTGCTCGAGTGAACCCAGTAACATCTCCACTGTGAGACTTGTTGTTACTGTGTTTGGCATATCCAATACATCATGGGTAGAGTGTTAGGTTTTGCCATGCGGGCAAGATACTCTTGGTAGCTTGTCAGGCTCTCCGAGAGGCGCAGAGAAATTGAACCCAGTTCAACTGGCCAGTCACACACAAAGCAAAAATGCCCTACCGCTGTGCTATTGCTCCAGCCCCAGTATGTGCTAGCAATTCAAATATTACAGGATTCCTGGGAGTGTGTATATGACGGTCAAGTGGAACTCATCCCAGAAATGAAAAAGTGGCTCAACATATAAAAACCAATGAATTAATACAACATATAAGTAGAATAAAGTACAAAATACATTATTTTATTTAGTTAGTTCTGTGGGCATACCCAGCAATGGTCAGGACTTATTCCTGGCTCTGTGCTTAAAGATCACTCCCAGTTGGCTTGGGGGACCATACGGGGTCAGTGATTGAACCTGGGTATAAAGTATATTGTGTGCACCTACCTGCTGTACTATTCCCCCCCCCCCAATTACATTATTGTTTTAATTGATGCAAAATAAAGCATCTGGAAAAATCTAAACTGTTTCATGATAACAAAAAAGAACTAATCAAATTCAGCAAAGAAAGAAAATTCTTTGACTTGAGAAAGAGCATTTATAAACAGCACATTGCTAACAGTAAGCTTAGCAGTGAAAGAATAAAATTTTTCCTCTTACAGGAATAAGTCAAGATTATTCATTTATTAATAAGTGTACCCCAATGACCTTTGATGAATAAAGAATTTGCCACTAAGAACATTTTTCTTCTTTAAGAAACAATAACCAAAAAAAGAGATGAAAAAATTATAATTTTCTCTAGGTAAAATACAAATACATAGATCATTGTGAAATGAAGAGAGAAGAAACTATTTCATATCATCAACAAAATTCATTTTCTGTCCTAAGGAATAAGTACAAACGTTCATGAATGCTATGGGTAGAGATTTTTTTTGGAAAGAACAATATGTGCTGAACATAGCATAGAGGATAGGAGAGATTGTTAATATTTTGTTATATAATCATTTATATTGCACAGGGAAAGAAATTCAGATTGGATATGGAGTTTGGGATTACATAAATAAGTCCAACATTCTGAAGTAAAGATTCTGGAAAATATTTTACAAGCAGTATAGGAACCGTAGAGAAATCTAAATAAATCCATAACATTACAAAAGTTTAATTTTACACAATAAAATTTATAGCATTAAGAATGACATAAAAACATTGTGAATGGGCTAGTTAGGAAGTTCTGGTCATCCAGGCATGGTTATTTGTTTATATAGTTCGATCATGTAGTAGTTTAAAAGAAAGATTATATGAACATGTAACTTATCACCACAGTGAATAATAACCACAGTGAATAAACTAAGACTGAGAAATTCATAGACGGTTCCAAAGCTTATGAAAGACTTGAGGACAATGGAAACATTACCAAAAATAAAGTGGCTGGAAAGAACAAGAGCATGAATAATGAATTCAATTGCACATTGAGTTTTTGAGATCCCAGGATCGTTATCAGAGTGGAAATTTCCTATAGGGCAAATATAAGAGAAGTAAAGAGAAGATTCAGGTTAGGGGATACAAGATTTGGAAGGTGCTGCCTAACCACTATTCTCATTTAGAACTTAAAGATACTCTGAGTGAGTGATTTATAGAGTATAATGCATCATTATTTAATGGGGCGAATCGTTGCCATTCCTTTTGAATTTGCATATTCCAACAAAAATGATAGAGGAAAGAGACTTGTTTAGAGAATCCTTGCTGCCACAGTGAACCACCTAATAAGGAAGCTGCTCCTGCTTCTCGAATCTCTCCTTTCTTGTACATGCTCAGTTTCATTATGAATTACAGGGAGAAATGTTTTTTTTTAAGATAGTGTTTGGTACTCTGAAAAATTAAGTCCACAGGTCCTAGCAACAATATGGTAGGTAGGGTCTTGCATACAGTCAGCAAGATTCAGTCGTAGGCACCACATTTGAACTCAAAGTCCCACCAGGAATGACCCCTGAGCACAGCACAGTGCCAGAATTAAGCCTTGAGCACTGCAGGTATGCCACTCCATACCCCCCATATAAGTCAAGCAGGAAACACAAATCCAAATATAATCTGGTTGAAGTTTTATGGACACTTATAGATATGTTTGGGCCATACTTTCTCCCTCATATTAGTTCAATGGGGTCAGCTTTATGGGGCAATATGACAGCTCCTCTAAAATGAAAATTGTATCTTATAGAGAAGGATTATGTGAACTGAAGCTGGATTTTCTGGTGTGGGTACTAAGCTGAATAGAGGAAAATCTATTTTAATGAAGGCAGTTTTCCTCTACCAACAGGTAATGGAAATTACTAAATACCAAAGCACTATAAGATAAATTAAACTGGGGGTAGGGAGGTGGCACAGTGCTACAGCACTTACTTTACATGTGTAGGGTCCTGGATTTGATTCCTGGTGCTGACCAAATAAACCAAACTAATAGCTATAGCACAGCAGGGAAGGCGTTTGCCTTGCACGCGGCCAACATGGCCAGCCTGAGTTGGATTCCTCCTCCCCTCTCGGAGAGCCTGGCAAGCTACCAAGAGTAGCTTGTCCACATGGCAAGCTACCTGTGACATATTTGATATGCCAAACTCAGTAACAAGTGTCACAATGTTACTGGGCCCGCTTGAGCAAATTGATGAACAACAAGAGGACAGTGACAGTGACACTGAATACACATAAACATTATACCTAGATTTTCACAGAAAATATCTCTTTAATAAGTATTATGGGACATGTATTAAGTGACTCAACAGAAGATAAAAACAAAACATTTTGATTAATAATTACAAATGATACAAAAATATATTACACAAATGAATAAATTTAACCAGCTTTCGAAATTAACTGGCAGAAACCAAATGTTATTTTTAGCTAACGAATTATCATTCAAAAGCCTTAGTACTTGTCCTTTCTTTTCTGGCTGTTTTGCTCTCTTTTTTTTTAAGTCTGATTCACACACCCTTAATGAGTTGATGGCTCAGAACTATGCCAATTCACATTTGTTTGCTGAATTCACTTTTGCAAATGTCTGATTTTCCACTGCTGCAGTTCTGTTTAATTGGATCACGTGATGGCTGATGAAGTTGAGATGGGGCAAAAAAAAAGCACAAACAGTAGCACTGAAATACTCAAACTGGTCACTTCAGTTATATCAGTAGTCATCCATAGGGCTAGTTGCAAGATGGGCAGGGACTAGAACATGGAGGGAGATGGAAGGAAAAATTAAAAAACAAAAGTTTCCTCTTGCATTCTCTCCTCTACAGCCCATAACTTACAAAGTTTTCCTTTCTTAGAAAGAAGATTTAGAGAGAAGTGAGCTAAGCAGATGAGTCCTGCCTGTGAAAGACTAAAGGTCTGTAAAAGTAAATCATTTCTTTACTCAGTTTGCCTGCCCCGCTCAGAACTGCTCTTGGGTGTTTATTAGGTTTGTGGGGACTTTTACTGAGACTGTGAAATCCTCCTATAATCTATTCTTGTGAAAGTTAATTTATCCCTTGCCCCAAACCGTTTCCTTTTCTGTCCTTTCCTTTCTTTACTTTTCAAGTTTTAGGTGCTTTCCTATGAAAGGAAGGGGTCAAAAGAGATTATTGATTAGCTTTCTTATAACTCTGTCACTCCCCAGTATCAGAAAGTATACAGAAAACTTCACTAGAAAATGCAATCCATGAGATGTAATCCACTCACAAGTTCCTTTCATATTTTCATTCCTGGATTTTGAAGTCACTCTCCTGACTCACACGGCCATCTCGATTGCTGCTAGTTCTCTTACTTTATTTTTACATCTTCTTGGGAGTGGCTGGCACTGAACAAAACCACTGAAGCATCATGAATATGTTGACAACTTGTTTCTCAGTATAACAGTGCCTGTTATTTCTGATAATGTACATAGTTTCCCTTTCTGACTACATCATTCGAGAATAACATATTGTATCTTTCCTGCATCACCCTGCTTGTCCCAATCTTTCAGTGTGTTAGTGAATTTTTTAATAAAAACATTAAGAGTCCTAAACATAATATTTTGTTATAACAATGTCTTTAAAATTAGTGTTAGAAAAAAATATGAGAGAGCTGTGAGAAATAAATCAGGGTGATGAACATATGGCACTCAATTCAGCAGGCAGTTCTTTTCTAAATAAATAGCAGTGGATGGCTGAGTTCAATTCAAATCAGCCTGTAAGCCTTGCCTGCTTCAACATGAGTTTTGCTTAAAGATAACAAGAGAAGCGGATTATGGTGAGATAACAAAAGCTCCGGGCCCAGTATTCTCTGTAGTGTTGTATCAGAATATTTGGGAAACATATTGAAAAAAATATTTTGAAAGTGAAGTTTTAAACTTCCTCTAGAAAATATTCAATTGTAATTAGGTACCTGAGGAGCACACAGCTCTGAGTCTGAATGATGCTAAAATATAGTAACAAAATCAATGTGGTAAATCCTGAAAAGAAGGTTCCTGTTAAGAAGTGCAAAAGAAAAATCTATTAGGAATATATTAGTGACAATGGTAAAATGTCTTTGCGATCAAAAAGAGATAATCTTGAAAGATATTTCTTTTATTCATTTTGTACAGGATCTTCAGGGCTTTTTATTAGAGAAAGGTGTACATCAAATCAGTGGTGACACTGTATTCAAGTGCCCTACAAAACAACCTGTTCCCTTTTTACCTAGATAGGATTTTTTTGTTTGTTTGTTTTCTGCCAGTGAGAACATTTTTCTCTCATATGACATATCTCAATGAAACTCAATCACACACATTATGGCTTTAGGTTCAACTTTAAAACTTCTGAATTATTCACTCTAAAATGGGCTCTCCAATGACTATTTACTTCTGCTAGTATCAAAACAAATAATCAACATGATAAAAAACATTTTTGCTGGCAATTTTAAACATCATCTTCAGAACTATGAACATTGGGCTGTAGTGGTTATTTTATGCTCTTTTATATTCATTTACATCTTAATATAAGACTGCAGTTTGCGCTTTATCTCTATTCTTATAGAAAATTCCACCAACTTTATAGAGATTGAGAGCGTCTGTACTTAAGAGACGATAGCAATGACAAGACAATTCAATTGCTTAAGTTTTCCAGTTCACACACAGAGCTATCATCATAGATAGGTTATATGAAAAGTACACTGGCTTTTCGGGCTGGAACAATAGCACAGCGAGTAGGGCATTTGCTTGCATGCGGCCAACCCGGGTTCGATTCCCAGCATCCCATATAGTCCCCCAAGCACCGCCAGGAGTGATTCCTGAGTGCAGAGCCAGGAGTAACCCCTGAGTATTGGCTGGGTGTGACCCAAAAAGCCAAAAAAAAAATACACTGGCTTTTATATGGTGCAAGAGATTCTACATAAATCCTATATGGTGATCACACACATTCTTATATAAATATAAATGGATAAGGCTCGATTCATGCTAACTTCATGAGCGGGAGATTGCATTATATTTGGAAATAGGTATGTGTGAGGGTCTCTCCCATTTAACGTATCTGTATCAAGTTTTGGCATGCTTATTAAAATCTCCAATAATTTGATATCATTGCCTCTTAAAAATATTGTATTTATGCTATCAGTTCCCTGGATTAGCAGTGAAAATAATTTCAGTTTTTGAATTCTCCTTAGAATACTTAAACTTGGGGCTGGACTAACGCTCCTTGCATGCAACAGACTCAGGTTCAATTCCCAGCATCTCATATGGTCCCCTGAGCACCGCCAGGAATAAATCCTGAGTGCATGAGCCAGGAGTAATCTCTGTGCATCGCCGGGTGTGACCCAAAAACCAAAATAAATAAATAAATAAATAAATAATATACTTAAACTTTACACCTGATCTTATCTTTCTTCTGGCACTTCATGAAAGAAGATCTCAAGTCATGACAATGTAGTTTCACAATAGCGATGGGAATAGTGGGCAATATTGTAGACAATAAACACCATGAATTTCATACAATTCCAAATTATATTCAATGTCATTTATGAATGTGTCTAGCTGGGGCATAAATAAAAACAGATTGTGCATAATATCTTTTAAGTCATCAAAAATTAAAGGACATTCTTTGGATGTTTTGTTCTCAGTGTAGATAAACTATTACTAAGTCTCAGACAGATTTGATGTACCTTTGTTTTATATTTGTTATAACTGAGAATTTTAGAAATGATAATGTCTACAAAGTTTACTACAGAAGTCATTTTCATACAACTGAAATTTCCATAGTTATAAGAAATGTCTCATAATACTGAAAAGCACACTGTAGCATCACTGTTACTGTTCTCCCATTGTTCATCAATTTGCTCGAGCGGGCCCAGTAACGTCTCCATTGAAGATTTTTGTTGTTACTGTGTTTGGCATATCGAATACATCATGGTTAGCTTGCCAGGCTCTGCCTGCGGGCGAGATATTCTCGGTAGCTTGCCGGGCTCTCCGAGAGGGGCGGAGGAATCAAACTCGGGTCGGCCATGTTGGCTGCGTGCAAGACAAACGGCCTACCGCTGTGCTATCGCTCCAGCCCATACTGTAGCATAAACAAATGTTATTATGGGCATGTTACTTTATTTATTTACATATACCTGCAATCTTAGAATTTCATTTGGAGAAATTATGTAAGGTGAGCCTTCTGGGACCATGCACTTAGTTATAAACTTTAGAAATTAATATTATTAACCTGTATATCAAATGATCAAGCATCTTTAAATGAAATAATGGTTGCATTTATTGGTTTCAATGAAATTTTCTATTTTGTATAAATTTTATTTACTTTTAATATTTCATTTCTGTAGTAATCTTTCCTTGATTTTTTTAAGTTGGCTTTTTGGGTCACACCTGGTGATGCACAGGGGTTACTCCTGGCTCTGCACTCAGAAATTATCCCTGGCAGTGCTCAGGGGACCATATGAGATGCAGGGAATTGAACCCAGGGTGGCCTCATGCAAGGCAAACGTCCTACCCACTGTGCTATTGCTGCAGGCCAAGCTGGATTCTTCCCTCTCTCTCGGAAAGCCCAGTAAGCTATGGAGAGTATTCCACCCCCATGGCAGAGCCTGGCAAGCTCCCCAGGGTGTTTTCGATATACCTAAACAGTAACACCAAGTCTCACAATGGAGGCATTACTGGTGCAGCTCAAGCAAATCAATGAACAACTGGAGGGCAGTGCTACAGACAGTGCTACAGTGCAACCTCTATATATTTTCATACCAATTTATTGCATGCCTAAAATGAAACAATGTTTTGATCCTTGGAAACACATTAGAAACACAAAATTTGAAGCCCTTTGTAGGGTTTTTATTCTGGAGGAAGGAGACAGATAACAAAAGTAACAACCACTTTAAGTATAAAAACAAACTACAACAACACAAACATATGCTATATTACAAGGCAATAAAACAGGAGAGTAAGTAGAATGAAGGTAGCTGATTCAGATCTGGTCCACAAGGGCAGTTTCCCTAATAAGATCACATTGGAGTTAAGAACTACATGAAAGGTAAAAGAAGAATAAGTCTGAGAATTATTGAAGGAAAGTTTATCTTTATGGCAGTTTGCATTTATACTATAGCAATCCAAAGAGACAATAAGAAAATAAAATTAAATCGACAGTTTGGTTTAATGATCATGGAACAAACACATGGTTTGTTGCCTGAGTTTTCTACTTCATACCAGATGCTTTCATGGTACATACATTCAAAAGAAGATATAGACTTAGATTTATTGGCTCTCAGGGAAAATAAAATCATTGAGATCCCTAATGGTGAGTCATCTTTAATGATTATCCCTTTTTTATTCTTAATTTTAGCAGCAAGTGATAAAACTCTATCATTGGAAATAGTGATTGCTGTTTAATTTTTCTCCCTTAGTCTGTAGTAAGTTTATGTAGCTATCACATATTAGCAGGAATCTCCGTGAGCTAGTTGGTATTAACAGCAATCAGTCAACCAATAGAGATGTATTAAGTAATTTGAAACTTGAAAAAAATAATTCTGTTTATCTTTAAAGAATGAATCCTCTGGAGAGTCATAATTAGAGAAACAGTTATGTGAGTAGAAAATGTCCACATTAGAGAAGTCTTATAGAATGTTGAGAAGGCACTTGGATATGTAAGCCTGGAGTTTAGGGGAAAGATTGCAGGAGAGATGAATGTTTTATAGTCAAGAGTTTACATGTCGGTAATTCTAAGATTTACAGATTACAGTTACCGATATGTAATCTCCCTTGGAGAGCCCGGCAAGCTACTGAGAGTATTCCGCCCGCATAGCAGAGCCTGGCAAGCTACCTGTGGCATATTTGATATGCCAAAAAATAATAATAATAATGGGTCTCATTCCTCTGACCCTGAAAAAGCCTCCAACATGGAAGAGTTGGGAAGGTTGTCAGGGCTGGGATGAATGGAGATGTTACTGGTGTCCGCTCAAGCAAGTCGATGAACAACGGGATGACAGTGCTACAGTGCTACGGGCCATAGACAGCTGGTAACATATCACACACACACACACACACACACACACACACACACAGATTTCTATGGAGAAAGAGGAGACAGAAAATAGGACCATGTTCTTGACTACTATTTTGCAGTTCTAGAAGGAGATACTAATAAAATCAAGTTCAGTCACTTGACAGGGAAACAAGCAAAATTCAATGTTAAGAAAATCAAACAAGAGAAAAAAGTGTTTCCAAGAAGAAAACAATGGCTACTGGTGTCAAATACTGCTGAAAAATTAACATTATTATGGGATATAATATTAATACTAATTTTAATTAATGTTAATTAAAATTAATATGGCAGTCATGTCCTAATAATAATGCTAATGTATTGTGCTGTACCATAGTATCTACCATAAATTGTTGTGTTTACATGTATAATTCTCATAATCCACACAATACTCATGTATGGTAGGTATATGCAGCATCATAATTTTACAGAAAATTCCATAAAATTCCACAGAATATTATAGTACAGAATATTAATGATTTTCTCCTTGTCATTCAGTCTGATCACTAGAGTAAAAGAAGTCGGATATAGCTACAGGTTAAAGAAGAGCTGATTTGGAAATGTACTCAGAAACAAAAATTGTCTACTGATTGGAGAGGCTTAAGAGCAAACAGTAAATAAGAAAGTAGGGATAGTGGGTGCAGACATGCACTCAGTATTTGAGCTTTCTGTTCCACAGTGTTTATTATTAAATACTGCTGATGTATTTTATTAAAATGAGTTCTTCAGATAACTTTAAATTTTCTTTCCCTGCTGACTATTAGCATTCTGAGACTATATTTTTTTTATTTTTTGTACTTCAGCCCTAAATAAAATTACCCTCTTTAAAAATTTACCCTGTTTTTCTCTAATTTGTTAGATTTTTAATTAATGTATATTAGGATTAGGATAAAGAAGAGGTTAATGGAAGAAATCCAGTTTGGAATGGCTTCATAAATAACTAGAACAGCTAAAGGTCAAATATATTTCTCCAAAGATGCAGAGTCCATTAATAAACTTAATGTATGAAATTCTATGAAATGTGAAATCAAATTTTTACCCATTGTATTCATTTATAAGACGTAGGTCTATGTCTTGAGATCAGAAGTTTAATTCTCAAAAACACAGAGACCAGGTTTCAGAGAAAATGAGTGAAACTGGTTCATTCTGAGCTTTAGGATAAATTTGGACATATCAAAGAAAAGGGAAAAAATGTTATTTTTTAAGATATAAAGTAATCTCCATTTGAAAAAATTTAATGCTGGCATCTAATTCTTTCACACGATGTGTGTCTGTGTACTGTTAAGTGCAAATTGAATATGTGAGATGCAGCTGCAATGAGAAATTAATGGCACCTGTTCTGAATAATATCAATCTAGTTAATCAATAGTTAATTCTAGAGAAAAAAATCAGTCAAAAGTGGGGTTGGGGAAGAAGGCTCCTAAGTGATTCTTGGGAGTCTTGGAGATTCGCTAGTAATTCTCAGTCAACTGGTTTGAAGTTCAATGTGAGTACCTGAGGACACGATGCTGCATGGACCCTATAGTGCAGGGGATACCCAGACTATTTCAGCGGTGCTCAGGGTCTTCAGGGCTGTGTCCGGTGATGCTTGGGGGAGTCAGCCACATGTAAGGAACATCTATGTTTGGTCCCTTTACTATCCCTTCTGCTGCTCAAATTTATAGTACAAATATAGAAAGGCTTTACAGAATGTATCAGAATTTTATTTAACAAATTAGCTAACAGTAGAAAAATACTGTAAGTATGTGTCATAAATAGTGTTTCAAGCAGAAAACTCCCTGAAAAACGGCATGAGTCAATACCTAAGGATGGTTCTGAAGACTTCTATGCAGTGTAGAAAAACACTCAACCTCTCCTCCAGTTGAGGTGACAGGCCTAATCAGCTTTCACAGAAGTAGAGTGTGGTGAGGTTAGCTTTGTCTTGGAAGAACTGTATTTTATATTTATGTGATTCTTTTAAGGCTATTTGGCACATCTCATAGCCTACCGCTTAGAGCAAAAGAATTTATCTACAGCAATGTTATGGCAACATTTTATACAAAAAGGTCTCCAGTTGCAATGTTAACAATATTATAATCCATCATTTCCTTTTAGAAGTGCATATTTTTAGCCTCTCAAAAATTATGATGCCTACCAGGTAAATTCAAAGAAGTGTTTTCTTTCATCTACTTTTTCATATCAAACCATGTCTCCTGACCAGAAGGGTTCTTTGGGATTTGACATCAAGAGAGTATGGAACTGAGGAATTCTGTGTAGGGACAAGCCAATTTTTCAATGATGTGACTGTTAACTAAATAATTTCTTTTGATCAGCAAAATAGCAGAGAGCTATAATGTCTGGATTCATAAAATCACATGTCATTTACACAAAAGTAGACCAAAGAAAATTATGTGTATTGAAAAAAATTCACATGGTGTTTCACTAATAAAAATTTTAAAATATCAGTACTGGATTTTTAATATATATTGGTGCCATAATCTTATTTAATTTGCAAGAGATGAATTAGTGATAAATGATTTACCATCATATTATCTATCCTTCCATGTACCTTTCTAAGTTTACACCACTTGCTAAATATAACATTCCTGGAT
The DNA here is from genome assembly GCF_029834395.1 of Sorex fumeus. NCBI lineage: Eukaryota > Metazoa > Chordata > Mammalia > Eulipotyphla > Soricidae > Sorex > Sorex fumeus. The sequence continues at coordinate 20,680,997 of NW_026606066.1, read as the reverse complement.
TAAATTTAGTTAATAACAGAACATAACAAGAACAAGCAGGATTTCAATTTGTTCACACATTTATTATGAAAAAATAATGTGATGGTACTCAAAAGAACATGTTGCTTTTCTTAGTGTGTTTAAATTTTACCTAAATAATCCATAGTGGTTATTTCTTGATATTTCATGGTCTTGCGATAACACAGCGGTAGGGCGTTTGCCTTGCACGCAGCCAACATGGCCGACCCGTGTTTGATTCTTGATATTTAAAAATAAAAAATTTCAATAAGCCTCCAAGTTCAAATTAAGAATGTAAACTGAATACTAAAGTATGGGCACCCGACCCGGATTCGATTCCTCCGTCCCTCTTGGAGAGTCCGGCAAGCTACCGAGAGTATCCTGCCTGCACGACAGAGCCTGGTAAGCTACGTGTGGGGTATTCGATATGCAAAAAACAGTAACAACAAGTCTCACAATGGAGACCCTACTGGTACCCGCTTGAGCAAATCGATGAACAACAGGAGTACAGTGCTACAGTGCTCAAACCATAGGTCAATCGGGTGTAATAGAACTATAAAAATAGTCAAACATGCAACCTGATGTTTCTTAGGTCTAATAACCACTTAGATTTATATATAATATTTAACTTTCAAATATATCTCTCCTAGTAATAATATGTACCTTGAGTCTGAGATACAGTACACTAGGAAAGTGCTTGCTTGCCTTGTACAAGTCTAACCTGGGATTGACCCCTGATACCCTTTATGGGGTCTAAGCTTCACCAGGAGTGATCCCTGAGGAAAGAGCAAGGCGTTAGCTCTGAGCACTGCTGGGTGGTATGCCCTCCCAGCCCCTTAAACCCCATATATATTATATATATGTATATATGTATGTATATACATGTATGTATATATACATACATATACACACACAAACACAAGCATATTCAAAATGTACAAAGAACATAGCAAGTATTTACCTATATGGAATTATTATATATAGCCCTATGGATATTTTATACTGCTATCACTTTTTTCTTTTATAGAATCACTGTGAGATAGACCATTACACAGTTGTTTATGATTATGTTTCAGTTATACAATTTTCCAACACCCATCCCTCTACTAGTATACACTCCCACCACCAATATCCCCAGTTTCCCTCCCACCACCCCATTAACCCATCTCTCTCTGCATGCCCCTATGGAAGGCACCTTTCTTCTCTTTCTGTCTCTGTCTCTGTCTCTGTCTCTCTCTGTCTCTCTCTCTCTCTCTCTCTCTCTTTCTCCTTTTGTGCGTTATGGTTTGCAATATAGGTGCTAAGAGATGATCATCTTTGTTCTGAGTGTTCAGTATTTTTATCAGGAAGGTACAGCTGCAGTAGCTTTATTTATTTTTTTTAACTGTGTGGCAGCATTGGGGTGTGGATGTGACTGCTGAGGTTTCCAGAAGTACAGGGAGGTGGTGTTGGTTGGTTTATGACCCTGAGAAATCCTGGAGACATCTTTAAGGATGAAACAAAACTGACCCAGTAAGTGGAAACAAACATAAACAAACGAGACTACATTAAACTAAGAAGCTTCTGCACCTCAAAAGAAACAGTGGCCAAAATACAGAGAGTCCATGTAATGGGAAAAAATATTTACCCAATACCCATCAAGTAAGGGGTTAATATCAAGGATATACAAGATAGTAGAATTGTACAGGGAAAAAACCTCCAACCCCAACAGAAAATGAGGAGAAGAAATGAACAGAAATGTCCTCAAAAAAGAAATACAAATGGCCAAAAGACACATTAAAAAATGCTCTACATTGCTAATCATCAGGGAGATGCAAATCAAAACAATAATGAGATATCTCACACCACAGAGTCTGGAATATATCAAAAAGAACAAGAACAACTAGTGCTGGTGCAGATGTGGGAAGAAAGGGACTCTCTTTGATTGTATGTAGAAATGTCAACTGGTCCAGTCTTTCTGGAAAACAATATGGGCATTCCTTAAAAAACTAGAAACTGAACTTCTGTATACCCAGCAATACAACTTCTCGGAATATATCATGGGGGTGCAAAAAAATCACAGCAGAAAGGACATCTGTACCTGTATGTTCATTGCAGCACTGTTCACAATAGGTAGAATCTGGAAACAACCGAGTGCCCGAGAACAGATGATTGATTAAAGAAACTTTGGTACATCTACACAGTGGACTACTATGCAGCTGTTAAGAAATATGAAGTCATGAAATTTAATGATAAGTGGAAGGACATGGAGAGTATGATGATAAGTGAAATGAGTCAGAAAAAGAGGAACAGACATAGAATGCCTGCACTCATTTGTGGAATATAAAATAACATAATATGAGACTAATACCCAAGGGTGTTAGAGTTATGGGCCAGGAAGATTACTATACATTTGGAAGCCTGACTCATGAGCTGGGGGAGAAGGCAGCTGGCATAGAGAAGGGATCACTAAGTCAATGATGGTTGGAGGGATTTCTCGGGATGGGAAAAAGGACCAAACACAATGGCCTCTCAGTATCTGTATTACAAACCGTAACGCCAAAAAGTTGAAAGAGAGTCAGAGGAAAATTATCTGCCACAGAGGCAGAGGGAGGAATGTGATGGGAGGGAAGGATACTGGGGACATTGGTGGTGGAAAATGTACACTGGTGGAGGGATGAGTGTTTGATAATTGAATGACTGAAACATAAACATGAAAGATTTGTAACTGCAATTCAATTAAAAAAGGAGGGAGGGAGAGAGAGAGAGAGAGAGAGAGAGAGAGAGAGAGAGAGAGAGAGAGAGAGAGAGAGCCTGGAGATTTTAGTCAGAAAACCTGCATACCCAAAATTTCAGTAGATTAATGTCTTGGTGAGGTCTATCCCAAGACTGTGAAATCTGGCCGGGGCCTGGTGGCGATTTTGTGGGAGAAAGCAGCTGCCAGGAGTTTTGTTTGGGTTGGTACCAGTCTGACCTGCCCCCTCCAACCTACCCCGTGGTCTGTTCAGCTTTGCGAGGGCCCAAGATTAACTGCGGCTTTTGATCTCTTTCTAGATTTATTTATGGGTATCTGAAACCAGGCCAGTAAAAGAGCTACCTGGTGGGACTAGAGTTGATTTGTGGAGGTGACTGCCAGTGTTGCCAGGAATATAGGGAAGTGGGGGAGATAGCCCATACCAACTCCAAGAATGCCTGGAGATTTCAGTCACAAAAGCCGCACACCAAATTTTTCAGCAGATTAATAATCTTGTTGAGCTCTGTCCTGAGATGGAGAAGTTGGACCAAGGGAATGGCAGCAATTTGGATTATGGGAGCAAGCAGGTACTGGGGCTCTGCTTGGGCAGGCAGTGGGCTGACCTGATCTCTCTAATCTACCCTGGTCTGTTTATCCTGTTTAGACTTTCTCAGGTTCAACTGTAGTTTCTGATCTCTTTCAAGACTGCTATCATTTTTAATAATTTATAAACCTTTTGTCTGAATTATAAATCTAAACTTGTGAAAATATTACATAAGCATGGCTCCTTGTTTTTGCCCACAGGTCTATAGAATAAAAAAGGTAATGTGGAGTGTTATGATAGAATTATTTGGCCCAAAAATCAAGGTCAGGAAATGTAACTTCCCAAAATTTCTACAGTAAGTCAATTAGCAATCTAAATTGCCCTTCTTTTCATTATATTAATACATCCAATTGAAATTAAAAACATGTTTTCTTTTTTCCTGTTTTTGTGCCACACCTGATGTTGCTTAGAGCTTACTCCTGGCTCTGCACTCAGTAATCACTCCCAGTGGTGCTTGGAAAACCATTATGTGCTGCTGGGGATACAACCTAGGTTGGCTGTATGTAAGGCCAGAGCCCTATCTTTTCAGCTCCAAAAGCATAGTTCTCAAAAAGAGATTTGAAAAATTTTAACTTAAATTTTTATTGGTATGGATATTAACTGAACCTTTCTTTTTGATGCACACAATATACAATAAAACTATGACTGAAAGATGATTGGGTTAATTTTAAAATGCTAAAAAAAAAGCATAAGTTTTGGATCTTACAATTGCTATCATTTTGAAAGATGGCTAAATTATCCTGAACTGAACTCTAACTACGACAGCATGCCTTTGAATCACTCAAGTGTATGTCCCTCTTTTCTTTTCCGTAACTGACTTATGAGGCTTCAAACACAAATCTCATTGCATGGTACAGTGAAACATGAAACCAGACAGCTTGCTGACTAGGGAAAGCCAAAGAGCATGGCAGATTGCTTTAAATAAGATCATTTAAAATTGGTTTGCTTTAAGTTCATAAAATGTCATTTCATTAAACTGTGTTTTCATTTATGAAATATGACTGCCGTGCCGATTCCATTTTATTTCTGTAGTGAAGACATAGCTTCTTTATAATACAACATAACAAAACACATTGTATTTACATTTTGTTCTAAACTTATGAAAATACATATTGCCAATCTTCATTTTGAATTAATGAAAATTCTTTGGATTGTTCTAGCAATGGACTTACTTCAGCAGTGTATATAAAGACCTGGAATATACAGACAGATCATTTCTTGCTATTTTTCTGTACATCAAAAAATAATTTATGCAGTCCAATGTATGAGAGATTCTGACATGATTCTGACTTCCTGACTTGGTCATTGTTGGCAAGGATTATCTAATTTACCTCTATTATTGGCCCAGCGATTACTGACAGTGACTTTAGAAGGAATATCTAGAGGAAAAGAATGAAAGATATAGGAAGGTATTCAGAAGCTACAGGAACCATTATATGCATGGTGTTGAGTTCTGAATCAATCAGGACACTTTGGACAGAAGAATCTCTGTCAATTCTTTAGCCTCTTTAAAAACAGGAGAGTCATTTTTTTTGATGCTTCTATGTCAGCAACACTCCAAATGTAGCACAAACTAGTAGTGGAAGCAAGAGAAATATAGAGATATATCTTTATGTAACTAGTGTCTAATTGTGTTCCATATATATTTCATATATACATACATATCACTTGATCACTTGACATCCCATTACTCAAATATATATATTTATATAAATTTTATATAAAATTTTATTATGTATACATATATATATATATATATACTGTTAAAGACAAGGAAGGGTAAAAATACATAACAAGCTAAGATACTAACCAATTCAAGTATGTTGGGAAAGTTGTAGATGCATTCTACTGAATGTCTTGCCAAAGAGTTCAGTATAGAGAAACTCCTTTCTGTTTTATAAGTGGGGCTGAGTAAGCCTCTTTATTCTCTCCTTCTGGAAATTGTCTGCTCCAGACCTGCTTTATTCAGAGCAAGCCGAAGAAGAACTGGTGATGGGAAGTTAATATTGCTTGGAGAGTCTTAATCTTTTCAGCTGCTGACAAAGTTGCTCTTAGTCTCCGTTACTTTAGAGTTCAGTTCAATTTCTTTTTTTAATCTTTTCAGAAAAGAAGAGGCAAGAAAGTGAGAGGTGGGGAAAGAACTTAAGAAGCCATATTTTTAAAGAAATCACTATTCAGCTTAGCCAAAAAGATATTCTGAGAGAAATTTTTAATTTGATTCTTATCAATTAAAATGATCAACTAAAGAACCTGAACTTAAAAAAGACAAATTGTCATGAATAAAGATTAAGTATCTGAATGTTTCTTCCAATCTGAAGAAAGCTAAGTGTTGAAGTGCGAACAGTTTCTCACCACCTTCAAGACTGTGTGAAGCAATCATTGCAAAAACAACAAGAAGAACAAAACAACAGGAAAACAGAAAGAAAAGAGGAATAAACAGATCTTTACTAGTTGGATGTGTATTTTCTTATAATATAGATCAATAACCCCTTCTATATTAAAAAAATAATTTACCTGACTATATAAAGAGATCAGCTTGTTTGGTTGTTTTTTTCAGACCATTTTTACCTTGTTCCTCTACTCACTCCTATTCTTATCATTAATCTATATGTCTACATCTTGTAAATTGAGGTAAACTCATGTTATGTATGTAATCTCAATAATTTTTCGACTTTCAGGCACTTATAATACTCATGCATCTATTTTGCTGGTAAGAAAATGGAGATGATAGAGGCTGACTCTATAAGTTCACATATTATCTGAGGTTTTTTTCCTATGTCTTTTTTCCTATTTTTTTTCCTTTACATGTGTCTCATATAGCTGTAACACTCAAAATAGAAAAATACTTAATTTTACAGAGAATTTACAGCAGTTTCTATCTTTGTTGTCTATGCACCAACATCCAGTTATGGTGAAAGAGAAACTGAGAAATTCTACATGGAGCTGGAAAAGTTCTATAAAGAAGATCACAACTTCTACAAGATCATTGTCGGTGATTTTAATGCCAAGATAGGACCAAGAAGATCAGTCGATGAACTCCACATCGGAACCCATGGCCTGGAATGGAACGAACAGGGAGACAGACTGTCTGAGTTCATCATGTCAACCAAAACCTTCCATGGTAACTCACAATTCCAAAAGGCTGAATCTAAACGTTGGACATGGGAGTCTCCCGATGGACGGTTCCACAATGAAATAGACCACATCATATTCAATCGGCGGTTTTGCCTAACCGATGTTGCTGTTGTCCCAAAATTCCAAACGGGATCAGACCACCGTCTTCTTCGTGCAAAATTCTACCTCACAGAACGAGGAGAAAAGAATGCAAGGTTTAAGAAGAGGACTCCCAGAACAACCACCAACTGGGAGCTCTTTGGCTCTATTGCGGCAACATGAGAAGATACCGTCATTGACAACATTGATGAGGAATACGATCGAATGATTCAGCACCTCCATGATTGTGCAAGGAATGCCAAGAGAGAGATAACCACAAAAAACCGTCTTTCTTCGAACACTCTTGAACTTATTCGCCAACGTGGCTTGGCACATGCCTCAGGCAACCACAAGCGAACATCCGAACTGGCAAAACAGTGCAGAGAAGCCATCAAGGATGACCTCAAAAACAGGAGAGCTGCAGTACTGGTAGATGCAGCAGAAGCTGGGAAAAAACATTCGTAATGCCCGCCTGTCCTTCACCAACTACAAAACCAAGATGACTGCCCTCCGACATCATGATGGATCTATCACATCTTCCAGAAGGGCAATGGAGAAGATTATTCATGACTTCTACTCAGATCTCTTTAATAGCCACATCCACTTGCCCACATACCACATACCACATGATGGATATGTCGTTCCCAATGTTCTCCCTTCCGAAATCCAACATGCTATCTCGTCGGTAAAGAAACAAAGAGCACCTGGCCCAGACAAGATCAGACCTGAACACCTGAAGAACTTACCATCAGTACTCATCAATACATTGGCTCGACTCTTCACACGCTACCTGTCTGAATGCAAGGTTCCATCCCAATGGAAAACCAGCAGGACTGTACTACTATACAAGAAAGGAGACATCCACGACATTGGGAACTATCGCCCAATCTGCCTATTGTCTGTCATCTACAAACTATTCACTCGAGTCATCCTGAATAGGATTAGCAGAACACTAGATGAAGGACAACCATGTGAACAAGCTGGATTCCGAAAAGGATTCAGTACCATCGACCATATCCACACAATAACCAAGCTCATTGAGGTATCTCGGGAGTTCAAGATGCCGCTCTGTCTAACGTTCATTGATTTATAGAAGGCCTTTGATTCTGTTGAGACGGAAGTGGTCATGGAAGCCCTAGCCAATCAGGGTGTACAAACTCAATACATCAGGATCCTTTGAGAGCTCTATTGCGGATTCACCACCAAGATCTCACCATTCTACAAAGAAGTAATCATCCATATCAAGAGAGGGGTTCGGCAGGGTGATACCATTTCACCAAAACTCTTCAGTGCCACCCTCGAGAACATCATGCGACAACTGGAATGGGAAAACATGGGAGTGAAGATAGATGGTCGGCAACTACACCACCTCCGTTTTGCTGATGACATCGTTCTAATAACACCAAACATCAGCCAAGCGGCACAAATGCTGAACGACTTTGACTGTGAATGTGGAAAGGTCGGACTACAGCTGAATCTTACGAAGACAATGTTTATGAGAAACAGCCTTGTTCCTGATGTTCCATTCGCTCTCAACGGAACCACCATCTCCGAATGCAACAGTTATATATACCTAGGTCGAGAAATCAACATGATGAATGACCTGGCACCTGAGTTGCGCAGGAGGAAGAGAGCGGCTTGGAATGCCTTTAAGAGCATTGAAGAAATAACTAAAAGGACAAAGAACCTCCAGCTACGAGCACATCTCTTTGATTCCACTATTCTTCCTGCATTAACATATGCCTCAGAGACCTGGACCCTACGAAAACAGGATGAGAACGCTATTCGGGTCTCTCAAAGAGGAATCAAAAGAACTATGCTTGGAATATCACGATTCACTCAAATGAGAGATAGAATCCGGAGTTCTGATCTTCGTCAGCACTGAAGAATCAGGGACGCTGTCTCATTTGCCAAGACATCAAAAATCAGATGGGCTGGACACGTAATGAGGTTTACAGACAACCGCTGGACTAGAGCCATTACTGATTGGATTCCACGGGAAATCAAAAGATCACGTGGACGCCCACCTATAAGATGGTCAGACTTCTTCGTCAAGACCCTAAATGATCGGTTTGAGGCTCTGCATATTCCTAGAACGAACAGATACCATTGGGCCACGCTAGCACGCAACCGGGATGAATGGAGACGTTACTGGCACCCGCTCAAATAAATCGATGAATAACGGGGATTAAGTGATTAAGTGATTAAAAGAAAGCTTACAGAGACCAGTTGTATGATGTGCATGATCATGTAATTATTTGCTACTTAACTTGCAAATGTAAAAAGCAAGCACCCAATGAGCTGATGTCACAGGGGAAGGTTAACTGGCTTCTCACAGAGTGATGTTATGTTTGGATAATCTGCTAAGGTACAGAGCAGTATTTACAAAGTGTGATACACAAGGTATTTTAAATCATTTTATAAACTCAAGTTTCATTATCATTTTATTTTACTGCATTTTAGAGAAATAATATAACTAGTACACTAACCTCATATATTATAATTCTTTAGTCTAAGATTCAGTTAACAATAATGGTGAGTTCATGTGAAGTCAGTTTAAAGAAAATGTTAAGAAAATAACAGAACAGAGGGAGTATATTGTAGTGGGAAAATAAGTTATGTAGATGGACATAAAAGATTCTATAAAGAAACTTTGTCTCCTAATTCATACAGGAGAGACAGTACAGTGGTGAGGTGCTTGCCTTGCATGTGGCAAATCCTGTTTCCAATTGCTAATATAATATGTGTTCTCCTGAGTGCTGCCAGCATTGACCCCTGAACCCAGAGCTGGGTGTGTCCTACCCACCCCCCCGCCACCCCTCGAAAGTAAAGTAATTCATGCAGGGAACTAGAGTGTAAAATTATCCATTCACAATGAGAAATAAAATTGTGTGTACCTGAACTTTCATATATGTATCTCTGTATCACTGTCATCCTGTTGTTCATCGATTTACTCAAGTGGGTGCCAGTAATGTTTCCATTCGTCCCAACCCTGAGATTTTAGAAGCCTCTCCTTACTTGTCTTTCCCAACGCTGCCATATCGGAGGCTCTTTCAGGGTCAGGGGAATGAGACCTTTTATTGTTACCGTCTTTGGCATATCAAATACACCACGGATAGCTTGCCAGGCTCTGCCATGCGGGTGGGATACTCTCCGTAGCTTGCCGGGCTCTCTAATATCCCTCTATGATTTGCTCTTACTGTCTGAACCCCATGAAATATGATGTGGTAATTATGGAAAATGGGTAGGGAGTGTCTTATGATGTGTCCAGGAATATGGTCACTCATATGTGAGGCTCAACCTGAGCATGTGGAAGTGGCCTGGAGTGTGGCGGCAATTGGGTTAGTGGAGGTTGGCTGCTGGGGTTGGGTCTCTTGGAGCAGGGAGGGCTCTCGCCCTCCCCCCTCTGGGGTGTCCCGAGTGAAAACAGCCTGGCACGGAGTCTGGTGTTGTGGTTATGGGGACCTCATTTTATACTTCCTTGCAGGAGAAGCAACCGTGAGTTCTGGAGGGTGGCCTATGAGAAGATCTGGCGCCGGCAGGAGATAGCTTATGGGCATCATCCCTATTGGTGTCACACCCCTAAATCACACCCATAAGCCTCATATATGTACCAATTAAAATAGAATCAAAGTAAGTTATTTACTCAGTAAGTTATTATTCTGGAAATATGATTCTCAGGTTTTTCCAAGTTAGGTCTAACATGATAGTTCCTCCTTCTTCAGACCTCACAGTAAAACTTGTATAATGAAGTTCCACTCTCCTAAAACTTCTTACGCTTGGGGTCAATTTTATCATGCACTGTAGCACTGCTCCCGTTGTTCATAGATTTGCTCGAGTGGGCACCCGTAATGTCTCCATTGTGAGACTTGTTGTTACTGTTTTTGGCATATCGAATACACCACAGGTAGCTTGTCAGGCTTTGTGGTGTGGGTGGTACATCTCGGTAGCTTGCTGGGTTCTCCAAGAGGGACAGAGGAATCGAACCCCAGGTCGGCCATGTGCAAGGCAAACACCGTACCCTCTGTGCTATCATTCCAGCCCAATTTTATCATAAGGAGGTCAATTCATTTCCAATTGGTTAGATATGCATAACATAACCTTACATGATTGCTCATAACATAACTGAATACGGTTACTGGTCATTCTTTATGAAGATTATCTACATTTGTGAGAAATCATCACATACCTCTGCTCTAATCCATGAATAAATAATAGAATTCCTACACCGATGAATCTGAAATCTTTAAAATCTCTGATATGACAGATTACCTGCTTATTCTTTAACATGGAATGGACATATATGTTTTTACTGAACATAGTAAATTCAGTGAAGGTAGAAGCATTATAATTTGCCACAAAAATAACCCAAATTTTTGTTTGCTTTGTTTTGTTTTGGGATCACACTCAGAAATATTCAGGGGTTGTGCTCAGCATTAAACCCGGGCCTCATACATGTGAATCATGAACACTAGCTCTTGTCTCCTAAGTCCCATAAAGTTTAAATGATCTCTCCTCCACTTTTTTGGTTATATTTACTTTGTTCAGTATTAACAGAAGTCCATGAAGATTTTGAATGAATGCTCATACATGAAAAATATTATTTAAAATATTTAAATTCCCTTCACTAAACTGAAACTAAAAGAGAAAGCAAATCAAAATCACATAGGAGGGGATGAATAGAATATAACTTTTTTCAATATTCTTATTTTCTGACTTGTGAACAAGAGAATGAATAAGGAAAAATATGTTTTATCTAGATAAATTTCTGATAACTCTACCTATTTGGCAATAGTTTTAGCCTTAAAATATAACATCTGGGTATCAAACTTTTTGACACAAGACCTAAAAAAAGTCTTTACTTTTACTTAATTGGTTTGTCATGGTATTTTGCAGGATGGAGCAAATGAGGAATATATCAATGACTGAAAATTAAAGATCTTACAAAATTCTCTAAAAGACATAGTTACTTAAACAAAGGCAGACAAAATTACAATTGTCGCTGTAATTATTATTCGATTTTGGTTATTATTTTATTTTGTTGTCTGTATAAGTTAAAGCATATAAAATTTGTATTTAAAAATCTTCATATGACCAGGAGTCATTATCATCAATATTTTAAGAAACTATATGACATTTGTTAAAATATACTTTATTGTACTGTGACCAACTTTATGTTTCTGTTCAAATCAGCTGTTTTTTCCTTTCTCTTAACCCCTCACTGTAGTTTCAGTTGAGCTGAAAATTGTTCCCTTCAAAGTGAAATTGCTTTGGAAATTTCAGCAACCATTGCCATGGCTTAGATTTTTAAATTCCTGATGTGAAAAAAAAAAAAAAGATTTACAGGAGCCAAGAGGTTGAGGTTTCTGTGATCTAGGAGTAGTTTCTAACTTATATGACCTGGCTTCAAGCAGAGAGAAACATTATGAATATCTTTATATTAATTGATTTTTATAGACTCAACTTAATTTGTCACACCTAGAGATAATTTTGAAATCCATAGGCATTCATTACACAAAATGGAAAAACTAATGAGGGAAGGGAACAAATTTAGTTTCCAAAGATAAATTTTAAAGAAAGTTAATCATAAGCAAAGTGGTTAGAATCTGTAATTTGGAATCATTCCTGCCATACAGTAAATCACAACACAAATCAAAAGCTACATTTAATATGAGAAATAGAAGGGTGTCAGTGGTTTCTTTGTGTATTCTTTTTCTGGATGTGACAATCTAAATCAGAGGATGGGTTTTCTTGTTTTATGTTTAACACCCAGTTTTTTCCCTCTGACATTCAGTACATTATATTTTAATTTTAATGATCAAACAACAATGTTATATAAGCAAACATATCTTTTTGTGCTGCTTCATCAAACACTGATGCTGGGCTAAAACAAATGTTCAGTCATTATGAACCATTTTAAAGGACTTTAAATAGAGGAATAACAAAGTCGACGGGAAATGATTTAAGTGGAGAAGGTCAGAATGATTGCGGCCAGGTTAGAAATAACTCACAGGTCAGCCATACATTTTTATCTCAATGAAATTTTGTGGCCTTTGGCATGGCAGAGAAGTCTATAGTTAAAAAAAAATAGTACACTACTTGAATTTTAGATTGAGAAAAATAGAAATTTTACACTCTTCTATTTTACATGCACTACAGTCTGAGGAACTCGGAAATATTTTTGAAGTTCAGGCACTTCCATGACAAGTTATTTGTAGAAAATAAAATAAAATCTATATTCCTCATGATGCATGCTTGAGATTTATTCTCCAATTAAGCTTAGCCTTCTGTTCCTTATGGAATGAAATTTGGCCCAAGGGAAAGGTAAATAGTTTAAGCTGATAGAAAATCACTAGCCAGTTGATCAGATGGGATTGACCAATCTTTAGACAACTATTCAGTAATTTTCTAATGAAATAGGTAATTACGAGTTATTTCCCAGTAATAAATACTAATACTAGATGTTCCTCACGAACATTATTCATATGGCCTAATACAAATAGCAAACTGAAACAGGATTTTGCACAACTAAAAGAAAGGAAAAAAACCCTTTACAACACAGAAAACCAAATGACAAATAACATTTACTTAAAACCAGGCTTTAAAAGGGACAATGCAATATATGTATATAGCTGATGTTAAACAAACTCTTAAATTTTAGGATTAGACAAACCTCAAGATAAATTCCTATTCTTAATAGTTCACATTCGAAAGGTACTTAAAATGAAGATCATATCTATGTCATAAAACTTCTTTGTTTTAAAAAGATCCAGAAATTCTGGGCACAGTAGCTATATAACATTAATTATTATTTTAATTTTTGTTGTAAATATAATACTATCAGTGTTTAGCTAACAATTTCCTTACCAATTCTACACTGTGCTACCCTAATTTCTTTGGAAAAATTGTAAGAAAATTCATTAAAAAATGTTTAAGATCCAGTTCTTGCCTGTGAGGAATTCAAGTACGAGAGATGAAAGATAGTAAAGGTCAGGGGTTAAATATTAGAATTTCATTACCAAGTCTTTCTAGAAATTCTAGGACAAAAAAAAACTTAATAGTATGACTACATCTACACTCAGCCAGTGGTACTCATACATTATTCTTTAAAATATGTGGCTTTTACCTGCTGTCAACTGTATCTCCCACTGTGCTTTGCATTTTAACATTTAATGGTAGATCTAGATTTCCTAGAAATCACTCTAGTCATTACAGGTTCCAATATCATGTTTGGACAGTTTTCTTTGTTTGGAATACTATTATTCCCCATTGTCCCACTGCATCTTGACTGTTAAATTATATGCATACTTTAGAACTGAGTCAAATGATTCCACTCCATTATTACATCCTAATATCTTTGCAGAATACTCATTTTATTCTTCATCAGTAGCAATTAATACCACGACAGACACTACTATGCTTTAGTTATTTGTTTTCATGTTTTCCCCAAAATACTGAGTTACTATATTTCTTTCTTTCACCCTACATAAATTTCCTGTTATTTGAAAGTTGCAGTGGCAATCAGTAACATATGTTCAATCGAATAGAATTGAGTTTGTATTTTCAACGCAATAGTTAATTTTTTTTAGCATAGGGAAGGCTAATTAAATGTAAAATATACTTGGGAAGAATCAAAAGATATTACAATCTTTCATGTTTAGTTCATTGTTTAAGTCTGTGCTCTATGGCTATATTTTATATTTTGTAATGGAAAATACAGTGTATCATTTTGAATCTGGTCAATATTAATTCCTCTGGGTTATATGAGTAGCTAAACATCTAAAAAGTTACCACAATATCTTTGTTTAAAGTATTTTTATGCATTTTAAAGTTGAGTATTAAACCTACTAGGGAAATTTTGTTTTGTTCTTTATTGGACTTCAGATGCTATCAAGGGACCAAGGATTAGGTTCAGTGGTAAAGTACAAGTCTGACGTGTATAGGCCGTAGGTTCATTCCTGGCAGTGTGCACATTCACACACACACACACACACACACACACACACAATGCTAAGATTGTTTTATTCTATTTTAAAAACCATTTTATTTTAATGTAGACAAAAGCAAAACTGTTGATATAGCCCTAGTGTTGAAATTGATAAGCTCCAATACTGAAATTGATTGAATGTAAAAACAATTATTTTTTGGTGTAAAAATTGTTATATTCGATCACGGGATTGTTAAGTCCTTGTCTAAGAATTTGCTAAGCTGTTTGTTGCTAGTTGAGCCTTCCGTATTATTATTTTTGTTTGTTGAGTTTAGCTGACTTCTATATTACTTTCTCATCTAATTTTGTGTGCTCCTACTGGATTTTCAGTATTGAGGAGAATACAAACTGTGACTATTTTCAGAAACACCATAGGTGATCAGGCTGAGAACTCTGAGATCTTTTTGGAGTTGGGGTGGGCAGCCTCCCTAGACCACTCCAACCCCACCCCCCAACTGGAATTCCAGAGACCTCAGAAGCCACACCCATGACCCATAGCCACTGCCAAGCTGGCTCACTCGTGGGCCCCGCTCTACTGATGTTTGATTAAATCTCTGAGGAGATGCATGTGTAGAAACAGTGCCATGCAACTGAAAACTTCTAGACACCCTCACCCTACCAAAGCATGGCAGCCGACCCACACCCCAGGATTATAGCCAAGCCAAGGGTTCAACTCCATAGCTGCACGCATGTTCTCTGAAAAGAAGACAAAACTGAGTACAATTATAGGTATCCCAGTTTCCAGGCTGAAAACTCTGGGTTCTTGTCAAAAGATATTAACATTTTAAGAGACTCTTCTTCCAGACTTAATTTGCTTCCTGGTCACTGGGAAGCAAGCAAGTTCAATCCATTTATTTCTAACAAAAATGCTTAATTTAACTCTAATCCTGAATACCATGGGCAAGCCAAATTTTAGGAATTTTCTATAAAAACAAGGATATTTATACTTTAAAAATAAGTAGGAAATATGAAGGAAGAGCTGTGGGTTAAAAAAAAGGTTAAAAGACATGATTATCAACTCTGACATGTAATTCTAGGTCAAACTGAAGTAGAAATGTTTCTTGTTTTGAAAGACACTAGAAAAATATCAAAAAAGATTACTTTTTTAGGGAATAAAACTGATGTTACTTTTCTGATTCTGATTGTTAATAAGTGGAGGTAGTTATGTATAACAGTATCCTTATTTAGAAAATATCTATGAAAGTATTGGAGATAGATAAGGGATATAACTTTAAAACTTACTCTAAAAAGGCTATGAATATAAAAGTTTATAGATATACATGGACAAATAGAGCATCACTGTCACTATCCTCCGGTTTTCATCGATTTGCTCGAGCGGACCCAGTAACATTGTGACATTTGTTACTGTGTTTGGAATATCGAATATGTCACGGGTAGCTTGCCAGGCTTTGCTGTGCAGGCAAGATACTCTCTGTCACTTGCCGGGCTCTCCGAGAGGGGTGGAGGAATCAAAGTTGGGTTGGTCATGTTGGCTGCATGCAAGGCAAACACCCTACCCGTTGTGCTATTACTCCAGCCCAAATAGAGCATATGTCTTAAAATATAATAGCTCTGTAATATGAACAAAATCACATGTGTAAATTATTTTTGTCACTTTTGCAATCTTCAAATTTAAATTTAAAAGAATAGTGAAATTCCCTGAATAGCTAACGCTAAAGCTAGGTGGGGAAAAAAAAAAGACGGGAAGCTTTTCTCTTTCCAACCTTTAATTATATTATAAAACTACAGAAATCAAATAAGTGGTACTAGAATAAAGATATACTCACAGAAAAATGAAATAGAATTGAAAGCCCAGAGACAGATTCTCATGTACATAGTCAACTAATGTTTTACAAAGGAATTAAGAGCATGAAAAGGAACAAAAAATATCTTTTTTTAAAAAATCATGTTGGTAAAACTAGTTAATGACATGTTAAAAACACCTCAGAATCCATATAACCCACACTATGCACAAATCAAAATGCATTCAAGCCCTCAGTATCAGTGGCTAGATATATTATACTATATATACTAGAGTAGGACATAGCTCATACAGGTTAGGTCCCAGCACCCCATATGGTACCATAAATACAATCAGAAGTGATCCTTGAGCCCAGAGTAAGAATGAGTACTGACCACAACTGGGTATGCCCTCACCCCCACAAAAAAATGAGGAAAACATAGGCAGATATCTTCACGACATTCAATCTAGAGGTATACTCAATGATTCAATGCCATTGGCCAAGAAAATGAAAGTAAAGATAAACGACAAATAGAACCACATCATATTTAAAAGCAGTGCAAATTAAATGATAATTAGTATAGATTTCACCCCACAGATTGGGAGAAAATAACAACCAACCTCATTAAAAATTGGGGGTGGGGGGACATGAACAGAAATACTGTTCAAGATGAGATACAATAACCAAGAGGTATATGAAAAATTCTCTGCATCACTGATTATCATGGAAATTCAAATTAAAATAAGATATGATCTCAAACTACTGTTTTACTCTGCATGCAGAGAAAAGGGAACTCTCATCCTTGTGGGAATGTCAATTAATTGGAGTTCTTTTGAAAACAATATGAACACTTCTCAAAAAAACTAAGAACTGACAATCCATATGGTGCACCCAGTAATCCCAGTTACCCCACTGGTCCCAAAAGTCTATTCAAGTAAACACATTTGTGCTCCCAGGTTCATGGTAGCACTATTCGTAATAGCCCAAATATGGTAACAACCCAAATGTCTAAGAACAGATGATTTGATAAAGAAATGGTGGTATCTATACACACAGGATACTATCTGGCTATAAGTACAGACAAAATAATGCAACTTGTAACTAGGTGGTTGGAACTGGAGGTTTTCAAGCCGAATGCAGTCAGCAGGGAGTGGGAGATATAAAAAATCTCTCTCTTATATATTGGATATAGAGCAATATAGTAAAGAAACAGTAAGTGGCTGAAAGCAACATAATATAAGAACTGGTCTGCAGAAGGAGCTAAACAGGGCAGTGAAATATGGGAAATGGGGGTGAGGATGTTGAGGTTAGGTGGGAGAGTTATGGGAGAACACTAAGTTAATGGTGAAGGAAAATGAGCACTATGGTGGCATTTGAATATCATAAAGGTAAAGGTAAAGGTAAAGGCCCTCCCGTTGGTCGTCGATTTGCTCGAGCGGGCCCAGTAACGTCTCCATTGGAGACTTTGTTGTTACTGTGTTTGGCATATCGAATACTCTCGGTAGCTTGCCAGGCCGAGAGGGGCGGAGGAATCGAACTCGGGTCGGCCATGTTGGCCGCTTGTAAGGCGAATGCCCTACCCGCTGTGCTTTCGCTCCAGCCTTTTTCATATGCATGAAAATCTACTACCGACAGTATTGTAAAATTGTAAATAATGGAGAATAAAATAAATTTTTTAAATAATTTTTAAAAGTTTAAATCATGGTTTAAATGTTCTTTGAAATTCTGCATTAGAGGAAATGACATAGTTTAGATTATTAAGAATCTGAAACAGGATGACTGCTCAATGGATTGAGTACACACTTTGCAAGCTGGAGGCCAAGGTTCTGTATATATTCCCTAAGCTCCACCAGAAATGAAAGTCGAGCCCCACCCCCAAAGAAGAAAACAAAAACTCTAACCCTAAACAAATAAAATCTAAAAATGTATAAAACAGGAATTATCCCAAGAAAAGAGAAGGAAGAGAAGTCAACAGAAGAGATTGTGAACCACATAGTGAGAAAGATAATGACAAATCACGACGAATCACGACCATCCTGTTATTCGTCGATTGCCTCGAGCAGGCCCCAGTAACATCTCCTTCATCCTAGCCCTAAGATTTTTAAGAAAGTGCTATATTCAAGGCTCTTTAGGAGAATGAGATTCATAAAGTTCAAAGTTCACAGAGATTCATAATTTTGCTTTTATGTTCATTTTCTTCTTTCGATTTCTTTTTCTTTGGCTATGGTAGAATGTGGCAGAGTTTTCTTTGGATTGAAGTAAAAGAAAGTAAAACTGGTCATTTCAAGGTATCTTAATCCAATAGCAAACAAGCAGACAAAACACAATGAAATTAAGTCCTTATAACATTGTTTTTAATTATCTAGACTTAAGTATTCTAGCAGCTAAAAAAAAGAAAGAAAGAAAAAAGAGAGAAAAAAGGAAAAACAAGAGGCAGTGTATTTAAGAGAAAAGCAGGAGGTTGGACTTGGCTTTTTAATTATAAAGTCAAGTGATGTGCAGTAGATTATAACCAGCTGGACCCCACTTTCCTTAATTAATTCAGTGAATTAGGCTGGGGATCTTGGGGTTTCTGTTTAGTTCTAAATTTCTACAAGTCTGTATATCGGAGATTACAAATGATAGAAGAATGTGGTTAATTTGAAATATGAACCAGTCTACTTCTTAAAAAAATTTAAACAAAGGCTATGCTGAATTTTTGTTTTAGCCACATAAACAAAAATTTCTGTTATGGAAGTCATCACATTGGTTAATTTCTTTTATCAAGGCTAATAGAATTCTAATTTTGTATGGGTGAGGGGGACTTAACTGGCTATCCCTTAATTTCAGCAAGAGTGGCTCTTTTCATTCAAGGGGGTTAATCATGGTTACTCTAAGCATTCGGTGGTACTTTCACGCCTCTTTGTTGATGATATATCTTAGGATCCACACACCTGTTTTTCCTGAGAAAAAAAAAAGAAAGTTTTTGGAGACAGGAAACTGTCAGTATATACATATATATATATTTAAATATGAAAATTTACAAGTTGGAAGCATTCATCCCCATTATTTTTCTTATTTTTAATGTGGTTGCATGATAAATGGTTAATGTTGAGGGAACTATAAAATGATCATTTTTTTAAAAGTGGAAAAGCAAATATGCTGAGTAGGATATAGAAAAACAAAATAGCTGGTGTTTGGGACTTTTATGTTTGTGTTCCAACAAGACTCATACATTGAAATCCTAATCTCCAGGTGATGCAAGTGGATTTACATGAATGGGATTTTGATCTTATAAAAGAAATCCCCAGAAGTTTCTTAGGCTTTCTGACATGTCAGAATATAGTAAGATGACAGAAGGTTATGTAAAAAAAAAAACAAGTTCCCACCAGACACTGAATCTGTCAGTGCCTTGATTTTGAACTTCCTAGCCTCCAGATCTTGGAGAAAAACATTTCTGTTGTTTATAAGCTATTCGGTCTAAAGTGTGTTTTAATATCAGCCCAAACTGATGGACTCTTAGTAACTTATTGACATTACTTAGCCAGCAAACCAAGATGGAACTACTTATTTCCAAAGGCTGTTATATAATCCATATAAATACTTTTTCTGATTCACTTTTGTTTATTTTGTCTGTTTCCATCAGAATCATTATTAACTGATATATATGTATATATGCTTCAAGCATTGAAATGTATTTTCTGATAGAGGAGATCTGAATTCACATACATTCACATCTTCACATAAATACACATAGTTTTATAACCTGTCTTTCAGTTACTATAATAAAGCCACTTCTATATATCATAAATATTATTTAAACTCATTTTAATGATTCACACACAAACACTTGCCTAATAATTTCCTTAGGGCAATAATTACTGGGTCAAAGTATGTGATTAAAAACCTATTTTTGACATAGCTTGCAAAATTGCCCTCTAGAAATGTACTGCGCTACCAACACAGCATAAAAGTTACTATTTCCCCACACCTAACTCTTAGAAGACTAACCAATGTTTTAATCATTGTTTGTATGAGACTTTAAATATTCTTTTTAGTATTTTGTTCTTCATTACTGGTGTTGTTGAACATTTTGTGTGAGTTGCTAGTATATAGTATTTCTTTCTCCAGTTAGCACCTTATTTTTGGCCATCCTTGAATATGAATATGTATTTATCTTACAGCTAAGTGTTGTGTGGCATAAAAGAGCGGGAAGAGCACACTCCTAAAATCCATTCTACCTGGGTTGCAATTCTCCCCTATCTCTTAATAGCTGTCAAATAAGAGGTCTACTAAGAACCTGTTTACACCTCAGCTTTTATGCTTGTAAAATAAGGAAAACAAAATACCTTCCCAAGAATTGTGGGAGGAGTTTATGTTTGCTAACCCATTTATAGCAATTAGATTGTTTTATACATGGTAAATGTTACAAAAGTGGTATATTTTCTCTGAATAATGATTTTTTTGGATCAAATTCTCTTTATTTTTATTTTTTAAAATTTTTTAATAGTGAGACATCGTGAGGTACAGTTGCAGACTTACACATTTTTGTGCTTGGGTTTCAATTATACAGTGATCAAATTCCCATCCCTCCACCAATGCCCATTTCCCACCACCACGGATCCCAGTATCCCTCCCACAATAATGATATTAATGAGGCTGGAGCGTTAGCACAGCGGTAGGGCGTTTGCCTTGCATGCAGCCAACATGGCCGACCTGGGTTCAATTCTTCCGCCCCTCTCGGAGAGCCCAGCAAGCTACCGAGAGTATCTCGCCTGCACGGCAGAGCCTGGCAAGCAACCCGTGATGTATTAGATATGCCAAACACAGTAACGGCAAAGTCTCCAATGGAGACGTTACTGGGCCCACTCAAGCAAATTGATGAAAATGGGAGGACAGTGACAGTGACAGTGCGAATGATATTAATACTATATACTAACTTCTGTTAATTTTTATAGTTTTTTATTCAATTTAAAATGTCATATGTAACTTACAGAATTGTACATTTGTGTGGTTAAATAAATAATTTTACATTTATCATCTGACTCTGGTATTATTTATAGGGAATTAATTTTCAGTTCCATATTTATTTCTGTTATTATCTTTTGTTATTCATATTTTATTATTTTTACATTCAATTCAATGGACACAAATTTTCTTCTCATCCTCTTTTACATTCTTTCTGTGTGTTCGTGTGTGTATATATACTTATATATACATGCGTAAATTAATATTTTACATAAAGTCTTTCATTTATTTCAGCTTGACATACTAATATTTTATCCTTTTTTAATATACATAAAATAGGTCTACCCGAGCATCACTTATGTTCCTTGGAGTACCACTAGGAGTGATCCCTGATTACAGATCTAGGAGTAAGCCCTGAGCACAATCTGGTGTGGAACAAAAGCCAAAGTAAAATAAAACTACATCTAGTTGATATCAATATCTATTTGAACTTTAATCACCTTTTGGACATTGCACCAAATGTCCTTCAAAAATGCTCAGAAAAGAAATATTTAAAGATACTTTTATTTCCAACAGATATTTTGAAAGTTAGAAACAAGAAAACAAAACAAAATAAAATACATATATGCTTACAGAGCTATCTACTAGTCAATGTTTGGTATATGTTTTCATATATTTTCTTTTCTATCTCATATATACATATATGTATATATAATATCTCAAAAAGGATTATACAATATATGCCTATTTTCTAAATATAATGCAAAAAAGGGAATTGTTATAAAAAACAAAGTTAAAAACTGCTCAGGTTGGTAAATCTTCCTATGTTCAAATGAGTCTGGCACTGTTGTCAATGATGATAACGTTAATTTTCTACATAAAATAAACTTGAAATTACATTGCAATATTTCTCTTTGTAAGATAAGTATTACAGAATATTTAAAAAAGAAAATATATTCATGTATTTTAAAAGGAAAAGATAAAATTGTATTTTTGAGTATTAGACTTCAAAATAACAAAGAAAATTGCACCTATCAACATATACAGAGCATTATAAAATACAGAGATTTAATAGTTTCTGAGTGTTTATTTTGTTATTGTATTGCCACACATCAAACACAAAGCTTCACACATGCAAAGCAAGTGCTCTACTGTTGAGGTATATTCCCAGCCTAGAAGTGAAGTACAATATGAAGGATTATGAGAGAACAGTTTAACTTGCATTATGGAATTCAAAGATTTAAAAGGTTAATGTCTCGTTTACTGCAAACATATAACCACAGGGAGAAAATACTGAATTTTTAAGTCCATTATTCATAAATTAACTATCTAGTGATAAAAGTCACATACTAGATCATTCAAAGAAATTGGTAATTTTCTAAACTGCCCTTTACCAATGAAAGATGAATTTGCATACTGCATTAGAAAGAAGTAAGTTTATTCTCTTGTTTATCCATAGGCTATCGCCAATCTCCTAAAAAAATAGCGCTGTTGTTAATGATTACATATGAGACATTTCATCAGCTTCTCTCAGTAATTTTAGGAACTAAAGTAATTCATGAACCGGTTACTGTTCCATTTTTTAAATTAAACAATCTGTTAGATATTTTTTTCCATAGCACTGTAGCACTGTCCTGTAGCACTGTCCTCCCGTTATTCATTGATTTGCTCGAGCAGAAATGAGTTAAGTTCTATTTTCCAGATATTAAACAGTTTTTGAGCCTGTATGTTTGAAATGTATCTGCTTAAGTTTCAATGGGGAGAAATAATTTCCATATGACAAAGTCATTCTGAAGGTTAGACATGCTCCAGCTATATTAGCCCAATTTTCCTACTACAGCAATGACATATGAGAGATCTTTGAGATAGAAAATAGATGCTCATTTTAGAAACCATAGGTTTCAAATTTTATTTTATTTTATTTTAATTTGCTTTTTGGGTCACACCTGGCAATGCACAGGGGTCACTCCTGTCTCTGCACTCAGGAATTATCCCTGGTGGTGCTCAGGGGACCATATGGGATGCTGGGAATTGAACCCAGGTTGGCTGTGTGCAAGGCAAATGCCCTACCCGCTGTGCTATCACGCCAGCCCCGATTTCAAATTTAAAAATTAGGCTTTACTAGGCAAATCATCCGAAGGTGAATAACAGTCTTAGTACCCTTAAATTCTAGGAAAATATTCATTTTTCACTGAGCACTATAGGCATCTCATTTATTAATAACTCCTGAGCGTAGGTACTAAAATCATGGTTATTTATATTATAAATAATGCTTATATATTTGATATATGCATGTGTATATATGGATGTTGGCTGAATAAGTACATGTAGTATGTTTGCATGATTATTATATGTACATACATACACATATTTCTACAAAAGCAAAGCCAAATGCAAAGATGTGACTTTCATCACTCTGTGCGTGTGTGTGTGTGTGTGTGTGTGTGTGTGTGTGTGTGTGTCGGGGCATGTGCTTGTGTGGTATGTGGTGGTAATGGTGGGGTACTGGGTATCAACCCAGGCTATCATACATGCAAAGAAAGTATTCCACATAACTAGCCTATACCTTCGTAAGTGAAGCTCCAACATGCAACTTGTGTTGATAATCTAGCAATCATTAAGAACTTTTAGTCTGTCTTATACTTAAACTACTTGGTTCCTGCCTAGCCTTTCAATCTTACAAGATTCTCTTATGTTTTGTGTGCTTGGTGTTATTTAAGTTCAGTTATAAATGAAGAGAAAATAGAACACCATATGAGGAGTAGAAAAATTCCTGGAGAGGAAACAGGCCATCTCAAAATATTCTAAAGCTTATCAGATGCCTTCATCTCATTGGATTACCTATCATGTTTTGCTTAGCACAGCGGTAGGGCATCTTCCTTGCACATGGCCAACCCGGCAGACCCAGGTTTGGTTCCTAGGCCCCTCTCAGAACCCGGCAAACTACCGAGAGTATTTCGCGCACACAGAAAAGCCTGGCAAGCTCACCATGACATATTTGATATGCCAAACACAGTAACAACAAGTCTCATAATGGATACATTAGTGGGCCTGCTCGAGCAACTTGTTGAACAAAGGGAGGACAGTGCCACAGTGTGATAGTGCTACTTTGTCAACCAACTCATATAAATCACTAACTTCAGAATGAGAGTAAGATGGTTTGGGGGATAAGTCTGCCTCTTTTCAGGTTGCTAGTACCAGACACCAGAAAGTGCCTGTTTATTTTGCATGAATATTTATCTCTGGAAGAACTGACCTTGTAGTAGACACCACCTAAACAAACTTGGGTTGAGTAACAGATTGTGCAGGAAGAAAGAAGGGAAGGGAACGGAGGGGAAACAAAGGGATAGGAAGGGAAGGGAAGGGAAGGGAAGAGAAGGGAAGGGAAGGGGAAGGGAGGGGTGGGGAGGGGAGGGGAGGGGAAGGGAAACAAAAAGTTCCAGGTAATCTCCAGAAACTGCAGAGTTTGTTCTACTTTAAGAGATCTAAAACATTGGCAAAGGCCCCATTTTTACAAAAACATCCTTTAAATAACTTTATATATACAGCATTATTCTACATTGGCAATGTGAAAAGTAAAGCTCTTACATAGCACATTCAGAAGAATAAGAACTCTATAGATAGATAAAATGCTTTCTTTTTCTTTTTTTTCTTTTTTTTCATCTGTTGATATGATGGGAGTGGGAGGGTTGAGTACCAAATAAATGGCAGATAATCTAAAGTTAATCTAATTGGTAATTTAATCTAACCCTTTTGAAAAGGTATCCAATCAAATAGATAATGGGATTGATATAACAGCATATAAAAGAAAGCCTCTGCCAGACCAAGTGGACAGCAGGGATCTCACTGACACCCACGTGGTCAAAGATTAAGGAAAACCAGGCCAAGAAGGAAACTCTGGGTAAAGTCCCAGAGACGCCCAGTGAGAAGATAGAGAACAGCAAGTGCCAGCAGGTGGACAAGGTTCTTCAACCTAGACAGCAACAAGCTAGACAGATTTCAGATCAGGAACACATATATTGACAGACCAACATAGGGAAATGATCACAATGTGGTATCCTGTAGGCAATCAGAACAGTAATCTGGGCGATAGTGAGGGATAGTTGTGGGCATCTTACACAAGGAACCTGGACCCATCTACTTGAACTATTTATTAATTGCAGTAGAATAAAATTTAACTTCTTAAGTGTTGAAGACAGACGGGGGTGCAGGGTAGCTGGTAATATACTTTTGGGGGAAAAATTAAGAGACTGTCCAGTCCTGAAGTAGCCCAATGCCATAAAGACTACCTCCCTTTTGACAATCAAGTCTTCATCTCTTAGAGAGATGAAACTGAAGCACCACCCATTTTCTATGGATCGCCCAGGAAAGGAGAAACAAAAGAAGAACCTATGAGATTATGAAGTCCACCAACAGTGCACAGGATGAAATTACAAACAGACCATCAACAGTTTAAGGATTTCCCTGTGACAACACCCAGATTAATATTTATTTATGCAGAGAGCTCCAGGATTAAAAAAAAAACACCTTTCAGAGAAATAGTATAAAACCTCCTCCTGAAAGCCAGTAGGGCTTGCTGTTCAAACCCATGTTCTCCACTGAACACATATCTCACTTATTTGACTATATTTTTTACTTGCAGCTCTTTCTTCTACTCTAGAGAAGCCTGTTTTATCTTGAATATGTATTAATCTCTTTCTCTCCCCTCAAGTCTAAGAAAGTTTTGTTCAAAACTATATTGTTTCACTATTTTGCCTCTTAAAATTCTTTTCTGCAAGAGAAGGTGATGGATCTGTAATGCCTGTTCTGAGGTTAAAACTTACCTCTTTACCTGCAGAGAGCAATTCCTCACTCCAGTCTGAGACCACAGCTTCCCAAGTAATTGGGTGGCAGGGATCATCTCCCACACTGTGCAGAATAAGTAAATTTCAGGCACAGCCTGATGGCTACCTTATGGGACTGGTGGGATGAACCTCTCTGTACCACGGAGATCCTCACAGGTGAATTTTCTAGTACCAACCCAAGTTAGGCATTTCCCTAGTGCAGGTGGCCAAAAAGATGCAGTAAAATGGTGGAAGCAATCTTGACTCAATTCTAGGTCTCTCACCCCCTGCTATACTGAACCTCTGGTATGAGGTTTAAGCATCTGAGATTTATATGCAAATCTTTCATAAAATTCTCAAGCACCCAAGAGCTCAAGAATGAATTCACTTTCCTGTTTACACCATCCTTGATTTGGATGAAGTGGGGAACAAGGGAAGAAGGCTGGAGGAAACAGGGCTACCAACTCTCTCTCTGTTCAACCCACTTTGGCCAGAGGAAATAACTGGCAGGGTAAAGACAGGAAACGTCTGCACTGCACACAAATGTACATGATGCTTCATGTGCGTGAGGCTCGTCCAAACGTGTGGAGAGTGGTCTTAAGCATGGCTGTGGCTGGAACTGGAGTTCTTCAGCTGCCGGGGCTCTGCTCGGGTTGGGGAGGGAAACTCAACCCACCCTCCTCCAAGGGGCCCCGGTGAGAACAGCCAGGCACAGAGGCAGGAGACTCTGTGCTGTTCTCTTCTGAGAGCTGGGTTTTATAGTCTCTGTGTCTTGGCCACTTATGGGATTACATGGTGTCAGGGGCAGTTGGTGGGTGTACTGCCTACAACTGCAAGATGGGGGATCTGGGTGGAGGAGGCCCAGTCCCAATCCGAACAGACTTGGAGATCTAGGTCCTGGGTCCGGCACACCTGGGTTCCTCTGCCAGTTCCTTCATGCTTGAGGCTCATCTGAACATGTGGAGAGTGGTCTTAAGCATGCCTGTGCCTTCTCCAGAGTGGGGAAAAAAACATGGAATGCTTTTGGAAGAAGGTTATATACAATATTTCCAAATTGTTCTGCATATATAAAATCAGTCTGGGTATTGTAACAGGACAAGTTTTGAATTCCTGATGGTCCTTTCATATATATATCATGACCTTGAGATTCTCCAGTAGCTTCTACTTTTCAGTTTCGGTGCCTTGGATTCTCTATTTGCAAAGAACATGCATCTCAAAGTGCTGTCTTCCTTAGATTTGGGGACTACTTCAGAGTTAAGCAGTTTCTTCTTTTAATATTTCTAGAGAATTCATTATCAATCCCCTACAATGCATCTCCTCCATCTATCTTCCAGTAATGGGACCCCACCCCCCAACACCC
The DNA here is from genome assembly GCF_029834395.1 of Sorex fumeus. Lineage (NCBI taxonomy): Eukaryota > Metazoa > Chordata > Mammalia > Eulipotyphla > Soricidae > Sorex > Sorex fumeus. The sequence continues at coordinate 20,653,611 of NW_026606066.1, read as the reverse complement.
CATCTATCTTCCTGCACAGTTCAAATAAAGCAGAAAGGGCACTTTCTCAAAACAATGTTTGCCCTAAGCACACATGAATTACAAACTGACACCACACTGTTGCCTTGGCTTGTGACACAGATTTTAATGCCTATATTCTGTTTCCAATGTGTTTTTTTCTTTGATCCTGTCATTAGCTACATACTGTCAGTGTCATTATCCTCCCATTGTTCATTGATTTGCTTGAGCAGCCACAGTAACGTCTCCATTGTGAGACTTGTTGTTACTGTGTTTGACATATCAAATATGTCAGTGTTTGGCATATCAAATATGTCACGGGTAGCTTGCCAGGCTTTGCCGTGCGAGCGAGATACTCTCAGTACTTGCCAGGCTCTCTGAGAGGGGCGGAGGATTCAAACCCAGGTCGGTCCAGTCCACACATGCAAGGCAAATGCCCTACCTTTGTGCTATCACCCCCCTTTTCTAGATTAGGAATTAAACTTGCTGAAAGAGCAGACATTTTAGAATGGTTACTAGTAGGAGATGTGGTTCTTATTTAACATTTGAGATGCTAATAAAGACAATCTTCAATTATTGACATTTAAAGAGAGTTCTGCCCTAGAATAGCTCCTCCTTCCTCCTTCAATGGGGGGAATTTACGGTCTCCAGGGGGCTATTTTTTGACATATTTTGGTAGTGATATGTACATTTTGGACCTGGACTAAACATTATTTTTGATTAGAAAACAGTGATTCTGTCCCTAAAGAAATTCAGAATACAATGTGGAAATATGCCTTCTATAAAAAGCATGTGCTTTGTTTGTGCACTGGAAATGGTTTATTATGTCTCATCACAAAGGCAAATCCATTTATTTTTAAGTACAGATTATCATTATTTATGAAGTGCCTATTTGCAATTAAGCATTCAATATGTACTTTTGTGTTAAATTTTTGACAAAACTCATGTATAGAAACATAATAAGTTTGTCTTTCTTTTCTGTAAGTCTCATCTCAAATCATGGGTTAACAGCAACTAAAAGTACTATTTCTCTTGTTCCCTAAGTATTTGTTATCTAATTAGAATAGCTCTATTAATAAGCTATGTGTGCAAATGTTTAGCATTTTACTTTTCTTTCTGTGAAATCATTCTTACCAATGTTTTTTCATTTCTTCTCCACTTTCAACTTTTATTTTTTCACTTAGCTTGTGTTGTCTCTATTTATTTCTAGCAAAAGGATAGAGAACAATCATTGGTTTGTTCAAACAAACCAATGTTTGTTCTCCTGTACCTTAATTTCATACTTCCTTCTCCATATATCTCCTCATATATTTTTCTTGTATCTATCCTATTAAGCACCCACAATGTTTTAAATGTTGGTGAATCAACTTCCATTCAAAACCTTATCCATGAAAGGCATACATATAAATTAGGAAAATTAACCTTACCATGTCTTCAGACATTCCATCCTGTTCACCAGTGATTACTCTAAGAACAGCATGTTCACACAAACACGGATAAGAAGATAACAAGGAGATGCCTGAGAATGGTGTATGAGAATGTTCCAGGTAAAGAACAGTTGAAACTAAACTACATTCTCCTATTGATCTAAACAAAGGACTAAGCAGCAAGCATGGGAAAATATCCAAAACCGCAGGGAAATTAGTCTAAGGATGAGGTGAAAATATGGGTTATAGAATAAGAAGAGAAAAATCCTAAAACATGAGGACATTATAGAGGCATTGAACATTTCCTACTTTATACTTTGCTTTTGTATTTGTTAAATAAGTTTTGATTGATTTTTCTGTTACTTGTAGACCAAATGACCTAAACCAATCAATTTTCCTACATATATTAGTAGTTGAAACAATAGATTTAGTCTTATTGGTAAAAACTGTTCCACAAGAGCTTGTGTTTTTCTTTTTTATAGTTTTCTTTAAGTCTAAGTGGTGAAAACAAAAAAAGAAATGAGATTCCTGTTTCTATGTTAATACAGTTTAAAAATCTTTAAAAATACACATCCGATTATGAGAATTGGTCAACCTTTGGTTCGGTCAAAAGTAAGATATCAGAGAAGATACAAGAGTGTAAAGATAAAACAGTGTGTAACCTTGAAGGTCTTGTTTAACTGCTATGAGAACCAAAGATATGGTGAGAGGCTGAGAAAGATATTATTGGCAACAGGCTGTCAGGTTGGTAGATGGTGCACTCATGTCCTCAAAGTAAACGTGTCTGTGCTACACAAATAGTGCTTTTATTTTATCTTGTTTTGTTTTGTCTGGGGGCCAAACCTGGCAGTGTTGGGGGCTTACACTTGTCTCTACCCAAGGGGATCATTTCTGCTGGGGCTTGTGGTACCATTTGAGTTGCCAGAAATCAAACCCTGGCTGGCCACATGCAAGGTAAGAACCCTACCTACTGCACTAGTCCTTTGGCCCACAAGAAGTAACTTTAATAGAAAAACAACAACAACAAAAGGGAAGCTCATCTTAAAAATGGTGGATTACAGGTTCAAAGAAAAAGTACTGTAAATAAGGTGCTTTATGTAAACACCAGACCAGGGTTCGATCCTTCAGCACACCCAGGATTGAGCCCAAGATGAATGAAAAGAAGGAAAGAAAGAAGAAAAGAAGGGAGGGAGGAGAGACAGACAGAAGGAAGAACGGAGGGAGGAAAGGAAAGAAACAGAAAGAAGAGAAAAAGAAATAGTGGGCTATAGACCAGTGGATACTAGAAAGAACAAGAAACCTTTCATGGACTGGTCAGGTTCTTTGGCATACTGTTTCTAATCTGCAAACCTAACCAACATATGTGACTTTTGAGAAAAGGGTGAACTGAGGTTGATCTTTGGGTTTGGAGGAGGAATATACTTATATAGGTTAGTTGTTTTCTTTTTCTTTTTTTGTTTATTTGACCAGCTTCAATTGGTCCTATTTAAAGCAGCAACGTTTAGGATGGAAACGCTGAGCCAGTAAGTATAATAACTACCTCTAATGAAAAAGTATTCTAGAATCTTAGGACCAAGTCCCATTATGGACTCAATGAAGAACTTTCACCTGATTAATGCGATCAAATCAACTTAGAAGACATATATTGCTCATATTTATAACAGAAAAATTCTCAGACAATAAGATTGGTTGTTGAGGGCAGTTGGGATTACGGTTCTGAGAAGCTGACATCTGTGGATTTATCAGAGCTATTTCAATTCTAAAATTCTGTGATTATGATCATTTCTTGTTTATGACTTGAACATGGTTAAAAATGACTTAAAGGAGTTGGAGATGAGGCTTGGAGTGTAGAGCATATTCTTTGCATGTGCAATGTCCAGAACTTAATCCCTAATCATATCCCACACTCCCTGAGCCATCTGGAATGCAACAATAAAAAAACTAAAATTTTTTTTATCATCTTTCATAAATGACAAAGCATCTCTGATAACAAAATTTAAAATCAGATTAATGATCTAAAGCAATTTTAAAGGAAGAAAATATTATCTTTGTAAAAACTAATGTAAAATATTATCTAAATTGTGGACAAATAGTATTTTATCATTTATTTATTTATTTGTTACATTTTGAGTCACACCTGGCAATCCCTTCAGATTTTTATATTAAGTACCATTTGTATGTATGAATATAAACCTATACATATGCATATAAGTAAGTCCTGAATGCAGAGCAGGAGTAACATTCAGGACTTACTTATACGCATATGTATAAGTTTATATCCTGCTCTGTATTCAGGACTTACTCTTAGTGGTGTTCAGGGGACATTATGGGATGCTAGGAATCGAACCCAGGTCAGCTGCATGCAAGACAAATGCCCTACCAGCTGCGCTATCGCTCCAGCCCCAGTATCCAATCATTTAAAGCAGAAAAATCAAGATAAAATTCTGAAAGTCTGTTAAATCAAAGATTAAATTTCAAGGCACTTGATTAAAATATACCTTCACATAATTAATAAGTGTTCCTATTTAGCTACATGTATGTATTATGTATACATATATATGCATATGTAAATGTTTATATTCATACATACAAATGTACCTAATATCAGAATCTGAAGGGATTTGATGGGATTCTGTATATTCCCAAATATCCATTTTGCAATAACGATTATTCTGATCTGAAATTAACTGAGAAACAGCAAGTAAAAAATAACTCTGACTTCAACCTTCTTCCTTAAAATCAGGGCACAAATTTCCAGTGAAAAGTTTTAATCTCTTTCCACAAAAAGGAAACTAGTATCACTGTTGTAGATGGGGAACGAGAAGATGGGGTTGTCAAATCAATGAATCTGTCCAAAGAAACCTACTAAAATAAACTTCATTTTTCATTAGCTGCTCCCATATACATTCTAGCATTTACTCACAAGTTACAGTCTGTCAAAACCCCATTTTCCTTTATATACAAGTATATTTATTTGTATTTGTATTCCTTTATTCACAAATATTCATTATAATAGAATGTAAGCTCTTAGGCCTACTAACTTCTTTTTTTCTTAATTTCTACATAAGGATGCCTCTATATACATGTAAAAATACTAACAAATTAAAATTGCATTAACCTCTTTTCAGCAGGGTCATAGAATTTAAAAGGACAGAAAAAAACAATCTCAGCTGAACAAAATTTTGACTATTTTTAAATAGACTAGTTTTTAAAAAAAAAAAAACTTGTCTTTCTGAATTTCAAACCAAAGTAATTGGTGAATTTTATTTCTGAAAAAAATCCATCCTGTATTCTGTTTTCTAAGTATAGATGTAAATATGCAAAATTTGATTATTTATTTTCTATTACATATTATGTTTTACATCATGACAATAGTTTAAAGATTAAAGATAAAAGTAAATATGTAAAATGTGTAAAAGTAAAATGTAAATATGTAAAAATAATTAGAAAAATATTACCAGCAATTCTAATACTTTCCTTTTATTATTTAGTGCAAAAAAATGCTTAACAGTAAAACTAAAATCCTATTAGTGTTATAAATATTTCAACTATTTGGAAGGAAATGTCATAAAATTATTGAAAGATTGAATACACAATGCTCATGCAATCTAAAATTTAGACAAATACCTTTATTTATAAGATCAAGGATTCCTGAATATAAGAATTCTTTAATAAATATATTTATGACTCTAATCACTTGATCCCTTAACATCCCGTTACTCATTGATTTGCTTGAGCGGGTGCCAGTAAGGTCTCCATTCATCCCTGTCACATGCTAATGTAGCCCAATGGCGTCTGCTCATACTAGGAACATGAACAGCCTCAAACCGATCTTTTAGGGTCTTGACAAAAAAGTCTGACCATCTTATAGATGGGGTGGTCCTGCGATCTTTTTGATGTCCCGTTGAATCCAGCTGGTAATGGCTCTATTCCAGCGGTCATCTCCAAATCTCATTACGTGCCCAGACCATCTGATTTTCAACACCTTGGCAAACGAGACAGCGTCCCTGATTCTTGACCGTAGACGAAGGTCGGAACTCTGGATTCTTTCTCTCATTTGAGTGTAGCGAGATACTCCAAGCATAGCTTTTGATTCCTCTTTGGGAGACCCAAATAGCATTCTCATCCTGTTTTCTTAGGGCCCAGGTCTCTGAGGCGTATGTTAATGCAGGAAGAACAGTGAAATCAAAGAGATGAGCCCGAAGCTGGAGGTTTTTCGTCCTCTTAGCTATTTCTTCGATGTTCCTGAAGGTGTTCCAAGCCACTCTTTCCTCCTGTGGAACTCAGGTGCCAGGTCATTCGTCATGTTGACTTCTCGACCTAGGTACACATAACTGTTGCATTCGGAGATGGTCGACCCATTGAGAGTGAATGGAATGTGAGGAAGGAGACCATTTCTCATAAACATTGGGAGATTCACCTGTAGTCCAATCTTTGCACACTCACGGTCAAAGTCGGCCAGCATTTGTGCCACTTGACTAATGTTTGGTGTTACAAGAACGATGTCATCAGCAAAGCAGAGGTGGTGTAGTTGCTGACCGTCTATCTTCACTCCCATTCCTTCCCATTCCAGTCATTGCATGACATTCTCAGGGTGGCACTGAAGAGTTTTGGTGAAATGGTATCACCCTGCCGAACCCCTCTCTTGACATCAATGATCACCTCCCTGTAGAATGGTGAGACCTGGTAGTGAATTCACAATACAGTTCACGGAGGATCCTGATGTACTGACTTTGAACACCCTGTTTGACTAGGGCCTCGATGACCACTTCAGTCTCAACAGAATCAAAAGCCTTCTTTAAGTCAATGAACATTAGGCAGAGCGGCATTTTTGAACTCCTGAGAAAAATTCAATGAGCTTGGTTATCATGTGGATATGGTCGATTGTGCTGAATCATTTTCAGAAACTGTCTTGCTCTCACGGTTGTCCTTCATCTAGTGTTCTACCAATTGTATTCAGGATGACTCGAGTGAACAGCTTGTAAATGACAGACAACAGGTAGATAGGGTGATAGTTGCCAATATAGTGGATGTCTCCCTTCTTGTACAGTAGTACGGTCCTGCTGGTTTTCCAATGGGATGGAACATTGCATTCAGACAGATAGCATGTGAAGAGACAAGCCAGTGTATTGATGAGTACTGAGGGCAGGTTCTTCAGGTGTTCAGGTCTGATCTTGTTTGTGCTGGGTGCTGTTCATTTCTTTACTGACAAAATGGCGTGTTGAATTTCGGAAGGGAGAACATTGGTAACAGCATATCCATCCTATGGAATTTGGTATGTGGGCAGGTGGATATGACTATCAAAGAGATCTGAGAGGAATTCATGGATAATCTCCATTTCCCTTCTGGAAGATGTGGTAGATCCATCACAAGGTTGGAGGGCAGTCATCTTGGTCTTGTAGTTGGACAAGGACTGGTGGGTGTTGTGAATGCTTTTCCCAGCTTCTGCTGCATTTGCCAGCACTGATGCTCTTCACTCTTTGAGGTCTTCCTTTATCGCTTCTCTGCACTGCTTTGTGATCTTGGAAGTTTGCTTGCAGTTGCCTGAGGCTTGAGCCAAGCCACGTTGGCAAATGAGCTTGAGAGTTTTTTAAGACAGTTGTCTTTTTGTGGTTATCTCTTTCTCGGCATTCTTGGCACAATCATGGCAGAGCTGAACCAGTCGATCATATTCCTCGTTAATATTGTCAATGATGGCATCTTCCAATGTTGCGGCCATAGTGCCAAAGAGCTCACAATGTAGACAACGAAGATAGAAACTGCTGGCAGTGAGCCACATCTATTCAAGTGTAATCGTCCAATTTGGGTTGTTAGGCATTCGAATGAATCAATGTTTATGACCAAGTTTGTGTTGACAAGGACACTGACACCACCAACCCCTCTTTTGTCACATGTTCTGAGCATCAGTTCTTCCCCAGTGTCAAAAATGGCGTGATGCGATTGATGCCTTCTCGTCTAATTCAAACAAATTATGTCATACTTGATCTTTCATGCTTGCACTATCAGGTCCTCAATGGATGCATCTGATGCCAGCATATGTCCAGTCACAGTACAGACAGTCATTTTTGTCCTTCTTCATTTTGGCAGCCTAGGTCAGCCCTGAGATTTTATCAGCCTCTCCTTCCTCATCCTTCTTAACACTGCCATACTGGTGGCTCTTTCAGGGTCAGGGGAATGAGACCCATTGTATTTCCTGGTTTTGGCATATTGAATACACCACGAATAGCTTGCCAGGCTGTGCCATGTGGGCAGAACACTCTAGGTAGCTTGTCATGCTCTATGAGAGGGATAGAGGCTTTTAGGACAGCCTCTAATCGTCTTGCAGGTGTTCCCATGGTTCAAACCATATTTCACATGCAATCAAATATTGTGCATTAATCTTATATTAAGTGTTTTATGATATGTCGCATGGCCGCAATACGGCTGCGCAGTCCGGAAAGCATTCTGGAGTGTGTCTATGGCTGGGTAGTGGAGGTAGTGGAGGTAATGGAGGTCTCCCGGGCTGCCGGGAGTAGGCAGAGGATCTCTGTTCCCAGGTCCGTTGAGCCTGGAGTCCGAGGTCACAGAATTCCTCTTCCCTCGCTCTGTGGGGTTTCACTCATGAGTCTTGGCCTGAGTATCCGGAAAGTGTCTTGGAGCATGTCTGCTTGGCCTGAGTATCCGGAAAGTGTCTTGGAGCGTGTCTGCGACTGGGTAGTGGAAGTAGTGGAGGTAATGGAGGTCTCCCGAGCTGCTTAGAGCAGGCAGAGAATCTCTGTTCCCGGATCCGTTGAGCCTGGAGTCCGAGGTCACAGAGTTCCGCTTCCCTTGCTCTGTGGGGCTTCACTTGTGAGTGAGTCCCGGCCTGAGTGTTTGGAAAGCGTCCTGGAGTATGTCTGTGGCTGGGTAGTGGAGGTAATATGACTCTAATATAAAAAATTAATTTAGATTTCAGAAAATATTAATCAAAATATTAATGTTTTGAGTCCAATATACCAGATAGGTTCATATTATTTTAAAAGTTTTAAATTACTCTCAGGGGGAAAAATGACTTTCTGAATATTTACTGAAAAACTTTCTCTCCTATTTTTGATCCACTTATACATGTTTAATATTATGTATTAAAAACCCTGTGTTGTTAATTTCTCTTTCTTTTGTTTCAGGTACCAGGTAATCATAATATTAGGAATTTGTATATTTTGCTACACCTTATTTAATTTACATGGGTAGTTAGACATATCAGCATGTTGAAATATTCTCTTTTCATAATTTTGTCTATGGGAACACTGTTGCATAAATTGTCTGCACTAGAGGTAGCCATGGGTGAAATGGCCTTTCTTATTAAATGTCACAAGATTTAATGTCACAGTATAATTGGGATGGAAGGATAATTGCACTAAACTCAACATGTCTTTTTCTGCTAACACATTATTAATTCACAGTAATGTTAAAATATGTTTCATAAAGGCTCTGTTCACATGGAAATTGTTGGCACTTGCTAAAAATTATACCAGTTCATTGCTTAGCCAAAGAAATTCTAGTGGAATTCACAGCAAGTTTGATTTTCAAGTGAAATTATACTAGAAGTCCATTACAAAACCTTAATTTGTTCTTTAAGTATATTTTTAAAGGATTTAAATGGTCTTGGGCTGGAGCGATAGCACAGGGGGTAGGGAGGGCATTTGCCTTGCACGCAGCCAACCCGGCCTATCCAAATTTGATTCCTCTGCCCCTCTCAGAGATCCCGGCAAGCTACTGAGAGTATCTCACCTTCACGGCAAAGCCTGGCAAGCTACCAGTGATGTATTCCATATGCCAAACACAGTAACAACAAGTCTCACAATGGAGACATAACTGGGTCCGCTCGAGCAAATCAATGATCAACGGGAGGACAGTGATACAGTGCTTAAATGTCTTGTGTGTGAAGCACTAATGCATTCTAGTATTATATGATCAATCACATATTTCATGCTTAATATGTGCTTATGTCACGTGAAAGAAAGTTTGGTTCTTTCTTTTTCAGTTTTGATATTCTTTCTTGACTGGCAATCAAGCAATCAAACTCTCTCTCTCTCTCACTTGCTCACTCTCTCTCTCTCTCTCTCGTGTCTCTCTCTCACTCACTCTCTCAGCTACACTTTAAGTTACATGTTAGAGCCTCCACTGAAACAAGGTAGAATCATAATTAAATTTTATCTTGTAAATATGCTCAGTAGTCAGGAACGATAGACATAAAAATCTGCTTTGTAATTCTGCATTTTCTTTTCTATTTATGCATGAAATGGGCTGGAGCGATAGTACAGTGGGAAGGCATTTGCCTTGCATGCGGCCAACCTCGGTTTGATTCCTCCACCTCTCTCAGAGAGGCCGGAAAGCTATCAAGAGTATCTCACCCGCATGGCAAAGCCTGGCAAGCTCCCCATGATGTATTTGATATGCCCAAAACAGTAACAGCAAATCTCACAATTTGTTCTGAGACATTACTGGTGCCTGCTCAGCAAATCAATGAACAATAGGAGGACAGTGCTACAGTGCTATGCATGAAATACAAGACCTAGAAGATTCCAAGGATTGGTCTTGCTGAATATTGAGCAACAAGGGGGAAAATATGCTGTCTAATTTCTGAGAATGTGAAAATAATTTCAGGGCAGTTGGTTATTTTGACTTTACCTTCAGCATTCCTTCTTTCCTTGACTCCATTTCAGTCTTTCTAAAATAGTTTTTTCAGGTAAATTCCTCCATCTCATATTTGCAAGTAGAATTTGTACCTTAAATGCTATAATCTATGTAAGAATCTACATTTGTAGAGGACTTAATGGTAAAAGGAATCATCACTCTTACTTCAAGTCTAATCTAGCATTTGCAATACATTTTTTAATAAAATTTATTTGTAAAGAAGTCTGTCTACCCTATAATTGTTACTTTGACATATTTCACATTTATCTTACTTTCAAAACAGAAGTTTTTCTGATCAGTAAGAACATTTTACGTTTTCCCCAAATCTTTTCTTTTTAGGCTAAAATAAGTCATACCGGCCTTTTAATCATTCCTCAAAAATGAATTTCAAAAGTTCAGACAGTTCCATCTTTCCTATATCTTTTTTCCATAAACTATATTCACAAACTTCTTCTATTTGGTGAAATAGAAACAGAAAACTGAAACAGAAAAGAAATCTGTCAAACCAGCCATTTATAGAGACAAAACTACTTTTGACTGAATGTTCTTTTTCTCACAGTTTTTATAGCTTTATGGAACATAATTTGAAATGGATAACACAATCACCAAAAAAATTGAATGAATGAATTTAATGAATATTTTTTATGGGCTTGAAGTGTTAAATACATATACATCTGCAGTGCAACTTGTACAGTACAATTTACTTGGATTGAGTTTAGTTTTAATAATAATTACTTTTATCACGTAGGCCCCGGGGCTGAGATCTCCAAGACTGCACGGTTTGGGACTGGACCTGTCAATAGCTAGACAGTTACACCCTCCAACTGCTGTGTAACCCCAACAACGGCCAGGATCCAGAGATTATCACAACAAGCTCCTGGGAGAGCACAAGGCAGAGTCTCCTACCCTGTGTCTGACTATCCTCGCCAGGGCCCAACAGCTGAAGACCTCCAGGCCCCAACCAAGGTCTTACTGGGGCCACTCTCCACACATTTGGATAAGCCTCAGACATAACAGAACTGGCAAAGGAACCCAGGTGTGTGGGACCCGGGGCTGAGATCTCCAAGCCTGCACGGTTTGGGACTGGACCTGTCAGTAGCTGGAGAGTTACACCCTCCAACTGCCGTGTAACCCCAACAACGGCCAGGATCCAGAGATTATCACAACAAGCTCCCAGGAGAGCACAAGGCAGAGTCTCCTACCCTGTGTCTGACTATCCTCGCCAGGGCCCAACAGCTGAAGACCTCCAGGCCCCAACCAAGGCCTTACTGGGGCCACTCTCCACACACTTGGATAAGCCTCAGACATAACAGAACTGGCAGAGGAACCCAGGTGTGTGGGACCCGGGGCTGAGATCTCCAAGCCTGCACGGTTTGGGACTGGACCTGTCAGTAGCTAGACAGTTACACCCTCCAACTGCCGTGTAACCCCAACAACGGCCAGGATCCAGAGATTATCACAACAAGCTCCCGGGAGAGCACAAGGCAGAGTCTCCTACCCTGTGCCTGAATATCCTCGCCAGGGCCCAAACAGCTAAAGACCTCCAGACTATTTATTTACTTTTCTCTAAGTTTTCAGAGTACCTTAAATATCCAACCCGCACGGCAGAGCCTGGCAAGCTATCCGGGGTCTATGCCAAATAGACCAAATTGATATGCCAAATCTAGTAATAAATGGATCTCATTTCCCTAACCCTGAATATGCAGAGTCGAGAAGGATATGGAAGGAGAGGCTGATAAAACACCAAGGCAGACATAGGCTGCCAAAACACAGAAAAACAAAAATGATTGTCTGTACTTTTAATGCTCGTACGCTGGCATCTGCTGCATCCATTGAAGACCTTATGGTACAAGCGCGGAAGATCAAGTACGACATCATTGGTCTGACCGAAACGAGAAGACATCAATCCCATCATGCTGTTTTCGACACTGGAGAAGAACTGTTCCTTGGAACATGTGATAAAAGAGGCGTCGGTGGTGTCGATGTCCTTGTCAACACAAACTTAGTCACGAGCATTGATTCATTCGAACGCCTAACAACCCGAATCGGACGATTACACTTGAATAAATGTGGCTCACTACCGACAGTTTCTATCTTTGTTGTCTATGCACCAACATCCAATTATGGTGAAAGAAAAACTGAGAAATTCTACATGGAGCTGGAGAAGTTCTATAAAGAAGATCACACCTTCTACAAGATCATTGTCGGTGATTTTAATGCCAAGATAGGACCAAGAAGATCAGTCGATGAACTGCACATCGGAACCCATGGCCTGGAATGGAACGAACAGGGTGACAGACTGTCTGAGTTCATCATGTCAACCAAAACCTTCCATGGTAACTCACAATTCCAAAAGGCTGAATCTAAACGTTGGACATGGGAGTCTCCCGATGGACGGTTCCACAATGAAATAGACCACATCATATTCAATCGGCGGTTTTGCCTAACCGATGTTGCTGTTGTCCCAAAATTCCAAACTGGATCAGACCACCGTCTTCTTCGTGCAAAATTCTACCTCACAGAACGAGGAGAAAAGAATGCAAGGTTTACGAAGAGGACTCCCAGAACAACCACCAACTGGGAGCAATTTGGCTCTATTGCGGCAACATGGGAAGATACCGTCATTGACAACATTGATGAGGAATACGATCGAATGATTCAGCACCTCCATGATTGTGCAAGGAATGCCAAGAGAGAGATAACCACAAAAAACCGTCTTTCTTCGAACACTCTTGAACTTATTCGCCAACGTAGCTTGGCACATGCCTCAGGCAACCACAAGCGAACATCCGAACTGGCAAAACAGTGCAGAGAAGCCATCAAGGATGACCTCAAAAACAGGAGAGCTGCAGTACTGGTAGATGCAGCAGAAGCTGGGAAAAACATTCGTAATGCCCGCCTGTCCTTCACCAACTGCAAAACCAATATGACTGCCCACCGACATCATGATGGATCTATCACATCTTCCAGAAGGGCAATGGAGAAGATTATTCATGACTTCTACTCAGATCTCTTTAATAGCCACATCCACTTGCCCACATACCACATACCACATGATGGATATGTCGTTCCCAATGTTCTCCCTTCCGAAATCCAACATGCCATCTCGTCGGTAAAGAAACAAAGAGCACCTGGCCCAGACAAGATCAGACCTGAACACCTGAAGAACTTACCATCAGTACTCATCAATACATTGGCTCGACTCTTCACACGCTACCTGTCTGAATGCAAGGTTCCATCCCAATGGAAAACCAGCAGGACTGTACTACTATACAAGAAAGGAGACATCCACGACATTGGCAACTATCGCCCAATCTGCCTATTGTCTGTCATCTACAAACTATTCACTCGAGTCATCCTGAATAGGATTAGCAGAACACTAGATGAAGGACAACAATGTGAACAAGCTGGATTCCGAAAAGGATTCAGTACCATTGACCATATCCACACAATAACCAAGCTCATTGAGGTATCTCGGGAGTTCAAGATGCCGCTCTGTCTAACGTTCATTGATTTAAAGAAGGCCTTTGATTCTGTTGAGACGGAAGTGGTCATGGAAGCCCTAGCCAATCAGGGCGTACAAACTCAATACATCAGGATCCTTTGAGAGCTCTATTGCGGATTCACTACCAAGATCTCACCTTTCTACAAAGAAGTAATCATCCATATCAAGAGAGGGGTTCGGCAGGGTGATACCATTTCACCAAAACTCTTCAGTGCCACCCTCGAGAACATCATGCGACGACTGGAATGGGAAAACATGGGAGTGAAGATAGATGGTCGGCAACTACACCACCTCCGTTTTGCTGATGACATCGTTCTAATAACACCAAACATCAGCCAAGCGGCACAAATGCTGAACGACTTTGACTGTGAATGTGGAAAGGTCGGACTACAGCTGAATCTTACGAAGACAATGTTTATGAGAAACAGCCTTGTTCCTGATGCTCCATTCGCTCTCAACGGAACCACCATCTCCGAATGCAACAGTTATATATACCTAGGTCAAGAAATCAACATGATGAATGACCTGGCACCTGAATTGCGCAGGATGAAGCGAGCGGCTTGGAATGCCTTCAAGAGCATTGAAGAAATAACTAAAAGGACAAAGAACCTCCAGCTACGAGCACATCTCTTTGATTCCACTATTCTTCCTGCATTAACATATGCCTCAGAGACCTGGACCCTACGAAAACAGGATGAGAACGCTACTCGGGTCTCTCAAAGAGGAATCGAAAGAACTATGCTTGGAATATCACGATTCACTCAAATGAGAGATAGAATCCGGAATTCTGATCTTCGTCAACGCTCAAGAATCAGGGACGCTGTCTCATTTGACAAGACATCAAAAATCAGATGGGCTGGACACGTAATGAGGTTTACAGACAACCGCTGGACTAGAGCCATTACTGATTGGATTCCACGGGACATCAAAAGATCACGTGGACGCCCACCTATAAGATGGTCAGACTTCTTCGTCAAGACCCTAAATGATCGGTTTGAGGCTCTGCATGTTCCTAGAACAAACAGATACCATTGGGCTACGCTAGCATGCAACCGGGATGAATGGAGACGTTACTGGCACCCGCTCGAATAAATCGATGAATAACGGGGATTAAGTGATTAAGTGAAATAAGTGATCATGTAGGCACATTTCTCACAGATATCTATTATGTAAGTAACTTTAATCAGGCCATAACTGTATAATGCTGCAAAACCCAGAGGCATATGATTTTTCCTAATCTCTAGAATTATCAAAGTTGGGAATAGTTAACAAAACTTTAAATTGTAGAAAAAGAGAGGCAAAGAAATACAGTCTAAAAATGTGTACCATATAAACTTTTTGGCAATGAGACCAGTTTTATAACCTTAAAATAATCTTAAAATTAAGACAAAAGAAATGGGAGAGGGAACTTAACTGTTGGGATCCACTAATAGTGTTAATGTACTAATAAATGCAGAAATAATTGTCATTCTTATATCCTTTCTCTACTGGGCCTACTGAGATAGTCTTGAATCCAAATTTCATCATACGTAGAAATTCATAACTATCTTTGAGCACCAAATTTCTTAACTGACAAGTGAAAATAATGTATTTTAACCTGATCCTTGGTCCTGAAGTTTTTATAAAATACAATGTGAAGTACTCCCTAGAACACACAACATAGTTGTAATAAAGAAAAGATGACTGTGAATTCAAAATCTAAATGTGTCGTCTATTTATTTATCTGGACCTTATCCTGAGACTTTCGATTTACTAAAAGAATGGAAAAACAATGTTGCTACATAAACTCCACAACTGGATTATAAAAATATGCAGCTTTCACTCTCACTGGGAATACTTCTTTGAATTTATCTACCAGGACATGAGAAGCTAAACCCAGAAATTCATGTGGAGAAGAACCAAGACACTTGGTTGCAGACCTCATCTGGGCTCGAAACTATCATTACCAAACATCAACCATGTGAGTGAGCTATGCAGCACTGAGGCTAGTCAAATCTCCAGAAAACTGTAGCCTGGGTCAACATCACATGAAAAGGAACTGCCAAACAACTGCATGTAATTATGGACTCAGATAAGATAATAATTTCATAAGTCAAGAGATATTTAACATTTTGATAACTTATCACATAGCCATACATTGCCAAAAATAATGCTCAAGAAATGTATAACTTATTATTATAATTTTTCAATAATGAAGATAATTATTGTACTTTAGTTTTTCTTTCATTGCTCTATTAAGAAGACTTTAGATAATATGTCACTAGATGACAAAGGGCTAGGGAAATTTTTAAAGTTCTTTATTTTTAAAAAAGGAAGGAAAACTTTATTTCTGCAAAACTTAGTACTACTGTTTTCTTCATAAACTTCACTGTAATGCGTATTCTTTTATTAGACCATCATATATGTGTGAACAGATCTGTGAGTTCTGTTCACACATACATGAAGTCACAAACAGAAATATGTTTGCTCTAAAATCAGCCATCACAGCCAAGTTACAGGGACATGACTTAAAGACTAATTCGCTCTTACTGGTCTATGAATGGATCCAGCTTATATCCCAGTTCCTCATCCCCAGTGTCGCTGTGGATACAAAACTTAGCACTAAGTTTGTCTGTTAGCTTCCTTTTTCTAATTTTATAGACTTCCTGCATTGTCCTTAGAGCATTTTTTGACATTCTCGATATTCTCTGACCCAATCTCAAATTCGACCTTGGACTTCTAGTCTTCCTAGTTTGATCACTTCTAATTGACACTACTTTTAGATCTCCATCCTTGACTTTTCTTGCCCTCCCCTGAGTCTCTATTAAGTTTTCTGTGATCTCGGATATGGCCTTTTATTCTTTACAGGCATATATGTCTTCTCTGCCCAGCACAAAAATGAATAAAAATTATAGCAATGTACAAAACAAAGTGGGTATGTGAACCTGGGAAAATTTCCTATAAAAGGTGATAGTATCAAAATACAAAGTAGCATATTCAGTAACCAATCAAACTTTATTTTAAATATATAAAACCAAGTTTCTGATTACAAGTTACTACTTCTAAAGGACATAATTCTTGCCATCTTTGATGGGAGTTTAATCAAATATAATAAAGTGAGGGCGGTTGTCCAATTATCATGGCATGCTTGACATCAGTACATTAAAGTTGCCCTGTTTGGGGGAACTAAACCTTTCCTTTACCAAAGAGGCCACAACTAATTTAGGAACAGAGTACTTATTGTGTTTTTGCAAACTGAAGAAAATGATTGCTGTAGATTATAATAATTTAAAGATTTTTAGCATGAACAATACATTCAGTTCAGGAAATTTTCTCTTAAACATAGTAATTATTTTAATTATTTCTTCTTTAGCATTTTCCTATTGAGAATTTCTCATTTTCTTATTTTAACTGAGATAACTCCAGTCATAGAAATTTTAAATTCTTCAAAACAGCATTAGTTTTATTCTAGGTGAATTTGAAAACATTTTTTTCTTACAAAACTTCAGTTTGAAGAAATATGTTACATGTTTATTGTTACATGTTTATTCCTCAACTACGTTTTTTCTTTTTTGCCTCAATCTACATAGTGGCTGCCTTTTGATTTTCACAACTGCACATTTTCTAGTGAAGGTAATTCAAATGCCAAGTATTCAAGCTGAGGTCTAGAATGACAAAGAAGTAAATATCACAGAAAAGCACTGGCTGTTTACTGTGGACTTGACTAAGAATGCAAAAATAGCAGCTCTAATAACTTGTCATTGATGTGGGTAGAAATATTTAGATCACTAACATAAGAAACTGCAAAGAAACAAGCTGTCTGATGGAATTCTCATCAGAGTTATACACGTTTAGGAATGTTCTATTTACAAATGATTATTATGGATTTAAGTTATAATGAAGAATTAAAACTATTTGTGGGTACAACAAACCACTTAAACATGCATACAATTAAATTAACATATTTAGCCCACCCCTTATTGTTTAGTTCTCACTCTCAAAGAACCCAGCAGGCTACAGAGAGTCTCCTGCCCGCATATATGCCTGACTGGGAACACCTGTAAAGGTGATTAGAGGCTGCAGGAAAAGCATCCATCCCTCATGGAGAGCCCGGCAAGTTACTGAGAGTATCCCGCCCACATGGCAGAGACTGACAAGCTACCCGTGGCATACTTGATATACCAAAAGCAGTAACAATGATGGTCCTCATTCCCCTGACTTTGAAAGAGCCCTCAATATGCCATCCGGCTACAGTAGCACATGACAGGGATGAATGGAGATGTTACTGGTGCCCGCTTGAGCAAATCAATGAACAGTGGGGTGATAGTGATAGTGATAGCTCGCCCTGTCAAGGCCGAGACTTGCCCCCAACGAGCGGCTCTCCAGCACGGCCATGGCCCCAGAGGCACATGGACCTAATTCGCAGTCGAGCAGCTTTTGGCAGAAATGTGAATGGACTATGCACTGAACTACGGCGCTGTGCCCCTGGGAGGAAATGGGTGTCTATTTCTTCCATCTTCCCCCGCCTCCCCCACCTCCAGCAGCATGATGGCTGCAGCCTCAGAGCTTATTGGACAGCAAGGTATGAGACGGTGGTGACAGGGCAACTGTGGCCTCGTGCGATGGGGGGGCAGAACCAGCATGTCCTTCCCACCCCACCGAGGCCAAGAGTTGCCCCGCACGAGCGGATCTCTGGCATGGCCATGGCCCCAGAGGCAAACAAACCAATCTCGTAACTATGCGGCTTTTGGCAGAAATATCTCCAGACATAATTAGTAAAATATCAGAAATCCAAAAGACATGATATTGTCTTCATAACCAGAAATAGAAAACAACTTATTTCACAATGCCTTTTCAGCAGGTCTGTTTGTTGGGGGAAAATTCTAAATAATAATGGTGCATCTTTTGTTGAAATAATGAATGTAATCAAAGTAGAGAGAGAGAGAGTTAAGTGGAAATCATCTGCCTCACAGGCATCAGGAGAGTTGAGATGGGGGATATATTGGGTTTCTTGGTGGTGGAAAATGTGCACTGTTGTAGGGATGGGTGTTTGATCAT
Organism: Sorex fumeus; assembly: GCF_029834395.1. Lineage (NCBI taxonomy): Eukaryota > Metazoa > Chordata > Mammalia > Eulipotyphla > Soricidae > Sorex > Sorex fumeus. The sequence continues at coordinate 20,634,990 of NW_026606066.1, read as the reverse complement.
TGTATGACTGAGACTTAAACCTGAAAGCTTTGTAACTTTTCTCACAGTGATTCAATAAATAAATTATTAAAAACTAATAAAAATAAATAAAAACATTAAAAATTAACATTTTATTGACTCTAGAAATTATGGATGTTTATAAAGGACTGCACCTAATAGTAATCTTCCTTCATCAAGGCTAGAATTGTACTATACCTTTCTCTTTGATCACTAATATACTTTCTGTATATTATGAGCTCACATTCCATTCTACAATAGGTTATTTCTTCACTGTATATATATATATATATATATATATATATATATATATATCTTGCTAACTTTTACTCCATTACTGCATGGTATTCTAGGATGGGGAGAACTTTCAAACTTCCTATTTTCTGGAAAGAGAAGTACTTCACTCTCTTATCAATAAGGATTAAAGATTGCTTGCAGATATTCTATACCAGTGCTATTAAAATTATGATTGGAAGCCTATGTACCCATGTTTGAAATTTCTCTTAAGCAATTCTGTAAAGGTCATTGATAAAAAAGGTACTTTTTAGTTATGATCATGATTTCTAAGACAATGTACAATGTTAAGTATCCAAATATGTGGAAGTATTTGAGACTTACATGTTTATTGCTAGCTGAGTCTCTGTTTAAGTAAAAAAAGAAACAATTACATAAGTTTTTTTAACCAAAAAATTATTTTACTTATTTATATTACATTGACCTTACTTGTCAAGAAGTAAATTATTTTATTTACAATTTGGGTTCTTTTCATTTAAATGGATTCCTTTTGTTTATAATCTGCTTTTACCACTTGATTAGGTATATGTCTTTGATAAATCATCTGTAACATTGAGGCTAAAAATATTTACCTAACGTGATTATTTTAAAATTAGAAAAATGCATTTAGACAATATAGTACCTGCACACAGAAAGTAGTGATTAAATGTAAAATTTCCTAAGTTATCAGAAAATTGGTTTATATAGTATCTAAAAACATTAGGAGACATCTAAGCAGTTTTAGGTTAAGTATATCCAAAACATCAGGTTAAATGAATAACTATTTAAGTTACTCAACTTGTTTAATGTGCAATTAATATAATTTTCATGAAGATGTGAGTCAGTTAAAAAAAAGGATTTTATTGTACCTAGCAGAGGTCAAAACAACAACAGTCTTTGACACTAAGAAATCTAGTTATATTTATAAATAATTTCCTTAGGGAGAAAGTGGGAATTGGAGAGATGGTAGAGAGGTTAAGGCTCTTTCCTTGCTTAATATAAAAACGTTTTTGATTTCCAGCACTATGGTACCCCAAGCACTGCCAGAGTGATCCCTGAGCACTACCAGGTGTGGCTCTAAAACAAAACAAGAAAAAGCGGTTTAAGAATCCAGCTATTCCAATACCAGGTGTGTGTATGTGTGAATTTACGAAAGCATGAATTAATAGAAAATTTGTTCATGCACATTTATAGCAGCATTATTTACAATAGTCTAAAGACAAGAATGTTTAGATGAATAAGCAACAAATTGAATAAACAAAATATGGCATTGTCATATAACAATCTTTTTCAGCTATGAAGAACAATGAAACTTTGGTATATATTCTATAACCTTTAAAAATAATGTTAATTTAAAATCAATCAAAAAGATGGCATATATCATTTGATTCCAATCATAAGAAATGTCCAGAAGAGGCACATAAACATAAATATAAAATATTGTTGGTGGGTTGGAAATGAAGGGGATTAAGAAGTGATAGTGAAGGGAAGAGACTTATTTTTGAGGTGAAAAAAATAATTTTGAGGTGATAAAAGTGGTCAACATTGATTGTGTTGATGATTGTATGATTTCGTGCAAATATGTAAATATTATATATCACAGAATTGTAGCCCTAGGAGGGTGAATTAAGTGGTTTTTAAATTGTATCTTAATAATGCTTTTACCAAAAAGAGTGGTTAAACAATGGGAAAAGCTTCAAAACTATGTAAGTAGTACTTTGTGTGTCTGGCCTGACTCAGCACGATGATAATGATCTTGGAGCCATAAAAAAGGGGTAAGTACTGATTCTGGAGTGCTCCTACTTAACTATTTCTTAGGGTTCTGGTGAATTCTACATTAGCTTGTAAGATCATTTCACTTGATAATATCTGCAGAAAATAGAATGGTGATGTATATCATCAAATGCTTACAAAAGCATGACTCATATGGAGGCACATCTCTGCTACATATATACAAAATGAGAAGAATTTTCATTTTTGTTTACTTTTCTCTTTAATATCTTTAACGATCAACAAACAAGTGTTTAATCCCTGGATGCAACTAACTTTTCAGAGAAACAACTTGTCAAAGTGGGGGAAATGTGTTTTCAGAGAAAAAACTTGTCAAAACAAGGAAAAAGTTGATAATGAATCTGATTATTTAATCTGTGGTACTATCAATTACAGCAATAATACAGAGTACTTTGTAAAAAGAATCTAATTGCACTTGGTGTTTATCTGGTTTAGCATACATAAAATCTGTCACTGTCACTGTCCTCCCATTGTTCATCGATTTGTTCGAGGGGACCCAGTAACGTCTCCATCTTGAGACTTGTTGTTACTGTGTTTGGCATATCAAATACGTCATGGGTAGCTTGCCAGGCTCTGCCGTGCGGGCGAGATACTCTCGGTAGCTTGCCAGGCTCTCCGAGAGGGGCGGAGGAATCGAACTCGGGTCGGCCATATTGGCTGCATGCAAGGCAAACGCCCTACCCGCTGTGCTATCGCTCCAGTCCCAGCATTCATGAAATACAAAACAAAATGTTCTTCTGACTTTACAACATACTTGAGTGTAACTTGAACACATACTTGAGTGTAGGATAACATTGATTTGTCCTTTCTTCCTTCCCACAGGGATCTTAGGTTTATTGGGTTTCTCCCATCACAGTACTCCCATTCCTCTGTGTTTACCTGCAACTTCTTTGTGCTCTGTTGACTTGTAAATATTGTTTTTCTCTTCTCCTTATGTCCTTTGCATAGTTAATTCAGAGCAATGTCCTTTTTGTATGGGCAAAAGAAGACAGTTAATGCTACTTTTATGTAACATGGGAGTTAATTGACTCCAGATAATATTACGTTTGGAGAATCTGTTCTCTTTTTTTTTTTTTAAGTTTTTTTCCCCTTTATTTTATTTTATTTTTTTTTTACAGTTGTAGATTTACAATTTTTTGTGCTTTGGTTTCAATTATACAATGATCAGATACCCATCCCTCCACCAGTGCCCATTTTCCACCACCATGGATAATATCCCTCCCACCCCCATCCCCCCATCCCCCCTGTCTCTGTGGCAGCTGTTCTCTTAACCTAAGCCTCAGTTGCCCTTACTTCCTAGCACCCCAAAAACACGGTCCCAATGACGGACTAGATGGATCCAGGGCAAGCTGTGAGCTATGTGCTACCCTGGCATTGAAGTGGGTCTGGCCAAAGCACCATAATAATTAATTATAAGTTAAGAGCATGGTCATGGACAAATTCTATCATGATCCAAAAAGTAATATCTAGATTCGAATCCTGCTAGGGTTAGGAATGATTGATCCAGCCTGAGCACTATAGTCTGAGTCAGTGGAGAGATGTCCCCTGGGAGTCGCCCTACAAGCCTCAATGTATCTCTTACTGTGCCCATTCAAAATAATTAATATTAAGAAGAAGAATTAAGATGTTAATTGTTATTGGACTAAGGAGAGGAGAAACACCTAGGTGGGATTTCTGCCCTTGAGCCTGATTGGCGATCAGGAAGGACTTTGGATAGGTTGATGCACTACTCTCAATGCTGGAGAGTTGGGGAGGGATGAGAGAGAGAGACCAGAGCAGCAAGATGGAGTGCAGAGAGATTAACAACGGGGCAAAGGGAGAAGAATGTAGGGGAAGAACCCAGGAGCAGGCTTGCGGAGAGATGAGAGATGCGGCTGTGAGTGGGAGCACAGAGAGATGAGCAGGAGAGACAGGAGGACAGTGGGAATGAGGGGCAGACTGAGACTAGAATGAGGGGTTCTGTGAGACTGGAAAAATTGCTTGGGGAGAATGAATAAACAGAAACTGATCATCAATAAACCAGGTTGGCACTCACTTCCTTCTTCGTCTGCCCCATGGTATGGGCTGCCCCGGGTTGGGGAGGGGCCCACATCCACCAAACCCAGGTGGTGAGGGGAAGAGTCGCCCACTTGGGTGACACAAAACAAAAATGATTAACATATTTTTCTGAAATGCAAGGAAAAGTACACATATAATCAGTTTTTTGTTTGTTTGTTTTGCTTTTTGGGTTGCACCTGGAGATGCACAGGAGTTACTCCTGGCTCAGCATTCAGGAATTATTCCTGGTGAGGGTGCTCGGGGGACCATATGGGATGCTGGGAATGGAACCTGGGTTGGCCATATGCAAGGCAAACACCCTACATGCTGTGGTATCACTCCAGCCCTTATAATCACAGTTTTCTCTGATACATGCGTCATGAAAAATTGTCTGTGTTCTGCTGCCTATGTAATGTGAAGTCTAATCTACAACAAAGCTTGTGATGGGCTCTTACATGACTGTACAGATGGAAATTCTGATAATACTGAAAACTAAAAGTAGAAATATGATGCCTATCTTTGAATTTCTTATTTCCACAAAAAGGAATATCATGACTTTTATTTCTTTGATTATTATTTTTTCCATTATTGAGAGTGAGACTTCAGACTCTAAAACTCACACAAAACATAATGAGAAATAATGAAATCCTGTTCATCATAAAAATATTATTAGTTATAGTAATTGCTGAATCAGAGAGAACTGAAAGCCTTGCAGCTAGCAGCTAGCAGATAGTATAAAAAGCAAGTATAGATACAGACAACTTGAGATAATAGTAGGCTTTGTGAATCGAGGACATCTAATTTTACTTGTAGTGTGAAGTACCTGGAGCAAACAGTACTTTACTTTTACCAACTGGTAAAAAGAAAAAGGGTTTGAAACAGAGTCCTTTCTCTGACTAATATGTTTTTTAAGCTTTGACTGTCTTTGTTTCTGTGATAGAAGACTGGAAGTTTATAAGATTAATAGAGTCAACAGAATATATGACCTTTCTACCACATTTTAATTAAAGCAATTTTAAAACAGAATTTACTAGCTAAATGTTTTAAGCAATTATAGTATTATACGAATAAAATGGAATTTGAAACTAGTTCAGATATTTTTAACAAAGAGACCTATCTCGTATATAATAAATACCGCACTGTAGCACTGTCCTCCCGTTGTTCATCAATTTGCTTGAGTGGGTCTAGTAATGTGTCCATTGTGAGACTCGTTGTTACTGTGTTTGGCATATCGAATATGTCACTGGTAGCTTGCCAGGCTTTGCGGTGCGGGCAAGATACTCTCGGTACCTTGCTGGGCTCTCCGAGAGGGGCGGAGTAAACAAACCTGGCTCGGCCGGGCCGGTGGCATGCACAGCAAACATACCCTACCCACTGCACTATCACTCCAGCCCTAATAAAGGGAAATAAAAAAAACTAATAAAGGGAATTCTGTTTCTTAAGATTATATTATTCTATTCCTTTTTGGGTCACACCCAGCAATGCTCAGGGATTACTCTTGGCTTTGCACTCAGGAATTACTCCTGGCATTGCTCAGAGGACCATATGGGATGCCAGCGATCGAACCCGGGTAGGCCGCGTGCAAGGCAAATACCCTACCCACTATGCTATCACTCCGACCTCTTAAGATTCTAATATTGGACACTACACCTGAGGATGTATTAGGAAAAATAAGTCTATTTTTAATATAGGACTTCAGGATAGACTACGTTAACTATGCTTGAGTCTACAACTTAGTCTATTACATGTTTTTTCCCCCAAATATAGATATTTAAGGGAGTTTCTTTTGGTATGAGTATTTCTCTACATTTTATGATAAGATTTTTAAAAATAAAATTTTAGGTAACACCTGAACTTATAAAAATTAGTGTAGAATTTTTTCCAGTCAGGTTGGCTCTGTCTGGTTAACTTTTTTGATCTAGTAGTTTAGGGAATTCCTTACAGTATAAAAAACACATACATTCTATAATGCATTTGTGATTTATAATTCTATATTTGTATGTATTGATACACACAAATATCTACTATTTAGATAGTATATGTACATATATGTGTATGCATTGAAAGAGAGGCATATATAGAGAGACAGAAAGGGAAAGAGAGAATAAATAAAAAACCATAACTGAGCACTTGAATATAGATGTGACTTACAGTGACTAACTTATTTGGTATTTAAGTTTTCTTCAATTTTTTTGAGAATGGAATAAAAGTTATTCCATCAGTCTATTAGAATTGTCTTATTTGTATAGTTTGTATAGGCAGTTCTCAGTAAGCAGATTTGTCTTATATCCTACTGTTTCATGACTATCTCCATTACACAGATATTAAGCAATCTATTGAGATCTATGATTCTAAACATAGCTTGCTATGGTATGCTAATCTGTGGGAGACAAAAGCTGTTCTCTATATTCAAAGCTGGTGTTGTTAGAATTTCATTTTTATGCACTTTTCTCAACATGTACCTTCTACTGGCTGCCTAGATTTGGAAGCATGTTTTCTCCTTGAATGAAAGTATAAAACCAAGAGCTTAGCTTAAATAACTCCTCATTCTAAAGCAATACCAGGCAACTTGTGGTAACAGTTTTGCCAACTGGAGCTAGTTCAAAGAAGACAGGTGATATGGTGAGATATAGAAATCCTACAGTTCCCTCATTACTCTAAAACAGAACTAGATCCTCTTCAACATTCACTGAGTATACTGTTTAACACTGATTTCTGTGCATTTCACAGACTTTGTCTCTGAAAGGTAGCTATAGTATTGTTAGAGAACTTGAAAAATATTAAATTAACTGCTGAAACATGGCAATGAATGAATGTTATCAGTATTAGCCAATGACACTTATGAAAAGTGTAACTAAATCTAAGGAGATATATATAATCAATCTCTCACTGATTCTGTGCCCATGGATACTTTCTCTAATTCTCATTCTGATGATCTTGAAAATAAGCAATTTGGGTGAACCCTACAGCACTTTCTAGGACCAACTGTTATTTGCATAATATTTATGACTTGAAAAATATTTTCACAAATCTGTATAATTTAATCCATACACTAGAGATTGCTATTTGTGCCATTCCTCTTTAATAATTCAATTTTTTAAAAAAAAAACTCTCATATGTCACCTTGAAATAAATGTACCATCCATAAATAAGATTCCTTAAAACTTGGAGCCTGGACTGATAGTACAAGTATGGTGTTTGCTTTGCATGCAGATGACCCAAATTCAATGACCAGCACACCATGTAGTCTCCTGAGCCCACCAGGAATGAGCCCTGAACCCAGAGCACAAGGTAAGCCTTAAGCATAGCTGGGTGTGGTCCCCAAACAAATAACAACAAAAAACTTATTCAAGTATTGTGGGCACTAGTGTTGTAATTAATGCATCTCATTTTTAAGTGTATTTAATATATTTGACTATTTTTGCAATATTATCATTTAGCTTTTGTATTATATGCCACAGGGGGAAAATATAAGACAAAAAATTAGGTAAATCTCTAAAGTCTGTCATTTATTGAACATTTACTATGTGATTTGTAATCATTATTATTACCTGCAATATATCTTTCAAGTTTATAGTAATATTATTTCTGTTTCTTGGACTCTACAGAGAGATAGTACAACAGGAATTGCACTTGCTTTGCACAAAGTCAACACAGTTTCAATCCCTGACACCAAATATGGTCCCCTAAGCAGGCCAGAAGTGACTTATGAACACTGAGTCAGGAGGAAGCCCTGACAACAGCTGAGTGTGATCCAAAGATTTAAAAAAATGTGATTTCTGATAATGAATGAAACTGGACTGTAAGTTCATCTTCAACTATAATGTAAGGGTAGAGTCGTATTTGAAACGTACTCTAAGCTAAGGGTAGAGTCATATTTGAAACGTAGATAAAATTAATCCTCAAACTAATGTTCTCTCAATTATTATACACTTATATAATATCTTTTTAATAGCTTATCTTTTTTAATCAAATGTGTATGAAAATGGTTTGCGAAAAATGTGTCTTTATATACATGTGTATGTATATATGTATATATGTAAATATGTGTACATATATATAAAAGTTAAAACCAACTGATGCAGTTAAAATAAGGCACCTACCACCTCACATACTTGATTTTACAAGTAATCTTCCTTAGTAAATGACTTGCCATGCCCGCCTTTAGGTTGTCCTTATTCCATTCCTTTCGATAGATGCTTTAGCATTGCTCTAAAGTATAAATAAGATGAACACATTCACAAAATATCTATGCTATTCTAGGCTAAAATTCAATTTCCCTCCTCAGGAGACCACACTTCAAGTGCACAAACTAATTAACCATAACCAACTGATGTATGGTACATTGCTGAAGAAGGAGACCAGGGAGTCCTGCACAATTATCTCTTCTGGAAGGCTGCTAGGAGTTTTCCTTCCTTTATAAAACAGCAGTATTAAAGGGAATAAGATAAAGTCAAAAGAATAGGGAAGTTTAAATCCCTCAGAATGAAGAATTAGAGCTACACAGAGATGAGTATAGGAAGAGCCAAACAGAACCCTCTTTCTCTCTCTCCTTCCTCTCTCCCATCTTTGATGTTTGAAAAAAGGAAAACACTTTCATTTTTATTCCATCAAAATACATCTTCGTATTTCAGTTTACATATATACTAGATGGTGAGTGAGTCTTATTTTAATGAGAATAATACTAGAAATGATATTTCTAGGAGAGATCATTTGACTTTCCTTTCTCTTCCAATTAGTGAAGTTAACAATGAAAGACATTGGCTACTGCTAGGAATATCCATGGTGTTTAGAGTTTGGGATTTCAGTTTATTCTATTACTAAAAATCAGAATAAAAAGTAGAATGCTTTTATAAGTCTCCAATTGTCTATATATATGTGAATGAAAACACTGTATTTCAAAATATCATAAAATAACACAAAAAATTTACTTACAATTTAACAGGACCATGTTTGCTCTATTCTTTTTTAAGTTCCAAGAATTATAACAGTCAAACTTACTAATGTGACAGTGCATGATGTTGCTTGGTGGTTACAGGCTGACAGCCACAATGACATATTTTTATAGTTTGGGTGTCTCCTCACTCCCTGTAACCCCTCAGAGAGCTTTACAACCAATTTGAGCTCATCTTGATCAATTAAATTGTCACTGCCATAAGACTATTTTTCTGTAGCTATAACATAAGCACCGTGATCTATCTTCCCTGTTTAGTCTCTAACCCGCAGCCTGCTACATCTCTTACATGTTTGACTTTCAGCTCTACCTTTAAAGCTCAGAGCAAGTATCTGTCTACATTTTTGTACATTATTCAAGCTCTTCACAAAACCTGTAAAGAACAACTGTAAACAATGAGATTAATTATTTGATTTCAGAAACTCTGGAAATAACTGGAAAATTATTTTAAGAAGGTGACATATAAAGTCATATGACATATAACTATATCATTGGTGATGCTGCACATCAAAAAGCAAATACATTGTTTTACTTCACACAGATAATGTATTACTCAGTTAACTTAACATATTATATTTCTGCTGTCTGAAAAACTAATTTATAGAAATACAATATATGTAACATGGAAATGTGATACATATAATAAATAAAACCTCATTTGTCTAATTTCACTCAAGTAACAAAAACTATAAATTTAACAATATGAGAAAAATTAATTTTGTATTCTAAGCAACAGTTATTTGACCCAAGATTCACTGTATCACTGTATCACTGTCATCCCTTGATCACTGAATTACTCAAGTGGGCACCAGTATCGTCTCCATTCATCCCAGTGCTGAGATATTAGCAGCCTTCCCTTACTCATCTTTTCCCAATGATTGGAGGCTCTTTCAGGGTCAGGGGAATGAGACTGGTTGTCGTTACTATATTTGGCATATTGAATATACCACGGGAGCTTGCCAGGCTCTGACTATGTGGGTGGAATACTCTTGGTAGCTTGGTAGGCTTTTCGAGAGACATGTATTTATGTATTTCTCTTTATGATTTGTTGCCTACTATCTGAACCCTACCAGATATGGTGTAGTAATTGTGGAAAATGGGTAGGAAGTGTCTTGTAATGTGTTTGGTCCAGAAAGTGTCTTATAATGTGTTGTGGTAGTGGAAGTCGGCTGCCGGGGCTGGATCCCTTGGGTGGGGAGGGCTCTCCACTACCATTACTAACCAACCACTGCCATGCTCCAGGCCGCTTTCCCAATGCTCAGGCCGAGCCTCACACATGAATGAAGTCTCACGGAACCCAGGTAATGGGGAACTTCATTACCTTGGACTCTGGACTCAACGGGACCCAGGAACAGAGATCCTCTGCCTGCTTCCCCCAGTCTCCAGTGACTCAGGGATCAAACCTATAAGCCACACCCTGCGTGCACCAGATAATCTCCTCATGGGCCACCCTCCAGAAATCAGGATGCTCCTCCCAGACGGGAGTATAAAAGGAGGCTCCCAGAACCATGATCCAAGATTACCACTTTTAATATAATGCACAGAAACCTTTTTTCTTGTGTTGCACAGAAATGATTCAATAAATTTTGTGTGTACCAGATGTATAATAAGTGTTTATCTTTATGTTCCAATATTTAAATATGTCAAATAAAGGTAGATAATTTGATTTTTTTTAAATTTTCAATTCTAACCTTGAGTGGTCATTCATTCTTATGATTTCACTCTATCTCAAATAATTTATCTTGAAAACTTCCCAATTCATGTCTTTCTCCTCCTTTCCATTCTACTTTACTTTTTCAGTCTTATCCTAAGTTTGTTATTTCCGAAAGTGATCTTGCGAAATTGATTCTAAATTAAGTTTTTAAGCCATACCATGCATCATCAAGGCTGGATCCTGATGTCATTGATTTATCCTCTTCTTTGCTTTATTACCTCAAGCTAACAGATTTTCATTTCAAATGTTTCTTGTATGTATCTGTTCTATGCTATCATCAATTTATCTTAATAACTTCCTTCTGGGGAAATATTAAACACATAAACACTTCAGGCCATTGTTCATTTTTAAAGTTCCAAATGGGGTAAGAGCGATAGGACAGCAGGGAGGGTGTTTGCCTTGCATGTGGCTGACCTAGGTTCTATCCTCGGCATCCCATATCATCCCCCAATCCCTTGCAGGAGTGATTCCTGAGTGCAAGGCCAGCAGTAAGCTCTGAGTACCTCCAGGTGTAGCCCAAAAAACAAAAACAAAAACAAAATTAAGTTCCAAATATACCAACAATGCCAAAATCATTAGACTACAAACTCAAGTTCTAGTTCCCTTCCTTATTCACTTTACAGATAAGCTTTCAGAGTTAAGCATAATAATATACAAATTTTATCTATACAATATTATATATACATACATATAATATCTAAATATATGCAGAAGTATAAACATATTTGTGTACATTTATAAATATATATGTTTATTACTGTGGTTTATAGTATTATTGCTGATAAGGTTTTATATATAACAAACACTACCACTTTTCAGCACCACCTCCTCCTCTCAGTTGAACACTTTTGAACTCCATTATTGAAGTTGCCCTCTTCCTGTATAACCACTCTTACCGCCTCAAGTGACATGTTCCCTACTGAATAACAGTTACCATGTTTTTCGTTTCCATATACTATATACATATATGTATATATATGTATGTATGTATGTGTGTGTTTCTGTGTGTGTATGTGTGTGTGTGTGTAGCAGCTTTTGTAGAAGCTGACTAATAGGTGGAAGACAAATGGGGATGGGGGATGGGGCACTGTTGGAGGGAAGTGGACACTGGTGAAGAAAAAGGTGTTGAAACTTTGCATATCTGAAATCCAATCATGAATAACTTTGTGATATCACAACGATTAAATAAGAATAAAATAAATCATTTCATTCCTGCCAAGGGGTCAGGCTTGGGGGTCGGGGGCTGAGAAACTGGGGATGATGGTGGAGAGAAGATCACAGTAGTGGTGGGACTGGTGTTGGAACACTGTATGACCATAATAACCATCATTGTCACTGTCCTCCCATTGCTCATCGATTTGCTCAAGTGGGCCCAGTAATGTCTCCATCATAGTGAGACTTGTTGTTACTGTATTTGGCATATTGAATACATATTGCCAGGCTTTGTTATGAGGGCAAGATACTCTTGGTAGCTTGCCAGGCTCTCTGAGAGGGGCAGAGGAATCAAACTCTGATCGGCATTGTTGGCCGCTTGCAAGCCAAATGCCCTACCCACTGTGCTATCGCTTCAGCCCAATAATAACCATAATAACTGTATTATTAACAACTTTGTAAAAAATGTTGTTTAAAATTTTTTAAATAAATAAATAAATATCTCCCATTATAAGTCAGGCTTCTATGAGAGATTTTTGCTTATGATTTAAAATTTTTTTCATTGCCATGAATTCACGGTATAATAATATCTGCCCCTATAAAGAACTCCGTAAGTTTTATGTAAGACTGAATGAAGCAGATCATGGTCTGTGGTATAAGCCAGATGCCAGTTTCTGTTGCTCATACTCTCTTTTTCAATGAGTGTTTTCAGTCCAGTTACCTATAACATAAGTATTATGCCATGGACTCTGCAGGTGGTGCTTTATATTTGCATCAGTCTTTAAATCATTAACATTTAAATTTCACATATATTTCTTCAAAAATGTTAGTGACATTTGGGTCACGCAGACTTTTAAAATAGCTTGATGTCAAAATAAGAGTAAAACGATTTGATTTTGGTCACCTATAGGTTACCTTGAATGGTCAAGAAAAATGATTAGGCTCATTAATTTCATTGAGAGAAATTAGAAAGTTTTTACATACACTTCTAAGTCAGAATGTAAGGTACTGCTATATAAACACAATGCAAAATTAAATTTAGTAGTTTTAAAAATATTCAGGAAGCAATCAAGAGAAGGAGAATAAAAAGAGAAGACAGCAAAACACTAAGTATAGGATATAAGACCCAATAGGTGTCCTTTAAAGCCTTCTAGTCATTGGACCCAGATTTTATTTCTATGCTTTTTATAACTTTCAGTTTTAAAGGATTAGGAATAAAATGCTGTGCTATTACAAAACTGTTAATGTTTTATTATTTCTATAATAAAAAAATTAGAGCAGGTCACAGAGGTATTTTTCTTTCAAAATGATACATAATTTTAGTGTCATCTAATAAAAATCCCAACAAGTGTTCCTGATGTCAGAGTAGGAAGACAGATTAATTATATCAAATTAAAGTTTAGAAGGAGACCCAATTATATCAGAGGTGTGTGATAAAATTAGGACATTAAATTTGTGGGTGATGTTAGGTTATTTTTAAATGATTATGGAATAAAGTTATTAAAATATCTTCATCCCCCTCTATAACCATACTTTATAACAAAATAAGTTGTCATATGGTTGAATTTTGAAAATAAAAATAAAATCTTATGGCCTGAGGATATGGTACTGTGTTTGAGTATATGCTCTATGTGTATAAGGTCCCAAATTTGATCTTTGAATCTTGCATTAAACCCAGAATATCAACAGGTATGATCTTAATGGATCTTAATTTCCATAAGATTGGTCTAAGCAAGGAATTTTCAGGCATTCACAGCCTCATTGATGGAATAATGGCAAGATACCCAGAGCACAGGTGACTGTATTCTCTATAAAATTGAAATAGAACCACAAAATAATGGGAGCAATGTTAACTTTTATTCAAAACCGAATAGCCAAAGTCTCTTAAGCAAAACACTGAAAAATCAGAACAATGAAGTGCATTCTAACCACTTATAAGTTAAAAACCTTCATATGTCAAAACATAAAAAAAGAAAACTAGGTAAACTATTTAGAAAAGGAAATGTCTTTCTATACATTTATATATAAACACATGTGTACAACATAGATAGATACATGTGATACATGGATACATGTGATTGAATATATGCACGCATATAAAGGGAGAGAGAGTAAGAAAAAGAATTTACAAATAACCTGAAGGACATAAATTAGAAAAAATTGGCATAAAGAAATAAGTCTTCCCAAAAGGTATTCAAATATCAATAAATACCTGAAATATCCAACTGTTTTACAAATAAAAGGGACCCAAAGTAACATACTGAGATGTCACTGAGTCTGATAAAGATTGGAAAATAATAACCATTGTTGATATGGGAATTGGAAATTGAAATCGGTGCTGAGTATAAATTGGTTCAAAATTCAAGAAAGCAATTTTGAAACTATATAAAAAAATCTATTGAAATGGTCTAGCAAGTCTTTTAATATCAAAGACACATAATCTGTCAGTTATGCAAATATATGTAGAACCTATGACAGTATATTTTATACTTTTGTTTCAATTAGCATAGGGTTAGTATTTATGTAGGAAAATGAGTTATTTAGTCCATAACATTATTTTAACCACCAGTCTGCAGATCACTGCTGGTCTGCAGAAGTAAAAAATAAAAACCATTTGTTTACTGCAGAGGATGTTAAGATCCAGCCCATGGACAGTATACTGGGTCCAATAAACATCTAGAGGCAGCATCATTTACATGTTAGAATTTAAAGTTCAGGAGGACCTATATTTATTTAAAAAAAATTGTAATCTACTCTGCTATCTGAATCAGGAATAAAAATAATAGCAAGTTAATATGGGTCTTACAAGAAATAAATGCTCTAATAAGTATATTTTATAATGGCATCTCAAAAAGAGCAATCCATGTTTAAAAACTTACTGAGAAATATTAAGCAATCAATAAAATAAGGTCAATAAATTGTAAATAAAAATATATTGATAATATTTCCTACACATGAAATTTTCACTGACATGCAGTAAAATATATAAATGAAAAAATTCATATAAATGCTGAGGCAGCACAGAATTAACATGAAGATCAATGGAGTGATAAAAAATAAGCAATAAGCCATTGGAGTTTAGAAGCAAAGTTTTAATGAAAACTTCTTAGAAAAGGGGTTAAATTCAATCCTACAACCAGAAATAGAGTCCAATTGTCTGGAAAGAAGGTAGAAGCATAAGAAGCTTAATTAAATTTTGTAGTTATTATCAAAATTATTAACAATTTTCCAATCTTGTACATTAATTCTTTTTCTAAATCTTTTTTTTCCTCTATGGGAATACCTTCATGAATCATTTTGATTTTGTCTCTTTACTATTCAGATATTTGTTTTCTTCCTTAAAAAAAAAAAAAGGTTTGCTCTTCAAGCCCATGTTCTTCCTTGAATAAGTATCTTGCTTATGTGTCTCTGTTTCTTTGCTTGCTAATTTCTCCTCTGGAGAAACCTATGTTTACTCTTAAACATACACTTCTCTCTTTCTCTCCCCCCTCACATCTTTCTAAATAAGTCTCAATGAAAACTATCCTGAAAATATAATGGAAAAACGGAGAAAAATTTAATACCTCCATACAAGTTAAAAAATGGGATAGTAAGCATCCAGTTTCCTTAGCTCAATAATGTACATCAACATTCAAGCATTCTTATTCTTTGTAATACGCTGAACAGTATCCAACTTCAACTCAATGCTGGTTTTTTTTATTACCAATGACTTTGTATATGTAGCTGAAAGACATCTATAAAAATATTTTTGTTCCCTCCGGCACGGCCATGGCCCTAGAAGGACAAGGACTTAATACAGAAATCCAGCAGCTTGGAGCAGAAAAGCGAATGGACTATGCATTAATCCGCGCCATCTTGCCTGCCCGGAGGGGAAAGGGTATTGCCCCATTCGCCCTCTCCTCTCTGGAAAGAAAGACGGTGGCCGCATGGGAGCCTGGTGGAGAGCAGGTCTGAGCCGGGGGTGGGGGCTCCATGGATACCTAATGGGGCAGGGGGCGCTCCGGCCTGTCCTTCACGCCCGACCGAGGTCACCAGTTGCCCCCCACGAGCGGCTCTCTGGCACGGCCACGGCCCCAGAAGCACAGAGACCAATCTCTTAATTATCTGACTCTCAGTAGAAATACTTGCAGTGTTAATAAATAAAATAGCAGAAATCCAAAAAATAAAATATTTTTGTTGTTTTTATTGTGATGGGTCTACAGAGTGTCCTCCCAGACTTTGCTTTATTTTGCCTTAAACTCAGAATAAGGACTAAAGAATTTTGTTCAAAATGTAGAGAAAGTTTTGCATAAATCGAATCATTCTTCATGAGCATGTTTTTATTTATATTAATTTAAATTTATCATGGTTGGAGCAATAACACAGCAGGTAGGGTGCCTGCCTTGCACACAGCCAACCCAGGTTTGATTTCTCCGTTCCTCTTGGAGAGCCTGGCAAGCTACCAAGAGTATCCCGCTCACAGGGCAAAGCCTGGTAAGCTCCTCATGGGGTATTCGATATGCCAAAAATAGTAACAAGGCCCACAATGGAGACGTACTGGTGCCCGCTCGAGCAAATTAATGAACAATGAGAGGACAGTGCTACAGTGCTAAATTTATCATTGTTTTACAATGTTCTAACATTTTGGGTGTGCAACTTTACACTTCTAATGTGTATAAAACTCACTTCACTCACCACCAACGTTCCAGTGACATCACATTATTAAAATGACCTTTCTACTCACTTCTTTTTTCTCAGGATTGCTTTGGTTAATCATGATTTTCTGTGTTTTCATAAAAATATTAGGATTGTCCTCCTATATACTTGAAAAATGACATTTTTACATTTTTAAGAACTTCAAAAATACTTTAGAAAGAAACCAAAACACAGAAAATTGTTAAAACATTATTAAAAGGCATAGAAGAAACAAACAAAAACAAAAGAAAGATACTGAAATAAAATTATATTCTATTTTCATGGCTTGAACAAATTAATAGTTAAAACGGTCCTGATTATCTAAAGTGATTTACAGGTTATACATAAATTATATTAAGAAGTTCTTTTTATGGTTACTGTTGTTTATTTTCTTGTTTTGGGGTCACTTCTAGCTGTGTTTAGGGTTTACTTCTGACTCTACACTACGAGATGACTTCAATAGGGTAATGGGTACTATATTTGTTGTTGGGGATTGAGTCCAGGTTGATCAGGTTCAAGGCAAACACCCTACCTGCAATACTATCTCTCCAGCCAATATTAAGAAATATTTCAAAAATTAAGAACACTATAAATACTCAAATTGCACATTTCAGAAAGAGTCAGTTTTGTGGCTCATTGTGACAGTACAGTGGGTAGGGCACTTGGTTTGCACATGGTCAACCCTGGTTTGATCACTGGGGTCCTATATGGTCCCCCAAGCACAGCTAGAATGATCCCTGACTGGAATGATTAGTGTGAGTCAAAAATAAAATGAAACAAAAAGTTGGCTTCAATAATGTCTTCCCCACATTAAAATATAAATGTAACTATAAAGATCTAGAAATTATGAAATGATTTATAAATTTTCAAATCTACCAAATAGAATGGGCTGGAGCGATAGCACAGCGGTAGGGTGTTTGCCTTGCACGCAGCCAACATGGTCAACCTGAGTTCGATTCCTCCGCCCCTCTCAGAGAGCCTGGCAAGCTACTCGTGATATATTCGATATACCAAACACAGTAACAGCAAAGTCTCCAATGGAGATGTTACTGGGCCCGCTCAAGCAAATTGATGAACAGTGGGAGGACAGTGACAGTGACAGTGACTACATAGAATGTTGGTAAATATGCCAGTTCACAATTGAAGGCTTAAAGTTGTTGCTGGAAATTAATGTTACTATGGGATTAAGGATTTTAAAAAAAGTATACAAATAAGCTGCAAGAAATTAAAAAGGAAATAAAAATGCTCTCTAGATATAAAGTGCAAGGAAAGTAAGAAAACACATGAGTAGGAAGGATGTTGTTTTAGCAGAAGAAAGAATAGTAATTTTGTTCACAAGAGATTGTTGAATGATTTCAGTATAAGGAGTGAAGAGATAGTACAGGAAGTGAGGCACTTGCCTTTCATACAGCTATGATGGTTGCAAATCTGGATTGAATCCCAGGTCTGCACATGGTTCCTTAAGCACCACCAGGAGTCATTCCTGAGCACAGAGCCAGGAAGAGCCTTCTAGCACCACCATAAATGTGACTCCAAAGTAAGGCAAAATAAAACAAACTCAGAAAGAGAAAAAGATGAAGAAAGAAAAATAACCTAAGTTGGTACTTCAAAGGTTACTAGGGGACTGTATAGAGAAAAAAATTAAAAGTAAGGGTAAGAAGAGGGTAGGGAAGCTAAATTTAGGTGGTCAAACAGGATGAAATTAAATACATTCAATTATTAAGTTTGGAAAGTGAGTTTAATATAACTGTGTATTGAGACAAAGTTAGAAATTGGTTTCCATTTTGGTCTAAAAAGACTAAGCTTTCTTAGATTATTAGTCTTTACATAATAAGAGAAATTAAGAGGCTTTTAAAAACCTATTAAATAATGTATCTAGAGAAATTCTGTGTTATCAGAATATTTTCCTATACTTCATGCTCTTTGAGATCTCTGATCAAGGATATACGATCTTCTCAATATATTAAAATAGTAATTTCTTTTCCCTTTGCAAGTAAAATATAAGCTATAGTAACACTGAAATATTTTAATCTTTTTGAAAAACAGGTATAAATACATTCAAACCACAAAACAAAACACTTTACTGTGTAAGACTGATTATTCAAGTCTGATGATGACATTCTGAGTTGAATGTCGTCTGGACTGAAAAACTGGGATCATAGTGTCTTGTTAAATATTATCCTTCTTTCCTTCTTCTTCTTCTTCTTCTTCTTCTTCTTCTTCTTCTTCTTCTTCTTCTTCTTCTTCTTCCTCCTCCTCCTCCTCCTCCTCCTCCTCCTCCTCCTCCTCCTCCTCCTCCTCCTCCTCCTCCTCCTCCTCCTCCTCCTCCTCCTCCTCCTCCTCCTCCTCCTCCTCCTCCTTCTTCTTCTTCTTCTTTTTAATGTAGGAGTACTGCTATTTATTCAGCCATTGATTAAGCTCATTACATTGGGCTACCGAGAGTATTCGATATGCCAGACACAGTAACAACAAAGTCTCCAATGGAGACGTTACTGGGCCCGCTCGAGCAAATCGACGATCAACGGGAGGGCCTTTACCTTTTACCTTTACCTTTACATTGGGCATGAACTCCACAAATATATACAGTCTTCCTTATTTCTTCAGAAATGCTTCTAATCAAATGCTTAAATACTTAAACCATACAGAAGTTTAACTTAGGTGTGCAACACCAACTTCACCAGAAATTAGACTAATCTATTTATCTGCACAAATCTAATCACAGAAACAAGAGACTGATTCAATAAACAGAGCAATATATTCAGAAGTGTTTATTTCTAATTATGCCAGCCTATCTTTTTAACTCATTTACAGATTACTTATTTCAAGAATTCTAACTCGAGTTTGTCCTTTTAACTTATGATATAAATTTTAAAACAAGAAACTTAAGTTTCATGTGGGGAAATGGAATTTAGAGTATGCATTCTAAAATAAGAAATGTTAACATAAGGATTATTTTAAGCTAAAAGTAATACAAAAAAAAGCAGAAGAACAAAATCTCCTCTTTTCTGTCCATCTCTACCAGAAGGAAAACATGTTCATTACTCACTGAAGTCAACTCAACCAGACTCTTATCAGTCTCCAGGTAGCACCTACAGGAATCAACCTACAAAACTTCACTAAATTCACCACTACTGTACTTTAGTCTCTACTCCCCCACCTGTACTTGCATTCCCATTTTCTGCCACACTAACTCCTTTTCCTTTCTCTTGTCATTTCTCTAAAAAACATTATTGTTCTTTGTGTCAATGTTATAAGAACCCCAAATTCTAAACCGCCCACTTGATTAACTCATTACTGAGTTCTTCTACTTCCAAGCATACTCAAGCTGCACTTGTAATAAGACAGTTTTTCTTTTTGTTTCTCTTAGTCTGGTTTGCTATAAATTTCTGAGCCTCATCTACAGAATCTAGCCAACTGGAGTGGAGAGAGTTTTCCTTGCAAGCAATACCAAAATGCTCTTTCTCATCTACATGCATATCAATTCTTAAAATATTCAGATATTTCAGATGATATTTACATTATGTGGAAAAATGTATAGTGGTCTGAGGTTTTGACATCTAAAGATAGATGATGAAAGTAAATGAGATAATAGATACAATATTTGCAAATACATATTATTGAATTGCAATTTACGTCTTAAAATGTTCAGAGAGATCTAACTGGAATTGAGGAACTTGCCTTCCATGAGGCCAGGGTTAAATCCCCAGCTCCACATCATTTTCTATCGCTCCAGGTAGGGCGTTTGCCTTGCACGCAGCCAACATGGCCGACCCGAGTTTGATTCCTCCGCCCCTCTCGGAGAGCCCGGCAAGCTACCGAGAGTATCTCGCCCACACAGCAGAGCCTGGGAAGCCACCTGTGATGTATTCGATATGCCAAACACAGTAACAACAAAATCTCCAATGGAGACGTTACTGGGCCCGCTTGAGCAAATCGATGAACAATGGAAGGGCCTTTATTTACTTTACTTTACATAATTTTCTATCACTTGGAACCCTGAGAACAGAGCCAAAGACGCAGAGTTGTTGAGCACCTAGAAATGTGTCCAAAACCCCCCAAAATTTAAAAAATTCCCTAAATTACTAATATCCCAGAGAAAAAAACATATATTTGATGCTTACAAAAAAAAAGAAAGAAAAAAAGAAAATCTTAACATTAAAAAAAAAAAATCCTGGCAAGCAAGAAAAGAGTGGGGAGAGGTTTAAGGCACAAAGGAGAGTTGAGGGAGAGGATGGATTTCTTAAAAATAAGTATTTGTTTCATGAATTAAGGTGCAATAATTGCATGTGATAGACCATAGTTTGATTCCTAGCATGGCCCAGTAAGGTCTTGCTCCAAAATACTAAAATCTATACATATAAATAGAACCTCTAATCATGAAAATGAAAGATAATAAAATTTCTCTCTTTTACCATTTGAAGCTTGCAATTATGTAATAAAAGGAAATGACTGATGAAAAAGGAAGTTCAATAGCATTTCTATTTAGAATGCCCAGATAATAGGCCTGAATGTGTCATTTGTAGATACCTGTTAGCACAGAGAGTTCTTCGAGGACTCTTCCTTGCCATACAGTAAAATTGTGGCCAATGATGGAACAATATATGAAGATGGTCCTGTGTATAACCTAGATGTGTAATAAACTTTCTCATAGGTTGTGTAATTACACTCAACAAAATCACTACGATGAAATCTCTTAATGACTCATTTTTACAACCTCATATTTTTGAAAGCAGCACATTATTAGATCATTATTATCAAAATATTAGATTAATTGTATTAGATCATCTAACACTCCTAATATCCAAATAGCATCTTAGGGAGGGTACAAATAATAAAGAAGAAAATGAAACCTTGCTTTTCAAAGCAACAATTTCATCTGGAGTGATTAACTTGCTCACTCAAGTTTTGTTTTTACTAACTTTACCTATGTTACTACTTCCTACTACTTAGTATACGGTAATGAGTGAAAGAGATATGAGCAGACTTATAAAGAACCTCCATGATTCTGACCCAACCGAAAATAGCACGTGCAAATTTATGATGCCTTTCCAGTACTAACCCTTGAATCCAATTAGCTGATGCATACTGCTATTCTAAAGTAATAGCAGACCAATTCTGTTATTTGAATAAGGCAATGATACTCCCTTTTTAGGGCTAATTAAAATTTGTTTTCTTTGAGGTGAGTTTGGAGAAAACAAAGTCCCCATGATAGTTTAAAAAAGAGGAATCTTGCCAGATTCCAAGATATTAAACTGGTCAACCAGGTCCAAGATATTAACAGTAGCTCTTTAATCACTAATGAGAGAGTCAATTTCTATAATCTAGAATATATACCAGAAAGCATGGTCTTGATTTTCCTTTCCTTTTAAATCAGTTTACAGGAGAAAAGCTATCCTTCTATCTTTGTACTGTCACCCTGCAAGTTGTTGATAACCTGTGGCAGAGCAGGAGTACTGCTTTATCATCATGACACACATGCACAGAAGAAAAAGAACATTCAGTCCTGTTATTAACAAACACACACAATTCAGACCTAAAAATTATTTCCAGGCACTCTAATTTTCAGGGTCCATGTGACTCCCAAAGACAAATTCAGTTCTTGGAAGGGTATCTTCATTCTGAAAATATTTGGAGTGTTAGCGTCTCAAATAATTTTCCGCCTCCTTTATGATTTTTCAAAGCTCCTATGTTCCTGAAATTATTATTCTAATTTAGTGGACATTATGTTGGTCTTAAAATAAACATCTTTATCATTACTTTCTTATTTATGATTTTCACTTGATGCAATTTCAAGAATGGTGCAGGAGACTTGTCAAGGCTGGCAACATTTGGCTTACAAAATTTAGGAGATGCAATACCATCCAAGTATGTCTGGTAAAGAGTATTTTAAAGCAAAAAATAGTTTAGTAGAGGTATTTACAATTGTTTCATTTGCAGGTATGATAAGTATATTTTAGCAATTAAATTATTAGAGGACAGCTTATAAATTATTGACAACAATATTAATAGATCAGTTAATTGGTAAAAAATGAATGTGATTATTATCAGCAACTTGTTCTAATATTTCTAAGGCACACTTTTCTTAAGCATTTTATTCAGTTTTACTGTAGCACCCAACCTATTACACTAAATTTAGATGCTTGCATAGTATTTTTCATAGGTAAATCTAGCTACACTTTGGATGGGCATAGTTTTTAAATCTTAAACTACTGGGTGATAATAAATGATCATTTATGCTACAGAAATGGAAAAGGTTTGAAATAAATCAAATTTGAATATCATCAATTGACTGTATCACTGTATCATTGTCAACCCATTGTTCATCAATTTCCTTGAGCAGGCACCATTTGTCCTAAACCTAAGATTTTAACAAGTGCCACATTGGAGGCTTGTTCAGGGTCAGGGGAATGAGACCCTTTATTGTTACTGGGCTTTGGCATATCAAATATGCCACCAGGAGCTTGTCAGACTCTACCATGTGGGCAGGATACTCTCTGTAGCCTGCCAGGTTCGCCGAGAGGGAGAACTATACAATAAGAGGTCAAGCAGCTGCAAGTGTGACCACGTATGCTTCTAGGAGCTTGGTTTTATAGTCTCTGGATCTTGGCCATTGATAGGATTACAATATTTCTACAGATTTCATACTCTAATCCCCTGAAATTTCTTTTCACACATGGTCACATCATTACAAAGTTAGACGTTTCCTGGAAAGATTTCATCTGCCTTCAACTGGACACACTAGTGCACTGTCTTTCAAAGAACTGAAGAATAGTTAAGAAAAGAGAATATGTATTTGATTTGTTTTTAAAACATCAAAATAAAAAGAAAAATCAAGCACTTAAATACCAAGTTAGAAACAAGAAGGCAAAGGAGGCAAACTATATTGCATTAGTAGAAATACTTAAGATTCTGATTATTGCATTTTAATTTCGAGAAAATAAAATTCAAAAGTTTTCAAAAGCATTCAATTTCATTATCCAAAACATTTCTCAACTGGGATCATATGGCTCCTGTGGGTCTCAGAATTTTCCAAGGTGAAAACTTCATAAACGGAAAGGGGAACACAGCACGTGACTAGCGAGAACCAAAAAGTCAGACAAGAAGGAAACAAGAGTTAAAAAAGGGGACATGGTTAGAAAAAGAATTAAAAGTTCACATCTAAAAGATCACAAATTTTATAATCTCAATAAAAGCAAAAATATGTTTAAAAAGCTATCATTTCACGAACCCATTTGTTGTTATCACAGATATTTCTGACCATGAAAAACCAAGTTGTCATGAAAAGCTAAAGCAATCCTTGAAAAAAAAAAGATAGGTGGCATCACCTTCCCCAACTTCAAACTGCACAACAAAGTAGTAGAACAGCATAATATTGGAATAAACATAGATCTGCAGACGAATGGAATAAAGTTAAATAACCTGACACATACCCTCAAATATATGGTCATTTAATCTTTGATAAAGGAGCAAGAAATATGAAGTGGAGCAAGAAAACCTCTTTAACAAGTGGTGCTTGGAAAACTGGACAGTTATATGAAAAAAATATGGACTCAGATCTCTATCTAAAGCCGTGCACAAAATTCAGCTCACCAGAGATTAAAGACCTCAACATCAGACCTGAATCCATAAAGTAATTGGAAGAAAATGTAGGCAAAATCCTCCACGATGTTGAAGCTAAAGGCATCTCAAAAGATGAAAAACCACTGACCAAGCAAGTGGAAACAAAGATAAACAAATACGCTACCATTTAACCTCACAATATTACTTCTGAGAATATACCCTGAGGGCCCAAAAACACACAGCAGAAACACCATCTGCATTCTGATGTTCACTGCAGC
The DNA here is from genome assembly GCF_029834395.1 of Sorex fumeus. Classification (NCBI taxonomy): domain Eukaryota; kingdom Metazoa; phylum Chordata; class Mammalia; order Eulipotyphla; family Soricidae; genus Sorex; species Sorex fumeus. The sequence continues at coordinate 20,610,560 of NW_026606066.1, read as the reverse complement.
ACTGTTCACAATAGCCTGAATCTGGAAACAACCTCAGTGCCCAAGAACAGACGAGTGGATGAAGAAACTATGGTATATATGCACAATGGAATACTATGAAGCAGTTAGGAAAAATGAATTCATGAAATTTGCTTATAAATGGATGGACATGGTGTTGCCCCATTCGCCCTCTCTTCTCTGGAAAGAAAGATGGCGGCCGCATGGGAGCCTTGTGGACAGCAGGTATGAGCCTGGGGTGTGGGGACGACTAAAACCTCATGGGAAGGGGGGCGTTCCGGTCCGACCTTCACGCCCTACCGAGGTCACCAGATGCACCCCACGAGCGGCTCTCCAGCACGGCCACAGCCCCAGAAGCACAAGGACTTAATGCAGAACCCAGCAGCTTGGAGCAGAAAAGTGAACGGACTATGCGTTAATCCAGGCCATCATGTCTACCCAGAGGGGAAAGGGTGTTGCCCCATTCGCCCTCTCCTCTCTGGAAAGAAAGATGGTGGCCGCATGGGAGCCTTGTGGACAGCAGGTATGAGCCTGGGGTGTGGGGGCGACTAAAACCTCATGGGAAGGGGGGTGTTCCGGTCCGTATTTCACACCCTACCGAGGTCACCAGTTGCCCCCCGCGAGCGGCTCTCCAGCACGGCCACGGCCCCAGAAGCAGAAGGACTTAATGCAGAACCCAGCAGCTTGGAGCAGAAAAGTGAATGGACTATACGTTAATCCAGGCCACCATGTCTGTCCGGAGGGGAAAGGGTGTTGCCCCATTCGCCCTTTCCTCGCTGGAAAGAAAGATGGCGGCCGCATGGGAGCCTTGTGGATAGCAGGTATGAGCCGGGGGTGTAGGGGCGACTAAAACCTCATGGGAAGGGGGGCGTTTCGGTTCGCCCTTCACACCCTACCGAGGCCACCAGTTGCCCCCCATGTGAGGCTCTCCAGCACAGCCATGACTCCAGAGCACAGAAACCAATTTCTTAACTATCTGACTTTCAGTAGAAATACTTCCAGGGTCAATAAGTAAAATAGCAGAAATCCAAAACCAACATTTAATTCTTGAACCCAGCTGTAGAAAGCAAATCACTTCACAATGCTTCTTCAGCATGTCTGATGGCGGGGGGGGGGGGGGTAAACTCTAAATAATAGTGGTGAATCTTTTATTGAAACAATGAATCTAATCAAAGCAGATAGAGTGTTAACTAGAATTCATCTGCCTCACAGGGACTGGGAGGGGTGGGGGTGGGGTTTTATTGGGGTTCTTCATGGTAAAAAATAAGTTTGGTAAAGGGAAATGTGTTTGATATTTGCATGACTGAGACCTAAACCTGAAAGCTTTGTAACCTTTCCCACAGTGATTCAATAAATAAATAAAAAAAATTAAAAAAAATGGATGGACATGGAGAATATCATGCTGAATAAAATGAGTAAGAAGGCGAGAGACAGCTATAGAATAACTGCATTCATTTGTAGTATATAAAAATACAGAAGACTAATATTACTCTTAATATTAATTATTAATTATATTAATTAACAATATTATTAATAAAGGCAGGAAAACACAGGCTAGGAGGACTGGTCAATGGACTGAATCTATCACAAGTGTGTTTGGGGTAGAGGGGTAGGTAAGATAAAGAAAAGACAGTATGGCAATAATAATTGGAAATGATCATGTTGGACAAGAACAGAGTGTTAGAAGTGGGTATAGGGATATACACAATAACCTTCCAATATCTGTATTGCAAACCACAATGCCCAAAAGGAGAGAGAGAGAAAGAGAGAGAGAAAGAGAGAGAGAGGAGAGAGATAATGAGAGAGAGAGAGAGAAAGAGAGAGAGAGGAAACTGGGGACACAGATGCTGGGAAATGTGGATGGAGGGGTGTTGACTTAAATCATGAACAGCTTTGGAAGAGTCTATCTCACAGTAATTCAATTAAAAAATTAAAACAAAGATAAAACGTTGCAACATAATAATTAAGAACTATGTTATAACATCTTTATTTTATTCAATAATGACATCTAAAATAGTGAGATTATGCAAAAATGACTGAAACTTGGGAAGTGCTAATATAGCTCAATAATTGAAACAGCATGCTTTGTTAAAAAATTTGAACTCTATCATCTTCAATCACTTATTTTATTAGTGACCTATAAAGGTTTAAAAATTATAAAATAAAGAAAAAGAATTTAAACCTCTTAGCCCTTGCTCCTTATGAGTTTGTTATCAACAATCTATTAAGTACAGACTAATCAAAAGAGGAGATATTAAAATAGAATCCCTCCAAAGAGATAATAAAGTGCTCGCCTTGCACACAGCTGACCTCAGTGTGATCTGGAGCATCACATATGGTCTCCTGAGCACTGCCAAGAGTGATCCCTGAACACAACTGAGTGTGGCTCAAAAGTTAAAAAAATTTTAAAAAACCCAAAAACGAAACCAAATAACAAAAACACCTAATTCATGTTTTAAAATGAAAATTAAATTAAGAGACACAATAAAAGCAATAATGATAAAACATGGACATCCTAATGATAAAAGTAAGCTTGCAGTATCAGGGGAAAATGACTTAATTCTGCCAATTCCATCTTTACTTATTAGTGTATCAAATGGTCACTTACGACAGCCTTTCAAAAGTTTCCGCTTTTTCAAAACTTAGACAGAAGCTGCTAACTCTCTTTGAGGATTAGCATACCCTGAGAGCAGTTGGAAAACTTAAGTGTCCAGGTTAGAGAGAATTCTAGAGCTTTTTCACAGATTTGATTCTTGGGTAGATACTAAGCATCAGAATGTAAAAGGGACAGGAGAGGGGGAGAGAAATTCCATAGCTGATGCTACCATGCCATTTGAGCTGAAAACCACTTTCATCTGCAGGGTTTTCTGGTCATTATGCAAAATTTGAAAAAAAAATGTGGAAAGCAATACAGCTTTATACAATGTCATTTTAAGAGAGGAAAACATTTAAAGGAGAGTCCTGAAACCAAAACCAGTGTGTTAGGGTTAAGCAAATTCAGTGTAAGGCAAGTAACATTAACAGAAAAAAGAAAGTTAATGCTGCAAACTAAATTTGTTCTCTAAAGACTTATTAGTAGGCAGAGTCAATGAGAAATGTAAAAAATGATTTAAGCCCAGCACTACCATTTATCTGGGGGCCTGATCTGTCAAAGACTATTTCATGCTTCGCCCAATTCCCACGAACTTATCACCATCTGTTCCTTTTGTACGTTCCTTTCTTTCTACTGAAAGAAAATGCTTCCCACTATATTATTAGGTTTCCTATTATACTCATCCCATCCTGTGGTCTGAATATCAGATCTGTGCAAGTAAAACGCTGCATATTTGCCCTCCAAACGTCCCCACAACACAGTACTTGTTAACTGCCATAGCATCACTGGTTTTCAAGATCTGGGATTTCCCTGAAATGCCCTAAAATTAAAAACTAAAATTATGTTAAAGTTCATTAGTATACCTACACACTGACCCAGATAATATTTATTTTTTTTCTCCTCTTTTAAGACAACTGTCATAATTCTTTAAAGAGTACTATTGGAACGTCTGATTTTGGTCTCACCTTTCTCTGGAGAAAACAGAATTATTACAGAAACTGAAGATATCCGAGCTCTACTTTTAAAACTGAGGTTTCGTTTTCTTTCCTCAGAAAAATAGCAAGGAAAATTTGATCTGGATATATTGATGCAAACAAGGAAAACACTGACCTTGTGCTTCTTTAGGACTTGATTCTAGTAGTATTTTAAAATTAAATTTCTCGCTACATGGAGGTTTATCCCTTAATCCTGAATTTGTTTAGCGTATCATAAACCAATGGTAACTCAATTGAATTTGATCTAATTTTTAAAAGATAAAATGTATTGCCTGTTCATGAAATACAGCTAAGAGAACATGGATGTAGAGAATTCCGTCTAGACACAACATATTGTCTTATACTGTATTTCAGTTTCTCCTTGGATAAGACTTAAAACTTTCCATTAAGTGACCTGGCACCTGAGCTGTGCAGGAGGAAGAAAGCGGCGTGGAATGCCTTCAAGAGCATCGAAGAAATAGCTAAGAAGACAAAGAAACTCCGGCTCTGGGCACATCTCTTCGACTCCACAATTCTTCCCGTACTAACTTACACCTCAAAGACTTGGACCCTATAAAAACAGGATGAGGATGCTATTCGGGTCTCCCAAAGAGGAATCGAAAGAGCTATACTTGGAGTATCATGCTTCACTCAAGTGAGAGAAAGAATCCGGGATTCCAACCTCCGTCGACGGTCAAGAATCAGGGACACTGTCTCTTTTGCCAAGGCGTCAAAAATCAGATGGGCTGGACACATAATGTGAATTGAAGACAACTTTTGGACTAGAGCTGCTACCGCCTGGATTCCACATGACGTCAAAAGAACGTGTGACTGCCCACCTACAAGATGGTCAGACTTCTTTGTCAAGACCCTGAACATACAGTTAGATGCTCTTTGTGTTCCTGGAGCGAGCAGATGCTTTGGACTACATTAGCATGTGGCAGGGACAAATGGAGGTGTTACTGGTGCCCACTCGAGCAAATCAGTGTGTAACAAGATGTCAAGTGATCAAGTGATTAAATTTTCACATCTGTAATTGGGCAATTTTCTTTTTGTTATATAAATATGAATGACTTTATTCAGGCTGGAGCGATAGCACAGCGGGTAGGGCATTTGCCTTGCAAGTGGCCAACATAGCCGACTCAAGTTCCATTCTTCCGCCTCTCTCGGAGAGTGCAGCAAGCTACCGAGAGTATCTCGCCCGCATGGCAAAGCCTGGCAAGCTACCTGTGGTGTATTCAATATGCCAAACACAATAACAATTGTCACAATGGATATGTTACTGGGCAGGCTCGAGAAAACAATGGGAGGACAGTGACAGTGACTTTATTCATCTTTCAGGGAGTTAGACTAGTAATATCTTTTTCAGTTTTCTTATTTTTGAAGGGACAAACCTAGCAGTGCTTAGGAGTTGCTCCCAGAAGTGTTCAGTGGACCATTTAGTGCTGGGAATGGAACCTGAGCCTCCCAAATACAAAATGTGTGCTCCAGTCATTTGAGTCATCTCATTGGCCCAAAGGCTAATAATATTTTATTGATTCCTTTCATAACTTAATACTATGCTTTACTAACTTACAGTTTGCATGCCAGTTTAGTGCTGAGCACTCAAAACAGGGTCAGGGTGGCAAAAGATAGCTCAGGTAGTATAGTATATGCCAAGCATCTGTGAGTTGCCAAGATTGATCACTGGCCCTGCATTTTAAGAGAGGAAAGGACTGAAAGGAGAGCCTGGAAACCAAAACTATTCTTAGGGTTAAGCAAAAGAATAATTGTGAGTGAAAGAATCTCCTAAGATGCACTGCATCCTTCCTCCAACAGAGCACTGCAATATAAAGCTATAGGGTAGCACAGCATCCCAGCATGCCTTGTTTGGAGTTATGGCTATTAAAATATAAAGGTATATGCATATAAATATATATGCATATATAGTATTGTGTCACTAGCATTTTGTTTCATAAGATTTACAGCATATAATAACTGCATGAATGTAATTATGAGATACAGAAAAGTATTTGGTTGCTTCATTTATACAGGGTTTTTATATACTTATTTTTAAAGAAATTTGGAAATCTCATGTATCTAAGAGATTTATAAAAGGCAGACTATTTAAGTTTTATTTATTGGAAACACCTTACTTGACTTTCCATTCCATTTTTTTCAGCAAATTACTATGGAACTCTAGATCAACTTTACAAAGAATGCTATTGAATGAAGTAGTCATAGCAAAACGCTGCATATTTTTTCCAAATCATTTAATGACCTGTCGTAAATATATCTCAATGTTTGTAAGCCTTGAAGTCATATCCATAGATATGTATATATCCGTATTTGGTGGAATTTTAATCTCTAAATTATATATCTGAATGAATTTAAAGTAGAGATGAGTTAGAAAAATAAACATGTTCATTATAAAGGGCATCAAGTAGCTTAGATTAGGTGATCAATTAATGCAACTGATTAATAGGAAGCCATGAGTTATATGTTTACTATGTGACAGGATACCATTTTGCCACAAATACAAATTCTTACCAAAAAAGAGGTTGCACTGATTTAAAAAAAAATTTAAGTGTCCCAAGTAATGCGTAGAGGGATCTGGGGGAAACTTCCAGCAATACTCTGTCAATCAGTGTTCAGGCCAAGCAATGTGATTTTAGAGCCCAGCAGTTCTGAGACCTTCCAGTGCCAAACCTGGCAGTGCTCAGGGGTCTTTGGAGCTACATGTTATAATTAGTATGGAGACACATGGGGCTGAGGATAGGACTCAGGAGCTCGAAGAGCAAAGTATGCTATCTAGTCCTTGGAGCTACCTCCCGGGATCCAGGGTGTTTGTTTTCAATTAACTGATATGCCATTATTAATGTAGACTCATCATTCTATTATATAAATGAGTATCTTGAGAAATAGAAGGAACTTCTATAATGTAAATGAAATATTGTTAGCATCAGTATTAACATCTGAGTCTCTTGGTTTCAATTTAATTATTGTCCTCAAGCAACTCTTTCTATGTGCTGAGTATTATAAAATACAGTGTTGGGGTGAATAGGGTGTGCAGGAGGAGGTGGTGAAAGAATTCTAAATCATATAGAAAAAATAATATTTAATAAAGTTTCTTAATATTATTAAGATTTTATATTAACTGATACCAAAAAATTATAAACTTCACATGCTCTTTAAATGATCATGTGGTAATATGATGAGTTTTAGGTACAAAAAGAAAAGAAAGGGAGAATGGAACAATGATCATGAAAATTCCTGAGTATATTAATCCCAGTACAAGTGGGTTTCTGGAATAACTACAGGTGAAAGAATCTAAGGAGATATTTCATCTTTTTTTCTCCACTAACATCTACTATTTAAAGCTTTGTGAGTTAAAAAAAGTTTGAGGATAAATACCTTCATACAAAGGTAGCAAAGGTATTTTCTTACATGGGACTCATTTAAAGTGCAGGATCATTTGGACAAACAGTAATTGGTTGAATGGGCAACTGCAAAAGGGAGATATAAAGACATTCTTTGTCTTTAATGGTAACTTACTTTAATATTTGCTATATGAAGATACTCTTCCACACCTTTACCTACATTTAAAAGTTACAACAAAGTTGTGAGATAGCTGCTGCCATCTCCACATCATAGATTAAAACAGTAGTACATGCATTTTTCTGAAAATAAAAGAGCTAGTCAAAGTAAAGGAGTAAGAATAAAACAGTGCTTCTAAACTTACAAGCTCTAAATTTATACTTAGGTTTCAAAAACCTCCTATATAGAAATTTGTTACTACAAAAACAAAAGAGTGTGAAAATTTTCTTTTGACAAAGAGTTAAATATTAGACATAAATGTAGCAAGAATGGATGATGGTATCAATAGAAGAATGTATGAATGAAACATATAGAACATGAGGCATTAATATTCCTGTTCTTCTAAAGAGTATCATTTGCTTCAAATTCATTCATTATATAATTTTATCCTATTCACATTCTATGTATTTGTACTGACAGTGAAAAAGATACTTAAATTACTGATAAGGAAATTAAATTATAGAATAAACCAAAACACAGAATAATGAAAAAGCATCAACACGGCACAAAATATAGCATACACATCATACTGAAAATTTTGAGAATGATTTTATAAATCAACTTAATAAAGACAAGAATACAGAAAATGTAAAATAAAACTTTTGGCTTTGTTCACTTACTTCTTTTTCAATCACATTAATGCACAGTTACCACAGACATTTGTATCAACTTGATGAAGTGGGACAATCTTCATGTTTCTCAAAAAAACAAATCTATATTTGTTTTACTTGATCACATACTCCTATACTTTTCTTTTAGTTAAAATTTCACTGGTTTAATAATTCTAAGAATAAAGGAACTGAAACTCCTTTATAAGGATCAATAAAGGAATAAACCATTCTGATTATTCTAGATCAAAAATATTATAAGATAAAAAAAAAACCACTGTCCTCCCATTGTTCATCGATTTGCTCGAGTGGGCCCTATAACATCTCCATTGTGAGACTTCTTGTTACTGTGTTTGGCGTATTGAATACTCTCGATAGCTTGCCAGGCTCTCCAAGAGGAGCAGAGGAATCCAACCTGGCTTGGCCAGGCTGGATGCGCGCAAGGAGAACGCCCTACCGCCGTGCTATCACTCCAGCCCAAGATTTTAGATTTTCTATTTAAATTCTGGGTTGAATTGCTGAATTCTCTACAATCTGCTATGGAAAATATTGTTTAAAAGCTAAATGCACTTGTCAACTGTTTACATTATATGGACTTATGAGTATAAATAGTAAGGTCACATTTTGTAGTATCAGATTTGAAATTTTATGATTCCTTCAGTAATCTGAAGATGGATGAAAATTTTAATTTTGTAAACAAATTAGGGAAGTAAATTAAAAAATAATTTTGGTAGCAAAATATATCTCAAACCTCTCACCTGTGTAATTGTAATGCTTTCCATATATCTTATATCATTTTATAGTTTTATGTTTACTTAATTTAGAAAACTCATTTGGAAAATTATGCATTAGCAATAAAACACCCTAAAACTCATAATTCATACAAATCACAGGGTAAACAGAAGCTTCATCTCTCTGTACCTTATCAGGTGCTTTATCTTCAATCTTGTATACACATACACACACATACCCATAAATGAATGGAAATATACTTCTTCCAGATAACTGATTGTTTTTGAAGCCCATTCCCTTATAAAGTGAACTTCAGAAACTATACATTGAGAGAAAAATTAAGTACAAGTCTATTTTTAAACATAAAGACAATACTAATTACAATTCTCCAGATAAACATGCATAATTATAGTAATTATAATTCAACAATAACTCAGTGGTACTTACTATTATAAACTCATAAACTATTATTCAGTACCCTATAAAATTCAGAATCTAATTGAAAGTGCTAGTTTAGTACAATTCCCACAAGTCATCATTCTTTAATATTCTGAAATGAATGAGGTTTTAGTTGAGCTATTAATTGATACTGACAAGCAATAACCAGTGGAATGAAACTGCAATTATGAGTGGCAATTAATCACATTTTCTGTCATCTCTGGTGTCAAACAAAATTCAATAAATATTCTAAATAGTTTTAAAAGTTTATACCTTTCATGTTTAACTCACTTAATGAAGCAAAAAGTCATTTCCTTGGATATCAAGCAATGCCCTAAGTATACTTCTATGAAATATGAATATTATATTTTTTAGTTAAAAACACGTTCATTTCTCTTCAAGAGAAATCTGTCACTTTGAAAAAAACAGAAAAATTTCTTCATCCCACTCTATAATTTGTTTTATCTCAACATTTAACTCATAGACCATCATTGCATGCATCAGAAAGTGCATGTGAGGAAAAAGGTACGGGAACAAGGGAACTTGAGTAACCATTAAAGACTTGAGATCATTTGAGTGCAAACATTTAGAAGCTTTAGTGGATCAATGTCCCTAAATTAGGACAAGAAACAAGGTTTAATTTTCTTTTTCTAATTATTTCTGATTAACAGTGCAACTTCCAATGTTCTTTCTCTCTAACCTAGGGCATCTGCATGTCAGTATCATTCACCAACCAACCATGTCTATTCAAAAGTCCTAGGAAGGCTCCTTTGACACCACTTTTATAACTTTAATACCAAAGTGAATTAATGTATTAGTTATAGTCTAGCTAGGGCACCTACAAGAGGATAACATAAAGGGCAATATTATAAAAATTTAATACCAGATAAATGAACCACTCTGTGCAAAATGGAGGTTCTAACCTCAAAAGGTAACTAATGCCATGTTTTCATGCTTTTGCACAAGCTTTACAAAATATTTGTGAATCCCAATTGTTGGAGAGTTAATGAGATGTGACTATTCAGAGAAAATATTATTTCACTTATATACTTATAATTTGTGATAAATTTAATGTACAGGGATAACTAATTCTTAGAAAACTCAGAAAAGGCTAAATTTAAAACTAAAACAAAATATTCTGGTTTACTTTAGCTTTGGAGTTAAACCTGGTGGCATTCAAGGGCTACTTGTGGATCAGTGCTCAGGAGTCATTCACCAACAGTGATGAGGGGGCCATATCATGCTGGGGACTGAACCAAGACCTCTTGAATGCAAAGTATGAGCACTAGTCCATCGAGTCATCTTTTTGGCACCTGATAAAATGTTTTCACAGAAGGGTACCTCCATAAAACTAAAATACATTAACTTAAAAATGAATTTATGTTCTATAATTAAAAACCTGAATAGGAAAAAATAATTATTTAGAAGCACTGTACTGCACGGCACTGTCTTCCTATTGTTCATCAATTTGCTCTAGCGGGCCCAGTAACATCTCCATTGTCAGACATGTTGTTACTATTTTTGGCATATCGGAACATTTCTAAATTCAGAACATTTGTATACTTTTATGGATGGTTATTAAAGTGAAGGAAGTTACCAGCAAGAGGGAACTTAAGAACGGAAAACATTACCCTAATAGCCTATACATATTAATAAGGTAAATAGAATATTCTTTGTTTTAATTATTTTCCGCTTTTGGTTTTTATTAATTGCATTAGTGTTTCTCATTTATTTAAAATAACAAGGTAAGGATCAATATTAGATTCTAGTTGCTTTAAAATTACATCACTATAATATGACCTTTTACTGGCTACTTATGGTTATGACACAGTAGTCCTGGTATCTTTATGCTTGATTATTTTAAAAAGTTACTGGGGCAAGAGTGATAGTATAGTAGGCAGTGTGCTTGTCTTGCATGCAGCTAACCAATCTCTAGCACCCCATATGATCTCCTGAGCACACCAGGAGTGATCTGAGTGGAGCACGGAGTAAGCCCTGAACACGTTCATGTGTCCCCCCCACCCCACCCCAAAATTTCTACTCTGATATTGGATTCTTCTCTTTCTCTTCTTCCTGTCTATTTTTTTCATAAATATATATATGTGTTCTCATTTTATGTAACAGGTCAATTATTTTTAATAGTTTGAATTTGTATGCCTTAGTCAATTCATGCAGGCAGATATACTACAAAGAAAATCTGCATAAGTTCAGAAGTGCCACAGGAACAATTGATCAAAACTACTAAATTCTTGACCTACAAAAGACTAGGTTAACATATATTCTATAGACTGGACTTCGGGGAGTTAACTGAATCCTAAACCAGGTACTTGATCAGAGCTTCTGGGGGAGAATTGCAACATGCCTCTATGAGAAGTGCTATGGCTAAGTGCTATGGCTAAGTGCTATGGCTATAAGAGTGCATGTGAAATTTCTCTTATTAAGTACCAAACTCAGCTTAGCCTGCTTGTTACCCTCCAATCAGAATACTCAAAGAAAATAAATTTCCATTTACTATCTCTAGGGCTATCAAATGCATAGCTACTAGAAGAGACATTTAACAAAGAGAGTTCATGTTCTTAGCATATATGACCTTCATATTTGTGTTACAGTACATGAATAAAAGCAAACACATTACAGTGACATGACAATCTTCCCCATAAAAAAAATCACACACAGATAACTGAACTTTAATGTTAATCCTGAGAACCATTGAAAACAAACACAAGAGATGATTCCACAAAGATATAAAAAATTCCTCTGGCATTTTTTAAAGTTCCCATTATTTTGTTTGTTTAATTTATAAACAACATCTATAAAAATGTCTTCACTTCCATGGTGAATTTCTTTTACCATGTGGTAATTGGAAGAAATATCACTCTTAAAGAAATAGAAGGCTTCCTTTCACCAGAATGATAATTATATAACAGTCTACAAAATTATTTTTGAAATACAATTATTGTGGAGGATGTTATTATGTGTGGAAAATAAAAAGGCCTATGCCTGTTAAACTAAATTTGTTTAATAATTGAATCCGGATTCAAAAATTGAACAGTTTTCTTTCTAACTATAGAATGCCTTCAAGACTTAGATTTGCTAATGTATACTGTGAGGGTCTAGGAAAATTTAACAATCACATTACTTTTCCCCAAGCTCACCGGAAGATACAACCCTACTTTTCAAAATGCTATCAAAATCTTCCTAAATAATTAAAGAACTAAAGAAAAACTAAAGAATACGGTTTTGAGTCCTCTTTTGACTTAACTGCTAAGAAACATAAACACATATATACTACTCTGAGTATCTAAAATACTTCTTGAGCTAAAACAAGTCCTCCTTAATTTCGATAGCACAGTGGTAGGGCGTTTGCCTTGCACGCAGCCAACATGGCCGACCCGAGTTCGATTCCTCCGCCCCTCTCGGAGAGCCCGGCAAGCTACCGAGAGGATCTCGCCCGCACGGCAGAGCCTGGCAAGCTCCCCGTGACGTATTCGATATGCCAGACACAGTAACAACAAAGTCTCCAATGGAGACGTTACTGGGCCCGCTCGAGCAAATCGACGAACAACGGGAGGGCCAACACTCTTATTATGTACTATAATATCTTGTAGATAATAAGATATAATAACATGAAAATTTTAAAACAGCTATACCAGTATTAAAACTTTATAATAAATATATGCATAATGGCAAAGGGATTATTGTTCTTGTATTTTAAAAATCAACTATCTTTTTGTTGTCACTATCACTTCAAACTACATAAAACTACAGTAGTAATCCCTTTATTTAAATGATACAGAGCTTACTGCATCCTTGAGATGGCCTTGGATTATCACAACCAAATAAAAATTCCATGCATAATAAAAGACAACTCCTATATTTAAATCAAAGGATTACATTCGTTTGAACACTATTTTAAAAATAATCAGGCATTATTATCTACAGTATTGAATATTAATTCTATTTTTAAATTTTTAAGTTTTAAAAAGTTTTCTAATCATCAATGCTACTGTCTTAAACACAGTTGTAATAATATAGCTATATTTTCATCAGGTACCTCCAAAGAAAAAAAAAGAAAGAAGGTAATATCATTATCCTGTAATTCAACTTTTTCACAGGTTTTCATAACCTTATATCCAAGTAAATAACCAAAGAGCACACTACCAACATAGCATATTGACTCATTTTGTGAAGATTTTTGTAAGAATACGTAAAACCTTGGAATGACCCACCTCCTAAAAACCATAGTTGATTCAGACGAAAGTCCATAGATTGAGCCCAGAAACATGCTCTTGAGTAGCACAATGTCAAGAGACACCAGTTTTATTTGTATTATTTCTCTCCCATTCAAAGGAGAATTACTGGCACTGCAGATGAAAGGATTTATAGGTTATACTTGACCTAAGTAGGAAATGAAAGTCTATTCCTATTTTGTAAGTCACCCTAACCAGCATTTATTCATACCCTAGAATTTTCTTTTTCAGCCTGGAAATCTGAAGTCTACTCCTTGCAATGCCATTAATCAGTTATGTGGCCTAATTAGCAAAACCCATAACTTCATTTAACCTCATGTTATTCAAAAAAAAAGAATGATTTATTTTTTCCCCTAAAATCATAATCAGTTTCAAAGGTCTGTGAATCAGGAATAAATCTTTATTTTTTCTTTTTATTTATTCTGCTTGTTTTAGTTAAACTGTAGATCTTCAAAATGAGCTTACAGGCAGATTTTCTGATAAGTGAAGTGTGTTTTTCACAGTACCACATATTGCCTACAATTTCTTTCAGAGATAAGATATAAGCAGTGTAAAAAACTTAGAGGGCATTGAGACTTTAACCAGAACTAATGAATACTCTTGACCCTGTTTTCAAAAAAAGAAAAAAACGATTGAACAAATTCACAACCCATGCCACAGCTACTCACTTTTATCTTCAGGAGGCAAAGTAATCGAATGTAAGTACAACCTTACAGTTTGCAAAAGGATAGGACTGAAACTAAAACTACTATGAAAGTGTTGCCAATAAATAGGTTTGATCCTTTTAGTCCAAGGATAAAATAACACACTCTCTTTGCCTGTACATGAATGTAAAAATACAAAATATTCATTTGTTCTTAGTAAATTAAGGAAACCCACACATGCTCTTTGATTTCCATAGTACTTAAAAGGAAGTCTTTTGTGGGCTCTAGGTTTTATACTGATAATAAGCTGTAGAGCTAAGGCTAGAACACAGGGTTCTCAGCTTTTGTATTTGTCTCTAGGAGAACAAAGCAAAAAATAAGGGCTGCAACTTATCCTCCAAATTACTGCCTTGTTCTTGACATCCAAGACAAGGTTTCTCTGTTCTAATGAAATTTTACAGCCAAACAATTTAGACATTAAATAATATAGAACAAAATATTTCAATCAGGTAGAGTCCCTTTCATCATGTAGCCAAATATTTTATTCTTTGTGTCAAGATGACATGGTTGTAGTTACAAAGGTAAAAATATCCATAACATTTTTTATTAGTAAACGTGAAAAACTCTTGGCAACAACAAAAAAATCTTGTTGGCAGTGTGATTGTAATTCATTGGATATACTAAGCAAAGTGGCTAAATTAAAATGTCTTACTAAATAACATAGCTCCAAAGTTATTTTATAATTTATTTGGGGTTATATGAACAGACTTTTCTTTTTGTAAAAGAGTAGCATGTTACATAACTAGCTAGCGCACATCATCAATAATTTTGGCAATAGTTATATATCGCTTTCCATAATGTAAAATGATCTACAATGCACAACCAAATATCTTTATTTCAACGACAGGGTCTTGAAATTACAAATGCAGAACCAATATAATTTCAGGCACATTTACTCATTTCTCCAAGCCTTTTCATTTCCCTAAGATTCAATTCTAAATAGGGTACAACAATAATTTAAAGAAATACATAGTAAAGGATGCATCCATTTGTTCCACCAAAGAACAAATATTCCTAAAAACGATCCTGAAGAGAGAAAGAAGTCTATAAAGTAAAATTCTCTATGAAGTTCTAGTGAAATAAAATTTCCTAAATAAGGGCATCACTGGCTAATGACGATAAAGTATACCAAATTCAGTAACTGTTTCATCAATGATCTGATAAACGTGTCTTATTGTCTTAGCTCTAGACTTAAAAAAAAAAAAAAACAGTGGAATTCCGAAGCTTAAATATTCTGAAAAAATAAACCTCTTTTGCTTTAATTTGCTTTTTTAGTCCATACCCATCAGACTTTGTGGTACCAGCAATTCCAAATGCAAAATATACACTTCAAACCTTTGAGCTATCTCATCACTACATAATAAATCAATTTTTAATTGAGATAACAAATTTTTAAAATTTGCTTTTGAATCACACCTGGCTGTGCTCAGGACTTACTCTTGGCTCTGTGCTAAGGTATCATTCTTGGAAGACTTGAGGGACCATATCAGGTACTGGGGATCAAATCTGGTTCTGTCACTTTCAAGGCACGTACCCAATCCCTCTATTACATTTTTACTATTTCAGCTGGCATGCTTAAAAACAACTGTTGCTTTAAAAAAAAAAACTGTACTGTCCAAATTGCCAAATTGTGCACTTTGGTTAAAAAGAAGTATTAACCCTTTGTACAAAAATTTAAGACTTATATTTAAATTTTAAAAAATAATGAATAAAGGGACTGGAGAGATAGCACAGTGGGTAGGGCATTTGCCATGCACGCGGCCAACCTGGGTTCGATTCCCAGCATCCCATATGGTCCACTGAGCACCGCCAGGAGTAACTCCTGAGTGCAGAGCCAGGAGTAACCCCTGTGCATTGCCAGGTGTGACCCAGAAAGCAAATAATAATAATAATAATAATAATGAATAAAGGTTCAGTTCTTACAAGAATATTTGGCTGCTACATCTATCCCAATGCTTCATTTGCACTAAACTTTAAGATTATCTTTTAAACTCAGAGAAGGTGAATGCTTCATAATTATGATTTTGAACATATTTTACATAAGTGATTTCAACCTTTTACACTGATGAACCAATTTGTGCACTGGTCTGCAAAGTGGCAGTTGAAAAGCACTGTTCTAGATCATATTGATAAATTGTTCCCTATGCAGATATTTTTCTTTGCACTATTTGGTCCTTCAAAATATTAAAAAAATATGAATCATTACTGTCTTATAATTATAAAAATAGCAATTCACAAATAAGAAGTAATTGGCCTGGGTCCCTGTCATATTGTTGTAGAGATTTATGGAATAATCCTTGGAGATTCCAAACTGTTAAAATAATTCATATTTGACTAATATCTATCGCTGGAGAATGGCACAGCATGCTTTCAACGAGCCTGGTTTTTCATTATCTGTGTGGAGTCATTGTGCTGGTGGTATAATCAAAACCCATTCAGACTCAGATGATTATTCAATACACTTTTGAAGGATTTGGCTCTCCTTTCTTTCATCCTTAGTGTCTTCCCCCAGGAAAGAAGATATAGCAACATACCATCTGGTAAATGGAATCACGCACAGCACCACATTGTATGTTTTATCATGTCCTATTTCACAGTATTACATGCTAAGTTGTCTTTTGATGAACACTATAACTACTAAAATAGATTTGCATTATCATTCCTCTTCCCCTTTCACAGTCATCCCTGTCATTGCTATTAGCTTATTTTTATGACTGAATAAAAGCCTGTGTTTCTTCCTGGAATGCAGCTCTTTTTATAACTGTGCATAAAAGTAAAATGTAAGCAAAAAGATGAAACAGCTCCAGATGTGGCAATTCAGTGACAAGCAGTTGAGCTATACACTGCTAAGAAGAAAATGCCCATAAAAGATGAAATTTTACTGTATGCCAATAACTGGTATAATGGAAACAACTGAAACTTGGCCATACATTCTCAGATTATATGATCTAGCAGAGAACTTACTGCTAAATTCAGAGAGATAAGAACACTCATTTCATGACACCGTGGTAAAATTTTTATAAGATTATCTATGCAAAATCCACAGAGCATGGGATCAAGGCAAAACATTTAAGGGCAATATTTTTCAACAGCAGTCTCTATTCCCATGCCTCTGTACTACCTGGAGCGACAGCACAGCAGTAGGGCATTTGTCTTGCATGCAGCCAACATGGCCGACCCGAGTTTGATTCCTCCGCCCCTCTCAGAGAGCCCGGCAAGCTACCGAGAATAACGAGCCCCCACAGCAAAGCCTGGCAAGCTCCCCGTGACGTATTTGATATGCCAAACACGGTAACAACAAAGTCTTCAATGGAGATGTTACTGGGCCCGCTCAAGCAAATGGATGATCAACGGGAAAGCCTTTACTTTACTTTTACTTTACTACCTAGGATGGCTCCAACTATTTCCCTGAGATAGTGGAAATTATGACTTTGAAACTGAAACATGCATGTGTTTTTGCAGTGCCTTAATATAATTTAACCAGCTAATAGGAACTATGATAAAATGTCTAAAAGATAAATTTGGATTTCTATCTCACCCTGTACTTCATAATTTCTGTAGTTTTGTATCATATTTTGTATTATATCACTGTACCCTATCTTTCACATGGTAAAAGACTTGGAAAGTAGACTGTACCACTTAGTTTGTGTTTTATTGCCAAATAGATTATATATAATAATTTTGTAAGATATTACACAATGATTTTCATGTTTTTAATGGTGATAGGTGGCAAGGTATATTTAAAATGTAATATGAACAAATGAGGAATTGTCTCAACCAAGCATATTATGTTGTGAGTAATTCAAGATAATTTGATAGTAATATAACTTGATACTTGTGGAAGAATAAAATAAAGAATAGGCTTAATCTGCAGGCAAATAAAAATTCTTATATAGAAGACTTGATATCAGTTTTATGAGTTAGCAATGAAAAACGAATGTGAAATCTAAATAGCTTGAATAGTATATATTCTCATTTCATGAGCTCATTTTTCACCATACCAGCCCTACAACTGAATCAGAAGGAAAAGAAGAAAACTAAGAGTATAAGGAGAAAGACAATAAGCAATTATCTATATAATATTGGTTTCTAAAATGGTATCAGTTTTGAAACAATCCTTAGGGATTTATTACTGGTGAGAGAATATATAAGCATTGGTTAATCCAGTCTGAGTACTCCCTCAAACTGCTGGCACCAAATAAAAGTGCTACTCTGCTTAGTGATGCTACCTTTCTTTTCAATTACCTTTCATTATAAATGAGTGTAATGCTCAAATACTCAGTTTTTTTCTGATCACAGAAACTAACTATTGAGAACATTTTTTTGAGGAGAAGATTATTTGAGAACCCCATATAACAGGGATGAAGGATTACTCCTCTGTCTGTGCTCAGGGATCATTTGTGGTGATACTTGCGGGATCATATACAGTGCTAGAAATCCAACCAGTGTTAGATATGGAAGTCAAGTGCTTTGCCCTCTACTATCTCTCCAGTCCCACAGGAATAAAACTTAAGTGTCCATTAAGTTAATCTCGATACCAAATAATTACATATATTATTATTTATTTCTTTAACCATGAGATAAGGGCTAATCTTACTCCAATTTTACATGTGAGACAATGTGTTGAGAAATATCACTTGCTCAGAGTCCTACCACTTATAGATAGGAGAGCCATATTTAAAATGTAAGTCGATGACTAGAGGTAAGGCTCTTATTAAACAGATTCCCCGAGAGGAAAAGCCTTAGTATGAGCCATGATATAGTTAAAATATCTGATGAATGCCCTTTTCTTTAACATTTTATCTACATTGTTGTTGACCAAATGTACTATATAATTATGCCTCTCATAATTGTCCTTTGACTTCTTTTCAATCACTAGGAAAAGTGATTGCAAAATTTGTTTCTTGAATTTTTGAAAACTGTATCAGTTTAAGTGTTTAGAGAAAGTGTCTTGATGATTAAGAGTCTCATATTCATAGTTATATTTTTTGAATTATAAGTTTAAATAGAGCCTGAAAAAAAGGATCCAGTTTATCTTACTAAAGAAAAATTGTTCATAGCAAAAACAGAGCAATTTTGAACTTAAAAACATATGTAAACCCTTGTTTTGTTCTATAGATAAGGGTTGACTATGTCCAGACCCAACAGGAAGTGAAAATGAATGACAGGATTTGATTTTCTGGAGATGTATAGGACAGAAAAGGAAAGGCCTGTAGTTAAGGGTCTTTAAGTTCTACCACCAAATATCAGCACCCTCTCCAGGTAGTCATTTTTGCTGTCTGAGTCTCAAATTTTTAAGATGGAAAATGTTGATTTCTCAAACACAAACTAAGTTTCACACTACTAACTTATTTTACCATCTGTTATATAACAGTTCTACTAATTCACCAAAGTCCTTTTACTGCAAACAGTAGCAGGTAGTTTTATTTTCATTAAAACTTAATGGAAGGCTATATATGTCTAGGTTTCCTCAGCTTTTAAATGAAAATATCTCAGTACAAACTGTTGTATTTACTATGTACCTCAGAATCTAGAAATGTCAAAAACAAAGAGGAAATTGGTAATTCTGTACTCAAGGAAACTTCAGTATTAACAGAATTAAGAAATTTTACAGATGAGACCATACACGTGGAATCTGTGAAAAGACTCTCAAGCCCATCCAGTTAGGGAGTTAAATCCACTTTTCTTGTCTTTCAGCTCCAGGAATTTTCCACTACAAGCAAAATTACAGCAACTGCAATTTCTCTGCAGTCTCTAGCAACAAAAGTAAGGTACTAAAAAACAAGTCTGACAGTAAATCTACTGAGACATGAAAAAATGTTCCTTTTTCTATTTGAAATATGAGGGTGTGGGGGGGTAATTTCAAATGTAACAGTGACGTTCTCATGTAAGAACATGGTGAATAATTTGAGAAATCCCTGTCCTTTGTCCTTCTTAGCATACCCCCAACTCTACAGAGGATGGGCACATATGACTTATCATTGTAATACAGTCCAAGATACTCTAATCTTGAGTGAGGCCACTGATAGCTCATATGATACATCATGTGAATGTAAGAAAGATGTCCACCTGGATGGCTGAATTGTAGCACTGTAGCACTGTCCTCCCATTGTTCATCGATTTGCTTGAGTGGGCACCAGTAACATCTCCACTGTGAGACTTGTCATTACTGATTTTGGCATATTGAATACGCCATGGGGAGTGTGCCAGGCTCTGCCATGCGGGCAGGATACTCTGGGTAGCTTGCTGGGTTCTCCGAGATAGACAGAGGATGGCTGAATTAGAAATAGAAAAGAGCAACTCATAAGAGTGATGGGTAGGCCACAAGATGATTCCATGTTGTCAAATTACATGCCTCTTCCAGAAGGATACTGACTTCTCCAGGCACATTACTTAGAAGGCAGACAAATCAGTAGTTTTCATTCTTTTTTTCTTCTTTTGTGAAATATTCGAGCTGCACAATTCTATGCAGTACTTATTTTTGTATATGTTGTCTGTGTCATGAATTCCTCTGGAGTCTAGAATGAAATGTGATTGTATGGTGTTCTATTAGGAGACTATTAATACTTCTACTGTCTTCCCTCTGGTTTTAAAAAATGAATTTTTCTCACACTTGTTCAAAGACATCTCCAATAAAAGATTCCAATCTCACTTCCTTTGACTCAGAAAATGTATTTTTGCTTGCTTATCCTCACAATTTCTTTATTTCCAGCTACATTTCCACTTTTAATTATTGCTTAGCTATCATATTTTTTTTTATTTCTGGACTCACATGTAGGTTATCTTTTCTAGTTCCTCTTTCAGTCACATGTACTTGATCACTAAGATCTAGCAGGTAGGTAAATAGATTTAAAAAAAATAATATGTAGGTTTCTACATAGGTGTCTCTATGTTCCTAATTAATCCTCCATATTCCCAATCTTTACTACAGAACAGATGTAGTAAAGTTTTGGACTCTTGCAGGTAAGAAGGTCTTCTGGTCAAAGGAACCTGGTCCCCAAACAACTGCAGATTTGAGCATGCATGTCAAACTTCACTGGGCTGTAAGAAAAGTGAGAAATCTCGGAATGGGTGAGTGTGGGGTGGGGGTTGGGGGGTGAAGGGGATTGCTATTGATATTTAGACTATGAAAGCACACTGCAAAATGTTCCACTTTTCAGTAGAACACTATTGACTAGATTCCAGAAAAAACTCAGACAATCCTACAGACAGTTATCCTTTATTTGGTAAAGGAAATTTTAGTATATTATGCCTCTTGTCTTTATTCCAAAAGATATCAAGGCTTTGGGGTAATGAAAAGTAACTCAAGTTTATAAAAGTTTGGGAAATCATCATGCAATTTCTATCCTTATGTAAAAAAGGGTATATGAAATTTACTCTGCTTTTTAGATTTGAGATACTTCCTTATGACTGTCAAAGAACACATGGAGATTGTTTCCACTGCTTAGTCATATCGCTACAGGCAATTATGGGAAGAAAAGTTTCCAGCAACTTACTACATTTTAGATAACAAAATCAGTATATGAGCTTTATACTCTGACTTCCTCCCCAAGTATTCAGACTTTAGCTAAAGGATAATAAATGTTGTTAATTGTTTTTTTGAAAATGTATGCACTAGCATATTACCTCATTATATGAGATTAACTTGCATATTCCACCTGCTTTTTCCACTCCCTTAGTGGATAGTAAGGAAAAGAGATGGGAAAGATATTTACTTTTGAGATTAGAACCACCTGTCACGATTAATTCTGATTTGGTTGTATGTTAGGTAGGTTCATAACAAAATAAAAAATGGAAAAAAAATTACTGTAGATAATTAAAGATAAATTGAAAATTGAGATGAGAAAAATACCTAAAACCTTAAAAACTATTGATAATACATCAGACTGAAATTGATACAGCTAGTCAGTTGATCAACAATTAAAAGTCAGAGAAAATATTTTTAAAGATATTTTGAAAAATACTTTGCTTTTAGTATAAAGTAATACAAACATTCAAGGAGACAATTAAATCATAAGCTTTAAAAGGCAATAATATTTGAAGTTAAAAATAGGGTGAGGAAAGGCATCAAGTTTCTGTAAGGTTTCAAATCTTACAGGCTCAAACTGATTATACAAAATACTCACTGATAGGCGCTTATGTTTATTGCAATGTCCAGTAAACTAGTTGAAAGACACACTGCTTAGTGCTGAGAAATGGAACCCTGATGTCAGGATATTGTTGTCAGTGGATAGTGATGCTGACTGCATCCCTGAGCAGCAGTTCCACACTAAGGAATGGACAGGAGGCTCACTGTGCAGAGCTGAGCCATTTTGCCACGCCTGAGGGGAATAATTGAGTAGAACAGAGGATGAAAAAGAAATAATTATTTGCTAATTGATAGGAATTATTGTATTATGTTAATGTTTGATTTCTACATGGTAGGAACCCCATAAACTGTGCCACAAAAAGAACATAAAGTTATCTGTGAACAAGTAAAATGGAAAGTTAACTTGTGTTCTGAAGGTTGATGTTTGCCCTGCCACAGAGGCAGGGTGGGATGGGAAGATGGGGGATGGGAGGGATACTGGGATCAGTGGTGGTGGAGAATGGGCACTGGTGGAGGGATGGGTATTCGATCATTTTATAACTGATACCCCAAAATGTGTAAGTCTACAACTGTACCTCACGGTGTTTCACTAATAAAATTTTAAAAAAATTACTTACAAAAGAAGTATGAAACTGTTCTCCTGAATTAATTAAAAAATATTATGCAAGTTATAAATTCTTGAGGTACAACATTGTTTTTTTCCTTTGGGGTATTTGTGCCATACTTGGCTGCGCTCTGGGATTAATGCATGCTCTATGCTCAGAGGTGTTTTGGAGGTGCTTGAGGGAATAGATGGTGCCAGGCATCAAACAGGAGGTGCTCACATGTAACCCCCTGGACTACATTTCCAATTCCTCAACTGATTATCTTTTATGAAAAATAAGAATATTTAGGAACATTAATCTTACATACCTCTCAATGCTCCCCCCCAACACACACACACACACACACACACACACATTACTTCTTTATAAGGGCCATATCCTGCTGATACATTTGACTGATTGAGGATGGTCACAGACCACCAATATCGCCCCTATGCCCTGTGGTGCTGGAAGTATGGGGGTGAAATGAAGTGCAAGAGTCTCAAACATCCTAGATTTGTGTTCCATCACTTATGTTGGCCCGAAGTGTTGATTTTAATTATTATAACTGATTTTAATTATTAAAACTATCTGGAAAGTCAAACTATACTCAGTAAACAATAAATATTTGTATATAATCAGGGTGGAGAGATCATACAGAGGTATATAGCTAATGCTAGTCCCATCCCCAGTTCTGCATATATTCTCATGAGCACCGCCAGCAGGGATTCCCAAAAAAGAATCAGGAGTAAGTACTAAGTACTACAGGTTGTGGAGGATTAATAATAAAAATGAGTAAAGAGATATAAAACAACAGAGTCTTCTCAACTTTGTACTTTCACTCACCATACTTATTCCCAGAAATAGAGATAGATTTGATTGATAGAAATCAGTACTTGAAATATGTCTCTGAAAATATTCTCTCTCACACCTACACACACACATTCATGCATCAATTTTCATGGTATTGAGGAGTATTAAAGCTCTACCAAAAATTTTGCATTATACACAATAGAAAAGAGGAAAGATGGGCCCATGAATTTAAGAAGACATCTAAGCAGCAAACACACTACATTTATTTACTTTCATTTTTATAGTTTAGTCACATGTTGATATCGACAGTAGCAGGGTCTCTGGAAATTTGAGTGCTTAAGTACTTATTATACAAGAATGAATCCCAGGGGTTGGAGCGATAGCGCAGTGGGTAGGGCGTTTTGCCTTGCATACGGCCAACCCGGATTCAATTCCCAGTATCCCCTATGGTCCCCTGAGCACTGCCAGGAGTAATTACTGAGTGCATGAGCCAGGAGTAACCCCTGAGCATTGCCGGGTGTGACCCAAAGAGCAAAAAAAAAAAAAAAAAGAAGAAGAAGAATGAATGAATCCCAGGTGGTAGATTTGGATAAGCTTGATTTCTTTCTTCTTCTTGGCTCCTATTCTGGCTTTCTTGCTAATTAGATAAGGTTGCTACATCTCTCTTCACTTCCTCAGTTATAAAATGAGAGCCAGACCCTCTAACTGATCTAAAACTCTATAATTCTATCATGGGTAAAAGCAGTCTGATGGAGCTGGACCAGTGACTTAATAAAATGAAAAGGTTCAAGAGTTTCCCCTTAAAGGATTAAATTAAGTCATTGATCTAGAAGAGGTTTATGGCTCCAAAGCGATAAAGCGGTGGGAAGGGGAGGAGGGTGATCTATGTTTTTTCAGTGGTTTTGGTCTTGGCACACATAGCTAGTGGAAACTGTCATTGGAGGTTGTTTATTTGATGCTTCAAAAGTATCTGTAAGCAGAAAATTTCATGTCATAAAATTGGCTTGGTCCAAACCTTTTTTGGCATTTAGTCGAAGGGGAGCAAAGAGGAAAGTCAAAAGACCTTATTCCTGGTCTCACTTCCTCTGGGACTCTCACTGAATCATTCCATTTTTGGGGTCCTCTATTTGATTGGATGAAATCTGGGGGGAAAGAATCCTAGTAAAGCAATATAAAGACCTAGAGTGTCCTCTACTCCCAACTCAGGGATTTGATATTTTAATACACACTTTTAGCAGGAAGACTGGTCATGTGGCCAAATAAAATGGCCACTGAATGACCTGATGAAAATACATGACAACTCCCAGGTGAAAGGTGTTAATAATAGTAGGAGCAACAACAACAATAACAACAAAACAGGATGTCACTGAAGAAGAGAAATTTTGTAAGGTGTTAAGAAGACCTGAAGTGTCTTCTTAACATCCTTCGACTGAGCCAGCATAAATAAGAGCTCAGTTTACCAAGTGAACAAGGGACCATTTCCTGAAGACTGTATATCCGGCTCTTGAAGGCTGAGTAGTAGAATCCAAGATGTGGTGCCAAGGCGCGGCCAAGGGCAACAGTGGGGAAAAAGGAATGTGAAGGATGAGGTTGCATTCTGACCAGGATTAGGTTTGGCTCAAGGAAGAAACAATCAGGTGAACAGACAGTTATTTTCTAGTGCTAAAGAAAGCTTCAGACCCCGTCAGGTTGATGGATTGGAAGATGCTTCATTGAACCACAATCAAAAGGGGAAAAGTAGAACAAAATAGAAAGAAATTGAAAAATTTCCTTTGTGCAAGATTCACTTTAACCCACAGAGTATATGGCCTTTGACACCGACTATTGAAAACTGATCCCTAGATGTCTGGAAGGTCTGATTCTGTGGGAGTGTCTTTGTTTTCTTGGGGACTTTATTCTTCTCTCTCACCATTTGTGACAGGGGCTTAAGAGGGCTAGTTAGAGCTCCATGTCTGTGTGACTGCATCTGTTGCTTTTAGGAGGCTTGGTTTGACCACCAGCACCACCCTGGTTTCCAAAACCAACAACTTAAAGGAAACCACTCTATCAGTTTTTACCTCTGGAGGAAAAAGAAACTAAAGGTATTATATCATGAATCTCCTGGAGGAAGCAGAAAACCAAAGTTCTGCAAAGTGAGCTGTGTGACTGAAGTTCAGTTAAAAACTCTGGATGGAGATAATTGAAACCTAATCATGAACAGCTTTGTAAGTGTCTATCTCACAGTGATATAAAACAAACAGACAAACAAACATAAAAGCAATCCTGGACATCAAAGGTAAGAGTGATAGTACTGTCATTAGGGCTTTTGTTTTGAATGTAGTCAAACCAGGTTCAATCCCCTGAGAACTCCAGGGGTGATCCCTGATTGCAGAATCAGGAGTAAGCCCTGACCACAGCTGGATATGCCAACCCCCAACCCACCAAAACAACAACAAAAAACTCGACATCAAAGGCAATGTGAATCTTTCCTACTTGGTAGCCCTCTGCATTATTGAGTCACTGAAAATGGCAGATAGAAAAGGAAATGCCACCCAGTTCTCTGAGAGAGAAGACAAAGACTCTCCCTAACTGTCCCTACCTTTGGCTGGTTCTAATTTGTACCCTTTAATGATAATAATCCTATAATTGTATTTATTTATTTTACTTGAGACAACACAGTTTACAGGACTTGTTAACGATCAAGTTTCATTCACACAATGTTCCAGCACCACACTATCTATCAACACATCCACTTCTCTCCATCACGGCCTCAGTATTTTCCCTCACACCACAACCCATTACTCAATCCCTGGCCCCATTCATGGCAAGCTAACTTGTTCCCAGGCTCTCTTGCCTTTCCCATTTGCTATTCTCTTACGGTTCTTCTCTATATCCCACATATGATAGATATGAGTCACAATATTCAAGGCTAGTGCCCAATCTGCCAAGCTATCCCTCTGGACCCTTGCTCACATTTTTAACAGAATAAATGTACAATACCATTATCAAAGGGCTGGTGTGATAGCACAGAGGTAGGGTGTTTGCCTTGCACACAGCCAGCCCAGTCAAGCCAGGTTTGATCCCTCTGCCCCTCTCGGAGAGCCCGGCAACCTACTGAGAGTATTTCGCCCGCACAACAAAGGCTGGCAAGTTACCCGTGACGTATTTGATTTGCCAACACAGTAACAACAAGTCTCAAAATGGTGACGTTACTGGGCCCGCTCGAGCAAAGTATTGAACAACGGGAGGACAGTGACAGAACTATTATCAAGGTTCCCCATTATCAAGGATGCTTTGTAGGCTATCTCACAAAAGACTCACTTCTTAAGTCATATTTTAGACCTTGAAACATATAAAAGAAAACTGAATACAACCAAGTGAAATTGTAAAACAAGAGTATTTGACAAAAGCAAAAACAAAAGAGAATATAGATAAATTATGAAATGAAGATCCTTTTTTATTTCTTATTAGAGAAAGCAGAAAAGTGGATCATTGTTTATATAAGGTAACAGATAAAACACATGCACATCCCAAATTTTTATAGCTTATAGAGAAAGTATTGTTGTATGTTGCATTCAATAAAAGTTGTAGAAAACAGCTAGTATTTTGGATTTATATAAACATCCATTCCAAAGGATCTACAGAAAATCTATTGATGTCTTTCCAAAATATTACTCGAAGTTCAGTGTCAGCATTAATATTACCATGAAAATGGAACGTAAGTAGCTCTTCAAGGACTTAAGGTCATGAACAGCTGATTCAAGACCAAAAGTCTTATGCAGTGCTCTCTGAACCCAATTCCATTTCCACTGTAAGGTTTGCCTTTTAAGAAAATGGATCATATGAAGAGATTAACCACCATGAAAATTCAAAGCATAGGTCAATTATACTAATGGGTTAAATGATTACCAGTTTATATATAATAACTAGGAACATTTAGAGCTGTAGACATTCCTTAAGGATCAAATAATCATCGCATGTAAAAGTTTAACAGTCTTTTAAAAGTTGCATTACTTTGTACTCCTTGTATTTTTCCCTAGTTACTAATTGTACTTCTACTGTGCCATTGGAGGCATAATAGAAAACTTTTTCTATAAAGATAAAAAGGAAGTAAAGATTTTGATTTTTTAGATTGCCAAAATTTTCAAAAGGGAAAACTAAAATATTAATATAAACTCCAGAATGTACTAAGTGACTTCAACAAATCTGAAGTGATTATTTCAATAATATGAAATATACATTCTCAATATTTGGTTGGTGGCCTTCACTGAATTAGATAATTTCATAATCCCAATATCCCTGCTTCATTTTACTCAAAGTTGATAAAAAATGTATAATTCTTTAGAACTGAATTTAATGGGGAAATCTAATAAAAGAAAGTGTGGAAAAATATATAAATCCATCAAATAGAACATGTGTCTTACAGACAACAAAAATAACAGGTAACTTATATATCTGTTGAAATATTTAGGATATAATATAAAATAAGCACCTTGTTGGGCTGGAGCGATAACACAGCAGGTAGGGCGTTCTCCTTGCAAGCAGCCAACATGGTCGACCCAAGTTCGATTCCTCTGCCCCTCTTGGAGAGCCTGGCAAGCTACCGAGAGTATTCGATATGCCAGACACAGTAACAACAAAGTCTCCAATGGAGACATTACTGGGCCCGCTCGAGCAAATTGACAATCAACGGGAGGGCCTTTACCTTTACCTTTACCTTACCTTTAAGCACCTTGTTTCTTACATAATGAAGATAAAAAGTCCAAAGATATGATACTTAACAATATATGAGAAATTGGTAATGTTGCCAGGAGGAATGTTAAGCACTAAATAAACAGCCAAGAGCTGCATATTTCAAACAAAGAATTTATGAATCAATCGCTGTTTAAAACATAGTTTTGCATTCAATACATAAGGGGCATTTTCTGACACATTTACTTTTGTGTCACCCCATAAGCTTGGAGGAGAGAAGGCTGCTACTAGGTCTAGAAACTACTTTTTGGGTAGCAGGGAACTATTACATGAAGTAGGAACATGTACAGATGCTTCATGATCCATGGTTGAGCAAATTAACTGGAACTGAGGCAATCTCCTCAAGTTTTACTTTAAATGGTTCTCTTTTACACTCATATCACCCTAGGGGGTTAGGCGACCCAGAGGGGAGGCCAGTACAGTCAGCAGGATTCTTTAGAAAAAAGAAAAAAATAATTAGTTTCCTACTGAACATAAAACTGGGGAAGTGATAAGTTTGCAATTGATTAGACTAGGTTTGCTTAAAATGTTTCAACTTGTTTCAAATAAACAAACTTTGAATCATATTTAATATGCCCTTTCTTTATGCAATTGAGTGCTTTTGTATGGCTGGAAAAAGAGAAATTCATGACTGCTTTATTAGTCAACGGTTAATAACTGGACATTAAAGTTTTCCCAGAATCATTTAAGATAAATCCAATTTTAAAATATTTCTGATTATTTTCCACTTTCACTAATATTTTGTATAAACCACAGTATAGTTTATTTAGTTTATCATCTAAAAAATTCTTTAAAAATAGAAAATTGAATTTGCAATTAACTAGGAATAAGCATATGAGAAGAGAGTGGGTATAGCCCTACAAGTAATTTTACTATCATTGACTTCTGCTATGTTTATATGACATAAGCATAGGTTTTAATATCAAGTAATAATCAGAACTATCTAAGTCATATCAGGTTGAGGGTCAAAATACATCACTTATACTACATGGAAAGTATCATGTTAAGCAAAATGAGTCAGAAAGAGAGGGATAGACAAAGATTACATTCAACTGGGGAACATAAAGTAACAAAATAAGAGACTAACACCGAAGAGTGGCCGAGATTAGTACCAGGAGTTTTGCTCTATGGCTTGGAGTCCATCCACACACTCTAGGTGAAAAGCGAGCTCAGATAGAGAAAGGAGCACCAAATAAAGGGTGTTGGGAGGATCCTCCCAGGATGGGAGAAACATGCTGAAAGTAGACTATAGACCAAACATGATTGCCACTCAATGCCTCTTTTGCAAACCACAGCACCAAAAAGGAGAGAGAGAGAACAAAAGGGAATGCCCTGCCACAGAGGCAGGGGGGGATAGGATATGGGGGTGGGAGGGATATTGGGATCCGTAGAGGTGGGAAATGGGCACTGGTGGAGGGATGGGTGTTAGATCATTGTACAATTGAAACCCAAGCACAAAAATTTGTAAATCTACAACTGTACCTCATGGTGTTTCACTAACAAAAATTTAAAAAAAATGTAAATGATGGAGAATGGGCACTGGTGGAGGGATGGGTACTGGATCATTGTATAACTGAAACCCAAGCACAAAAATTTTAAGTCTACAACTTTACCTCATGGTGTTTCACTAATAAAAATTAAAAAAAAATAAATTGACAATTCAAAAAAATACATCACTTAATTTAAAGAAAACAGCATGAGTTTGCAAAGTAATGTATTTTAGTTTTATTTGAGATAATGAATAATTTTTTTCTAACCTTTGCTTGATGTGGATAACTGTACACTCTGGGGAATTACAATTGTGTGCACTGGATTCTTTTTTTTTTTGTCATTGGAGGTCTCGTTTGTCTGGTTTTGACTGAATTACCAAGATTATTTCACTGATAATGTTAACTTTGTTCTAATCTCAATAATTCTTTAAGTAGAAATGATTAATACATTCTACTTTAGCACTTTTTGAGGATTCTAATCATGTTTATCCTATTGGGGAAAGAAAAGAGGCTGACACAATTCATATGAGCTTAAGGAGATTAACCTACATTCATTATTCTTACTGGGCTATTTTCATCTGTCTTTAATGTTCAGCACAGTTTTTTTTTTAACAATTAATAAAAAGATTACATTTACTTTTTAATTGTACTTTTTTTTTTCTTTTTGGGTCCACCTGCATTTAACAATGGTTACTCCTGGCTCATGCATTACTCTTGTACTACTCCTAGTGGCACTACTTGGGGGAACCATATGAAATGCTGGGAATTGAAGCCAGGTTGGCTGCGTGCAAGGCAAACACCCTACCCACTGTATTATCGCTATAGTCCCCTAAATTAAAATCTTAAGGAATAAACTTTACAGAAGCATAAAAAGAGAAAGTGCACTTATAAATATGCAAATAACATCAATAATGTATTCTTATCAAGATGGGTGACTTCATATTCAACCACTTGCAAGATTTTAAACACACACATTAAAAAACTTAAACATGCATATGTATGCCTATATATTATACACATGTATGCTTTGTTCATCTATAACATGTCTAATAATCTAAATTTTTAAATCTTTTGTTAGTTTGGGCTGGAGTGGTAGCATAGCAGGTAAGGCATTTGCCTTGCAAGCGGCCAACGTAGCCCATCCAAGTTCGATTCTTCCACCCCTCTCGGAGAGCGTGGCAAGCTGCCGAGAGTATCTTGACCATGGCAAAGCCTGGCAAACTACTTGTGGCGTATTTAATATGCCGAACACAGTAACAATTGTCACAATGGAGACGTCACTGGGCCCGCTTGAGCAAATTGATGAACAACGGGAGGACAGTGACGGTGGCAGTTAGTTTGGTAATATTTACATAGAGCATAAGTGTTGATATATGTGAGTTACATGATGTGTGTCAACAAAGACAAGAAATAGTACAACTGGTCTCAAAACACCTGAAAACTGTTGGGCTTCAGATATCTGTATACAGCACATTTTCCATTACTTTTTAAATCTTCATTAATAGTAACGTACAAAAATAGCTTAGACATTGATGAAAGAGATAGGAAAAATATTGAACTCCTTGATATTGTCTTAAGTGGTGTCTGCAGATTTGATTCCAATTGGCAAGGGAAGCAAAGTAAACACAAACAAATGGGGTTAAGTTAAACTAAAACGCTCCTGCACTAGAAACAAAATTATCAGTAGAAAATAAAGTGTTGCTCATTTATAATGTAAACTTCATTGTCTTTGTTCAGACAGAAGAATGGAGCAGTACTGCTCCTTTCCTCCTTTCCATTTGTTGATCAGTAAAACTGATCATCAATATAATTAAGAGGTAGCACTGTAGCACTGTCCATTGTCCATTGATTTGCTCAGGCATGCACCAGTAATGTCTCCACTGTGAGACTTGTAACTGATTTTTGCATATCAAATATGCCACGGGGAGCTTGCCAAGCTCTGCCGTGTGGGCGAGATACTCTCTGTAGCTTACTGGGCTCTCCTTAGAGGAAGAGAGGACTCGAACCAGGGTCAGCAGCATGCAAGGCAAACGCTCTACCCACTGTGCTACCACTCTATCCCAGTTAAGGTAAAAATTGTCATCTTAATAAAATCCCCGAACTATTTTAAATGACTGAAAAAACTCTGTTATGATCTGTTTATAATTTAGTCAACAACATTCAACAAGCATCAATGTTTCTTCTATCTATCACTTCACTGAATATATGGACTAATTTACTTAAGTATTTCTATGTAACTTGTCACTTGTAATCCCACTGCTCATCAATTTGCTCCAGAGGGTGCAGTAATGTCTCCATTTGTCCTTGTCGCATTCTAGTGTAGCCCAATGGCGTTTGCTTACTCCAGAGACATGAAGTGAGGCCTGTTATTGTTACTGTTTTTGGCATATCAAATATGCCAAGGGAAGCTTGCCTGGTTCTGCTGTGTGAGCGAGATACTGTACATAGCTCGTCGGGCTCTCTGAGAGGGACTGAGGAATCCAACCCGGGCCCATCACATGCACCAGTAACATCTCCATTGTGAGATTTGTTGTTACTGTTTTTGGCACATCAAATACACCATGGGGAGCTTGCCAGGCTCTTCTGTGTGAGCAAGATACTCGCGGTAGCTTGCTGGGCTCTCCAAGAGGGACAAAGGAATCAAACCCTGGTCGGCCGGGTGCAAGGGAAACAATCTATCCGCTGTGCTATCGCTCCAGCAGTACCCCCCAAAATAAATACTTATTGATTAAAAAGGTAAAACATGAGTCTTATCTAAATTAGCACAGGGGAGTAAAGAGATATGCCAATTTGAGAAGGTGATATTTGAGTAGGACTTGGAACACACAAGAATACAAGTTTAGACAAATAGCTAAAGGAAGTGGAAGTCCAAGCAATCATAACAGCATTGCAGATGTAGGGACTCTCAGGCTCAAGAAAGAAGTAGGAGAAGTAAATAAGCTAACAGAGTAAAGTCTCATGTGCCAAATTAAAAATTTTGGAACCTATGTTAATTATTGTAATGCTTCACTATAGAGCTGGGAGAGACTGTAAGTTTTAATTTATGATTAATAATAATTGCTATGGCTGCTAGATGAGAACAGACCTAAAGATAAGTATAGAGATAAGATTAAAATATGATGATTCAGGTTAGAAATACAGTGGTCGCAACCAAGGATTAGTTTTTAACCAAATTATATAACATATGTTTAGGTTTGATAGATAAATAGACAGAAAGATAGGAGAAAACTAGTAAAGTCAAAGATCATATGAATAAAATATAGCAGTTAAGACTGATTCTTCCCACTGTTTCGTTTTGAATTACTAGAATAAACTATTAGTAACTGAGATGGGGTAGGAGTAGGAGTTACAGCTTGAAGTGATGCTCACTTGGGAAGAAAATGAAATTAGCAACTATGTTTTGTATATTTTGAATTCAAGACTCCTATTAGATATCACAGTGATGAATGTTAAGAACATGTTATCAGTGTAGATATTTG
The DNA here is from genome assembly GCF_029834395.1 of Sorex fumeus. Classification (NCBI taxonomy): domain Eukaryota; kingdom Metazoa; phylum Chordata; class Mammalia; order Eulipotyphla; family Soricidae; genus Sorex; species Sorex fumeus. The sequence continues at coordinate 20,577,502 of NW_026606066.1, read as the reverse complement.
TGTTGGAAGTAATAATTTGGAGTGATCACTTAGTGAGTACAGATACAGATTGAATCAAAGATTTACCCTAGAGTTATGTTACCATTGAAAGACAATTAAGGAGTAACTAGTAGTACAAACTGAGATAGAATAGTTGCGGATATAGGAAAAAAAAAACCTGTAAGTTATGTCTGGAGAGGAAGGGAGATTTGATCAAGAAGGATTAGCTGATTGTCTTTTTGACAGGTCAAGTATCAGGAAAACTGATAAGTGATAAGGGTTTCAGTGGGGTGAAGACCATTGGAGAAACTAATAAATGCAGTTTCACTGCAGTGGTAGGAAAGAAAATGCAACTAAAATGGTATAAAGACATAAAGGCAGATGCCAGAAAGTAGAAAGTCTGTCAGAAGAGTTATTGTGAAAAAAAAGGTCACAAAAGAGAGGAAAAGAAAAAGAGCACAAATCTGAAAAATCAATAGACCAAGGAATCCTAGGTAGGGGGATTGGTGCTGGATCATAGCACACCTAAAACTCAACTATGAATATCGTGGGACTGTAGCACTGTCCTCCCATTGTTCATTGATTTGCTCGAGCAGGCACCGGTAACGTCTCCATTGTGAGACTTGTTGTTACTGTGTTTGTCATATCAAATAAGTTATGGGTAGCTTGCCAGGCTCTGCCCTGCAGACAGATACTCTCGGTAGCTTGCAGGGCTCTACAAGAGGGGCAGAGGAATCAAACCCTGGATGGTCCACTAGGCCAGCTGCAAGGCGAATGCCTTACCTGCTGTGCTATTGCTTCGGCCCTATGAATATAAATCTTTGTAAATTATTATGACTTAATAAAATTTACATTTTTATACAGTAAAATATTTTATTTTAAAATATTTTGTAATATATTCAATATGAATATAAAACTTTAAAAATAATGGTGCTTTAATATTTAATCTCTATTTAATTTTTTAAGAGGGAGAAGAGTATGATATTCTCCACAATGTTTTTTGTAATAATAAAAGGCCTAAAACAAAATCAAAGAAAATAAAAACAAAAAAATTAAAAGGAGATACTGGAGTGTAGTCCAGCAGGTAGGGCTTTTGCCCTGCACTGGTTCAAAACCAGAACCCCACATGGTCTCTGAAGCAGTGCCAGGAGTGATTCACTTAGAAAAATCAGGAGTAAATCCTGAGCATCATTAGGTGTAACCCCAAAACCCCATTTTTTTAAAATTAAAAGCACTGAGAGATGCATGAGTCTGAGGGAAAATTTTCTATAGAAGAAAGTCAAATGCAAAATCCCTCACACAGAAAAGAAAGCCGTTATCTGTGGAAACAGAGTAGCAGCCAGCCCAAGAACTTGAAGAAGAATGAAAGCGCAGTTTGAAAGTAGGACAAATGTTAGGACTGGACCATGACTCGCTGCATGGATCATAGGAAGCAATATGATCTGTATATGAGAAAAGAGGAAAACCACACTTAATTCTTAGTGCTAGAAGTTAATGAGCTGGGAATAAAATGAACCACTAGTTTTCAGTGTCATAGAATATAGGCAACGTGCTATTTCTTTGTTACTCTTAAATTTTATCTGTCACGCCATCTGTTCTATATTTTCCATAACCTAAATAATTGATGGACAGTTATTTCAATTACTTTATTAGGTGGGAAGAGTCAGGGTTTTGGGACTATACCCCGTGGTGCTCAAGCCACACTCTTAGTTCTGTGCTCAAGGATCACTTTAGTAGCAATCAGGGGACATACGGGGTGTAAGGAATCAAATCCAGGCACATGCAAGGCAAGCGTCCTACCTTCTGGCAAGTGAATTTTTTTTTAAAAAAAACAATTCTTCAACTAATGTAACATGAGCAAATATTTATAAAAATATTATTTTCTTCACCTTTTAAAAAAATAAGAGAGAGCAGACTTTTGGTTCTAAGTTTGTTTCCACCACTATAAAGTAGTAAATTCTAGGAGTTGTTCATAGTGTCTGAATTTCTTTACTTCTTGGGGGGAAAAAAGCAAAAGACAATAGGGGTATATGCTTGGATTATGAATAAAAACTATGCTTAGAATTATAAATGTCTACATTTATAATTGGGCTGGAGCGATAGCACAGTGGTAGGGCATTTGCCTTGCGCGCAGCCGGCTCCGCTGAGCCAGGTTTGATTCCTCCGCCCCTCTCAAAGAGCCTGGCAAGCTACCAAGATTATCTCACCCACACGGCAAAGCCTGGCAAGCTACTCATGAGGTATTCAATATGCCAAACACAGTAACAACAAGTCTCACGATGGAGACGTTACTGGGCCCGCTCGAGCAAATCAATGAACAAGGGAAGGACCGTGACCGTGACTGACATTTATAACTACGGCATAAATGCATCATGCAATATAAAGTCAAACCAATTTTTGTGTAAGTACTGTGTTTGGAAATAAATTTTATCATTTGTGTGTGGTGAATAAAATGAATCTTCTATAACTAAAAGACAAAATATTATCTTCAGTTATGTTTAAAAAATAATTTTAGACTATATTTTTCTAGGCTATAATTGTAGATGTTTATTAATATTTTATAAATTTATTATTAACCTTTTATTTTACTGTAAAATGCAGGTTTTAATCATAAAACAGTCATTTTATTCATATCAAATACAGTGGATGAAGATTCAATACTCTTGATAGGAAGAAAAATGATTGCAATCAACCAAACATAAAAGCCCCAGTAGAAAAAAAAATGAGTAAAAGATATAAAGATTTGTCAAGTTCATTATACTGGGAGAAGGTAGATTATCCATCCTATAAACCATTAATGTGGTTGCAAATTGAAATGTTGTATAATAACATTTTGTAGTATGTATTAAAAGATATAAATCTTTTATGCAATTGACTACAATAATTTCACATTTAGGAATTTCCCCACAAGCAAATCAGAAATAAAAAAAGTAGAAGTAATATAAACATAATGTTATAGAATATAACTAAATTAAAAGTTCATAAATTTTAATAAAATAGAGATTAAAGAAATAGAATAGAGAAATGCTTTCGAATATCAATTGAGAAGTATACAAATTACATATATAATTGGATGGAAATTTGGTATTATAATAAACTACATCCAAATATAAATTAACTTAAAATACTGGAAATACAGGAAATGTGTGAATAAAGACTATATGTGTATGATAGGAATATTGATATTTCATATTTTCAGTTTGTTTTTAAAAATGAAAAAAACATAAACTGTTTTTATAATCAGTAGGAAAGCTACCCGTGATGTATTTAATATGCCAAACACAGTAACAACAAGTCTCAAAATGGAGACGTTACTGGGCCCGCTCGAAGCAAATCAATGAACAACGGGAGGACAGTGACAGTGACAGCACTGTCCTCCCATTGTTCTACAGAAAATATTTGATAACTCCTGGTCCAGATGGTCCAGATGTTAACATCCATAATATATTTTCCTAAGTAAAAATTGGTTGTATTAAATAGCTAAAAATATATTTTATATGCTTTATACTCTATATAAATTACATAGAATTAAAAAATTTAAAAACAAATATTATAGGATATTTATTTTTAAATGAGAGGTAAAATTGCATACATAAGATGCATTAAATGATCACAGTGCAAAACAATGAGCAGAAAAATACTGAAACAAATTACATGAAAATATTAATAATGGGACCAAGGAGAGAGTTTCAGGGTAAAGTGTGTATTGTACATATAACTGAACCAATTCAATTCCAGGTCCCCATGATCTCCTGAGCATCACTAAGAATAACCTGTGAGCAAAGAGTTAGGACTAAGCAATAAACATGACTGGGCATAGTCCCAAACAAAACCAAACAAAATATATTGATGATGAAGGATATGATGAGGTGATACAATTCCCCTCTTCTCATTTGTTTAGGTTCCTCCCGTTGTTCGTCGATTTGCTCAAGCGGGCCCACTAACATCTCCATTGTGAGACTTTGTTGTTACTGTGTTTGGCACATCGAATACGTCACGGGGAGCTTGCCAGGCCCTGCCGTGCAGGCAAGATACTCTCGGTAGCTTACCGGGTTCTCAGAGAGGGGCGGAGGAATCAAACTCAGGTTGGCCATGTTGGTTTCGTGCAAGGCAAACGCCCTAACGCTGTGCTATTGTTTAGGTTATTTTTATCAAATATGTCATAATGAATGGTTTGCTTTTAAAATGAATTAAAGAGCTAGTAGAGGGGTTAAGCTATGGTTGTGCATCCCTTTTGATCCACCTTGGACCAGTCCCTGACACTGCATTGGCATTGTATCCTAGCCCCTTAGCACAAAGCCAGGAGTCAGTCCTAAATACCAACAGATGCTGTATTAAAACAAAGTAACAATAAGCATACAATGGAGAAAATAATAAATGATTTCATTGTAAAAAAAAATACTAAGGTATGGCATAGTATCAAAAACCCCATTTTACATGACGTCCCAAGAAGGGAAAGTTCAATTTTATAAAGTAATTGTAAAACTGAAATACAAAATAATTATAAATATCAAATAATTTGCTTCAGAACTAAATAACTGCATGCTAGGGAATTACTATTTCTCATTCTTGTGGCAAAATAGGGAAATGTGTACTGTGTAAATTCATGTTTTTAAAAAGCCAAAGAGAAGAAATAAAATAAGCTCACAATCATTAATTCTTTTTAAATTATTTGCCTATGATCCACAGTTCAGAATTTATGGCTAAGTCAAGACTTGACAGAAGTATAGATTTGTTTCCTGAGGTTTATAAAAAATGTCTGTATACTCCATGTTATGATTAGACATTTTGAAATTTTATAAAACTTAAGTTTAAATTTCTATTAAAGTTATAAAAGTGGCAGTTATAGAAGGCACATCTGCAATAGTAAGATAATTGTCAAGTAAGAAATCTCCTAATCCTATAACTTCATCCTGGTAAGACGAAGTTGTAGTGAATGAAAATAGTAATAGTAATGCATGTGCTCATATTATACTCTAATATACATGCATAAATTATCGAAATGTAGAGTTGTTATATGGGTTGGAGAGAGAGTATAGGAGGTTAAGCACTTATATGTATCCTACTCCAGTTACATTCCCATACTGCATATGCAATCTGGGCACAACTAGGAGTAATAGTCATAGATCTGTACTGAAGAGTAACGGCAGTATGTGATTGAGGGACAACTAACTTGCAGAAGATGTTGTGATTAGTATTGAGAATAAAATAGTTACATATAGAAGAAATTATTTTTTTAATATTTTTTTTATTTTTAGTGAAACACCATGAGGTACAGTTTTAGATTTACAATTTTTGTGCTTGGGTTTCGATTATACAATGATCAAATACCCATCCCTCCACCAGTGCCCATTTTCCACCACCATGGATAGTATCTCTCCCACCCCCATCCCTCCCATCTCACCCTGCCTCTGTGGCAGGGCAATCCCTTGTGTTCTCTCTCTCCTTTTGAGTGTTGTGGTCTGCAAAAGAGGCTTTGAGTGGCAAACATGTTCAGTCCATAGTCCACTTTCAACATGCATCCATCTCCCCTCCTGGGAGGATCCTTCAAACACCCTTTATTTGGTGCTCCCTTCTCTATCTGAGCTGCCCTTTCCACTAGAATGCCTGAAGAAGAAATTATATTTACAAATGAAGAATTTCACTTATTCTTCCTCTAGAAATGAAATATCCCATTGTGTGCTTTGTGTTAAGTCAATTATAATTTTGTTTGAAATTTTCTTTAAAACAGTTTTGCAGTAATTTATATTCTTATGAGACCAAATCTTGATAGGAACGGAATCAATTAAAACCAAAATACAAATGGGATAAATATCTATTCTCACTTAATAATTTGGGGTTTTGAACACACACATCTGTAATGAATATTTACATTCAAAGTTTAACTTTTCATGCATGTGCTCATATTATACTCTAATATACATGCATAAATTATCGAAATGTAGAGTTGTTATATGGGTTGGAGAGAGAGTATAGGAGGTTAAGCACTTATATGCATCCTACTCCAGTTACATTCCCATACTGCATATGCAATCTGGGCACAACTAGGAGTGACTCCTGAATATGGAGCCAGGAGTAAGCCCTAAGCACTACAAGGTGTAACTTCAAAACCAAACAGAAAACAAAATCATACATCCAGAGGCACTAAGTAGTTTTATATTGAATTTCATAAAATAAAAGCATTTTAATAATAAAAATATAAACATAATCAAGAACAAAAAGAAAATTATTTTCAACTAAAACTATGGGTCAAGAGTTAATTTCTTAAAGCAAAAACTACTTATGAATAAATAATAGATTAACAGCTCAAATTTCAAATGCATAAAAATATAACATTTAACAGAAGATTAAAATAAATGTTTCTTATACATGTGAAAAGATATTTAAGCTGTGGATAATCTAAATCACAAAATCCAAACAAACTACAATAAAAATTCTACGTTGCTATTTCCAAATTGATAAATAGTTCGTTTTTTAATTATTTTATTTTTTCATTGGTTACTGTGAAATGGCTTTAAATTCTGGGCAGGAGAAATAATTAAATAAACAGGGTTGGTTGATACCAGGTTATTCACATTATTAAGAGAGAAGTTGCAGACTTTAAAAGAAGAAAAACCAAAAAGAACTTTAATACTGAATTATAGTGGGATGCATAAATACAAATGTTTTTACCTCAATATGTGTACAAAAGAACATATATATGTGAATTTATATTTATATATATTGAAATTTAAATATATATATGTTTAAAATTCAATTATAACCACTGAGAGGGCCTTGAAGCATTGTGATTCCAGTATTAATATATCAGTCCTAGATACTGATTTCAAAAATATTATCCTGAAATAAAGGAACTGAGACTACTGAAGAAATGGCTTTACTCAAGCAAGGGTAAAGAAAATACAAGGTGATCCTGGAATATTTTCTACCAGAAAATAAGGATGTGCTTAATTAATAACTGATTGTAAACTATGTCAAACGGATACAGGAAACTATCTGAAAGAGTTCCCAAAAGCTAAATCCAGGAGAATTTGAGCAAAAATTACATTGAAATTATATTCCAGTATAGAAAATAGATATTCATACTGATATAAGTAAATGATGAAACAATGAATGAGGGATAAAATACATAATCTAGTATTTTTCAATGGTTCTATAAACTTAAAAGTTTTTAAAAGCAATAAGGTCATTAAATAGTGTTCTTGAAGAATGATTAACTAATGGGAAGGTTTCTTTTGTTTTTTGATTTTTGTTTTTTGCTTTTGGGGTCACACCTAGCACACACAGGGGTTACTCCTGGCTCTACACTCAGGAATCATCCCTGGCAGTGCTCAGGGCACCATATGGGACGCTGGGAATCGAACCTGGGTTGGCCACGTGCAAGGCAAATGCACCCGTTGTGCTATTGCTCCAGCCCCAATGGGAAGTATTCTTAATATTTTTATAATGAGTAAAAGTAGACTGAAAAATTGATTTGCTTACAATTTTGAAAATTAAAAGGAAAAGTATATCAAAACAAACAAAAATACTATAGCAAAGCACAATTTCCTTGGGAAAGAAGGCATTCTCGTTCAAGATTTGCAGACATGAAAATTAACTGGCATACAGTACTATAGAGGAAAAGCTGGTAACATGTATAAACTGAAAATACACCTATCATTTTACAGGAATTTCCCAAATAACCTATTCTACAGAGGTCCCTGTAAATGTGACAGATGCAAATACATGCACAGGACAATTCACCACAGCATTTCTCGTAATGGCCTAAGTGTTCAGCATCAAAAGGCATGTAATAACTAATATATATAATATATATGTATATATATATTGTTTGAAAGTTCTCCAAAATATATTGTGCAGAGAGCAAAAACAAAATGCTGAGAAAATTCCTATTTGGCTTGAAAATGATAAATTTTCAAAAATGTACACATACTCTCTTATAAGAATTGGCTAATAGATTATGACAAGGAAATGTGAGGTAATAAGGGTGAGAAACCTTTGGTCCTATATTAGAGAATGGAAAGGTCACGGAAGGAGATAAACAAAGGGAAGTAAGATGAGGCCTTCTGGAGATAAAATGTGCCAGTTAGGAGGCAGGCTGGGGTAGGAGTGAGGAGAATCTTAGGCATTGGTGAGGACACCTGGCACTGGTGATGGACAGAAACAGTGTATGCCTGAAATTTTTTGCTGACAGCTTTGTAAATTATGATGCCTACATTAAAAAAAAAACAAGTTCCCCACCCCACAAATTCAATTACTATAATATTTTCTGATTTAATCAAATATATACAATATTGGAATAATTTTACATCTAATAGTTACGTTTTATGATTCTATTAAAAACTTTTTATTATTATAATGAAAAATTAAAAAATCGGTTAAAAGGCTTCTTTTCTTCTTTTTGTGACACACCCGGCAATGCACAGGGGTTATTCCTGGCTCTGAACTCAGGAATTACTCCTGGCGGTGCTCAGGGGACCATATGGGATGCTGGGAATCAAACCCGGATCAGCTGCGTTCAGAGAAAACCCCTACCCACTGTGCTATCGTTCCGGTCCCAAAAGGTGTCTTCTTTTAAAAGAAGAAATGGCCTGTGAAAGATTGAGGAAAGGTGAATAATTTTCACTCTATGCCATGTGTAGATTCTTAAATTTGTGTACATAATGCACATATGATCAGTTTGAGACATAAATTTCTTTAAGGGCTCATAAATTTCTTTAAGTGTGTCGAAGAAATAGCTAGGAGGATGAAGAAACTCCGACTCCGAGCACATCTCTTCGATTCCACTGTTCTTCCTGCATTAACATATGCCTCAGAGACCTGGGCCCTACGAAAACAGAATGAGAACGCTATTCGGGTCCCCCAAAGAGGAATCGAAAGAGCTATGCCTGGAGTATCATGCTTCACTCGCATGAGAGAAAGAATCCAGAGTTCCAACCTTCGTCGACGATCAAGAATCAGGGATGCTGTCTCGTTTGCCCAGGCACTGAAAATGAGATGGGCTGGACACATAATGAGATTTGGAGACAACCACTAGACTAGACCCATTACAGACTGGATTCCATGGAACATCAAAAGATTGCATGGCCGCCCACATACAAGATGGTCAAACTTCTTTGTCAAGACCCTGAGTGATTGGTTTGAGACTCTTCATGTTCCTAGAGCGAGCAGACGCCATTAGTCTACACTAGCATGCGACAGGGACAAATGGAGACATTACTGGTGCCCACTCGAGCAAACCAATGAGTAACAGGATGTCAAGTGATCAAGTGTACATATTATATACTTTACAACTAAATTGAAATACTCTAAAAAAAATTCAAGCCAAAAAAGTATTGCAACACCCAATAAGAGAGAGAGAGAGAACAAAAGGGCGTGCCCTGCCACAGAGGCAGGGTGGGATTGGGAGTGGGAGGGATACTGGGATCCGTGGTGGTGGGAAATGGGCACTGGTGGAGGGATGAGTAGTTGATCATTGTATAATTGTAACCCAAGCACAAAAATGTGTAAGTCTGCAACTGTACCGCATGATGTCTCACTATTAAAAAGTTTTAAAAAAAAGTATTGATTAGAATTCTGATAACAAGTTAAATAAGAATACATTTTTACCTATTCGTCAGAGGTTTTAACTAACTAGCTATGAAGTGAACTTGCAGTTTATATAAGTTATCAAAAACAAAAACAAAAATAACCTGTTAGCCTGAGAAATCTTAGAAAATGTTACAAACCCTGGAAAGGATTGAGGCAGTATTTTCATGTTATGAAAATTTCAAAAATGCTGCTCACCCTGCTGTGTACAATAGATCTGCATTCTTCTTATGGTTGCTTAGTTTTCCCAAAAGGCCATAAATATTTTTTCATAATAATGCACATATGATCAGTTTGAGACATAAATTTCTTTAAGTGCTCATTAAAAATTGTACTTTAGAAACAAAATATCATTTCATTTTTAGCAAAATAATAATGCTCAATGTACTTAGTTGGATAGGATAAAGATAAACTTTGGTTATACATTGATACAATCTCTATAAAAATATTTGGCATTGCATATTTTGAAGAGTTTAATAATATATACACAGTATGCTCAAGAAAATTTAACGTATACAACTTAGCAGTGTGCATATTAGTGCCTGATGTTATAAGATACTTTATCATTTATCCACTGAAGTATTTAGTCTACATAACTAATTATGTAAAATGAGACAGCTCAATATAACATGAAATCAAACCTTTGTGGGGCCAAAGAGATAGTGCAAGAATTAAGGCACTGTTTCCTGACCTGTAGGAGTGCCCACTTGAACCTCCATTACAAACTATCCCTAATGGGATGATCTCTGAGCACAGAGTTAGAAATAACCCCTAAATACCATGAGGGGTGGCACCCAAACTAAAGTGAAATAAATGAAGCCTATGTGATGTTGTTACATCTTTAAATAAAAAAAGTTGGTGATAGGTGTTGTTACATTTTTAAATTAAAAAGTCAAGGAAGTATACACTGCTCTTGTTGGTGCAAAAAATTATAAGCAATTCACAGAACTGCCTTGGTAAGAGGTTCTCTGTAAGGGCATATAAGAATCTTCTAACAGAGATAATTCTTGAGAAGAGGAACTGAGTTCCTGTGAGAAAGAGAGATTAATTTTTCAATAATGTGCTTGTTTATATTTGGTATGATCTGAGATACTGGCACAAAATATATCTTTGTCTGAGAGATTATATTTCAGAAAACAGACTTCATTTTGGAATAACTATAATATTTTATGTATAAAAAAATCTAAGAAAACAGTCTCAATTTCATTAGCATGGAACTCTGACTGAGATTAAACTGGGACTAAGCCTGGAGGGAAAGATAACTGGTGCATTGTAGGGATGCTCAAGGGACAACATGTGTTTTTTACTGGGGGTAGGAGGGAGCAGGGGACTCCAGGGCATTCAATAGTTGCTAAAGGGAGGAAAAGCCAAGGTATCACTAATGTGAATGATGTGCTGAAAATCTTTCGAATTACTTCTAGAGCTTGGAAATATTTTGCTGGGTATGCATCCTTCCCTCATTTCTAAAGTATCTGAAGAGCAGGAAAGTAGTCCAACAATGAAACATTCAAGTAGATAATAAGATATAGTTGAAGTAAAATTTGAGAGAAATTTAGAAAATTTGCCAAACTGCTATTAATTAGATGTTTTAATACAGAGCGCTTTTTTATTTTTCAAAAGAGAACACAGGTGACTAGACAAGGAAGCAAAACTAAGTAACATGTGACTGACCCTTTTGGAGAATTTGTACCTTTGCTGTACTCACTCATAACCCTGAGAGATTTCTCAGACCTGTCTTCTAATAGGTTGAGGATTTACTGACATTATCCCTTGTTATCTCATAAAATTTAGGTGGCAATTTCTTTCTAGAAATATTATAAGAGAAGTCACATTGCACTCTAATAGACTGAGGGGCTAAAAATGGACATGTGAATAGTAAAAGTCTGAGATGAAAGACTTAAAATAGGGGATGAACAATAGATAACAGGCAATGGAAGGTGTTAGCCATCAATAAATAGTCAGGAAATGCAAATCAAAATGACAATAAGGTATAACCTCACCCCAGTGAGAATGACCTATGGCAAGATATCCTGAAACAAGTCAGAGAAATAGTACAGAGGGTAATGTGCTTGTAAGGTCCAGCAGAGAGTTAATGAGAGGAGAGGAGGTGAATCAAATTCAGCAAGAGAGTTTATTAAGAGCTCCTGGGAGAGATTTGCAGGTCTCTGTAGAGGCTGGAAAAGTCATGCTGTGGGCAAAAAAACATATAATATTTATGGGGTTGAAACAAAAGCAGGGATGGAGGAGTCAAGAAGTGGGAGACATTTCAGTTTGTTTTCTTGGGCCATTCATGGCTAAAAGATCCTGTTTTACCTGGTTTACCGATATAGTGCACTCCTATAACAATTTCAGAAACTCAAGGTCCAGTGAAGTTTTTACCGGATATGGTGTACCTGTTGTAACAATTCCTGAAATTCAGGCACCAGTGAAGTTTACTAGCAGTTATGGGGTTATTGTTGGCCTCAGCCTCTGGCTTTCTTTGAAGGCAGTTAGCACTGGTTCAAGCCTTACACTGCATTTGGTCCCAGAGAACTGTCTGGAGCAATCTGTAAGAATGGAACCAGAAATAAGTCCTGAGCACAGTTCAGTGTGACACAAAACGAAACACAGAAAACTCTCCTGAAATAATCAGTATTGTAGAGAATGAGTGAAAGAGGAACCCTCATCCACTGCTGATGGAACTCTATATTCTGGATTAGTCTCTATGGGAAATAGTGTGCGAACTCCTTTCAATGTGAAAATGATGACCATAGTGATACTGTAGAGTGTAGGACATTTGCCTTGCATTCAGCTAACCTGGACTTGATCCCTGGCACCTCATATGGTCCCCTGAGCTCACTAGCAGTGATCTCTGAGCATAGAGCCATACATAAGCCCTGAGCACTGCTGGGTGTGGCCAAAAAACAATAAACAAACAAATAAATAAATAAATAAAATGAATGTCCATTAAGACCCAGCAGTTTCATTCCCTTAGCATTCATCCAAGAACACAAAAAAAAATTGTTAGAATATCTGCACACCTATATTCATTGCACATTGCAATTTTATGTACAATAGCCAAAATCTGGAAACAGCCCACCTGTCCAAAAACAGATGTGTTAAATATATAGATATATACACACATGATGGAAAGAAACTGTACATACATACATAACATAATACTATTTCAGGTATAATAACATGTAAATCCTGAATTTTGCTACAAGTTGCACAGAATTGGAAGTCATTATGTTAGGTAAAGTAAGTCAGAAGAAGGGTAAATGCCAAATGATATTATTCAAATGAGTATATAGCAATAAAGGGAACAGACAATGACCAATGACAAAACCCCTGAGATTCTGTCCACAGTACTAAATGTGCCAAGTGGAGAGGATAAGAAATGATCTACGTACAGTGGTGCAAATATATTGGCACTGTGGTGGTAGATGTGGTGCAGTAACTGTATGCCTGGACATATCACTAATACCACTACAAACCATGATACCTCATTAAAGGAAATAGAGGAGAAATGTTTTCTTAGATGAGAAATAGAAACAAAACACAAGCTAGAGATAGCTTATAGGGGTGAACAATTTGCCTTGCAAAGCAGAAGACCTGGAGTTCAGTCCTTGACAACATACCCCCACCCCAAGCACTGTCAGGTCGAGCCCTGCTGCCTCTAGCACCGCTGGTCCTGGAAAGCACCGCTTTGCTGGGCTAAACACAGCCAGAAAAGCCTCCTTGGCCACTGAGCAATGCATTAAAATAGACCTGAAAATTTCCAAAACATTTTACCACACAGTCTCAGTATAAAAACTGGCTAGAGAAATCAGTGAGCCAGAAGATAGCTTAAATGATGAAGCATAAGACAAAGCCCTGGGTTCCATCTCATACCCTATGTATACACAGCAAACATCATAATACAGAGACTCATAAATAAATCTGGAAAGAGATCAACAACTGCAGAAAGTATTTTCAGACACCAGTGCATGGCTGAGACATTCAAGGCACCTCAGCAGTTAAGGTCAGCCCTGTGCCCGGCCAGAGTCCTAGCATATAATTGCTCCCACATTCCAAAATGGCTGCCATGTCCCTAGTCAGACTCCATCATCTCCGAACAAACTTCACCAAGAAAATAACCCGCCAAAGTCACCTCGGAGCTTTTTGGAAAGCCAGGTATGAGCCGGAGGTGACAGGGCAACTGCAACCTCATGGGAAGGGGGGGCGCTCCCGGCTCGTTCTTCACGACCTACCGAGGTCACAAGTTGCCCCCCCCCCCGCAAGAGCAACTCTCTCTGGCACGACCATGGCTCCAGAGCCACAGAATCCGATCTCATAATTATCTGGCTCTTGGCAGAAATCCCTCCAGGCTTGATAAATAAAATAATCAGAAATCCAAAATTGCGTGGCCGCAATAGCATCATATGGTTCTCATAACTAGCTGCAGAAAACAAACTATTTCACAATGCCTTTTCAGTAGTTCTGATTGTTGGATGTAAACTCTAAACAATAATGGTGCATTTTTTGTCAAAATAATGAATGTAAACAAAGTAGATAGTGAGTTAAGTAGAGTTCATCTGCCTCACAGGCATTGAGAGGTGTGGGAGGGGGTATATTAGGGTTCTTGGTGGTGAAAAATGAGTACTGGTGCAGGGAAAGGTGTTTGATCATTGCATGACTGAGACTTAAACCTGAAAGCTTTGTTACTTTTCCCACAGTGATTCAATCAATAAATAAATATAAATAAAAAATTAAAAAGGGACATTACTCTAGGTCCAGTGGACACTGAATAGGTAATAACTATTATAAATAAATCTATGCAAATATATGTGAAAAGATAGAAATAAAGTTATAATCTTTTAATGTAAAAAATAAAATAAAAATATTATAACACTTTTTTCAAAAAAAAAAAAGAAAGAAAGAAATTAACCTGCCAAAAGTTCAGATATGTGGGCCTTGTGACTGAAATCTCCAGACTTTCTCTGAGTTGGGATGGGCTTTTTTCCAATAATTTCTCTGTACTTCTGGAGGCCCTAGAATCCTTTCCACATCTCAAAGATGCCATCCATTTAAACGTTTAACTCTAGGAGAACTACCTTGCTAAAAATTCTGAACTTCTTGGAGCACATGGCTGCATTGGTGGTCATGTGACATCCCAAGCTCTCCAATACAATGAACCAGTAGTAGCACACCAGATTGGATACTGATTTATTTTCTGATCATTCTATTTCCCATATCTGAAGTTTTGTTGGAATAAGAAAATATAAAGTAAATCTGTTATGTATCTAAAGGGCAGGTTGGGATTGGAAGTAAAACAGGGGATATTGGTGGGGGAGAAGTCATACCCGTGGTGTTGGAACATTAAATGCCTGAAACAACTCTATTGTTAACTTTGTAAAATGTGATGTTTTTAAATAAAAGTTAATTTAAAAAAGAAAAAATATCATCATAACAATTTTAAAAAGTCAATGGACTATTTTGCTTACAAATTAACCTAATAATGATGATGTCCATTGACACATTTCTAACAAAAAATATGATCAAACATTAATTCTAAGACTTTGATACTATCAAATTGTAGTACTTTATATATGTAAGATATAATACATATCAATCTTAAGGTAGTGTGTGTGTTTTTATTTGTTTGTTTGTTTTCTTTTTCAGTTTTTGGGCCACACAGGGCACTGATCAAGGCCCTGATCAAGTTCTGTGGTGAGGGATCACTCCTAGTGATGCTTGTGGACGATATTTTGTGTCAAGGATCAAATCCTAGTTGACCTTGTACAATGTAATTCCCTACATACTGAACTGAATCTCTGGCTCATAAATTGTGTTTCTGGGAAATAACTAATAGAAAGGTGGATAAAAGACCATAATTTTGCATGCAGTATGTTTCTGTTTCCATATTAATATCGTTTTCCTATAAATGTAAAAGATACACAGAAGAAAATATAATGGTATGATAATATTTACTAACTACAATTTTCTTATCATAATTTCAGTTGAAGTTTTAAATATTTTCCAAATTCATCTACAGTGATCACATGTTTCTATTAAAATAAAATAGCAAAGGATAATAGGTAAAGGTAAAGGTCCTCCCGTTGTTCGTCGATTTGCTTGAGCGGGCCCAGTAACGTCTCCATTGGAGACTTTGTTGTTACTGTGTCTGTTATATCGAATACTCTCGGTAGCTTGCCGGGATCTCCGAGAGGGGCGGAGGAATCGAACTCGGGTCGGCCATGTTGGCCGCTTGTAAGGCGAATGCCCTACCGCTGTGCTATCACTCCAGCAAAGGATAATATTATGATAAAAACCTTAAAAATTCTATTAAAATTAAACTACAAAAATTTTATGTAACAAATCAAATAATTGAAAGTAATTACATTCAGCAAGCCTAAAAAAGCTAGGATTTTCAATTTTACTTTTAATACTCCAACAGTTGATTTACATGTTGATAACACAAGGCACATGTAAATATACTTATATGTTCATATTATTTAGCTAAGATTTGCCATC
This sequence comes from Sorex fumeus, assembly GCF_029834395.1. NCBI lineage: Eukaryota > Metazoa > Chordata > Mammalia > Eulipotyphla > Soricidae > Sorex > Sorex fumeus. The sequence goes on along the minus strand of NW_026606066.1, from coordinate 20,561,440 downwards.
ACAGAAATAGAATAAACTTACTGTGTATCTTCATATGTGCATTTCATAAGAAAAATATATCTAAAATTGCAATACTCAGTTCAGTTTGAAATATCATCTATAAGAATTTACTTGTTAGCCGCTCCTCTCTGGAAAGAAAGATGGCGGCCGCACGGGAGCCTTGTGGAAAGCGGGTTTGAGCCGGGCTCGGGGGAGCGGCGGGGACCTCATGGGAAGGGGGGCTTTGTGGGCCGTCCCCCACGCCCCACCGAGGTCGCCAGCTGCCCCCCACGAGCGGCTCTCCGGCACGGCCACGGCCCCGGAGGCACAAGGACTTAGCACAGAGAACCAGCCGCTTGGAGCAGAAAAGCAAATGGACTTGTGTTGATCCGCGCCACCAACCCTGCCCGGAGGGGGAAGGGCGCTGACCAGCCCGCCCGCTCCTCTCTGGAAAGAAAGATGGCGGCCGCACGGGAGCCTTGTGGAAAGCGGGTTTGAGCCGGGCTCGGGGGAGCGGCGGGGACCTCATGGGAAGGGGGGCTTTGTGGGCCATCCCCCACGCCCCACCGAGGTCGCCAGCTGCCCCCCACGAGCGGCTCTCCGGCACGGCCACGGCCCCGGAGGCACAAGGACTTAGCACAGAGAACCAGCCGCTTGGAGCAGAAAAGCAAATGGACTTGTGTTGATCCGCGCCACCAACCCTGCCCGGAGGGGGAAGGGCGCTGACCAGCCCGCCCGCTCCTCTCTGGAAAGAAAGATGGCGGCCGCACGGGAGCCTTGTGGAAAGCGGGTTTGAGCCGGGCTCGGGGGAGCGGCGGGGACCTCATGGGAAGGGGGGCTTTGTGGGCCGTCCCCCACGCCCCACCGAGGTCGCCAGCTGCCCCCCACGAGCGGCTCTCCGGCACGGCCACGACTCCAGGGCACAGAAATCAATCTCTTAACTAGCTAACTTTTAATAGAAATTCTTCCAGGGTCAATAAGTAAAATAGCAGAAATTCAAAACCGCGCGGCCGCGATAGCAGCCGCGCGACATCATTTTATTCTTAAACCAAGTTGTAGAAAGCAAATCATTTCACAACGCTGTTTCAGCATGTCTGATGGGGGGGGGTCGTAAACTCTAAACAATAATTGTGCATCTTCTATCGAAATAATCTATCTAGTCAAAGTAGATAGAGTATTAACTAGAACTCATCTGCCTCACAAGAATTGGGAGGGGTGGGAGGTGGGGGTCTATTGGGGTTCGGGGTTAAAAATGAGTATTGGTAAAGGGAAATGTGTTCGGTATCTACATGACTGAGACCTAAACCCGAAAGCTCTGTAACTTTTCCCACAGTGATTCAATAAATAAATAAATTATAAAAAAAAAAATAAATAAATTAAAAAAAAAAAAAAGAATTTACTTGTTAATAATATTAATCCTAGTGAGGAGGCCACTTCTCAATTATTTGCTTCTGCTTCTCTTCCCTGTAGTCAGAAATCTCACTGATTCTAAGTGATTTCCAATGGCATGAAGCTAAAGGAGAAATAATCAGAGTTCATATTTCATTTTAATGATAATTTAATATATGATAATATATGCAGTCTCAAAGAAAATAGATGGTGCTACTGGGCTGTTTATATCAACATATTCTAAATTGAAATTAAAAATTTGATTTTTTTCCTCTTAAAAAAAAGAAAGTTTGCCATTCTATGATCCCTTGACAAATCACATTCAAATTCCTCATTCATAGAATCTAGCTGGGTATAAAATTTATGCCTTTAAATAATTTTCTTTCATATATGACTAACACATGTATCAGAAATAACCCTCTAAATTTAATCTCATTTGAACCACTTTCTAACCAATTTAACAAACCCCTATTTATTCATTCAAAACCTACTAAATGAAAAAATTATTCTTTCTAAACAATATACAGTTTCAGTTTTAATTTTAATTTTTTTCCAGCCAAAGGTGTACAATGTAGCACTGTAGCACTGTCCTCCAGTTGTTAATCGATTTGCTTGAGCAGGCACCAGTAACGTCTCCATTGTGAGACTTGTTACTGTTTTTGGCATATTGAATACTCCATGAGGAGTTTGCCAGGCTCTGATGTGCAGGCGGGATACTCTTGGTAGCTTGCTGGGCTCTTCGAGAGGGACTGAGGAATCAAACCCGGGTTGGCAGCATGCAAGGCAAATGCCCTACCTACTGTGCTATTGCTCTAGCCCAAGGTGTACAATAATAAAGGATATTAATGTTTTAAAGTTACTAGACCATTTCACATGTACGTGAGGGGTCTCACAAGAAATAATTCAGATGCATCCTCTGCAGCCTCATCACAACCTCTCATGTGTTCTTCTCTTTCTCTTTCTCTCTCTCTCTCTCTCTCTCTCTCTGTGTCTTCCTCCCTCTCCCACCCTGTTACTCTACATATTTTTCTAACTAAAAAACCATTTTATTTCAAATGAGAAAGAGAGATTAATTTAAAGAAAAACAAAATAATTTAAAAATCTTTGAATATCAGAGCCAATTAGCATAGAGATAAAACAAATAAGCATTAAATAGGAGCTCCATTTAAATAATAGAAAGCAAATGATCAGAATAAATCTAGCATCCAGAAGCTTACAGTAAATATCTAAAGATATCTTTTCCATTTTTATATTGTTTTATCACAATTTAAAGTATGGTTTCCTACTATGTTCAAATGAAAGTCTAGAACAAAATCTCATTATTTAGAGTCACTTAACTTCTACCATCCATTTGTAAAGATATGCCAAGGGTGTCTATTAACAACATCCTTGAATGAAAATAATGCCTTACCTTCCTATTTTCATAGCTTCAACATCTCTCCCTACCCTAGAATTATCTTTTCCTGAGAAGCCACTTATTATCAAAGTTCTACTGATGAAGGCATGCTGTATTATCTGAACTGTAAATCAATGGCAAGTTCATAGGTACTCAAATCAAAAGAGATTAGGTTGGTATAAAAACTGGTGCTATTTATTTGAATATCATATAATCAGAGGCATGGTTCATAAAATTAGCATCAATTATTTTATCCTAGGATTGCTAGGGACAAAGCAATAGACTAATACTTTCAAAGACCTGCCTTTCTTGTGAAATTTCAGCATTTTGATGTTTTGGAATTATTCATAAGCCCCTGTCTAGAAATGTAACAGTAGATAATGATGCTAAATGACAGAAGCTTATGTCCACTAAAAAGCTAATTTAAAGTTTAATTTTTAGTTGTCTGGTGATTGTTGAATCTTTAGAGAAATGTCCAGTTTACCTTAATTGTAATAGATAATGTGATTCATGGGTTGTTTCTGGACCACTGCTCTTCTCACTATAATGGAAATCAATGACAAAACGAGAAACTAACTTATTAAATAGGAAACAAAAAAATGCATGTAAATTTTCAGAAGAACAACTCTTATTTATAAGAGTAGTATGCCAACTGGCTAGAACTAAGTGAGATAAGAAATACCTGCAATACAATGTTTCTTGGTGTTTTTTAAACTTCTCCTAAACTGAAAATTCTTTTGCTTTGCAATGTTTTACATCTCCTTTAAAAGGGGATTTTCACAAGAATATAAAAATTTTTTGTGCTGTAGATGACCAAGCTGCTGTGTATACTCTATTAGTCCCAAAGGGAAAGACAACTCATCTTATTCTTTTAAATACACACAAAAATACAAGAAAATACCATACCAGAGCAGCAAGTGATAACTTTCTTTATATTACAAAAGGGAAAAAATCCATTAAAAGAGAATTTGCCTGCACTTTATAAGAACAATTATCAGATATTTATCAAATAAATACCTACTGTATATACTGGTCTTTATTCTGTTAAGAGTTACAGAGATTTAGAAAAATTCAAAAGTGCCCCATTTCTGCCTGTAGAGGATTTATTATTTGATCATGTAGACAGCCAAGATTAATGTTGAAAATTAATGTAGAACGCAAAGAAATACTTAGCTTTTAGGACTCAAGACAATTAAGCAAGTAACCTGTATGGAGTATCTTCATAGGATTTAAACATAAAGTTTAACAACATATTATGTGTTCAGTGAATGCGATCTGGTTGTTTGGGTTGCAGCATAATATGTGTATATAGGTTTGCTAGGGATGTGATGGGATAAAATGACAAATAGTAATGACATCAATATCAAGATATAATAACTGAGTTGACATTACATTAATTTATACATTTTCAGGTGGCATTAATCTAAACTTTTACATATTTTATCTCATTTAATATTTTAAAATATAACATCATACTTATTTTTTTTTGAGATATTTCTCATTGGCAAAAGTATTCAGAACAGCTTAAAGAAGGCTTAGCACTGTAATGTCAATCATAAAAGAAATTACTTTATTAGTCTGGCCAGGAAATAATAAGAATCTGATGACATAAGACAGAAGGCAGATGAATAAAGTTATTTGAAATTACAAAAAGTTGATATTTTTCAGAACATTGAACAAAATTATCAAACTATGTATAGTATGACAAATGGATCAATAGAGGGCATAACAAGGATTAAAATTTGGCAAAGAGAAAAATCATAAGTGGGCAAATATAAAAATTAAAATCAAATATAATGTCCATTCTGCTTAATCTTTGCTTCAAAAGAGGAATAATATTAGAATGTATTGAATACATAGAAAGTCATAAAAATTATATATATATATTTTATTATGAGTTATTAAAGTTAATTTTTAAAATCCCTTTTATGGTTAGAGTATGCTTTAACCATGCACATAAAAGACACTTTTAATAAATGAATATTGGTCTGAAGTGACAGTATAGTAAGTAAGGTATCTACTTTGCAAGTGGTCAGCCGAGTTTCTATTTTAGCCGCACATACTGTCCCTCAAATACTTTTCGGGAGTGACCCTGAACATAACCAAGTGTGACCAAAAAATAAATAAATAAATAAATAAATAAATATTTTGATGATTTAGTAAGTTTGAAGACAATCACTAGAAAATTACAACCTAGGATTTTTTAAAATTACATAATGTATTTTATAACAAAAGTTTGGATGAATTTCTTTTATAGTATGTTTGAGTCCCTTAAGAAAATTAAATAACTAAAGTGCTAATACTATCAAAAGAAACAGAGAGAGAGAGAGAGTAGAGCATCTGGGTTTGATCCCCCAGTACTTTAGGGTTTCCTGAGGCCACCAGGAGTGATCTCTGAGCACATACTAGGAGTAAGCCTGGAGAATCAACTGCTGTGGCCCCCTATCCAAATAAAATTATAAATAAATTAAACTAAAACTATAATAGACATTTTACACATGCATGAAAAATATAAAAGAACAGTAAAATGAATAATTGCACAGAATTAATTTCAGTAAATCTTCTCATTTAGTTCATTTAATTCACAACTACTTATCTTACTTTATCTAACTTGATGGCGATTTTTTAATCCCAGAAATAATATGATTTTACTTTAAAGCCTTCTCTCTCTTTCTCTCCCTATTTATACATATATACGAGATAATTGCCTATCTTTTATAAAGCTAACAAAATTTGCTAAAACGTTTAATGTCTTATATTATTCAACTAATAACCAAGTTTTCACATTGTCTCAAAATGTTTTCTGCCATGAATTTGTTCATATTGAAATCCCAAATTAGACTATACATAGATTTATTTGCTTGTTTCTAAAAGTCTCTGACCATTCCTCATTTGATTCCCCCATTTGTTTTCACTCAAGTAATGCTAATTTACATCCAACTGGCTTACATATGTCATGAGATTTTTCCATATATGAAAAGTAAGCTGCCATACCAGACACAAAATGCCACAGAATAGATTATAATTTTAAATAGAAGCTGTGTAACAAGATTTAAACATTTCCCTTCTAAGTGTGTTCTATTAATATATCCTAAAATTTTCTGTATTTTGATAAACAGCTATATTTGTCCATATTACTTGTTGACATGCCATTTAATATGCTCCTGAATTGCCCTAAAGTTTTGGAGAACTGGTAGTTAGATCCAGAGTTTGAATAAATTCTATATTCCAACTTGAAATAAGGATACCCAAATATAGTGCTGTTGGTTTTCCCAAACTAAGCAAACAAGAACAATTACACTAAATGTTTCCCCACCGAACATAGTTGTATTTAAGTTGAACTTAAGTTCAACATAGTTAAACTTAAGTTGTATGTGTGTGTATTTATAAAAATAATATTCACAAAAATGTGTCTTAATGTCCTGTATTATTCAGACAAAATATAAAATATGAATTTGCATTTAAAATCTAAATGTATGCAAAATGTCATATACATTTACATAATAAAAATAAACCAAAGTGAGATTACTCTAAGATTATAATGATGACATGTGAAAACTATTTAAGATATGTGAACATCTTGACATAAAAAGCAAAATACCATAATATCAAATACATAACAATTTATACAATTAAATATATATGTTAACATTTCATAAAACACCAGACATTTAATGAATTTTATTCACAATGAAGGTAAGTCTCTACAAAATTATCTGCAGCAAATATTGATGTTGAAACATTAAGAACTGTCCACCTAAAATGAGGAATTAGAAAAGAACATTTACTGTCAGAGCTTCAATTTCAAACTATGTTTTAATTGTTAATTTTATTTAATATTGTCTTCTTGTGGATGTCACGTCCAATAGTGCTGGTGTGTGTGTGTGTGGGTGGGGAATGAGTCAGAGACTCATCATTTGGTCCGGGGGGCACAAGGGACACTCTGAAGAATTGGGTAGGCAAAAGCATGTAGTGACAGAAATGGAACCCAAGGCTTTATACGTATAAGGCATGTGCTTTACCACTTCAACCACAACCCAGTCCACAATTATATTTTGTTCTAAGAATGTCATTAATTTGACAACATATCCTCTATTCAGTTTAATTTGTCTTCACTTCGTATTATCAATCGCTTCTGAACATACCTTACCTTTTTTTTCTCCTTACTTTCAGAATGTGATTTCTTTGAGGGAAGATACTGTGTTAATCAGTAGACCTATTAGCCTGATCCATGTGATATCCTTCATAAAATATTTTAAGTGAGTAAAATATTAAGTTTAAAATATAATTTAATTAAAAGGTAAAGGTAAAGGCCCTCCCGTTGATCGTCAATTTGCTCGAGCGGGCCCAGTAACATCTCCATTGGAGACTTTGTCGTTACTGTGTCTGGCATATCGAATACTCTCGGTAGCTTGCGGGGCTCTCCGAGAGGGGCGGAGGAATCGAACTCGGGTCGGCCATGTTGGCTGCGTGTAAGGCGAACGCCCTACCCGCTGTGCTATCTGAAAAATCTACCTTATTTTGTCTTTCTTGTTCATATAATTTAATGCTTCCTTCTTTTCACATGACTTTTCTGTAAGCATGTGGACTATTTAAAAAATAGAGAAAAGGAGAAAAAGATAAAGCACCAAAAAGATAAACTATCCAAAGCTATCCAAAATGTAATTATTAGTTAACATTTGAAAGACTTTCTAGATTTAAAGTCTGTAAGAGATATAAACATATATATATCTGTAAATATAAACACACATATACTTGGTTTATCATACAGACATAATATATCTGAATTATATTCATTTCCCATATATAACTTAAGTTATTAAATAGAAAAATAAATAATCATTTAAGCAGTAAAATGGACACACTTAACTATTTTTAACTATTTTAACTATTTTTCAGCATTTGTTTTTTTCAACATCATCAAAGTTAGTAGAATAAATACTAGAATAAATATCCGCAATAATAGAATATTAAAAGCTATCTGTATTTATCTGAGTACACCACATGGCAAATTATTTAAACTGAAAGTCCTTAATAAAATGATATGCATATTTTTAAGAATCAGAGTAGGAATTTTTTACTGATTCTGATGTTTTCTATTTTAATATTTTGCTTCTCTATATTTCATACTTTCCTAATAATTATATTGTCTGATGTTTTCTAGATAGACTGGTAACCAACAAATTTATATTTACTCTCCAGATTTCTCGCTGAATTCCGACTCACATAGCTAATTCACTAAATCACATTTATCCCTGAATGCTTAATTCACATTTTTTAAGTCAGAATGTATAACATCAAGCTCTTAAGGTTATATTCCCCCAGGATTGCTCTTTCAGTCTTTCCTAACACAGTAACTGAAAACCATTCTTCTGTTTGCTCAGATGAAAAAATGTGAATATCATCTTTGACTCTAAGAAAAGCAATGGCTAGCAGAAGGCTTGCAATCTGTTTGCCATCTTAACCTATCTGAGAAAGAGATAACCCCGTCAGAGAACTTTATAGACATGTCAATGAGAATCTTAGAAAATGTACAAATAACATTCATAAGTGTTAGAATTGCTGTCTATAGATATTTTTAGCAGAATATGACTGGTCTGTCTAGAAGTGCTGATTTCAAAAAACCTACCTAAGCAACAAAACAAAAACTTGGAATTTAGTCATTCATAAGATATGGTCCCATAAAATAATATAATTCAAGAGACATAAAAAAAACTACTTTCTAATTTAAACTATTGTCTCTTATACAAGAAAAGTACTACAAATAATACATAAAATTCTCAAGTTAAATTAGAAACAGAACATATCCTCATTCATGAAAAAAATTTTAAAAAGTTTTCACACCTCTTTAAGGGAAGAGTGATTGAACTGTGTTTAGCTACTACCTGTATCCATGAATTATTTGTAAATGATACTTAGTCACAGCTATAATTTAACCTGACTCTAGTTGGACAACATGACGCTAATTTTGATCTTACTCTCCATTACAGTTAGTGTATGCCCTCATCATATATCTGCTTTTCCACTTTCATTCAATCATCAAGTCTCCTGGACTATATTATGAGTTTTCTAAGTGCCATCCATTATTTTTCTTTCAAACATGTCTTTATACTCACTGCACAGTATTGTTGTAATTTTGAAAAGAATGTTAATGGATCATGCTGATTCTTTAAAACATCCTAATGTTTTCATCTCTTCCAGTGTAGAGGCAAAAATAGTTCCAAAAACCTACAGAGTGACACGTGACTTTCAATTCCTTCCCTTTCACTTCTATGACCAAACTTTCTACTGTTCTTTCTCTCACACTATCTGATTCAACAATACTAAAACTCCTGTTTACCAACCATATCAGTGATTCTCTTATGCCAAGGGGTTTACACTTGGATTTTTGGATGAGTTGCTTAGAGTGTCATTTCATTAGGACTTTAATTGTCTCTTGCTCAGAAAGTTACTCTTTAGGAATTTAAGTAAAGTGACAATTCCTTCTTCAATATTTCCTCTCTACTTACCCTGCTTCATCTTACTTTTTCCCCTGTGGCAATAATAACTATTTAATTTACCATGTATTTCATCTTACATCATGTTTCCTTTCTGCCACTTCTGCTATAATATAATCTTCCTGAAAGCAGGAAATTTTGTTATTTGCTAAATTACTGGTCATTATTTCCAGATTATAGAAAAATGTCTGATACTTAGAAGAATTTCTATGTACTTGGATCTAAAGCACACTCTGTGAAGGTGTTGATGAGTTTAGGTTAATAGCCCATCATGCCTTGAATATTCAGACTTCAAGCAAACCACCAGGCTATGACCAAGTAAATTCACTTTGCTAATTATTACTTCCAATCTCTTCTTAGGGACCTGTGGTATTTTTATTAATTTTTTTTTCTTTAGAAACTCTAACCACATTTTGAGAGGATAAGTGGTGCTTGGAGATTACTCCTGGTTCTGGTTTTGCTCACTCCTGGTCAGACTCAGAGAAACAAGTGAAATGCTGGGGATCAAACTCGGGTCAACTGTATTCAAGGCAAACACCCTTCCCACTGTATAATCTTATTGCCTCCACCCATCCATATTTCTTATGCTTAAAATTGAAGCATTTGTTAGTGCTGATATCTGATAAAAAAGGTTTGAAGATGCTTTTCAGTGTCTTACAGGATTATCAGAAATTCACAGTCTTCAGAAATGTTTATTACACTGGTTCTATTACACTTTTTATTTTTTTCTCTCATGCATCCATTAAAGACTTTTATTTGAGGGCCACTATTTGAAGGACCAGAGCAACAGGATGAAACCCTGAGCACTGCCTGTGTGACCCCAAAACAAAAACAGGAAATATGATTTAATTATTTCAGTAGTACAATTACTTAGTCAAAATTTCTAAATTATGATACATAAAGGCCCTCCCGTTGATCATTGATTTGCTCGAGCGGGCCCAGAACGTCTCCATTGGAGACTTTGTTGTTACTGTGTCTGGCATGATCAGTGAAAAATTTCTTTTCTTTATCACTTGTTATTATTATTATTATTATTACTATACCCAGCAGTGCTCAGGGATTACTCTTATTTATTATTATTATTATTATTATTATTATTATTATTATTGCTATAATCAGCAGTGCTCAGAAATTACTCTTGGCTCGGTGCTTAGGGGGAGTATATAGCTCTGGTATCAAAGCTCAGTTGCTTGCATATAAAGCATATGTTCTGACTGTTGAACACCTCTCTAGAACTCAACTGTTTCATTTTAATCAGTTCCTTTCCAAAGCCATCAGCATAAAAAGCTGATTGTATAATTTTCATAGAATCTTTGCACCTAATTGTACCTTTACCTATATTCCTTTTTATTTATATTATTCAGATGACAGCATGACAAACACACCGATTATCACCTTGTTTTGTACACTTCATATGTTTTGGATATTTCTCTATATCAGCATATATAATTCCACCTTCAGTGATTTCCAACTACCTCATTCTTTTATATATCTGCATATTATGCTACATACATATTCTATAATAGTTCAGGTCAGCTAGCAATAGAAACAGAAGAAAACTGCTTCTTTCTAATAAAACTATGATTTTTCTTCAGAGTTCCAGGGATCAAGGCCCAAGCCTCACATATGCAAAGCATATTCACTGTCACTGAGCCATGTCCCTGGCCCTTTAGGAGACATTTTTAAACTATTTGTTCTTAATGACTGTTTTTGTAGACAAGAGGAGAATCTCTATGTGACACACAGTGATATAATTGGCCTTCCCATGAAAACAAATTACAAAGAAAATAGAAAAATAACTTGTATTTAAACAGCTCCCTCAAAAAAGCTGGGGTGGCCATACTAGTAACCGACAACATAATTTCAGGTAGAAAAAGATTAGAAGGGACAGTGAAGGCCATTTGCTATTCATCAAGGGATACGTACAACAGGAAAAAATCACACTCTTAAATGTATAGGCACCTAATGAGGGAACAGCTAAATATTTAAAATGACTACTAACAAATTTTAAGAAGGACATTGCTAATAACACAATAGTAGCTGGAGAATTCAACATCACCTTATCACCTCTGGATAGATCAACAAGAACTAAACTCAACAAGGAAACATTGGCTTTGAAAGAATAAATAGAAGAGAAAGGGCTTATAGACCTATACAGAGCTTTACACCCCAAAAATAAAGAATACACATTCTTATCCAGTGTGCACAGAACATTTTCCAAAATAGACCATGTGATAGGTCACAAAAAATACTTCAATAGAATCAGGAAGAAAGAAATAGTATCAACCATCTTTTCATAGCATGATGCACTGAGGATAGTAGTGAATCACACACAGACACGGTGAACCAAATCAAACACCTGAAAATTAAACAACTCAATGCTGAAGAACGAGTGGATCAGAAACGAAGTCAAGGACAAAATCAAAAGAAAAGATAAAAATCATATGATCATGTCAATAGAGGCAGAGAAAACATTTGACAAGATCCAGCACCCGTTTATGATGAAAACTCTCACCAAAATGGGGATAGAAGGGACTTTCCTCAATATAGTTAAAGCCATCTACCATAAGCCTACAGCAAGCATCATCCTCAATGGGGAAAAATTGAGAGCCTTACCCCTAAGATCAGGGACGAGACAAGGATGTCCACTCTCTCCACTACTGTTCAATATAGTACTGGAAGTACTTGCAACAGCAATTAGGCAAGAAAAAGATATTAAGGGCATCCAGGTAGGAAAGGAAGAAATCAAGCTCTCACTATTTGCAGATGATATGATACTATACTTAGAGAACCGTAAAACCTCTACCAAGAAACTCCTAGAAATAAGAGACTTGTACAGTAAAGTTGCAGGCTATAAAATCAATACCCAAAAGTCCATGGCTTTCCTATATGCAAATAGTGAAATAGAAGAAAGTGTCATGAAGGAAACAATCCCTTTCACAATTGTGTCCCAGAAAACCAAGTACCTAGGAATTAGCTTAACTAAGGAAGAAAAGGACCTGTACAAAGAAAACTACAAAACACTATTTCAGGAAATAAAAGAGGACACCAGGAAATGGAAAAATATCCCCTGTTCATGGATCGAGAGAATTAACATTGTCAAAATGGCAAAAGCACTGTACAAATTCAATGAGATCCCTATTACGATACTCATGACATTCTTCAAAGAAATGGAACAAACACTCCTGAAATTTATATGGAACAATAAGCACCTACGAATAGCTAAAGCAATTCTGGGAAAAAGAAAATGGGAAGAATCAGCCTCCCTAACTTGAAACTCTACTACAAAGCAGTAATAATTAAAATAGCATGGTACAGGAACAAAGGCAGAGCTGCAGACCAATGGAACAAGGTTGAATATACTGACATCTCGCCCCCAGAATATGATCATCCAATCTTTGAAAAGGGGGCAAGAAATGTGAAGTGGAGCAAGGAAAGCTTCTTTAACAAATTGTGCTGGCAAAACTGGATGGTTACATGCAAAAAAGTGGGCTCAGATCTGTCCTTAACACCAAGTACAAAAGTAAGATAAAAATGGATTAAAGACCTCAACATCAGACTGGAATTCATAAGATATATTGAAGTCAAAGTTCGCGAAACCCTCCATGACATTGAAGCTAATGGTATCTTCAATGATGTCACGCCACTGGCTAAGCAAGTGAAAACAGAGATAGACAAATGGAACTACCTTAAACTAAGAAGCTTCTGTACCTCAAAAGAAAGAGTGACCAAAATATAAAGACAGTCTACAGAATGGGAAAGGATATTCTCTGAATACACATCTGACATGGGGTTGATATCAAGGATATACAAAATAGTGGTTGAACTCCACAAGAAGAAAAAAACCAACTCCATCAAAAAATGGGACAACAAAATGAACAGAAAATTTCTCAAAGAAGAAATCCAAATGGCTAAAAGGCACATGAGAAAATGCTCTACATCATTAAACATCAGGGAGATGCAGATCAAAACAGCAATGAGATATCATTTCACACCACAGAGACTGGCCCACATCCAAAAGACCAATAGCAACCAGTGTTGGCGGGGATGTGGTGAGAAAGGGACTCTCCTTCACTGCTGGTGGGAATGCCGACTGGTTCAGCCCTTTTGGAAAACAGTATGGACGATCCTCAAAAAATTAGAAATTGAGCTCCCATTTGACCCAGCAATACCACTCCTGGAAATATATACCAGAGAGGTAAAAATGTATAGTTGAATTGACATCTGCACTTGTTTGTTCATTGCAGCACTCTTTACAATAGCCAGAATCTGGAAAAAATCTGAGTGCCCGAGAACAGATGACTGGTTAAAGAAACTTTGGTACATCTACACAATGGAGTACTATGCAGCTGTTAGAAAAGATGAAGTCATGAAATTCATATACAAATGGTACTACATGGAAAGTATAATGCTAAGCAAAATGAGTCAAAAAGAAAGGGCCATACAAAGAAAGACTGCATTCATCTGGGGAACATAAAGTAACAAAATAGGAGACTAACACCCAAGAATAGCCTAGATAAGTACCAAGAGGATTACTCCATGGTTTTGAGGACAGCCTCACACGCCAGGGGAAAAGGGAGCTCAGATAGAGACGGGGGCACCAAATAAAGGATGTTGGGAGGTTCCTCTCAGGATGGGAAGTGCGTGAGGAGAGTAGACTATAGATGGAACAGGATTGCCACTCAATGTCTCTTTTGCAAACCACAGCACTCAAAAGGAGCAAGACAACAAAAGGGAATGCCCTGCCACATAGGTTGGGTGGGATAGGGGTATGGGAGGGGGTGGGAGGTATACTGGGACTGGTGGTGGTGGATAATGGGCACTGGTGAAGGGATGGGTATTCGATCACTATATAACTGAAACCCAAGCACAAAAATTTATAAGTCTACAACTGTACCTCATGGTGTTTCCCTGATAAAAATTTAAGAAAAAAAGTAACTTGTATCAAATATTTGAGTTGATTTATTCTAAGATCCTGAAAACTGGCTGGTGCTTATTTTGTTGGTAGATGTTTAACGGCATGATACCAATTCTTAAACTAGATATAGCTAATGCTAAAATATGGTCTCTAGATTAAGACTATAGATTCGAATTCAATGTTCTGCAGACTCTTAGGAAAATGATTACCACTAGATAAAGAAAGCCAACTAGTAATAGTACACATTCAATCTATAGATTTGGCACAGAATTAAAAAACTTCATTATGATTCAAGATCAGCTCCTAGGTTCCGAGAGTATTTTAACTTCTTTATGATTGGTAGCAATTAATATGTTATGGAATTGTACCCACTGCATATTAATCCAGGGAGCCGGAAAGTTTCTGGGAATGATGCAGCAGTTCTTTTGCTTCATGGTTATTGCTAAGCCTCTTTTCTTTAACAATCCAGCAGCACGCAGCTATTGAATACTGAATATGGACAAAGCACCCTGACCTTGAGTATTTAATTATAAACTACAAAAATGAATTTAAAACATAAAATGCATACTGAGAATATAGAACAATAAATAGACCTTTTATGTAAATGAAATCCATGCACAGAATAAAAGAAAACAAAGTGCCCTGAGAACTTTTACAAAAGAAAGTCCATCAAATTCACTAGTATTACCAATCAGGTTGAATCCAAGAATATGGAATGATATTAGGGAGCTTGTAAAATTTCTAAATAGGAATTTGGAAGAAAATGAATTTAAGAGTGAGGTGAGGGTCAGTGACAATGTTATAAAGGATGAGTAATATTTTGAAGAAAAATTAGATGAGAATTTTATTTATTGGAATAAATAGCATTGATCTACTTTGGCTTACAATATGATAAAATTGAGAGCAGAGTTAGAGATTGTGACAGAAGTTAAGGTACTTGTTAAGGTACTTAACAGAGGTTACTTGTTCAAACCCCATCACACAAGGTCCCCCAAGCACTACTAGGCATGACCTGGATCATCAAGCCAGTTGTGGCCTAAACTCACCCCCTGACCCTGGCAAATATTGGAGAGTAGGGCTGGAGCGACAGGACAGCAGTAGGGCAATTGCCTTACAGGCAGCCAACATGGCCAACCCGAGTTCGATTCTTCCACCCCTCTCGAAGAGCCTGGCAAGCTACCGAGAGTATCTTGCCCACAGGGCAGAGCCTGGCAAGCTACCCGTGATGTATTCGATACGCCAAACACAGTAACAACAAAGTCTCCAATGGAGACGTTACTGGGCCTGCTCGAGCAAATTGATGAACAACAGGAGGACAGTGGACAGTGGACAGAGATTAGTACCTATATAATTACATAACCCTGACAGCACTTACTAACAATGCCCTAATGTCATAACACCACTAATCTGACAACTTTATACATTTCTCCCCCTTCCCTTCCAGTAATCAAAATAATTTTTAGAATCTAAATATTATTGTTGTGTTTTGTCATTTCATTTTCTGTGGTCATATATAACTGAAACAGAGTGTGTGTGTGTGTGTCTGTGTGTGTGTGTGTGTTTTGCTTCCTAACGCCTTAGCATAATAACCTTAAGTCCTATCCATGATGCTGCACAGATAAAATTTTAATGAGGGTCAGGATGGTCAGACAGACAGAAGACAGACAACTCTGCCTCAGACTTACAAGGCATTACTCTGGCAGTGAATTACATCCACATTATAGACAACATCTGGATAGACATTCTGGATGAAGGCACTTCTTGAACATGAGATATGTTATGTGAAAGGAAAGGTAACTTAACTACTTTAACCAAAATATAAAATTTATATTTGGAGTTTTGAGGTATCAATGCCATAAATGCACAGTGTATACTATATAAATTGCAATAGGTTTTAGTATCAAGTTTCTATATTTGACATTATCAACCAAAAAAATCACCTATCAGAAAAGCTGAGTCTATCATAAGAGTCTAGCAAAAAAAAAATAGTGTAACAATAAGACATTTTAATCTTTTTTCAAACTGTTCAAGAACAAGAGCAGCCTATGTGGCAGTGAATGAAACCTTCAACAGTTACATACATTGATGATTTGATGTGAAAACCTGATCAAACGCTTAAAGTTTTCACAAATAGTCATGCATGAATACCGATTCGGTCTATCACTCACTGCTTATATACATTTCTGAAATAAGTATATCAAACCATGAGACTGTGTAATATGTTAATAGCCATAACTTTAGAAGTATCACAAAATCATCTAAATTATAGAATAATAATTAAAGGGCCAACATTATGCTTGTATTTCAATAATTTTGTTCTGCAGAATATATACTTGAGAAGCTGGAATGATAGTACAGCAGTTAAGGCCATTTGCTTGCATGTGGTCAACTCAGGTTGTATCTGCTCCAGGAGTGATCTCTGAGCCCAGAGCCATGGATAAGCCTTGAACACTCAGAGTATGACCCAAAAATCAAAGCAAAAAGGGAATATATGTATATATATTCAAAACATACTCTTGCTTCTCCTGGAACATTCTTTTCTCCCATCTTTATCTTTAGTCTTTCCCTAGAAATTCTTAAAGCCTGTATGCTATACATATTCTATGTTAAATCCTTCTGTTTTATATATATATATATATATATATACATCATATATATATATCACTGTATCACTGTCATCCCATTTTTCATCGACTTACTCAAGCAGGCACCAGTAACGTCTCCATTTGTCCTAGCCCTGAGATTTTAGCAGCCTCTCCTTACTCATCTTTACCAATGGTATCGGAGGTTCTTTCAGGGTCAGGGGAATGAGACCGTTTATTGTTACTGTTTTTGGCATATGGAATACATCACAGGTAGCTTGCCAGGCTCTGCCATGTGTGTGGGATACTCTTGGTAGCTTGCCGGGCTCTCTGATATATATAAATATATATATGTATATGCATACATATATATATAAATTTCCCTCTATGGTTTGCTGCCTGCTGTCTGAACCCCATCAAATATGGTGCGGTAATTATGAAAAATGGGTAGAGAGTGTCTTATGATGTGTCCAGGGATATGTTCACTCATATGTGAGGCTCGACCTGAGCATGTGGAAAGCGGCCTGGAGCGTGGCGGTGTTGGGTAGTGGAGGTCAGCTGCCGGGGTTGGGTCTCTTGGGGCAGGGAGGACTCTCACTGACCCCCCTCTGGAGCACCCTGAGTGAAAACAGCCTGGCAC
Source organism: Sorex fumeus (assembly GCF_029834395.1). NCBI lineage: Eukaryota > Metazoa > Chordata > Mammalia > Eulipotyphla > Soricidae > Sorex > Sorex fumeus. Next base: position 20,544,039 of record NW_026606066.1, on the reverse strand, counting down.
ATTAAAAGATTTGTGGAATATGGCATTAAATGTGTATCTACAGTATTAAATTGTGAACCATCACCTCATAATTTACTGCTAACACAGAAGAGACTTTAAGTCAGTGTTTTTGGATGCATAAATTAAGCACTCTTGGTCTTTGGTCCTTCTCTTCTTTTGTAAGAAACTGGAATGAAAAAGTGATGTAAGACAAGCATTCCCTAGGATGCATAAAAACTCAAAGGAATTATCACTTCAAGAGTTAAGATAATAGCAGAGATGAGACTCTTGAGTTTTGCCATAGATGTCCTGTGTAATTTATTCATTAACTTGTCTCAAACTCAAGGCTATTAAGAAGGCTAAATACCAGGAACAAACAGTCACTTGAAGGAAAAGTCCAAGGTATTTGATTAGTAAGAGAGTAGCCCAGTGGTGGCTCAACTTAACTGCATTCTTTTTATTGCTGCAAAAGAGTGAATTAATATTTCTGAGAGTTGTCTATAGGGGCAAATGGATTTTAAAGTTTGGAAAAGAGCTAATTGATTTATTCACATAATAACCAAAAGGAAACTGTTACATATTTTAAAATACTGGTTTCATTTTCTAATATTTTTGAAAATAGTCATCTTTTTGGTCTTTTAATTTAGGACTTCGAGCTAAAGCCATAAAAATATACTTTAATATTTAATTAAAAATAGAAAATATGATATTTCAAATAGAAATAGTTATTTAATATCTTATATTGTTATTATTAACTATTGATGCAAGAGCAGTAAGGGCAGGTTTTTGTGTTGAATCAGCTGCTGAGAGGAGTTTAGTATAAGACTAAGTTATGTCTTTTTTGCTGGCGGGAGGGGGGTTATAAGAAAATTTAAGTACTAATGTTTTTTAGCAAGTGATAGAGCAATTACAAAGTATCAGAGCTTTTTCATTTGTTTCCCAGAGCTGTCCTGTTCATTTGGGGGCCACCTGTGTTGCTAAAATAAGGTTAGGATTTGGAACCCCCATTTAGGATATTGGGGATGGCTTAAACTTTAGTAACGGCACACTTGACCATTGGAGAAGCACAGCCTGTACGCTGAGACCTATGGACTGAGAAAACTGTGAGTTTCCAGTGTAAAAGAGAGTACTTGAAAATTGCAGGAATGTTCAGAATGTAGGGTGGTAATAGCTAAAATGGAGTCATTTTTGCAGCTGACAAGGGAAAACTAAGGCTTTCTCTTTCATTATTACAACATTAACAACAATAACTAAATTATATTAATAAAATATCTTGGATTTATGCATTTTGCTTTCACATATGTATTATTACACCAGACAGAAAAAATAAAGTATTTTTATTTATTTATTGCTTTTTGGGTCACACCTGGCGATGCACAGGGGTTACTCCTGGCGGTGCTCAGGGGACCATATGGGATGCTGGAAATCGAACCAAGGTCGGCCGCGTGCAAGGCAAACGCCCTCCCTACCCGCTGTGCTATCTCTCCAGCCCCAGTATTTTTATTTTTTAAAAATATTGAAGTTCTTCAGTTTTGTAAATTCAAGGTCTATTTCCAGTTACCTCCAGCTCCCATATTTTATAAGTTAACTTCAAAAAGCTGTTTTTTCAGAAGTACTGAACATTACTAAAGCAATGTACTTAAATGACTGTACTTCACTAAAGCAAATCTTACTAGAATATATGATAAATTTGTGTACTTCTTTGAATTAAGTGTCATTTTTTAATACATATGACAAATTTTAAAGAATTTTGCACCACTTCATGAATTTAGCAGCAAACTAAATAAATTACCTAATAATCAATGAAATAATCAAGTTACTCAAATTACGGTTAATCATTTCGCTGAATCAGAGATTATGATAGACAGTCTAATAAGCATATTAAAAAGCCTATAATTACTTCTTTGGGATCATTCTCTTCTTATTCATCATTCTTCAAAAGATCATTTTTTTTCTCACCCCAAGAATAAATTAGAATTGACAAGTGAATTTTGAGTTCCAACAACATTAACAAGAGATGGATAGTCTAATTCAACTTATAGCTATGTATTTGCAATATATTCAAGAATTACCAATGCTCATACAAACAAAAATACACATGTGGGTAAAAACATATAAAAACATGTGGCTTTTATTTTATTCTTCACAAGTTAAAATATTGTGGGTCCCACTGTGACTCACTTCAATGATAGACAGCTGGACCAGCCAAATCTAGCCTTATCAAGAGAAGACTATACAACTCAAAGAACAAAAACAGTGGAAGAGAATTTTCTCCAAACATCCTACCAATGACATAATATACAAAAGCCACATTTTTATATAGCATCACAAATGAAAGTCAACTGATCATTTTCAGACACTTGTTTACCTAACTGAACAATATATATATATATAAAAAATTACTCTTGTCTTCTATTTTCCAGTACTGATAGTTTGGCAAATAAAGCCATAGTTTTCAATCTGTTAAATTTAAATTGACAGGAGATGAGAATGTATTTTCAAAACTTCATTTTCTATTCTGAAAATTCTTACAGGCTTTTAGCAAGAACCATTAAATTGTTCCTGTAAGGCTATTGTGACACTAAGTGGAAGCTATTCTCAGAAAAAAATCCTCATGCAAAAGAGCAAAATAGTATTTCTAAAGCAATAAAGCCATTGCAAGTGTCAAACAGAATACTTGAAAGATAATCAAATAGCAATTTCAACTTTTCCCTCTGAACTAGTTATATCTTGAACTCTCTATTTCTCTTCTCTCTCTCTCTCTCTCTCTCTCTCTCTCTCTCTCTCTCTCTCTCTCATTCTCTCCTTCCCTACAATCCCAAAATTTTACCTAAACTTCTTCAGTAGTAATCAAGTTAATTAAATTATGATATCTCAGATTCTAGTCCAACCACACTTTCTCACTTGGTTTACCCATTTCTTTTACCCAAATTTTGCTGATGCTCTTCTTTGCTAGAAAAGGAAAACACAATTTCCGGTATACTTGCATGTAGAAACAAGAGACTTTGATAAAATGTTATTTCTTCTCTTTTCAACAAAACATATGCTAGCTGGTTTTAATTTTTTTCTAATACTGTAGGATCTAAACATACACATGCTAATTTTTCTGGTTATAAAATTAAGAATTTTTTTGATGCAATTACAATAACTAATTCAAATTAAAACTTTCATAAAAGTTTTTATGTCTAAGCACTTACATAGTCACTAGATTTGCAGTAAAATTCATCTCTTTTAACAACATATATCATTTTTCTTCATTTTTACTAAATTTTTCATTGAATTTTATAATTCCATATATAATAGATCACTATCTTTCTACAATGACATATTCCTGTTCCAAGAAATACAACTGATAGTCTTATTTTTTAAAGCATTCTTAGAGTAATAAATACCTTTAAGAAAAGTGTAATAAATTTTATCACAGAACATAAAGTCTAGTTAGTTTCTATTGTAATATTTTTCTCATTTAAAATATAATGATGGGGTAATTGAATAGTAAATAGTAAAAGCAGCATGCAACTAGTGCAGCTAAAAATTTTTATCTGCCAGTAAATTTAGCCAAATTATATGTGGACCTGAGAAATAAAATGGCAGGTTAATTAAAAGCAACAAGAATCTCATCATGTTGCAATTATGTGAACTAGCCACTTCTTTAATATAAAATACATGCCAAAAAACAAATATCAGAGCTAAGCCACCCAGTAAAAGAGGACTCACAAATTTCCCTAAGCCCTATATACAGGCCTAGGAAACTGTTTTGCAATTATTTTAAATTAATATACTAGATTAGTTCTTTTTAAAATATAAATACACTTGGCAGAAGTAACAATGATTTAAATCAAAATGAAGTTATGAAAAACTGACAGTGAAGGCTTTCTTGAGATCAGATTTGAATAGAGAGAGAAAGAAGATAATCAGGAAAGGAGAGAAAATAAAAGATTAAGGGCCAAGGGACTGACCTTTGATAAGAATCTGATTTATTTCATTCAGTTCGATTTAATCTAGCATTATAAACAACCCCCATCATCATTTACATCATTTAAACTCACTCTCCCAAGTGGTTTCCCAGAATAATAAGCCCATATTTTTCTTACATTATGGTGCCTTATAATTCTTTAGTTGTATAATCCTTAACTTCTTTCAAAGCACCATTTCTTTTCTGATAAACAACATAACTGTAGCACTGTAGCACTGTCGTCCTGTTGTTCATCGATTTGCTCAAGCGAGCACCAGTAATGTTGTTCCTGATTTTGGCATATCAAATATGTCATGGGTAGCTTGCCAGGTGGGACACTCTCAGTAGCTTGCTGAGCTCTCTGAGAGGGGCAGAGGAGTCGAGCCCAGGTGGCAGTATGTAGCACGCCCTACCTGCTGTGCTACATAACAACAACAACAAAAATTTTAATTGGATTCTAGGGTCAGGAGATAGTATAGTAGTCAGTGTGCATACCAGACGCATGAACCAGGGTTCAATTCCAAACATCACAGGGTCCACTCAGTATCGGTGAGTGTAGCCTTGGACACTGCTGAGCACGGCCAGGGTGGCTCATAATCCCTGGTATCACAAAGCCTGAAAATCTTTACCTCCTTGGGCTCTTGAGCTGAACTGATGTTTTGCTTTTGGTGATTCTTGATAAGAAATCAACAATGAGACCCTTAGACTTATTGAGTACCAGTTAGGAGAGAATTTTTTTTTAAAAGCTTAAAAAAAAAAATCTAGCTCAAAGCAGAGACCGTAGGAATGAAAGCTGTATCTATTCTTTCTGAATTCAGTATGCCTTTTTGTTAACATTCTGACAGGGTGCATTTAATCATTACTTATTTCTATGTTTTAATTCTTTAAGACTTAAAAATATCTCTAATAAGGGAGTTGAGGTTGTCAAATATTGACAGGCTCCACTTTTAACTCTATGAAAACCATGTGGATTTTTTTTCCTTTTTGTCCTTTTGAAACTATAACATCAATGTGTCTTAGGAAAAAAGACAGGGTACATTAATAAAATTTGAGCTTTGTTATTGACCTGAAGAAAGCTATACTTCAGACCAGAGACTTCTGCAAATTGAGCAATGCTGCCACACTGCTCTTCCAAAGCATGGGGAGACCTTAGTTCTTCAACACGTCAATACTGTGCCTTAATATGAAATCAGAGCAGAAGGGAAGAGCAAAGGGGAAAAAGAAGTCACATACATTTTTAGTTGGAAGCTTAACACATTTAATTTTAGTTTTTCAAACTTGTCAACACAGTTTGTCAAAGACAGAGTTGAAACCATTATTAAAATATCTTTACGGATAGTTGAAAACAAATATACTCTTTATCTAGGATACTACTACTTCTTGAAAGCAAAGATTTAATTTCCCTGGCATAAGAAATATGACTAGTTGAGTACTAATTTTAACCATGTACTCTAAATCAACTGAAACAGCTATCTCTATGTTATCAATGACCTCGGAAACTGTTTCAGGAAGGTAGACAAAGTCCTTATCAACGAGCTTTTTGTTTAGAAATAAATCAAGTTGTGATCCTAGTCCCAAGCCTTAAAGTAGTCCAAAGGCATGAAGACCACATCTCTAAGATACAAATACTCAGATCTTGGGAAATGCATAAATGAGAGGATACCTAGATGCAGAAGCTAAGGCATCACCCAGAGAAGGGTGGGCTCCCTCAGAACATAAGCAGCTCCCAGAACAACAAAAGATCTCGATAAGAATATAAAAAAGATCATGACGAGCCAAGGCTTCTCCCTTTGACAAATCCCTGGCAACAGCTTCTTAGCTGCACACCAAGTCTTTTGCTGGAGTAGTTTAGGGAATCTCTGTTACAAAACCATGTTTACAAGGTAAGCATCACCATTCTCCATCTTGGGACTGTATGGTTAACACATGAGACTTTTCCTCACCTCTCTGAAGAAGCCCACTGTTCTCTTGTTCTCTTTCTCTCTCCCCCTCCCCTTTATGTATCCTTCTCTCTTTCCATATTCCTCTAAAAAGAAGTACTTTACTTCATTATTTGTCTCTGGCTGAATTTTTTTTTGCTGTTAGAAATGAGACTGATCCTGGAAAACCCTATAAAGATGTTATGATTAATTTTCTTGCAAAGAATAATTCCTCTCTCCAGCTTGAGTCTATGACTCTGAGAACTGAGGTATGGTGACTATAGATGAAGTGTATAGATGTATAGATGAAGGTGACTATAGATGAAGATGGTGACTATAGATGAAGTGAATTTCCGGGACAGCTTGACAGTTGCCCAGAATAGCCAATGGGATACTAGGGATGCTAGAGAAGTAGGCAATGGGTTGGAGGGTTGCAACAAGTTCTCAGGAAGATCTGAGATAAAATCTTAATGAGATTTAAAGAAGATTTCGGTGTCACTGCACCTAAAGCAGTCAAAAAGTCTTATGGGATGACCCACTTTGTAGACACAAAAACTGAGGTATGACAGAACTTTAATGGTACAAGTGCTGGTCTAGGAAAGGTTTGATACCTTCCAGAAAGAACAATGTATTATGATAAAAATATGAAGTAGGTTGTCAAAAGTTAAAAGTTCTTCCCCTTAACAATATTCCAGCAAAAGATTGTTATTTCCAAAGAAAGTCCCATTCATGTTGGGGCAGTTTGGAAGAGACATAAAACTACCTCTGTAAAGGCTACTGGGTGCTTTCTCATTTAGGGACTCAGGGTGGTCACGGTCATGGTCACAGTCCTCCCGTTGTTCATAGATTTGCTCAAGCAGGGTGGAGATTACTGGAAACTTAATCTGAGACACGAATTCTTAGCTCTCTCCACTCTGAAGAAAACTGCTTCCTCTCTTGTATATATTATTCTATTTTTTTCCCTCATATTTTCTAAATAAAACTGTTAGTTCACCACTATTCATCTCCTTCTGAATTTTCTTTCAGTAAAGGAAGGCAACATTCCTGAAAAACCTGGGCAAAAATTAGGGCAGCTATTCCTTTGTCCCAAAAAGCAATTGCAAATTTCAGCCTGAGCTCCATGGCTCCCTGAGATAATGAGGGCAAAGAACATTTCCCATGCTGGGTAGAACAAATTTAACTTGGGTACAATCAGAGAGACTCTTGCATGGCGAGGCATCAGGCCTGCACTATGCCATGCTCAAGGCAAAATCTCTTGTTTCTAAACCTCCCTAAATACTTCCTGTGTGTACTAGGTGGGCAGAAAGGAAAGCAACTGATTTTCCTCTAGATTGCATCTTTCTCCTTGCTTCACTTCAGTCATCCACAATGCTAGCATCTATGTCAACTAGGTGTTTGAGTTATACTTTACCAAATTTAATCCATGAGGCAATTCCCCTACTCGGATTTGGGCCGAGCATCCTCCACCCAGATCCTCCAAATTCCAGTAGGCGGGGGTCACACCCACCACCTGCCCCCTGGCGCCGTGTAATCCCATCAATGGCCAAGACTCAGAGACTATAAAAACCAGCTCCTGGACATCTTATTATGACATCTTATTATCTCATTCTTTGGGCAAACTGGCAGGCTACCGAATGTAGCCTGCCCACACGGCAGAGTCTGGCAAACTCCCCGTGGCGTACCCAATATGCCAAATACCAGTAACAATGATGGGTCTCATTCTCCTAAAGAGCCTTGAATATAATCTCAGGGCTAGGATGAAGGAGACATTACTGGGGCCTGCTCGAGGCAATCGACGATTAACAGGATGATTTGTGATTGTGATTGTGACCAAAGTGGGTGGAATGGGAGCACAGCAGCACTTTTCCCTTAGGCTACTACTTTCCTCACTTCACACTTCACATTAAGTTACCTTCAACACAACTACAAAACCTATTCTCTAAACCCCACTGTTCTTGGTCTGTACAGTCTTCTTCTCCATAACTGTTTTGCTGTACTAACACCCAAAAGCTTCTTTTTCTTATCCAATCTCTGTTCATGGAGAGACAGGATCCTGGTGTTTCACTCACATCTTCAAACTCCTTTCTTTCCTTTTATTTTATTTTGTTCATTTTTTTTTAATTGGGGCCACTCCTGGTTGTGCTCAGGGCTTATACCTTCCTCTTTGCTAAGAGATCATACCAGGCAGGACTCAGGGGAACATATGGGATGCTAGGGATCTACCCAGGTTAGCCACATGCAACACAATCACCCTATTAACTGTACTATCCCTCTGGATCTCACTTTTCTCCTGATTTTTATCTCTGGGCTTGGTCAAAGGTTGATTCCTTAACTCATTCATCTATTGATTTAATTATTTAGAAATTTAACCCAATCTGATATGAGATGAAGCATGTATACCAAAGACAGAAAATTCTACAGGTTTTGCTCAGTAGGGAATGTTTATGCTCATCCAAGCCCAGTATCTCAAGTGTCTGCTTAAGTAATCAAGACAATGGCTGTCATCACCACATTGTGAAGAACCTGAGGCTATAAGCAAAAGAACTCTCTAGAGGACCTAACTCATTCATTCATTCATACTGTGGGGGAGGGTAGTGGAAAATGATATTTACAAATTGCTAGAAGAGAAAAGAGCATAAGAAAACAACCTTATTATACATTTTAACACTTTGGGGGATTTAAAGTATAAAAGACTCAATCTGGTCCTTACCACTTCCAAACCCTGTATTTATTCTATAATCAAGGGGTTGTTTTTAGATTATAAGTAGCATTTGTCCTTTTTTAACTAAGGTTATTAGAAACCAAACTTCTCTAGTTAACTGAAAATGGCAGAAACTAACTAGATCATTTATTTTTTTTTAAAGAACAATTATGCATTCTTTCATATAACCCAATTACAAAAACAGAGAACAAACCTATAGTGGTGTTTCACTCAGAAAAAAAAAATTGTTGACAGTTCCTAACACCTAAGGATCTCAGTTTGACTTTAACTGCTTTAATAAATTTCATTTTAATTAAATTTGGAATTTGCTTCACAGCAATGATTCCAAAGGACAATGGGAACTGCAACTTTCTAATGGTAAAATCTTGCATCTTAGTAGTTGGTGATTGATACAAATGAACAGCTTGGCTTGATACAGATTTTAAATTCAAAAGGCAGTTGTTCTTGTAATGCCTTAGGCACAGTCCCTCTTTAGAAGTCTTTATTCCTCCTTTTCCTTCTAATTTTAGACTCTTCCCTCAGGGTACTGGCCAACTCTTGCCTTCACCAAATCTTAGCTCAAATTCCCCTTCCTAAGGATTTCCCTGACATTCCACAATAAAGCTGAAAACCAGTACCCCAGCTGTTTCCCATACTAAGCTCAAATTTGTACTTTACTATAATATTTCCATATCTCAACATGCTATATTGTTGGCAATATTTTTAGTTACTGTTCCTTATGTCTGCTTTCCTAGATAGAACCAGTGAACTCTTGTTCACTGATGTCCCCATGGCTTATACTGGCACAATGACTGGCCCTTAGTAGATGATTAATCAGTATTACTGTGAGTTGTAAAAACTTTCTGTTATTATTACAAGGCATCTTCTTTCTTTTCTTTGCCAAGAGCTAGTCCAGGTTTCCTCTCATGGTAATTAGCTAATTAGCATGCTAATTGCATATCCTGCCCCTCCTTTCTTTAATCCATCTCCTCTACAGTTGGCTGCTTTTGTTATTCAAAACCGATTTATCTTCTTAGTTTCTCTCTCAGAAACCTCCTCTGAAAGGCAACACAAAATTCCTTATTCTGAGACTCAAGGCCATGCTCAATATAACAACTAATCATATCCAGTCTTATCTTTTCAATCAACTCTGGGCTGGCAGGTATTGACTTTTTCCATTTAAGAAATATTTGTTGACCTTTTAAACTAGTTCCCACGTGGCATAAAACTAATTCACTGTCAGTTTAGGAAACGTGAGCTAAAAAAATGTAAGTTTAAACAACAGTATTTAAATTAAATAAGAAATTAAGTCCACAGAATAGAGTCACTAACTGACCTAGCCATGTGTAATCCTTTTATCTTTCATGTCTAGGAAAGCAAGTTGTACCTATTTGTAAAAATTCAAGTTTAATTTACTCTGTGATGGATTCTCTGCCATAATTCCTTTCTACAAACATAAACAGTGTTTAGTCCTTCTACAAATATTCTTGTACCTTTTTTTCACCATTCTACCACTCACCTAAAGAAACACTTATGTATGTACTACACAAGCCTGCCCATCGCAATGAGCTGAGGAATCTTTTCTCTCCAAAATTATTTATTTTTTCAAAGCTAGGCTAGGAGGGTTATTAGACTGACAATATGAATTAATGAGAAGGCTGGAATCCTCAAATAGTGCCACATTTTGACTACCATCTCTGTTTCATAGCCTCATTTTCTTAATACTTCTCTTCTCAATAACATGAAGGTATTGAAGATAACAATCAAACTTGGTTTCTACAACATTGCTTTATTTTTTGTCATCAATGTGATGTAGGCAGGTAGATAGGGAAAGGCTCTCTGCAATGAAACAAAGTCTCATAGAAGAATTCTAGGACCAACCCACCCTGTGGAGACAGAGAATAAGGACTTGATAAGACCATCCCCAGACCCTGAAGATATGGGCCTCCTCCCCATGAAATTCCTCCTTTCCGAGAACCCCCTTTCAATCCGGTTGACTCCAGCGACCCAGCCCCAAGGAGATTCCAGGACATTCCCAGTCAGATGATTCTCGAACCCCCTTTCAATCCGGTTGAATCCAGTGACCCAGCCCCAAGGAGATTCCAGAACATTCCGAGTCAGAAGGATCTATAAGAACCAGCTCGAGAGCCCACTTGGCGCTCTCTCCACCCTCGGAGAAGCCCGCGTTCCCTCTGGACGCGTTACTCCCCCCCCCCCTCCCCCCCCGCTTATCTGCTTATCCCTTTCTCTCCCTCTCCAAAGGCCTCCAAATAAAACCTGTTACTTCACTGCTCGTCTACTCCTGAAATTCTTTTCTGCAAGCGAGACAAGAACCCCAGAAACCTCGGGTAAGGCTTGGGACTGGTCTCTCCTTTCCTGCAAAGAGCAAATTCTCGCCCCAATTTGAGTCCGTGGCTCCCCGAGCACGGGTGGCGGGGATTAACTCCCGTGCCGAGATCAAGCGGACTTCAGGTGTGGCTTGATGGCCACCTTGTGGGGCTGGCGGGGCTTAGGCCCGTGCCGAGCAGGTGCTCACTGCAGACTTTACCGGTCCTAGGCTACCCAGGGTCCTGGGTGGCAGAGGCGGGTGGGGAGAAAGTGACCGTCTTTCTCCTCCCCACTTCACATAAGTCACCCGTGGGGCCCACCGACATCAAATGCTGAGTTCATTCTAAGGATGATCCCCAGAAATCCATCTCAGTTCATGCTTCAGTGAACTTCTACTTGCTATGCTATATAAAATATAAAACATCTAGACCCTGACAATAGACTGTCTTTCTTAGGGGGTTATATATTGATCACTGCATAAATTTTTGAAAAAAAAATGTTTCCTCTCTAACCACAAATGTCTGGTTCAACTACCTCTCTGGAGCCAATCAGTACAGATATCATGAAGTGACTAGTTTAAAACAACTCTAGTAAATAGGTTAGCTGGAAAGTAAACAAAATTATGTCTAGTTTTTTCTTTTTTAATGTAAAGTATAATGTCAGATCTTTGCTAATAAATTTCTATATACAGACTTTGCTGTATGGGTTAAATATATAATCACACAATATAGCTCACTGAAATACTATTACATACCAGATGACACATTCTTCATGATCCAATCTAGGTAAGGAGCCTCTGAATTCTCTTTTTACTGAGACTTGGACCTTGACTTCTCTCCCTGGACCAAGTTCTACCAGAAAACCTGCTGAGTCAGGTTAGTTAAAATCCTTTTCTTTTGGTAACTAATCACATTCCTCCTTTCCAGCTTCCATGTCCCATCTTTAAGGTTTGTCTTCAGCTACTATACTCTTAAGTAAATCTACACAGAATTCCCTCAGACTTAGAAATTTTTTACCCACATATCCCTACTCCTTTCCTTGGCTATAAATTTCTACTTGTCCTTGTTTTTGGAGTTGAGTTCAATTTCTTTCCCCAAATGCAAAACCCCATTGCAATAGTCCCTTTTGAATAAAATCTTTCATCTGTCTTTAAAAAGTGTCATGAAAATGTTTTCTTTAACACTGGCATTGTGTTATGTTTAAAGATAGAAATATAAAAAGATTAGTCCTTCCACTGGAAAGAACAATTCTCCAGATTTTTTTTTTCATATTGGGTAACACGCGGCAATGCACAGGGGTTATTCCTGACAGTGCTCAGGGGACCATATGGGATGCTGGGAATCGAACCCGGGTCGGCCACGTGCAAAGCAAACGCCCTACCCACTGTGCTATCACTCCAGCCGCAACAATTCTCCAGTTTTTAAATATATCACATCAGAAATATTTACAGAGTAGTGCAAGCAAATTTAAAGTAGAATATACACCAAGCATACAAAAATATTACTATGACTTGAAGAATTTCATACTATGGCTACATTTATGTGGATTTAACTAAACATAACAATTAAGATATCTAATTGGATGTGATATATGTAAAATAATACTGCCAGAAAACTGTCCTTAAATAGCGTATATGGGCTATTTATAGCTGTTTATACATGGGATGTTTTAAAAGCATATTTTATTTGTAGAAATAGAATTATTATAGATAGTTTGGATTACTTTATTTTCATGGTATATTATTAGAAAAGTATTTGGCTACTATGACCCTTCCATAATAGATAGTATAAACAAACACAAAAATGCACTTAGGAGTGCATGGACTTATCTCATAAAACTGCATTATCACAAGGAACGTTGCCAAGAGAAGGCCCAGATTGTAAATCAATGTCATACCAAAAAGTAATTTAAAAATTTTTAGTAAATAAGTGTCCAATGTCTTTGGACAATCAGAATCCCTTTGTTAATTAATCCTATTTTAAAAAAATTTAAGACAATGAGAAAACACTACACACATATCAGAAATGCAAAGCATTGACCATACCAAATGCTGACCAGGATGTTGAGTAATAAGAACTCTCATGATTGATGAAGGGAAGGAAAAATGGTGAGGTCATTTTGCAGTACAGTTTGGCCATTTCATACAAATCGAAACAATCTTATTATAAGATTTGGTGACAATCCTCAGTATATACCAATCAGCTGAAAACCTGTCTATAAGAAAAACTCTAAATATGAACACCACAAGATCACAAGATCACAACCATCCTGTTATTCGTCGATTGCCTCGAGCAGGCCCCAGTAACGTCTCCTTCGTCCTAGCCCTGAGATTTTTTTAAAAGTGCCATATTCCAGGCTCTTTCAGAGTTAGGAGAATGAGACCCATCCTTGTTACTGGTATTTGGCATATTGGGTACGCCACGGGGAGTTTGCCAGACTCTGCTGTGTGGGCAGGTTACATTCAGTAGTCAGCAAATTAATGATAAATAAGATTTCTGCCTACTGCCAGCCCAGCCTTGTCTGTGCCCACCTGTATTATCCACTTGCTTTGCTAAAAATATGAACACCAACCACAGAAAAACAAAAAAGCAGGGACAAATTAGAACTTTCAAAAAGATCTATCACTCACCTGAGAGCTCCACAAAACTATGTTTTACAGATACGCTGTCCCTTTATCCCTGGATCTAATCTGGAATAGAGGCAGAGGCAAGAGTCTGAGACTGTGAGAAGCATAGGAAGAGTATCACAGGGATAATTGTCACATTTACATATATGTAACAAAAACATATATAGGATGAAAGTACCTTGAGAGAACATTTCTGCTAGTAGGGTTTCATCCAAAATAGGGGCTTTATTTGTGTGATAATTTTCAACGCCCATTTTTTTTCTGTGCACCATCAATTCTCAAAGGTAAAGCCAATATTGGCCAAGAAATTAAATCTGAACGTCTTTACATATGGGTAATATGAACTACTACAAAGGTTTAAACAAATTCAAAGCATCCTTACTGCTTTCTGTAACAATTACCTCTTTTCATATCATTATATCACTAAATTTTTAAGGTTACAAAACTAAAAATAGGAAGCAACTGTTACCTTATAATGAAAACTTCAGCACTCCTCTGGAGGTAAGGCATCTGTGTCTTCAAAGGAACCCACTACTCCTGGACCGAAGAGTTCTTGCAGTGTCTCTAATGAGCCTAAAGGGGAAAATAAATGTAAATAACCTTCATGTTGTGCTTCAGATAACAGAAATACTCTATTCCAAATTTTGCAGATTGTCTTTTGGGATTATTTCATGAGATTTCCACATATCTTGCTCTCAAACTGCCCAACAAAATCATCAATGTCTAAAGTTAGAACTTTCTATCTGAAGGACGAATGCACTTTCTTTATATTATTTACAATCCCTCCTTCCCCATATATATATCAATGGTGCCCCTATCTCTTATGATGCCATTTTAACTATTTTTTTCATGACTTCTTTTTCCTAGATTACAAATTAATTCTTTGGTCATTTTTGGAACAGCAAATATTTCTACAAGAAAAACTGAAAATCACTGGCTTACACAGTCTGGCTTCCCTAAGACTGTGCAGCTTTACTCTGCCATAGAGTCAACCCAAAAATGTTGCTCTCTAACCTTCCTATGTCTAATTTTTTCTGACCTAAAAATCCCTAGAGGTGTTCTAAGTACTCCATTAAGTCTGAAGTCTGTAACAATACGGACCCGAGCCAGTGGAAATGTGTGCTCAGCCAGCATGTTCTGTAAGATAGTCTCCTGTCAACACAAACTTTCAGGCATTCTTCTTGGCTACCTGCAAAGAAAATAAGCTGGCTCTGGAGACATGGACTAGCTCTAATTCAATGAATCCATTTTCTACAGGCTTTACTTGGCAAGCCTCTTCCAACTGCATGCAAACAGACTACATTTCTTCAGAAACCTTACTTATAAATTTTATTTATATACTACTGGAAAAGTAATGTGTTTTTTTTAGAGTTTAAAGAAGTTTTAATTAAAAATAAAAATTGGCAGCCACTTTTTTTTAAAGTTTCAGTTGAGGTAACATTGACATACAAGTGTGTAAAAGTTTCAGTATTACAAGGAAAATGCACTCATCACCAAAGACTCAGAATCTCTCTACCGAAATCCTTTGAGCCCTTTCAAACCATTTACACCACTTCCTGGGCTGGAGCAATAGCACAGCGGATATGGCATTTGCCTTGCACGCAGTCGACCAGGGTTCAATTCCTCTGCCCCTCTCGGAGAGCCCAGCAAGCTACCAAGAGTATCTCGCCCACAAGGCAAAGCCTGGCAAGCTACCCGTGATGTATTTTATATGCCAAAAACAGTAATAACAAGTCTCACAATTTGTTGTGAGATGTTAATGATGCCTGCTCGAGCAAATTGATGAACAACGGGAGGACAGCGCTACTGTGCTACCCACTTCCTGAACCCAGTTTTGTGGTCAGAATCTACAATATGATTTCACTGAATATTGTCTGTATATAATACAAACCATGCATTAGTGAGATCATTTACTATTTGTCTTTCTTCTCCTGACTTATTTCTCATAACAAAACAATCTCAATTTCCAGTATTATCAATTGTGTATATACGCCACCATTTCTTTATCCATTCATTTTTCATTATGTATTTGGGTAGTTTCCATATTTGGGTCATGCAGATAGGGTAATGAACATAGTTATGTAGACATACTTTTGATGTGTTATTTTCATATACTTGGGATGGATAGCTCATTATGGAATTACTAGATTATATGGTAAAGTAAAAGTAAAAAGTAAAGGCCCTCCCGTTGATCGTCGATTTGCTCGAGCGGGCCCAGTAACGTCTCCATTGGAGACTTTGTTGTTACTGTGTCTGGCATATCGAATACTCTCGGTAGCTTGCCAGGCTCTCCAAGAGGGGCGGAGGAATCGAACTCGGGTCGGCCATGTTGGCCGCTTGTAAGGCGAACGCCCTACCCGCTGTGCTATCGCTCCAGCCCTTTTTTATTTCATTTTTTTTGAAAATCACCATATATAGTTTTCTAGGAAGGTGTTATTTTCTCAGAAGTAATGAATGAGTGTTCCTTTCATTCCACATCGCTTCCAGTACTGATTGTTTTCTATCTTTTTATATGGGCCACTGTCATGGGTATGAGATGAAATCTCATCAATTTTCATTTCCATTTCCCTCATACGCAGGTGTTCTGAGCACCTTTTACTGTGTCTATCATCTTTGGAGAATTATCTATTCAGCTCTTCTACCCACTTTGGGGAGCTCCTTATTAATGTCCTAGATTTCACATGGAATATTCGCATTATGACCTGGTTTTGAGGAGAAAGGAAGCCAATGGTTGAAGAACTATCTGACATTCATTTTGGTTGAGTTGGTTTTTCAAATTTCCTAGTGTGGCTCACAGTATAAGAATTTGATTATACTCCTATTTCCAAGAATCTTGTTCTACATACCTCTTTAATTATTATGTACAAACAGTAAGAAGTTTCGATGAAAAAAAAAACCAGTCTTTCAAGAACAGGCATTTTTAAAAATAAAATTATATTTCCCCTTTGAAAACTTTCAACCTACAATTTCTTGACTTCTATTAATCCAATTTAATATAAAATTTAGAGTTAAGTAAAATAGTCTACACACAAAATACATCTATGTCATCGTACTTAGCTCTGAAAAGGGAGTATAAGGGGCAATCTAAGTTAAAAACTCATTGTTTTTCCAAGAATCTTGTTCTACATACTTCTTTAATTATTATGTACAAACAGTAAGAAGTTTCGAAGGAAAAAAAAACAGTCTTCCAAGAACAGACATTTTTAAAAATAAAATTATATTTCCCCTTTGAAAACTTTCAACCTACAATTTCTTGTCTTCCATTAATCCAATTTAATATAAAATATATTTTATTTAAGTTAAGTAAAATAAGTAATAGTTAAGTAAAATAGTCTACACACAAAATACATCTATGTCATGGTACTTAGCTCTGAAAAAGGGGATATAAGGGAAATCTAAGTTAAAAACTTATTGTTAGGTATTAACTGGAAGGTTCCACGAATAAATTTAATGAAATAATGAAAAATTTTATATATTATCTGGTATAATGATGACAAGATTACATAGTTTTAATATATATATGGGTCTATGACCTTAAAAGCCTGTTTTATTTTAAATAAAATTTACCTTAATAAAAATTAAGTAATGGTACTTTGAGAGCATTCAGTTTTGGGGTGATTTTTATCAGTGCATTTCTTTTATGTTACGGACTTCTTTAATTTTTAACTATTTGATTAGTATTAGTTGACGATAATATGAAATTTCTGGGATTTGGCTTCATAGCCCCTTTAGTAAATAATACCACTTCCCCGCCAAATCTCTAGTGCCTCATAACCTTCAAAGAACTAATCAGAGTAATTTTAGGAAGGAAATTATCTATAAACAATTCTTTATTCTGTCATTCATGCATTTACTTAACAGAGACTTATTAAGCAAAAAATAGTAGCAAGAGTAACATAGTTATAATATGCTATGGAAATTTATAATAAAACAGATATCCAGCTTAAGTGTATGTCTGGAAAACGTAAAGAATTAAAATGGGAAAAAAATCTATCTTTTTAGTATCAAAATATTTTTTTTGTTTGTCTTTTGGGGCCAAACCTAGTAGTTCTCAAGATTTATTCCTGGCTCAAGCTCAGGGATCACTCCTGGTGAACTCAGGGGTCCATGTGGAATGCCAGGGATTGAATACGGGTCAGCTGTAGTATCATTTGAAACCCAACAAGGTACATTTTGTAACCAGTGGCTTGCATAAAAACTGAATGGATTATTTTATGCTAAGCCCCAAACTAATCGGTCCGAAAAATATTGGTATTCACTGAGTCATAACAAGTTATCAGAATAACCACATCAAACCAAAGTAAATCATATTTTTCTATTTAAACTAGCCTACATATTCTCAAACTTTAATCAAATTATAAGATTCCATGTCAAATAGCATTTATAGAATGGGTATCTTTTTCAAAACAGAATTTAGGTCTTCTACAGAGCTATCTATCCAGCTGTCCCCAAGGATAACGTGGTGTTAAATTACCCTAATTTCCCTGAGCAAACCCCAGCTGCGAAGACAGGTGCATCTACTTCTGATGATCCACCTCCAGTGAAGGATTTGCAATCA
The DNA here is from genome assembly GCF_029834395.1 of Sorex fumeus. Taxonomy (NCBI): domain Eukaryota; kingdom Metazoa; phylum Chordata; class Mammalia; order Eulipotyphla; family Soricidae; genus Sorex; species Sorex fumeus. The sequence goes on along the minus strand of NW_026606066.1, from coordinate 20,525,973 downwards.
CTCCCAACAACAAACATCATGTACACTCATGATAAATCCAAGCTTGTGACAGGTGCAGTATTTGATATACAAAGTAAAGCTGAGAATAAATTGAGAAGAACCAGCATTTCAACATAAAATACTTTCAGGAAAATATATCAAACTTGCACTCCCCCTTCTTTATGCTGCCCATACATACACTATGATTTAGGGAAGAAGAGTGGTGTTGGGGCCACACCCAGCTGTGTTTCAAGTCAGATTCAGCTGCCTGGAATGCCTTAAATTCTGTACTATCTCTCTGGCTTCCTACACATATTTTTTACTTTCCTCTTTATCCTTTTTACTTTTGCATTGTGTTCTAAATTGTTTTTAAAATTTTATTTTAGGCATCATGACTTACAACATTGATGATGGCAGAGTTGCATGCATAAAACATTCCATAACCACACCCTCTACTAGGGTATAAGCTTTCTTCTACTATGTCCCAGAGTTCCCCACCATCCTAAGTCCCCCACACCACCCCTACAATGATATGCATCCAACTAAATAAAGACCAGGTCTCAGTTTCTGCTGCCTTTGGGCATTTGCTGTTTTCTTTCTATAATTCTTTACATTCCACATATGAGGAATATCATTCTGTGTCTATACTCATCCTAACTTCACTTAGCATGACATTCTCCAGATCCATTCATGCAACAACAAATTGTATGATTTCATCTTTCCTAAAACATACATATTTTTAAATGAATTACCTCTATGGGGAATCCAATTTGTGAAACAGTTTTAAAAAGTTGTTAGTCTAACTGTAGGAAAAAAAATTGTTACTTTTTATTACTTTAACTTATTTGTTAAAAGTTCTTTCCAAAATAGGAGAAGCAATCAATAAGAAGAAAAAGATGAAAGTATATAATGGTAAAGTTGAAAAAAAAATACATCATAATTAAATTGTTGAATTCCAAAGTCTTCTAAAGATTACGTATAGATTGTTTATCTTGTGAAACTATCTAGAAGAAAACCAATATGTTCCTTTTAAGAATTGCTCTAAGCCTGAGCACTGCTGGACGTGACCCCAAACCCCAGACTTGATTAATTTAATTAAATAAAGATTGCTCTAAGATGAAACACACAAGAAACTGTGATAGTTTAAAAACTACTTAACTTTAGAATGAGAAGTTAACTGTGCAGCAAAACCACAATCAATAATGAATATTCGTATTTAATCAACCAAAACATTTGTAATAAAATCATATACTATATAAGCTATACACTGCTCTCTACTATACTTCAACGTTCATGACAAGACATCTTAGCTTTGAGCCCACAGTCTACTGACTAGGACATAGCCACCTAATTGAAAAGCAACTGGGGATCCAGATAATTCTTTCAAACATGAGACCCATTCTACTCATCTGCATAAAATATTGTCAGATTGCACTCAAAACTGTAGGACTATTTCAATTATTTTCTTCTCTGGTCAATGATAAGTTTAGAGAAATTCTCTATTGTGACTTAATGATGGTTTTAATATTGTAGACATAACATCTTTGATTTTTAAAAACTATATACAATGTCACTATATAATACATTTTTAAAATCCAGTCTCGTTTTTATCTGTAATCAAGTAATTAGTGATCAGACAGGAAAAACAATATTTTCCTAACATCTTTCACTTCTTTGATTTTTACTCTCTAAGTCTCACTTCAAACAGTCTGAATTTTTATTCTCTTATTTACATGTAAATATCAGTCCTCTATGTTTTCAGTTCTTTAGTCCCTATTTGATATTCAATGACATTTTAAAATACCTTAAGAGAGATGGGTATTTCGATTATAAAATTTGAACCATCTTATGAGTTCTGCCCTATAAGTCTTTCTCAATCCACAGGTACGTTACTGTGGTATAAAATTCCAGGTGATTTTTTTTTCTGGTTTTCCACTGTCACAGCTTTCTTCCTCCATTAACTCTTAAAGATGTCATACCATGATGATTAGTCTACAGGCTTATAAATGATGGACACATAAGTTTAGGACAAAATTTAAGCAGCTCAAATTTAATGAATTTAAGCACTAATATCTAAGAGCACTGAAGACATTGTGACGAAATAAAATCTTTGGGTGTTGTTACTTAGGGTTAAATATTCTCAGAAGTTCAATTATATGACTTTACTGTATACATTAGATAAATTCAAGAGAATATATTCAGCTTCTAGAATATGCTGGTTAATGTGCCAGACACTATGGGCACATGAATAAAGCATGATCCTTCTCCTAAAATAACTCATAGCTTAGTCACTGAAGGAAAGGAGACATAAGCCACATGAAAAGGTAGCTTAATGTCGTTTAGCAAACACTATGACAAATGTACTTACTGAATTATGAAAAAATAGAAAGTGAGACATTCACTATTCCCAGATGTGGGAGAAGGATTAGGATACTTTTGTTAAATGCTGACTGAGCAATCTAACTTTGAGAAAACATGTCACCTAAACCAGTTTGCTATAACACTATGCTGATTACCACAGTGTAATATAGTTTTTGTCATTTTTTTTTTGCTTTTTGGGTCACACCCGGCGATGCTCAGGGGTTACTCCTGGCTCATGCACTCAGGAATTACTCCTGGCAGTGCTCGTGGGACCATATGGGATGCTGGGAATCAAACCTGGGTCGGCCATGTTGGCTGCGCGCAAGGCAAATGCCCTACCCGCTGTGCTATCGCTCCAGCCCCAGTTTTTGTAATTTTTTAATTTAAAAATATTCTTTAAAATATTTACAATGTAACTAGGTCAAGCAGAAATCTCTCACCCATAAAATGCACACCCATAAAATACTGAAGGAGTAACTGACCTATTTTATAAAGTAGAATATGTAAATACTACACAGTGGTAGGGCGTTTGCCTTGCACGCAGCCAACATGGCCGACCCGAGTTCGATTCCTCCGCCCCTCTCGGAGAGCCCGGCAAGCTACCGAGAGTATCTCGCCCGCAGGGCAGAGCCTGGCAAGCTCCCCGTGACGTATTCGATATGCCAAACACAGTAACAACAAAGTCTCCAATGGAGACGTTACTGGGCCCGCTCGAGCAAATCGATGAACAACGGGAGGGCCTTTACCTTTACCTTATACCTGATATATGATGCCTGAACTGCCACAAACAAACTAGTAAACCAAGTGAAGAGGTTACATGGGACTTTTCACTTGGGATTTAGTCTTGAATGTGTTCAGGGGACCAAAATACATTGGGGAGCAAACCTGGACCTCAAAAAGCATATCCTCTGGCCCATTGATTTTTCTGAGCCATTTATAACTATGTTTTATAAACACTATAAATATAAGGTGTCTATGTTGGATTACACTTTTAAGTGATATGGTAAAATTTAAGAAATTAATATATAATTCTCCTTGAACGAGAAATTTTTGTTCTTATTTTTCATTGCCATTAAAATTAATAGTTCTATGAATTTATAAAAATGTGACCTAAAGAATTTTGTAAAATAATACAAATTTTAATCTTCATATTTGCAATAATAGTATCAGAGAAAAATAATTCTGTGTTAATTTATTTGAATCTCATGACCCCTTGTAGTAAGGAAGTAAGGAAAATATGAAAAGAGCAAAATAATTGTTATTGTTTAAAGAAGAACAAACAGATATGGTTCAATGTAGTTTTGAAACTATAAAATATCACTCATCTCTTCAGATCTTTATTAATATATTATTAATTTTGGTTTATCAATGTTAGAAACAGGCGAAGATTATTTTTTATCAGCAAAGAACTACAAAGAAATAAAGACTTAAAGCTTTTCTATTTTAAACTCAAGAAGAAGGGGTCTCAGTAATAGTACTATGGGTAAGACACTTGTCTTGCTTGTGGCTGGCCAGGGTTCAATTCCAGTATCCCATACGGTCCCGCTAGCCCAACAAGGAGTTATCCTTAAGTGCAGAGCCAAGAGTATGACCTGAGCATCACAGGTGTGGCCCAAAAACCAAAAGATGAAGGACATGGAGGAGAAACAGGGAGATGAGGAAGAAGAGGAGGAAGAGTAGGAGGAGAAGGAGAAGGACAGTCTGACTTGATGGTGCTCTGGAAACCATGTGGTGATAGCGATTGAACTTGGGACTCACCCATGCAAGGCATATGCTCCAGCCTTTTGACCAGTCTCCCCAGCATGAACAAGGGTTTTTGAATTTGTAATGATGAATAAATTCACAATACTTGTTTCTGATTACTGAAAAATCTCAGTATTAAGCAAATTAAGGACAGATTCATAAAGTAGTTAATAGTATAATGATAGTCTGTGTACTTCCATAATAGGAAAAATAGCTTTAACTAAGGAGGACATTTAAATTAGAATAAAAGAGACACACTGGTTATATTTATTGTTTTCTTGTTGGCTTTGCTTATGAGTAAACATAAATATATAGAATCGACATGTTGCTCGTACAGAGGACTTGACTTACATTTGTTAGGCCTGAATTAAATCCCCAGCACCATTACATATATAATTACATATATATGTATATATGCATAACATATATAAGCACAGAGTATATTCATAACTGCTTAGACCTTATAGATCCCTTCAGTAAGGGGGTAATTGTTTTGCTACCGTACTAAGTTCTTACTTTTCTTTATCTTAGTTTCTTTCCGTTCTATTTTTCTAATATATTGAAATAGCAAGAAGGACTTCTTTATGCATCAAAGTATGGCTGCTTCAAGAAGAACAAAGAATCACATTTTTGGCCTTTGAGCAATTAATTTGACCTTTGTAAGTCAACAGTGCAGACAATAGCCTTTAAAATCATGGCTTTGAATTGCAAGTACCAGCAGTTGAGAGAGAGAAAAAAATTACAAAGGCTTTCATTTAAATACCAGGAATTAAATCCTGGAAATTTAGAACACACTCTAAATTTAGAACACACTCTGAGAATATGGGGAAAAATAAAGTGATAACATAGGAGCAATTTTCCTATAAAATAAAGAGGTGATAAGAAAAAATACACTATGAAATAGAAAAGGAGTGATAGAAAAGGGTAATATTTAAAAAACAGAGTATTATTCATTGACAGGGATGGAAAATGATCTCTGAGGTACAAAAGCCTGGTCCTGCTAAAAAGACACCAGTTTTCTAGGCATGTGGAGGCATGGTTTCTCCTGTTTTCAGCAGAAATATCAACTTACAGGACACTAGGTACAGGGCCACATTTGCTCCTCTCTTCTATGAAGCTGATAATTCCATTTCCGTGATCTACAATAAACTAACATGCCTCCCCCCGCCCCCCCAAAAAAATCTTTACTTACATTATCTTCAAGCTTGGCATTCTCCCACAACCTGTACCTTCATTAAAAACTGACATGACCATTTCCAACTTGGCCATACAAAAGAAAGACAAAAGATAAAGCCAATTCTAAATAAGGACTTGAACCTTCCAAGGAAAGACCATCTACCATCCATCAATTGAAGAAAATATTTTGCCTTCATTATAGAACTATCCAGCAGCTAAAAAGCCTACTTATTAGCTGCCATCCCCTTCCCAGAGTGTTCTTCCTTCTTTCAATAAACTCATTCAATGACCAGAGAGATGAGGGCTGCATTCAAAAATTCTTTTATGATTCGCCCCCCAAGAACTGCTTCAACAGTATAGATGACTCTATTCCCTGAACAACTTTGAAGTTTTGGGTGGCCAGAAACTCCCTCTAATACTTTGACACTTGCAATGATGATTCATCTACTCCTAATTTGAGAGCTTAAAAAAATCTTGCTGGCTATCCTGCATCAAACTAGTCCTCTGCAGTACTTAAAAGTGTGAGTCAGCCAGATATTGACATAGAGAAAGGCTGAGATGGTCTTGTCCTATCCAATATTTCTTTAGCTCTCAAAAAATATAGAGGAAATAACAGAAAATCTCCACACATGACTTAGGAACAAAAAGAGAATTAAATGTAAGAATTGGTGGCTAGAAGGGATTATTCCATTCAACTTGACAAGAAAACAGATTCTGATTCTAACTTAACAGGAAGAAAAGAGATTTTAAAAAATGATGAAAATTCTTGAATCAAGTTTGAGACCAAGTGGTGACCAAGTATCCTTAAACAAACATGGTTAAGTTTTCTGCTACCCAAGTAAGAAAAGAACTAGAGAGTAAATTTATGCTTTTTAGAGAATAGATTTTTGCTTTTAGCAAACAAATGAGCTTTTAAAAAGTACACATACATCTGTGACTTGTTACAATTTATTCTCAATCTTTTTTATTATTAAAGTTATGTTGGACTGGAGCCATAGTAAAGTAGGTAGGATGCTTGTATTGCTTGGCTTGCTGAAGATAGTTCTATCCATGGTACTACATATGGTCCCATGAACCCCACCAGGAATGATCTCTGAGTGTAGAGCCAGGAGTAAGCACTAAGCACTGCTTCGTGTTATCCCAAAACAAAACAAAACAAAAGTTATGTCATGCAAAATATATGCTCGCTTAGTGATATTCATCACCCACATTAAATAACCAACAGAGCAAGGAAGAAGAATTTTCTCTAACTACTGGTTCCTTGGCATTTAGCATAATGCTTGACATAAATTACACAAGAATATATTTGAATAAGTATTTGAGGAACAACAAATCAATCATAGTCAATATATATTTGGATTCTAATAAAAATGCTAACATTACTGAGTACTTAGTAGTAAACTTTTATATGTATTACCTCATTTAATTATCATCCACAGTCAGTAATATTATTACTTAATAGAATATGTTATTATTTAACAGAGTAAAACACAGTCATTTGTTGTGACTAAATGATCTACCAAAGATCTGGGAGATGGTAATAGACTCCTGGGATTTAAAAGTGCACATCTGAAATGATGCAAGGCTGAATTTAAATTTTAATAGTTTCTTTGAATATCTGAAGTAATTTTGTAATGTTAATTTTATAGTATTTTTATTTCTCTCTTCTTTTCTGCAGTTTTTATTTTATTGCTCTCATTTATAAGCATCACAGATGGTAGACCTGCAAACAGTCTACCTTTTATAGGCCACCAGGTTCAGTCTCCTATTTAAAAATGAATGGGACTGCCTCATTCAAGAGCAAAAAAGCAAAAAAAAAAAAAATCAAATAAATCTCTGAAGGTTTTCCTCTACGGAAAAAAAAAGCACATTCTTTTTTTTTTCTGGAGCTATAGCAATGCAGGTAGGGCATTTGCCTTGCATACGGCCGACCCGGGTACGAATCCTCTGCTCCTCTCGGAGAGCCCAGCAAGCTACCAAGAGTATCTTGCCTGCCCGGAAAAGCCTGGCAAGCTACCCGTGACTTATTTAATATGACAAAAACAGTAACAAGTCTCACAAAGGAGACATTACTGGTGCCCACTTGAGCAAATCAATTAAGAACGGGAGGACAGTGCTACAGTGCCACCTTCAATTTATTCTTTTATTTTCTCAACCATTTTTAAAAGAATTTCTAAATTCTTTTTTAAAAAATTAATTGCTAAAATAGGTGAAGAATAGGGGTATTCAAGATTGTAAAGAATTGGGGACGTGAAAGAGATCAGTGAATGGAAGTTTAAAAAAAAAAACCTGGTAAAGCAAATCCCTTTACATAATTATAGTACTGTCAAGGCTGAAGCTATGCTTTTTAAGATCTTGCTAAATGTATTCATTGTAAAGAACTTGTTCATAATAACTATGAACACTACTATCTGGGACCTCTGCAACATCTTATTAAAAAACAGATTTTTTCTCTTTTAAAGATCAGTTTTATGTCTATGATGAAAATATTCTGAATCAATTTCTACAGTTCTAAAAGTATCGAAATACTAATTCATTTTGAAACAATAATTAAAGCAGCCAGCACCATTCATGAGATGGTAGTATACTCCATAATGTCATTAAAATGTGCTTTTGTTATTTAATTTCCAATTAGTTTACAGGAAATGTATGGTGGACAAATAGACATATTCAAAAATGTATAACTTAATAGCATGTGCCTGAGGAGAAAGGGTCTTTAAAAACCTCAGAAACTTTCATAATGAACTATTCTTTGAAACCAAGGTACACTAGCAAATAGTCTAAAAGGTTTTTTTTTTCCTTTTTTGTACTGGTCTTAAAGCAACTCGTAAAACACTATATTATTTTGTTAGACATACACTGCTAGTAATATTAGAGTAACCATAAGATGTTCTGACAAACTATGGCACAGATAAAATGTAAATAGCATATTTCAGATTTCATAAAAATGTTTCCTTAGACCTTAGTTTTAAATTATTATAGAATCTAATTGTATAGCCATTCATTGTTCTATCTAAAAAACTCATTTCTTTCTTATGATCCCAAAACTGCTGTTGAAGATGCACTTTAACAACTCAGGTTTTATTCTTTAAGGTCGATCATTGCTTGGTCCATAACAAGTAAGAACAATCTAAAAATGGGCCACGTCAACCCCCAAATTATCATTTTTCTGCACTTCTGAATCTACTTCCTAAATTTTGTTTGTTTGTTTGTTTTTAGTATTTTAATTTGTCTTCCATTCTATAACCCGATTTGAAAAAAAATCTTGGGGCTGAAGTAATAGCACAGCAGTCAGGCATTTGCCTTTCACGCAGACAATCTGGGTTCGATTCTCAGCATCCCATATGGTCCCCCGAGCACCATCAGGATTAATTCCTGGGTGCAGAGCCAGGAGTAACCCCTGTGCATCTCCAGGTGTGACCCACTGTAGCACTATCCTCCCATTGCTCATCGATTTGCTCGAGTGGGCCCAGTAACATCTCCATTGTGAAACTTGTTGTTTCTGTGTTTGGTATATCAAATATGCCACAGGGAGCTTGCCAGGCTCCGCTGTGAGGGCGGGATACTCTAGGTAGCATGCCAGGCTCTCTGAGGGGGCAGAGGAATTGAATCCAGGTCGGCCGGGTTGGCTGAGTGCAAGGCAAACGTCCTACCCGCTGTACTATCACTCTAGCCCAGGTGTGACCCAAAAAGAAAAACAAACTGGGGCTAACAAGAAAGTGCTCGCCTTGTACATCGCTAACCTAGTTCTATCCTCAGTACCCCAGCTGATCCCTGAACCCTCAGTAGTGATTTCTGAGCACCAAGTCAGGAGAAAGTTCTGATCACAGCCAGATGTGCTCCAAAAAACAAATAATAGAATAAAAATAAAATAAAAGCTAAAGTGTCAATCTCCTTCCCATGTTGATAGGTTAAAGCAGCCTATAGGCCAAAAGCACATTCTTTCTCATAAGAGGAAGAAATCTCAAAAATAAAAAAGAATTTGTCAATCTTAGGCTTGCTTCTCATTCTGAGTTATGCATTAAGAATTCTTTGATGACTCCTAAACTTGAATAATTAATAAATGCGTGGATATGATCAAACACTTTGAAAGTAATTGGCCAATCTGCTCCTTTTATCTTCTGAAGAGAAAATTATTTACGAAACAACAATACTTACTGAAGAGAAGCTTTCAAAATATTCAAAGGAAAGTCACTGCTGTTCTGAGTTTGCTTTTTTTCCCAACTTTGGTCATCACCCTTTCTTTCTTTGTTCTTTTTCATCTTGATTCCTCATCAATTTTCTTCTTTTTAATGGCCCTATACCATTAGTTAAAATTAAAAAGGGATTCTAAGTAATAAATTACTCAAGTTTGCTGAAATATTTAAGGAAGTCATTATAGATTTTCACCAGTCTACAAATATAGAATATAGCTGTGATGCTTTTCTTAAGACCAAATTGCATAAAGCAGAGAAGTAAATGCCATTAATCTAGTTGGAAGCATTTTAAGCAGGCACAGACTGGAAAATCAACCTACCAATTCATACTAAAATAACACACAAAACCTAAAATAGTATTGACATATACTAAAAGCAAGAATAAAGGATCTATAATGTAGTTTCAAGGCAAGAAGTTGGTAGTGCCACTTTTGCTGCTCTGGGTGCAAGCTGCCTCAATTACAGTTGCCTCCAAACAAATCATGAGACTATTTTCACTTTTTAAACTGTTTTTGTAAAAGAAAATCCTCTTCAGATTTTTCAAGTTAGTGAGGACAGGAACTAAGATAGAGATCTTTTGTAAAAGAAAAATAGCATAACTCAAAAATTTGAAAACACAGAATATTTATATCTGAAATAAAAGATAGAGAAGATGGTTTCTGGAAAAATGGTACAAGGGTTAAGGACACTTTGTATATGACCTGTCTTGGTTCAGTTAACAGTTTGTGGTCCCTGAATACAACCAGGAGTGTCTCCTGAGCAAAGATCAAGGTGTAAGCCCATAGGACTTCCTTGTATGGCTCACTCTCTTCTTCTACATCCCCCTGGAAGAGAGATGGAGAAGATGAGATTTCAAATTTTAACTTTCAATAAGGTGTCTATATTTTTCTACAGGCTGGAGCAATAGCACAACGGGTAAGGTGTTTGCCTTGTACATGACCAGCCCGTGTTCAATTCCTCCGTCCCTCTCGGAGAGCCCAGCAAGCTACCCAGAGTATCCTGCCCACGCAGCAGAACCTGGCAAGCTCCCCTGTGGCATATTCAATATGTGAAAAACAGTAACAACAAGTCTCACAATGGAAACGTTACTGGTGTCCACTCGAACAAATTGATGAACAATGGGAGGACAGTGCTACAGTGTATATTTTTCTAAACGAGGGAGTAAATTTTGTTATGTTTTTGGGGCACATATAGCAGTGCTAAGGGGGTACACCTGGCTCTGAGTTCTGGGATCACTCTTGGCATGCTCAAGCGACCAAATGGAGGAGTGCCAAAGATCAAACCTGGATCAGCTATGTGCAAGTCAAGTGTCCTATTCACTGTACCATTGCCCTGATCCAAGAGTAAATTTTTCATAGAAAATTTTATTTATATAAAAAGAGACTAAAACAGCCAACAGAATTTTAAATATCAACAATATTCCAAAATTTTTAAAACTCAAGAAATACTGTTTTATATTCTACAAAATCAGTTGCTTTTGTAAAACTGTAGAATCTAGAATAAAAAAAAACCTTAACGTCAGAAACCAGTGGTCAAGATATTATGCTTTCTGAACTCCAGACCATAAGATTAATAGAAACTTTATAATCATGTCCACTGATATTTGAAATCTGCTCAGTATTTGTCACTGTCCTGATTCTGGTGGAGTCTACCCAAGATAAATACCTGTGGTGGCTGAACTGAATTCTAAGTACTATTCTAAAAACTAGCCCATTTCAATTATGTCTTGGTATTTTTTTCAGATCGAATTATCATCAAATATTATGTGGGGTAGGAAGGTGAAAAGATAGCTTAGTGGGTCGACCATTTGCATATATATAGCTAACTTAGGTTCAATCCCCTTATGGTCCTCTGAGCTGTGCAAGGAGTTAACCCTGTGTGCTGAGCCAGGCATAATCCCTGAGCACAACAAACTCTGGCCAGTCAGTCTTTATTTGAACCCAGAACTTTGCTCTCGCTGCGTATGTGCCCCAGGCAACCTCTAGGACCCTGGGCCGCCCACCATCCCTCAGCTTCTGCCTGTTTGTCCCCAATGCCGCACCTTATCTCTACATCCCCCAGGTCAGTCTTTATTTGAACTCAGGACTTTGTGCTTACTGCCAACACTCCAAGACATATCATAGATATAATGATGGATGACGCAGATAGAGACACTGTACTGCAAAGCAGCAAGGTCAAAGAGGGAAATCACATATAAAGGAGCACCCCTTAGATTCACAGCAGACATATCAGATGAAATGCTCCAAGTCCAAAGGCAATGGTGGGATATAGTGAAAGAACTCACTGAAATAAACGCTTCACCAAGAATACTCTATCCCGCTTAGCTCTCACTCAAAATTAAAGGAACGATACACTATTTTCTGGATAAAATACAGCTCAGGAACTTCATAGACTCAAAACCAAACCTAAAAGAATGGCTAAAGGGGCTACTATAAGAAGAGACAAACCCTACAAGCACAACACACCCTTACAGAAAGATGACACAAAACCACATAACAATAATCTCTCTCAATGTCAATGGTCTAAATTCACCAATTAAGAGACATAGAGTGGCAATATGGATTCAGAGACGGAACCCAGCATTCTGCTACCTACAAGAAACTCATTCCAACAGTCAAAGCAAACACAGACTCAAAGTTACAGGATGGAAAACAATCCTGCAAGCAGCTCCCTCAAACAGCTGGGATGGCCATACTAGTATCCAACAATATACACCTCAGATTGAAAAAGATTAGAACGGACAGAGAAGGCCATTTTCTATTCATCAAGGGATAAGTGCAACAGGAAGAAATCACACTATTAAATGTATATGCACCTAAGGAGGGAAAGCTACATATGTAAAAGAACTGCTAACAGATTTTAAGGAGGACATTGCTAGCAAAACAATAGTAGTTGGAGACTTCAACATCGCCTTATCACCTCTGGATAGCTTAACAAGAATAAAACTCAGCAAGGAAATATTGGCTTTGAAGGAAGAATAGACCTAACCTGGACTTTACACTCCAAAAAGAAAGAATACACATTTTTCTCCAGTGCACAAGAAACATTTTTTCCACAATAGATCACGTGCTAGGCCACAAAATATTCGAAATAGAATAAGGAAGATTGAAAAAGTATCAGCAATTTTTTCAGACCATGATGCACTAAAGATAGAAGTGAATCACACACAGACACGAAGAATCAAATCAAACACCTGGAAATTAAACAACTCAATGTTGAATAACGAGTAGGTCAGGAAGGAAGTCAAGGATGAAATCAAAAAATACCTGGAAACAAATGAGAATGAAGACATGAGCTACCAGAACTTATGGGATGCAGCTAAAGCCGTGTTAACAAGGAAAATTTATAGCTCTGCAAGAATTTCTCAGGAAGGAAGAAAGGGCCCACATAAACAACTTTACCTCTCAGCTCAAGATCTTAGAAAAGGACCAAAAAAAAAAAAGGAGCCCAAACCAGGCAGAAGGAAAGGGATCATAAAACTTAGAGCAGAAATCAACAATACAGAAACGCAAAAAGAAAAATACTGAAAGATCAATGAAATCAAGAGCTGGTTCTTCGAGAAAATAAACAAAATAGATAAACCACTACCAAGACTCACAAAGAAAGCGAGAGAGAGAACCTAATAAACCGAATAAGAAATGAGAAGGGGGTATCACAACAGAAAACAAAGAAATTCAAAAGATCAACAGAGACTACTTTGAAAGTCTGTATGCCACGAAACAAGAGAACCTAGAAAAAATGGATAAAATCCTGGATTCCTATAATCTCCCAAGGCTGAATGAAGAAGATCTAGAGTACATGAATAGACCTATTAACATCAAGGAAATTGAAACTGTAATCAAAAGTCTTCCCCAAAACAAAAGCCCAGGTCCAGATGGATTCAGTAGCGAATTTTTCCAAACATTTAAAGAGGACCTATTGCGAGTTCTGCTCAAGCTTTTCCAGAAAACTGAAGAAACAGAACTCTCCCAAATAGTTTCTATGAAGCTATATCTCTCTCATACTAAAAGGAAACAAATACACCACATGAAAAGCAAACAACAGACAAATATCACTGATGAACAAGGATGCGAAGATCCTCAACAAAATACTAGCAAATAGAATTCAATAGCTCATCAAAAATATCATACACCATGACCAAGTGGGATTCATCCCAGGGATGCAAGGATGGATTATCATTCGGAAATCAATCAACATAATTCATCATATTAACAAAAGATAAAAACAACATGATCATACCAATAAATGCAGAGAAATCATTTGACAAGATCTAGCACCTGTTTATGATGAAAACCCTTGGTAAATTGGGGATAGAAGAGACTTTCCTCAATATAGTTAAAGCCATCTACCTTGGACTATGGCAAGTATCATCCTCAATTCAGAAAAACTAAGAGCCTACCTCTAAGATCAGGGACAAGGCAAGGATGCCCACTCCCTCCACTGCTGTTCAATATAGTACTGGAAGTTCAATATAGTACTTGCAATAGCAGTTAGGCAAGAAAAAGAAATTAAGGGAATTCAGGTAGAAAAGGAAGAAATCAAGCTCTCACTATTCACAGATGACATGATACTATACTTAGAGAACCCTAAAATCTCTACCAAGCAACTCCTAGAAACAATAAAATTGTATAATAAACTTGCAGGCTATAAAATCAATACCCAAAAGTCCATGGCTTTCCTATACACAAATAATGAGAGAGAAGAAAGTGACATTAAAAAATACAATCCTGTTCACAATTGTGCACCAGAAAATAAAGTACCAGGAATCAGCTTAACTAAGGATGTAAAAGACCTGTACAAAGAAAACTACAAAACGGTTCTTCAGGAAATAAAAGAGGAAATGAGGAAATGGAAAGATATCCCCTGCTCATGGATAGGGAAAATTAACATTGTCAAAATGGCAATACTCCCCAAAGCATTGTACAAATTCAATGTGATCCCTATAATGATACTCATGACATTCTTCAAACAAATGGAGCAAACATTCCTGAAATTCATATGGAACAATAAGCACCCACGAATAGCTAAAGCAATTTTTGGGAAAAAGAAAATGGGAGGAATCAACCTCCCCAACTTCAAGCTCTACTACAAAGCAGTAATAATTAAAACAGCATGGTACTGGAACAAAGGCAGAGCCGCAGACTAATGTAACAGGGTTAAATATAGAGACATCTCCCCCCAAACATATGATCATATAATCTTTTATAAGGATCAAGAAATGTGAAATAGAGCATGGAAAGCCTCTTTAACAAATTATGCTGGCAAACCTGAATGGCTACATGCAAAAAACCTTACTCATATCTCTACCTAACACCATGTACAAAAGTAAGATCAAAATGGATTAAAGGCCTCAACATCAGAACGGAATCCATAAGGTACACTGAAGACAAGGCTGGCAAAACCCTCCACGATATTGAAGTTAACAGTATCTTCAAAGATGACACGCCACTGCCCAAGCAAGTGAAAACAGAGATACACAAATGAACTATCTTCATCTAAGAAGATTCTGCACCTCAGAGAAACAGTGACCAAACTACAAAGACAGTCTAGAGAATGGAAAGGGATATTTGCCCAATACCCATCTGACAAGGAGTTAATATCATGGATATACAAAGTATTAGTTGAACTCCACAAAAGAGAACATCCAACTCCATCAAAAAATGGAGCAATGAAATAAACAGAAATTTTCTCAAAGAAGAAATCAAATGGCAAAAAGGTACATGAGAAAATTCTCGACATCATTAATTATCAGGGAGATGCAGATCAAAACAACAATGAGATACCATCTCATGCCACAGAAATTGGCCCACATCCAAAAGAACAAAAGCAACTGGAGTTGGTGAGGATGTGGCAAGAAAGGGACACTCCTTTGCTGCTGGTGGGAATGCTGACTAGTTCAGCCCATTTGGAAAACAGTATTGACGATTCTCAAAAAATTAGAAACTGAGCTCCCATTTGATCCAGCAATACCATTTCTGGGAATATATCCCAGAGAGGCAAAAAACTATAGTCGAAATGACATCTGCACTTGTATGTTCATTGCAGCACTGTTCACACTAGTCAATATCTTGAAAAAACCCGAATGCATGTCCGAGAACAGATGACTTTTTAAAGAAACTTGGTACATCTACACAATGGAGTACTATGCAGCTGTTAGAAAAGGTGAAGTCATGAAATTTACATAAAAGTGGTACTACATAGAAAGTATCATGCTAAGTGAAATGAGTCAGAAAGAGAGGGACAAACATAGAAATCTGGCATTAAACTGGGGAATATAAAGTAACAAAATAGGAGACTAACATCCAAGGATAGTCGAGATAAGTACCAGGAGATTTACTCCATGGCTTGAAGGACAGCCTCACATACTAGGGTAAAAGGCAACTTAGAGAGAGAAGGGAGCATCAAGTAAAGGGTGTTGGTAGGATCCTCCCAGAATGGGAGATGCATGCTAAAATAGACTATAGACCGAACATGATTGCCACTCAATGCCTCTTTTGCAAACCACAGCACCCAAAAAAGAGAGAGAGAACAAAAGCAAATGCCCTGCAACAGAGGCTGGATGGAATGGGGGGATGGGGGGCGTGGGAGGGATACTGGGATCATTGGTGGTGGAGAATGGGCACCGGTGGAGGGTTGGCTATTCAATTATTTTATAACTAAACCCCAAGCACAAAAACTTGTAAGTCTACAACTGTACCACATCATGTTTCACTAATAAAAATTGTCACTGTCACTGTCCCCCTATTTTTCATCGATTGCCTTGAGTGGGCCCAGTAATGCCTCCATTGTGACAATTGTTACTGTGTTTGGCAAATCGAATATGTCACGGGTAGCTTGCCAGACTTTACTGTGTGGGTGAGATACTCTCGGTAGCTTGCCGGGCTCTCCGAGAGGGTTGGAGGAATAGAACTCGGGTCGGCCATGTTGGCTGCTTGCAAGGCAAACGCCCTACCTGCCATGCTGTCGATACACCCCCCCCCAAAAAAAAAATCAAAAAATCCATCAATAAAATAAAACCTCAGGACTGGGTCGAATAGAGATGTTACTGGCACCTGCTTCAGAAAATCTATGAACAATGGGATGACAGTATATTTCTACAGTAATGTTGATTGTTGATAACTATTTTGACTTGTGCTCCATCATTTGCCACTAATGGCAGACTAGATTTTATGAACCTGATTCTTATACAATTTGGGGATCCTAACTTTAGTAAAAACGGAACAATTATGTACAGACCAAGTAAGCCCATGTAGGTGACAGTCCCTGGAGCTTAGTCTTATTTAATATTACCTTAAATCAGACCTTAGAGATAAAATAGTAACAACAAAGAACAAAAAAATAACCAGTTTCAGAGATAAAGTATATTATATTATGACATTTTTCCCTATACCATAAGTGTTAAATAAATAAAGCAGTAAAACAACAGGGAAAAGCTAGAAGACTATGTTAAAAGTTATTACAAATGTTCTAAACAGATTAATCCAATTTACTCTTATGTCAGTATTTGTCTACGAGTAACTTTGCTATAGAGACTATCAGTAAAATTGTGTTGATGAAAAGTCAAATCAATTAAGTCAAGTTGATCAAGTTTGCAATTCAATGTGAACAATAAGTCAAAACAGCTATTAAGGTAACCACCCAATTGGCTGATGAGAAAATATCCCATATTACATATGGTTATACCATAGATAAAGTTCAGATACTAATAATTTTATTCAGCTACTTTTCTCTCCTTCTGAAAAATAGTATGAATTTTCCTTGCTATTCTGAAAAGTTCAGAAAACTTAATTTCATGTTCTTCCTGGCTTTTTTGTGTCATCCCCTTTTGTCTCCCCAGCAAATAATGACTTAACTTTAGCATGCACCATATAGTTTATTACCAACAATAAAACAATGGGTTGAACAGACATTATTTTGCATTCTTCCAGGAGAGTTCTGTTCCGGAATTCATAAATGTTATGTATAAACTAAGGAGAGTCACACTTTTCAGTACCCATTCTTCTTTCCATTTTTTCCCCCACATAACTTGGCAACCCCTTATCTTCCTTTCAAGTTTTCCAAATTATCTCCCAAATCCTTTCAGCTGACTCACTCCTAAACTACTCTTCTTCCTTCACTTGATTTGCATAATCAAAGGCAGGTCTATGAAAACAGAAATAAAGAAATGGAGAACATCACCTTTAGCTCCAGCTAAAAGATCAGGACTCAGAAGAGTCAATGTACATATTATACACTTCTGGTCTCAAAACTGAACTCTCAGGTGTTCCAAGATAACATTTGTAATGATCCAATGCCAAGCCCCTTAACATGTATTAATTTCCCTTACATCCCAGACCTTTAATTTTTGTCATACTTATGTCTCGGAGAGCCCAGCAAGCTACTGAGAGTATCTCGCTCGCACAGCAAAGGCTGGCAAGCTACCCGTGATGTATTCAATATGCCAAACACAGTAACAACAAATCTCATGATAGAGACATTACTGGATCCGCTCGAGCAAATAGATGAACAACAGGAGGACAGTGCTTGGTCAGTTATTACACAAACATGGTCAGTTATTATACATATAACATATCAAACAATTTTTTTAAAGCAGCATATAAAAAAATTTTTAAAGCATGTTTCTGCCCAATTGGGTGAAACTTTGTGTCTCAATATTCTTAATGTACCCTGATACAGTAAAGGGCACATAACAGATTTTCAGATACTGCTTGCAGTGGGGCTGGAGCGATAGCACAGCGGGTAGGGTGTTTGCCTTGCATGCAGCCAACATGGCCGACCCGAGTTCGATTCCTCCACCCCTCTCGGAGAGCCCGGCAAGCTACCGAGAGTATCTCGCCCGCACGGCAAAGCCTGGCAAGCTACCCGTGACATATTCCATATGCCACACAGTAACAACCAGTCTCACAATTTGTTGTGAGATGTTACTGGTGCCCACTCGAGCAAATCGATGAACAACAGGAGGACAGTGCAGTGATACAGTGCTTGCAGTGAAGTAAAGTTAAACTTGTTTTACAGATATTCCTTTACATTATGTTTCTTTAAAATCTGCATAATTTGAAATATACAACCATATATTTTATCTTTTAGACAAACTGGCAGGCTACCGAATGTAACCTGCCCACACGGCAGAGTCTGGCAAACTCCTCGTAGCGTACCCAATATGCCAAATACCAGTAACAATGAAGGGTCTCATTCTCCTAACACTGAAAGAGCCTTGAATATGGCACTTTAAAAAAAAATTTCTCAGGGCTAAGACGAAGAGACGTTACTGGGGCCTGCTCGAGGCAATCGATGAATAACAGGATGGTTGTGATTGTGATTGTGATTTTATCTTTTAATTTTATAGAGATCACTCCCATCTATATTATACCCATCAGTGTTTGGCCTGAGCAGCTCGCCTCATAGTGTGCTAGTGCTCACGGACCACCAAAGCTACAAAAGAGAAGTGCAGGAAAAGGCACAGTGTGAGTGTGGACTGAATTCAGGGCCTCTCGCATAGAAAGTCTACTGCCAGAAATATCTCTCTGGTCTAACTTTAAAAATGACTTGTATGTAATACTCAAAAATATTTGTTGAATTAACATAATAAGATCTGAGCTTGTAAATGATTAACAACTGCAAATAAAGCCCAAGTAGAATGCATAGTGAATTCTGAAAAATATTGAATGAAGTCAATAAAAATTTCTAAATTAATTAACAGGTCAGATAAGGCAAAATTTGTGTCTGGGCAATTTTAATGTTCCTTGTAGATATTTTACTTTTCATGAAAAAGATGAAGATGGTGTGGATATACCCCACATGTATATGGTAATTAGTCAAAAAGAATTCCAAACAAATGGAAATACTGACACCACCACATGTTGATGCTATTTTTCACCATTTTTCTCTCACTTCACAAAGCTGGTCCTGTGATGTTGCCAAATAAAGATTATACTTCGGTAACAAAAATGAAGAGTGAAGAAGAATAAAGCAAGCAAAAGCAAGAACAAGGCAGATGCACTAAAAGCAGAACCTGGAAAACTTCAGAGATGAGAAAGGCTATCTGAGTGTCCTAGATGTGGATTTAGTGCACAGGAAATTTTCTACTGTATCTTTAAGACTATAATAAAGGTCTGAATATGATACTAAATTTTGTTCGTTTTTGTTTTGGGGTCACACATTGTCATGCTCAGGGGTTATTCCTGGCTCTGCACTCGGTAATTACTATTAGCAGTGCTCAAAGGACACATGGAATGCTGGGGAATGAACCTCAGTCGGCCACATACAAGGAAAAAATGCCCTACCTGCTATAGTATTGCTCCAGCCCCAGCTATTATAAATTTTAATGGGAAGTCAATAAAAGTTCAGTTGTGTGAGCCCCCAAACTAAACTCACTCACTAACTCATAGAGCATGAGCCTACCACAAGATAAAAAAAAAAAACATTTTTTGGAGATACCATTTGTGGTCAGGGCTTACTCTTGTCTGTTTTCAGGGATCATGCTGGAGAGTGCTCAGGGGAACATTATTTCAGTACCAGGGAACAAACCACGGTTGCCTGCAAAGGCAGGCATCATATCCACTCCACTTAATTTCTCTGATCTGAGACAAGATTATGAGAAATCCTGGATTAGACACAAAAATTGAGAGGGGACTAAGGTTGTCTAGAAAATCTAATATACTTTAAAGTTACAATCATTATCCCAGAGATTCTTTTTTTTTCCTGGTATTCATTTTTTAATAGTTCTTGAACAACTGCAAGGCATCTTTTTTTTCACTTTTTTTTTATTATTAGTGAAACACCATGAGGTACAGTTGTAGATTTACAATTTTTTTGTGCTTGGGTTTCGATTCTACAATGGTCAAATACCCATCCCTCCACCAGTGCCCATTTTCCACCACCATGGATAATATCCCTCCCACCCCCATCCCCGCCATCCCACCCTGCCTCTGTGGCAGGGCAATCCCTTTTGTTCTCTCTCTCCTTTTGGGTGTTGTGGTCTGCAAAAGAGGCATTGAGTGGCAAACATGTTCAGTCCATAGTCTACTTTCAACATGCATCTCCCCTACTGGGAGGATCCTCCAAACACCCTTTATTTGGTGCTCCCTGCTCTATCTGAGCTGCCCTTTCCCCTAGAATGCCCGGCTGGCCTCTAAGCTATGGAGTAATCCTCCTGGTGCTGATCTCAGCTATTCTTGTATCCCAGAGATTCTTGCACACCCTTATTATCATCTCTCACTTAACATTTAAGCCCATGTCTTCCAAATACACACATTAACAATATAGGATCAAATAGCTAGAAAATGTGGGTCTGGAGAGAGAGTATAGAGGGTAAGGCATTTGTCTTGCAAGAGGCAGACCAGGGTTTTAATCCAGTACACTCCTCTGAGTGTGTCATGAGTGATTCCTGGGCATAGAGCAAGGTGTAAGCCCTGAACACCACCAGATGTGGCCTTAAAAGAAAAACAAAAATTCCTGAAAGTTATGTATGTATAAATCCTGACTTGAAATCCCATGATAGCATCTTAATATCATCAACATTTAAATATGATCTAATTCATAGAATCAAAAAACATATAGCCAGATATGTAAGAATAGTCAGAGTCAAATATACACTAAATTATATTTACACATTGAAACCATACTGAAGTACAACCTGAACACAAGGAAATCAACTATTTAGTATATATATATATATACATATATGTATATATATATGCCATAGCAAGGAATTTAACAGCAAAATCACAAGGAGAAAACTTTAGAGAATGAGAGTTTATTATTGCACAGAATAAGAACATTCTATCACAGTCTTCTAGCATTTTCTTGTATTTCAATAACATATGTTTTATAACATCTGGTAAAGGCTTGGGCTTCTTACTGAAAAGCCTTGAATTAAATATTTCCCACAAGCCTAGCCCATCAACATTAAAGAAAGGCTATTTAGAGCTTTATAATCAATAATCACTTAATCACTTAATCACTTAATCCCCGTTATTCATCGATTTATTCGAGCGGGTGCCAGTAACGTCTCCATTCATCCCGGTTGCATGCTAGCGTAGCCCAATGGTATCTGTTCGTTTTAGGAACATGTAGAGCCTCAAACTGATCATTTAGGGTCTTGACGAAGAAGTCTGACCATCTTATAGGTGGGCGTCCACGTGATCTTTTGATGTCTCGTGGAATCCAATCAGTAATGGCTCTAGTCCAGCGGTTGTCTGTAAACCTCATTACGTGTCCAGCCCATCTGATTTTTGATGTCTTGGCAAATGAGACAGCGTCCCTGATTCTTGAGCGTTGACGAAGATCAGAACTCCGGATTCTATCTCTCATTTGAGTGAATCGTGATATTCCAAGCATAGTTCTTTCGATTCCTCTTTGAGAGACCCGAATAGTGTTCTCATCCTGTTTTCGTAGGGTCCAGGTCTCTGAGGCATATGTTAATGCAGGAAGAATAGTGGAATCAAAGAGATGTGCTCGTAGCTGGAGGTTCTTTGTCCTTTTAGTTATTTCTTCAATGCTCTTGAAGGCATTCCAAGCCGCTCTCTTCTTCCTGCGCAACTCAGGTGCCAGGTCATTCATCATGTTGATTTCTCGACCTAGGTATATATAACTGTTGCATTCGGAGATGGTGGTTCCGTTGAGAGCGAATGGAGCGTCAGGAACAATCAATAAAGACAATGTAAATTACACACCAAGAAATTAAAATAATTTTATTCCTTTAAAGAGCATATGTGGCTTTGATAGAAAAATTCATACTAAACAATTCAAAATAATACACTGAGCAGTTACTTTTTGTTTTGTTTTGTTTTGTTTTACGGTCACACCTGGTTGTGCTTAAGGCTTAGTCCTGCATGAGCTTAGGGACCATTACAATTGGTTCAGTTGACCATATGGAGTGCCAGGTATCAAACCTGGGTCAGCTGTGTACAGGGTAATGCCACACCTGCTGCACTATCTCCCTTATGCCTAGGTAGTCACCTTTTAATAAAAACAAGTTGATTTATCATTGATTTACAAAGCTACATAAATTTCAGAGCATAGAATGACAATACTTCTACAGAAGTATACCCACATGGCATTCACTCCGTGCTTCATGTCACTATTATCATAATTATTTTCTCAACCCCTTTCTCCCACCTCAACCCTCTCCTCTTCTTTTTACAGTCACATTTTTCCATAGTCTGGACTATTTTAATTGTGATCAGTTTGTCCCTTTACTTTGGATATTTACACCCCCTCTTTGCACACACACACACACACACACACACACACACACACACACACATATTAAGACAAACTACCTGATACTTGTCTTTACTTTCTGTCATATTTCAATTTGCACAGTCACCTAAAACCCCATACATGAGTTACAAAAGATAAGATTTCAACTTTAATAGCTAAATTAAAGTGGCTAAATGCATTACAGTTTCTTTATTCAGAAAAAAAAAAGGTCAAGATTTAGCTAGCTCTTCAAGCCCATGTTCTCCCTTGAACATGCATCTTGCTTGCTTGTCTAGATGTTATTTCTTTGCTATTTCCACTCTGGAAAACCCTGTGTGCTCGCTCCAACAAGTACTTCTCCCTTTCTCTTTCTTCATATCATCTAAATAAGTTTAAATAAAAAGTTATTTCACACACATAAAAGGACGGCAAAATTCTTAAGAACGTGAGTCCATGCTCATCAGAGATATCACTCTAACTTTATCCATGGTACTTTCCACTTTTGTTTTAGGTATCAGGGAATTTAATTTTTGGGAAGATTTTGAGAAATAATTTACTCCAGCTTTTCTTGTCTCTTTCATTCTGATATGGGTCTCTTGAACATATGACATAGATTATATTTTTGTCAATCTGAACACTGTGAATTTTTATCTGTGACCTCAAAGCATTCTCACGTAGGGTAAATATTAGTATAATAGGACCATTTGTTGTCATCTATCTTTTGGTTTCTGATTGTTTTATATTTCTGGTGCTTCTTTAACTTTCTATCTTTCCATTTGAATATTTTTCTCTAGTGAAACACCCACAATTTTTTTCTTTTGCTCTTTTAAGTGTGTTATTCCCATATTTGTTTTGTGTTGTTTATCTTTCTCCATCTAAAAGTCTTCTTGTTTTTGCTTTGGTAATCAACTAATCTTCATTAGACAAGGGATTTTCTGTACTTTCCTTGTGTTCTTACATTCTTTTCTCTTATTTTACAGATTCTGTATTTCTATTTGCCAATGTTATTAGGTTTTGTGATCCTTTGTTTCTTTTCTTCATTTTTTATCTTTTCTTTCTGATATTGATTATAATCTCAGCAATGCCCTGAAGTCAAGAAGTAATAGCAATAAAACCCTGGGCCTCATGCATATTTGGAATTTGCTCTATTATTCGGGTTATATCCCCAGTCTTTTTTCTTATATAACACTTTCTTTCAACATTTCTCTTTTTAATAAGGGGTGGGGATGGATATGAGAGCACACTCAGTGGTGCTCACGGATCACCTGAAGTGTTTGCAGGACCACGAGCAATACTAGTCCAACTGGGCTTTGCTTCAAACAATACAAGGGTCTTAATCCATGTACAAACCCACTAGCCCCTTTTAATATTATTATAGGACAGTTCTCATGATCACAGAACATATTCATTTTTCCATTATTTTATGTCACTTACCTCTCTCCTAGCCTATAGAGTTTCTGCTATAAAATTTCACGGCCTGATCAAGTGCTTTCATATGTTTTTCATTTTTGTTGTATTAGCACTCACCAATATTTATCTTTATCACTGACTTCTGTGTTTCTAATAAGTATTGACTCGGTGGAGGTCTTATGTACAGAAACATGTGTTCTTTCATTTTCATTTACTCAATATTTAGTTCTTCTCTCAGATTTTAGAAGTTCTTAGCTATTATTTCTTTAAATAGACTATGATCTTTCAGTTTATCATCTCACATTTAGGCATACTTATCCTGTTTCCTTTCCTAATGGAATCTCAATTTTTTTCTCAATCTTTCCTAAACTCAAAATCATACTTCTATTTGCTCTGCAAAATACTCTGCTATCTGCTCTAGGTCATTATTAAAATCATGTCTTCAGATTTTCTAATTTTTACCTCTGAAAGCTAAGAAGAAAGTGCTTGAATCTGCTTGTGATGGAGATTTCACTCACTTATTTTCATATTCAGTATCTGTTTCCATTTTATGTTTAACATAGCTTAGACCTCTTTGGAGGGAAAATTCATTGCTCCTTTATTTCCTTTCTTCACTATTCTTCCATTCTATATTATATTGCATTTGGTGTATCTTATTAATTTCCCTTGTAGTTACTATATTAAATTTAATCTCCAGCCGACTATGTTTCTTCTCATTGAGATTTGCATCTAAAGATTTGTCTTTCTCACTGTTCCTTTACTAGGATTTTCATTTGTTGACATTTGTTGTTTTGTGGGGTTCTATGGGGGACAGAGTTTTTTCTGGGGTTATACTTCAGAGTTCTGTTCTGATTTTGAGGAATATATCTAGGTTAACGGCAGAGGTCCATCTGTTGGTGTTTTCTCACAGGTGACTGAGCCCAGATATGACATTCCAAACTGTCCCCTCTTACTTGTGATCAGACTTCATTCCTAACTGAGTGAAAATCTGTGCTCCTAGATATATACTTAGGTGTAGCAGCAGGTATCTGTAGTTGTAGAGTCTTGCTTCAGTGTCTACCTTGTATTTCATAGGAATGGAAGCCTGGGGAAGAGGGGACTCAGCTACCGCACTTGACTGATAAAATTGATGGACAAAGTGGTTTGACATGTCATGCCCATGAACTACCTCTGGGCGCCATTTAAGCACATAGATGGCCATGATCCAGAGACTCACAAATGAATCTCAGAACCGAGCAGCTCACGCAGATTTGTTCCAGACCTTGTGCCAGGCCGATTTCACCAAATGCCTCAGACAAAAGCAGGTATCATCCTTCCACCTGCCCCCTATGAATCCAATCCCAGTGGCTGCAATCCTCCAGAACCCAATGAAAACCCCAGATATGTGAGACAATGACTGAAAACTTCAGGTCTCAAGGGCTTGGGGACAGGCCACTCTTTCAGAGTCTTGACTGTCATGCCCATGAACTACCTCGAGGTGCCATTGAAGCCCATTAATGGCCATGATCCAGAGACTCACAAATAAATCTCAGAACCGAGCAGCTCACTGCAGAGATGTCTCCAGACCCCAATTATTTAAAATTTTAGAATTCCAGGAGCACGTGGCCACTTTTGCAGTCATGTGACATCTCACACTATCCATAACAAGAAATAAAAAATAAATTATCTAGCACCTGCCTGTGGGGCAGGCTTGAGTGATGGTGGAAAAATTAGAAATGGTGGTGGGAAGGTATAATGGTGGTGGGAGTGTTGTTGAAATACTGAATGTAATTATTTATTGCAAAGAACTTTATGAAAAATAAAAAATTTTAAATAAATAAAATTAAAAAAAATGATTTGACAGGCTATGTAAGTCTATCCTTCATCTGGGATAGATACGGGATTCAGTGATGTTAAATGCTCCAAAATCCTGACACTTCCCTAGGCTGGCCTTCAGCCAGTGTTTTGGAGGCTCTCCAGAGTAGTGAGACTATGGATGCAGTTCTGACCTGACTTTCCCACTTCTACCAACACTATGGACTTGTGAGCACCTAAACTTGAAAAGAAAGGAAATAAATGAGCAAAGGATTTCCCCCCCCCAAAGAGATCTAAGCTATATTAAAAATAAAATGGAAAGAGATCTTGAATATGAAAAAAGAGAAGTGAAAACTTGATCACAAGCAGATTCAAGCACTTTCTTACCTTGCAGAGGTAAATACATAGATTCACTTGGACTTCTCTAGTAATTAGTGCACAGAAGTGCAAGAAGTATTAAGTATTTATTTGGTTAAGTATTTAGTTGGTTGTTCTTTAAGGGGAAATCTTTTCCTATCACATTTTATTCTGCCATATTTTCTGGGTGTGTGCTCCAAAATTTTTTGTTTCATTTTGTTTTGCTTTTGATTATGCTATTGAAAAATACTATAAGTAATTCAGAAAGCCAATTATGCTATGTTTATACCACCAATGTCTCTGTAAATTACCTAAAGGGAGACCTCTGGTCACTGGTCAGTATTTATTTGCTGCTACCTTGTAGCTAGTTCACTGGAATCTCAGGAATATCTGGTGTTTAGTAGAAATTTTTTCCAAATTGAGTATCAGCTATGTTACCTCAGAGATCATTAGTTTCTGATAGAAGCTGTCAAAAATCTCAGTTTCTACATGTTCTGTTTTAAATCTTCAACACTAAAATCTTTCTTTCATTTTCAATGCAGATAATTTAGAAATTAAAATTTATATATTGATTTTTCCCCTTCTTTAAGCAGTGACTTGAAAGAATAAAATTATTTCCCCAATAAAATAATTTTTGTATAGGACAGTGTCTTCCCACTAAGTTTTAATCCTGTTTATGTGGCATAACTAAAACAAATGCTGATTATTACTTTCAAAACGCACATATATTTAATATATGCTAATTAATTATAAGGTCCATTTAAGAACTAATAATTCCCATGGCTTTTATGAAAAAGAAACCTAAACAATAAATGATCTCCTCATTTCGTTTATCTAGCATTCTGCTTATCTATTTTCAGCAGATTTTTTTTTCACTTTATCCCACAGGATGGATCAAGAAGCTATAATTACAATGTAACGAAGATCTTCAATCAGTCATCACTTTCGTATTTTTATAAGAGATAGCAAAATACCAAGCTTCCAACATCCACAAAAACAATTGTATATGTTAAAAAAAAATTAAGAGTGACTGTTGTGTTCCCTTCTTATAGCTAATGAAATTAATCAAACAGCATAGATAAGTAGATAGGTATTTTTATGTTTAATTTTATATTTTTCCAAAGTTCTTCAGAGTGTTTTGGAAATAAGTAGTCCTTTAGAAACCTCTCTCCCATTTCCAGAAAATGAAAGTAAAAAAGAATGTACATAATTTTAATTAAAACTGAAGTCTTCAATATGGGTTGAATAGTTTATTATACAATGCACTCTGTAAAGTGGTCTTGGACTGAACAATTAATGGTGGTGAAAAAACATGATTTCTGATTCTTTCTCACTCCTTCAATTTTCAACTTCAAATGAGATATCTGTAACTGTTTAGAGTAAACAACTTTATCACCTAACCTCCTCCCCACCAAATATGACAATACCCAATACCTGAAAACTTATGTGCCCCCAGATATCTGAATAAAGAAATCATGGTATATATATGCAACAGAATACTACTTAACTATGAAAGAAAGATGAAATCATGTAGCTTACTGCTAGTTAGATGGAAGTTGAAGATGTCATGATAAGGGGAATCAGAAAGACAAAAATAGGGGGGCTGGAGCGACAGCACAGCGGGTAGGGCATTTGCCTTGCATGCGGCCTACCCAGGTTCAATCTCCGGCATCCCATATGGTTCCTCAAGCAACGCCAGTAGTAATTCCTGAGTGCAAAGCCAAGAGTAACCCCTGAGCATTGCTGGGTATGACCCAAACAGAAAAAGAAAAGAAAAAAAGAAAGACAAAGATACCACTAGTTTGTGGAATATAAAGAATCAAGCAAGATCTTGGACAATTCACAATAGAACAAAAACTATGAGCTCTGGCTGGTCAATAAAACTAAGATGAAAGAAAGTGAGTTTCTTATGAGGCACCTGGGGTTGAATCTTGGGATAATGGTGGCTGAACCCTGGCACTATGACGATGGGCATGGTGTGCAATACTGCATATGTAAAACTAACTTTGGTTTTGTTATTAAATTACTAAAAAAATAACTCAACTATTTACATTGTAAATAACTCTGCTTTAATAAAAGTTTTTTAATTTTAAAATAATGATAATCAAAATAGGTTTCCATGGCTGCTAGAAACAACAGACTAATAATAAAAGAGCAAACAAATAATGAATTTTATAATCACTAAAATAACTTCAACCCTAAACTACTCTATTAAAGCATTATTTAAAATCTAAATATTTATAACAGTTCAGTGAATGTCACTGGATTACATGTGTTTGTGTATAATTTACAAGATAATATTAGAATTTGGTACTAAAATAAATTTCTTAGTAAAATAAAGGAATGAGTATGTTTAAACTATTAGGAGATTGTATCATAACCACATTGGTGCTCGAGGGAATAGGATCATACAGTGCTGAGATTTGAACCTGGGTTTTCCACGTGCAAAGTATATGTTTAGTCCACTGCGCAATTCCTCCAGCCTATTTTTATTTAATTTTAATTGCTAGAACCTAGCTAGAGTTCCTGATAACACTATACCAGTGAATACAGTATTAATCAAATAAGTTCTCTTTGGAATAGAGTAGGAGTCATGTAGCACGATGTGGGTTTTTAGTTTGTGAGATAAACTGCTGAGCCCTGGTGTTCAAACTCATGAATGCCCATCAGGATTATAGTTCAGAGGAAAGCTACTAGGATGGATGCATATTTTTGAAAGTGAAAATGGTTTTATGAAATAAATAATTATATTCTTAGAATCAACACTGTAAGAAAAGCAATCATAGTTACAAATACTACAGAAATATTTTTATACAGTTTGGTATTAAAAAGTAGAACATGCCTGACATTGTTCATATGTGCTAGAGACATAAAAGACTAGTCTTTTTTAAGGGTAATAATAGACATTTCTTAACTTCCTTGAATTTTTAATGATTATACATATTAATTAAAATCATGCTAATATAGAAACTTAATAGAAACCACTTTCTGATACAGTTTCATGTTTTCAGGAAGGCAATTATCATTTGACATTGTGTTGCAAAAATGTCTTAACTCTGTATAGATAATATAAACTGTTTTAATTTAGAATGATTGTAACTATCTGTTAAATCAAATTTTCAGAACTATTAATAGGGATTGAAGATACATTTTAAGATTTAGAATGTATTCTTATCACGGATATATTTCTTCACATAAAAATGTTTGATTGTATCCATGTACTACTTTTTACTTCTTAAAGGAAGACTATAAGTGGAGAAAAATATTTTAACTTGAAATGTGAACTTTCTGGTGATGGTAAGATGGTAGAAGAATAACGATGCCCCACTTCCTTTGTCCTGCATTTTCATATTAGTATTTAAAACATGAAATATAGGACCTAAATAAAGGACAATTTGGCTGGAGATTAATGTCTACATAGGGAGTAGTGGTCAAAGATAGAAGAAATAGTAAGATTAACAGTAATTATAGTCAAGAGGTCATAAAGCACAAGAGGAAGGAAAGTAGTAGGACACCTGAGTACAAAGTTTCAGGGCCTGATGCTGAGGGTAGTAGAAAGATAATAAGTAGTTGTAGATAGCTGAAAGCTAGCAAATAGCCAAGGAGAAATACTGATTGAGATAATATCCTGTACCCCAGTTGCTGGGTGTACCTGAGCCACTGGATGTCACCTGTGATGCCTATTTGACCCTAGTACAGGATAGGATTGACAGCTTAGCCTGTGATCCCCATTTGCAGGCAGCAGAAGTTTGAGTTGAGGTTCACCACTGTTGCAGTTATCCGGAACTTAATGAGTTGTACCTGTTGCCTTTAGTCTAGTGGTACTTATCTGGATCCGGTTTGGGGTTACACAAGAACATCTTTCATATTGATGCCTGTGGTAATCATGAAATTATGTTTATCAGGGTGCTTTCTCCCTGCAGTCAAAGCCTAGGACAACTGAAAGCAGTTTCTAAGGAGTACAATTATTTTTCTTGAGGACACCTACCGAATTGAGAATCACCCATACTGTATATAACTCTAACACTGAGATTCACCTAGTCAAAGTCCAAACCAGTAGACCACTCTTGTAGATCACTCTTCTAACCATACTCCACTGAGTTGTTGGGTAGCAAAACCTCACTAGACTAGACAGAGCACAGTCAAGGAAAAAAATGATGACCTGAGTAGCTAGAAAAGCCCAGGCTGCTGAAATGGCTAAGCAGAGCAAGAGGCTGCAGATCTCACACTTCCCTTGTTCGATCTGGAACACTAACAGCACTTTCGGTAGTTTAAAACTGTGACGTTCTTCAACAATAACCTCCCTGATGCCTAGGCTTGGCTTCTAGTATGGGTTAGCATTCGACTTCTAATCAAGTAAATAGGATTAGTATTAGTGGTATATCAAATAACAGACAACACTATATTTGGAGATATATATATATATATATATATATATATCCTAGGATAACCCCTGCTGCCTAAAAATATGATATGACCTATACAGTGAGCCAAAAGAAGACAACCGTTAATCTCAATACACAATATTCAAAACATAGGATTAAACAAGGTGAGGAAACAGAGGAGTTTGTCATAAATGTCAAAGCAAAATAAAAACCCAGAAAAATATCGAATCAGGTGAAATTGTTAGTCTGCCTAAAGAAGAGTTTGAAACAAAAGTTATAAAAATATAGATGAAATGAGAAAAACAATGGAAAGATAACACAATTTTTTTATCATTTTGAAATAGGAATATATCATTTGAGAACATGAGACTTACAGTAAGGGCAGAGAAAACATTTTGTAAACATTAAACAGAAAGAATGAACTTAAAAAATTATAAAGCTAACGAAAAAAGTATAAGGGTTTTAACAGAAGACCAGAAGAAATGATTAATAGATTCTAAATTGTAGAGAACAGTAAAAAGCACCCAAGGCAAACAAATATGAAAAATAATGGTAAATTATGGAAGTACAGTAAAAAACACCCAACCTAAGAGTAAATATATAAAAGAATGGTAAGTTATGAAAAAACTCTAAGAACTCTATGGGATTATTCATGATGGAACAAAAATAACTTTAAAGGGGTTTTTGAGGAGAAGAAAGGAAAGAAAGAGTATATAAAACATCATTTGAAGAAAAAGAAGTCAATCATTCAGAAAGGGAAAGGAACTAAACATAAGAACTCAAAGACTACTAAATGAAATCATCTAAACGGCAAGGTACATTACTGCCAAAGTGTTAAAAAATAAAGATAAAAACAGAATATGACAAACATTAAGTTTTCTTTCTCCCTCTTCCTCGCTTTCTCTGTCTTCCTCTGTCTCTTTCTTTCAAGGCCATATTGGAGGTGCTCAGGTATTACTCCTGGCTCTGTGTTCAGGATCACTTCATATACAGTGACAAGGGTCAAACATGGGTCAATCACATATAAGGCAAGCAACCTACTCACTATATTATCATTCCCAGATTTTTTTTCTTTTTCTTTTTTTTAGTTCACACCCGGGCTGGAGTGATAGCACAGCAGTAGGGCATTTGCCTTCCGCACAGTCAGCCCGGCTGAGCCAGGTTCAATTTGTCCGCCCCTCTTGGAGAGCCCGGCAAGCTACTGAGAGTATCACGCCCGCACTGCAAAGCCTGGCAAGCTACCCGTGATGTATTCAATATGCCCAAGTTTCAAAATGGAGACGCTACTGGGCCCGCTTGAGCAAACTGATGAACAATGGGAGGACAATGATACAGTGGTTCACACCGAGAAATGCACAGGCGTTACTCCTGTCTCATGCACTCAGGAATTACTCCTGGCAATGCTCAGGGGACCATATGGGATGCCAGAAATCGAACCCAGGTTGGCCGTGTGCAAGGCAAACGCCCTACCCGATGTGCTATCGCTCCAGCTCCCCAACTGAGATTTTTTTAAAAAACAGAAACTATACAAGAAATAAGGGAATGGTATAGAATAATAAGGCTTTGAAGAAAGAAGTGTTTTCAACCAAAATACTCAGTCCTTTAAAGTAATAATTTGAGGATAAGAGGAAGGATGAAAGTTTTAATGATAAGCAAAATTAAACCAATCCATCATCATCAAACTGGTCTTGCAAGATACATTAGAGGATAATTTATAAAACAAAAAGTATTATCATACAGAAGTAGTAAGATAGAAAAGTTATGTGATGTATAGTGGGGCAGAGAGTGAATTGTGGCTCACTAAAGTGAATTCAAGACCAATTCTTTTAATAGACCATAAGTACAAAAATTTACACATCCATTTAAGAGAACCATAAAACAGAATCCATAAAAGAGGAACATTAAAAAGTAGAGAAAGAATTCAAGCACAACCCAAAAGTCATTAAACTAAAAGAAAATGTATGTAAAAGAGTAAAGAATATGACAAATGAAGAAAAAAATACACTTAAAATATAAAGAATCAATACTCATATTTGAATAATTATGCTAAATATTAATAACCTGAATTTACAAATTAAAGGGGACAGTGAAGCAGAATAGAACAAAACATAAGATCCCAATCTTTCTGTTTAAAGAGAATATATTTTAGCTTTTAAGATAATCACGGTCAAGGTCACGGTCCTCCCGTTGTTCATCAATTTGCTCGAGCGGGCCCAGTAACGTCTCCATCGTGAGACTTGTTACTGTGTTTGGCATATTGAGTACTCTCGGTAGCTTGCCGGGCTCTCCGAGAGGGGCGAAGGAATCGAACCTGGCTTTGCCAAGCCGGCTGCATGCAAGGCAAACGCCCTACCACGTGCTATCGGATACAGGCTCAAAATTGAAGAATCAGAAATCCTACAAAGAAAAAGTATCTTTAAAAAGACAAGTATATAACACCAAAGAATGGCCGAGATTAGTACCAGGAATTTTACTCCATGGCTTGGAGGCCAGCTACACATGCTAGGGGAAAAGGGAGCTCAGATATTGAAGGGAACACCAAACAAAGGGTGTTGGGAGGATCCTCCCAGGATGGGAGAAGCATACTAAAAGTAGACTATAGATGAAACATGATTGTCACCCATTGCCTCTTTTGCAAACCACAACATCCAATAAGAGAGAGAGAATAAAAGGGAATGCCCTGCCACAGAGGCAGGGTGGGATGGGGGGGATGGGGGATGGGAAGGATACTGGGACCCGTGGTGGTGGGAAATGGGCACTGGTAGAGGGATGGGTATTTGATCATTGTATAATTGAAACAAAGCACAAAAATTTGGACGTCTACAACTGTACTTCATGGTGTCTCACTAATAAAAATAAAAAAGAAACCAAATAAATTTTTAAAAAGACAAGTATAGCTGTACTTATATAAAAGAACATAAATTTTCAGCTAAAAATGACAAGTTATTATATATGATTAAGAATTTAATAAAATATTGTACATTTATAGGTAACGAGAGAGCACTAAAACACACTAAAAATTATTAACAGTGATAATTACAGCAATATAGCAGTTGGGGCTTTTATCACTCACAATGGTGATTAGATAACTGAATAGAAAATAAGAAATAACAGCTTTAACAGAAACAGATCAAGTGACTTTAATAGACACTCATAGAAAATTTAATAAAAAATAGCAGGATATACATTTTTCTAATTGCAGTGGCACTTTTTCAAGAAAAGATTACATACTGGGACACAAACTTGAAATCATACCAACAAGTTTTTCTAACAGAGTGCTAGTAAATTAGAACACAAAATCGAAAATATGACAAATGTGAAAATTAAGTAATATGTTTCTTACGAAGTACTGGGTCAATGAGGAAGTTAAACAAAAATTTCAAAAATCACATGTCAAAAATCACATGAATCATATGAGTGCAGCAACAGCAATACTGGGAGGGCTTTCATACATGTATTTATTATTTTTTATCAGTGTTTGAAATGCACACCTACTTTATAAGGGGTCGTGTAAAATTTTCTTGGGTGGAAAGGGCCGTAAGAGACCCTGCTATGAAGCTCCTGCCTGATGAGTGCAAGGCTGTGATTTCAAAATCCAGCGCCAACTGAGGTGCAGAGACAGTCCTGACAGTTCTGTCATCTAGAAGCCCCTGAGAGAAAAGAGCTAGACCATGGCTCAGTGGCTTCAAAAGAATCAGAGGGAGGGAAGATAGCTAAAAGTGGTAAAAACACATGGCCAGCATAAGCAATGACCTGAGTCCTGTCCCTGGTACCCTATGGCCCTGCCTATTGTAAGGGTGATGTTGAGTGCCTTGAGCAGCACTGAGTCTAAACATTATGCTACCCATCCAATCTGAACACTAAACCACCATCTGGCGCACACTTCGGTGCCAAGTATCAGCAAGGATACTCCACCCACAACTCCAACATTACTCAGGGAAACCCCTTTAGAATTGGTGAAAAAAAAAAGTGTTGGGTAAGTGTGAGATTAAAGGCTTAATCACAGGTACTGTTTAACATGATGAGGCAATTCTGACAATCCCAATATCTGGGACAAAAACAAAAGACAAGAAAAATCACAAATAATTTAACTATACAACAAAAGCAACTGAAACATGAATAACAAATAGACTCTGAGCAAGTAGAAAAGACAGAAATAATAAAAATAAGAATAGAACAAATGAAATGGAAGCAAAATCTTATAAATAAATCACCAAACAAAGCCGATTTTTCAGAAAGGTAAATAATTTTGATAATCTTTTCAACTGAAAAAAAATCCTAAAAATTTACTCAACTGATCACAGAAAGTAAACTAAAATAGTAATCAAGAATTCTCCACCATCCCAAAGGGCTCTGAACACTGTAGCAGTATTTTACCAAACACTGAAAAAAGAACTTAGGGGTTGGGGCAATAGATCAATAAATAGGGCATCTACTTCATACAAGACTGACCTGGGTTCAATTTCTGGCATACCATACGATCAGCACTGCAAGGTGAAATTTCTAGGTTTTTGAACTAGGAGGAAGCCCTGAGCATTGACTGATAGACCCCTGAATAACAACAACAACAACAAAGATAATAAATTAACATAAACCTTAATCTCCCCAGACTTCAAAACTTTAGGTAGAAATATTTTTAAATGCATGCCAAAGGCTAACATAATTCTGATACCAAACCAGATGGGGACATCATACAAAAGGAAAAAGCTATAAACCACTCATGATGGATATAGATGCTAAAATTCTCTACAAAACACTAGCAAATTAAATGAAAATGAGTCTTGCTTGCATGAGGCTTTCCAAATTCAATCCTCAGCATCACAATATGATCCTGAACATCATCAGGAGTTATTCCTTAGTACAGAGCCAGGAGTAAGTACTGAGTACTTCCAGGTATCTCACCTGCCCAGCAAAGACTGGCAAGCTACCCATGAAGTATTCGATACGCCAAACACAGTAACAATTCTCACCATGGAGAGATTACTGAGCCTGCTCAGCAAATCGAAGAACAACGGGAGGACATCATAACAGTACTACAGGATGTCCAGGTATGGCCCACCCACCCCAAAAGAAATTATACTATAAACCCAAGGCTAATTTATAGTCACTAGTGAAATGTGAAAAGCTTTTTTCTTTAAATTTGGGAATAAACAAAACCATTATGTATGTGCTATCACTTCTGTTTAATTAGTAGTCAGAGTCATTAAAGAATAAACAAAAGAAAATCAGATTAAAAAAAGAGACAAATTGTCATTAGCAGATTATAAAATAGCATTGTAGCACTGTCCACTCGTTG
This sequence comes from Sorex fumeus, assembly GCF_029834395.1. Taxonomy (NCBI): domain Eukaryota; kingdom Metazoa; phylum Chordata; class Mammalia; order Eulipotyphla; family Soricidae; genus Sorex; species Sorex fumeus. The sequence continues at coordinate 20,490,073 of NW_026606066.1, read as the reverse complement.
TTCACTGATTTGCTCCAGCGGGCCCAGTAACGTCTCCATTATGAGACTTGTTGTTACTGTGTTTGGCATATTGAATACGTCATGGTAGCTTGCCATGCATTGCCGTATGGGCAAGATACATTCAGTAGCTTGCCAGGCTCTCTAAGAGGGACAGAGGAATCAAACCTGGGTCCGTCAGGCTGGCTACATGCAAGGCAAACGCCCTACTGCTGTGCTACCACTATACTATTGCTCCAGCCCATTATAAAATAGATAATATGTAAATATATTTAAAAACTTTTAGAAACAATGTATATATGTTATGATTAGGTACAAAATCAATAGACAAAATCCTAGAAAATTAAATCAAAAGAATTGATTTAATATTTAAATACCCCCCTTTTTATTGAATCACCATGAGATACACAGTTACAAAGTTCCCCTGACAACTGCATATAAAACAATAAAATACCAATGTATAAATTAAACAATGGAAGTTAAAGATCATTATAACAAAACGTGGGTTCCATTCCTCCATCCCTATCAGAGAGCCCGGCAAGCTACCGAGAGTATGCATACCGCACGGCAGAGCCTAGCAAGCTCCCCAAGCCATATTCAATATGCCAAAGACAGTAACAACAAGTCTCACAATGGAGACATTACTGGTTCCCAGTCAAGCAAATAGATGAACAATGGGAGGAGAGTGCTACAGTGCTGCAGTGCTACAGATTAGGAATAAATGTTACATTTAATTTTTTAAATATATGGGGATGAAAATCTCATTTTTTATTTTTAAATTTTTTAATTGGGTGATTTAATGTTTTGCATAATGAGATTAAGGTCAACTTAGATATTATATAAGACCCTCTTTATAAATCATTAAATCTTGTTTGCTAACATATTAAGAATTCTGAATTATGTGAAAAGGTAATATCAAATTATCTTTTATTCTATAGTATCCTTTCTATATTTTGACTAGGTTAAACTCTAATTTAGAGCCCACTTCAAAATTAAATGCCAGAGAACTAAAATGAATATTTTTTTTAATACATAATGATTCTTTACTGAACATCATAGTCTACAGAATTTTCCCAAGAGGTCTCATTCCACTACCTTCACTAACCTGCTACCACCATGCTCCAGGATGCTTTCCAGACACTCGGGCCGAGACTCACACACAAGTGAAGCCCCACAGAACCAGGAAAGCAGAACTGTGACCTTGGACTCCAGGCTCAACAGAACTGGGAGCAGAGATCCTCTGCTGGCTCCCAGCAGCCCGGCAGACCTCCATTACCTCCACTACCCAGTCGCCGCCATGCTCCAGGATGCTTTCCGGACCGCACAGCCGCATCATAAAACACTTAATACAAGATTACTGCACCATATTTGATGGGGTACAAATATGGTTTCATCCATGGGAACACCTGCAAGGACGATTACAGGCCATCCTAAAAGCCTCTATCCATCTCGGAGAGCCTGGCAAGCTGCCGAGAGTGTTTCGCCCACACAGCAGAGCCTGGGAAGCTATCTGTGGTATATTTGTTATGCCAAAACCAGTAAATATAATGGCTCTCTTTCCCCCTGACCCTGAAAGAGCCATCAATATGGCAGCGTTAAGAAGGATGAGGAAGGAGAGGATGATAAAATCTCAGGGACAATCTAGGCTGCCAAAACAAAGAAGGACAAAAACGACTGTCTGTACATGTACACTGGAATTGGATGCATCCATCGAGAATCTGATGGTGCAAGCGCAAAAGCTCAAGTATGGCATCATTGGTCTGACAGAGACAAGAAGGCATCAATCGCATCACGACGTTTTTGACACTGGGGAAGAACTGATGCTCAGAACATGTGACAAAAGAGGTGTTTGTGGTGTCAGTGTCCTTGTCAACACAAACTTGGCCATAAACCTTGATTCATTCAAATGCCTAACAGCCCAAATTGGACAATTACACTTGAATAGATGAGGCTCACTGCCAGCACTTTCTATCTTCGTTGTCTATGCACCAGCATCCAATTATGATGAAAGAGAAATTGAGAAGTTCTACATGGAGCTGGAGAAGTTCTATAAAGAAGAACACACCTTCTACAAGATCATTGTCAGTGATTTTAATGCCAAGATAGGACCGAGAAGATCAGCCAAAGAACTCCACATCGAGACCCACAGCCTAGAATGGAAGGAACAGGGAGAGAGACTGTCTGAATTCATCATGTCGACCAAGACCATCTATGGTAACTCACAATTCCAGAAGGCCGAATATACACGTTGGGCATGGGAATCACCCAGTGGATGGTTCCACAATGAAACTGGCCACATCATATTCAATTGACGGTCTTGCCTGACCGATGTTGCTGTTGTCCCAAAATTCCAAACGGAATAGGACCACCATCTCCTCGTGCAAAATTCTACTTATCAAAGCAGGGTCAAAGGGCTGCAAAGTTTAAGAAGAGAACTCCCAGAACGACCACCAACAGGGAGCTCTTTGGCACTATTGCTGCAACATAGAAAGATGCCGTCATTGACAACATTGACAAGGAATAAGATAAACTGGTTAAGCACCTCCATGATTGTACGAAGAATGCAGAGAGAGAGATAACCACAAAAAGACACCTGTCTTTGAAAAGTCTCAAGCTCATTCGCCAACGTGGCTTGGCACAAGGCTCAGGCAATCACAAGCGAATATCTGAGCTCGCAAAGCAGTGCAAAGAAACAATAACGGAAGACCTCAAAGAGAGAAGAGCAGCAGTGCTGGCAGATGCGGCAGAAGCTGGGAAAAACATTCATAACGCCCGCCTGACATTTCACCAACTACAAGACCAAGATGACTGCCCTCCGACGTCCTGATAGATCTATCACATCTTCCAGAAGGGCAATGGAGAAGATTATCCATGACTTCTACTTGGATTTCTTCGATAGCCATGTCCACCTGCCCACATACCAAATTCCACAAGATGGATATGTCATTCCCAGTGTTCTTTTTAAAATCTGACAGGCCATTTCATTGGTGAAGAAGCAAACAGCACCTGGTCCAGACAAGGTCAGACCTGAACAGCTGAAGAATTTCCCATCAGTACTCAGCAATACACTAGCTCGGCTCTTCACATGCTACCTGACTGAATGCAAGGTTCAGTCCCAATGGAAAACCAGCAGGACTGTACTACTGTACAAGAAGGGAGACATCCACAACATTTGCAACTAATACCCAATCTGCCTGTTGTCTGTCGTCTACAAGCTGTTCACTTGAGTCATCCTGAATAGGATTGGCAGAACACTAGATGAAGGACAACCATGCAAGCAAGCCGGGTTCCGCAAAGAATTTAGCAAAACAGACCATGTCCACATGATAACCAAGCTCATTGAGGTTTTTCGGAAGTTCAAGATGCCACTCTGTCTAACATTCATTGATTTAAAGAAGGCCTTTGATTCTGTTGTGACTAAAGTGATCATCGAGGCCCTAGTCAAACAGGGCATTCAAAGTCAATACATCAGGATCCTCTGTGAGCTGTATTGCGGATTCTCTACCAGGATCTCACCATTATATAGGGAGGTGAGGTCAAGAGAGGGGTTCGGCAGGGTGATACCATTTCACCAAAATTCTTCAGTGCCACTCTTGAGAACATCATGCGACAACTGAAATGGGAAGGATGAGAGTGAAGATAGATGGTCACAACTACACCACTTTCGCTTTGCTGATGACATTGTACTAACACCAAACATCAGCCAAGCGGCACAAATGCTGGCCGACTTTGACCATGTGTGGAAAGATTGGACTATAGCTGAATCTCACAATGACACTGTTTATGAGAAACGGTCTTATTCCTGACGTTCCATTCGCTCTCAACAGGACGAATATCTCTGAATGCAACAGTTATGTGTACCTAGGTCGAGAACTCAACATGATGAATGACTTGGCATTTGTGTTGCGCAGGAGGAAGAGAGCAGCTTGGAATGCCTTCAATAGCGTCGAAGAAATAGTTAAGAGGACAAAGAACCTCCGGCTCTGGGTACATCTCTTCAATACCCCTGTTCTTCCTGCATTAACATATGTCTCAGAGACCTGGGCCCTGTGAAAACAGAATGAGAACGCTATTCGAGTCTCCCAAAGAGGAATCGTAAGAACTATGTTTGGAGTATCATGCTTCACTCAAATGAGAGAAAGAATCTGGAGTCCCAACCTCCCTCTACAGTCAAGAGTCAGAGACACTGTCTCATTTGCAATGCGTCGAAAATCAGATGGACTGGACACGTAATGAAATTTGGAGACAACCGCTGGACTAGAGCCATTACCAACTGGATTCCACAGGATGTCAAAAGATGGTGAAGCTGCCCACCTATGAGATGGTCAGACCTCTTCATCAAGACCCTGAATCATCGGTTTAAGGCTCTTTGTGTTCCGAGAACGAACAGACTCCATTGGGCTACATTAGCACATGACAAATTGATGAGTAACGGGATGTCAAGTGACCAAGTATCATTCCAGAAAGCTATAAACTTTTATCATTACATGACTCTTCAGTATCTGCGTGAGCAAAAAAAAAAATGGCATTTGTATCTCTTACTGATATAATTCTATGCTATTTTTGATATCTATGATATATTTCTGCCCCCACACCTGGCTGTCCTCACCAGGGCCCCTTGGAGGGAGGAGAGTTGAGTTTTTCTCCCGCCTCCCCACCCTGAGCAGAGTCCCAGCAGCTGAGGACCTCTGGAACCAGCCACGGCCATGCTGGGACCATTCTCCACATGTCCGGACGGGCCTTATGCATGAAAGAACTGGCAGAGGAACACAGGCATGCAGGTCCCAGGGCTGAAGTCTCCAAGCCTACTCGGATTGGGACTGGGCCTTCTCCACCTAGACCCTCCATCTTCCAGTAGGTAGGCGTCACACCCACCAGCTGCCGCCAGTGCCAGGTTGGTCCCATCAATAGCCAAGATGCAGAGACTATAAAACCCAGCTCCTGGAAGTGCGCGGCCACGAATGACATCTTATTATCTTATTTTTTCCTTTGGAAAACTTGGCAGGCTACCAAAAGTATCCTGCACGCATGGCAGAGTCTGGCAAACTTTCCGTGTCATATTCAATATGCCAAATACCAGTAACAATGATGGGTCTCATTCTCCTAAACCTGAAAGAGCATTGAAATGGCTCTTTTAAAATCTCAGGGCTAGGAAAAAGAAGATGTTACTGGTGCCTGCTCGAGGAAATCGATGAACAACAGGATATCGTGATCGTGATGATATATTTCTATTTATTTCAAGTACTCTGTATCAATGTATTTGGATACATGTTTGGATGTTGGCTAATTAGAAATTCTTCTTCACCAGAATCTGATCTTCATGAAAAGTAGGTACTTAAATGTACTATATAGCCTTACTTAGTGTCTGGCATATACTAGACATGTAATGTATATTTTAAATGAATTAATACATTATTTTCATACAATATACTTGAGATTATAACTGCATATGTGAATATTATCAGCATTATAAAATACACCCTGAAATAATCTGTTTACTTGGTTACTTTTTTCCAGTTGTGGCAACAAATATTTTTGACAAATAAACCACAAATATGGCATAAAATGGCAATTTGATTTAAAAGCTAATATATTTATATTTAACATGGAATGACCTCTACTTTCATCCTCTACATGGAATACAACCCTGTCAATCATCTGTCATCATGTTAGAGTTCTGGATGACAGGAAAATACAAAGAAGCACCAGTCAATGGTTTGCAAATACAAAGTCTGCAAGCATTTGTAATAATAACTCAGTGAAATATGACAAGATTCTTTTCAGAATCTTAATGTGATGTATTTTGTTCTATACTATTTGCTCAACTATGTAATTATATATCTCAACGTGGCTGAGAGCTATTTATGAGTTATCAAAAGCAATGCCTTCCAGTTAGACCCTACATTAAGAGAAAGCCCAGGTTTCTGTACATTTTACTTTACCCCTGGGAACAACAACAAAAAAATTAGTATAAAGTCGCTTGGATAAAGATATATGATACTAGAGTCCAGGAAGAGATATCAGGGGGTCAAGGTCACATTCCTTGCATGCACACAACTGCAAATTCAGTTCCTAGCATCACATAGCCTTGAACACCACCAGGTACAACCCTGGAAAACCCTAAGCACTGTCAAAGTGGCCCCCACACTACCAGGCCAGATAGTGCCACACTGGTTCTGGCATTTAACTACCAGGTCCTGTTGGCTGACTGAGTGTCACTGGAAATTGTCTTAGGTCTCCTGAGGACTGCCTAAAACAGTTCCGCCATTCCTACCGCCATCACACACACTCCAACACACAAAGGATGATACATGATATTAATGAGGCTTTGAGTGAGTCAGTCAGCTCTGCCCTTTCTCTAGATAGGCACACAACCCCCCGTTCAGTATTGATTTGTCATCTCCAGAATAAGAGTCTCTCATATCCACATGAGTCATTAAATTGGTGAAAGGAAGTAGGAAATGAATTTGTATCTACCCAAAGAATTACTGCTTTCAACACTACTCATGTCACAATAGTACCTTTATTTTTTTTTAAATATAAAGGAACATAAAAGTTTCAATAGTTGTAGAAATAAGGTACAGAGCTTGTTGAGACCAAATTTATACCATACTCTTCTTACTTTTCCAGGCTATCAGCTTAAAATATTAATAAATTATATGCATATCTCCTAACATATTCTGGTTATATTCATATATGATTATCAAATTTGTTGCTTCCCTTTTTATATCTCAGCATAATTCCTTTCTTAAGAAAATAAAATCATAGCTCACAGGATATATCAATGATTCCTGGCTATAAGTAAAATTTCCTTTGAGGAATTCATTGAAATATTTCAGTTTGATTATAATGGATAGAGCTACATTTATACAAGGACAAGGCTTTTGGAAGATACCATGCTAGCTGTGATTGGAAGAAATGGGCTTTCTTGCCTTGAAGCAAAACCTGTGACTGACATAGATGTAGCAGATGATTTCTTCAGGCAACGTCACCGAGGTTTTCTATCACAAAGGTCATTCTGAGACAGGTCCTTAGAGATGAGAAGAAAAACCCTTCTAAGGGAAGGGAAAGAAATCCAGTTACATCTTCATTAAACTGTTTCCTTTAGGTGAAATAAAGTTTGTGGGGGTTACTTTTAATCATTTTATGTTATTTCTATTTTAGCATTTAATCTGAAATATTGAAGAAAGCATTAAACAATTAAATTATACAGTTAATCTTGGGAATATTTTTGCAATACATGCAATTTTCATCTTATAATAAAGAGGACATTAAATCATATTAAAATATATATTTCACAAAATATCAGTGAAATCATATTTCTCCTACCTTCCCATTATTTATTGCTTAAATATTTCTTAAATAATTTCAACTTCACATTCCTAACTGAATAAATGATATTCGTACAAAAGGCTAAAACAGAGCAGTTAAAAAGAGTTTGAATATAGCTATATAACACGTGTCTTCTATGTGAAAATAAGATATTCTTTTATTTATTCATTCATTAATTCATAGTCCCTGTCTCAAGAACCACTGGGACATTTTAAAACAGCATCTTATTTATGTCAACACATAAAGAATTGAGTTAAATAGACCATAATGCCAATACAAATTTCAAAAACGTTTTTGTGATCAATTATGCTGTGAATAATACATGAAAGGAAAGGAAAGTGTTGACTCTATAACACTGCCACTTCCTTTTATTGTACTTAGCACCTCATTTCTTTTAGATCATCTATTTCCCGTAAAGATCCTTTGAGTCACTATTTCCATTCACATCCATGTCAGCAAACTGAAAATGCAGGGTAGTGATAATCAATTAACCTATGGTCACGCAACTAATAATTGGGAAAGCTGAATTTCCATTTTAAGATTTTGTTAATTCCAAATCTATCTCATCATAATCTCTATTCTGTATTGCCTCAATAGTCTATTTTTTTGCTGAGGGAGTCATATCCAGTGGTGTTTGGGGACTATGCTCAGATCTGTGCTCAGCAGTCAATCTTGATGACACTGGTGGAACACTCTGCCAGTGAGAGGAGCTAGGCCTTCTGCATGCAAAATATATCAAAGGCTGTTAAACTATATCTCCAGTTTCATGAATCATCTTTATATTGGGCTAATTCAAATACTACTGAACAGATAAAGACTGTCATCTGGCCGGGAGAGAGTACACTGGGCAGGTGTTTGTCATGCATATGGTGCACATTTGGTCAATCTCTGGCACCACATATGGTTCCCAAAGCACAACCAGGAGTAAGCCTTGAGCACTACTGGGTGTGGTCCAAACCCCAACCTCCCCCAATAAAAGACTGGCTAATATTAGCACTCAATATGCACATATTCTAATTAATAAGTTAATTGTATCTATGTATGTTGTACATATTTATATAATTATATGTACATTTGTATTTTTAGAAAGAGGTAAAATTTTGTTAGTTTTCTTAATTAGGATACAAAATTGCCTTTCAAATTGCAAAATAAAATCTACTTGAAGCAACAAATATAACTCTTAAAAGACAAAAAAGGGGGTACGGTGCTAACAAGCAGGGGGTATGGTGCCACCAGCAGGTCGAGCTGTACCTGTGAGGCGAGTGCATCAGCAGCCTAATGGTGCCTTCAGACTTCCAGATACCCCAAAATTGCTGCTATGCCTTTGGTCAGACCCCAGAAACTTGGGGCAAAGTTTACCAAGAAAGTAAACAGCCAAAAGTTAGGTATGTGGGAGACACACCCACAAACCACCTCTGGCTCAGTTATATAATTGGAGGCAAGGCCTCTCTGGTTCCTGATGGAACTGCTTAATGGCCATGATCCCAGAGACTCAGAGACAAATCTCAGAATCCAACAGCTTTTGGCAGAGATGCGTCCGGTTCCCGCAATGGGTTACTGGCGCCGGACCACTCCAGGGGGGAAAGGGTATTGTCTTTCCGCCTGCTCCCGCTTGGCAGTTCAGTGGCTGCCATCTTCCAGAGGCTATTGGACAGTCAGGTTTGGGTCCACAGTGATGAGACACATGGGGCCTCATGGGATGGGGGTGGAACCGGCCCTTTCCTCCCCGCCCCAACAAGATTCCAAGTCACCGCCCATGACCAACGTCTCTGGCTACCGACCAAGCTGTTTAACAGCCATGATCCCAGAGACTCAGAAACAATTCTCGGAACCCAGGAGATTTTGGCAGAAATGCGTTGGGTCCCTGCAGTAGGTTACCAGTACGGGCCACCCCAGGTGGGAACAGGTTTCATGCCTTGGCCTGTTGTCCCTGGTGACTCAGTGACCACCATCCTTCAAAGGCCACTGAACGGTCAGGGTTGGGCCTGCAATGATGAGACACACTGAGCCTTGTGAGATGGGGGATGGAGCTGGCCCTTTCCTGCCCACCCTAAGAGATCCCGAATTGCCGCCCATGAACAACCTCTCTGGTTCTTGATCAAGCTGCTTAACGGCCATGTGCCAAGAGATTCAGGAACAAGTCTCAGAACCCAGCAGGTTTTGGTAGAAATCCCTCCAGATTTAATTGTTAAAATTTTGGAATTCCAAAATCGTGAGCCCCTACTGCAGCCATGCAACATCATATGTTATTCATAATCAACAATGGAAAACATATTGTCTACTGTTGCTTTTTCAGCAGATCTGAGTGTTGAGGTAAAATCCCAAATAATAATGGTGGGTCTGGTGTCGAAATATTGAATGTAATCAAAGTAGAGAAAGAGTAATGTGGAAATCATCTGCCCCACAGGTAGGAGGAGGGTGTGGGATGGGGGGTATACTGGGGGTTTTGGTGGTAGAGAATGGGCACTGGTGAAGGTATGGGTTTTTCATTATATGACCAAGACTTAAACCCAAAAGCTTTGCTCTCATGATGATTCAATTAATAAAATTATAAAAAAGGGAAAAAATAAGGTGTTTATGCCCAATTCAATCAGCCTAATCAATGGCTGAATAAATAGCAATTCTCCTATAAAACAAAGAAAAAAAAAGAAAAAAACACAACACAATTCTATTTCATTGAGGTCAAGAACCTGCATTTCTATGATCTCTTTACAGGTTTTTCCTTTTATAAACTTGCAGAAGCAATGCAGTAAATGCGTTCATTGTGATTATTCCCCCTAATTCCTTAGGTTTTTTTAAAAATTATTTTAGATTAAGAGATATACTTTAAAAAACTTTACACCATACTTTTGGTATCTTGTAATGAATTCTTCACAAAAAATATCATTCAAGCCAACTGTTTTCAGTTCAGCTTTTCTTAATGGAATGATTATGTTTCTCAGACCTACAGAGCTTTAATAAGAAGACCTAGCCCAAAGCTCAAGTTATCTAAGCTTTTGGTTAGTTCTTTTGAGTTAGAGTAGACAGACCTTACCAAAGCATGAACTCTCATTTTAGATGTCAGGTCTGATCTTATAAATGATCCTTTGTTATATGCAGTACTTATTGTAAATTTTCAATGACCACACATCTTTCTTCTTATTTTCTGAATATGTCAAATCAAATGTTTATATAACTCAGATATTTACACTTAAAGTTAGTCTTGCACATGCCACTTTTTTGTTCCTGAGTGTCCATAGAGAAATTTTATAATTTTTTATTTTATTTTTACATAATCTTTAAAGCAACTCTGGTCAACCGGTGTTGGAAATTTTGCTAAGGGACATTTGAAAAAATACATCCAATAGTGATGGAGGCTAGCCTGTAAATCTATATATCAGGAGAGAGAGAGAGTGAAAGATCTTAGACTCAAGCTTTCTGGGTGCCTTTTCTTAAACCATGTGATGATGGGATAAGGATCATTATGTTACCTAGAGTTTGAGGTGAGAATTAAACAAATAATGAAAATTCACAGTCATGTGATATTCATCGATTTGCTCAAGCGGGCCCAGTAACATCTCCATCGTGAAACTTGTTGTTACTGTGTTTGGCATATCGAATACATCACGAGTAGCTTGCCAGGCTTTGCCGTGCAGGCGAGAGACTCTGGGTAGCTTGCCGGGATCTCCCAGAGGGGTGGAGGAATCAAACGCAAGCCGGCCATGTTGGCTGCATGCAAGGCAAACGCCCTACCCGCTGTGCTATCGCTCCAGCCCAATGAAAATTATTTGTCTGAAATATCACAAGTATCAGTAAGAATTGAATATCACTATTTAAATTAGTCATTATTAGTACTAGAGGCAGTTATAGCAATATGTACAAAATCATTTATTTCTAATAACACTGAAAAGAAATGACAAAGCACCATGTTCTAGATTCTTATGATTATGGAGAGAAGACAAAGTAATATATTCTGTTCGCGATCATATTAAAAATTAATAATATGGTAAAAACAGAAAAATAGAAATCTAGTTTTGTAAGAAAAAATCAATATTAAAAAAGGTAGATAAATCAGGGCCAAAAATTTGAAATGTTTTCAAAGACAGAACTTGAGTTATATCTTGTGGGAAAGACTTGTGATCTTTTCCAGATGGTTAAGCAGAAATTGAATTTCATTCACAAATAAATTCAAATTCTTTTTTATTAACAGGCAAAAAAGCTCTAAGGAAAAATGCCATGGAAGAAACTTATATGACAATAATGGCTCTTGTCCTATTTGAAATTTTGTTCTCTTGATAAAGTACTGCACATGACAAACTTTACATTTAATATTAGACAGAATATACATATAGAATGGATTTAATTAATATTCATTTGTCATTTTAAAATATTACTGTGAGAAAAGTTTACATTTATCTTTAAAATAATGAAAGTGATTCAGTCTGTATGACAGGAGCTAACTGCCTTTAAATTATTATTTCTGTCTCACAGAACCTAAGAACAAAATTACACCAAACTGAATATCAAATGGCTTTTCCACTCCTGATTTCCTTTCAGTGCCCAAATCCGATTTATTGAAATAACTTGTGGGGGAGAAAAATAATTTGATTATGGAAAATAATAGTGTAAACCTTTAATACATAAACTTACATAGTCTAAAAAAAGAATAAAAGTTTTGAAATAATTTCTGTGTGCCACTTCTCTCACATATTCAAAGGAATATTGTGAGATAAAGATAAAGGAATACAGTTGATAAAGATAGATATTATCAAACATTAATTTATAGAAGCTTACATCAAACATATTGTGTTAAAGGCTATAAATACTCTAAACCTTTTACTTTCTCATTATTGAAACAGATTTTATTACCTTTTTTCAATGTTATTTGTATTATATATTTAAATACTATATCTAAAAATACAACACAATGTTGTGCACTGTGCATCATTTTTAATTTAGTGGTTTTATCTCATAACTTAACAATGACTATGACCAATAGTATTCACAGCAAAAAAACCAACAAAATTTCAATATGTATTATGTGCTCAGTTAGTATTATATACTGTAACTTAATCCAGACTAGAGCAATAGAACAGTGGGTAAGGCGTTTGCCTTGCATGCAGCCAACATGGCTGACCCCGGTTTGATTACTCTGCCCCTCTCGGAGAGCCCGGCGAGCTACCAAGAGTATATTGCCTGCACGGCAAAGCCTGGCAAGCTCCCTGTGACGTATTCAATATCACTGTCACTGTCACTGTCCTCTCATTGCTCACCAATTTGCTCACAACAAGTCTCACAATTTGTTGTGAGATGTTACTGATGCCCATTTGAGCAAATTGATGAACAACAGGAGGACAGTGACAGTAGCAATCCATTTATGAGATTACACTTAAATCATAATTTCATTTATAGCACTATTTTCTATTCTATCCTACAGATTAAAATTTTAATGTATTTCTAAAAGTTTGATTTTAATTTAAGTAACTTCTATAGTCACCAAAAAGGATATCAACCTAATGTATGGAAATCACTGCTTTAAAGTAACTCAAAGAGGTAAAGATTTATCTCATTTAAAATATACTCCAAAGCACATGCCTTGCATGAGGCTAACCTGGATTCAAATTGCAGAACTCTACATATCCCCCGAGCACTCACCAGAAGTGATCTCAGACCTGAATAGAGAATTAAGAGTAAGCACTGAGAACTGCTGGGTGAGCTCCTCACTGACTGCTAATAAAAGTAAAATAGACGAAAAATATCCAGGTATTTATCTTATTGACAGAGTACCTGCCTTATATGTGTGAATACTGGCACAATCTTCAACACTACCAAATAATTTGCTCGAGCTCGAGCGGGCCCAGTAATGTCTCCATTGGAGACTTTCTTGTTACTGTGTCTGGCATATCCAATACTCTCGGTAGCTTGCCGGGCTCTCCGAGGGGGGCGGAGGAATCGAACTTGGGTCGGCCATGTTGGCCGCTTGTAAGGCGAACGCCCTACCCGCTGTGCTATCGCTCCAGGAGCAATAGCACAGCGGGTAGGGCGTCTGCCTTGCACGCAGCCAACATGGCCGACCCGAGTTCGATTCCTCCGCCCCTCTCGGAGAGCCCGGCAAGCTACCGAGAGTATTCGATATGCCAGACACAGTAACTACCAAATAATAATGTGAATAAATAAAATATACAAGAGAGACGGGGCTGAGCAATAGTACAGCAGGTAGGGTGTTTGCCTTGCATGCAGAAGACCAAGGTTCAAGTCCCAGAATCCCATATAGTCCACTGAGCACCACCATGAGTAATTCCTGAGTGCATGAGCCAGGAGACACACCTGTGCATTGCCAGGTGTGACCAAAAAAGAAAAAAAAAAGAGAGAGATAAAGAAACAAGTTTGCACTCTTAGTGAGAATATAAACTGGTTATATAAACTGGTGCAGTCATTACGGAAAAGAGCCCAGAGATTCCTCATAAGACTGAGAAAGGAAATACCATATTATTTATGATATTTATACTACTTCAGGTAATTTACCAGAAGAATTTTAAAAAATCACTAACTTGCAGAGATATAGTCACCCTACAATTGGCATTGCATAGTTTACAATAACAAGGAGCCAAAAACTACCTAAATATACATTGACAAATGTGTGAAGATATGTTATAGAAAAAAATGGGGTCCTACCCATCTATAGAAACATGCAATTGCGCTATTTGCAACAATATGAATGAATCTACAATGGATATACAAATTGTATGTTAAATGAAGTAATTTAACAACAAAAATCAGAAAATGAATGCCTGAAGATTGTAATATTTTTCATTCATATTAGTAGATAAACAATTGAATGAACAAATAAAAGTAGCTCAATCTTTGTCTGAGAGAGAGAGAGAGAGATTTAAATTGCCTCGATTTACTACATAATTTAATGGCAGTTTCAACCTCTCTCAAAAGTGGAATTTTTTTTTAATTTTTTTTTTTATTAGTGAAACACCATGAGGTACAGTTGTAGATTTACAATTTTTTGTGCTTGGGTTTCGATTATACAATGATCAGATACCCATCCCTCCACCAGTGCCCATTTTCCACCACCATGGATAATATCCCCCCCACCCCTATCCCCCCATCCCCCCCTGCTTCTGTGGCAGGGCAATCCCCTGTGTTCTCTCTCTCCTTCAAAAGTGGAATTTTTAAATGCCACTTTGAACTGGAATATCCTGGGAAATGTATTTACATGATAAAGCCCTCCTTCCTTCCCCTAAAAGAAGATGTTTTACCCACAACTTGTTTTTTCTTTCCCCACTCCCTTTATGATAAATACCTTCTACTTTTTGTAACTCCTTGAAGAGCCTTTCTATTTGCTTGATGGTATGCAGCTTGACTCAGTAATCACCTAATAAAGTCGGCTGGATCTCTGAATCATTCAGATAAATTCTATTTCTCAACAACTCTAAGAACATAATAGCAATTACCAGATTGGAAGAATATGGGGAAGAAAAATGAGTAATAGGGATGCACTGTATGATAACGGGAGGAAACTAAACTTTTGGTAGTGAACATAACGCAGCATGTACATAAATGTTGGTTCATAAGGTTATACACCTGAAATGCATGCTATAAACCAATGACACTTCAATATTTATGTATAAATTATATGTACATATATAAAATCAACTCTAAGAAATGATATACTATAATTAGTCAAACATAATGCTTTTGATAATAATATTTCACTTTCCATCAAATATATCTTATAAACAACACCTTTGCCTTTATAGCTGTATTTACAATATATTTTGTGTTTTTCTAATTCATGGCTATATAGTTTGAGGGTTTCACTCCAGCTCTTGATGTGACCTCTGATTTATTATAATCAACGTTCCTCAAATTTTAATGTGTATAGAATCTCCCAGAGAACTTTATATAATATAAAGTCTAGGAATTCTCCCTTAGAGTCCTTGGATTAAATCCATCGTATCTCTTTTCTTGAGCAAATACTTGAAACCAGAATAAGAGCCATAGAGATCTCTTTTTTTTCCCTTAACTCTCTTCTTAGTGTACTTGATGATCCAGGATTTTGTTTTTTTAGGGATTTTTGGTATGGATTGGTGTGGCGGGGTAAGGCGCCCAATGATAATGATCCAGGGGACTTGGTGATTCACTGTTCCATCTTACGATCCTTAAGGACCTCCAGGGCTAAACTCGGCATTTCTGGCAGGGAAAGGTATGCTAAGTACCATGGGGATCACTTTCAAGGTCAGAACCTCACACAGGTAGAGTCACGCCTTTCCACCTGAGGTATCTATTTGGAATCACCACCAAAGTTTCTCTGTAGTTTTTAAGCACTTTGTTTTCCTCAACCCACTGATTTAAATGCTGTTCACATCTGGAAACACCCACACAAACATACCCAGACAAATATCTGGACACCTCACAAGTTGACACCTGATCAAGTTTGCATGCAACATTAAACATCTCAGATAGTCTCTTTACCCAGTACACCTAAAGTCCTTCATTTTATTACCAGCTGTCCCTGAAAGACCTAAAATCAAATTTTTTATTTCAAAAATGAAAAATAAATCTGGGGTGTTACAAGGGAAAAAAATTTAAAGGTTCAGAAAGCAATTTCTTAAATATAATTAATACAGCAGGAGGGAGGTGGTTCGGACTTATGCTTCATGTAAATATCATCTGTTTATTTAAGTGTCAACCTTGTTCTCTTGGGAAACGGAATATGCTAAATGAGGAAAGCAATGTTAGAAATAATAATCCTTCTGAATATGATTTTACAATAATAAACAGAAGCCCCATCTGTTATTTCACTTGCTCCTCAGAACAATGTTCTGAACTGATACGACAGTTGTTACTGTAATATCAGATTTTTGTATTGGAAATTCAGGGTCAGTAAATGTTAATCCTTACTGTGTAAAGAATATTCCACTTAATATAGATGTATAGCTTTAACTTCCTAAGCAATAATCAGGGCATTTCTATCCCTGAGGTACTCACAAGAGTACAGTTTGTGCATTCAATATACCTAAGACCAAAGAAACAGCAGTATTAAATAAGGCAAAACCCTTCCCAAAGAAAAATTGTCTTTTTGTCTGTTCGTTTTAAAATTCATTAGCAAAAAAATTGCACATACATGAGTTCAAGATTTCCAATTCAAAACTTATCAACACATGGGTTTCCATGCATAACCTATGTTTTTCTGGTGTTACATATTCTCCAGATAAAAAATTCCAAAAAATATTCTTACAAACTGAATCTTTCACAATGATACTTCCTTTTAAGGAAAACTCTTACTGGATCAAAGTTAGTTTCATGGGCTAGTTTCTTTCTTCGCGTATATAAATAATATTTTGAGGGATAAGGAAGGATAGAGTAAGAAGAAAAAGAAGGAGCAGTGAGAGAATGTTATAGTTACAATGAGGATCCATGTTGATATGCTTACATAACTGAACACTTCTTCATAAAAACTTAAATTTACAGAATTTTATAAGCTTAATGAAGAGATTTAAGAACAAATCACTGCATCACTGTCATTTACTCGGGCGGGTGCCAGTAACGTCTCTATTCATCCCAGCCCTGAGATTTTAGCAGCCTCTCCTTACTCATCTTTCCCAATGACTGGAGGCTCTTTCAGGGCCAGGGGAATGAGACCTGT
This sequence comes from Sorex fumeus, assembly GCF_029834395.1. Classification (NCBI taxonomy): domain Eukaryota; kingdom Metazoa; phylum Chordata; class Mammalia; order Eulipotyphla; family Soricidae; genus Sorex; species Sorex fumeus. The sequence goes on along the minus strand of NW_026606066.1, from coordinate 20,473,107 downwards.
TATAGTTACTGGTTTTGGCATATTGAATATGCCACGGGGAGCTTGCCAGGCTATGTCCATGTGGGCAGGATATTCTTAGTAGCTTGCCAGGCTTTCTGAGATGCATGTATATGCTCATATACATATATATGTATATATATATATATATGGGCTGGAGCAATAGCACAGAGGTAGGGCATTTGCCTTGCACACAGCCAACATGGCCGACCCGAGTTCGATTCCTCCGCCCCTCTCGGAGAGCCCCACAAGCTACTGAGAATATCTCGCCTGCATGGCAGAGCCTGGCAAGCTCCCCGTGACGTATTGGATATGCCAGACACAGTAACAACAAAGTCTCCAATGGAGACGTTACTGGGCCCTCTCGAGCAAATCGATGATCAACGGGAGGGCCTTTACTTACTACATATATATATATATATATGTATATATATATATATATATATACATATTTCTCTCTATGATTTGTTGCCTACTGTCTGAACTCCATCGAATATGGTGTGGTAATTATGGAAAATGGGTAGAAAGTGTCTTTGATGAGTCCAGGAATATGTTCACTCACATGTGAGGCTTGGCCAAGTATGTGGAAAATGGCCTGGAGTGGCGGCAGCTGGGTAGTGGAGGTCAGGTGCTGGGGCTGGTTCCCTTGGGGCAGGGAGGGCTCTCGCCTGCCCCCCTCTGGGAAAACAGCCTGGTGCGGAGTCTGGTGGCATGGTTATGAGGGCCTCATTTTATACTCCCATCTGGGAAGAGCAGCCTTGAGTGCTGGAGAATTAAATACGTAGAACCCCAAATTACCAAACACTCAGATATTTTCACCATCATTCTTTCAAAAACACTTGGAAGTACCCTCCAGTATTATAGCATCATTTCACAGCTTTTTATACAGGGAAATATTATGACCATCTTTATGTGTCCTGTTCTTTAAAATAGAATTCATTTATTAAATAAAATTTTGTCTAAAAGTTATGTCTGCAAAATTGTTCCATTTATTAATATAAATGTTTAAGAAACTAAGTACACACAGAGAGACACACACACATGATTTTAGTGATTTTTAAAACAGGAAGCAAGATAATAATGGCCATGCTTTGTGATACAATATTTTCCATGGTTCTATTGTTTGGAGAACACTGATTAAAATACTATTTTTCTAGTCTATTAGCACCATATGTTATGATTGTTCTAGATCTATTCTGATATTCAGAAGCAAGTAAAATGACATCTACCTATAGATTGTTAATTTATGTGGTCTACACACACACATTCACAAACACCCAATTCTTGAAAATACTTGACTCCACAGCTGTTGTTCATTTGCAATTTTGTATCACGAAAACAAAATATAAACCATAATCTGTGTTACAGACACACACACACACTCACACACACACACACATGAAAAAATTCCTATCTTTACTAGATTTCATAATTGTGGTTCATCTGCACTTTTGCTTCAAGAAAACAAAACATAAACCACTAGGTGTGGCCCAAAAACCAAAAGAAAAAATTTAAGAGGTAACATGCTATAATATAACTTGGTATAGTACTAATGAAATATTAATAAAATATAATTTGTTATAATAGTGGTAAAATTCAGAGCACAGACACAAAAATCTTATATTATTATTTTTTTCTTTTTGAGTCACACCTGGCAATGCACAGGGGTTACTCCTGGCTCTGCACTCAGGAGTCACTCCTGGTGGTGCTCAGGGGACCATATGGGATGCTGGGAATCGAACCCAAGTTGGCCGCGTGCAAGGCAAACGCCCTACCCTCTGTGCTATCTCTCCAGCCCAAATCTTATATTATTTTGGTTAAAACTCTGGTGTTGATTAATCAACAACCATGTATGATTTTGTGTAGGCCAATTTTTAAAAAGATCTGTAATTTGTATTCCAAAGAAATAAAAGGTGAAGCTCATTCAAAGTCAAGGTAAATTACAGCTGTTAGTTCAACTGTTATATCAGTCCTATCATTGTAACAGAGAGGAAAATTCAATTGGTTTGACAGAATTTCACAAAATCCTGATTACTATTCATTCCTTTTACATGTTTTCAAATTGATCTGTAGTTAAAATTTACATTGAGTTTAATGATAGTAGAAATTTTATGCACACATCCAACAGCCAAAGGCTAAGACCTGCTAGGCCAATTTCTTGCTTAAGATAAAGAATCCACTAGCATTTACACAGTTCTAGTGTTGAAATGTCTTTATAAGAACATACATTTGTTCAAATAATTCCAATTTTACATTTAACACTTTAATCCAATGATAAATAAGTGGCATTTTTCTATGCCCCTAAACCAAAATATTTTCTATACCACTTTATCTCAGCTTTGTCTTAGAATATAAAGCTCATACATTTGATTTTGTTGAGATTATTATAACATACATCGCATTAAACATATTCATGTAAATGATAATGACTATGTATAGTAGTAAAATCAGAAAAACTGCTTAATAATTTAAAAAGAAATTTTATTAATGAAGAAAATTTAAAAGCAGGAAACAACATAAATAAAGAAAATTCACCCTAAGAATGTAAAGGAGTCATCAGATATTGGATGATCAACTTTTAAGCAAAAGATCACAAATTTGGGGGGAACTATTAAGGGGTAATTAAATAGGAATAGACAATAAGTAAAAGGCTTTGTGTGATGTACTGTTTTTAAAATGTGTTTCAAAGAATTTAGGGACAATAATAGGTGAAAAAAATATATTCTGGCGCAGAAAATTGGGAACCGTGAATGCAAGAATGTATTTATTGGAGAAATGCCCTTGAAAGCTACCCACACACTTCCTTCTTGATCAGACCAGCCTCCCAAATTATTTTTTTCCACTGCGATTCAATATTCTCTAGGTGAGACACTGACATCATAGTGGCTCCCAAGGTAGACATTTCTGCAGGAAGGAAAATGAAATTATCAACTAAAAATTAGTATCTAGCATTACAGTTCTCAGTGCAACACAGTGATGCTCAATATGGCTAGATATGAAGATCATCAGGAACTTTCAACCACAGATATCAGACTACTGTAGACCAACCAACTAAATCAGAACTCTCTAGGACCAAATCTAAGTTTCATTTTTTAATCAGTGATACTTATAGTGTCCAGGGCTAAAACAGTCTCAAAATTAAGTTGGCAATTCGACTTATATCTCACCCTCAACTCTGCTCTACATTCTCTTTTCAAGATCAATTTCTACATAAATTGGAAAAACTGAAGTTTTGGATTTGCAAACTCTAGAATTTCTTTACGAGAATTGTAGTTTCTTTTACCAGCAGTTTGGGTTAATTTTATAGGAGATTTTTAGACATTAGAATCTTAGTGAATCAGAATCTCAATTTTAACAAGATATGAATTTATTCTTTATCCAGATAATTTGAGAAATACTGTGCTTTAATGCTACTAAAAGTATAGTTATCATACCTACATAATGAAATGATGCTCCAAATGTTCATTTTAGTCCCACCCAGAGTAAACACAATGAAGCCCTGATTATAAGTAGCTTTTTACTCTATGCCCTCACTTCCTTTTTCGTCATTAATAAATACTTAATAAATATTTCAAATAATCCTTAGAGATAGATACCCATGATCATAAATTGTTAATAAGATAGGAATTTTATTAAAGTTAACTGTCCAGTTCAAAAATGAGTAGTAATTCTGTTTGATCAATCTCAGCTGTTACTCTACTTTGAAACCAGCATGGCAATAAAAGTAGTTACTAAAGAGGAATAGGAAAATATTTTTTACATAATTTTACTTTAAATTTTTAGCATTAAATTATGGTTATTCATGCAGCTGGCAGAGGCTTTATTTAAAAGAAAATAAACCATCCGACATTCATATGGAATTGGTCATTCTACCACAGTGTTCTGAATAATGTATGAGAAATCCAAGGAAGATTAATTTGAATGAAAAAATATTCTGAATAACTTTCACTTCTTAACTCACATCAAAATTGAAAACAATATTACTGCTAAATCATTCATTCATTTTTGTTTACATTTTGAAGGTAGCAAGACTGAAAACTCTCCCAGGAAAAGAAGCAAGTGCTTTAGAAATCACCAAGCACACATTCATTTTTCTTTCTCTTTTGGTGGCTAACGAATCACTACATGCCCAAGTTTTTGTGCGGAGGGGGCAAAAAAGATCCACTATTTAAAAAAAAAATCAAAGATGGAAAATACCTAACTATCAATAAAACTATAAGATCTTCACCCAAGAAGTGAGTGCCTCAGTGAATAATTTAAACAAAGCTTTGAACATATGGCTTGTTTCCTTCCCAGCACAGTTGCTTAATCGCAGAAGAGCCATGTTTATGATGTTATGGTGTGGCTTTTCCCAGTTGAGTTGCCACCTTAAGTGACATCTCTACTATTTGCTTGTTTTGGATTTTGTGTGGTTTTTGTTTGCTTGTTTGGTATATTTTGGGGCCACACATCTAGTGATATTTAGGAGTTACTCCTGCCTCTGTACTCAGGCATTACTCCTGGTGGTACTCCAGGGACCATAAGGAACGCCAGGGATCAAACCCAAGTGGACCTCATTCCAAGGCAAGTGCTCTACTCACTGTACTACCGCACTAGAATTCAATTTGCTTGTGTTAATGAATTATAAGATAGAGTTAGACGAATAGGCCACCCTCATTATTTGGTAGTAGAGTTAAAAGGAGAAAATTTCTCTCTAGTTTATATACTCTGGCAACTTCCCTTCCTTGAGTAGGATGAAAGCATCTGACTGAATATTTTGATGTGAATTGAGGAAGCAAAAGCAAAGCAGCTGATATTCTTCCTGAATATCTCCACTTCCAAATATGTTATCTGGCAGATTTTCAGTGTATCTTCCTAGTAAAAGTTAACAAATGTGAAGAGAAACCAGAAACAGAAAAACATCCTATTTCAACTATTTATAAGAAATTTAGAGAACTAGAAAACTGCATATCAGAAGCACAACTTCTAAATTATCATTTTATGAATATTACAAAACATATTGTTTAAAAAAGATATATCTTATTACTAAATTTAACAAATTAAGTAATGAAAGTGTAAAGGCCCTTTGTAATATTAAAATATAAATGAAAGTAATTATAAATATACTAACAAGCAGAACATAGTATATAATTCATATAATAGTATTTTATATTAATAATAAATAGTATCTGTTAATAGTAATAATAATAGTATAGCAAAGAAGAATGCTGTCAAATCATATCTAGAAGTTTTCTTTCATTCTAATGACATACCATCAGGTTTAACTTAAATATAACAAAACTATAAAACCAGAACCAGAAACTAGAGAGATAGTACAGGAGGTAAGGCATTTATCTTATATTCAACAACTGTGGTGAACCTTAGTTTGACCTAGCACCAAATATGGTCCTTGAGTACAACGAGAAGGTCACACCTGAACACAAGAGAGATTTCCTGAGCGCTACTAAGATGATTCTATCCCCATAAAACCTTGAAAATAAAAAAGAAAATAAAAACATAACTGCCAAAAAGTAAACTTTCCTAGAAGACTCAGAAAACTCTAAACCTCAAAAGACACAACACAGGCACAGGTGCGTCCTTCTGTGCGTTCCCGTCCTGTCGAGCCCCATGTTCCCTATCGGCCTGCCACCTGGACAGCTCCCTGAGATTGCTCGCCGGAGTTCTGCAGCGCAAGCCCACCCAGCCCCCGCCTTTCCCCTGCACAAGCCCTTGGGCCCAGGTCTGTGAACTAGCATCAGGACCAGCTGGGGGCTTGGCCACCATTGTAGGGGACATGACCTCCTCAAAAGTGGGTGTGGCCTCCTCTGAGGCGCCGCAATTATATTCCCCACTCCCAACCCTCTTGACTCACATCCTAACCTTTATCATCTAATTCTGTGGAAAAAGTCCTGGTCACCTCAAACATGATAAAAAACAATCCACCGGCCTACTCCATATCCAACAAAAGACCAGCATGCAAGAAGTTGTACAAGCCCAATATAAAAGAGCACCTCCTCCAGTGCTTTACTAGATGCCTATCATAAGCCACAGATTAATGTCTGAGAGGAAGGACAGATTCTAGAAGGGGAGTAGAGTGACCACCATCAACCAACCTTATTCAGAATCCTGTCCCGCAATAAGAGGGAACAGTGCTAGTAAAAAAACAGGTTTTACCTCTAGACAACCAAAACAGCATGAGGATATAGCACAAATCTCCACTACGAGGAGAGGAAGAAGAAAAGAGTCCCGAACCCTCAACAGGGGTTACCCACAAATACGATCTCTCCAATAAGAATTCTGAGATGAAATGCTGAGGATATTCTACTCAAAGAATCAGTGGAGAAGAAATCCAAAAAAATAAAGGAAGAAATGAAAGAAACAGTGGAATGGGTAGTCGAGAAAATACAGGAAGAAATGAGAATTAAGAAAGCTACAAAAAGAAGTGTCACAAATAAAGGATTCGGTAGATAAAATTAAAAACTTCCTGGGCTCCTTCAGCAGTAGAATGACTACAGTTGAAGACAAAATTAGTAATCTTGAAGATGAGCAACAGAAATCTTACAGGCAACAACAAACAATGGGAAAAGACCTCAACATAGCTCTAAGGCGAATCAGAGAACTAGGGGGGGATGACTGCAAGAGAAACAACAATAGAATCATCAGCGTACAAGAAGCACAAGGAGACAACCCTGGTGAAAAAGCCATAGTGACAGAAATCATTGCTGAAAAGTTCCCAAAGTTAAAGAATACAGATATCCAGATCCAAGGAGCCAGAAGGGTGCGAGCTAAAAGAGACCCTAACAAAAACACTCCAAAAGACATATCATAGTTAGAATGATTGATGCCGCCGATAGAGACACAATACTGCAAGCAGCAAGGTCAAAGAGGGAAATCACATACAAAGGAGCACCCCTTAGATTCACAGCAGATCTATCAGAGGAGACCCTTTAAGTCCAAAGGCAATGGTGGGATATAGTGAAAAAACTCAGTGAAATGAATGCTTCACCAAGAATACTCTATCCAGCTTAACTCTCACTCAAACTAGAAGGAACGATACACTATTTTCTAGATAAACGGCAGCTCAGGAGCTTCATAGATTCAAAACTAAACCTAAAATAAGGGCTAAAGGAACTACTATAAGACAAGACAAACCCTACAAGCACAACACACCCTTACAGAAAGATGACACAAAACCCCATAACAATAATGTTTCTCAAGGTCAATGGTCTAAATTCAGCAATTAAGAAACACAGAGTGGCAAAATGGATTAAGAGTCAGAACCCAACATTCTTCTGCCTACAAGAAACTCATCTCAAGTGTCAGAGCAAACACAGACTCAAAGTTAAAGGATGGAAAACAATCCTGCAAGCAAACAGCTCCTTCAAAAAAGCTGGGGTGGCCTTACTAGTATCCAACAACATCAATTTCAGGTTGAAAAAAGATTAGAAGAGAAGCGAAGGCTATTTTCTATTCATCAAGGGATACATACAACAGGAAGAAATCACACTCTTAAATGTATATGCACCTAATGAGAGAACAGCTAAATATTTAAAACAACTGCTAGCGGATTTTAAAGAGGACATTGCTAGCAACACAATAGTGGCTGGAGACTTCAACATCGCCTCATCACCTCTAGATAGATAAACAAGCACAAAACTCAGCAAGGAAACATTGGCTTTGAAAGAAGAAATGGAAGAGAAAGTCCTTATTGACCTATGCAGGGCTTTACACCCCAAAAAGAAAGAATGCATATTCTTCTCCAGTGCACACAGAACATTTTCCAAAGCAGACCATGCGCTAGGCCACAAAACACACCTCAATAGAATCAGGAAGATAGAAATCATATCAACAATCTTTTCAGACCACGATGCACTGAGAATAGAAGTGAATCACACACAGACACGAAGAATAAAATCAAACACCTGGAAATTAAACAACTCGATGTTAAACAACGAGAGGGTCAGGAAGGAAGTCAAGGATGAAATCAAAAGATACCTGGAAACAAATGAGAATGGAGACACAAGATACCAGAACCTATGAGATGCAGCGAAAGCCTTGTTAAAGGGAAAATTTATAGCTCGGCAACCATTTCTCAGGAAGGAAGAAAGGGCCCACATAAACAACTTGACTTCTCAGCTCAGGATCTTAGGGGTGGACCAATGAAAGGAGCCCACAGCAGGCAGAAGGAAAGAGATCATAAATCTTAGAGCAGAAATCAATGACATGGAAGCCCCCCACCCAAAAAAAAAATCCGAAAGTACAATGAAACCAAGGGCTGGTTCTTTGAGATAGATAAACCACTAGCAACACTGACAAAGAAAGAAAGAGAGTGAGAACCCTAATAAACCGAAATAGAAATGAGAAGGGAGATATCACAACAGAAACCAAAGAAATCCAAAAGATCAGCAGAGACTACTTTGAAAGTCTGTATGTCACGAAACAAGAGAACCTAGAAGAAAGGGATAAATTCCTAGATGCCATAGTCTCCCTAGGCTGAAATAAGAAGATCTAGAGTACCTGAATAGACATATTAACATCAAGGAAATTGAAACTGTAATCAAAAATCTTCCCAAAAACAAAAGCCAAGGTCCTGAGGGACTCACTAGCAAATCTTTCCAAACATTTAAAGAGGACCTTTTGCCAGTTCTTCTCAAGCTTTTCCAGGAAATTGAACAAAGAGAAACTCCCCCAAACAGTTTCTATGAAGCCCATAACTCTCTCATACCAAAAGTAAACAAGATAGCACAAGAAAAGAAAACTACGGGCTGATATCCCTGATAAACACAGATGTGAAGATCCTCAACAAAATACTAGCAAATAGAATTCAACAACTCATCAAAAAGTTCATACACCATGACCAAGTAGGATTCATCCCAGGGATGCAAGAATCGTTTAACGTCCGGAAATCAATCAACATAATCCAACATATCAAAAAAAAGATAAAATGCATATGATCATATCAATAGATGCAGAGAAAGCATTTGACAAGATCCAGTACCCGTTTATGATGAAAACCCTCGCCAAAATGGGGATAGAGGGGACTTTCCTCAATATAGCTAAAGCCATCTACCCCTAGCCTACAGCAAGCATCATACTCAATGGGGAAAAACTGAGAGCCTCCCCCCTAAGATCAGGGAGGAGACAAGGATGCCAATTCTCTGAACTGCTGTTCAATATAGTACTGGAAGTACTTGCAATAGCGATTAGGCAAGAAAAAGATATTAAGGGCTTCCAGGTAGGAAAGGAAGAAATCAAGCTCTCACTATTCACAGATGATATGGTACTATACTTAGAGAACTCTAAAACCTCTACCAAGAAACTCCTAGAAACAATAGACTTGCAGAATAAAGTTGCAGGCTATAAAATCAATACCCAAAAGTCCATAAATTTCCTATACGCAAATAGTGAGAGAGAAGAAAATGACATGAAAAAACAATCCCGTTCAAAATTGTGCCCCAGAAAATCAACTATCTAGGAATTAGCTTAACTAAGGAAGTAAAGGACCTATACAAAGAAAATTACATAAGCCTACTTCAGGAAATAAAAGAGGACATGAGGTAATGAAAGATATCCCCTACTCATAGATCGGGAGAATTAACATTGTCAAAAATGGCAATACTTCCCAAAGCATTGTACAAATTTAATGTGATCCCCAATGATACCCATGACATTCTTCAAAGAAATGGAGCAAACACTCCTGAAATTCATATGGAACAATAAGCACCCACGAATAGCTAAAGCAATTCTTGGGAAAAAAGAAAATGGGAGGAATCAACCTCCCTAACTTCAAACTCTACTACAAAGCAGTAATAATTAAAACAGCATGGTACTGGAAAAAAAGCAAAGCTTCAGACCAATGGAACAGGATTGAATATACTTATATCTCCCTCCAAGCACATGACCATCTAATCTTTGATAAGGGAGCAAGAAATGTGAAGAGGAGCAAGGAAAGCCTCTTTAAAAAATTGTGCTGGCAAAACTGGATGGCTACATGCAAAAAAATGGGCTCAGATCTCTACCTAACACCATGTACAAAAGTAATATCAAAATGGATTAAAGACCTCAACATCAGACCGGAATCCATACGGTACATTTTATACAAAGTTGGCAAAACCCACTATGACATTGAAGCTGATGATATCTTCTAAGATGTCACACCACTGGTCAAGCAAGTGAAAACAGAGGTAGACAAATGGGACTATCTTAAACTAAGAAGCTTCTGCATCTCAAAAGAAACAGTGACCAAAATACAAGAAAGAAAGAAAGAAAGAAAGAAAGAAAGAAAGAAAGAAAGAAAGAAAGAAAGAAGAAAGGTATGCATATTTATAGGGCACAATGAGGGACAAAAGTAAACTCAACTCTTGTTCCCAGTTCAGTCAGCATTTTGAAATATTCTTTATGTAATTTAAAAGTCTCTAAATGTTATGATTTATAGGTCTTCAAGATATTTGCTGATATATAAGAAAACACAATAACCATCTAAAAGAATTTAAAATATTAAACAGAGGTAAGCCAATTCAAGGGAATATGTATTTAACATCAAATAAGGGCTGGAGCAATAGCACAGTGGGTAGGGCGTTTGCCTTGCATGAGGCCGACCCCGGTTCAATTCCTCAGTCCCTCTCGGAGACTCCGGCAAGCTACCAAGAGTATCCCGCCTGAACAGCAGAGCCTTGCAAGCTCCCCGTGGCATATTCAATATGCCAAAAACAGTAAGAACAAGTCTCACAAGGGAGACCTTACTAGTGCCCACTTGAGCAAATCGATGAACAACGAAAGGACCGTGCCACAGGGCCACAATTGTTTCTATCTGTAAAATATAGTCTTTGTATTATAGTGAAATTTATGAAGGAAGCACAGTTTAAAAAAATTAAATAAATCCAAATAGAATTTATAGATACATCACAAAATCTGCAAAATAAACAGGGAATAAAAGAAATCAGTAAAAATTGTGCTAAAGGTTTTTCTTTCTTTTTTTTGCTTTTTGGGTCACACCCGGCGATGCACAGGGGTTACTCCTGGCTCTGCACACAGGAGTCACTCCTGGCGGTGCTCAGGGGACCATATGGGATTCTGGGAATCGAACCCGGGTCAGCCGCGTGCAAGGCAAACACCCTATGCGCTGCGCTATCTCTCCAGCCCATGTGCTAAAAGTTTTTCATTCATAAATGTTGCAGAAACTGATTGGATATACTCACTAGCAACATGTATGCTTTACTATGTCTATTTGAAAGCTAAGAATAATAGTTTTACTAGTAAAGAAGTAAACTTTACTCTTTATGGTAACAGAAATATGATCAAAATATGTCTTTAATTTTAAACTTTAATCTTCAGATTTGGGAAGATATACACATAGGAAGCCAAATCCTAAATATATACACTTGAAATGCAGGAAATTAAAATAACACACTCAAAAAATAGTAACAGAGAAAATTGATAAAAAGAGAACTATGATGCAAAAACCTCAAGTCCTAACACATAGTTTTAACAGCATATGTCTTTATGTTTTTATGCATCTAATGATCTAGCTTTAAAGTTTAGGAAAAAAACTTTCTCAGTTTGAAAGAAAATTGATAAAACCAATTATCATTTATTATTGCTTTCCATTTTTTCCATTGTTTTTAAATTTTATTTAATTTTACTGTGGTAACACTGGCTTATGTGTCTACTTTAAAAAAATCGGGATACCATGCCATATGGTAGTGATACATAGTGCTGAAGTAACCAACATACATCAGAGTCGACTCCCTTCAGTCCACTCCCTCAACCTCGGTAGCCTCACTCCTATGGTCAGAGTCTTATCAGTGTTTTTTTTTTCACTGAAATAGTGTCTTCCTTTCTCTGGATTTGTTTATTCACTACACTAAGTTAGATATCTGCATTTCTCTTTCTCCTTCTGACTCACTTCACTCAGCATGACCCATTCTAACTCCATTCAGAGTGAAATAAAACACAAGATCTCATCTTTTCTAATAGCTAAGTAGTATTCCACCATACATATTAACAGAAGAAACTGTTATAGCTATTTATGTGTCTATATATATGAATAGTAACAAGAAACTGTAATAGCTGAGTTTTACATATATATTATATTTAGTTTTATATGCATTTTATATATATATATAAAACTCAGCTATCAGTTTTTTCTGTTACTATATATGTATATATACATATATATATATATATATATATATATATATATACTCTCACACCTCGTCTACATTATCTGCTCATCTCTCCTTGGACCATTTAGTTATAAGTCATTTTAAATTTAACACTATCTGAAGTATCAAAAAATAGAGGTGAATACTGTTCAGTCTATAAATAATCCCTGAATGATAAAATGAATAATGTCATACTCTCAATAAATGTAAATACTATTATATAAATATTTATAACTTTTTATTTTTAGTTTATGGGCCACAGCTGACAGTGCTCAAAGCATACACCTGGCTCTGTGCTCATGAATAACTCGTAGAAGTGCTAAGGGAACCATACAGGGATCAAACTGGGTTGGCTGCATGCAAGATCGGCATTTTACTCAGTGTACTATCTGGCTCAAAATGCTATTATATATTAAACATAATATTCATATAATAGTATATAAGCTTACATAATAAAAGTTGGGCTGGAGCGATAGCACAGCGGGTAGGGCGTTCGCCTTCCAAGCGGCCAACATGGCCGACCCGAGTTCGATTCCTCCGCCCCTCTCGGAGAGCCCGGCAAGCTACCGAGAGTATTCGATATGACAGACACAGTAACAACAAAGTCTCCAATGGAGACGTTACTGGGCCCGCTCGAGCAAATCGACGATCAACGGGAGGGCCTTTATTTTATTTTTTTTTTTATAATAAAAGTCTGACGTATTCAAAGGGCAGAAGGAACAAAATAAGGTGACTAGTTTCCTTATGACTAAATCTGTAAATTCGTTTTGTGTGAGTTTGGGCTCTACTGGCTTTATCCATAGATGAAATCTCATACAGATCCTTCCTCTCCTTTGCTTACTTCTGTATATTTCTTTATTTGAGTGATGGTAATAATAATAATGTTTATTGAACACTACTCAATAAAGCTGTGATGTGCCAGACATTTTTGGAAGATGGTAGAGACAATACAGGGCTTAAGAAACTTGTTTACTTTTAAACAATATCAAGCCCTTCTGCATATTATAGATATGTTATTTAAGTATAATTCTTGACCCTATTTGAAGCAACTGTTGCTCTTGCCTAACTCACTAAATTGCAAAATCTGATTTTTGACATTTGGAAGGCTCCAGAAGTGTCAGAGCTACAAGCCAAAGTCAACATTCTCTTAGCTTGATATATGTCAGACACTGACATTCACCCCTCAGTGTGTTTTTTATCTTTATTCAAATAAATAAATAAATAAATAAGCACTCGCTGCTAGGAATCTCTCATTAAATTTTATGAACTTTCCAGCTGTTTATGATGACATCAGAATACCCTCACCCACAATTCCTTCAGATTTCGCCTGTCAACAGTCTATGCCCAGCCAAGAAATTTTCTTTTGGAACTCCACTAAATCTCCCAGTTGCACACCAAGGAATAATATCAATAAGATGATTTCAAAAAAATTTCTTGTGCACAGATCCAAGGAAAACAGATATTTTAAATTATTAATCTTTGAGAACATGTTTATATCCCAAATCCTAATTCTCTGTCCTGCTCCACATGATTTTCATTCCTTTCTCTGTTCTCTTGGGCATGTCAGTTACTTTGGACCATATTCTGTTCAAGGCTCTAGAGAAAAGAATTGTATGTTCTTAAATATCTCATTGAGACATTCCTCCAAGTAGTTGAAGTTAGAGAAAAAACATCTTATTTCCTCTCTTTAGGAATATATGAAAATAAGCCATGGCATTTTAACTAACAACAGTTTACAAAGAAATTCTATTTTCAATTCTCTTTTATACTTTCTGTCCTGTTTTGTATGTGCTCATTTAACTAAAAATTGAAAACCTTTCTTTTTTCAAGAAATGTATTAGTGATCTACAACCTTGCCTTGAGTTAGAGAAGTTTTCATATATTATGTTGACTTAGACAATGTTTCCTTACTAAAAAAAATAATTCAAGGGTTTTATTTGTCATCCTATTATACAACAAGTTGACATTTCGGAAAATAGGTTACTGCCATTTAGTATTGGTCAGATATCAACAACAAGGATGTGAATTTCTTCAGTTCTAGTCACAAAAAATCGTTCTGCAAAAGAGTTAAGGTAATATGAGATCAAATGGTAGCAAATGATATTCCTGAAGTAGAAATGAATCTTTTGGGATTTAGCTGTGGTACACAAGATTGTGATACTGAGATAATCTCCACTGAGGCCATCAATTTCAAATGGTAAAGAAGAACAAAAGTTCTTAGACAGACGGCCCATAACTAAGATAAAAAATTTTACTTGGGTAATGACTTTATAAATAAGGTAGTCTCTCAATTTAAAATCATAGAAAATAATTGACCTTACTCCATGGTGTCTTCCTGGTTTAAAGAACACTTCATAATGATTTATTAGTGTCTAAACAGGAACACAATTTTAGGATTATTCCCGGCAGTGATTTTTTCCCCTAAAATTGCAAGAATTATTAGATCATAATGGAAAACTTTTGCCTTCTGTTCTAGCAGAATGCTCTGCCCACACAAGCAGCTTAACTTGAAGACAATTTAAACAGGAAGCAATGAAATTAGTGTGCACGGGCTTTTGTGCTTGATTAGAGAATATACTTGCAGTAACTGAACAGCTGACCTTCTAGTCCTAACAAATTCCACACAGAACAGAAGGTACAGATAGATGTTCACTTATCTTAGGACTAATCTCCATAAAGGCAAAACTTTCAGAAGGCCATGGTGTGGAAAGTACTCCATCTTGTGGAAGACACCCTCAATGAGAGACTTATGAAAAACCTCAATGTCTTGCCCTAGGGAAAGAGGGCATAAAAAACATTCCTTCATAACACCAAAAGAACTATGCCATTGTATGTCCCCATTTTTTCATACAAATGATTTACCTATCATCTGTCATTATAGTGAGAGAAATCAATATATTGTATAATAGATAATATATATCAATATTTATATATCAATAAATTATATATGTCATATATATCAATATATTATATATAATATATATTATACAATATATATGTGTATTTGGCATATTTAGTACGCCACGGGGAGTTTGCCAGACTCTGCCCTGTGGGCAGGCTACATTCGATAGCCTGCAAGTTTGTCCAAATACCAGTAACAATGATGGGTCTCATTCTCCTAAATAGCCTTGAATATAATCTCAGGGCTAGGATGAAAGAGACGTTACTGGGGCCTGCTCGAGGCAATCGACGAATAACAGGATGATGAAATGAAATGAAAAATGAAATATATGTGTATATATATGTGTGTATATATATGTGTGTGTGTATATATATATACATATATATATATATATATATATATATATATATATATATATACAGGCTGGAGCAATAGCACAGTGGGTAGGGCATTTACCTTGCAAGCAGCCAACATGGCCGACCCGAGTTTGATTCCTGCACCACTCTCAGAGAGCCCAGCAAGCTACTGAGAGTATCTCGCCTGCACAGCAAAGCCTGGGAAGCTACCCGTGATGTACTCAATATGCCAAAAACAATAACAAGTCTTACAATTTGTTCTGAGATGTTACTAGTGCCCACTTGAGCAAAATTGATGAACAATGGGAGGATGGTGCTATATATGTATATATATATATATACACATTCATGAATATTCATTCATGAATATATTCATTCATGAATATATTCATTCATGAATATATAAATATATTCAGAAACCAGTCTGTAGTTAATATCAGGAATACTAGGAAAAACCTCTAATCATTAACATAGTGTTAGAATAATTCATCAATATTACCAAAGTTGGGTGGGATATGTGGTAAAAACAAAATGCTTATCCAAAGTCCACAATCTTTAACCTATTGCTAGGCCAATGCAAAATTCTCCTGTACCCAAAGTGAAAAATAAGGATGGGTCAGGTCACACTGACCAATATTGAAATGGACTGTTCTAAGACATGGGGGTACACCAATCTAGTTTATGCTTCAGTGGAAGAAGATAGATACTAAAAATATACTCCAATTTCAATATTAAGAGTAGTAGGTTAGGGACCAGGGAGATGCATCAACGATTTTGTAGTGTTTGCTTGGCATATGGATACTTCAGGTCCAATGCCCAACATTCTGTGATCCTCTAATCACCACCAGAAACAATCTTGGAGCACCAGGCAGGAAGGAGCCCCTGAGCACTACCAGTATGGCACCCAAAAAACAAACACAGTGGTAGACTAGACAATATTCTAACCAATTTTATATACTATATAATTTCTACCTTACTTACAGGAAATTATTATTAAGCTAGGAGACAGGTGGTCAGCCCTCTTGTCAGCTCTGCAAGAAATAAGGTTGCAAAATTGGAAATGTTTGTATTTCCCAGTTATATGTTCTTGAACAAGTTCCTACCTAAGCGAAAGACTTTCTGTACTTTTCCATCTCCCATAATAATTTTATAAATAAGCCTCTCTCTATTTTTGTTAAGTATATGTTTGAAAAGTTACTTGTTGGTAAAGTGCTTAATGTCTCCTTTCCTAGTTTATATTATCCCAAGTTATCACATCAAAGCTAGAGCCAGATTCAGACACTCTCTCCAGTGTCATTATAAAACCAGGCCACTCTCCAGGATGAATTAACCATTTTTTTAAATAAAGGCAGAATTTAAATGATGGACTTTTAAAATAAGGATAGAATTTAAATGATGGACTTTCTACAATGATTACAGTAATCCACAGATTCTTTAGTAATTATAAATTAAATCTGTGGCTGATAACCTGCCCATATTCTTTCTACTCACAGGGTTTCCCTTTGTACCGTACACTCTCTGGTGTCTATGAAAATATACATTCTAGGAAAAAAGCGATTACACATTAAATGGTTTCTCATCAGAGTTAAAATTCTGTTGTTGTCTGAGAACAGAGTGTGTATTAAAGGCTTTTTTTTGCCTTTATGCATATAAGAATTTGTATAGCTTCCCTCCAGTATAAATTCACTTACATCATCAGAATGATGAATGATTGCTGAAGGCTTCTCCACATTGATTACATAAGCTTTCTCTCCTAGATGAATTCTATGAGTCAATTGTCTTGGTGAAAACCATATAAGTCATGAAGGAGAAGCAATTCAATGAAGTAAAGGTTAGAACTAGAACCAAAAATTGTACAAAATAATACTTAAAGTCTATAAAGCACTGTCAGAGATACAAAGTTGTATCTTAGTGATTGCTCATTCCTTGGTCAACATGAACAATCTCAAAAATGTTTCAATTCTAAAGTAAAAGAAGGAGAGTTATAGGTAACACCATAATATTCATGTTTAAGAGTGGAATAATCCCTTTAGTGGGCCAAGGATGTGACTTAAGTAGAGAGCACTTGGTTTACATGTGAGAGAACCTGGGTTTAATTCTCATTAGCATATGGTCTCTGAGTACCAAGGCTTATAGTTCCCTGACCCCAGCAATGCCACAGCAACATTGGGTGGGGGGTTGGTGGAGGGTCTGTGGTTTGGGTCTGTCAATTCTCAGAGTTCACTTCTGGCTCTGTGCTCAAGGATCCCTTGAGTGGGAACTGATAAGGTGCTGAGTCAAACCAGAGTCAGATGAAGGCAAAGTAAGTACCTTTACCCCTGTACTATCTCTCTAGCACCTGGCAACATTAAAATTATTTTTTAAATTTAATAACACTTGCAAAAACAAAACCGAGACTTTTGATTACCAAGGTACTCCATTTAAGGAAAGGAAGAAATGTGATGCTTTTAGAAACATGGAATCTAATATTTGTCAATATGTTATAAAAGAGACATATTCCACTCAATATATTTGTATTTGCAACTTATATGAAGAAAAAGTTTTCAAACAAACAAAAAAACAGAAAAATACGTATCTCTTAAATGCTCTTCAGTTTCTTAAACTTTGCATTTCTAGTTATCCACTTCAGGGGTGAATAAGAAATACATTCACTATCTACTGTGAAAAAATCAGTTTAGTATGGCATTAATAAAATAATTTATGATTAAAAATTCATACATTATGCATCTTTGCTTTAAGAACTAGACATGACAGTTTCATTTTTTTTTTTTTTTTATTATTTTTTTATTTTTTATTAGTGAAACAACATGAGGTACAGTTATAGATTTACAAATTTTGTGCTTGGATCTCGGTCATACCACGATCAAATACCCATCCCTCCACCAGTGCCCATTTTCCACCACCAGGATAATATCCCTCCCCCCCATCCTCCCATCCCCCCATCCCCCCCTGCCACTGTGGCAGGGCATTCCCCCCTGTTCTCTCTCTCCTCCTGGGCGCTGTGATCAGCCAAAGAGGCATTGAGTGGCGAACATGTTCAGTCCAGTCTACTTTCAACCTGCATCTCCCCTCCTGGGAGGATCCTCCAAACACCCTCCACTTGGCGTTCCCCTCTCCATCTGAATTGTCCTTTCCCCTAGAATACCCAGCTGGCCTCTAAGTTATGGAGTAATTCTCCTGGTGTTGTGGGTATTAATCTCATATTTTATTATTTTATATCCCCCAGATGAATGCTATCTTTCTATGTCTATCCCTCTCTTTCTGACTCATTTCGCTTAGCATGATACTTTCCATATTGTACCACTTGTATGTAAAGTTCGTGATTTCATCTCTTTTAAGAGCCACATAGTACTCCATTGTGTAGATGTACCAAAGTTTCTTTAACCAGTCATCTGTTCTTGGGCACTCAGGTCTCTTCCAGTTTCTGGCTACTGTAAAGAGTGCTGCGATGAACAAACAAGTGCAGATGTCCCTTCGGCTACACGTTTTTGCCTCTCTGGGATATATTCCCAGGAGTGGTATCGCTGGGTCAAATGGGAGCTCAATTTCTAATTTTTTGAGGAACGTCCATACTGTTTTCCAGAAGGGCTGAACCAGTGGACATTCCCACCAACAGTGAAGGAGTGTCCCTTTCTCGCCACATCCGCGCCAGCAACGGTTGCTTTTGTTCTTTTGAATGTGGGCCAGTCTCTGAGGTGTGAGATGATATCTCATTGTGGTTTTGATCTGCATCTCCCTGATGATTAATGATGTAGAGCATTTTCTCATGTGCTTTTTTGCCATTCGGATTTCTTCTTTGAGAAAGTTTCTGTTCATTTCATTGCCCCATTTTTTGATGGGGTTGGATGTTTTCTTCTTGTGGAGTTCTACCAGTATTTTGTATATCCTTGATATCAACCCCTTGTCAGATGTGTATTCGGCGAATATTCTTTCCCATTCTGTAGGCTGTCTTTGTATTTTGGTCACTGTTTCTTTGGAGGTACAGAAGCTTCTTAGTTTAAGATAGTCCCATTTATCTATCTCTGTTTTCACTTGCTCAGCCAGTGGCGTGTCATCTTTGAACATACCATTAGCCTCAATGTCATGGAGGGTTTTGCCAACTTTGTCTTCAATGTATCTTATGGTTTCTGGTCTGATATTGAGGTCTTTAATCCATTTTGATCTTACCTTTGTACATGGTGTTAGGCAGAATTCTGAGCCCATTTTTTTGCATGTAGCCGTCCAGTGATGCCAGCACAATTTGTTAAAGAGGCTTTCCTTACTCCACTTCACATTTCTTGCACCTTTATCAAAGATTAGATGATCATATGATTGGGGGGTGATGTCAGTGTATTCAACTCTGTTCCATTGGTCTGCAGTTCTGCCTTTGTTCCAGTACCATGCTGTTTTGATTATTACCGCTTTGTAGTAAAGTTTGAAGTTCGGGAGGTTGATTCCTCCCATTTTCTTTTTCCCAAGAATTGCTTTAGCTATTCGTGGGGGTTTATTATTCCATATAAATTTCAGGAGTGTTTTCTCCATTTCTTTGAAGAATGTCATGGGTATCCTTATAGGGATTGCACTGAATTTGTACAGTGCTTTCGGTAGTATTGCCATTTTGACAATGTTAAGTCTTCCGACCCATGAGCAGGGGATGTCTTTCCATTTCCTCATGTCCTCTTTTATTTCCTGAAGTAGCGTTTTGTAGTTTTCTTTGTACAGGTCCTTTACTTCCTTAGTTAAGCTGATTCCTAGGTACTTGATTTTCTGGGGCACAATTGTGAACGGGATTGTTTTTTTCATGATGCTTTCTTCTCTCTCACTGTTTGCATATAGGAAAGCCATGGACTTTTGTGTATTGATTTTATAACCTGCAACTTTACTATACAAGTCTATTGTTTCTAGGAGTTTTTTGGTGGAGGTTATTGGGTTCTCTAAGTATAGTATCATATCATCTGCGAATAGTGAGAGCTTTATTTCTTCCTTTCCTACCTGAATGCCCTTAATGTCTTTTTCTTGCCTAATTGCTATTGCAAGTACTTCCAGTACTATATTGAACAGCAGTGGAGAGAGTGGGCATCCTTGTCTCGTCCCTGATCTTAGAGGGAAGGCTCTCAGTTTTTCCCCATTGAGGATGATGCTTGCTGTAGGCTTGTGGTAGATGGCTTTAACTATGTTGAGGAAAGTCCCCTCTATGCCCATTTTGGCTAGGGTTTTCATCATAAAGGGGTGCTGGATCTTGTCAAATGCTTTCTCTGCGTCTATTGATATGATCATATGCTTTTTATCTTTTCTTTTGTTGATATGATGGATTATGTTGATTGATTTCCGAATGTTGAACCATCCTTGCATCCCTGGGATGAATCCTACTTGGTCATGGTGTATGATCTTTTTGATGAGTAGTTGGATTCTATTTGCTAGTAGTTTGTTGAGGATCTTTGCATCTGTGTTCATCAGGGATATCGGCCTGTAGTTCTCTTTCTTTGTGTTATCTCTGTCTGCTTTTGGTATCAGTGTGATATTTGCTTCATAGAAACTGTTCGGAAGTGTATTTGATATTTCAATTTCATGGAAAAGCTTAAAGAGGGTTGGGAGTAAGTCTTCTTTAAAGATTTGGAAGAATTCACTGGTGAATCCATCCGGGCCAGGGCTTTTGTGCTTGGGGAGACTTTTTATTACCATTTCAATTTCCTTGATGGTGATAGGTCTGTTCAGGTATTCCAGGTCTTCTTGGTTCAGCCTTGGGAGTCTGTAGGAGTCTAGGAATTTATCCATTTCCTCGAGGTTTTGATGTTCTGTGGCATAAAGCTTTTCAAAGTACTCCCTGAGGATCCTTTGAATTTCTGTAGTTTCTGTTGTAATGACCCCCTTTTCATTTCTGATTCGGTTTATTAGGGTTTTCTCTCTCCCTTTCTTTGTGAGTTTTGCTAGGGGCTTATCGATTTTGTTAATTTTCTCAAAGAACCAGCTCTTGGTTTCATTGATCTTTCGGATTGTTTTCTGGGTTTCCATCTCGTTAATCTCTGCTCTGAGTTTTATTATTTCCTTCCTCCTGTTAGGGTTGTGCTCCTTTTGTTGGTCCTTCTCCAAGTTCTTAAGCTGTGAGGTTAGTTTATTTATGTGGGCTCGCTCCTCCTTCCTGAGGAATGCTTGTAGAGCTATAAACTTTCCTCTTAAGACTGCTTTTGCTGTGTCCCATAGGTTTTGGTAACTCGTGTCCTTGTTTTCATTCGTTTCTAGGAATCTTTTGATTTCCTCTTTAATTTCCTGTCTAAGCCACTCGTTGTTTAATAGCGCACTGTTTAATTTCCATGTGTTTAATTTAGTTTTCTGTTTTTGTGTGTGATTTACTTCTAATTTCAGCGCATTATGGTCTGAGAAGATTGTTGATACAATCTCTATCTTCTTAATTTTTTGGAGGCATGTTTTGTGGCTCAGCATGTGGTCTATCTTAGAGAATGTTCCATGTACGCTTGAGAAGAATGTGTATTGAGCTTTTTGTGGATGAAGTGTCCTGTATATATCTACTAAGCCCCTTTCTTCCATTGTTTCCCTCAGATGAAGTATGTCCTTGCTAAGCTTGAGTCTGGTTGATCTATCAAGAGGTGACAAAGCGGTGTTGAGGTCTCCCACTAGTATTGTGTTGCTATCGATTTCTTTTTCCAAATCTATGAGTAGTTGTTTTAAGTACTTTGCTGGTCTCTCATTAGGTGCATATACATTTATTATTGTAAGTTCTTCCTGTTGTACAGATCCTTTGGTCAATAGGAAATGACCTTCACTGTCTCTTATGACCTTCTTCACTCTGAAATCGATGTGGTCTGATATTAGGATAGCTACCCCAGCTTTTTTCTGGGAGCTGTTTGCCTGTAGGATTGTTTTCCAGCCTTTGACTCTGAGTCTGTGTTTGCTTTGACTATTGAGATGTGTTTCTTGCAGGCAGCAGAATGTTGGGTTCAATTTTCTAATCCATCCTGCCACTCTATGTCTCTTAATTGGTGCGTTTAGCCCATTGACATTGAGAGAGATTATTGTTATGGGATTTTGTCCCATTGTTCTGTTGAAATTTGGTGTATTTGAGAGGTCTGTCTTGCCTTAAAGTAGCCCATTTAGTTGTACTCGTAACCATGGTTTTGAGTCTATGAAGTTCCTGAGCTGCTGTTTGTCCGTGAAACTGTGTGTTGTTCCTTCTATTATGAATGAGAGTCTCGCTGGGTAAAGTATTTTTGGAGAAGCATTTATTTCATTGAGTTTTTTCACTATGTCCCACCACTGTTTTCGGGCCCTGAGGGTTTCATCAGAAAAATCAGCAGTGAATTTTAAGGATGCTCCTTTGTAAGAGATTTCTTTCTTCGATCTTGCTGCTTTCAGAATTTTGTCTCTGTCTAAAGTTTTCGTCATTTTGATCAGGATGTGTCTTGGGGTATTTTTATTCGGATTTCTTCTAGCCGGTACCCTTCGGGCCTCCTGGATGTGGTCACAAGTTTTCTTCAGCTCTGGAAACGCTGTAGCAATGATTTCTTTGACAGTTTCTTCTTCGTCAAGGTTTTCTTCCCGTCCCTCTGGGACTCCAATAATTCTTATGTTACCCCTCTTGGCTTCATCACGATCTTCTCTTGCCATCTGTTCTCGAACTGTGAGTCTCTTTTCCATTTTCTGCTCTTTTCTGACAAGACTCTGAACTTGATCTTCGAGCTCACTGATTCTGTTCTCAGCCGCTGTTACTCTGCTGCTGAGGCCTTCCACTGAGGTTTTCAATTCGGCTACCAGGTTTTTCAGGTCCGACATTTCCGATTGCATTTTCCTCATTTCTGCCTTCAAATCCTCTTGTCTTTTATTGGCATTGGTTTCCATTGTTTCTTTTAGTTCCCTAAGCATCCTGAGTAGCTCCATTCTGAATTCCTTGTCAGAGAGGTTGTCTAACGCTATAGTACTGTTGGTGTCGTCTGGGCTAGCCTCGTGAATAAGAAAGTTTGGTGGGCTTTTGCGTTGCTTTACCATTGTGACCAGTGTGGTTTGGTCCTTCACACTCGCTGCTACTGTTCTAGTTGAGTGAGGAGAGGCTGCCAGGAGCCGTTCCGCTTTGTTGCTGGTAGATGCGCCTCTTTTACCTTTCTGAGTCTGACCTTCTTCTCAATCAGGCGTTATTCTTTGTTTTATAACTGACATTGAGTGAAACTTTTGGAGGCGTTACTATTTACTACTGAACTTGTATAGCTATTTTCCAACTGAACTTTTGTTGGAAATGGAGTAGGCGAGTGGGATTTTGTTGAATTGTAGTAGAAGAGGTGAGGAATTTTGTTTGGTATTAGGTAACAAATTGATGAAAAGGATGAAAGGATGCAGGTCCAAGTTGATTGAAGTGAGTGATATACCTGCGGCCTAGCGGCCGCCCGCCAGGAAGCAGGCCACGCCCACTTTTAGGCCACGCCCCATTCTTAGAGGCCACGCCCCTACACAATCCCAGGCCACTCCCTCCCAGGATCCTGGGATCCCCGCTGTCCTCCGGCTGCGCTCGCTGGGCGGCCCGCCGAGCGTCCGGGTTCAGGGGCGGGGCTCCGCTCGGGTCCTCCAACCCACCTGGATGGGAGGGGCCGGTGTGCTGCCGGGCGCGCTGCTCCGGATGGACGCGCGCTGGGCTTGGGGTCGCTGGGGGTCCGCGCTCCTCCCTCCTCCGGCTGCGCTCGCTGGGCGGCCCGCCGAGCGTCCGGGTTCAGGGGCGGGGCTCCGCTCGGGTCCTCCAACCCACCTGGATGGGAGGGGCCGGTGTGCTGCCGGGCGCGCTGCTCCGGATGGACGCACGCTGGGCTTGGGGTCGCTGGGGGTCCGCGCTCCTCCCTCCTCCGGCTGCGCTCGCTGGGCGGCCCGCCGAGCGTCCAGGTTCAGGGGCGGGGCTCCGCTCGGGTCCTCCAACCCACCTGGATGGGAGGGGCCGGTGTGCTGCCGGGCGCGCTGCTCCGGATGGACGCGCGCTGGGCTTGGGGTCGCTGGGGGTCCGCGCTCCTCCCTCCTCCGGCTGCGCTCGCTGGGCGGCCCGCCGAGCGTCCAGGTTCAGGGGCGGGGCTCCGCTCGGGTCCTCCAACCCACCTGGATGGGAGGGGCCGGTGTGCTGCCGGGCGCGCTGCTCCGGATGGACGCGCGCTGGGCTTGGGGTCGCTGGGGGTCCGCGCTCCTCCCTCCTCCGGCTGCGCTCGCTGGGCGGCCCGCCGAGCGTCCAGGTTCAGGGGCGGGGCTCCGCTCGGGTCCTCCAACCCACCTGGATGGGAGGGGCCGGTGTGCTGCCGGGCGCGCTGCTCCGGATGGACGCGCGCTGGGCTTGGGGTCGCTGGGGGTCCGCGCTCCTCCCTCCTCCGGCTGCGCTCGCTGGGCGGCCCGCCGAGCGTCCGGGTTCAGGGGCGGGGCTCCGCTCGGGTCCTCCAACCCACCTGGATGGGAGGGGCCGGTGTGCTGCCGGGCGCGCTGCTCCGGATGGACGCGCGCTGGGCTTGGGGTCGCTGGGGGTCCGCGCTCCTCCCTCCTCCGGCTGCGCTCGCTGGGCGGCCCGCCGAGCGTCCGGGTTCAGGGGCGGGGCTCCGCTCGGGTCCTCCAACCCACCTGGATGGGAGGGGCCGGTGTGCTGCCGGGCGCGCTGCTCCGGATGGACGCGCGCTGGGCTTGGGGTCGCTGGGGGTCCGCGCTCCTCCCTCCTCCGGCTGCGCTCGCTGGGCGGCCCGCCGAGCGTCCGGGTTCAGGGGCGGGGCTCCGCTCGGGTCCTCCAACCCACCTGGATGGGAGGGGCCGGTGTGCTGCCGGGCGCGCTGCTCCGGATGGACGCGCGCTGGGCTTGGGGTCGCTGGGGGTCCGCGCTCCTCCCTCCTCCGGCTGCGCTCGCTGGGCGGCCCGCCGAGCGTCCAGGTTCAGGGGCGGGGCTCCGCTCGGGTCCTCCAACCCACCTGGATGGGAGGGGCCGGTGTGCTGCCGGGCGCGCTGCTCCGGATGGACGCGCGCTGGGCTTGGGGTCGCTGGGGGTCCGCGCTCCTCCCTCCTCCGGCTGCGCTCACTGGGCGGCCCGCCGAGCGTCCAGGTTCAGGGGCGGGGCTCCGCTCGGGTCCTCCAACCCACCTGGATGGGAGGGGCCGGTGTGCTGCCGGGCGCGCTGCTCCGGATGGACGCGCGCTGGGCTTGGGGTCGCTGGGGGTCCGCGCTCCTCCCTCCTCCGGCTGCGCTCGCTGGGCGGCCCGCCGAGCGTCCGGGTTCAGGGGCGGGGCTCCGCTCGGGTCCTCCAACCCACCTGGATGGGAGGGGCCGGTGTGCTGCCGGGCGCGCTGCTCCGGATGGACGCGCGCTGGGCTTGGGGTCGCTGGGGGTCCGCGCTCCTCCCTCCTCCGGCTGCGCTCGCTGGGCGGCCCGCCGAGCGTCCGGGTTCAGGGGCGGGGCTCCGCTCGGGTCCTCCAACCCACCTGGATGGGAGGGGCCGGTGTGCTGCCGGGCGCGCTGCTCCGGATGGACGCGCGCTGGGCTTGGGGTCGCTGGGGGTCCGCGCTCCTCCTTCCTCCGGCTGCGCTCGCTGGGCGGCCCACCGAGCGTCCGGGTTCAGGGGCGGGGCTCCGCTCGGGTCCTCCAACCCACCTGGATGGGAGGGGCCGGTGTGCTGCCGGGCGCGCTGCTCCGGATGGACGCGCGCTGGGCTTGGGGTCGCTGGGGGTCCGCGCTCCTCCCTCCTCCGGCCGACAGTTTCATTTTACTTTGCAAGGTAGACTGCTGATTTTAAGTCTTAATACTATTTTCATTGTCAGTTCTCAATTACAAAATTTTCAGTTTGAAATTCTTTACTTTTGTAGCTTTTGCTATTTGCTTATATATATCAGAAAAGGCAGATGTATTTTACATTTTTCAATATTATTGACAAATAATCAGTTTACAAATTTGGAATTTTCAAATAACAATGTTTTTCTCAAACTATAGGATGGATAAATAACTGTCCCTCAATAACCACAAAAAATTACAAGAAGAATAGAAAACTTTGTAAATTAAGCTAGTTTTTAAACATTTATCAGTTATACAATTTGAGAATATATATGGGATCTTCATTTAAAAAAAACAAGGTAGTATTTAAAAACAAACATACTGTCCTCCCGTTGTTCATTGATTTGCTCAAGCAGGCCCAGTAACATCTCCATTTTGAGACTTGTTGTTACTGTGTTTGGCATATTGAATACATCATGGGTAGCTTGCCAGGCTTTGCGGTGTGGGCCAGATACTCTCGGTAGCTTGCTGGGCTCTCCGAGAGGAGCAGAGGAATCGAACCTGGCTTGGCTTTGTTGTTCACTAAATGATATTACAAGGGTGTTGAATGACATTGGGCTGTCCTTGCTCCTCCCACAGGGAGCTAAGGTTTATTGAGTTATTCCTACACAGTGCCCCTGAGGCACACCCAATTATATCAAGCACTAATAATCCTATATTGCTATTCTCTTTCCTTTATGTCATTAGCAAGGTCCTTTTTGTACAAACACAGGGAGACAGTTCATGCTATGCTTTTGTAACATGGGAGTTAATTGACTCCAAATAATATTTATTCCTGGGCATCTATTATATTTACCTGACTTAAGCCTCAATTGCCTTTACTTCCTAACACACCCAAAAGGAGGGTCCTGACAAAGGGAGTGGATGAACCCATGGCAAGCTGTAAGCTACCCTGGCATCAAAAGGGGACAAGCTGTTGTTATAACAATGTTCAACCCCACCTATGTGAACCCCCATCCTTCCTGATTTATATATAACTATGTGTAAGGGGGATGTAAGAACTAAATAACAACTAGGAATATAACAAAATAGAGGATTCTGAGGTCTACAAGGAGTGTAGGATGACGGAACTATGACAACTGGGACTACGACCAAAACTACTACAACAGTTGTGCTGTAAGAGGAGAGATCAGATCATGCTGGGGGAGGAGAGAGAAATAAACTATCACAAGTATGGGGCCCTGTTTCTCTGTTCCCTGGTCCTTCGTCCTTCTGTCGTCGTGGGCCCACCAGGGGAATGGTTCTCGGCCACCAATTGCTCAAGTCCCCCGAATCCCAATGCTTCCTCTGAAACTCATACAGGGGTATTATTTTTAGTTGTAAAGATAATCCATACTTAAGTATTTTTAAAAGAATTTTAATATTGAAGTACATAAAAAATATAACAATGTTTTGAATTACTTTCAAGATTGAACAGGAAGTGAATATATATACAAAACAAGGTTGACTGTGAGATGATATTTGCTATTTCAGGAATGAATACATATGGAACAGGTTTTTACTTAGTATATATTAGAAACACTTCATAATAGAACAAAATAGGGGAATGGAATGCTAGTTAATCCTTATTCTTTCTCGAAACCAATGAAGAGATATCTAACAATATAGTTTACTTGGCAAGATAAGTGTGATTTATTGACTATTTCCTACTGAAATACATGTTAGATTCCTTCTGCTTAAATTTTGTTATTTTTACTATTTTAATATCTTAGTTTTTAATTACTTCTGTAAATCATGTTAAGTATCAAGTTACATCTTAGGTATGAAATGCTTTCTTCTCTCATTTGACTTAATATTTTCAGTATGTTCTTATTCTTTCAGCAATTTGTTGTTTTCCACCTCACCTATCTTTTTTTCCTCGGTTAAATGTTTATTGGTAATGTTATCTGCATTTCTGAGGTTGAAACACACTCAATTTTCAGTTATGAGCTTCTGCATTGAGGTGATATTAAAATATTGAAAATTTCTTGGATGAAGAGAACTCAAAGGACTGAGTACATGCTTTGCATGCAGGAAGGCTGGGCATGAGCATTGCACGGTACCCCAAGCTACCACTAAGCACAGAGGCAGACCTGCCCCCCCCAAACAAACAAAATATAAACAAAAAAATTAACAAGTTAAACTTTTTCCATGAAACATATCTTTATATTATTAAACTTTTCAAACTTGATTTGCTTTTTAGTTTCATTTTAATAATCTCTCTTCTTTTACCTTTTATCTCATATATAATCTTTTTCCTCTGTCAAAAAAACAAGGTGCACATAGTATGAATTTCTTGTTGCATATATAAAACCCTTCTCAAAAATATGTTTTTGGATGCTTATAGCAGCTGTATACATGATTGCTAAAGTTTAGAAGAAACCAAGAATGCCCTTCAGTAGGTAAGTGGATAAACTATGGCACATTCTGACAATGAAGTATTATTTTGCATTAAAACTAAATGAGCTATAAAACCATGAAAACACCTGGAAAAGATTTAAATGCATATTACCAAGGGGAAAATATGAAAGGGTTATATTATATAATCCCAACTATCTGACATTTTGGAAAAGAAAAGACCATGGTGATACTTACAAAGATCAGGAATGTGGCTGAGCTCCAGAGCACAAATTGTGTACATATGAGGCCCTGGTTCATTACCCAGAACCAAGGAAGAAGAAAAGGTCAGTGGCTGGCATATGTGGAAAGATAACTGGGGCAATGATAAGAAGACAAAGAAGGTTTACTAAGGTGAAATACTCCACATTGAAACACAGTAATGCACAAATGGCACTATACATTTCTCCAAATCCATAGAATGCAGAAGATTGAATCATAATGCAATTTCTGTACTTTCAGTGATAATAATGTTCCAGCATAAATTCATCAATTATGATAAATGACCAGTCCAGAGGGGGAGATATGAATACAGAAATGGTGCATATTTGGGTGTAAATGGGAGCCTTAATAATGTCCACTTACTTTTACCACTCTGAAAGTAGTTAATCCCTTAAAATATGCTTTTCTCTTTCTCTTGAATATTGTGTGCTTGATTTCTTTACCAAAACTTTTCACAGAACTCTATTTCTTCTTCTTTCTAAAATGGCAAGACTTCCTATGTTTGGTTTCCCCACAAAACGAATTAAAGGGATTCTTTATAGGTGTCCTCATTTTCTACTTACATACTGTTACATACTCTTTTAAAGCTCAAATAGAAAATCCTGTTGCTAAGTGCACTGATAGAGTGTTAAGAGTATTGAGGGCACCAGTAATCCTAGCAAGTCAATTTCCCCTTTCTTCTGTTTTCTTCTTCTTTCTTGTTGACTATTTGTCTTTGCAGTGCCTCCAAGTTTGTGGCAGAGTTCAATGATACCCTACCTTCTTCTAAGCACACCAATCATCGTATTTGTTTAGGTTGCATTGACTTCATTCCAGACTACAAAACCTTCTACGCAGTATCAAGATTCCACTATCTTCCAGATCAACAGCTCTGTTGTACCATATACTGGAAATCACTGGACTGCTGAGTCAAATCACTGTGTCTTATTTAATCCAGCATTTTTCTACTCCTTTTGTCTTTTTATATTCTTGGAACCAGTGTCTCTACAATACAATTAGTTTTAGTTTTATACATGAAATGCAATAGGGCTTCCTGGTTAATATTTTATAGTTCACTATTCCAGGCCCGTGAAGGTTGATGTTCTCTAGGATATAAAATACATATTTCTTATGAGACAATACTTCTCTTAGGGCTGGTGATTTCTAAGAAGATTCTTCTTTATTTATGTCCCAGGCACTTAAGATGCCAGCAGAAAATAATTTAAAGATTTTTAAATTAGTGGCACTCTTATGACTCCATTATCAAGTTGTTGTTGCTGATGTGACAGATTTGCCCTTTATTTTTTGTTTTCTAGGTCTTTTGCTTAGAATGAAAGAGATACCACCCAACTCACAAGCTAGTTTATTTTTTCCAGAAAGCTTGATAAAACTTCAGATAAAATTGAGTGATCTGAAGAGCAGTGTGCTTTGTTCATCTTGTCTTAGATTTCCTAATGACCTGAAACAGTAAATATAAAGTTGCTGAATATGTATTTTATATTTTTATTATCTCAAAGTAGGAAAAATCTGAATAAATAACTGAACATAATGTCCAATTATTGTCAAGAGAAAATGATTTAAGGAGTAAACTAAAATATTCTTTATGTGAAAGAGATGTTCTCTAAAACTAAATTGTCTTGTAACCATAACATCTTATAGAAGGTTAACCCACTTAGCTACGCAGAGATGCATTTTTGCAACTTAATTAGTCCTGCAGAATTCATCAAGAAGTTACATTAAGTTAAAATTAAGACTCTCAAGGGTCCACTAATGAAATTTTTCTATGATAGGTGATTGGTAATACTGCTTTGACATTTTGCCCAGTTAAAGTTATTAGAGCAAAGCTCAATTGAAAATCGTGGGTCTTTGTTTTCCCATTTGTATAAGTGTTGTTTTCAGAGGAAAATATATACTCCTGACCATTTTATCTTTCACTTTTATCTACATGAAATTGGTATTAATATCTCTTAACTGTATTTTTTTTCATTTTCATTGAAGATGATTAATTATACTATCCACTCAATTCACTATCAAAGCTCATGGATTTTCCCTAGGCAGTAGTAAAAACCAAACCATAGTTTCATGCCAAAGAATTCTCTGTTGTCCAAGTACTATCAACATTGCTGTTGTAAGAAATAACATAGAAGGTTGCCAAAGGATAAGCAGCTCATGAATTCATTCTAATGCCCTAAATTTTATCCTTGCTTTTAGTTAGAACATAAAAAAAGGCACACTTAAGCTGCAATCTCTCCAATTCTCATTGAAGTACTTCTTTGAATTGCATTTTAGAAGTGTGCCATCACATTGCTCTAAGGGAAACAAATAATATTAAAAATAGCAATGATAACGCTGAGACAGATAACAGTTTCTGAAACTGGTTGTCCCTATAATCTTGCTCTATGACCTCTCTTTCCTCATCCAGTGAATATCAATATGTTCCATAAGCTCATAACAATGCCATCTCTTTGCTCTGATTTAAACTACTATTGCTAATCACCTGGGGAAATACAACCCCCCTGGCAAAAGAATATGATGACTGCAGGCACCACTTGCATCCCATCATGTAGTGTGCAGGTCTTTTCATTATGGATCTTGCTTTCTCTATCTCTCTGTTTGTCTCTCTGTTTCTCTCTTCCTGCCGTTCTCCTTTGCCATGAATCTTAAATGAAACTGCTTACTTAAACAAATCAAATACGATCACTCATATGCTGTAATTCTCCAATCTCTTTCCAACCCCAGCCAAATCCCTTCACATTCAGAATGGAAAAGGGGTTTTCCAGGTTCCAAAACAATTTTCAAGATATTAATGGTTCTATTCCCTCATTAGATTACTATGAATGCATACATGGGAGCGATAGCACACCGGTAGGGCGTTCGCCTTACACGCGGCCAACATGGCCGACCCGAGTTTGATTCTTCCGCCCCTCTCGGAGAGCCTGGCAAGCTACCAAGAGTATTCATATTCGATATGCCAAACACAGTAACAACAAAGTCTCCAATGGAGACGTTACTGGGCCCACTCAAATCAAATAGAAGAAGTCAAAAGATATTTTAGAAAAATACATTTCAGATAAGGGAAAACAGAAAATTAAAACAGACTTAATCATCAGTGACAAAAATCACAAACAGTAATCAAAAATCTCTCCAAAATAAAAAATCCAACATGATTTTACTAAAACTTACTATTAAGGGTAAAAGTAGATACCTATCATTCTTAAATTCTATCCCAAAATCCAAAGGGTTTCCAAATATATTTTATGAAACCAACATTACTTTGATTCCAAAAACAGACAAGAACATCACAAAAAAAGCAAACTATAAATAAAATATGATGAGCATGCATATTGGGTCTTGACCGTTGATGGGATTACATGGCGCCAGGGGCAGTTGGTGGGTGTGAGTGACCCCTGCCTACTGGAAGATGGAGGATCTGGGTGAAGGATGCTCAGCCCCGATCCAAGCAGGCTTGGAGATCTCAGCCCCAGGACCCGCATGCCTTTGTTCCTCTGCCGGTACCTTCATGCATGTGGAGAGTGGTCTCAGCATGGTTGTGGCTGGTTCTGGAGGTCTTTGGCTGCCGGGGCTCTGCTCGGGGCAGGGAGGGAAACTCAACCCGCCCCCCTCCAAGGGGCCCCAGCGAGGACAGCCGGGTGTGGGGGCAGGAGATTCTGTGCTGTTCTCTTCTGGGAGCTCGGTTTTATAGTCTCTGGGTCTTGGCCATTGATGGGATTACACGGCACAAGAGGCAGTTGGTGGGTGTAATCCCATCAACGGCCAAGAGATCTCCAAGCCTGCCAGATCGGGGCTGAGCATCCCCCACCCAGATCCTCCATCTTCCAGTAGGCAGGGATCACACCCACCAGCTGCTCCCCTTGCCCCCCCAACCCCCTCCCTCCCCCCCGCACCATGTAATCCCATCAACCCATCAACGGCCAAGACCCAGAGACTATAAAACCCAGCTCCCAGCTCCCGGAAGCTTGCAACCACGCGACATCTTACTATCTCGTTCTTACTTTGGACAACCTGGCAGGCTACCGAATGTAACCTGACCACACCGCAGATTCTGGCAAACACCCCATCGAGTACCCAATATGCCAAATACCAGTAACAATGATGGTTCTTATTCTCCTAACCCTGAAAGAGCCTTGAATATGGCACTTTTTAAAATTTCAGGGCTAGGACAAAGGAGACGTTACTGGTGCCTGCTCAAGGCAATCGACGAACAACAGGATGATTGTGATTGTGATCGTGAGCATGCATACACAAATCTTCAGTAAAATAATAGCAAATCGAATTCAACAACATGATAAGAGACTCATATACCATGATAAAATGGGATTCATTCCAGATGTGCAAGGTAATACAAATTATAAACACCCCATCAAACAAATTCCAAAAATGATTTGTCTATCTTGATAAAACGTTTGTGATAGGATTCAACATTCATTTATGATAAACTTTCAATGAAATAGATATAGAATAAATGTGCCTCAACATAGAAAACACAAAGTCAGTGACATACTCGATAGTAAAAAACTGAAGATTTCTCTGAAGATCAGGAAGAAGACAATGATGTCTATTATTTCAACTGTAACATAGTTTTTGAAATGACCAATTTCTGGTTTTTTGGGTGGGGAGGCTGGGCGCACCCAGCCATGCTCACAGCATTTGAATGGATCTGTGCTCAGGGATCACTTCTGGCTGGGCTCAGAATGCTACATGAAATGCCAGGGATTAAACCTGGGTTACCTACTTGTGATGCAAGTGCCCTGACGGCTGTTCTACTTATCTGGTTCCATTTTTTGCATTTTGAAGACAAAAAGCATCCACATTGGAAATAAAGTGTGAAATAATCACCATACATACAACATTATAATACACATAAAAATGTCAAATGTATTCATAAAAAATTGTTACAAATGATAAACAGAATAATATATGGATGATTACAACATTAATATACAAACCCAGAATTTTTTATATGTAAATAATAAACTAGCAGGAAGAGGAATCAGGAAAACAATGCCAATCACTGCTGCATAAAACCAAGTAAATATCCTGAGATAAATTTAACCAAGGAGATGAAATATTTTACAATAAGAGCTGGATATTCATGAAAGAAATGTAAAAAGACATAAAGAAATAAAAGTGATTTTTATATTTGTGGATTAGAATGATCAGTACCATCAAAACTACTATAATTCAGAAAAAAAGCTTCTTCACAGAAATAGAACAAAAAATAATGAAAGTTACTTAGAATTATAAAAGACCCTGACAGCAAAACAAAATTGTTAGAGAAACAAAATAAAATGTTGGTATTATGATCCCCACTTCCCATTATGGTAACAACATAGCATGATACTGGAATAAAACATATAAAAAACTTAATAGAACAGAATTCAGAATTAAGAAATATAACCATGCGTAGTCAGAAAGAAATTTATACAAGAAGTCAAGAAAATAGAAGGAATTTTGAAAAGTCTCCTCAATTATTGATATTGGGAAAATTTAACAGTCACATACAAAAGAATAAAATTAACCAAAATATAGACAAAAATTAATTTATAGTGCATTAAAGACTTAACTGTAAACTCTGAAAACATGAAATACATTTAAAAATAGGTGATATGCTTCTAACATTAGCCTTAAGAATGCCTTTGGGTATTTGCCTACAATGTCAAAGAACAAAACTAAAATAAAATAACAAACTAAAATGTTCTGCATAGGAAGACAAAACAAAAAGCTACTATCATCGAAATGAAAATGCACCCTGTTTAATGGGAGAGATATTTGATTTGCAAGTCATATATCTGAAAAGAGCTGATATTCAAAACAGAGAACTCATAAAACTCAAAAGTAAAAATCAAACAACCCAATTAAAAATTGGACAATGGATCTGAATAGAAAGTTCCTCAAAGAACATATGCAGATGTAGCTTAATAAGCACTTGAAAATAAATCTACCATCTCCTACTAATGGGAATGCAAGTCATACCAACAATAAGATATCATATGACACATTTGAACAGGATTAATATTCAAGAGTCAAGAGAGAATGAAGAGTGCTGAGGAGGAAGCAGAGAAAGGAAAACATTGTACAGAGTTGGTGTGAATAAAAATTGTATAGCAATTAAAACAAAACAGGATGTAGATGCCTCAAACAACTTTAAACATATAAATTCTAGACAATTCCATATAATTCAGACATTATCCCATTTCTGCATATTTATCAACAGAACATAACAAACCTTCAGAGTTATATGCACTCTCATATTCATCACAGCATTATTATAATAGCAAAGGGTTGAAAGCAACCTAAGAAGTCATGGTGATATTAAATAAAGAAGTACATAATAGAGTACCACTCAGCTATAAATATGTATAATACAGAATAAGTACCCATAGTATATAATGGAGCACTACTCAGCAATAAAAGGAAAAGTAAGTCATTTGCCACAACTTGGACAGACTTAAAGGGAATTATGTGTAGTGTAACAAGTAAGATGAAGAGGAGAAAAACATGGTTTCATTAATAAGTGAAGTATAGAGAAACAAAAACAACAAGCTAACCAAATAAAACAAAAATAAACTTGCACCGCTCAAGCAAATCGATGAACAATGGGAGGATAGTGCTACAGTGCTACAGTGCATTTTTAACTTGTAGATGTAATGAAACAAAAATAGACTATAAGATCAAATTAGAAACCAAAAAGGTATGAGGATAAAGTTAAGAAAAGAGTCAACTGTCTGGTGAAAGACAAAATTGGACATTCAGTGGTAAACACTCTTTGATAGGTAGAAATTTATTTATAATAATGTACATTTTAATCATATGCCATGTGTAATAAAATGATGTGGTAACCGCAATAAAAAAATTTTAAGAATCCTATACTAGGGGTCACTGTCACTGTCACTGTCCTCCCATTGTTCATCGATTTCCTCGAGCAAGCACCAGTAACATCTCCATTGTGAGACTAGTTGTTACTGTTTCTGGCATATAGAATATGTCACAAGTAGCTTGCCAGGCTTTGCCGTGCAGGAAAAATACTCGGTAGCTTGCCAGGCTCTCCAAGAGTGGTGGAGGAATTGAACCCAGGTCAGCCGGGTCAGTCACGAGCAAGGCAATCACCCTACTCGCTGTGCTATTCTACGTGTAAATAATTTAAATGCAGAAGGTCTAGCAATGAGTCCCCTTTATCATCTCTTTATCAGAAAAAAAAAAAAACATTACTTAAGACTCCAGATGCAAAATGGACTTTTCAAAGAAACAAATAGAAAACACCCCCAACCAAACTGTTCCCCAGTCTACTCCCCGTCTTTGATTATTCTATTTCCCCCTATTGTGGGCAGCATCACCCACTTAGAAAGACTGACCTAATGTATCATTCTGATATTAATTTGAAATTATACTTAACATTAGTTTAGCACATCTTTATTTTGATGATATTTTAGAGATGAACATCTTAAAAAGGAAGTACTTTTTGTTTAAATCATGGGAAATAATCCATAAGCTGTTGCTTTTTGGGTGTTATAGGTCGCATATCTATAATTTGAGAAATCACTGACATAATAATGAAAAGGTGCCTCAAATAATCAACAAATGATATATTATGATTCATGTCAGAATGACATCTAATCAGTACCTTTTAAAAACGGAAATTTTGATTTCATTTAAATTCAATGGCCACTTTTCTGAATGTTGCTGTTTTTAATATGCATCTACTGTGCTTATAATTACAAAATTAGTACACACAAATCAAGAACAAATGCATTGAATCATTATAGATATGGTAATCAAATATAAATACACATTGGTGTGCATAAATGCAGAACGAAAATCTTAAAAAGAACCTAAGAAAATCTGAACTAGAACATAAAATAAAAGATTGCTACAGAGCAATTCTCTTATTCCCATACTAATTTGCCAGAAGAGTTAATTCTGAAAATAAGTCTGGCAGTGGTCTGCACAGAATGCAACTGGAGAATTATACATCATTTAAAATATATGAAAAAGTGATTTTTCTAGACCTTATTACCACAGTGTTCTTAATCTTTTAAAATTCCTATCATTTGAAATAAATACTTCTCTTTAATGGGCATTTTTTTTTCTTTCTCCAGTGGAAGTTGTTCTTTAGTATTCCAAAGTGGCCATTCAAACCTTTTCAAAGTCTCTTGATTATACTATCCAACTTTCCACTGCACTACCACTATCACTACAAACAGGGAAATAGAAAGAAAAAGTCTAAACTAACTACAAATAACCACCAAAACATCCATAACCTTCAAGGAAATGTGCAATGCTCACATTTTTGGATTCAAACTCAATTCAGGACAACAAACAGCAGGGTTCTGGCTACTATGATAAAATAAAGACTGCTGGCATTGTCAAGTGTCTATCATCCAGGGAGGTTGCAGGCAGTGTTTACAGTTACAAATACATATTATTTAGCGCAGCACATTAATAGGGTAGATTTATAGTAATAGAAAATGTTGGTAAAACCACTAGCAAGATGTAGTTTGTAGAAGTAAACAAATTAACCAGAAGGAGCAGCTGGTAAAAGAAGTGTAGGCATGTGTGTATACATTTGGTTAAAATGCAATGTAGACTTCAAACTGTCTTCGTCCTTCTATATCCAGCCCAAGGCACTGAATTGAAACAGGATACTTTCAAATTTCATTGTCTGTCTGCTGCTGGAAATCAGGTGTAGTATATGTAAGACTTCTACTATTGCTATAATTCCACAAGCCTTCACAACAATCCCCTTGGCTAGAAAATGGAATGGTTGTTAAAAAAGTCTATGTTCCCATTGTCAGCTGTAGAAAAATGAGGAGAAAGAGATAGGGAGAGCCCTAGGACTCACAGACTTGCCTCAATCTAAATAGGCTTGCAAACTATTTTTGTGTCATATTTTGGAAATCACTATACACATGCACTGTAGAAAAATACTTCTGAAGTCTAAGCTGGATACAAGAAAGGCTCTTTCTTGGATTACATATTTTTAATTGTGTCTTCTTTCTGGCCTCTTAGCAAGTGGCATTTCAGTGATCAATGAAGCTCTAACATCTGTGCATCCTTATATATTACACTCAACAGCCATTCTACTCATCTGGAATTACATTACCGTCACCATCATTTTATATGTCTATAAAAACTAGTTTAATTCACTTTGAAACTGGGAAGTTACCTCAAATTTCCTTACCCTTTATTCTTAGTGAGACACCTTATGTTCCATTTTTTCCTTACCTCCTCGGATACTTTCAAAGGCCATTTCTCTTGTGATACACTTACCACTCAAAAGAGACTGGAATAGACACATTAAAGAAAAGACATTTAAGATGGTATACGTTAATAAATTGTTCTTAATAATTAGAGATACCAATTATGATTTATAGACATCTGAAAACATTCTATCTTGCATAATGATATTTTCTGTGAAATCTTTGGCATGAGTATAGTGCTTACAGTAGAGAGTAAACCCTATCTACCACTTCACTTGGTCTCAACTCCACAGTTTTCTTGTCAACGAGGCAGAAAGGGCATTTATTCAATGCTTATGAGGTATCTCCAATCACCTAGCACATTTCTTGGCACTGGAGACATAGCAATTAAATATACCTTCTGAGATGGGGGATGGATATCCTAGAGGTCAATCTGCAAATGTGGAAACACAGCAGTACCAAGATTTAAAGGTTGGTTCCAAGTAAGCCATAAATGTTTTACTGCATAAACAGTTCATTGTGAACTACAAGAAGAAATAAAATATTTTCTTTCTTACTAAATTCCCTTCCTGTAATTTCTGTAAAATCACTGTTCATCTCATTGCCATTTAGAATTGCTTTTAGTATTTCCAAGATCAATACAGTTCAATTTTAAACACTCACACATTTGAAAATATCTCCCTTCTCCTAGTTAAAGCCTAGACTAAACAGCCCCATAACAATTGGTACTACATTAATCTATGTTTTTCCCACCACTGGCTCATCTAAGTTTTCCCCCATCACTCTCATCTAAAATGTAGTCCCAAGACTGATGTAAAAATAAACATATGAAGAAAAGTCTCATTTGACTGGTATCACTTGATCACTTGATATCCCGATACTCATCAATTTGTTCGAGTGGGCGCCAGTAACACTCCTGTCATGTGCTATTATAGCCCAATGGTGTCTGCTCACTGCAGGAAAACAAAGAGCCTTAAACTGTTTTTTCAGGGTCTTGACAAAGAAGTCTTACCATCTCGTGGGCGGGCAGCCACGCATTCTTTTGACGTTATGTGGAATCCAACCGGTAGCAGCTCTAGTCCAGCGGTCATTTCCAAATTGCATTACGTGTCCAGCCCATCTGATTTTCGACGCCTTGGCAAATGAGACAACGTCCCTGATTCATCGACAGAGGTCAGAACTCTGGATTCCTTCCCTCGCTTGAGTCAAGAGTGATATTCCATGCATAGCTCTTTTGATTCTTCTTTGGGAGACCCGAGTAGTGTTCTCGTCCTGTTTTCATAGGGCCCAGGTCTATGAGGCGTATGTTAATGCAGGAAGAACAGTGGAGTCGAAGAGATGTGCCCAGAGCCAGAGGTTCTTCTTCCTCTTAGCCAGTTCTTCGATACTCTTAAAAGTGTTCCACACTGCTGTCTTCCTTCTGTGCAGCTCAGGTTCCAGGTAGTTGACTGGTATAGGCATTATTTATTATTGCTGCCCTCTAGAGTATGATGTTCAAATGCTGCTTTTCTCTTATGGGATGATTTAAAGGGACGTTCAAATGCCCATTTCTGGATGTCTTAGAATTGCAATTCTTTGACCTGTTAGTCTCATTTGACTAATATTCTTGAGTCTTTACTCAGCTAACACCATATAAAGAAAAACTTAGTAAATCCCCCAGAGGTGAACCACTGCAGGACTCTCAACTGGTGTGTACATCTCAAGATGGCCTGACACCCTTCTCTAAAATTCACATCAGGCTCACAGGAAGATGTGCCTTTTCCAAACTACAGAAGTAGAGCCCATTCCCAAGCAGTGCTCTCAGTTGTCAAAAATAACCCTG
The DNA here is from genome assembly GCF_029834395.1 of Sorex fumeus. NCBI lineage: Eukaryota > Metazoa > Chordata > Mammalia > Eulipotyphla > Soricidae > Sorex > Sorex fumeus. Next base: position 20,433,328 of record NW_026606066.1, on the reverse strand, counting down.
TCTAACTACTCACCACTGGCCTTTATTTTTTAGAGAAATACACCATAAACTCATCCCCTAATCCCCAGAAAACTCAAGGGAAGCAAGACAGATTCCTTTGAAACTCTCATTAAGCATCAAGCATAAAAGAATCATTTTCCCTTGAATCTTCAACGGAGAATAGCATAGCTTTTCACCTTCCATGTTTCTGAAGAAATTCTGTTTATTACATTTCATTAACCTAGTGGCCAAAAGAACATTGTATTTTTCATAATTCTGGAAGCATGGACCTCCAAATGAAGGTTCCAGAAGATTCATAACTTGGTGCAGATTCTCTTCTGGACTAGCAGATGGCTGTGCTCTTACTATATATTCACACATAGGAACATAACATTCTTTTTCATCTCATCTTGCAATGACACTGACCACAATTTTCCAACTCTGTGACATCATTTTCTTCCAGAGCCTCCATCTCCAAACACCATCACACTATGTACAAAGATTTAAATGTAGAAATAGAGAGGTTGAGTTGTGTGGAGAGAAGGCAAAATTCAGTTCATAGCAGAGGCTGATGAACCAACACCTATCCAAGCATCTTCTGGCTGTCCGCTCTGAAGAAGCACATGTCCAATTTGGAAACTCCTTCTTTTGTGGGAATATTTAGAATAATTCTCAGTTTTGTGAATTCCATGCTCAGGATCACTCCTAGTTATTTTCAGGACTATGTATGCTGTGCTGGGGATGGATATGTGCCAGGCTATGTACAAGGGCCTTAACTCTCACACAAGCTCTCTTGCCCCTAAGTAATTTTTAAATCTTCAAGAGATAGATCCCTTTTAACTTTTGGAGATACTTAAGTTTGTTCTACAGCAGGGGTGGAAATCCTCTTTTCTGCCAACAGCCATCTGGATATTTGTAACATCATTCACGTATCATAAAATACAAGAACACAGGCAGCAGGAAGCTGGCAAAAAGCATATGTGTCTCTCCTATCTGAAACAGGACCAAGCCTCATGATTGTGTGGGCCTTATGCAGACCTCAGGCTGGACATTCTCCACCCTGAATGAGACTTCACTTTGGAGTTACACATAGAAGATAGGGTGGGCCAAGGGGAGTATAAATTTCCTGGAACTAATCCTATAGGAGGCACCACACCAAGATGCATCTACTGGTGATTTAAATCCTTGTGACAAAACCAAAAGGGAAAAAATATGTATGATACAATAGAACAATTCTTATTATATTCTCTTCATTATAATGTCACATGATACAGTATTGTTGAAACTGGGTGGAAAAGAACACGATTATACTCACTGATTTTCAAACAATAAAGCCTATGGGACTGATTCTAACTAAAGAGCCGAAAGTCACTGGAAATGGCAGTACAGCTGTAATTATGGATTTCCAGAACTGAAGATATTATCAGGTACATTAGACCATATTAGATATTATTTTTAATTCATCATTCTTAGAATATAAATGTAAACAAAGGCATTCTGTCCTAACTTCTCTTTAAAGAACATCCCAGCTGATTTATCTCCTATCATTCTTTCATTCATCTTAAATTCTTAGAGTACTTGTTAATGCAAAACTTGTCAATTTAATGATATATTTTATCACCTCTAACATAACAACTACTTAGAGATAGGGACATGCCTCACACATTTTATATATTTTTCACAGTGTCTGGAGCAGTGGCAGATGAATAGAAGGCATCTGATAAATACTTGTTTATAAGTAGCACTGTAGCACTGTCCTCCGATTGTTCATCAATTTGCTCGAGTGGCACCAGTAAGGTCTCCATTGTGAGACTTGTTACTATTTTTGGCATATTGGATATGCCACAGGGAGCTTGCTAGGCTCTGCTGTGCAGGCGGGATACTCTCGGTAGCTTGCTGGGCTCTCTGAGAGGGACAGAGGAATCGTACCTGGGTCAGCAGCGTGCAACGCAAACACCCTACTGGCTGTGCTATCACTCCAGCCTAATAGCACAGCATTTTGTTTGTTTGTTTGTTTTTCTTTTTGGGTCACACCCAGCGATGCACAGGGGTTATTCCTGGCTCTGCACTCAGGAGATACTCCTGGCGGTGCTCAGGGGTCCATACAGGATGCTGGGAATCGAGTCCGAATGGGCCGCATGCAAGGCAAATGCCCTATGCGCTATCTCTCCAGCTCCCAATAACACATCATTTTTAAGTAGTAAGAATAATACCAATAATTCATAGAAAGGGAGAAAAATTTAACAAATGTATTTTAGGATTGTGCTGAGACACTAAGAGCTTTACTTGGGTAAGATACTCCACATTTTTAGTAATACTTAATCACTATTATTATCTTGTTTTGTTTTGCTTGTTTTAGGGGCCAGACCCAGTGGTGCTCAAGTCTTAATACTGGCTCTGTGCTAGGGGATCATTCTGAGGAAACTTGGGGTTAACATTTAGGATTCCAAGGATCAAATCTGGATTGGCTGCATGCAAAGCAAATGCCCTACTCATTATCTTTCCAACCCATATAATCATTTTAATTGTCTTTTTGAATAATCTAGAGCCTGGCAAGCTACCGAGACTATTCGATATGCCAGACACAGTAACAACAAAAGTCTCCAATGGAGACGTTACTGGGCCCGCTCGAGCAAATCGACGATCAACGGGAGGGCCTTTACCTTTACCTTTTATTTAAACATATTAGCTCACCACTACATTAAAATCTTGGGCCCCATCATTAGTTGTCTAATAAAACTATGAATTGTCCTTTTATTTAAATATATATTCCTTAGCTGGTGTCAAGTTGTTTCATCATTTTTTTTCCATTTTATTGTAGTTTCCTAAGTCAAAGAAATGGTGGCAAGAACATTGGAGTGGGAGCTGTCAGCTCTGAGGGCCAGCAGCATGATAAAAACAAATATTTAAAAAATTTCTAAATTTCAGTTTAAAATTCCATTTTGAAATCTTAGACTGAATATACATTTTGAAGTAATCAAAAACTGCCACATGGTGGAAGGCCAAAAGAGAAACAAACTGTACACAAACTTTATCCAAGTAAATATTAAATTAGGGACAAAATTTGCCATTTTCAAAATTTAAACCCCTCTAGACAAGAACTGCATGCTGAAAGGAGGTAAAGGGACATACATGATAATCTTTCAATACCAGTATTGCAAACCACAATGCCCAAAATGAGAGAGAGAGAGAGAGAGAGAGAGAGAGAGAGAGAGGAGTATCTGCCATAAAGGAAGACTAGAGGGTGGGTGGTGGCGGGTGGCAAGAGGGAAAATTACACTGTTTAAGGGAGGGGTGTTGGAACATTGTGTGACTGAGATCCAATCATAAAAATCTTTGTAACTGTGTATATCAGGGTAGCACTGCAGCACTGTCCTCCCATGGTTCATCAATTTGCTTGAGCAGGCCCAGTAACATCTCCATTGTGATACTTGTTGTTACTGTGTTTGGCATATTAAATACGTCTCGGGTAGCTTACCAGGCTTTGCCATGCTGGCGAGATACTCTCGGTAGCTTGCCAGACTCTCCAAAAGGGGCGGAGGAATCGAATCCATTTCAGCCTAGACGGCCACGTGCAAGGCAAACGCCCTGCCGCTGTGCTATCGCTACAGCCATTTATTAAAAAAAAATTAAAATTAAACGAAAAATACCTTGTAAACTACACAACATAATGGAACCTAACCTTAGGAACTACTTTTGAGATACGTTGAACTGATTATGTCATGAAATTCATATTGTACAACTGCTGAATGAGGAACTGTATAGTGCTCATTATAGCATATGACTCACCACTGCAAAAGGAAAACTGCTTTGCTTTGTTTTATGTTGTTCTGTTTTGTTTTCCCCCAAAGAGCTTAGTATTTTCTTGAGAATTTTTTCAAGAACAGGAACTATGGCAGTTTGTGATTCACTGGAATTAACAAATTAAGTAAAATTATAAAGCACTACCCATTTTGATTCACTGCAATTCCTCTGGTCTTAATCGTGGGCTTCAGAGTCCTGGACATTTCTGGGAAAATCCTAAATAATACTAGTTTTTCTTTAATTACTGTTTAAAAGAGGATAAAAGTTGATTTGGCAACTAACTTACCATATAAATCTTGCTGAGTGATGCAACCACTCTGAGAAGCAAATTTTAATCCACAGAACATAATATATGATTGAGTTGTAGCAAAATCAAGTGTAATAACCCATGTGACACATGTAATATACACTTAGTCAACAGGAATTTCTTTCTCACTTGAAAAACATTAAATATTTATTACTTTGAAAAATGTGTTAAAAATTGAAAAGTGTTAGATAACCTTAATGGGAATACAACTCTTATACCTCATACCAATGACTACTTAGATTGTTACTATAATTCTGGAAGATTGTGTGAGCCTGGTAAAAGACGAAGGCATAAATCCTTATACTATAATTGTTTTTGTGGCATTAGAAGGAACTGATGACAGAGGATTCTGTTTTCAGTAGGCATTGCACTAGGTTTGGAAGAGTACGCATTTTTTTCAAAAATATAACAAACCTTTAAAATAAGATTTTTTTTGAGACTCCAGAGTTCATAAAACTGACTTTGATGGAAAAAGCCTCCTTTATTTGTTGTGCTGCTGTCTACTTAAATAAGTCTGTTGTAACTTATTACATATATTATAGAAACCACAGAAGGGAGTGGGAACAAATGGTTAATTATGAACCTCTTTAGGAGAAAAGTAACACAAAGCAAACAAAAATCACTTCCATAGAGTGAACATTATAATCTAATTCATCACTTCTACCTTAAAACAAGACATAACTAGCAACAAAAGTTTTTGCATATCAGAGTGGTTACATATCTTAGTCAAAAATTTCATGGTAAGTCAATTGCGACATCAAGATTTTAGCTCATGTCTTCTTGATTCAAAATTAACACTCCTTCTGTTCACTGTGTTCTCTATGAAGTAGTAAATAGTGGTATTTATGATTTTCTTGTAAAATTACAGGAATCATTGACTCAAATTAGGCAAAAAGATATGGTCTTAATTATTTTCATTATTTACATAGAAAGCAAGATTGTTATTTGAAAACTTGAATGTCATCTTTTTTCTTCAGTGCCCTTATTTTGTAAATACATTTTAAGTTTAACTAACATAATGGAGATTTAGAAAATTAATTTCTAGAGATAATTTTAAATATTTCATGGTAGAAGTATTTTAAAATATGGACAGCAGAAATACAGATTCATCAAATTTAAATATCTACTATCCATCAAAGTTAGATATTTGCATTGCATAATAAGAGCCAGAATGAATAAAACTTTTAGACTTACATTTTTTTCTTTTGGAAATTTATTCACCAAGATTTGCAAAGCATTGGAAAACAGGCATCCAATCTTCAAACTCCAATCCTAGCATCAGTGCCATCATTCCTCCACCAATAACCCAAACAAACAAACAAACAAACACTGTCCTCCCGTTGTTCATCGACTTGTTCTAGTGGGCCCAGTAACATCTCCATTGCAAGACTTGTTACTATGTTTGGCATATCAAATACATGTCACAGGTAGCCTGTCAGGCTTTGCCGTGTGGGCGAGATACTCTTGGTAGCTTTCTGGGCTCTCCAAGAGGGGTGGAGAAATCGAACCCGGCTCAGCCAGGCTGGCTGAACACAAGGCAAATACCCTACCACTGTGCTATCAAATGAGAAAAACTTTTTAATTTTAAAATTTAATAGGTGTCACTGGCTACTCAACAAGCTGCTTAAGTCATGACCGCAGGGATGCAGAAACAAATCTCATAACCCAACGGCTTTTGCCAGAAAAGTGCCTGGACTCTGCATTAGGTTACTAGCCCCGAGCCTCCCCAGGTGGGAAAAGGTGCCAATCCACCACCTGTTCCCCCTGGCGGCTCGGAGTCTGCCATCTTCCAGAGGCCAATTGACAGCCAGGTAGGGACCCACAGTGACAAGACATGTGCGGCCTCATAGGATGGGGTTGGAGCCGGACCTTTCTTCCCCGGCCCCAATGAGTCCCCGAGTCAACGCCTATGAACAGGCCCTCTGGCTACTCAAAAAGCTGCTTAAGTCATGATCCCAGAGATTCAGAAACAAATCTCAGAACCCAGCGGTTTTTGGCAGAAATCCCTCCAGATTTAATTATTAATATTTCAGAATTCCAAAATCATATGCTATTAATAATCAGCAACAGAAAACAAATTGTCCAATGTTGTCTTTTTGGCAGATCTGAGTGTAGGGGTAAAGTACCAAATAATAATGGTGAGTCTAGTGTTGAAATATTGAATGTAATCAAAGCAGAGAGAGAGTAATGTGGAAATCATCTGCCACACTGGTTGGGGGAGGCTATGGGATGAGGGGTACACAGGGGTTTTTGGTGGTATAGAATGTGCACTGGTGAAGAAACAGGTGTTTCATCATTATATGACAGAGACTTAAACCCAAATACTTTGTAACTGCTCTCACGGTGATTTAATAAATAAATTTATAATAAAAAAGTTTATAGGTATCTCATGACAGCAATGCTAAGGATGCTGGGGATTAAACTTGGGGCCCCTAGTTACCCTCACTGTGTGCTGACATGCAGCAGAGCCTGGACCCTGGGCTCTCTCTGCAGTTTCATCTAGTGGTGCTCATGGTCGACACCAAAACCATTCCTCCCATCACCAGCCCACTCCCACCACCAGGTTGGGAGCATGCAGATACAGGTATCAAAAACAGGGCCTTCTCTTTGAACCTGATCTGCAGTTGGTGAATAAAAGTTTTATTAGCTACCATTAGAACACACCAAAAAAATTCATTTCAAATTCTTATTATTGTCACCAATCCCAAAGTCAATTTATTACACAGAGTGCAATAATCTATTATGTGCTAAAACTAAGATTTAATAAAGATGAGGCGAGAAAAGTGAGAAATCAACAGATGCATAACACTTTGGTATTAGTGCCAGCTCTCGTTCATTTCTTTCATCAAAATTACACTCTAACTGTAACGGTTTCTTGTTTCCATCAGTAAATATTGATAAGATGGGGGGATGTGATACGGTTTTTCTGCTTATTTTTTTATTGATAGATAAAACTATATTTTAATCTTTGGTTTTGGAGATACACCATGCACTCTTCAGGGCTAACTCCTGACTCTGTATTCAGAGTTCAATATTGTTAGTGCTCAGAGGACTATATGTGATAATAGCCATCAACAGATATCAACCCAACTGCAAGTTAAGCCTTACCTGGTATATTATCTTTCCAATCCCCTATTAAATTACTGATGATATATTGATTTATTTGGGGTCATATCTGGAGGTGCTCAGGGCTTACTCTTCCCTCTGCACTCAATGATCTCTCCTGGTGGTAGTCAGGGAAACATGTGGGGTCCTGGGGATCAAGCCCAGGTTAGTGACATGCAAGAAAAATGTCTTGCCCATTGCACTATCACTCAGACCCCAAAAGATGTTTGTTTCTCAAATAAAACATGATAAGTAAAGCATTTTAACTGTCTATAATTTTAGGTTTTCTAGGTTTATTTAATTTTTAAAATCATTTTCAAAAGTTTGGAATAATTATTATTATGCTTGGAAAATCCTGAGCATGGTTAAGGAAATATAGCAGATTGATTCTTTAGACATTCCAATGATAAGTTTTATACCTAAAGCTCTTCAACCATTCAGAGAACCACTCCTAGCTGTACAGGTGCCACAATAAATACCTAAATTTAAATGGTATTAGTAATGCAGCAAGATAGAGAAATACACTGAGATCTAAAAGAGATGTGCCTTTATGCCTTTTTTAAAGGCCTATAGATTAAACTTTTGACTTGAAGTGTTTTTATCAGCTGCCAATAAGAAATAGATTTCATACTTCTTTAACACATACACCAATTTTTATTTATTTATTTATTTATTTTTGCTTTTGGGGTCATACCCGGCGATGCACAGGGGTTATTCCTGGCTCATGCACTCAGGAATTACTCCTGGCGGTGCTCGGGGGACCATATGGGATGCTGGGAATCGAACCCAGGTTGGCTGCATGCAAGACAAACACCCGCTGTACTATCACTCCAGTCCCCATACATCAATATTTAATCAAACATTACTTTGCTCAACTACTGAAATATTTGTCTTTTACTAGCTGAGAATAATAGTGGTCCCTTTTTTCACTGGATCTCACCAAAATGGTTGTTTCTTTTTGATATAGCATAATTTCATTAGAGTTGAGTGAAGTAACATCCCTTGTTTTGATTTGCATTTTCTTGATAAGTTATCACTGACACATTTTTATATACCTACTGACCATTTGTATATCTTCTTTGAGAATGTTTTGTTCGGCTCTTCTACAAATTTTGTATTGTAATTTGGGGGTGCAATATTTGGGAGTTATTAAGAAGCAGGACTTAGGGGGGCCAAGACAATAGATAGTATGAAGGACAGGGCATTTGCCTTGCATGCAACTGATCTGGGTCTGATTCCTGGCACCCTGTATGGTTCCCCAAGCCAGCCAGGAGTGCAGACTGTAGAGTCAGGAGTAGTGTCTACATTCCAACTAGTGAGGCTGCAAAACAAACAAAAAAAGCAGGATTTACTGTAGTGAGGTGGGACAGAATGGTGAGAGTTCGGATGGGGAGTTGAGATTGGGGATGGAGCAGCACTGAGGTTCTCAGAAGCACAGAGTCCATCATTTGTCCATAGACCCATGATGCAGGATATGTCTGATCCACAGCCATCTAGGAAGAGCTGCTTTTTCAGCCACCTGATAATGAGATTGTTTATTTCTCTGTTGTAGAGTTTTGTGATATATATATGTGTATATATACATATATATCATGGATGTTATCCCTTTGTCAGATGTATCATAAGCAAATATTTTCTCCCATTAAGCTCTCTATCTTTATATTTTAGTTGTCCTTTCTTTGACATCATAGAAACTTTTTAGTTTTATGTAACCATATTTATCTATTTTTGTTTTAGTTTTCTTTACCAATAGAGTCAAATCACTTCTGACACTTTAAAGTCAATGACATGGAAAGTTCTGCCAATATATTCCTTGATTTTTCTATTGATCTTAGTCTCTAAGATTCAAGTATTTAATCCATAGTGAATTAAGTCTTGTGCATGGTGTGAGATAGGGATCCCATTTAACTGTCTGTCATGAAGGTAACCAGTTTCCCCACCAGCATTTGTTGAAGAGGCATCTAAGTGTTATGAGAGTTATGACATGAGTGTTACAACATCTGAGTGTTCTGGAGAATCAATTTATCTCAATTGTCTGTTCCATTAGTCTGAGAGTCAGTTTTATTTAGGTATATATTTTTAATTACTTCAATTTTATAGTGTAGTTTTATGTCAGGGAACACACCCACTAACATCTCCTTTCTTCTCACAATTGCTTTGGCTATTCAGGGAGTTTTATGATACCATACAAATTTAAGTCCCTGAAGAATCTGATAAGATTTTGACAGAAATTGCACTGAATCTAAATAATATTTTGGGTAGGCTGGTAATTCTATTCACATTAATCCTTACAATTCATAAACACTGGATTATTTTTCTATTTCACCTAATGATGTTATTTGGAGAATGAAAATTTATAGTTATAATGGAACTATCTTACTTTTCATATTGTTATTTTTCTTCTCTCTATGATTTGTGCTTTTTATATGCAATTAAGTAATCTTTGCCAACATCATCTCTGAAAAATATTTTTATCAAAGTATTTTCACCTTGAATTTATTCCCATTCTGCACCACTTTTCACATATAGCGTAGGGATGAATTTTAGACCACTTTTTACAAAAATAAACAGAAGTTGTACCATAGCTTTGTACTATTTTCAATTTTGAAAACAATAACATATTGTTCATCAATATTAACTATTTAAGAGTGACTAAACCTATACATCATCACATAATTCAGTGTTTTCTCCTAGTTGGATTCAGGGATCATAAGGTGTGTCAGGGATCAAAACTGGATCAGCTGCATACAAGATAAGTGCATTACCTGAGGTATTATTTCTAACCCCCCTCTCTATCAGGTGCTCTTTAACCTACCATAATTGTTAAAATTGTAAAATATCTCTTTGTCAGTTCTCATGAGCCATTCCACATATTTTTGAACCATGGGGCTGGAGCGATAGCCCAGCAGTAGGACACTTGCCTTGCGCGCAGCCAGCCTGGCCGAGCCTGGTTCGATTCCTCCACCCCTCTTGGACAGCCAGGCAAGCTACCAAGAGTACCTTGTCCACATGGCAAAGCCTGGCAAGCTACCTGTGACGTATTCAATATGCCAAACACAGTAACAACAAGTCTCAAAATGAAGACGTTCCTGGGCCCGCTCGAGCAAAATCGATGAACAACGGGAGGACAGTGTGTTCACTGTGTGACAGTGTCTCTGCTAAGATCTTTCATTTCAGTTTACTAATCCTTCTGTGAATATTTTTATGCTATTTTTCTAAAAGGTATGAAATCATATTGGGTGCCCATTTTATTTCTTTTCATTTTAATAGGAGTCACACACCACCACTGTGCTCCACTCAGCAATTTGGTCCTTAAATCATACCTAGAAGTGCCAGGGACAAGATGCTGGGGATTAGTTGAACCTAAAGCCCATGTGCTTTGCTATTTGAATTATCTTCTAGACTTTGGGCATCCACTTAAAATAATCGCTTACAGTTATTATAGTTATATTAAAACTTAACAAAAGAGATATTTTCTGAAATGTCATCTACTCTTGAAAAAGAGTTGCTTCATTTTTTCGAACTGTTTCCATACTTTTTCTCTTTCTTCCTCAGTTTTGTTCCATCCATGCTCTCTTTATTTATTCATATTTACATGCTTCTTTTCAATCACTAAGAATCGTTCTTATTCAATCACTGCTTTAAAATATTATTTGGCAGTCTGAATATGCTTTAAAATTTTTCTGGCAAGTGAGGGAGCCATATTTGGTTATATCTTAGCTCCTGGCCACTTTTATTACTGTTTACCAGTAAGATTCTCCCAAGCCATAGAGGCCATGTAGTTTGGGAGATTTACCATGAATCCCATATGCAAATCATGCTCTAAACCCTTTGAGCTACCTCCTCAGCTAATCCTAAAATTTTAGTTCTTAGAAATCATTAGGGTTCTCCTAGGTATGTCTTGATAATGTCAGAATTGTTTATTTCATGATTCTCTATGAAAGTTCTAATCATGACCAAAAGCAATATAGGGCTTAAAGTAAGATAAAAATCAAATAATAAAATTATAATTTTGCTTTATATTTTGACATAAAGCTAGTATTACAAATATAATAATTAATTCTACAGTTGCAAAAGTACATGCAAAAATATTCCTCAGAGAAATAAAGCGATTGGAAGAGAGCAACATAGAACATTCTGATCCTGTGTAGGTTGTCTTCACTGGGGCAACTCCAAGGGGGGCAGGTTGAGTTTCCCTCCTGGCCCCAATAGAGTCCCAGGAGGCAAAAACCTTCAGAACTCAATCATAGCCATGCTTACGACTGCTCTCCACAGTCTCGGACAAGTTTTACCCATGAGGGAATCTGCAGAAAAATCCAGGTATGCAGGACCAATGACTGAAATCTCCAAGCTCGCTCAGAACAGAAATGGGCCTCCTCCCTCCATCTCCAAAGTAGCTTGGCAGTCACACCCACAAACTGTCCCTGGTGCCATATAACATTATGATCAAGATCCAGAGACTCAGAAATAAAGCTCTCAGAAGACAGCAACATAGGCCTCACTCATGAGTGAATCTGCTCTATAATCATATTCTAAACTTTAGAATTACTGGAGCAACATCTCATACTCTACAACACTGTTGTAACAAGAATAACATACAACATTTTATTGGCTTTAACAAACATGTTAAAAGTCTCTTATATAAGGGCTTGGTGGGTCTAGGATGAAATACAATAATCTTCACACACTTTCTCTAAGAAAACTTTATTGGAGAATTTTTAGTGGATTATTCATAACAAGCAATATCAAATTAATGGTTTCAGTTCTGCTTTGGGTGGCGTGTTTTTGGATTTGGAGTGGAGCCAATCAAAATATGGTGGTGGGAAGTTGCAATGGTGGTGGGATTGGTGTTTGAATATTAAATGTAATGAATTATTGTGAACAACTTTATAAAAAATAAAAGTAAATTTAAAAATGCTCGAGTTGATCATCGATTTGCTCGAGTGGGCCCAGTAACGTCTCCATTGGAGACTTTGTAGTTACTGTGTCTGGCATATCGAATACTCTCGGTAGTTTGCCGGGCTCTCCGAGAGGGGCGGAGGAATCGAACTCTGGTCGGCCATGTTGGCTGCATGCAAGGCAAACGCCCTACCCGCTGTGCTATCGCTCCAGACACAGTAACAACAAAATCTCCAATGGAGACGTTACTGGGCCCGCTCGAGCAAATCGACGATCAACGGGAGGGCCTTTACCTTTTACCTTTTTTAAAATTTTCCTCAGTATGGTAATATAACATTCTTTATTGTTTGTTTTTGGGTCACAGCCAGCAGTGCTCAGGGGTTACTACTGGCTCTGCACTTAGGAATTACTGCTGGCGGTGCTTGGGGGACAAGATGGGATACCCGAGATTGAACCTGGGTCGGCTAGATGCAAGGCAAATGCCCTACTGGCTGTATCATAACTCAAGCCCCAAGAACATACCATTTTATTGTTACCTAATGTAGGTTTTAACAAGAATTTGCAAATTATTTTAATATAAGGAGTAATACAATTCTAGCTTCTGATTTTTTTTGTTGTTGTTGCTGCTATTGTTGTTTTGTTTTTAAGCCACATCTACCTCTAATTAGGACATACTCCTGGCTTTGTGCCCATCAATCACTTCTGAGGGCTAAGGGAACAATATAAGGAACCAGAAATTGAACCGGATTGGTCAAGGTAAAAAACAAGTTAATTACCTTCTTTATTATTTCTCCACCTGACTTTTTACATTATTATAAAATCACAAGACCCCAGGAAATTGAGCACATTAAATGTTTTTAATGATTATTATAAAAATAGTACTATAAAAATAACTATTGCACTCGGACAGTTAACATTAATAATCCTCAAAAATTCAATAACCTACAAACATTCCAAATGTAATAAATAGAATATACTCAGACTCGCTAAAGACATCATAAAAATACTCTTTTTGTTTGTTTTACTTTGGGGAGACACCCATGGTACTAAAGGCTTACACCTAGATCTACTTTCAGGGATCACTCCTGGAAGGGCTCAAGAGTCCCTGTGGGTAATGGAGATCAAACCCAGGTCTGCTTTATGCAAGACAAGCACCCTGCTCTCTGTACTCTATTTCCCCAGCCATAAAAATTCTCTTATAGAATATTAGTTTTTAATAATTTTATATACACAAGTTAGTTGCTACTGAAGTAATCAAAAGTTGTTTTGTACTTAGTAAAATAAGTATGCTTGTAAACTAGACATGATGATATATATAGAGAGAGAACATTCATACTCTATACAAAATATTGCTAACTTACAATGCTACCTTTATCATGACCAAAATGACAGTTATGGAATATCAGAAAGGGACATTCTTCTCAACTAAGGTGCAATTGAAATGCCCGCCAATAATACTAATACAGAATTATTAAAACCTGATTTACTGACATTCAGGACTTTTTTTCTGTCTGTGCATAACAGCAAAAATGAGTTTGTAAATTATCTGTTTATGTAACACAAATGACATGAAAGCTGCTCTTCAGCTGCCACAAGTAAGCAGAAATAAAAGGACAGCAATTAAACAAGCAACCTAATTATCATAAACTCTGAGGAATACACGAACAGAGTGCCAGGAGGCATTCATTCATTTTCATGCCAGCATGTGCTTTATTTAAGCATAGTACAAATCACCAAAGTACTTGAAATCTATGCTAAGGTAAGACACTCTTGTTAATGGAGATGTCTTTGAGCAAACTGCACTAAGTAAAGAATGACTGTGCCATCTAGCATCAATTTTCACTATGAAAATAGGGTTAAATTAGAGCAAACATATTTAATACAGCCTGAGATATTATGCGTAATATCAAAATAATTAGTCAAGTTGGGCATATCAATCCCAAAATACTAAGTAAACAAGCTGTATGAAACAGTTAATGTTTTTTTCGAAGTTTAATATTTGAATAATCACCAATCCCAAATTAATCCTTTTTAAAAAAATGGTGGTCAATTCTATTACTATATATTTTCTAATATTTTCCTGATATATTTTACCTATATATATGTCCTTGTTTCTTAGGTTAAAACAAAAAAAAGCTTCTGATTCCTGTAATGAATTGACATTAACTTTTACATACTATAAAAACCAATCCCGATTTCTTTGCTTCTTTCCAAGATAATATTCCTCATTAACTTGGTTTCAGTTTGTTTCCTCCTTGATTGTCTCCCTTATGAATATGCTGTTGGTCCAAAATTTTGTGCAATATTCCACAATATTCCATTCTGATCATTCCATGTATATCAGAGTAGGGCCTCTATTTCCTGTTCATAGCAAACCTGTATACCGATATTATTAGGTTCTTTTCTACATCATAATATTGTTAATTTAATTATCTGAATTCATACTTACTCAGCAAAAAACGCCTACAACCAAATCTCAGATTATTAGCCTATTTCATATAGATACAAATTATATATACATTATATATTTATGTGTATATATTATAGAGAGATGTAGATATATATTTATCTATATTAATATATTAATATCTATATATATTTATATATAGAAATATATATATAACCGGTTAAGCAAAATCTTACTCACTATTTACAAGCAGATGCAGTGAATGGGAAATCGTTCTTCTCCTTATTCCAAACTGCCTGTTAGAACATCTTGAATTTTAATTACAATTTAGAATTGTATTGCTAGGCATTTCTCGATACCTTCCAATCATCTCCCAAAATGTCAACCTATGGAAATATGGTAATCTCTGGAATTAAAAAAATTTGACTTTATGACTTATGTTTGCCACCTCAAATAACATGATTACCTCCAGTTTTTCAAAAGGGCTTGGCACTTCAAGTAGTAAAATGATAAAGAGCAAATCTTTGGTCCTAGTCAGCATAATTTTAATTCAAGATTACTGTTTATTAGGTGTGTGCATGTGATGAATTACTTAAATTTGATACACTTAATTTCTAGCTACTGGAATGAGTATAAAATTTCTGGAGGGTGGATGGATAGTATAATCAATAAAGAACTTGCTTTGTACATAGACAACTCTGCTTGATCCCTGACATTCCATATTGTCTACTAAACCCCACCTGAAGTGATCCCTGAGAGCACAGCCAGGAGTAAGTAAGCCCTCAGTACTACCAGGTGCAGCTTAAAAACCTTTTTTTTTTATCTTATTCTAATTCGTCTTCGAACCTTGTGGAGCGATAGCACAGCGGTAAGGTGTTTGCCTTGCACGCAGCCAACATGGCCGACCCGAGTTCGATTCCTCCACCCCTCTCAGAGAGCCCAGCAAGCTACCGAGAGGATCTTGCCCGCACGGCAGAGCCTGGCAAGCTCTGACGTGACGTATTCAATACGCCAGACACAGTAACAACAAAGTCTCCAATGGAGACGTTACTGGGCCCGCTAGAGCAAATCGATGATCAATGGGAGGGCCTTTACTTTACTTTTACTTTTATTCTAATTCAGGTCTGCAGAACCTCACACAAAAATTTGTGTTTCTTTCCACTGTGACAATTTGGGGGGATATATTTTCCACATAAAGTCTGATTTTCTAGATGCCATTGCACATCTGCATCCTTTTCCATGCATAATGGCTACATGGCTATACACATTTTTCATCTGGTCTTTCCCAAAGAAAGAATATTAATCAACAACAATGGGAGAAAACTCAACTGAGATTTCTGTATCCAATCAATGAGTTTATACTAAATTTCTGAAAGATTGTATCTAGGAATTAAGTCAAGTTACAGGGGGCTAAAACCCTCCCTAACGAAAAAGACAAACTGAAATTCAGTTGGAAAGGCAGATAGGATGTGGACAGATATGCAGAGATAGATAAAAGAATTTGCATTAAACGTGAAAGGAAATAGAAAATGTGAAAGGAGATAGAAAATATAAAAAGACATAGAGTCACTCCCCCAAAACAAGTAACAACAAATCTCACAATGGAGACGTTACTGGTGTCTGCTGGAGCAAATTAATGAACAGCAACAGGAGGACAATGCTACAGTGCTAGAGTGACCGGAAGCTATTTATCCTGAATAAAGGGCACTATCCATGAAGCATACCACAAAATATATAATAAGCGAGCTATCACTTTTTTACTCTCCTTTTTTCACTTTGTAGAAAACAATTTCAGTACATATTCCAGAAAAACAGGGCCAACAAGATAGAAAAACATGATATAAAATCCTAGGAAGACTGCCTAAACCTCACAAATCAATGAGAAGTCTCAAGTTAGCAACTTGCAACATGGTTAGGAAATAATTAACAGTAGAACAAGAGGACAATAACTATTTGAGGAATCATATAGGATTTAAAAACTAACGCTATATAAAGTAATATTTTAATGAATAATTTTATAAAGAACTATATTACTTCTAGATATGGAAAACCAGCAGGACTGTACTACTGTACAAGAAGGGAGACATCCACGACATTGGCAACATTCACCCGATCTGCCTATTGTCTATCATCTACAAGTTGTTCACTCAAGTCATCCTCAATAGGATTGGAAGAACACTAGATGAAGGACAACCATGCGAGCAAGCAGGGTTCGGCAAAGGATTCAGCACGATCGACCATATCCACATGATAACCAAGCTTATTGAGGTTTCTTGGGAGTTGAAGATGCCGTTCTGTTTAAGGTTCATTGATTTAAAGAAGGCCTTTGATTCTGTTGAGACTGAAGTGGTGATCGAAGCCCTAGCCAATCAGGGCATTCAAACTCAATACATCAGGATCCTCTGTAAGCTGTATTATGGATTCAATACCAGAATCTCATTATTCTACAAAGAAGTGATCATCGATGTCAAGAGAGGGGTTCGGCAGGGTGATACCATTTCACAAAAACTCTTCAGTGCCACCCTCAAGAACGTCATGCAATGACTGTAATGGGAGGAATGGGAGTGAAGATAGATGGTTGGTAACTACACCACCTCCGCTTTGCTGATGACATTGTTCCAATAACACCAAACATTAGCCAAGGAGCACAAATGCTGAACGACTTTGACTGTGAGTTTGGAAAGTTTGGATTACAGCTGAATTCACAAAGACAATGTTCATGAGAAACAGTCTTATTCCTGACGTTCCTTTCACTCTCAATGGAAAGACCATCTCCAAATGCAACAGTTATGTGTACCTAGTTTGAGAAGTCAACATGATGAATGACCTGGCACCTGAGTTGCACAGGAGGAAGAGAGCGGCTTGGAACACCTTCAAGAGTGTCGACAAAATAGCTAAGAGGATGAAGAACCTCCAGCTCTGGGCACATCTCTTCGATTCCACTGTTCTTCCTGCATTAACATATGTCTCAGAGACCTGGGCCCTAAGAAAACAGGATGAGAACGCTATTTGGGTCTCTTAAAGAGGAATCGAAAGAGCTATGCTTGGAGTATCATGCTTCACTCAAATGAGAGAAAGAATCTGGAGTTCCAACCTCTGTCAACACTCAAGAATGAGGGGTGCTGTCTCATTTGCCAAGGCATCAAAAATCAGATGGGCTGGACACATAATGAGATTTAGAAACAACTGCTGGACTAGAGCCATTACTGACTGGATTCCACGGGATGTCAAAAGATCATGTGGCCACCCACCTATAAGATAGTCAGACTTCTTCGTCAAGACCCTGAACAATAGTTTTGAGGCTCTTCATGTTCCTGGAATGAGCAGATGCCATTGGGCTACACTAGCACGCGACAGGGACAAATAGAGACATTACTGGCGCCCGCTCAAGCAAATCAATGAGTAACAAGATATCAATTGATCAAGTGATATTACTTCTGTAATCCAGCAGAAAAAAAAACTAAAAATATGAGGGAAAATGGAAGGCAAAATTCTAAATCTCAAAAGATGAAACAATTGTAGGACAACTTTTAACAATTAAAGGCTAAAAAAAATGTGGGGTAGATAGAAAACAATGACTTTCAGTCATTTGACCTTGATAAAAGAAATATCTAGATTCACAAAAAATGGGCATTATGATATTTAACTTATTGTGCTTTGCTAACTTTTTGGAAGAAAAAAATGTGATAAAATTTTATTTTATTCATTTGTAATACAGCTATAAACTGACAACTAGTATAACCTCTAAGAAACTAAAGACATGACGCATTCTAAAAGACATCTGTTATTTGCTTTAATGATAATTTCTGATGGAATTGCTGGTTCATTTGTCTCAAAAATTCTAAGTACTGTAGATAGCTGTCGTGTAATACACCTAATGAAGCAACCCACAGTACTGCTATCCAAGACACATCAATTAAGTGAGATGCTTGCCCCGTAATGGCTGTAAAAATACTTGTGCCAGACATGGCCATGGCAGTGTGCCACATCTAAAGCTGATCAAACTGCTGGGAGCTCTGTTCCCTGTTGATTGATTGCGTTGGTAACGTCTTAGCATATGAAGGTCTGTGCTGGCAGATGTCTCCTTGGCATTATATATACTGGAGTCATAACAGAGATCACCAAAAATAGAGCTCCAGTATGGAAATGCAAAATCCATTACAGATTAGAGCTTCAGGGAGGTGAGAAATAGGTTTCTTTTGTTTTGTAGCCACAAACGTTGGAGTGACTCTATCTACTAGGCTCATGTTTTTGATGAATGGAGAAAAGGGATATATTAAATGAGTGATGAGTACATGATATATGACCAACTAATTTAGTCAGATCTGTAACCTCAATGAATATCTGCCTTAGAAATATCTTTTTGAGTGCTAGGATGCACATCCAAATGTGCAAAACTGTTTCCTCCCAGCTCAATGCTCAGGTGATAGCCCCAGCTTTTCTCAGGGCCATGCATTGAACCTGAGCCTCCTATATAAAGAGCATGAGCTATGACCCCAAACCCTCACAGATATTCCTATTGGGGCATCCTTTTATAAATGGTGAAGACTTCAAAATGCACACATAAGTTTCTTTTTCACGATACATTTAGTACAGTGTTTTAGTCTACATTTGAGTATCCCTCCACATACAAATAAGAACCATGTGAGATTTACACATGTACATCATAAAACAATGAAGATTAGCCACTAAGTACTCTAACTCAATGCATTCCAAAGTTATGTCAAGTTGTTGCCCAGACTCGACTCTCCCTTAGCAGCTCCTGCTCTCTAGTGTTAGCCAGCTTGAAGTGAGCCTGTTTGAAATATGGGCAGAGGTCTATTTTCCTCATCTAAACAAGTCAACATTCCCACCAGCAGTGTATGAGGGTTCCTTTTACCCCATATCTGCATCAGTACTTATTGTTTTCATTCTTTTGGACGTGTGCCAGTCTCATTGGTGTGAGGGGATTGTTGCTTTGACTTGCATTATTTTGATCATCTGTGATGCAGTTTTTTTTTTCATAAACATACTGGCCATCTGTATGTTGTTTTTCTGAGAAAGTTTCTGTTAATCTCTATATTTTTGAGTTAAGAAAAAGGTTTTATCTTATCATTTTTAATTACTTAAGAATTTAATGTTTTCCCCTTATATTCAGCCCACAAATGGCCTCAGTACTTTATACTCAGTACTTTATTTCTAATGTGTGCTGATAGTAAAATGAAGAGAATTGAAGGAACCAAAGCAATTGAGGAATGGAGTAAAAGAAGCATGAAAGAAAACACAAAGGTATGGAAAATAGGACATAGGAGGATATAAGGGAAGAAGAAAGAGTGAAGGGAAAAAGAAAATATGAATAAGTAAAGGAAGAGACTACAATCTAAGTCTAAATTATTGCTAGAAATATCAAATTATATTTAGGTTCATAGCAAACAAATCTAAGCATCAAATTGCTCTTAAAAATAGTGTCAGGGGCTGGAGCAATAGTACACTAGGTAGGGCCGTTTGCCTTGCATACAGCTGACCCAGGTTATTGCCAGCATCCCATATGGTTCCCCCAAGCATTGCCAGGAGTAATTCCTGAGTGCAAAGCCAGGAGTAAGCCCAAGGCATCACTGGGTGTGACCCAAAAAGAAAAAATAAATAGTTTCAGAGACTTTTAACAAGTCTTGGATTTAAACACAGTTTAGTCAGGTGCTGGAGAAAGTACAGAAGATAAGGTCACTGCCTTTCACACAGCTGACTCAGGCTCATTCCTAGCACTACATATAGTTCCCTGAGCCCATTTGAGAGTGATCCTGAATAGAGTCAAGAGTAAGACCTGAGCACAGCTGGTGTGATCCTAAAACCCCTCCCCCGCAAAAAAAAAAAAAGAATTAAAGTAAGATTATTTACCCAAGCTTTATAAATCAACCAATTTGAAGACTACATTATACAGTTTAGAAAAGTGTGTTAGTAATAAACCGTGACATTGTAGAGAAATTCATCCTTCTTCCTGTTAACTATACAATAAACACAGTTCATTGTTTTAAGGCACAGCATGATTTTGCTATATATTATTTTATTTATTTTCATAAAGTTGTTCACAATAATTGATTACATTCAATATTTCAACACCAATTCCACCACCATTACACCTTCCTACCACCATTATTTCGATGTGTCCCACCACCACTCAATCCTGCCACAGTGGCAGATGCAGGATAATTTATTTTGCATTGCTTGTTATGAATAGTATAAGATGTCAGTCAGGGTCTATCTCACAGTGATCCAAAAAAAGAGAAAAAAAAGTAGTATGAGATGTTGTGTGGCAGCTTTTGCAGCCACACACTCCTGGATTCCTAAAAATTAATATAATTGGGGTCCAGAGCCATCCCTACAGGGAGCTGTTCAGTTCCAAGATATATTTGTGAGTCTCTGGATCATGGCCATTAACGCACTTAAATGTGCCTGGAGGCAGTTCATGGGTGTGACATCCCAGCCCCCCCCCCCAGGGGTGGGGAGATGGGAAGGGACAACCCAGTCCTGACCCCATGAGGTCTGGCGTTTTCAGTCACTGGTCCCGCATACCTGGGTTTTTCAGTGGATTTATTCTCTAATGTGGGGGCCCAAAATGAGCCTGTAAAAATCGGCCAGAGCACACCATCTTTATAAGGACCTTTCAAAACAATTTTCACTTTGAGATAAGTAGTGATCTTTCTTTATATTTACATACACTAATTCGTGAAAGTGATGCTCTTTTTTGTTTTAATACTGTTTTTTAAAAGTCAGACCCAGATCTAAAGCCCTTCTACATCATGTCCTTTACTTCAAATGTACTCAGGTATGTTTATGTATTCTGTTTGACTCAAGGAAATAATACCTTATAGATAATATAATATGACTGAGGAAATGTGAAATTATATTTTATATAAAATTTTAAAGAAAAATTAAGTATGATTTCTGTATTGTAGAGGTTCCTCTCAAAACATTTAAAAGTATCAACATAAGAATGCATATATTATACATATAGATAAACACATACATTTAAGAAGAAAATTTGATCCATAAAAATGCTTCCATTTTAAACCAACTTATTTTTCTAAGCATTCCATGTTGTAAAGGTTTTAGTAAGTTTATTAATCTCTTGGGGCCAGAGCAATAGTACAAGTAGGGCATTTGAACAATACCAAGAGTAATTCCTGAGTGCATAGCCACAAGTAAACCCTGAGTACAGTGAAGTGTGGCCCCAAAACAAAAGCAACAAAAACTAACCCCCACAAAAGAGTATAATTTTTCTATTCCATCTTCTTTTTTTTTTTTTTTGGTTTTCTGGACATGCACAGGGGTTACTCCTGGCTCTGCACTCAGGAATTACTCCTGGTGGTGCTCAGGGGGCCATATAGGATGCTGGGAATCAATCCCAGGTCAAACACCCTACCCACTGTACTATTGCTCCACCCCCCACCAAAGGGTCTTTTTCATTAATAAGAATTCCCAAGCACAGCAAAACACTGTATTATAGAGTAAAATATATGAATGATATACTGGCTTTATAGCATGACTTCCCCTAAGATGAAGAAACTTTTGAATTCAAAGTAATCAACTATTTCCATTCAACTATATTTCATGAGAAACTCAAATCAAATTATGCTAAATAGTAATTTGCAACAAACCCTTCAGAAGAATTATTTGGTTTTATTTTCAGTAAAAACTTAGTCTTCAGAAAAGCTATTAATTAGTGTATCTCTTGTCTCAGCAGGGAAATGAAGCCCTTAAACTTCATTTAACCTTCAAAAAGTATCTACGGGTTCACCTTAAAATGCTCTAGAGGAGTCGCACTATTTAACAGAAGAAAAAATATTACATAAAACCAAGGTGAAAATTTTTTGAAGTCTTTGGACAGTAATTAAAACAGCATTGTCAAACTACAAAATACAACTTCTTTATTATCCATAATGTGTTCAAAGGACATTCCTTATCTTTACCTCATTCTAACTCCCACCCCCATAACAGTTTTATATTATGAATTTGCTAAAACTATTTTGAAAACTATGTTTAATATCCAAAGGATCATTAGTTTTATATCAGAATCTATCATTATAAAGATATTTGTGGGGTTGGGTGAGGCAGTTTGGGTGACATTCAGTGGTGTCTGGCTCTGTGCTCAGGAGTGACCTCTGGCAGTATTCTGGAACAATAGGCAATGTGAGATATTTGAACTAGGGTCTGCTACATGGAAGGCAAGCACTTTAACTCTTACTATATCTCTGGTTCTTATAAAGATGCTTAATAAGGACCCTCTGTGTTAGTTTTCTATTGTTAATATAGCAAATTACTATCAATGTTGTGTCTTAAAACAATATTATAATATAGCATTTAAATTACAAGAATATTTCATACAATTATTCAAATTATAAAATATCCAATTACTATGTAATAAATATTCAAGAATCGTTAATATCCTTCAATTTTAGAGGTTGCAATTCAGAAATCTGTTTCAACGAACTCAGTCTCACTAAGACAATCAGCAGGATTTTATTCTCTCTGGATACTCCGGGGGAATCAAAAATGCTTTGTCCACTTCCAGCTTTCTCTTATATTACTGAACTGAAGCCTTTCCCCACAGCTTCAAAACTTAGCTCAATCTCTGCCCCCCTTATGTTTCCACTTTCTCCTCTAATACTAACGTCTTGTATCACTTTTATATGCACATATGGCATTGCATCAGACCTACCAGGAAATCTAGTATAATCTTACATCATATCCACCAGATAATCTAGTATAATCTTTTGATCTCAAAATCCTTACATTACCTCAAAAAGTTTCTTTTGACTTAAAAATAACCCTCAGAGAAATCGGGCATTTTTAGAACATAGTCATATCTGCCAGTATTAGCTTACAATAATTTAGCTCCCAGCCACGAGCAGAGCTCCAGCAACCGAAGACCTCCAGAACCAGCCACAACCATGTTGAGACCACTCTCCACATACATGAAGGTATCGGGAGAGGAACAAAGGCATGCGGGTCCCAGTGCTGAGATATCCAAGCCTGCTCGGATGGGGGTTGAGCAGCCTCCACCCATATCCTCCATCTTCCAGTAGGCAGGGGTCACACCAAACAACTGGCCCCCAGGCAAACTCCCCGTGGAGTACCCAATATGCCAAATACCAGTAACAATGATAGGTCTTATTCTCCTAACCCTGAAAGGGCCTTGAATATGGCACTTTAAAGTCTCAGGGCTAGGATGAAGGAGACGGTACGGGTACCTGCTCGAGGAAATCTACGAACAGCAGGATGATCGTGATCGTGAATTTAGCTCACATTCTTAGACCCTCAAGGATTTATATCCATTTTATATGCAAAATATCTTCATTCCATCCCAATAATCCCCAATGTCTCAATTCATTATAGCATTATCTCAAACATCATTGATTCAAAAGTCCCCAGTATCAGACCATAGAGACAGTACAAGGATTAAAGCTCTTAGCATTTGGCAGAACCTTGTTTGATACTTTGCATATGGTTTCCTAACAGAAGAAGTGATCCTTAAACCAGAAATAAATGGAGAACAGCTTTGGGAATGTGCCCAAAAGAAACCAAAGTCCCAATGTCATCATCTCAATCAGAAGTGGGTGAAATTCCAAGTATGAGTCATGCTGGGGAAAAATTTCTTAAAATTATATTATAAATGATCTGCTCCCAAAATATAATTGCAAGATCTGATAGGATGACAATTGTTAGTCCTATTCTAAAGGGAATAAAATAAAAGGAAAAAAATCACTGATCCTGGAGCTGGAGCGATAACACAGCGGGTAGGGCATTTGCCTTGCATGCAGCCGATCTGGATTTGATTCCCAGTATCCCATATGGTACCCCAGCACCACCAGAAGTAATTCCTAAGTGCAGAGTCAGGAGTAACCCTTGTGCATCACCAGGTGTGACCAAAAAAGAAAAATAAATAAATAACATTTTAAAAAAATCACTGGTTCTATATAATGTCATATCCACCTGTATAAATTCCACTACATTTCAGTACCTGAGAAAATCTGTCCTCCTTTGCAATTCTTCACTTGGCATCCTCATGCTAGATTTAAACCTCCCCATCCCTAATTTCCATGGGATAGAATTAAAAGTAAGAAATACTCAATGAAGCATATTTGGAAAATGAAGAGGAAGTGTCTATGTTTTCTACTTTTATCAATTAAATGATGAAAATAATGCTTTATTTTAAAAAGTGTACATTGTATAAAAATATACTAATACCAAACTTTTCCCAGTAAAAAAAAGAGGTTTTAAAACATTTCCTAAGTAGCAAATAACTGAGTGTCAATAAGACTTTAACAAAGTTTCAGCACTGAAGTATCATGTACACATCTGGAATACTGTATTAATATTATGTTGCTATAATTTTATATATTTCAGATACACGACAGAGAATACACAATGCAATTAAAAATTTGATAAGACTTTCTTCTGAAAAAAAATGCAACAAGTACTCTGAAACAATTCATCTTATGTAATGATAAGCGTCGAACTGACAAAATCCTATGCAGACATAAAAAATAGTATATATGATAAAGAACTATGAAATGGTTAATCTTTTCTGGTCCAAATTCTTTTCACTGGAAACCTTAAAATTCAGAGGTCGATGGAAGATTTACTGTGAAAAAGTACACACTAAGCAGCAATTTAATTTGTTATTTACTTTTGGATTAATTTAACAGCTGAAATTGATTATGAAGAATGACTTGTTTATTTTAGATAAGAATTAAAAAAACACTACTTCGGGAAATAAAAGAGGACACGAATAAATGGAAAGATATCCCCCACTCATGGATCAGGATAATTGACATTGTCAAAATGGCAATACATCCCAAAGCATTGTACAAATTCAATGCGATCCCTATAACAATACCCATGACATTCTTCAAAGAAGTGGAGCAAACACTCCTGAAATTCATATGGAACAATAAGACCCCACGAATAGCTAACGCAATTCTTGAGAAAAAGAAAATGGGAGGAATCAACCTCCCTAACTTCAAACTCTACTACAAAGCAGTAATAATTGAGACAGCATGGTACTGGAACAAAGGCAGAGCTTCAGACCAATGGAATAGGGTTGAAGATACTGACATCTCCCCTCAAACATATGATCATCTAATCTTTGATAAAGGAGCAAGAAATGTGCAGTGGAGTAAGAAAAGCCTCTTTAACAAATTGTGCTGGCAAAACTGGACGGCTACATGCAAAAAATGGGCTCAGATCTATGCCTAACACCATGTACAAAAGTAAGATCAAAATGGATTAACATCAGATTGGAATCCATAAGGTACACTGAAGACAAAGTTGGCAAAACTCTCCATGACATTGAAGCTAATGGTATCTTCAAAGATGTCACACCAATGACCAAGCAAGTGAAAACAGAGATAGAAAAATGGGACTATCTTAAACTAAGAAGCTTCTTCACCTCAAAAGAAACAGTGACCAAAGTACAAAGACAGTATACCGAATGGGAAAGGATATTCATCCAATACACATCCAACAAGGGGTTGATATCAGGGATATATAAAGTACTGGTATAACTCCACAAGAAGAAAACATCCAACCCCATCAGAAAATGGGGAGATGAAATGAACAGAAACTTTTTCAAAGAAGAAATCCAAATGGCTAAAGCACACATGAGAAAATACATCATTAATCATCAGGGATATCATCTCACACCACAGAGACTGGCCCACATCCAAAAGAACAAAAGCAACCAGTGCTGGCATGGATGTGGAAAGAAAGGGACCCTCCTTCACTGCTGATGGGAAGGCCGACTGGTTCAGCCCTTTTGGAAAACAGTATGGACAATTCTCAAAAAATTAGAATTTGAGCTCCCATTTGACCCAGCAATACCACTCCTGGGAATTCATCCTGGAGAGGCAAAAAAGTATAGTCAAAGTGACATCTGCTCTTGTTTGTTCATTGCAGTATTGTTTACAATAGCTAGAATCTGGAAAAAACCTGAGTGCCCAAAAACAGATGACTGGTTAAAGAAACTTTGGTACATTTATACAATGGAGTACTATGTAGCAGTTAGAAAAGATGAAGTCATGAAATTTAATACAAATGGTATACTACATGGAAAGTATCATCCTAAGTGAAATGAGTCAGAAAGAGAGGGACAGACATAGAAAGACTGCATTCATCTGGGGAACATAAAGTAACAAAGTAGGAGACTAACACCCAAGAATAGCAGAGTACCAGGTTTTAAGTACCAGGAGGTTTACTCCATGGATTGGAAGCCAGCCACACATGCTAGGGGAAAAGGCAGTTCAGATAGAGAAGGGATCCTCCTAACACCAAATAAAGGGTGTTAGGAGGATCCTCCCAGGATGAGAGAAGCATGCTGAAAGTAGACTATAGACTAAACATGATTGCCACTCAATGCCTCTTTTGCAAACCACAGCACCCAAATGGAGAGAGAGAACAAAAGGGAGTGCCCTGCCACAGAGGCAGGGTGGGACGGGGGTGAAATGGGGGGTGAGGGATACTGGGATCCGTAGTGGTGGAAAATGGGCACTGGTGGAGGGATGGGTACTTGATCATTTTATAATTGAAACCCAAGCACAAAAATTTGTAAGTCTACAACTGTACCTCATGGTGTTTCACTAATAAAATTAAAAAAAAAAAGAATTCTAACAAAGCTGTGAAGACTCTGGAATGTAAGCCATCTCTGCCTTTAACTAAGCAAGCTTACTCCAACAATGAAGGGGTAAATTCGGTCATCTGACAAATACAAAGTAATGTGTTATAAAGCTCATATTATATTTAAATGTAACTATAAAAGATAATAGTATTCACTACATCTCTATCACTGAATAAATTAGAGCAGAGTAAGACAAGTGAATAAGGTCTCTAAAACATGAGGTATGTTCGGATTCATTTACTCCCTTAAACTCCTATCCTATATAATAATGCCCTATGTAATGACATACACAGGTCTACTGTTAGAAAAAAAACAAAACATTATGTTGAAAGATCAACTACTTTGAGATAACCTCCAAAAGGTTACACAGTATATTTGTGCGTCACTGAAAACAAGATATCTTCATTGTTTAGCACTGTAGCACTATCCTCCAGTTGTTCACCGATTTACTCGAGCGGTACCAGTAACGTCTCCATTGGGAGACTTATTACTGTGTTTAGAAAATCGAATAGGTCACGGGTAGCTTGCCAGGCTTTGCTCTGTGGCCGAGATACTCTTGGTAGCTTGCTGGGCTCTCTGAGAGGGGCGGAGAAATCAAACCCATCTCCACCGGGCCAGCGGCTTGCAAGGCAAACACCCTACTGCTTCACTCAGTAAGATAAAATGAATCTCAATTTCAAAATGAGATGTAGGAAGTTAACTTGCTCTTGCAATGGTTTGTCTTTTCTAGAATGCATTATATGGTTGTACATGGTTTCAGGAAAAGAAAAGCTCTGCAGATTAACCTTTGTTTTGTTCTTTATGATTTTGTTTTATGCTATATTTCTGTTGGAAGAGATATAAAATGTGAGAGATGCTTGCTGCCTCCAGTACCCTGCCTCTATTCCATAACTCCACTTAGCACTCACACCCTCCATGACCTTCAATGTCTTAGTATTGCCCAAATCTGTTTTAATGAACCCTGCAGTTTGGGATCACAGATATGATGATCAAACAACCAAAACACAAAAACACACAAAAACCGATTGCAGAGATAAGTTGAATAATCCCCTTTCATTACTGAAACAGGTGGCTTTTTCAAATGTAGTCATTTGAAAATGAAGTAGATTATATTTGATTCCATCTTATGTGTTAAAAATTATTTATGGCAGGATTAGTTTATGTTAATTAAAACAAAATAGGGGTCAGAAATATTTCAGTGGCAGAGCATATAGTTTGCAGGGATGAGTCTGATAGTTTGATTCCTGGCACTGCCTCACAAGTTGAATGAGATCACACTTGCAGTGTCTTTTAGAATATCAGGCACCATAATAAACTATGCTCTTTTCACACACCTCAATTCAACTAAAGTGTGTAGCTACCTGCTGCAAGTGTACAAGTACCACAACCAAATGTGTGAGAGTCATAAATAAGTGTTATAACCCCAGGTAAATAGAACAACTACAACAAAAGTTATGATGAAAGTGGAAAATATAAATATAAATTTATTTTTGATGTTTTTACCATGATTTGCAATACTGTTAATGATGAGATTTCTTGCATTAAATAGCCCAAAATTTCACCCCCTACCAGAGTGCCTGCTCCTCTCTGCTACTGTCTCAGGGTCCCTCTACCCTCTGCCCATTTCTTCCCCCATCCAGCTATAGTAAACTCAGTACTATAGATAGGATCTCTGGTACCATGGTCTTTGGCCCTTTGTTAGTCCCTGACTATGCTTCTGTATCTTCTCTTTTGTTCTTATAAGTTTAATGTTATTTTGTGCTATTTTATGCATTACTTGTTTTGAAAAACTGTAATTTTCTGATGTGAATAGTTAAAAATACACTTTTATTATATCTTAGTTGATTTAAAGAATTTTAAACAAACTTTAATTATTGTATTGGTTTTTAAATTTTATTATAGCTAAGTAAATTTCAATAGTGTTTTTATGGTATCGATATATAAAATTAATAGCCACCACTTAAGTGATCACAGACCCCTACGACTGTCCGTATGTCTTCGCTAGCTTGATAATTTCCCCCTCCCCAACAATATACGGTTACTATTTTTTTGTACTCCAATGGCAAAGGTTTGCAATGTTCAGTAATATCTATTCTCAATTTTGACTCTATATTATACAGATAAATGAGATTATCTGGTACTTACTCTTCTCTTTGTAAATTTTAAAACACTGATGAAATGTCTCAAGAGAAAAGTTTAAAGTTAAAAACTATAACTACTCTATTAATTTTGCTTTTTCCTCGTGACAGATAATACCAAAGCCATGACAACTAAGACCATATTGTCTTTACCACAAACTGGGTATCAAAATCACCCAGAACATTTTTAGATATAATGTATCAAACTCTTAAACTGGATAAGCTTTCTTCTATACAAAAGACATAAAAAGAACTTTTTTACCCTAAGTGAAAGAGCATGCATTGGGAATATACCTATATAAGAGAAGACTGGTACTTTGTCTTTCTTGAAATTATTTCATATTCCTAGACATTTGCCTTGAGGTAAAACTTCCAAAGCCATATAAAAAACAATTTGAAGATACAATTTGCAGAATGGGGAAGAAGATTTATATCTGGTCTATTTTCCTTGTACAACCCAAGGGGAGACGACAACAATAAGAAAATCACAGAAATGTAAAGATATTAGTGTTCCTGGACAGTGCAAATCCCAAAGAAGAACACTACATGATAAAACTGATAGATAATATAAACTTCTGAAAAAAAACTAACAGCCAAGTTTAAAAGGCTATAGAGTTAATATTTAATCATGTTCAAAATGTGTGCACTTTCATATTCACCATCATTGTATTCAAAGTGGGACTTTAGGTTTAAGGATGTACATTATATAATGAATAAAGAATAATATATTGTTTGCTTTCTCTGCTTAGGTGCTAAATATAAAAAGTCAAAACACAACTGACAACCTGTTTTTTAATACTGAAGTTATAGCACAGTTACAACAAAACAGGAAAATAAATGACAAAACAGATTGAAGTGAGAAAGGGGATTAAACTTCTCATAGATCAAAACACATAAGGTGTAAAGTATTTGGAGGGAATATGTCCAAACATTATTGATCCTCTTAAAATGGGAAACTTTAAAAGCACATTCACAATAAAAAAGTCTATTGGATCAGGTTAATCCAGATTGAGCTTAATCAAAATTACACTAAATAATGAGAGTTACCATTAAAACAACCAGCAGTGGGTGAAAGAGCCTGTGTTATTTTTCCATCAGTTATTTTCATGATTAATAAAAGTATTTTTCATCAGCCGTTTTAATAGGACTAAAATCTAATATTATAAAGTAATTCTAAGTCTTATCAGAGCAGAGACACAGTTATACAAAAGTTTTAGAATAATAAGTAAGCTACAATGAAGAAACAAAAAAATCAACACTAGAGAAGTAGCACACAATTTTAAAATTAATCATGGAACTATAATTAAAACTGACATAAGTATATCATTCTCCAGTTCACTCACTTATTTCCATAGTAGTGCTCTGTTCTAAGGAAGAGAGAATTCTGTATAATAGTCACACATTCACAATGACAACCATGAATGACAGGACAAGTATATAATCTCCATCTGGGACTGCAACAAGTGAGATTCTTTCACCTAGATTTCTGTCTAGCGTCCATTCTCATTTCCCTTCAGTATTTCAAGACAACAAAGCTAAGAAATTCTGTGTCAAAGTGTTTCATAGTATTAAGATTATAATTTGTAATAAATGTTCTAAAATATCTCCAACTTTTTAAATCCAGAGTCACTTGAAATTAGAACAGATGTCAAGAGTTAATAAAAGAAAAAGAGAGAGAGAGATTTGGAACATTCTCTACACTGTCTGTAGCACTGTAGCACTGTCCTACCGTTGTTCATAGATTTGCTTGAGTTGGCACCAGTAACGTCTCCATTGTGAGACTTGTTGTTACTGTTTTTGGCATATCAAATACACCGTAGGGAGCTTGGCAAGGCTCTGCCATGCGGGCGGGACACTCTCAGTAGCTTGCGGGGCTTTCCAAGAGGGACAGAGAAATCAAATCCGGTCGCCCCCATGCAAGGCAAACGCCTTACCCACTGTGCTATTGCTCCAGCCCATTCTCTACACTATGGTTATTAAAGAAATAAAATCAAGATATTGAATTATAAATGAACAGATCAGTGGAGTCACTCACTGTTTCATTAAGATTCTTGCTAAATGTCTTCTCTGCTTCATAAACATATTTGTCCCTCATATAGTATCACATCCCATATTATAGCACAATACATTTAATACATGCAAGTCACGGTCACAGTCCTCCCGTTGTTCATCGATTTGTTCGAGCGGGCCCAGTAACGTCTCCATCGTGAGACTTGTTACTGTGTTTGGCATATGGAATACATCACGGGGAGCTTACCAGGCTTTGCCATGCGGGCAAGATACTCTCGGTAGCTTTCTGGGCTCTCCGAGAAGGGCAGAGGAATCGAACCCATCTCGGCCGGGCTGGCTGCGTGCAAGGCAAATGCCCAAACGCTGTGCTATCGCTCCAGCCCATACATGCAAGTACCATGAATAATAGGAGGGTTTTAAATTGAGACAATATTTTTGTTTTGTGCCTAAACATCTGGATGGAAGATGGAGGTGCAGAGTAAAAGAGGATATACTGCAATGTTCAGGTAAATATGAAGGAAAAAGTGAAAAGTAGAACATTTAGTTTGAAAATGCTTTAGGGGTTACAAGGTGTGCTTCAATAGAAAGTTTCTAACACATGGACAAATTTCAAGAAGAAATTTGCTAAGTGTCAAGAAGAACCTTCTTCCAATATATCCAGCATTCCATATCAATGTTATCAGAATCATAGAGAGAAAAGAAGTGAAGGGAGAAACCAACTCATTTTCTTTAAAGTATAATGGTCCACTGTGGGCAGTTTCTGGAAGTGGCAAGACAAGGATCACATATACTGGGAGGTCTTGCCTCATTTCTTCTTTATTTATGTAATGCCCAGATATCTTCTGTATGCCTTCTTAGACCCACTTATAAACCAGTAGATTTCTAGTCCCCAAGATAAATTCTAGATGGAGTATTAAGTTTTAAACGGCCTTACTCCTCTATTATAATGGAACATGGAAGCTATCAATGGTGTTCTTCCTGGGGCTTCATTTATCTGACTTTTTCTTTCCCCTCTACAATAACCCAGTACATGGATTTTGGTTTCTGCATTAATGTGATGATTTCTAGAACCTTTATAAGGGGTTATTTTCCTAATATTTTTCCTGGTATTCGAGCTGAATATTAACTCTCAAACCACTGGTCTCTGACTTGGACCGCTCTATAGTTTCTTACAATTATCATGTAATTCTAGTCTGCCACAATATCCTATATATTTTCCAACTTCTGCACTCTATGCAACAAATAACGACTTATTTTGATTATTTACTTATTTTGGCCTTTATTATGACTTGGACTAGCTCCACAAAATATGTATTATATGATATAGGTGACGTATTATCTTAATCTTAGGCAGTAGGTGTCCTTCAGTCATATCAGCTATATTCAAACTTATATTAAAATAATAAAACAACACACAAGTCATTGAAAATTGCCTGAATGTCATTTGTTATTGGATCATTGATAGATATTTTTCTGCTTCCTACTAAATTAAACTACTAGGGTCTACACATCTGAATGTATTCTTTGACTAACAAATTGAACTGAAATACTAAACATAAACACAATCTCAGACTACTTATAGCCAATACTTTGGACTATAGAAAAATAATCTAAGACATGGATTTGCAATAAAAAATATTCATGGGCATATAAATATCACAGAAATAAGTTTATGACAAGATGTTCCTCTTATATAATATACTGGCTTTCCCTGTAACAGATTGTGACTTCTTTCTGCCAGCCAAAAACCTGATATATTCTTGGAAATGTCTCTTCAAAATGAAAAAAAAAAGTTAATTTATACTCTAGGAAATTATTTTGTACACAGAAACACACACTCTACAAATTCTCTTTAAGAAACACCTCCCAGTTCTCTAGCGATATTTATAGGAGTCCTATTTGCCAAATATCAGTCTACTGTTTTATTAGGGAGATGGCTTTCCTTGGTTCTACAAGAATTATTGCTGTTGCACTCTTATTATAGAACCGAAGTTCCCAAGGCTGGGTACATATTAAATTACCTGCAGAACGCTAACAAATCCTACTAATGTTTATGTGTCATTCCCTAGGGACTTTAAATTAAATGACCTGGGTGGAGAGCAGGCAGTAGGATTTCTGGTTCAAAGCTCACCCTTTAATTCTGGTATGCAACAGCGGGTGATAACCATCTCATCCTGGGGAAGAACCCTATTACAAGGTCATCTTGCCCCTATTTTACCTTGTTATTCAGTGCTGGGATTCTGGTTACTTGGGCAGAACAGTAACCTCAGGTGTTTTGTTTTGTCTTTTGTTTTGTTTCTAAATCCCAGGCAGAATATTGAAGTCTGCCTAGGCATGGATCAATAATAAACTTGAGTGAGATGCAGAGGAGCATCAACTACAGTGTGACCATCCTTTTAAACTCTAGCAGCCTTTACACAGCTCCTTGGTCTCTGTCCTTCTGTTGCCTTGGAACAGATACTTTTCCTTAAAAGAACATTTTTCATTTTTTCCATATCAGATGAGTTAAGGCCAGATTTGTCCCTCAGACTGCACAGAAACCTTCAGTGGGATGCAGGGCAATCTTAAATTCTACCATGCCAAGTTTACTCTACTCCCCTCCAGGAATTGCAAAGTACCACATCCATCTTCCACTTACTTTCCAATTTCTATAATTTCATCATCTTGTATCTACCAATAAATGCAGGATTTAGTAGTCTAATGTTTCAAAAGGTCGCTGCTGTCCGGACTGCTCTTTTTTAAAAATTACATCTATGCTCCTGACAGAAAAGCTTTTTTTATTTTTTTTAACTTTTTGCCAAACATTTCCTGCTATTCAAAAGTATTCAGTATTTGCTTTATATTTTTATTCAAGATTTGCTCTTTAGGAAATGTCACTAGTGATGTCATAGATGTCATCCATTAAGTTACATATGTTCCTCTTAAATATGCTTCAGTACTATATTAAATAAGGGAAATTGAATTTGGAAAGACAATATTCTGTATTTATCAGCTGCATTACTAGTCTTTTGGAGGAGGTTCACAGCAAAGATTTATATTATCCCTTTTTCTCCTTTTTTCATATAAAATGTCTTAAGTACTATAGTTTTGAGCTTATGATTTAAATTAAATTTATGTAAATCAACATACTATAATTTAACTAGCACATAGGTTTATTTAAAAATAAAATATGTAAGATTAATAATTATTTTAACTGAATTGGTCTGTCAGGAGCTTATAATTTAAGTTTAGTAGTTACTAAACAACTAGAAACCATTAAGATAAATGATCTGGTTTCCATTACTACACAATTACTTTTTATAACTCTATTTTTTCAGAGGGCAGGGAAGAGGACTCAACTTATTTTTATGATTTGCAGTTTAATGCATATGTGATAATTCTCATGAGATTTTATATGAAATAATTTACTACCACCTCGGCAGGGCTCTATCCAAATCTATTTTACAATTTTGAAACTTTTATATCATTGCACTTAATTAATATAATATCTGGTTTTATTAGATTTTTCCCAACCAATGAA
Organism: Sorex fumeus; assembly: GCF_029834395.1. Taxonomy (NCBI): domain Eukaryota; kingdom Metazoa; phylum Chordata; class Mammalia; order Eulipotyphla; family Soricidae; genus Sorex; species Sorex fumeus. The sequence goes on along the minus strand of NW_026606066.1, from coordinate 20,398,507 downwards.
ATCAAATGGTTCCTTTAATGGCATAATAAAACTAATATAATTTTACATGTATTTTTTTCATTTTTTTAGCAATCATAAATTCAAATTTAGAAATGGTATGCTGTTGATCAGATCTTTTTTTTTTTTTTTTTTTTTTTTTTTTTTTTTGCTTTTTGGGTCACACCCGGCGATGCTCAGGGGTTACTCCTGGCTCTGCACTCAGGAATGACTCCTGGCGGTGCCCGCGGGACCATATGGGATGCTGGGAATCGAACCTGGGTCGGTCGTGTGCAAGGGCAAACGCCCTACCCGCTGTGCTATCACTCCAGCCCCTGTTGATCAGATCTTAATGAGTGTAGTATCAGCCCTTTATATGTTTAAGTACCCTTTCTTCACTAAAGTAAATAAACCAGTAATAGAATTTGCATTAAACGTGCTCCATAGGAAGTGGAAACTTCATGGTATCTCTTCCATGTCAACCAAATGGATTCTTTTATATTTTATTATTGTCTGAACTACTGTCATTAGGGTAAAAAATATTTCTGCTTTCTAAAACTAAATTGATACATCATTAACATGAAAATTGACCACACTTTTGTACAATTCCAGAAGTAGAATAACACTTGGCACAAGGAATTAAGTTCCAAGGCCAGGTGTCCTAACCTCCAATTGGAGTTTAAAATTTGCAAGTAAGACAGTGATACTATATTAGACATTTGACACTAACAGAAGAAATCTTAGAGCTGTGAATGATCAGCAATATCCACATACTGCTATATCTTGAAATTATTCTTCTATTTATAATCTACTGTAGCACTAGGACTAGCACAAGCACTCTCCTCCCGTTGTTCATTGATTTGCTCGAGTGGGCCAGTAATGCCTCCACTGTGAGATTTGTTACTGTGTTTGTCATATCAAATACATCACGGGTAGCTTGCCAGGCTTTGCATAATCTACTGTAATCTACTGTAGAACATCAAAATTATTTGAAAATTCTTTGGAGGAAATTATTTCAATACCTGAAAAGACTTCTGTTCTGATTCTGATTCAAATCTAGATCTTACTGATTCAAATATACTGAGTCAGAATCTAAGAGAAAAATCCTTTTGGTGATTCTGTTGTGTGTTTTGTAAAGGTTTTCATAGTATTCTGCTCCTCACCCTCAATTAAAAACCACTATTGGGGAGCTGGAGTGATAGCACAGCGGGTAGGGCATTTGCCTTGCACGCGGCCGACCCGGGTTCAATTCCCAGCATCCCATATGGTCTCCTGAGCACCGCCAGGTTGGTAATTCCTGAGTGTAGAGCCAGGAGTAACCCCTGTGCATTGCCAGGTGTGACCCAAAAAGCAAAAAAAAAAAAAAACCCACTATTGCTTGATGTGTTTTCACTCCTAAATTTTCTATTTGATTTCTCACCATGAAATTAATACCACAATTTGAAGTAATCTAATCAGCTGGGCTGGGGAAGCACGTTTTCATTTTACACTAAAGAACCTTCGTCATAGAGTCAGCAGTACCAAAAATGGCATGCAGAGTTCTCAAAACCTAGCTGAACTTTATTAACATCTTCTGTGGAATATTGTGTTAGGTTTCTGCTGAAGAGGCTATAAATGGACTTCCCACTGAGCACCAATTTCAATTCTAGTCTATGTCAATTAGCAAAAATCACTAAAGACTTAAGAGTCTCTTTGTAGGGAACCAATCTTCTTTGTCTTAATAGGCAGCAAAACAAACAGGAATGAAGAGACCTATGAAATTGGGTATTATTTATACCGATTATTACTCTGGTTAGACCAAGTAACCATGATTCTCGGGGACATAAAACATCATCCTTCTCTAAATTATTACTGTTTATAGTATGAAAATTTGGGGACAAACTGGTAGTATTTTTTAACAATCATCCTCCAAGAAATTTGAAATTAGTTTTCAAAGAGTAACTGTATAGTGAACCTCAAGTTTTCTTAGATAAATTGTGAAACCTATGTCAGTGGTATCTATCAAAACAACTGTCTTGATAAAAAGAAAATGTGTTGTTATACTGTCACAATTTCAAGCCCAATTATGTTAGTTCCTAGTACTTTGTCATTTACAATCCTCCACAACTCTGTAATAAGGCATGTCGAATGTGGGCAATATTTTCCAGGGATGAGTTTGAAGTTGACAGGCAGAAGTTGCCTCTGGAACAAAATGAAAAGCACAGATAAACAATGTGAGGACATTGCTTTCTCAGAGCTGGAAGGAGTTCATGGCTAAAGGTTGTAGCTCTGGGATCACAGTGGCTCCCGAGTTCTGTTTCTCAACCCTTACTGATTTTCAGAGAGCTTCTATGATCTTCTATTCATTCTGCTCTTACCTGTGGTTAAGACAGCATGAGATGATTCTGATTCTTAGCACAATACATTGGTGGTAGGGAGAATGATGTTGAAGATAATAATTCAGTGCTGATGATTTGGAGAAAGATGAAACTGGAAACATAAGAATGGAATCAACCTCCTTTTGGGAATGTTGGAGTCATAAAAATGATTAGGCTTTTATACCATAGAAACTGACAAGATGGAGGTTTTACACACAAATGAAAGAGGTCAATCATGAATAAAGATTTGATTAACACAATTGAATGGTGAGATATCTGAATACTGAGCAGGGCTAAGGTAATAAGACAATGCAGGGAAGGACTGGATATAGAGCAGTGTCAGCGCATGAAGTTCAGAAAGTATGATACACTGTGGAAGGTCTGATACTTGACAGTAATCGGGAAGCGAGGAGAGATATCTGAACTTTCCAGGTGGGGCTATGAGTAGACAATGTTTTCTGATAAAAAAAATTAGAGAATAGAGACTAAATGAGAAGGAAGAAACTGAAGTTTTTTTTTAATAGTTCTTTTAAAATTGTTAGAATTTAAAGTGTCAAAGCATTCCATAAGACAATTGGGACATACTCTTAGACAGCATTTTCCACATAAGGTTAAGCGTCTTCAAAGATGTTTTATGTTTTTAAAAAAATACTGATTTTTACTCAAAGGTAAAACCCCAATATTAGCTCTTGAACAATTCAATATTCACATAAATGAATTCTTTAAAAACAGATGGAGTAATGAAGGGAAGACAGAAGGAAAGAACTGAGTTCTGATAAACATTTTAGCCAAAAAAGCAGTCTTAATATTTTAAGTTATGTAAAACTAAAAAAAGGATAAATGAGCATTTATCTAAAAAGTTAGAGAAAAATTAAAAAATCTTAAATGGGGAGAATGGAAATGAGATCTTTCATAACAATTTTTATGATAGAATGAACAAACTTAAATAAAAATAATGAAGTTAGTGTAAGGAGAGAAAAATTACTTAATGTTGGAATCACTAACGTTATATAAATAGAACTTGAAGGTGACTTGACAATTCTACAAATGGAAGTAGAAATAGGTGATGTCCTATAATTATACAACAAAGGGCCTCAATGTAAGCTCAATAACATATTCCTGCTACTGCTGATATAACCAGTCATGTTGAGATCATACCATCAAACTCCAATAAAAAAAAACAGCAGCACTGGCTATTGAGATAACAGGTCCTGTCCAATAAATCTAACAGAAAAGTTTAAAGAATCCTGCTGATTATATCATCATGAGTAAGAAAGATAAATTGATCAAAACTGTAAGTAAGTAAATCATTAAATGAGATGTTGGTTGTCAATTCTGCAGACTGAACACCAAAAAGTTTTTTTTATATGATCCCTAAAATAGTCTGGTTAACAGTTGGTATTGCTTCCTATGTAAGTTCTATTATCTAATGCTTAAGGTGTCTTCTTAAAGTTGACAACAATAAACCAAAATTGTATGATATGAGTTCATGTCATTTGTTGAAAGAGTCCTTCAGTCGTATTAGTAGCATACCAGGTTGAAAGCATAGTTGTTTTCAACTCTGAGCACATTAAAATCACTGAAAAACTTTCAAATAATGCCAATAATTTTAGATCCCTCCCCATGATTCTGACCAGAAATAAGCACTGATGTTTTTAAAGGTTCCTAAGAGATTCTAACAGCTGTAAAAAAAAAAGAAAGAAAGAAAGAAATAGGCTTAGACACTTCTAATAAATCACAGTAGCACTGTAGCACTATCATCTCGTTGTTCATCAATTTGCTAGAGCCGGCACCAGTAATGTCTCCATTGTGAGACTTGTTACTGTTTTTGGAATATCGAATACACCACAGGGAGCTTGCCAGGCTCTGCCTTGCGGGCAGAATACTCTCAGTAGCTTGTCAAGCTCTCCAAGGGGGATGAAGGAATTGAACCTGGATTGGCCATGTGCAAGGCAAACACCCTACCCTCTGTTCTATTGCTCCAGCCCTATAAATAAACCATAGTATAATTTAAAATCATTGAATTAAAAATAAGAGCTGAAAGGGATATCTCCTGGACTTAGAATAGGGTTTCCAAAAGTTTTTCAAATTGCAACCCCACTTTTCCTATGAAAATATTATATGATTGTGAATATGTAGGTATATTAAATCAATATAAAAATCAAAATATTGATAAAAATTACAAATTTATTTTAAATAACAGTTTTTGCTACTACCATAATTTAGTTATATGACCTCATTCTGATTTCTTAACCTATGATGATAACTCTGAAGTATTCAAGTTATTTGTCTCCTTTTGTATTTTCTTCCATTTTTTCTCAGTGATTAATAGAAATTACTTAAATATTCTAGATATTTGACACATCTATTATTCGTATATTTTTCTGATAGCACATTGAGAATATTTGTGTTCAACCTGTGCTTTTACTATATTTTTCTTTATTTCTATTATTAGTGAGTTTCAGAGACAGATTTTATAGTTAGACTAAATCTAAAAATTTAACTACATCTTTGTATGAATTGTACTTTGTGTCCTGCTCATTCTAGACTTTTTAAAGATATTCTTCAATACTTTCATAATTAAATATCACATTTGTCAGCTTTTAAATTTATGTTTATGTCCACTTTGAATTAGCACAGCAGTAGGGCATTTGCCTTACTAGCAGCCAACATGGCCGACCCGAGTTCGATTCCTCCGCCCCTCTAGGAGAGCCCGGCAAGCTACCGAGAGTATCTCGCCCGCGCGGCAGAGTCTGGCAAGCTCCCCGTGACGTATTTGATATGCCAAACACAGTAACAACAAAGTCTCCAATGGAGACGTTACTGGGCCCGCTCGAGCAAATCGATGAACAACGGGAGGATCGTGACCGATGTAGGAGAACTGAGATTCATTATTTCCACCAATTTATCAAATTACTTCAAAACTTTAAAAACAATTACCTTACAGCACTACTTGGATATAACTGACCATACATAAATAGGTCTATACTGAGATCTATAATATATTCCATTAATTTTGCAAACATTTATGTAAATACTGTTGTTTTTACTGTCTTAAAATAAAGAAAATATGATTCAATAACTCTCTTCTTTTGCTAACCTATTTTTACCTTTTCTGTGAGCTATATTTTCATATGTTTCTACAAATATTGCCATCCAAAACTATTTACTTCTATAATACATGAATTAATCTTTCTAGGTCTTTAAATTTATTCAGCATTATTTTACTGTATTTACATAACAGGCCCTTAAGAACTATCATTTAACTTCTTTTCTAAGTATTAATTTATGCTTAGTATAAGTAACATTTTTTTCTTACTATAAATAACATTAAAATTTATTTTCTAATCATTTTCTTTTGATACCAAGAAGTAAAATTGATTTTCATTTATTTATTAAAATACAATCTTATTAGGTTTAGACAGTATGATTTTTTAAATAAAAAAATTGCTTCTGTATCTCTGCGTTTTTAATCTGTAGGTCATTTATTAGTATTTCTCCTCTTATTTTATTAATTTGATACTCCACAGAAGGAATAGCTGTAAAAGTGATTTTTGATTAATCATACTTCCCCCAAAATATTTATTTTACCTTTTACATTATCATGCTTTTACTAAATTCATTTATAAGATTCAAGACACTTTAATCAACTCTTTTTTTCTCACTTGTTTACTTATTATAAATGGGTCTTGAATTTGGTCAAATGCTTTTCTGCATTTATTGACATGACTATTATTTCAAATATTAACAAATATGGTACCTTCCTCAAAGTTATATTTTATTGTTAAGTTAGCTTTCTGTTTCTGAGATAATTTCTACCTGCTCTGATATTTTGTTAGACTCCATTTATTTTTCACTTTTAATTTTCATCACATTATTCAAACATTTTTATGGTAAACTACCAATTTTGAAAAATACTGTAAATATATTTTTACCTAAGAAGTTAGATGACCATGGAATGGAGCAATAGTACAGTGGGTAGGGCATTTGCCTTGCATGTAGACAACCTAGGATCAATTAGGCATCCCATGTGGTCCCCCCAGTACCACCAGGAGTAATTCCTAAGTGCAGAACCAGGAATAACCCCTGAACATTTCTGGGTATGATGCAAAAACAAACAACAACAACAACAACAACAACAGAACTTACATGATCTAATTCTTTTGTTCAAAATTTTTTTTAAATGTCAAATTTTCAAATAATTTTATCTTTGGATAAATATTTTAGATTACCATAATAAAATATTACCTAAATATGTTTCTTTCATCATAAAGTAATAATTAAACCAAAAAATATGAAATTAACTTATTTCTCTTTAAAATACATGTAATTTTTTTATTCATAATGTCTATTCTCTTTCTTAGTTTCCTATTCAAGAAATAAGGTACAGTACTAGACAATCTCTAAGAACTTATCTTGCTACAAAAGTCTACTACATATTCAGGTATGCTACCAACTTATTCAAATAAAATGCTTTACATTTTGCCTAAAGTTTGAATAAATTTAACCTTAAATTTAACTGTAATTAAATCTATTTTTGATCTTTTCTAAAGTAATTCACAAGAACAACTTAAGAAAGTTTGGACATTTTTATACACTGAGTAGACATTCTGAATTATCTACTTAATCACATTATTATTAAAAGTCAAACAAGAACTGTAGACCTAAATATTGCATAATCTTCAGCAATATGCACTCCTAGGCAAAAAACACATTTATTAAGTTAGAAAAAAATCAAAGATGCATGACATAAAGAATAGAGAGTTATATGATATACATTATAAATTAATGAAATATCTTTGAGCACAGACTGCACAAGGTATCAAAGATATAGAAGTTAACAATAAAATCGTCCCTCAGAAATTAAATATTTTTATAATGCAAGAGAGAAAAGCAAGATCCTGTTGATAAGCTTGGGCATTCTTGACTCAGTAAAAATTTCACAAAAATACTCCTTCCAGTGATTGCTATACTTTTTATCATCCTTTTACATGCACTTTACCACAGATGCTTACTTTCTAGTGAGGATATTTGAAATACAAGATATTTTTGTAATTCAGAGTTGCTAAGACAATTTTATTACATGTTACCAACTGCATGCAAGGCAGTATAAGTTTCATATAATTGATCAACTTATGATACTTTAAAAAACAATGACTATCATGGAGATAGATCTCAACTATATTATTAGAATATTACCAATCTGTCATGAATCCTGCCAAACTGACCTTACCAGCCCTATGGCTAATCAGACTTGCCTCAGAAAATGAGATAAACAGAGAAGAACTGTCCAATCTTTAGGGTCTCCTGAGCAGTCCTCAGTGGAATCACAGGCAAACCATTAATTCAATAAAATATTACTTCTCCACTCTTAGCGCCCAACATGTGAGCCATTCTTTAAGTTGACAGATTCATCAAGGACAGATAATAAGAATATCAACTTTCAATAGCTACATGAAGAGTAGAAACTGGGGAAATGCACACAGCCAGTCAGCAGACACCTAAGTATACAGCCATGGCAACTTCCTATTCTATCTTGCTATCCTGCCCTCTACATCTAAAAGCCCCTAAAGTATTTTATTCTCTTCTTTCCTAGATTCACATTCACAGCCCATTTTATTCTAAGACCTGGACTGTTTCAGTCCAGAGGACTACCCCAACAATGAAGTTTTCATTAAGGGGCTAATCTCCCACAGGATATATATATATCCTATATATATATATATATATATATATATATAATATATATTCCTTATACCCTCAACCTTCAATGGCCCTCTAATAAAATAATAATATATATATTCCCTATACCCTCAAACTTCAATGGCCCTCTAATAAAACTGGTCATTCCATAACTTTAGTTCCTCTGAGACACAAAATTTCCCATTCATCAGAAGCACTTGAATAGAGACTAGACTAAGCATGCATCTCTTCTCTTGGAGGGCAGGCTGTGTCTTCATTTTCATTCCTTCAGGTTTTAGCACTGAGCTGGCACAGAGTATGTAGTTAGTTGATGTCCGTTGAATGGAATCACTTCAAGACCCAAATATGCCTCTGGTTCTCTGGCATATTTCCTGCAGATCTCTCCATTATGCATAATATGCATTCTTGAAAAAGAAATACTTAGTAAACTGAGCCATCATGTATACAGGCTTGTAGTCAAACAGATACAATCATGATCTTTTAAGAGACTGGAATTTAAATGAAACCCCTACGTATGTACAGTAATGAAGTATTCACATAATCATTGTGAACAGTATTAGAACCTCATAATACAAGAAATGGGAGTCCACTAACATTTGTATATCAGTAGACATTTTGGCTTAAAAAATAAACTAAATTGCTTCAAATTTAATTACAATTAATTTCAAACATTACTCCTTACATTATTAAAAAAACAAAACCAAATCAAGGTAAAAAAAAACACCAAGTCTTGGTGATGCAGCAGAGTTCCCTAGTTTATTTTGTTAACTGAACAGGCATAATAATAATAATAATAATAATAATAATAATAATAAAAACCCTTCAGCATCTTACAAAAATAAATAAGAACCAATTTGAATATGCTATTTTTAAAAACAGTAAGTAAAACTTCAATTTATTCTATGTTCCAGTGTGATCTTGCTGACACAGTCCCTAAAATCTGGGTTTTACTTCATTATAACTATTATTATATTTAATATTCCCTTATTGGCTGCTGCATGCTGTGTTAAAGCTAAAAGCAATCCTGTTCCAGATACACAAAACATCCTGGACTCATTTCCTCCATTTAATGCACTCCACATCTATGCCTGGATGATTAAAAGAAAATTGAGTATAAGTCTCACTACCTTTGTAAGGTATATATTTTTACTCAACAGTTTCACAACTCAGTTGATGTGGCTGTGAGTTAATGTGTAGTTTTCAAAACCTAGCTGACTCAAAGCAACACTTGGAACTTTCGTCTTATCTGTTATCATTCAATATAAAAAATATAAACTATACCCTTTTCTAAACAAAACTCCTACATCCTTCAAAAACTACTAAAAATATTGCAAATGCTATCATTTGGGCAATTTTTATTTTCCTACACTATGCTTCTAAGTCATAGACTTATTCTACCTCTCTTGTACACTACTCTGAACAAAAGTGGCAAAGCCTTAAAAACTTAACTGTTTTCTGTTACGTATATAACATATATAACATATATATAACATATAACATGTATAACATATAACATATATGTATAAATACATATATATATATACACAGAGGTCTTGCCACATGTACAGAACTAAAAATATGCAAAAATAGACTGTTCCTGACTGGTTCAAAGATACAGTATGTACTACATATATAGACAGACACAAAGCAGACATTTACACTGAAAATATGAGTTGAAGTTATCCAAAACCAAAAAAAAAAAAAACTCATTGCTTTTAGTTGGAAAAGTAAAATTTTATAATAAAAAGAAGTCAAGGGGCTGGAGCAATAGCACAGTGGGCAGGGCGTTTGCCTTGCACGCAGCCAACCTGGGTTCAATTCCCAGCATCCTATATGGTTCCCTAAACACCGCCAGGGGTGATTCCTGAGTGCAGAGCCAGGAATAACCCCTGTGCATCGCCGGGTATAACCCAAAAAGCAAAATATAAAATAAAATAAATTTAAAAAAATAAAAAAGTCAAGCAAATTCCTGATAAGAAATAGTTTTACTGATTAAATTCCTCTTTTTAAATTGGCAGCTTTATATACCATATAATACATTAAGCATTCCAACAGAAGTGAGGGTGAGGAAGAGAGAGGCAATATTTACAGACAAATTAAAAGTCTGTAGAATTACTCATGGGGGTGGGGGAGGCACAAGGAGTTGCAAGGATTCTAAGAGTCAGAAGGTGCATAGATTCATAGTAAACCCATCAATAGTAGGCAAACCAGTAAAATACCATTTATTTGGACACACAAAAGGTTAAACTTAATTGTGACTCATAGAAAGGCTTAATTAACACTTCCTAATCAGCTGTTTCAGGCGAATGTGATTCCTCTGCAAAGTGCTTAAGTAGGAGCAATGTGAGTGCCAGACCTTCCCAGAACTGAAAAAAAGATGCTGATCTGAATCACGAGCAGCAAATGCTGGTGAAGAATTTTATCTCACTTACCAAATATCAATATAACCAAGAAGTATTTTAACAGTTTTAGCTACCTGATGTCATGCAGGAAACGAGGTTAAGGGAATGACACAGCCTCAAGGGATCGGGTCACTGAGATCTAAAGACTCCAAAATATAATACAATTCTCAGACTTTACATTTAACTACAAACTATGACTCAACAGAAGTTTAGTCTTCTTAAATTCTGTCCTTAAACTGTACATCTCTGATATCCTTAAGTGAAGTAACAACTGGGATAGAGCTTCAAGTCATTCAAGAATGAAACTTGTGTGAAAATGAACAATCTGATCACATTCTCCAGAAGACAATTTTTCCTTCAAATTAGTTTTGTCTTGGTTCCCGCTGAAGTGCTTCCAGAATCTCCACATTTTCTGGTCTACAGATTATTTGAGATGAAGGTGTCACACTTCTTTCATTCTTTTTTTTTTTAAATGTTCCTAATATCTACTGGTATCCCTTCTTTTTTGCCTGGCTGCTAAAAGAAGGGACATTTACAGCAGAGTACTACAGTTTAGTGTTAACTGACAGAAAATTCCTTCTGCTGTTCAAAAGATTGGTAGAATAAATGGGAAAAATTCTTACTTTTGAAATCCTGTTATTTTTTATTTGCTATACCTTGAAACACTCCAGAGAGCCTTATTTATGATTTGAAGAATGACTAGTCTGGTGTAAGAGGGTGTTAGCAGGGGAGACCTAGTATTTTTGATACAAAGTCAAGGAAGGATGTTTGTCTTACTTAGGAGAGGGTAGGTGGTTTTTATTTAATTGGCAAATAAATGTTGAGATTCTTGATTAAGCTCCCCAAGGGCAGTTTATATGTTTAACTGGAAAGGACGTTATGGCCTTCACCAATTGTAAAGTAGGCAACTATAGTTGATATTTTTATTCTTAGTACCTACAACTCTTGCTCAACAGAGCTAAATATGTAACACGTTAAATTCAATTGATCTCTAAGATGTCTAATGAGCTTATTCTTCAAAAATATGACCTCTATGAAATACAAGTAATTTCTAAGAGGAAAAACAATAAAACGAATGTGCTATTCTCCTGTTTCCAGAGAATGCTGAAATAATATCAGACATTCCTTTCCAGAGAATGCTGAAATAATATCAGACATTCCAAGAACCAAGTTAAGTAACAAGGAAACCATCATACCCTCACAAAACAAACAAACAAACAAGTAAAAAACAATCCTTTAAGATATAGTTGAGGCCAAATGCTTCAAGAGAAAATAAATAGCTAAGCTGCATTTTTTTTCAATTATTTTTAAAAACTGACTGAGATTCGGTGATTCACATGGGTTTATATTACTGTTAATAATGGTTTCTCATGGACATAACAATTCCATCACTATACCCATCAGTACATCAAATAATAAGCTTCTTCAAAATGAAAGAAATTCATGCTCTAAGAAAACAAACAGAAAACACCTTACTGAATTGGAGAAAGTGCTTGCACATAATAATCAGATAAAGCGCTAAGATGTATTTTAAATACATTTTCAAATTACATTGTACTTATATGGCTAATTGATGATATAAGTACATAAAATTAATCCTTACAAATTACTTATTGGAAATGTGTCTTTAAAATATATAAAAATCTCTTTTCTTCTTAATCAAAATATTCTAGTGATTTTCAGTCAATGTACATCTTGAGGATCAATGATTTTTTGGGGGAAGAGTCACATCTAAGCATGGCCCATAGGTTACTCCCAATTATGCCAAACCCAGGCCTCCCCTATGTGAAGCATGGACACAGCCCCACTGAGATGTCTTCCTGACCCAGGAAATTGATTTTGAACTGCATTTTGCAGACCCATGCCAGTCTGCAGAAATTTCCTGTTCATTCAGAAAACATTAACTGTCATTCAAAATATGGTCTGCCTGGACCATTTAGTGGTACTATTACAAATAATGGAATATATAAGATACAGATAAATTTAGATAGATGTAATTTTCATTTCAACCTTGGGGTTTAGAAATATTTCTCCTATTTTCTTTGACCCACACATATAAAAAGTTGAAAATCACTATTTAAAACTGTGCTAAAAGTCACTTACACCAATGCTCAATTTGACTGCTTTTACCAATAATTATGGTGAACATGATACAGGGCCAGTTCTAGACCTAAGATTTTAGAAGGCCTGAAAGCTTTTGCCTTTATATTCTATACTAGAGGAAGACCGCCGGAATTCCAGTTACCCTGGAGTTCAAGGAAAAAGTACTAGAAGTACTCTCAGAAGAAACAAAAAATAAAAAAATTAGAAAGGAAAAAGGAGGCATAATTTTTTTTCTCCCTGAGAATTCATCAAAAAACCATACACTTATATTTGTGTGTTTCTCCCTAACATGATATATCCAAACATCCTAAGGAAACAGATATGATCTTCTATTTTCTGTTCAGCTTTTTTAAAAACTAAGGGTAAAAAAATAAAAATATAATTATGAGAGAAGAAAGAGCAGCAACAGCAACTGGCATAGAGAAACCAGTATTTCTGATTTTTCCACAATAAAATTAACCCTCCATATCTTAGTAAAAATAAATGAAACTCAAACTGAGGTATTATGCCTAATTTTGGTAACCAGATTTCCAGGCAGTTTTACCAAATGTGCGAAGCTGAAAGGGCAGAAAGAACATAGCTCTTTCTGCCCATTCCCATTCTGAGGGTCTTGTTAGTTTCTGATCTATGATGCGAGGTAAGTAAATAATGTTAAGTCTCCCATCTAACGCCTCAACTGTGATTCATTCTAGGAAATTAGCTAGGACCTAAAGACTTCAAAGCAGTTCTGGAATCTATTATTGAACTAACATCACAGTGAAATGCTTATCATGAAAATGATTCTTACAGTTCACATATGAATATATTGTTGTATTTTAGATGTTTATAGTTGATGTCAAATGTTCTACCAATGAAGCATTTTAAGAAGTGCCATCTAGATATTTTTCATCAAAAGAATGCCTGCTACTCTCTGAAGTAACAACGTTTGGGGATGATTTCTTGCGTAGTTTGATTCCATTTTGAGTACGGTATCTACTGCATACACAGAAAGTCAACTGGAAAGGAAAAAAGAAAAGAAAAGAAAAAAAAATAAGCTCATATCAACTTTTATAAAGTACAAATTCTGTGAAAGAGAAGTACATTTCTGAACACAATAAGAATAGCTAGATATAAATGGTTTCAAGACTATAAGCCTATTGAAACTATTCCTCTGCATCATTCCCAGTCACCTTGGTAAAATGTGCAGAATAGCAAAAGTGCCAAAACTGGATTGTAGATATTCCTTTAGATTTCACAGCAAGCAAAATGACAGATTCACTCAAATCTTATTATTTCATAGAGCAAAACTATTTCTAGAGCTTCTCTCATGTACTAAATATTAAAATATTAAGATCCGTCAGTCTTCATGGAGAGTGGGTCACACTAGTTATGGGATTTGTGCTGGAACACTGTATGCCTGAAAAAAATCTATTATGAATAATCGTGTATAAATCACATTATCTAATAGAAGTAAATTTTAAAATAACATGGTAACCTTGACTCCAAAATGGAAGACAGGACTAAAGCAATTAAAATCTTATTACTTATAAATGCATGAAACAAAGAGGATGAAAAGATAGGTAGAGAATGTGTAGGCAAAATGTAATTTTATTTGGTTCCACATATTTCTATTCAGTCCCTCCTGTAAGTCAGGCACTAAGTACACAAAAATAAATATGACCCAAGAAAGGTGGATCAACTTTCTAAAACAGTAGAAAGTGGACCATGAATACATCCAACTTAAAATAAATTTGAATGTTTTCCAGATGGAGTGTGGGCTTGAGAAAAGAGAAGAAAAAGAATCTAAACTTTGAAGGGGAAAAAAAAAAACTAGATGATCAATTGTATTTTGTTTTTTTGAATCTGATGCAAAAGTCATTTTCAAATAGTACAGAAGAATGATGTAGTCTTTGAGTGTCTGGAAAAAAAAAGGCTAGTATAAAAGTAATAGAATTAGGAATAACCAAAAGTTATCACTGGGTACTGAGAACTCAGAGGGCAAGGGTCAAGATGCATCTTAGAGGTATGAGTCAAGAGTCATTGTGAATGTAGCCCGATTTTTTGGTCAAGACACATACCTTAATCATCTTGCTACAATGAGTATACATTTAGAACTCTCAATGAAATATTCATTCTCAGAGCTTCAACTACTGAGAGAGACTAAAATGGAGAGGAAAGTAGGAAAAAGAAATAGGTACTCAGAAAAGTTGTATCAGTAAACTGTAAAGAGAGCCCCAACATAAGAACTGGCAGCAACCACAGCAAGGGATTTCAAGAGAAAACAAGAGAATTGCAGTGAAAGAAATGGAAGAAGAGTGAATAAGCCTGAAAACAATATAAAATGCGTGTGAATGAGTAAATGAGACTGAATTACATAAAAAAAGATTTGTATGTGAGATTTGGGAAAATGCACTCTTTAGAACAGAAAGTTGGAAAAGAGAGGACAAAAGACACAGTATAATGAAGTGAAAATGAAAATAACATCACAGCACTACAAAAAGTAAATGTGTGAGATGCAGAAAAAAAAGTGAAAAATAAAGACATACAGAAAAAATACACACATATATATATATATATATATATATATATATTCCATGGAACTAATTACTTTTTATTTGTGGATCACTATCCTTGTCAGTCTTGCAAGATCTACTTTTCAAAGTCAATGTGTATAAATAATAGTTTATTAGGAGAATTATAGTAAGCCACAGTGCTTTGCACCATGGAAGTTTTTCCTCCAATTTCTGATATAGTGACAGGTTATTTTCTTAGACTCTGATGTGGGACAAAGAAGGTTTTAGAATGAGAAACGAAGAAGGAAGGAAACAAGGAAATAGGAATAAATGTTGATTGGTGATGGCTGTCAGCATGTTGACAAGAAGGAAATAGATGAACAGTCACCAAGAATGCTAAGCCGTAAGACACTCTAACAAAGAAAAACAGATTCTGTATGTGTGTGTGTGATCAAAGAACCTTCTATGTACACAAAACCACTGCAACTGCCTGCCTAACACCTGGCTTTAATCTCTACTCCAAAGACCTCCGTAGTTCCTGCTCTACTTCCATGGTCAGTTTATCCTAGATCACTAGATTTTTCTTTCATTAATGAAGAATTTTCTCTGTATCATTTAGTAGGGATGCTTTATTGAGACTTTATTTTTCTGAGGTCAGGGGAGAGTACAAGCCGGGCAGTACTCCTGTAAGCCCGGCTTACTCCTGTCCTATGCCAAGGATGACTCCTGGTGGTGCTTAAGGGACACATACAGAGCTGGAGATCACACCAGGGTCAGCAGCATGCAAAGCAAGCATCATATCTTCTGTTTATCTCCAGCCCTATTGAGAATTATCTTGTTTCTTGAGGTCATGCACTCCTCACCACAAGTCTGTATTTAGGCAAATCAGTGGTTCACAAATAGATGTGTAACAGGGAAAATGACTAGGCCTCACCTACCATTTCTGATTTCAATAGATCTGAAATGTGGCCCAGAAATTTGCTTTTTTGGTTTTTTTTTATTTGTTTGTTGGTTTGGGGGCCACACAGACTGCTTCCTCCAACACAGGTCTGTAGCATGCAAGCAATCACCTTATCTGCTATCACTCAGGTCAGGTCCCAGAATTTGCATTTCTAAGAACATCTTTGGTGATGTAGCAGCTACTGGTCTCTACTGGTCTAAAGAACTACACTGTGGTAATTGCTGATATTTATCATTCCTGCTAAACAGATTATCTCAAAGAGACTTAATCATATGTCTACAATGACAGAAAGAACTTCAGGCTCCTTGATTAGCAGCACCATTCTCTGCTCACAGCATTAAACACAGAAGGCTTAAAATATTCCCCAACCTTAATAGCAATATAGTTGCTTATTACATATCTATTTACATCTAGCAGAATAAAACTATTTCTGACACAAATTCTATACATCAAAGTATGCAAAATTTAACATTCTACTATTCACAATACATTTCCTCCTATACAAGTTAACATTCTTGTTTATTTTGGCTTGATTAAAAGAAGCTTTTATAAATTAAATACAAATCACTGTCTGAATATTTTAACCCTATTTTCTATTCTATCCAATTTTAAGTAATGCAGAGACATGGAGAATGTCAATAAAAACTTTGAAGAATCAAACGAGAATTTTGAATGCTTTATGGTCATACTTGATTATTATATCTTAACTTCAAAAGTGCAAAGCTTAACTTTTTAAATAATAGCATTTGATCCACAATTTATGTAGTTGTGGTGTTACTTTTTTCTTTACCTCTAAGTTTGTCAGAAATGTGCAGTCAAAATAGATGAAGGAAAAAGGAACTTGAACCAAGGAATGTATTTAGTAAGATGGATTTAACCCAGATTCGGAGAAATATTAAGTGAGTAATCTGCTTGCACGTGGGTGACCTGGGTTTGAGCCCCGGCACAAAATATGGCTTCCTGGGCTCTATCAGGAGTGAACATTGAGTGCAGTCAGGAGTAAGTCTGAGCACTGCTGGATGTTGCCCCAAAACTAAGAAACAGAAACCAAGTATATCCAATGGTTTTATTTATTTATTTATTGCTTTTTGGGTCACACCCAGCAATGCTCAGAGTTTCTCCAGGCTCTGCACTCAGGAATTACTCCTAGTGGTGTTCGGGGGACCCTATGGGATGCTGGGAATTGAACCCAGGTTGGCCATGTGCATGGCAAATGCTCTAACTGCTATACTATCACTCCAGCCCCTATCCAATGGTTTTAAACCAGTTTTTAGATATGTGTATAAATGGCACTTTTGAATGAGAAAAAAAAATGGTATAGATGTTCAAACTTAGCTTACATGTTTCTCATTGTGGGCCACAAGAAGACATTGTTAGCACTCAACAGCTCAGCAGCTATCTCAAGCCACACATACTATGGCATTCTCAAAATGTGATTGATAAATTTTTTTAATTATCAAAATCACTAAGGATATTTATTTTAAAGGTGTAAGTATAAGACACACTTATACATTCTTTGTCAGGAGCAGAAGTTTCTAAACCAAACAACCACTCTTTTATTTTTTTGCTTTTTTTGGGTCACACCTGGTGATGCTCAGGGATTACTCCTAGCTTTGCACTCAGGAATCCTCCTGGCAGTCCTCAGGGGACCATATGGAATGCTAGGAATCGAACCCGGGTCAGCCGCGTGCAAGGCAAACATCTTTCCCACTGTTCTACCCCTCCAGCCCCCAAACAACAACTCTTGGGTAACTGAAGAGGAGGCATGCTTCTCTGGATACCACTGAAGAACACATTCAGCTGGCATTTTGCATATGGGGAGGGTGTTTCAATCAAGTTCAACAGCTTGAGTTTTCATCTTGACATATTTGAGAATTTTCTATGTAGGCCTACTGCTTTTAAAGGTGACATTACTGGCAATAATACAAAGTTTTCAGCTACTTTATTTAAAAGGCCGACACTTTAAAATTTATCTCTATTATAGTGTTACTGGTCCCAGCTCTGGCAAATCAATGAACAATGGGATGACAGTAACACAGTGATACAGTGATAATTTAGGTATTTTTGACTATAGTAGTGCTAAAGTTCCCAGTATTGACTTACAAAGTTATTGTCCCCCAACAGAAAGTGTCCAACAACCCTCCCCTATTATTTCAATATCACCTCTGGGCACTACTCTTCCTTTTTTGTTAACCAGTTTTATAATCCAAGACTAAGGGTTTGTAGCTATTTCACACTGCCTATTCTTGTTTTTCCCTTTGGTCTTTCTATAAGAAAGAAAGTGAAGTCCAAGGAAAAGTAAGGTCTAAGTGTAGGATAACACTCTTTTGTCCTTCCTCAGGTAGCTTAGGTTTGTCAGGTCACACCCATCTAAGAACACTGAACTTGTATTGTAAGCAATGTCCTTTCTGTGTGGACACAGGAAGACAGTTAATATTATGCTTTGTAACTTGGGAGTTGATTGACTCCGAATAATATTTACTCCTGGGCATCTGATTTCTTGACTCAGTTGCCCTTAGTTCCTAGCACCCCAAAAGCAGGGTCCCGGCGAGGGACTGAATGGACCCAGGGCAAGCAGTGAGCTACCCTGGCATCGAAATGGGCCAGGCCAAAGAGCCACGATACTCAACTATAAGTTGAGGGCATGATCATGGACAAATGCTGTCATGATCCAAAAGTAAGTAACGACGAGACTAGGACCCTGCTGGAGCTAGGAAGATTAACCTGGCCTGAGGACGGTGAAATGTATAGTGAGATGTTCTCAGGAAGAACCAAACTAAATTTATATCTCTTACTATGCTCATACAGAATGACATTGCTAGAAATATTAGAAGTAGATTTATTACAACTATTTAAGTAGATTACTAACTGAAGGAAGAACACGCCCTTGTTGGGATCCCACCTTTGGGTGGATCTCCTAGTAATCTGAAGTAATCTCTATAGATGAGATTTTATCCTTGAGTTAATCTCCTGGAGGAGTGGTCTTACCTCTCTTTGTTGATTCGTCAGTATTCAACCCACCTTTATGTCACCGCCTTATGTGACTGCTATATAAACTAAGACGTAAGCTCGGAAAGGGAGTCAGAAGTGAGAGAGCTCGGACTCCAGAGATCCAGAGTCAGAGCCAGAAGGAGAGAGGTTCCAAGATTGGGGCCCAGGAGAGAAGGAGGCAGTGAAAGACAGGAGTGAAGAGGATTGGAATAAACTACATTGATATAGACCGGCCTGGCCCTTGTTTCTTCTTCCGTCTGCCCTTGGCCAACAGCCGTTCTGATCCAGGCCACACACAGCGGCTCAAGAGCACCGAACGCAGGCGGTGAGACAGTGTCATCCAGTGAGCCCGTGAACACACAACCTTCGGCGTGATAAGATTTTACAGTCTAAGTATGATATTTTTAATAGATCTTTGTACATTTTGTATGGATTATGACTATAAACTAAATATTTTTTGCTTACATATTTAAAACTGTACTGTTCACTAAAAATTAGCAGCCAACATAGGTAAAATGTATAAAATGATGTTGAATAACAGTGTATGGTGTTGATGATTCAAATATTAGATTTAAATAGAAACCTGTAACGTATAATGTAGTGCAGCCTTCTTTTATTTTTAGCATCTCAGCACTTGTACCTGTCCCACACACCAGTTACGGACAGCAGTCATAACTCAGGAGGCAGATCAGTGGTTATCAACCTTTCTATACCTGTGGACAGTTTGTGGCCTGGTGGTTGTAAATGCTGATCTAGTGGACATGAATTTTAACAATTTTAAAATAAGACTTTTGAAAGGTGCCTGTTATAAGTGAAAACAAATTCAACATCATGCTCTACAACATAGTATACTTTCTTAGTTTTAGTCATAATTAGAAAACTAATAAAAAATTCTTTGCCTACTACATCAAAAACAAAAGAAAATCTAACAAGTACACTGCACCTGAGGTTTTGCTATTATGATTATTATGCAATTTGTCAGCCCATATACTTCTAGTGAATAGTGCATACGGCTCCAAACTTCATGCCATCCATTGAGAATCCAGAGGTCTCATCATTCTTCTCCTAAACTATACTGATTCATCACGCAGCATCTATTAGGATACCAGTATACTGAGTTTATGGATTTGCATTGATTTTCCTGACATGATGTTGGCAACTTAGCTCTGAGCATTTGGCCCAGTGATTAGTATTATCAATAAGTTTAGGTTCAATGAACTCTTACAAAATTAAGAATTTTAATACCAAATAAGTAGACTAAGCTTTTATTTCTAAAAGGAATCTACATTTTAAATACTACACCCCAAACATCCAAATTTGAAGTTAAAATCAAGTTTAGACCAAATAAAAATTCACTTCATCATACATTCAAAATGCTATTTGATATTTCACTATTTCTGATAATGTTAAAAATGAACCTTAGATCCAAATTAGTTAATAGTTTTACCTATCATTTATATTGCAGTTTAAAAATACTGATGTCCGTTGTTTTATTAAAAAGCTACCAACTGTGTCCAAATGTATATAAAGAAATGTTGAAACAGGTTACATGCAGGAGAATGTATGGCTTTTATTTTCGGAATAGCAACTTCAATAAATTAAAGTGCTCAATATTGTACCAGCCGGGTGTCAGAAATGAATAGTGGATCTGCCAGCAGAAATGTTTTCAATTTCTTAAGCACTATCCTAGTTCCTGACAGAATTGATTGGCTTTTTGACACAAAGTTGCAGTGGCAGAGATTAAAAGAAAATTCCTTTTTAACAAACTACCAGTGTGACAAACTGTATCCAAATGTAACTCAATATACCAAATGTTCTATTTGAGAAGAAGCTAAGATAAATACCAGTGCTATTTTATTTTGGCATTTTAAAACAAGTAAATTACACTAAAGTGAATTTCCAATAGGGAAAAAGTTTTAAGTTAATTATTTTAATCATAAATTTTACTGCTGGATTTGCAACATACACTAATTAACTTTCTATTTATCTACTTCAAAAGAGATTTATTACAAAATAAAATTTGAGTTAACTGAAAAAAATTGAAAACACAAAACCATGATTAATATTAAAATATCTAATAGAGTGATATTAAGTATACATATGGTGTATATTTATTATATTCCCTTAATGTAATTTGTCTATCACTATCACTATTACCCCATTGTTCATCTATTTGTTTGAGCAGGCACCAGTAACGTCTCCATTTATCCCTGTCACGTGCTAGTGTAGCCCAATGGCATATTGGGAGCTCTTTCAGGGTCAGGGAAATGAGGACCAACATTGTTATTGTTTTTTGCATATCGAGTACGACACAGGTAGCTTGCCAGGCTCTGCCATGTGGGCAGGATACTCTTGGTAGCTTGCCAGGCTCTCCGAGAGGGATGGAGGCTTTGGGGGCAGCTTCTAATCACCTTTACAGGTGTTCCCAGTCAGGCATGTATGCGGGCAGGAGACTCTTGGAAGCCTGCTGAGTTCTCTGAGAGTGAGAACTAGACAATAAGAGGTCACGTGGCCGCAAATGCAGCCGTGCACTTCTGGGAGCTTGATTTTATAGTCCCTGGATCTTGGCCTTGATGGGGTTACACGGCAGTTTGTGGGTGTAACTGTCTAGCTACTGGAAGATGAGGGATCTGGGTGGAGGAGGCCCAGTCCCAAACTGAGGAGGCTTGGAGTTCTCAGCCCCAGGTCCCGCACACCTGGGCTCCTCTGCTGGTTCCTTCATGCGTGAGGCCTATCCTAGTGTGTGGAGAGTAGTCTCAGGATGGCTCTGGCTGGGTTCCAGGGGTCTTCAGCTGCGGGGACTCTGGTCAGGGTGGAGAGGGAAACTCAACCCGCCCCCCTCCAAGGGGCCCCGGTGAGGACAGCCAGGCGCAGGGGCAGGAGACTCTGCATTGTTCTCTTCCAGGAGCTTGGTTTTACAGTCTCTGGATCTTGGCTGTTGATGTGGTTACAAAGCAGCTGGTGGGTGTAACTGTCTAGTAATTTGTCTACAATGCAAAAAATTTTATAGGAAAGGATATATACAGGTATATTTGAATGAAACATTTATGATTATTTAAATGCAAGTGTTCAATAAGAGAAATAGTCTTAAGATTCATGCTAAATGTTAGGGCAATGGTGTGTCTGGGTTGTTCAATATTCTTATGATTTTCTTATAGTGTGAATACATTTTAGAGCAATTTGTAGTATGACTAAATAGAGCACTGATATATCACCAGATGATGCTCAATTCATTGTATTTATTTGAAAAGTAGGACTCTTTTAATAAAAATTTAAGAGGAGTACATATATTTAATAAGAGTGTATAAATTAGTGTGCAAATTTTATTAAAATTAACCTCTACAACTTACCTTATCTTAGCCTAAGTTAAGATCTAAGCAAACCTAGAAAAGTCTAAAATCCTAGAACATAATAAATTTATATTTTAGGTTGTAAATTTTTTTTTCAGGTTTTAATGTCTCACCATGTTGTGTCAGGCATTACTCCTGGCTCTGTGATCAGAGATAACTCTAGGTGGTGGTCAGGGCACCTATATGGAGCTGGGAATAGAGCCGGGGTCCACTGTGTGCAAGGTAAGTTCCTTACTTGTAATTATCTGACTCAGGTTGTAAAAATATTTCACTTTTAAAAAAGAATCATGGCAGCATTATTCAAACATAAAATTCCCAATAGTAAACAGTATTTCTCAATAAACTGCTATAGTTATTCATTGCTACAGACTCAGAATTCAAACTGAAGTAGAAGAAATGTAATTTAGCATAATTATTATAATGCCTCTTGTCAACTACGAAAAATAGCATACTATATTACCTTATGCTATGTTACCAGACAATGTTGTTGAGATATATATATATATGTATATATGGGATTGCATTAAAGTGCATTATTTTTATGTATATAAATATATATTTTTATAAAATTATTAAAGCAGAAGTACGTATATGTATATATCAATTTAATGCAACCCCATCCATTTTATTTCTACAAATTTTGACCAAGGACACACATATGTACTGAGTATTTAATTTTCATTAGCTGGTATAGTAAATATAAAGGTCAAGTAACAACAGATTCTATGATAAAGGCATAATTTATTCAATTCACACACCACCATTAATAATGTAGTATGAATGAGGTCTCAATCCTACTTCCAGATCACGAACAATTCCTGGTGAGAAGAAAAGTTGGGGTCGCAACTCTTTTTCCTGAGAAGATTAAACCAATTTTAGACTTTACACCCCACCCCACTTGTTCTTAGTTTATCATTTTCCATAAAAAACTTGATACACTCAGTTGTTATAAATATGATCATGGTGCACTTTCAAACATTATATCGTATGAATTGTCTGCAGTACTAGTATTTGATCTGTTTTTGCATGCTGAAAACAAAAATATTCTTTCTCTTTCAGCATACCACACATGTCTTAGTATATTTGATATGAATTTATCTTTTTGAATAAAGGGGAAACTCTGAGAATTCATTTTATCTGTATAATTATATTAAAACTGTCCATCATTGATATTTTGGCGTCAATATACATGCTCTAACTAAATCACACATAATAAGAAGTAGTGGAGAAAAATCATTTATCATTTTATCTGAGCAGCACAATAGATAACCAAAAAAAAACCATCATTATAAATAAAAAAGTAGCATGAATTTCAGGGCCAATTTTTAATAAATATTCGTTATGAAAGACAAATTGCAAGCTATATTAAACAATAAATCTAGGAGTATAAATATCTCATTAAATATTATGTATATCTTAATAGCAAGACTTATTTCTAAACAATATTCTGCATTTATTGACCCTGAAGCATTGTTAAATATAATACCTGAGTTGTATTTAACTTGTCAAATTTAACTTCAAAGTTTAGGACACTCAGTTTATCAAATCCCATGAGAGCAGAGACCACTTAGCCCTCTAACTGCCTCACCCATGTAACACAATTTTAATCATTTTAGTTTCTACTTTTAGACTAACTGTAATTTGCAAATTACTTGTAGAGCTCTGAGGGCCTTCAAAAATCCTTGAGATAGTTCGCTACAAGCTTAAGCAGAAAGTGCATCATCAACCTGAGTCATCGGGTTTCAAAGAGGAGGAAAAGAGGGAGGAAAACAATCTTACGCTTTTTATTCACCATTTTCTATGTGACAAATTCAGCTAGTCTCCTACATTATCCTGTTTAAAAATTGGCATGCTTTATAGATTTTTACACACTACAAATTATATACTGTTAATTATTTATACAAACTTTATCTGAGGTACTTGAGTTTTTCGATGAAACGAGCTATTGTAATAAAAAAAAATGTATCCTTCCCACCTAGCTAGCTAGGTGGTATACTTAGCTATATGTTATTTGGAAGAGACACCTAAGGCTATAACAAATATGATACCTAGCAATATTTGAGCAATACTAATATAAAAACAGCTAACAAAAATAGCTGGATATCACAAAATACCCACACATTTACTGAAATTAAATTGATCACTAAAAAAAATCTAATTAAGACTGAACTTCAAGCAATATTTGAGAAAGCTGAAAAGCAGCAAGTCACTCAACTTACAATGCGGCTTTATCATTAGCGGGCACTAACTGGACAAAATACTGACCTTTACACTTAAAAGGTCGGCCAATAATACAAAAAATGTCAAATGCATGACACCTGAGACTTCAAATTACCAAAAGCAAATAAAACCTATAAAGTAACTGTTTTTAGTCTTATACAACAATTTTTTCCCTCCCACGTAAGGGTAGAAATAAAGGAGTCATTTTACTGGTTGCTATTTGAGTGAAAACTTCGCATCTTAAGGAAACCCATTTATCATCAAAGATTGATCAAGATTAAATAACTCAGTGAAAATTGGACATATAATACAAAAATGCAATTTCTGTCATTCCTGCTTTTTCACCCATAATCCTGTTCCTGAATCCATCTTTTTTAAAAAAAAATTTATTATCAATATCCACTTTGCATTTAAAATCCCATTGTGTTTACTATTTGCAGTATCACACCTCATTCAGAATAATTATTGCAGTAATTCTAAGATTCTATCTCCCAAAATGGGACATGTCTGTTCGGAAGTCAGTATTCCTTTTGAGACTTTCTTTTAGAATCAAACATTCTTTAATAATTCATAATAAGTAATTGAATGTGACAGTGGATGTTTATTAATCCATTAATTCTATCTCACCATCACTGTGACTGTCCTCCCATTGTTCATCGATTTTTCTCGAGTGGGCCCAGTAACATCTCCATTGTGAGACTTTGTTGTTACTGTGTTTGGCATATCGAATATGTCATGGGTAGCTTCCCAAGCTTTGCCTTGCAGGAAAGATACTCTCAGTATCTTGCAGGGCTCTCTGAGAGAGGCAGAGGAATCGAACTCAGGTCAGCCATGTTGGCTGTGTGCAAGACAAACTCCCTACCTGCTGTGCTATGGCTCCAGCCCAATACTATCTCATATTGTCCGAATCTAGTTATATAAACAAACCCTACAGGCAACTCCATGCCAAATAAAGAAGGAAACAATTTGTATAACTCTTAAAACATTGATAATGTAGTACAGCAAATAATAATGGATTTTTGAAAAATTCCAAAAAGTTTTCATTTTGACATTTTGGGAGATTATGGCAATATAGCCTCTAATCATAGCCATGACTATCAATTTGCTAGCTATATCGAAGGTTAAAAAAAAGTTGTTATTTATTTGCATCCATTAGTGAACTAGTTAAGATTTTTAAGTGGATGAAGGTAGAAAGGGAAAAGTGGATCATTCCCTATTCACTTGTTTTTAGTCCCCTAATTCTCCATTCTATTTTCTTTTACGGATATCTTAACCATTACTCTCAAGTATAATAATATTCCTGAATGAAATTAATCTTCTATCTTGACCATCACTCCACATGTTACTTATGTGCTTTATTTAATTTGCCTCACCAAATTTATTTTCACAAGCCAAGTCTGCTTTCTGAGACAGAATGACTTTTCATTTTTCATTCCATAAATAGGAATTAGTGCAAACTGCAAAGAATGATTTTCATTGTCTTGATAGTTTTATTCATTTTTTTACAAAAGAACCACATGAATATAATCTCTACAACATGGATAAATACCACAGACTGGACAAGACAGTTCTGTTATGATAATAAAACTTAAAGTAACATTGTTTCACTAAATGTCAGGCAGCATTCCAGCTAGAATAGAGCATAACTAAACAAAAAAGACAGGAAAGTGTCACCCAGTCTAGAGAGCAGTGCATAATTCAAAGATAGTAAGAATAAATAACAGGCACACCAGTTTGAAGCAATATAATGCTTATTTACAACAAGAGGAGAAATTGCACAAGGTCCAGCTCCTTGCAATACGGCTAGTGGGCTTGCCAGCCCATACTTCACTGGTGAAAAGCTACTTCTTGTGAACATACTAGGAGATACCTAGATTTATTTGGGCCCTTTACATATTGATATAAACTATTTTTCTTCAAAGACTTCAAACAAGCTTCATGTTCAATTGTAGTATTTATATTTTATAGCAAGTTCAAGATTATCTTTCATTATGTAATCACAGTTTATCTCCACACCCACAAAACAGGCAAGTCAAATGATATTACTCTCCCTTTCATTTTTTGTTTGTTTTGATTTGGGGGTTACAGCCAGCGATGCTCACAGGTTACCCCTTGCTTTGTCTCAGGAATTACTCTTGGTCTCTTGGCAGGGCTTGGGGAATCATAGGAGATGAGGAGAATCGAACCTGTGTTGGCCATGTGCAAGACAAGCACCCTACCAGCTGTACTGTCACTGCAGTCACTATCCTCACTTTCAAATGAATATGTAAAAGGTCACCATACATCACTGTCACTGTCCTCCCATTATTCATCGTTTTGCTCGAGCAGGCACCAGTAACGTCTCCATTGTGAGACTTGTTGTTACTGTTTTTGGCATATTGCACACGTCACGGGGAGCTTGCCACATGCAAGGCAAACACCCTATCCGCTATACTATTTCTCCAGCCCATATGCATGGTGGAATTACAAAACATCCTGATTCTGGTCAGTCTGACATGAATTTAAGCTTTTATAACAATCACGTTTTATTTTCAGTTTAAAAGATTGTATATAATAACAATTTGATATCGCTTTCAAAAGGCTGATTAGATCTTATCGGCTATTATAAGAATGAAAATACATTTAAAGTTTTTTGTACTGATATCAGATATTTCATAAAAGTTTATTTAAAATGATGTTCTATTTTGTGTTACACTTATAGGATATATTAATTCTAAATGTTCATTTTATAACCTTCAGTAATATTATTTATAGAAGAAACTGAATAGTTTTTTTAAATAAATACAGGTAGTGGCATGCACCATTAAAAATTCATAGAAAAAGTTATAGGCTGTGCCTTTATAGAATACTAACCATAGAGTTATCTATCTTATCACTAACTACCTCTTATCATTCTGAAAATAACTATATTTTGAGCAGAAACACTGGATTATGACTAAATTAACAAATTAGTCTAATTTAAATAATTTAACAAATCTGCATGCTTTACCTAATGTATAAAAAGCTATTCACTATTACTGAGACATAAAGACTTTCAAGTTTTGATCCCACTTTCAATGAGCTTTTAATATACATTAGTAAAAATGAAACTTAGGAATACAATTATATCAAGAATATAAAAAGACATACTACAGAAGCCTTACTGAATAGTAACAATGGCATTTTAAAAAGTTTACCTTTAGTAAAGGAATATGGAAACATTTCTTGAATAGGAAACTTTGAGAAAAAAATACTTAGAATACTTAGTAAGATAAAAGATAAAGATAAAGGCCCTCCCATTGATCATCGATTTGCTCGAGCGGGCCCAGTAACGTCTCCATTGGAGATTTTGTTGTTACTGTGTCTGGCATATCGAATACTCTCGGTAGCTTGCCGGGCTCTCCGAGAGGGGCGGAGGAATCGAACTCGGGTCGGCCATGTTGGCCACTTGTAAGGCGATCGCCCTACCGCTGTGCTATAGCTCCAGCCCTTGAGTTTAGGAAAGATTGAGAAAAAAATTGAGATTCCATTAGGAAAGGAAACAGGATAAGTATGCCTAAATGTGAGATAATAAACTGAAAGAACATAGTCTATTTAAAGAAATAATAGCTAAGAACTTCTAAAATCTGAGAGAAGAACTAAATATTGAGTAAATGAAAATGAAAAATTATCATCTAGGTGATTAACTCAAAGTGCAAAAGTAATGTTATTTCTTATCATTCCACTACAGACCAATTTCGACTCAATCAAGACAAACATGTTTCTGTATAATAGTAATACATTTATGATTTTCAGATTTTTATTTAATTCTTCCAGGATAAAATAGGTGAAAATTTTTCTACTGTTTTCTTTTGCTTGCTACAGAAACAAATGGCACCTTTAAGAAAAAACAGCAAACCTAGGGATACTAAAGAAAAGATAAGATAAAATAACAGATCTTGTAAAAATCCAATCCAAACTTTTATATAAACTCTGCTAGTACTGATACTGTTGGAGAAAAATGCAAGCTAACTTAAGGTACAATCAGTTCTTGTGACTCTCAAGGCAAAGAAGCTACAAAGGTAAACTCTAAAATTTAATTTTCTTATATTATTATTTTCTATATTAATCCTGTATATTAGTACCCCCAAGTCAACAGCTGATGTGGAACTTCATATTTTTTCCTAGAATGCCACAGCTACCAGCCCTGCAGTGTGACAAGGTCCACACATGGTAGAAGGACATCCAAGGAAAGTTTCTTCCTGGAACAAGACAATGGCCTCCTGCTCCCCCAATTCTCATAATATGTGCACTGTGGTTAATCTGTATATTTTGTCCTGGGAGTTCCAGAAAAATGATGACTGGAGACTCAGCCCTTGCGTGACAGGACATAAACTAGATGGGTCTGTGAGAAAATCTACAGTTGGCTTACAGAAATAGAAATTAACATTTAAACAAATACCTAACAATATGTTAGGCAATCAGAAAGTAGAAGATAAAATAAAAAGTAAAAAGGCCATACGGACCCTGAATTAGGAGTGTAGTGTTCCACCATAATAACTAAATATATGACACATTGAGCCTTTGGCAAAAAATAAGGTGTAGTAGGCCATTGTGGTGTTTGTTAAATGTAAAACAAAATGCTAATCTTATAAGGCAAATTAGAACCTTAAATCATTGGTGGAGAAAGAGTTGCTTACAGTTTAACAAGAAAGAACATAGGAACCTGGATATCCTGAAAGCCTTAAAATATGTCCTAGGATATAGAACAAAAATTACTTGTGAAACACAGGTAGATATAAATCAATGTCTAATGAAACCTTCGTGCTCCATGCAATTTATAAGTTGTGTTTGTGAACCCTGCATGCCATGCTTGAGCAACTTATTTTTAATTCTATGCAACCAAAACAAGCGAGACAGAAAGATTCTTGCCTAATCTCCTGCTGTAATAAAGTCATACGTTAGATGCATAAATAGAAAATGAATATAAATGTAGACACAAAAAGGAATAAAGCAGATATCCTTCAATATCTGAAAAAATCTGTTTGTGTTCTTTTGCAGACTCTACCAGCTCACCTTCAGGGGTCCTGAAACTTTGCTGCAGTTGAACTGTGCACCAGAAACCAGTTGGGGAAATAATGTGATAATCAAAGACTTTCAGAAGCTTCCTTGCAGAGGACATTTATTTGCATAATGGAATCCCCTTGAGGGATCTGTAATGATGAGTAAGAGTCACATACTTTAACCCAGTCATGGTCACTGTTCATCTCAAGGTTCTTAAGTCCATTAGGATACATTTGGAGGTGGAGTCAGTATTTGATTGTTATGGTAGACTCTTCTAAATAGGATTTGTTTTGTTAGAAGAAGATCCTCCAGAGAGTTCATTTGTCCTTCACCATTGAGAGGACACGCAACAGGATCACCATGTATGAACCAGGAAGCAGGCTCTCATCAGACATGGAACCCACTGGCACTTTCACTTTTAACTCAGCATCCAGAACTCTGAGAAATACATTTCTGTTGTACTGTACACTCAGTAACTGTAACTCAGGTTATGATTATTTTTACTTGTAAGTATACAGAGAAAAAAGGGCAAAATCAGGAAAACTACAATCAAATGATTGCTGCAAAATCCCAAAGTCATTCTTAAATAATGACTTATTTTTGGCTATTTAAATACTGAAGGCACTGCCCAAACAGCATTTTTTTGCAGCAAAATATTCAACAATATGAAATTTGTTTGCCTATACTATGTTTTCTTACAACAGAATAGAGTAATTTTGAACTTTAGTGATTTGGGAGATTAGTCTTAAAATGCACGAGTGCTTAAGAAAAGGTCTTTTGACATAGGATTAAAATTTAACAGATTTATGGAAAAAACCTGAGTGCCCAAGAACAGATGACTCGTTAAAGAAACTTTGGTACATTTACACGATGGAGTACTATGTAGCTGTTAGAAAAGATGAAGTCATGAAATTTACATACAAGTGGTACCACATGGAAAGTATCATGCTAAGTGAAATGAGTCAGAAAGAGAGGGATAGACATAAAAAAGACTGCATTCATCTGGGGGACATAAAGTAACAAAATAGGAGATTAATACCCAAGAATAGCCGAGATCAGTACCAGGAGGATTACTCCATGACTTAGAGACCAGCCGGGCATTCTAGGGGAAAGGGCAGCTCAGATAGAGAAGGGAGCACCAAATAAAGGGTGTTTGGAGGATCCTCCCAGGAGGGGAGATGCAGGTTGAAAGTAGACTATGCACTGAACATGACTGCCACTCAATGCCTCTTTTGCAGACCACAACACCTAAAAGGAGAGAGAGAACAAAAGGGAATGCCCTGCCACAGAGGCAAGTTGGAATGAGGGGATGGGTGTGGGAGGGATGCTGGGATCCATGGTGGTGGAAAATGGGCACTGCTGGAGGGATGGGTATTTGATCATTGTATAATCGAAACTCAAGCACAAAAATTTGTAAATCTACAACTGTACCTCATGGTGTTTCACTAATAAAAATTAAAATAAATAAATAAATAAATAAAATAAAGTAAAAAATAAAAAAAAATTTAACAGATTTAAAAGTATGTAACATCACTTCTTTATTAGTAACTATTACTGATGTGGGTGCAAATATTTCACTTAAGTTAATAAAAATTCAAATTGCATTTTTTATAGAAATATCATAAACAATATTGCCACCCCAAGCAGAGCCCCAGCAGCTGAAGACCTCCGGTTCCAGCCACAGTCATGCGAAAGACCACTCTCCACATGTTTGGGCAAGCCTCATGGATGAAGGAACCAGCAGAGGAACCCAGGTGTGCGGGACATAGATCTCCAAGCCTGCTCGGATTAGAACCGGGCCTCCTCCACCCAGATCCCCCATCTCCCAGTATGTAAGCGTTACACCCACCAACTGCCCCCGGTGCCGTGTAATCCCATCAACGGCCAAGACCCAGAGACTATAAAACCAAGCTCCCAGAAGCAATAATAATGCGGCTTCTTATTATCTAGTTCTCACTCTGGAGAACCTGAAGGCTACCAAAAGTATCCTGCCCACACAGCAGAGTCTGGCAAACTCCCCTTGGCGTATTAAATATGTCAAAAACCAGTAAGAATTATGGGTCTCATTCTCCTGACCCTGAAAGAGCCTACAATGTGGCACTTTCTAAAATCTCTGGGGTAGGATGGAGACATTACTGGTGCCTGCTCGAGGAAACTGATAAACAACAGGATGACAGTGATACAGTGATCATAAACAAGGGCTGGCGCCATAGCACCATGGGTAGTGTGTTAGACTTATACATGGCCAACCCGTGTTTGATCCCTGGCACTCTATATGGTCCTCCAAGCCTTCCAGGAGTTATCTCTGAGAAACACCAGGTGTGTCCTCACCCCAACCCACCCTCCCCAAAAGAAAAGCTAGCATTAACACTTCTTTAGTTTATATATATAATCACAAAAGAATCTGAATAATCAAAGCAATTCTGAGAAAGGTAAGGTAAGGTAAAGGCCCTCCCGTTGATCGTCGATTTGCTCGAGCGGGCCCAGTAACGTCTCCATTGGAGACTTTGTTGTTACAATTCTGAGAAAAAGAAAGAAAAATGAAAATATTATCTTCCCTGACTTTTAAACTACATCACTGGTTTACAGTCTATACTCTCTTCAAGTATAAAAAACTTGAAAACTGGGCCAGAGGTACAGTTGAAAGTGGTAGAACACAGTCTTTACATGTTCAAGGTCCTGTCTTATTCCCTGGCACATGGTCCCTGAGCCACAGATATAGCAATCATAGCTTCCAAGCACAGTTAAGAGTGGAAACAGTATCCACATACTACCATGTGGGATTCCACAACAATTAATGAAAAAAAAAGAAAAGAAAAAAAATCATCTGGAAAACCACTAACTATACCACAAAGTCATAGTAATTGCAACAATATAGTATTGAAACAAAAACTGGCATGCAGAATAGACCAACAGAATAGAATTGAGAATTCAGAAATAAACCACCATGTATATGGACAGCTAATTTATGATAAACAAATCAAGACCAGAAAATTAAAAAATGTAAAAAATTAATAAATAGTATAGGAAACCTGAAAACCAAAGGCACTATTTAAAAAAAAAGTGGAATGTAAGTTTAAAAACTTTTATACAGCAAAATAGACCACCATAAAATAAAGCCAGCCACTGAAAGAACTTATCTATACTTCTTTCATGTGATAAGGGCATAATGTACAAATAAATAAAAAACTCATGCAATGCAACAAATTTTTTTTTAAAAAAGCTTAACTAAAAGTGGATAGGACTTGAGCACACTGACAGGAGTAATCCCTGAGTGCTGAGTAGAGTTGATACTGCTCCAAACTTCTCCCCCTCCAAATAATAATAAAAAATTTTTTTGCTTTAAAAAATAAATAAATAAAAGTGGATAGGAAATTTGAATACACACTTCTTTAAATAAGTAGAGATGATGAGCAGGCACAAAGGAAATGCTCAAATTACTTCCTACTTAGGGAAATACATATCAAATGACAATGAGATATCACTACATACCCATTGAAAAATATCACTACACACTTATTAAAAATATAAGAAACAAATGTTGATTGAAGAAAATGATATAGAAAAAAATGAACTCTTAAGACTATCGAGAATATGGCTAACTGGTACAATATGTATGAAAATAATCTGAAGATTCCTTAGAAATAGAAATCCTAAGTCCCACCTATATCACTCCTAGATATGCACCTGAAAAATATTAAAACACTAAATAGAAAGAGATTAAATGCCATGTACGTAATAGCATTATTCATAATAGCTAGGACACAGAATCAACCTAAATGACTACTAATAGATGGCTAGGAAAATTGTATACTTACTTAATAAAATACTAGTCAGTTATGTAAAAAAGTAAATGTTTCAGTATGTCTGTGTTTTTAATTAGGGACCATACCCCATGGTATTTGGTTGCTACTCCAAGCTCTGTGATCAGTGGTCAACTGGTACTGTAGGGGACAATGCAATGCTGTGAATCAAACCTAAACCTTTGACGTGCAAAACATTCACTCAGTCTATTGAGTTCACTCTTTGGCCCAGAAAGAATTAAAATCTTAACTTCTATGACAACACAGATGAATAATCAGACAACTGTACTAAAAAAATATGTCAGAAAGTGAATGACAATTACTAGTTAATTCATGTGGAAGATAACGTCAGCAAATTAACAAAATGCAACAACAAAAAAGGATTCTTATACACTGAAAACTACTGGTGACCTAAGGGAAAATGAAGGTGCGGGGAAGAGTAAGAGGTAGATGAGTCAGTTTGATAGTGTTGATGACAGTGGTGGATGCAATGAGGCTTACGCACAAATCACAAAGTGAAGAAGCTTCACTTGTGAAAAAGATCAGCAAGTAATCAATAAAATTTTATTTAAAAAATTTCACTGAAGATAAACTTCAAATTATAGCTCAATTTTCTCCAAGTAAATAGAGGTTTTCATTTTTTTCCATGCATTTTAATCATTCAAATATAATTTTTTGATGTGATTCTCTGAAGTACTTCAGTAAATCCTAAACTTATTATGTGTTCATTGTAATCAATTTTGATGTATTTCTATATTTCTCCTGAGACTTCACTATAAAGTTCACAGTTAATCTAGAAAGACTTTATTTTACTTAAGAGCAAATAATAATTTCATCAATACACATAATGAATGAAGCACTTACCTTGACCCAGAAGTCTTCTTTCACTTAATATCAAGATTTATATTTGGGGTCTCTTAAAATACTTATGAGAATCAAAATATTTTTTCTACTCAGCATATTGCTCTGCACTGAACTAGATTAATATTTCCAAGGAGACTTGTCAAATAGCATTGCATTCATATACCCAAAGCCCAAAGTTTAAATTAATTTCAGTGTTTGATTAGTATAAGGGAGAGAAAAGATGTTCATTATAAACACATGCTCAAAAACACATAACCGTATGATTTTAAACTAATTTTAAGTGATATAAAAGAGTATTGTTGCAGTTAAGTTGCTACAACTTCTGAAAGTGAAAGTGAGTTACTTGTTTCCAGGTTGACTATATATGTTTCTTTCTTTCCTTTGACTTTTCTGAAGTATAACTGTCACATAACATTTGTAAGTTTAAGGTATAACATGAATTAACTGTTAATTGAAAAATGATTACCAGATAAGCTTTTAGAGGATAAATGAGATATATGAGCAAGTTGCGGCTTAATAATTCTTACTTCTATAGATAAAAATCTTATTTTTTATTTAATTATATTCCCAGCCCTAATTCAAAATCTTTCACGTTTTTTTTTAAATTTACCATGCTCAACAACTTTTTTATCCTTTATTTATGTGACAACTCTTTTTCAAATTAAGAGTTAAAATAACTATAGGAAATATTAAAAGTTGTCTACAAGCCATCCACTGTTCTCTTTCCTCTTTTTGTTCTCTAGGACAAAGGTAAAACTTAGAACTGTGATTAAACTTTGGCTAAAGTTGTGTAAGAACTATTCATAAATAGTCAAAATTTGGAAACATCCCAAGTGTCCAAGAACAGATAACTTGTTACACAAAGCAGTATATATACTCAATGCAATACTACTCAGCTTTGAGGACAGATGAAATCATATGTTGATGGAAATGGAAGGAAACATGGTGAGCACAGTCAGTCAGAAGGGAGAGGGGCAGATACAGAGCAATGTATCTTATATGACAGATATATAAAAGCATAGTAAAGAAATAACAAATACCCAAAGGCATCTGGTAACTATTCTATAGAACTGAGCTTCCTATAGTGGAGTGAGACTTGGGAATGAAGAGAAGGGAATTTTGGTGGGAGTACCTTGAGACAATGGTGGAGGGAAGCAGTCATTCAGATGGAGGGTATGGGGTTGGAGCCTTGTATGGATGTAACTCTATGATCAGTAATATTGTAAATCATGGTAACAATTTTAAAAAAAGATGTGTGTAAGTAAAAATCTTGAGGTGTAAGTGAGGCGAGAATTTGGGCAAGCACTTTACTGAGCATAAGGTCTTTCATTCTGTGCCTTTTGTGTCTTCCATCATATTCTTTTAATACAGTCTGGAAAGACGCAGTTGAAACTTGGAGACAGAATTCATCTTGCATCAAAATGATGAAAGCTCTAATTTTAACTAATCGTCTCCCTCCTCTCCATATTAATAAAACACACTGAAATTAAATGAAAATGGAGGCTAAGGTAAGATATAGATGAACACAATAGATGAACTCACTTTGGTTACAAGAGCCATTTACCTCCACAAGTAAAGAGCAGAGCTCATACTAAGTAGTTGAAGAAGTAGAGTTCTGGGGTGCTGCAGAGTTTCTTCCCCATAACCATGGAAATGTATCATCAGGAGACAAGACCAAGCCCTGTTCCTTTTAACATTGTTAAATCTAGGAGTTTTTAAAATGAGTTAAAATTTGTATAAAGCACCATAAAGTTTTTCTGATGTTTGTAGCTGTAGATATTCCCTGAGTATTTCAGATCTCCACACATAGAAAAAGGCATGCAAACAGATTATTTTTAACACTGATTTTACCACATTACTGTTTCAGAAAAAAATACTCTTAAACTTCGAGTTATAGAAAAGGAAATCACTCAGCATGTTTGCAAAAACATATCTGAACTTGTCTAATATATGAAGCAAGTTGGCTCTTTTGCTCTTTCCCTGGATACTCATTTCATTTTTACCCAATCTGCTTCACACTTAAAAAGTGATGATTTAAATATGATCAAATACTGAACAAAAATATGAAAGTACTTCTTTCTACTAAAGGATTTTCAGTTTTATAATGTTCTCAGAACACTTAATTCAGTAGGTGGGACAAGGAAATTCTTTCAAAGGGGAAGGGGCAGGGGGCGCGGTATTTGGAGGGGGAGAACAAATCCTAAACATCTTTTTTCAGATGACATGGGCTTGGACTATCAAAAGAGCTCATTAGATTTTCTTATTTTATCTCCTTTGAGTGAATACTTAGGAGCTAAGCAGCATAATTTTTGAGATTAAAAACAAAGTAGCAAAAGCAAGTGTTGGATACTACTGACAATGGTAACAGAAAAAGAACCATGACCAAACCATTA
The DNA here is from genome assembly GCF_029834395.1 of Sorex fumeus. Classification (NCBI taxonomy): domain Eukaryota; kingdom Metazoa; phylum Chordata; class Mammalia; order Eulipotyphla; family Soricidae; genus Sorex; species Sorex fumeus. The sequence goes on along the minus strand of NW_026606066.1, from coordinate 20,361,870 downwards.
TTTTCAAAATATGTAGCCATTTGCTCTGTAATTGGATATTAAAAGAGAGAGAAAAAAGTTACAATGGGAAAAAAATTGAATTAAATACCCAGAGGATATGACACAGATTCACTTCCAGAAGCATTTTTACAAACCTTTTTTTTTTGGGGGGGGGGGAATGACAAACAAACTTCATTACTTTAGGAAGTTTTGCTTTTAAGACCACCTTTTATGTTCTTAGACTATGTTCAAGGAGTGTTTTGTTATTGTTTTTTTTTCTATTTCTTTCATTGCTTCACTATGGATCCTTGGATATCAAAAGATGTGTATTACCTAATAATAAAAAAATAACAAAGTAACTGTTTATTGCTTAAAACAGTAGATTTTAGGTGATTTCAAAGGCTTTCTCACAGATTAACTTTTTCTTAGGCTTAATATTTTTATTTATAGCTTGACCACATATCAATAAGGTCAAAAAATAGAATAAGTATGATAATCCAACTGGACAAGTAACATCCATCAATTTATTTTAAAAATCACAATGTCTCTGGAAATTTAATGATGTGAAGCAAACTTTCATTCTCAGTACTCCTTCTGAAAGACAATAAGAATGAATATGTTATAAGCTCTGTATGTTATTCGTCGATTGCCTCGAGCAGGCCCCAGTAACGTCTCTTTCATCCTTGCCCTGAGATTATATTCAAGGCTATTTAGGAGAATGAGACCCATCATTGTTACTGGTATTTGGCATATTTGGTATGCCACGGGGAGTTTGCCAGACTCTGCCCTGTGGGCAGGCTACATTCAATAGCCTGCAAGTTTGTCCAAAGTAGGAATAAGACAATAAGATGTCATAAAAAAAAGTTCTGTTAAGATGTCGCGCGGCCGCAAATGCGGCCGCGCGGTTCCGGGTTCTGGATTTTAAAGTCTCTGAGTCTTGGCCGCTGATGGGATTACACGGCGCCAGGGGGCCAGGTGGTGGGTGTTACCCCCGCCTACTGGAATTTGGAGGATCTGGGTGGAAGATGCTCGACTCCAATTCGAGTAGGCTTGGAGGTCTCGGCCCCGGAACCCGCGTGGCTTTGTCACTCTGCCAGTACCTTCAGGTGTGCAGAGAGTGGTCTCAGCATGGTGGTGGCTCTGTATGTATGGTGATATTTAATAAAAAATTATGCTCAATTAACAAAATGATATCTTGAATATCCTTAGAAGGAGAGTAAGTCTGACGGGTAACATTAAATGAAGAAAAAAGAATGCATATGTGGAACCAGAATGAACTATTCACTATAAAAAAATGAAAGAACAATAATCCTCAGTTTTGCTTTTATTCCTGATATCAAACTTGTCTAAACAAATGATGAACAAATATATGAAGGGCATCGGATAGCAAATAATTAGTTTGATCAGAACACCCTCAATCGCGTTGATGCCCTGGAGTAAAGCAGTAAACCGAAATATTCACTTTATAACTGTTCTAATTAAACAATGGGTTGTCTCTGCCTTTTTGTTCCCCAGGGGGAGGTGAGGGTGTGGAAAGGTGTCACTTGTCTCTATATTCTATAATTGTATCTCCTGCTTTTGCATGATTTTTTTTGTGCATTACCTGAACTGTGCATTTACTAACGACTAAAATTTGCAATCTAAGTTTCTATTATTTATGGTCAAATCCATCCATTATTGTTTAAGTGTCAGTTCGTAGTCAGAGAGATTCTCTTTGATAGAGAACATTGCTCGATTCTTGTTTTGAGACAATATCCATCTTTTCATTCTATTTTCCTGTCACCTTGAATATATATATTAAGCATAGTTTTATTTCTCTAAAAATTAACGATTTCTCAGAGTCTGTCTGGATTGATAGTACAAAGAAAGGGGTACTGCCTTACCCACAATCAACCCATTTTCCATCCCCAGATCCCTGCCAGGAAGAACGCCTGAATGCAGAGCCAGGAATAAGCCCTGACCACTGCCAGGTATGGCTCCAAAACAAACAAACTCCAAAGTTCTTTACTTTGTTCCACTTATAAATTTGTCTTTGCTTTATATTACTATGGAATTTCAAGCATTTAGCACCTATGTGTGTTTAATATTCTCCAGACCCACCAACAAAGTTCCAGTGCCAAAAAGAGCCAACTACTTTTTCCTTTTCTTTTCTTCTTGTAACCACCATAATTTTGCAAGGTGCAGAAATTCATTTTGCACCCCACCTAGTTTATTTCAGGGATTCTCTTTCCACATAATAAGTAGACTCATGTAATAATTACTTCATTCCACTACTTATTTCACGCATCATAATCACCTCAGCATATATACTTAAGGTACCCTTTCAAGGTTTTATGACGGTAATCATTCCATTAGTATATACCCACCTCTTATTCATCCACACATCTGTTGTCAGGTATTCAGGCTGAGTTCATATTTTGGCTATTGTGGATAATGCTGTTACAAATACACAAATGAAAAAAAAATTCAGGTGAGCCCTAGCTATCCTCAGACATGACTAGGTATTAACTTGTTTCATACTGTTTTCCAATGAAGCTGCAGATTTTTACATTCCCACAGCAGCATACTTGAGTTCACTTATTCCCTCATATTTACCAATACTTATTTGATTTTTTTTTTCTTTTTGGGAAACACCCGGCGATGCTCAGTGGTTCTTCCTGGCTCTGCACTCAGGAATTACTCCTGGCGGTGCTCAGGGGACCATATGGGATGCTGGGAATCGAACCTGGGTCGGTCGTGTGCAAGGCAAATGCCCTACCCACTGTGCTATCACTCCAGCTCCTTATGTGATATTTTTAACAAAGGTTATTCTCACTGGAGTCAAGGGGTTGGAAAAAAATACTGTTGGTAATAATTTTTTTAAAAAAACTAACTTTGGTTGTTCATCAATTTGCTCAAGCAGGTCCAGTAACGTCTCCATCATGAGACTTATTGTTACTGTGTTTGGCATATCGAATACGTCACAGGGAGCTTGCCAGGCTCTGCCGTGCGGGCGAGTTACTCTCAGTAGCTTGCCGGGCTCTCTGAGAGGGGCAGAGGAATCAAACTCGGGTTGGCCATGTTCGCTGTGTGCAAGGCAAACACCCTACCGCTGTGCTATCGCACTTTGGTGGTGAGGTAATGGTGGAAACATTTCACTAACACAGTCCTGAAAAACTATGACAAGGTAAGAAGGCCACTTCGGTCCAAGTTGGCCTTCCTCTGCTTTGCTTTAGCCATTCAGGACTCTCTGTGGCAATCTCTGCCAATCTTTTACTCAGCAGCACTGATCATTCTGTTCACTTTTTCTTAAGACCCAGCTTTTACCTCCTTCTTTGTGCATCATTTTGACAAATGTCTTGAGTGGGAAAGTTGTTCATCTGAGACCTCTCAAGTTCCTGATTTTGTAACACCGAACTTGCATCATTGTCAAAAGTTGTGATGTGCTTAAATGTGTGTGGGCATATTTCTGTATAACAGCAGTGGTCTTCCTTCAAGCATCAAGCTAGATTATTAGCCTCTATGTCATTTAAATAACCACGGAGAAAAATAATTTCCAGAGACCATCAAATAAAATTTTCTATTCATACAAATATTTGTTTTTTTATTATCAATCATTATTCTATTTCATTTTCTTTTTTTTTGTTGTTGTTGTTTTGTTTTGTTTGGGGGCCACACCCAGCAGTCCTTAGGTCTTACTCCTGACTCTGTATTTACAAATGACTCCAGGCCCAGCTAGAAGGACCATATGTGATGCTGAGGATCAAACCTGTGTCAGCCATGTGCAAGCCATGTGCAAGTACCCTACGGCTCTACTATAACTCTGGTCCCTCAACCATTATGTTTATGCACTACTCCATACTTGGCAGGTTTTATTTTCTAAACACAAGCAAATAGAAAAACATTTATTCAGTTTTTCTTTCATTTCCTTTTTGTTTTTGGTTTGATTTTAGTTTAGAGGCTACACACAGAGGTACTCAGGACTTACTCCTGGCTCGGCGCTCACTTCTGGGGGGACTCGGGTTTACAAGGATTGATGGAGATGAGACCCAGGTTGATCACATCCAAGGGAATTGCCTTAACTATCATACTATCTCCTCCAGCCTCCACTTCCTTTTTAAAATGAAGTTTTGGCTCAAAGCTTACACAGCTTCAGAATTCGGCGAATGCCAGAAATGGACATTGTAAATGTGTTTAAGTCTCCTCAAATTCTATTTTTGTTATTCCAGCCAGATGAGACTTTAAAAGTCTGGCTAGACTTTTTGTTTCTAGCAGTGCCCTTGTCTGATCTTAATCCATATTTGTGATTTGCAGCTAGTGTGCAGATTCAATAATTGCCTTAAGGGACCACTGCAAAGTCCAAGCTGAGTATTACATAAAGTTTCTTTCTGTCTTGAATTTTACTTTTTTTACTTTCCATTGCTCCCATCACTCTCTAGCACCTTTACACGTATAATTTCACAATCGTTTCTGTGTTTGCTTCTTATGAGTGGTTTTGCCTATTATGAATCATTTCAACCTTTTTAGAAATGGAAGGACCTGGTTGTTTAGAATGTCTACTAAGTAAAGTAAAGTAAAGGCCCTCCCGTTGATCATCGATTTGATCGAGCAGGCCCAGTAACGTCTCCATTGGAGACTTTGTTGTTACTGTGTTTGGCATATCGAATACATCACGGGGAGCTTGCCAGGCTCTGCCATGCAGGCGAGATACTCTCGGTAGCTTGCCGGGCTCTCCGAGAGGGGCGGAGGAATCGAACTCGGATCGGCCATGTTGGCTGCGTGCAAGGCAAACGCCCTACCGCTGTGCTATCGCTCCAGCCCCGCTGTGCTCTATGCAACTGAAACCCTTATTTATTTATAAAGTGTTTAAGAGTAGTACACAAATACAGAATAATATTCCAAACTTCATTTAATTCTCCAGATAAACTTAAGAAAATGTCAGTAATCAATCTACTTCATAATTTAATAAACCACAACAAGTACATTAGAAGATCCCTATAATTACCTTCCTCAAATTATTCATTTTCTTGTCTTTAATATATATCAGTCATATACATCTTCTTGCTATTTATAACCCACCCATATCTACACCTACCGAACCCACTATACATGCACTCATTTTCATAATTTATTAGTTAGTATTTCTGTCCCTAAATTTTATATAAAGAGTATCATGCATTGAATTGTGTTGTTTAGATTGCTTTAGAAAAATTCAACATTCTTATAAGAATACCAAGAAGGAAATTTCTGAGCTAAGATTTATGCTTATCAGGGGCCAGAGTGATAGTACAGCAGGTAAGGTGTTAATCTTGCATGTAGCTGACCCAGGTTCTATCCCTTGTACCACATATATTCCCTAAGCCCTGTTAGGAGTGACCCCTAATTATAGAGCCAGGAGAAAGCCCTGCCACTGACAGCTATGGCCCCCAAACAAACAAAGTCATGCTTATCATTGGCACTGGAGAGATAGTGGCATTGGTAAGGTGCTTGTTTTGCACATGACTGACTCAAGTTTGGTCCTCAGCACTGCATATGGACTCCTGCACATACCAGAAGGCATCCCTGAGCAAAGATCTAGGAATAATCCCTGAACACAGCCTGGTGTTACCCCAAAACAAAACAAAAACCACAAAAGAAGTATGCTTATTTTGGGGGCTAGAGAGATAGCTCAGAGGTCAAATATGCAGGCTTTGTATATGAGCGGCCTGGTTTCAATTCTGAGTACTACTTAGTGTACTGAGCACTGCCAAGAGGTCTGGAGCAACCCTAAGAAGTATGCTGGATTATTGCCTGAGCATCTCTGGGTGTGACCTACTGCCCCCAGCCTCCCTGAAGAGAAGTAAGCTCATTTTCAAGTTGTTCTCCAAAGTTACAAGAGAATTAAATATCATCCATATTGTATGAGCATATCTATTCCAATATAAACCCCTAATACTTATATTTGTCTTCGTAATTTTTGCCAATTTTATATTACAAATGGTTGATTTTATTATTTAGAATTTATTAAAGGAAATTTTACATATGTCAAAATTAATGCTTCTTTAATTATATGTATGGCAAAACATTGTGGAGTCTGTAGGGTTCCCCACACCCCATCAAACACACTTTGAGTCTTTTAATGTTTTGAGTCTAGTTAACCATTTCCTTTCTTTGTGCTTTATGTAATTCTAAGAAGCGCTTTCTTTAGATGTTCTCCTATATATTTTAAATATTTGTTTACATATTTTGGTGTAATTTTTATAAAGGTGACATACTAGTTGAAGTAGTCTAACAGAAGTCCCCTAAATGATACTGTGATTAAGCTCCTATCTCAAAGACCTGGCAGGCTGAGAGGAACTATTTCTTCCTGTTTGTCCTTTCAACCTTGCCACAGGGGACTTAGGTTTATGGGGTTACACTCATCACAGTTCTTCCCAAGTCACTCCCCTTCCTTTGTTTATCTATAAACTCTTCTCTGTGCCCTCCTCCCCAAGCTATAGCACAATGGTAGGGCATTTGCCTTGCAGCAGGCAGCCAGGCCAAACCAGGTTCAATTCCTCCGCCCCTCTCGGAGAGCCCCACAAGCTACTGAGAGTATCTCACCCACACAGCAAAGCCTGGCAAGCTACCCGTGATGTATTCAATATGCCAAACACAGTAACAACAAGTCTCAAAATGGAGACGTTATTGGGCCCGCTCGAGCAAATCGATGAACAATGGGGAGGACAGTGACAGGACAGCCCTTCTCCCCAGCCAGTTAATCACCTTTTTCCTTAATCAGATTCTGTTAGCTCATAAGATAAAATCCTTCTAAGCACACTGAACTTGTATTATAAGTTATGTCTTTTGCATAGTTTACCTTAAAGCAATCTCCTTTCTGTATGGACACAGGAAGACAGTTAATATTATGCTTTTGTAACTTGGGAGTTAATTAACTCTGAATAATATTTACTCCTGGGCATCTGCTTTCTCGACTCAGTTGCCCTTAGTTCCTAGCACTCAAAAAGCAGGGTCCAGACAGGGGACTGAACGGGCCCAGGGCAAGCTGTGAGCTACCCTGGCATTGAAATGGGTTAGGCCAAAGCACCACAATACTCAACTGTAAGTTGAGAGCATGGTCATGGACAAATGCTGTCATGATCCAAAATTAACAATGAGATTAGGACACTGCTGGGGTTAGGAAGACTAACCTAGCCTGAGGACTGTGGTCTAAAAAATATAGTGAGATGTCCTCAGGAAGAACCAAACTTTAAGTTTGATATATCTCTTAACTCTGCTCATACAGAATGACAAGGCTAGAAATATTAGAAGTAGATTTACTACAACTATTTAAGTGGGTTACTAGCTGAGGAAAGAAGAAATGAACACACCCTAGATGGGATCCCACCCTTGAGCAGATCTCCTATTAATCTGAAGTAATCTCTTTTTTTTTTATTTTTTTTTATCATTTAGAACTTTTATTTTATTTTTTTTTAATTTTTATTAGTGAAACACCACGAGGTACGGTTGTAGACATACAAATTTTTGTGCTCGGGTTTCAATTATACAATGATCAAGTACCCATCCCTCCACCAGTGCCCATTTTCCACCACCACGGATCTCAATATCCATGGTTTTTTTTTTTTCCACTAAAAAACATTTTATTTTTTTTTCCAGACTTACACATTTTTGTGCTTGGGTTTCAATTATACAATGATCAAACACCCATCCCTCCACCAGTACGCATTTCCCACCACCACGGATCCCAGTATCCCTCCCACCCACCCACCCCCCCCCCCCCCAGCTCCCATCCCACCCTGCCTCTGTGGCAGGGAATTTCCCTCTCTCTCCTTTTGAGTGCTGTGGTTTGCAAAAGAGGCACTGAGTGGCAATCATGTTTGGTCGATAGTCTACTTTCAGCATGCTTCTCCCATCCTGGGAGAATCCTCCCAACACCCTTTGTTTGGTGTTCCCTTCTCTTTCTGAGCTCCCTTTTCCCCTAACATGTGTGGTTGGCCTCCAGGAGTAAAATTCCTGTACTAACCCGGCAAGCTACCAAGAGTATTCGATATGCCAGACACAGTAACAACAAAGTCTCCAATGGAGACGTTACTGGGCCTGCTCGAGCAAATCGATGATCAACGGGAGGGCCTTTACTTTACTTTACTTTATCTTTAGATGAGATTCTGCCCTTGAGTTAATCTCCTGGAGGAGTGGCCTTACCTCTCTTTGTTGATTTGTTAATGTTCAGCCCCACCTTTGTATCACCACCCTATGTGATTGTGATATAAAGACTGTAAGAGTGGAGAGGGTCAGAGTCAGAGTCAGAATCCAGGGATCTGGGATCTAGGAATGAGGAACTAGGAAGGAAGAGTATATGGGATGGGAGAGATAAGAGAGTGAATGAACAGCAACTAATCAGCAACCAGCTTGGTCCTCGTTCTTCTTTCACCTGCCCATCGCCAACAGCCATCCCAATCCAGTCGATACACAGCAGCTTGAGAGCACCGAACACGAAGAGACCATGAACATATCCTTTCGTGGAGTATACTTTTTACACCTTCCAGCATAATTAGTGGTGCTGTCTATCCCAGGAGAGTCTAGAGGCCCCACAGTCCCTTCTTTCTGTCACTCAGTTCCTAGAAACAGGTTAGGCACCCCATCTCACAAATTTGACTCAGCAAAATATTCTACACATCTGTCACTCAAATACCCAGAACTGGTCCAACTCCTATATAGAATTAGCATAAATCATTTTATATGTCTTTTATTCTCTTCACCACACACTTGGATCAGAACATTTTATATACAAATCATTTCGCTCCCATAGTTAGCTACACATCTCCTAATTACCCACTTCTTCTTCCAACGTTAACTAATCTCTAAAAAGCAGAAACTTTCCACCTGTAGCAGCCCAGAGAAATGCTATAAAAGTTTTCCCCAGAATTCTGGACAGGCCTGTCTTTGGAGACCTCCACTATATCACCTTGAACAATGTGCTACTTCCCTCTAATCAACTGGCTTTGCTCTTGGCTAAACCATCTTATCCTCCTGCTAAATTCCTTTACCCCACCACATGGCTCAGGCCCAGTAGGGCCTGGATTTGAACTCCTCCCCCTTCACAAACCTTTCATCCTGCTGCTAGGTAGTAATATTAGTTTCAGGGGTACTTATGGACATTATTTTGGATTCTCTACAGAGATGATAATGACACTAGTAATCAGCTTTCTTTCTTCCAGTCTGATTATTAGTAACCACCTTTACCCCATCCCCTTTTGGTTTTAGTGAAAGCTAGAATTTCTAGCACAACATTAAAAAAAAGGAAAGAAGGCATAGTGATACATTTATAATATCATTATTTCTTCTTACAAATAAAGCACATCTCCTTCCTTTATTTAGATTCTCTTAAGGCATATCTCATATATATTATATGTACCAAGATTAAAAATTAAGATGACTAAAACTCAATCTCATTTAACATAACAATTTTGATAACTCCTCTTATATTTCAACATAGGATAAGAACAAATTCTCTCTGCTATATATAATTGCATGACCTCAAAGGTTTTCCTAAGATCAGAAATTAGTTTATTTTCTTCAAAAACACCTGAGGTATCAATTTTGTAAAACAGCATTACCTTTTTCAGTCATAAATTTCAGTTTTCAACCTTACTCTACAAAGAATAAACAAATAACAAAAATGCATTGGTATTTCAACTATGCAACAATGAAAAAAGAGATATGGTACCTTTGAGAATCCAACTCAAATAATTTTGAAGCTCCAGGGAATTGATCAATGAATATGATAGCATAGGTTATTTATCAGTAGTACTAACTTGGAAAAATAAACACACGATGACTGCATATTTACAAGTTTGCATCATATTGTTTACATAGTGTTAATGTAAATGATAAGCCACTATTGTATAAGCAAATTAATTTTACCACACTAAAAGTATTAAAAGTGTAGAATTTAAATACAGACATCCTAGATAGCAATCACATAAGTGACAACACTGTATCTAGGAATAAATTAGTCAAACCAAGGACATTTGAAAATAAAAAAGGTTCATTCTTTGTTATTTTCTAAATTGTTAGGATGACAATAAGTGAACACTTGAATCTATTTCAGCAGTCTGGAAGAATTAATCATGTAATCCAATTGCTGAAGTTATTGCTAGAAAATAAATTATACATGAAACTCAGCTGGTCAGTTAGTTTTTAAAAAAGCAAATGTAGTTTGGGAAAAGTTTTACTGTGGAGTGTGTGTGTGTGTGTGTGTGTGTGTGTGTGTGTGTGTGTGTGTGTGATGTGGTGTGTGTATGTGTTTGAGGAATGCAGCAAAGAATTACATGATGGATGGATATCTACTCTCCAGAAATAACCTTACATATTGCAATCCTGACAGCATATTACCTATATCCCCTGGTAAGCACCTTCATTATAGAAAGCCATAAAAATGATATCCGTTGATTCTCCTGTAGTGAAGCATATATTTCAGTTAAAATTAAAGAACAAGTTCAGCTCTATCTATCGTTTTGAACAAGGCCCTACATAATACTAGAATTGTTCAGTATTGTGATCTTGCTCTAAATATTGTCTGGCATAACTAGATTCTAACTTCATGGGAAAAAAACAGGGGACTAAGGAGAATGGGTCTATCTTTGAGGGATGAAAGGATGTTCTCTCGTGGAACCTTTCTTGTTAACACCTTGTTTACTGAACAATGAAGAAAATTCCAAGTAAGTCTTCATGCCAGATTAATTTGGCTACGATGGGAGTTAAAACTGGCAAGAAATCTGAAACAAAATCCAGGACAGTTTTCAGGATATAGTCTATGACAGACTGGCGCAGGGCTCGTAAAAAGATGAAAGATTGGGGCTGGAGTGATAGCACAGCGGGTAGGGTGTTTGCCTTGCACGTAGCCTACCCAGATTCGATTCCCAGCATTTCATATGGTCCCCCGAGCACCACCAGAAGTAATTCCTGAGTGCAGAGCCAGGAGTAACCCCTGAGCATTGCCGGTGTGACCCAAAAAGCAAAAAAAAAAAAAAAAAAGATGAACTTATGACAACATATATAACAACATGTTTATAATGCAACGTGTTAATTAAAAAAGAAAAAGAAAAGACTCAGAAATGGAGACATAAAAGTTAAATTCTATATCTGTAAGAGGAACTAGGGAAAAAATCACTAATTACCAAGCACCTAGAAAAAATGGAACATCATGCATGCTAAATTAACCTAATTTGTTTTCTATGTAAGAATGCCATAATTGTTGTAACACTGTGTTGACAGTATTGCAGCAATAACATATTTCAAAGATGAACATGAATGCCAACTAATTATTTACTCTGATGACCATTACATCAAGTGATTTCTAGATGGTAAACACTAAAAGATGCATCAAGCACAGGCTCCCAGTAACCTGACCCTGAAAGTGTAGGAAGATGCATGTGGTTTTTAAGGACTGCACTTCCTGATGTTTACTTTAATAATAGCCTCTCATGGCCTAAAACAATAAGATCTCATTTGACATTTAGAAAACTACTTCAATCTGTGTGTCACTGTAGCCACAAATTTGTGACTGAACTTCATCAGGTTTCCTTTCAGGTTCCCACTACCAAGATATTAGCAAATAATCCATTGATAGAAAGATATAACTGACAATAGATAAGAACAAGCAATAACAGGGCCAAAAAAATCTAGCTTTTTAAAATCAATTTTATAATTCTTTCTAGAAATGGAATAATAAACAAGAAATAAATGAGAATTTACTACAATATTCCATTTACAATATTCCATTTACAATCTAAACTTCCTGCCATAGAGGTGTTTGGGGCGGTGGGAGGGAAAATGGGGTCATTCATGATAGGAAATATACAATGGTGAAGGGATGGGTGTTAGAACATTATGTGACTAAAACCCCATCATGAACAACCTTGTAACTGTGTATCTCACTGTGATTCAATTAAAAAAATTTTTTTAAAAATTTTTTTAAGATATGAAAGAATATTTAACCATAAACCAAAAAAATAAAATCCTAACAATTCCTAGGTCATCATTTTCTCACCTGTAAGATAAATATGTTAAATCATTAGATTTCTGAGCATCAGTACAGCACTAATAAACTACAGTTAGTAAAAATACATTAGGATCAAACACAGCTTCCTATTAAGTCTATATATTATATTAAACACTTTAATTATAGACTAAATAAAAAATATTTATTGATATGTCTTGGATTTTTTTCTTTTTGGGTCACACCTGGCCATGCTCAGGAATTAATTACTCTAACCCTCACTCAGGAATTACTCCTGGCATTGCTCAGTGGAGGGACCATATGGGATGCCCAGGTTGGCAGTGTGCAAGGTAAACACCCTATCCTCTGTATTATCACTGTAGTCCCCAATATGTATTTCTGAGATATTAAGTTGAAGGGTGGATAATGTACTAGAATGCGATCATCTGTATATAAGTATAAAAAAAAATGGTAGCAAACCATAAAATGTTCTCACAAAGATTTTTGAAAGCTTAAACCTAAGAAGGAAGGTTTTCTAGCCACCAACTAGTATTTTAAATTTGCTTTTATACATCCACCCCCTATAACTTGGCCTTAGTTTGGACTAATGTTATTCATTTCCACCTTTAAATACAACAATAATTTAAGTGAATTCCACTCATATCCATATAGCTAGTATATCCTTTAAACCCCCAACGTAATTTGTCATGAATTTAGTTTCAAATTTTGAATTACTTAACCAGTTATAAAATATACAAGTAAGTTTAAAGCAAATTCAGAATTCAGTTCTAATAAAGTCTCATTTACAATTAGCTAAATTCAAACAAGTCATATTGAAGTCATGATTTCAATTTTTTCAATTTCTACTTCAATGAATAGATAACCAAAAGTAGAAGCTACTTGGAAGTCAGACAAATCAGTTTACTTTCTGGAATAAAATAAGCTGTGTTGTTACTTTTGATTTTTTTCTTTTTCATTTACGTTGGAGAAAACAGAATGAGGACATAGAACAAGTAAACTTTTTTGTTGTTGTTGCTTTTTTGTTTGTTTGTTTGTTTGTTTGGGATCATACCTGGCAGTGCTCAGGGCTTACTCCTGGCTCTGTGCTTAGGCATCACTCCTGGTAGGGCTTGGAGGACCAGAAGTGGTGCCCATCTGAATATATGCAAGACAAATGCCCTGCCTGCTGTACTATCACTTAGTCCCCAGAACAAAAAGAAGTAAAGTACTATAAGCTTTTAAATATAGTAGCACTTGATCTAGAGATCCAACCACATGAGTAAGGCTACAAATCACGCCTAAAATTGAAATATAAAGAAGAAAAAAAGAGTATTCTTGCAAAAAAATAACAGTGATAGAATTTTAAAAGAAAATCTGATAAATAAAGAAATATGAAAAAGAGACAAATACTAAAAAAATAAAATAATGGAATATATTTACTTGAAAGTTCAGAGAAAATGATCAATGGGGCCAGAGAGATCGTAATAGATGCAAGACACTTGTCCTGCACGTGGCTAATCTGGGTTCAATTCCCAGCATTTCATATGGTTCTCCAAGCACCTCCAGAAGTGATTCCTGAGCACATAGCCAGGAGTAACCTCTGAGCATTACTGGAGGTTACCAGATAGAAAGAGAGAGAGAGAGAGAGAGAGACAGAGAGAGAGAAAGAGAAATGACATAAGGATACGATTTTCCACAAAGAAATTCTGTATATATATAAAACAAATTTCAAGAGATGTTTCCAGATTTATTCTGTACAATTAAACTTTAATGTGTCAAAATATTATCACTTGTTAATATAATACTTTACTCACCTTACCATATTTTGTTATAAATAAAAATTTTAATTCCTCATTAAGAATGGCTTCCTACATGAGGAAATGGAAAGATATCCCCTGCTCATGGGTCGGGAGACTTAACATTGTCAAAATGGCAATACTACCGAAAGCATTGTATAAATTCAATGCAATCCCTATAAGGATACCCATGACATTCTTCAAAGAAATGGAGCAAACACTCTTGAAATTTATATGGAACAATAAGCCCCCACGAATAGCTAAAGCAATTCTTGGGAAAAAGAAAATGGGAGGAATCAACCTCCCGAACTTCAAACTGTACTACAAAGCAGTAATAATTAAAACAGCATGGTACTGGAACAAAGGCAGAACTGCAGACCAATGGAACAGGGTTGAATACACTGACATCTCTCCTCAATCATATGCTCATCTAATCTTTGATAAAGGTGCAAGTAATGTGAAGTGGAGTAAGGAAAGCCTCTTTAATAAATTGTGTTGGCATCACTGGACGGCTACATGCAAAAAAATAGGCTCAGAACTCTGCCTAACATCATGTACAAAAGTAAGATCAAAATGGATTAAAGACCTCAACATCAGACCAGAAACCATAAGGTACATTGAAGATAAAGTTGGCAAAACTCTCCATGACATTGAAGCTAATGGTATCTTCAAAGATGCCATGCCACTGGCCGAGCAAGTGAAAACAGAGATAGATAAATGGGACTATCTTAAACTAAGAAGCTTCTGCACCTCCAAAGAAACAGTGACCAAAATACAAAGACAGTCTACAGAATGGGAAAGGATATTCACCGAATACACATCTGACAAGGGGTTGATATCCAGGATATACAGAATACTGGTTAAACTCCACAAGAAGAAAACATCCAACCCCATCCAAAAATGGGGCAATGAAATGAACAGAAACTTTCTCAAAGAAGAAATCCGAATGGCAAAAAAGCACATGAGAAAATGCTCTACATCATTAATCATCAGGGAGATGCAGATCAAAACCACAATGAGATACCATCTCACACCTCAGAGACTGGCCCACATCCAAAAGAACAAAAGCAACCGATGCTGGCGTGGATGTGGCGAGAAAGGGACACTCCTTCACTGTTGGTGGGAATGTCCACTGGTTCAGCCCTTCTGGAAAACAGTATGGACGATTCTCAAAAAATTAGAAATTGAGCTCCCATTTGACCCAGCAATACCACTCCTGGGAATATATCCCAGAGAGGCAAAAATGTATAGTCGAAGTGACATCTGCACTTGTTTGTTCATTGCAGCGCTCTTTACAATAGCCAGAAACTGGAAGAAACCTGAATGCCCAAGAACAGATGACTGGTTAAAGAAACTCTGGTACATATCTACACAATGGAGTACTATGTAGCTGTTAGAAAAGATAAAGTCATGAAATTTACATACAAGTGGTACAATATGGAAATTATCATGCTAAGCGAAATGAGTCAGAAAGAGAGGGATAGACATAGAAAGATTGCATTCATCTGGGGGATATAAAGTAACAAAGTATGAGATTAATACCCAAGAATAGCTGAGATCAGCACCAGGAGGATTACTCCATAACTTAGGGGCCAGCCAGGTATCCTAGAGGAAAGGGCAGTTCAGATAGAGAAGGGAGCACCAAATAAAGTATGTTTGGAGGATCCTCCCAGGAGGGGAGATGCATGTCGAAAGTAGACTATGGACTGAACATGTTTGCCACTCAATGCCTCTTTTGCAGACCACAACACCCAAAAGGAGAGAGAGAACACAGGGGATTGCCCTGCCACAGAGACAGGGGGGATGGGGGGATGGGGGTGGGAGGGATATTATCCATGGTGGTGGAAAATGGGCACTGGTGGAGGGATGGGTATCTGATCATTGTATAATTGAAACCAAAGCACAAAAAATTGTAAATCTACAACTTTAAAAAAATAAAATAAAATAAAGGGGAAAAAAATAATTAAAAAAAAAAAGAATGGCTTCCTAAATAAAAAAAAAATCTATATTTTCCTTTGATACTATCTTAGTATCTTTGACCTAAGAATTGGAAAGCTTTTTTTGACCATTCAGCCTTCCTCTCCTACATTCAGTTAATAACTAATAAATGCTGGTCCATATAGATAGTGCTCCAAAAGATCTTTGGTTAGAGTTGATTTCAGAGGGAACTTCCTTCACATACCTGAATGAATCAGCTCATGACCTTCTTTAAAACTAACTTCAGAAATGACTTACTTCATGCTTCATCAACTGCCTTTAACATAATGAATTATAAAGCATTGTTGAATCACCTTGCTGGGACCATTTAAAAGTGAATCAAGTCCCTTAACTTGAGGAAAATTAGAAGGTGATACCAGATGGTTAGCTGTTCATCCATACTAATCTTAAAGGTAGTCAAATGTCAAATGATCCACACTGTTATTAATTCCTTTTGTGCATACTGTGTAAGTCATTTTTCAGGGTCACTAGTAGACTAATTAAAATAAGCACCTAAAGTACTTGTTGAATTGCATTTTTAGTATATTAATTATCCAAAATAAATAAGGTCATATGTAAAACTGTATTTACTACATAACAATTGATGATAACTGATATAAGTAATATATCAGTTAATACAAAATAGATACCTAAATAAAATTTTAGTAAGGTATTATCTAGAAAGTCAGAAAAAAATGGTAGCAAAGCATAAAATGTTCTCACAAAGATTTTTAAAAGCTTAAACCTAAGTATGTAGGTTTTCCAGCCACCAAGTAGTATTTCAAATTTGTTTTTAAACATCCAACCCCTACAACTTGGCCTTAGTTTGGAATAATGTCATTCATTTCGACCTTTAAATACAACAATCATTTAAGTGAATTCCACTCATAGCCATATAGCTAGTATATCCTTTAAACCCCCAACAAGTAACTTGTCATGAAATCTATTTTCAAATTTGAATTACCTAACCAGTTATAAAATATACAAGTAAGTTTAAAGCAAATTCAGAATTCAATTCTAATAAAGTCTCGTTTACAATTAGCTAAATTGAAACAAGTCATCTTGAAGTCATGATTTAAATACTAACCTAACTTGACTGTCAGATTGTTAATTTTTTGTACCGGTACAGTCTTTGGGGGCAAGAAACAATAGGAGTTCTGAATATTTAGCTTATCCTTGAAAATAATTTTGACCAATTTTCCTTGTTCGATTTCTGCTTTATACTTTCTTTCAGAGGCACCTCTTAACTTCTTTTCACACCAACTGAAGCCTTTTGGAGATCTATTAGGCAAGAAGTACTTTTTCTTTATTTCATCGCAATTACTTGTTAACACTAACTTTTCAGGAATGCTAGGTAACTATCACATGCGCACCAGTTTTCTGGTTTTTAAAACTGTTGCAGTTGTTTCCACTCCTGATATTTAGCACTTGTGAGTTCATGACTTTGAAAAAAAAATCCTATCATTTTAACAGAAAAAAAAAAGTCTGCACCAGCTTTCATTAACAGTGAGACTGATGATTTACCATTTTTTTCTCCATGAAACCCTCAGAGAACCCACCATTATCATATAACCTGATAAATATACAGCAAAAAATCAATCTTTTGACAAGGAGATAATCTGGTCTAAGATTTAATTTATGGCTAACTTGTTACAAATTATCCATCATGACCTTTGTCCAGGAGGCCTTTTTTGGCTTTTGTTTTGCTTTTTTATTAGGGATAGAAACAGTCTTTGGTTCTGATCTACAGTCACAATTAAACGCTATTGCTACATGTAATTGTTTTTCCTGTGGTAAATTCTAGATTTCCATACTTTGTCATTTGGACCCTAGAACTCACTGTTCACAGTATGATAGTATTTAGCTGCCTATACTATACCTCTTTCTCAGGCAACCATATCATTTTTTAATCTGGAGTACTGCTAAATAATTTCTCACAAATATAAGTTTGTTATATTTGCTATGTAAAAAGTTATTACAATTTGGCTTCAGATACTAAAACTCTTAGATATGAGGAAATTTGGGCTGGACTGATAGCACAATGAGTAGGGCATTTGCCTTGCTCACAGCCGACCCGGTGGACCCAAGTTCGATTCCTCTGCCCCTCTTGGAGAGCCCGGCAAGCTACGAAGAGTATCTCGCCCACAAGGCAAAGTCTGGCAAGCTACCTGTGACATATTCAATATGCCAAACACAGTAACAATAAGTCTCACAATGTTACCACTCGAGCAAATTGATGAACGGTAGGACAGTGACAGTGAATATGAGGAATTTTAAGCAAAATTGTTTAGGCAGGAATTGTGTTAATAAAATAAGAAATATACTTGTACAGAACCAAACATAATTAAGGCATAATCCAATGATTTTGGAGTGCTGAGTATTAATTCAGCTTAATTAAGTATTCAAGTTAGCTGACATTTAATGATATACATTTAAATATTGAGCAACATTATAATGCAATGTTTTGGCATTTTTTTTGTTTATTTATTTTGAGGCCACACTCAAAAGTGCCCAGGACTTAACAATAATACAATTTTGCTTCACATCATAATAAACAAATAACACCACTAGTAAATCACATACAAAAAGAAACTTCAGAAACATTAACAAATGCAAGCCAGCACCAGGCAGCAAAGTTTAGCACATTTTGGTGTCATATGGACAAATCAAAAAATTGATTATTCTTAATTATCATACTGACACTCTATCATCTATCATAAAGTAATGTGCAAGGTGCTGTCTTGCACTGTGAACTAAATGTCATAAACTAAAGCAATCAACACAAGTAGAAAATTCTAGCTATATATTTTCCATGTATATGCCTGGAATTTTTATAGAATTGCTATGACTAATTTCAGTGATTAAACTGGTAAAAGGAAAGTGAATAATAGGTGTGTGGTAATTCTGACCCATATGCTGGAGGAATTTCAAAAGCCATAGTGATAACTTGAATTGAATTGTAAATCAACGCTAATGTTCACTTTGAAGGAGGGAAATAGTGCATTTCCGGCCAGAATAGTAAGCCAATTCTTGCACCTGCTGAAACTCTCCTCATCAATCTCTGTTACAAGTGAGCCATGTAGCAATAAGCAACCATGGGGTCTGTTGGTACCTGGACTGCTAGTATCAAGTTTCCACTAGCAAAACAAGATAGCTGCCATATTTCAGAAAAGGGACGGACAAATGAATCAAATCCTAGTCTCCAAGTTTGATCTTTGGAGTACTAAGTCACATCTGTCATGGGCAGAGAACAAGTACAATTTCACAATGAAAAAGAAAGAAAAGTTTGTTTGTTTGTTTGTTTAAAATCACAGAAAGTAAAGCACCAGCCTATTTTATACATAAGCCCGATGAGTAAAATATAATTATTGCCATTTTGTGGGAAGAAATGGGGATTTAGGCTACACCTGACTGTGCTCAGGGCTCAGAAATAGAAAATGAAAGCATTGTTTTGGAGATAATATAACTGAAAACAAAATTAAAATGGTTAGTCATACCAAAAGCAATTAGTCTTAAGTGATTGGCTCTATTCTGAACTATTAGGAAAAATACAATAAAAAAAATAAGAAAAATCTGCCAGATTTCTATCATTAAGGATTTCACCTCAAAGCTCCTTTGTATTATCAGATACTATAAATAAGCACCTATTGATAGATTTTAACAATCAAAATTTAAATTATTCATGGCTCAGTCCTGGCTCAGCAATTGCTCCTGGCTGTACTCAAGGTGTTCCGTGGATTGAATCCAGGTTGGCCACATAAAAGGAAGCACCCAACCCACTGTACTAGCTCTCTGGCCCCTAATTATTTCCATTTTTATAAGTGAGAAAACATAACAGCTTAAGACACCAGCTGGCATGCTCAATGTCTGAAGCTTCTTAAGTAGAATTTGAATACAGCTGTGCATCACCACAAGATGCTCTTTCTGTTGCATGTCATTCTCTTCTAAAGGAGTTCTGTTACCCTTACATCATCTATACATGGTTACTATGAAAGCTTTACTGCAGTTTCTAAATTTAATAGGCTGTTCATCTTGCTCAGTTCCTAGATTTCCCAGTAACCTGGAATCTCAGCAAAACAGTTATTTATTTATTCATTTAGTCATACATAAGGGATTCACTCTGAATATCAACCCATTCAAATGCATGCAACTTACATACAAGTAAGTGTAGATAATCTTGACCAGGAATTTTCAAGTATAGGAAAAACTATGTTTAGGATATACTTTATCACAAAAATGATTCTCTCACATGTCCATCATGCATGTCACATAGTTTTATGTCTTATAGATTCACATTCTTAAATTTTCTTTTCTTTCCTAACTTATGACCTTCAAAACTGCTAGATGACAAATAGTTCAAGCTACTTAACAGTGGGACTACCTGCCTGCCTTCTTTGCATGACTGTGTTCGCACATAAAATATATATTTGTCAAAGCAGCAATAATTGAGCAGGAATAACATATTTTATTGAATTTTGCCTGTTTTATAAAAAATACTAAGAAACAGAAAATGAAAGCAATGTTTCACAATATAATATGATAATATAATATATAATATAATAATATAATAAAATCATATTATAACTGAAACAAAAAAATGATTAGTCATACCAAAAGCAATTAGTCTTTTGTTGTTGTTGTTGTTGTTGGTTTATTTATTTATTGAATCACTGTGGGAAAAGTCACAAAGCTTTCAAATTAAGTCTCGGTCATACAATGATCAAACACCTTTCCCTTCACCAGTACTTATTTTTCACCACCAAGAACCCCAATATACCCCCCTCCCACCCCTCCCAATGCCTGTGAGGCAGATGATTTCTACTGAATTCATTCTCTGCTTTGATTACATTCATAATTTCAACCAAAAATGCACCATTATTGTTTAGAATTTCCCCCCAACAATCAGAATTGCTGAAAAGGCATCGTGAAATAATTTGTTTTCTATAGCTGGTTATGAGAACCATATGATGTCTCACGGCCGTAATAGCGACCACGCGATTTTGGATTTCTCATATTTTACTAGGTAAGTCTGGAGGGATTTCTGCCAAGAGCCAGATAATTATGAGATTGGTTTCTGTGCATCTGGTTTTATAGCCGTGCCAGAGAGGCGCTCATGGGGGGCAACTTGTGACCTCGGTAGGGTGTGAAGGACGAGCTGGTACCACCCCCCTCCCCATGAGACTGCAGTTGCCCCGTCACCTCAGGCTCATACCTGGCTTTCCAATAAGCTTCAAGGCGGGCGGTGGCGACCTTCCAAAAGCAATTAGTCTTAAGTGACTGGCTCTATTCTGAATTATTAGGAAAAATACAATTAAAAAAACATAAGAAAAATCTATTGGTAGATTTTAAAAATAAGAATTTAAATTTATCAGTAATCACTAGAGAAGAGCACAGTGGGTAGGGCATTTGCCTTGCATGAAGCCACCTGGCTGACCCAGGTTCGATTCCTCCACCCCTCTCAGAGAGCCCAGCAAGCTACTGAGAGTATCTCACCCGCACAGCAAAGCCTGGCAAGCTCCCCGTGATGTATTCAATATGCCAAACACAGTAACTAGTGTCACAATGGAGATGTTACTGGGCCCGCTAGAGCAAAATCGATGAACAACAGGAGGACAGTGACAGTGACAGTGACATATTAAAAGAAGGCTTTCCAATCCTGGACAGCTAGGGTACAGAGTTATTCCAGGCATCTCTACCAAAAAAAGAAAAGTGAGGTTCACATTTCTCTTTACAAAATCTTTAAAGAAATTGATAAGTCATCAAAATGTGAACACACTCTTATTTCACTTAAAAAATAAGCAAACACTTCTCAATACACAAGAAAAGTATTTTTATTTTCCTGAACTTCAAGTAAACTGTATCAAAGAGGTTTTAAACTTCTTCACCTTAAGCTCTATTAATCCTAAACTTTTTAAAATTACACCAATTCATGAACCAATGGCTGAAAACCACTAGAGTACAGAAAAAATGTGTCACATCCAGACACTGAAAATAGATCAGGTAAGCTATTGCTTTATAAAAGAATTTCTCTATATTTTATATTTAACCCAGTGTTAAACCTCTTTAAAAATATAAACTATCACAAAATTTTAATATTTATAGACTAGATATTTTATCTTCTTAAATTTTTTCTGACACTGCATCTTATTTGTGACATTGGTATACAATTTTTTTCTGTAGGACATTCCACTATTAAGTACAATTTCAGAAACACCTTCATTGCAAAGTGGGGCACTGTATTAAGAAAAGTCCCTTTCAAATATATTAAGGAAGAAATTTCTCTTTTGAAAAGTTAGGTAGTAACTTAATAATAAAATGTTTATTTTGTTGTTTTCTTTCAGGGAGTCTTAAGAGGTGGGGGTTTGAGGTCCCACTGCAATTCTTTTTTTTTTTTTTTTTATTTGTAGAGAATTTTTTTTCCCCTTTATTTTATTTTATTTTTTTTAAAGTTGTAGATTTACAATTTTTTGTGCTTTGGTTTCAATTATACAATGATCAGATACCCATCCCTCCACCAGTGCCCATTTTCCACCACCATGGATAATATCCCTCCCACCCCCATCCCCCCATCCCCCCGTCTCTGTGGCAGGGCAATCCCCTGTGTTCTCTCTCTCCTTTTGGGTGTTGTGGTCTGCAAAAGAGGCACTGAGTGGCAAACATGTTCAGCCCATAGTCTACTTTCGACATGCATCTCCCCTCCTGGGAGGATCCTCCAAACATCCTTTATTTGGTGCTCCCTTCTCTATCTGAATAGCCCTTTCCTCTAGGATACCCGGCTGGCCTCTAAGTTATGGAGTAATCCTCCTGGTGCTGATCTCAGCTATTCTTGGGTATTAATCTCATACTTTGTTACTTTATATCCCCCAGATGAATGCAATCTTTCTATGTCTATCCCTCTCTTTCTGACTCATTTCGCTTAGCATGATACTTTCCATATTGTACCACTTGTATGTAAATTTCATGACTTCATCTTTTCTAAGAGCTACATAGTACTCCATTCCCACTGCAATTCTTGGCCCATAGACTGAACACTGAACTCAAGGACCAAAGGTGTAATGCTTCTCAGGCTTTACAGCGCTGGGAATATTTAGCAGTGCTTGGGAGATCATAAAGTTTCAGTAATTGAGCCCAGTTCGGGGACATGATAGGGGTATGTTCTAACCATTGTAATATCTCCTGGTCTTCACTTGATCACTTGATATCCTGTTAATCAACAATTTGCTCGAGCGGGCACCAGTAATGTCTTCATTCGTCCCTGTCATGTGCTAGTGTAGCCTAATGGCGTCTGCTCACTCCAGGAACATGAAAAGCCTCAAATCTTTTGTTCAAGATCTTGATGAAGAAGTCTGACCATCTCATAGGTGGGCAGCCACACGTTATTTTGACATCATGTGGAATCCAGTCAGTAATAGCTCTAGTCCAGTGGTCGTCTCCAAATCGCATTACATGTCCAGCCCATCAGATTTTAGAAGCCTTGGCAAATGAGAGAGCATCCCTGATTCTCGATCATCATAATGAAGATTGGAACTCCAGATTTCTTCTCGCACTTGAGTGAAGCATTTAACTTCAAGCATAGGTCTTTCGATTCCTCTTTGAGAGAGCAAAATAGCATTCTCATCCTGTTTTCATAGGGTCCAGGTTCTAAGGCATATGTTAGTGCAGGGAGAATGATGGAGTCAAAGAGATGTGCCCAGAGCCGGAGGTTCTTTTTCTTCTTAGCTATTTCTTTGACGTCTTGAAGGTGTTCCAAGCAGCTCTCTTCCTCCTGCACAACTCAGGTGCCAGGTCATTCATCATGTTTAGTTCTCGACCTAGGTACACATAACTGTTGCATTCGGAGATGTTCGTTCCATTGAGAGTGAATGGAGCGTCAGGAATGAGACCGTTTCTCATAAACATTATCTTTGTGAGATTCAGCTGGAGTTCAACCTTTCCACACTCATGGTGAAGTCGGCCAGTATTTGTGCTGCTTGGCTAATGTTTGGCGTTATTAGAACTATGTCATCAGCGAAGCGGAAGTGGTTTAGTTGCAGACCATCTATCTTCACTCTCATTCCTTCCCATTGCAGTCGTCACAAGACATTCTTGAGGGTGGCACTGAAGAGTTTCGGTGAAATGGTATGGCCCTGCTGAACTCCTCTCTTTACATCGATGATCACTTCTTTGTAGAATGGTGAGATCCTGGTGGTGAATCCATAATACAGCTCATGGAGGATACTGATGTACTGAGTTTGAATCCCTGTTTGGCTAGGGCTTCGATGACCGCTTCAGTCTCAACAGAATCAAAGGCCTTCTTTAAATCGATGAACACTAGACAGAGCTGCATCTTGAACTTGTGAGAAACCTCAATGAGCTTGGTCACCATGTGGATATGGTCAATCATGCTGAATCCTTTTCAGAACCGGTCTTAAAAGTATTTATTTTGGGAAATGGAAATAAGTAATCTTTGCATGCCTTACATTTGCAAGAATAGAAATTTGATCCTGGAACAACATGGCTACATAGCATCACTTGGTATACAGTCTTGGTAGCCCCTAGCAACAGATCCAGACATTGAATTGTCCATCCTAGCACTGATAAAATATGGCAACTCCCTTTACACATACCAAAGTTTTCACTTTTATGCAAACTAAATGACAAATTTAACAGTTAAACACACGTGCAATATAACAGATCTAAACTCTCAGAATGTCTTTATTTCATGTAGGTAACAACCAGAGCTAATATGCAGAGTTGATTGTTCCTCACTAAGAAAGCAAAGATTATCTCCTGGATTCTTGCAGGAATTCAAACTTTATATAGCTTTTGTTGGTGGTGGTATTTAATTCTGAAAACTTACCTTTTTTTATTCATTTTTATTTAGGTACTGAAATTTACAATATTATTACTCAGACTTTTCATGAATATATCATTCCCAATGCCATGCCCACTATTCTCCACCAGTGTCTTGGGACAAAATTTTAATACTTCAAAAATTAGATTTTCCTAGATCAGAACAATTCATTATTTAAAATATTTATGCAGATTTAAATATTAGTTTATTTTATATCATATTAGTTTATTTTTTAAATGTGGATTATAGTTTAGCTGGGGCTGGAGCGATAGGACATCGAGTAGGGCATTTGCCTTGCACAGAGTTGACCTAGGTTTGATTCCTCTGTCCCTCTCAGAAAGCCCAGCAAGCCACCAAGAGTATCCTGTCCTCATGGCAGAACCTGGCAAGCTCCCCGTGTTGTATTCGATATGCCAAAAACAGTAATAACAAGTCTCACAATGGAGACGTTACTGGTGCCTGCTCAAGCAAATTGATGAGCAATGGGAGGACAGTGCAGACAAACAGTGCATAGTTTAGGTGAGTAATACCTATAATTCAATATAATGGAATTAATTACAGCACTTCATCATATTTTAGTCTTGGGAAGATATTTATAATCCTTTACATATTATTTTATGTAAATTTCTCATTTGAAGGATAAATATCTCAATACAAAGTATACTTTCATTTTGGATGGAATTGAGAGATGGTTAATAATGTGATCAAAAATTTTAGCACAGATAATAAAATTAAATTTGAAGCAGTAAATTTTTTTAAAAAATAGATAAAAGTGGCAAATTCCTTGGCATTTTATTCTAAAAGTATGCTTCCTTTATTGTTTCCAAGTCTATAGCAATAAAATAGCTTAATAGCACTGTATGCTATTTCTACTGTAGTCCTACAACAGAAAATGCGATCTTATAAAATGGCATTTTATTATCCCTTAACAATGTAAATGCCTTCCATTAAGACATGGAAGGAGAAAAAAAAATCACCATGTCCTTAAAAGCACACGGTTATATTTTAGCTTTCTACTTTTGGTCTGTTATTTCTTCAATCTTCTGCCACAAAGTCAATGTTAATGTGTATATAAAAGCTATAAAGTTATTTATCTTGCTATAGGAAAATTACAGAAGATTTATACATTTAAATAATTTTGAATGCCAGATTTTTAGGCAGGTAGTCTAGGGAAGATAGGAAAAGAATAAAAACACTGCCCAGATACTCAGAGAAACTTACAGACCGTATCAGCATGGAAAAGCATCTGGTTATAAAGTTACTGGTGGAATGAAAGAATAAAATTTAAATGAGAGTATCATTTAAGCAATTATTGCATTGACAGCAGAAGAGAAGAGACAAGAGATTGGGACTGAACAATCAAATTGTGGAAAGAAAATGAGATACCATGTGTTATTAAAGAGCAAGAAAGTTTTACCATCAGAAAAGAGAGGCAAAAGTATTCAATGATGCCAAGATTTCAAGTAAGACATTATTAACAAATGCCCTGAATATTGTCCCTTCTATGTTAATGATGACCTTACTGAAAGGTTTTCAAATTATGGTAACTATTGATTTTGGATTACAATTGGTTGAAGATTGTATGGGAATTGGAAAATAGGCCCAAATATAGATAATCATTTCAGCAAGTTTTGAAGTGGGAGAGAAAGAATGAAAGCTTAAACAGAGTATGGTATAGGCAGGCTTTTTTTTTTCCATTATAGAAAAATCTTTAAATGCATGACAAGATGTACTAAGAGAGAAAAGGGTAATGATACTAAGAAATTATAATGAAAATAATTTAAGAGAAAAGTACAAGAAAGTACAAGAAAGCTGATTCTACCATATCTATTTAAAAAAAAATCACTGAGAATCACACAGAAGTGAAAATCACATAGAAATGAGATAGAAAATCACATAGAAATGAAAATTCCTGAAAAGATGCAGCGTTCGCATATTGAGGGAGCTATCTGTTCTTGAGTTTTGTTTTATTTCCTGTGCATTAAAGAATGTTAGAAAAATTACAGGGAAGAATTCAAAATTGTTAAGTATGTGGCACAAGAGAAAAAACAGACAGCATAAGCAGAAGACAATTCCATGATTTAGCTCAATCTAACAGTTGATATACTGAGCTCAATATCATGACTTTGAACAGTTTAATAAAAAAAATTTCTGTACGAATAAAAATGTTCAGAGATTTATCTTGTCTAAAGGCCTTATCAGTATTTTTCAGCACTTTATTCACTTGACTTTAATAAGTATCCTTTATTTTAATTTGATAAGTAGTGTATACCTTAGCAGAGTTTGAAGACAACGTTACCATGTTAACAATAAAAAATAACATACTAAATAGCCATGTATCAAAAACAATAAAATACTTAGAAAATAAATTTAATCAAGGAGGTGTAAGGCCTATACTGAAAATAGGATTTTGGTAAAAAAAAAAAAAGTTGAAAAGATACAAACATGTGAAAGTTATCACATGCTTGTAGATTAGAAGAATCAATATCATTATATTGCTCATAATACCTAAATTAACTGTAAGTCTAATGTAATCCCTATCTAAGATAATATTTTTGAAATTTTTAAACATATATATACACATATATATGTATGTGAAACCACATTCATCAACAGCTAAAGCAACAAGTCATACAAAGAACAATCCTGTCATTATTTCAAAAGATGACACAAAGCTCCAGTAATCAAAGAAAGATGGCATTAGAGATAGACATATAAACAAATATACAAAACTGAGAACCCAGAAATAAGCTTTAGAATATATAACCAACTAATATTAACAAGATATTTCATAATATTCGATAGGGATCAGTCTATAATTAGCAGTGTTTGAAAACAATATTTATAGACAAAATCAAATAAAACCCATACCATGTCTCATACCATTCAGAACAGGTTAAAGACATAAATAAGAAATTTGAAATAATATATTATTTCTAGATAAAAAATTTTTTGAGAAGCATCTTAATAGAGGTCATATCGATAATTTTTTCAATGTGATCCCAAAGACAAAATCAATAAAGGCAAAGAATAAACAAGGGGGACCAGAGAAATAGTATAAGGGATAAGAGACTTGCCTTATAGCAGTCCCTGGCTCAATGCCAGGTACCATAGGTGGTCTGTAAGCACTGTCAGGGATGAACCCTGAGCACAGATTTTGGAGAAAGCCCAGAGAACATCTCAAAAATCAAAATATTAAATAAATAAAAATCAACAAATGGGGTCATGTTGAAATAAGACTGAAAAAAGAAACAATCAATAAATTATAATATAAGAAAGAATCTGCAAGCCTATATATCTATAGGTTATATAGGTAGCACTATACCACCATCCTCCCATTGTTTATCAATTTGCTTGAGCGGGCACCAGTAATGTCTCCATTGTGAGACTTGTTGTTACTGTTTTTCACATATCGAATATGCCACAGGGAGCTTGCCAGGCTCTACTGTGTAGGCAGGATACTCTTGGTACCTTGCTGGGCTCTCCGAGAGGGATGGAAGAATCAAACCTAGGTTGGCCACATGCAACGCAAATGCCCTACCCGCTGTCCTATTGCTCCAGCCCAAGTCATATAGGTATATTTTAAAATACAAAAATAACTCATAGAAATCAGTAAAATTTCTGTCTGATTTTGAAATGAAAAAATAAAATGTATAGACATAAAATGGGCTTGAATAGATGATCAAGGACATTAATCATTAGCAAAATGCAAACAAATATCAAAATAAAATATCACCCTATAGCTATCACAAATTAAAAGAACAGTGAGGTTCTACTATACACTGAACTCCAGAATACTGACACCAAATTTTGTTGAGGATACAAAGCAGCAAAAACTCTTATTTATTGCTAATGAGAATATAAAACAGTACAGTGAATTTGGAATAAAAGTTTGGTGGTTTCTATAAAACTACATATACTCTTACTACATGGTCTAGTAATCAAGCTCCTTGGTATTTACCCAAAGGAGCAGAAAACCAAACATGAATGTTTAGCGCTGCTTTATTTATAATTGCCAAAATAGAAGCAACCAAGATGTCCTACAGCAGTTGACTGATTACATAAAATGAGGTATATCTAGACAATAGAATACTAATAAGCACTAAAAAGAAATGAGCCATCAGCTGTGAAAAGACAGTAGAAGCTTAAATGCATATTAATAAGTGAAAAAGTCAATCTAAAAAAATGCTGCATGATTTTGACAATCTAACATTCCAGAAAAGGCACAACTGTGAAGGTAGAACAAAGATCTGCAGGTTGAGGAGAGTAGTAAGTAATGAATAGGCAGAGAACAGAGAATTTTTAGAGAAGAAAAACTATTCTATATTGACTAGAAGAACATATGTCATTATGATTTAATGTATAGTCTTTGGTGATAATGAGGCATACATATAGTTTCATCCTCATTTATCAACAAAAGTACCATTTATCAACAAAAAAAGGACCATTTTGTGAATGCTGCTGACAATGGGTTAGTCAATATCTGTGTGAGGACTGGGATAAATCTCTTATCCATCTTCTTAATTTTGTAAACCTAAAATAGCACCAAAAACAATCTTCAAATGAGTGACATCAAGTCCTTAGCTTAATATTATTCTAAGGTTTGTTCATTTTTTTTAGCTTTTTTTGTCTATTTTAATGAACACTGGCTTTTGAACATAAGTTTACTTATCAACCTTTCATCCCCAGTTACCAAACTTTTAAAAAAAAAAACATGTCGTACTTGGTCACTGAAATGGTGAAGAAAGAAGAGGAAGGGTGAAGGGAAGGGCTCTGATAGTTGCTCAGCTAGAAGACAGTCTAGATTATAACTGTAGGTCTAGATGTGTACTTTTGTATACCCGTGTTTATTGTGGACAAGGTTCATTGATTACTTTGCAACATCTAAGCTTTTAGGTGTCCGGAGGTGACAATGTATGATAAAAAGTAGAACTTAGTGAATTAACCCAATTTGTATATACCTGTTGTAACTGATAGAAAGGGAGCTTCTTGAACATAATCTTGTTAAACCATCTCTGAGTAATAAAACATCATATCTTGTTTCTGAGGTTGGCAGCATAGGGGAAAATGACGGGCAGAGGAAGGGGCTGTTCTGGTCACACTGGATGTTGCTGGTTGGCTTGATGCGTCTCTGGCTGCGTGCAGAAACACAGTGTCGGTACTTCATTAGCACTAGGCTTCCTTACTAACGTTTTACTAGAATGAGTGATAATTCTCTTAGAAGTTTATACTTTGTTACGGAGTTGCTTTATCTCATTTTCACTTGAACATTACAGGGAATGCAGTATTTTAATTGTAACTATGCCAATATCTTTATCTAGAGGCCTTGCTGCCATTTTTGTCTTTTAAGAAATTTTCATTGCCAAGAAAGGCTGGATTAAATTTTTTCCTTCCAGTTGGTGTTGTGTATTTTTGTTTACCAAATACTCTATAGCTTTGGGACTTTATAATGGTAAATATTCATGGTATGTAAAGGAGCATGATACATACACATATGATCTAATAACATAATGGATGATTAGTTGTGTAGGTAAACAGGACCTAGAAGGACATGTCAGACATAACTGCGTGTAATTGTGGATGACTGTTCTTTGCTTCTTTTTTCCGTTTCCTATTCACATGTTAACTTCCCCCAAAAAATAATAAATATTTTAAAAACTTGAAAAAAATAAAATAAACATGTCGTTTAAAAGTACAAGAAGAGGGGCTGGAGTAATAGCACAGCGGGTAGGGCATTTGCCTTGCACGTGACCGAAACGGGTTGGATTCCCAGCATCCCATATGATCTCCCAGCACTGCCAGGGATAATTCCTGAGTGTAGAGCCAGTAGTAACCTCTGAACATCCGGGTGTAACCCAAAAAAGAAAAAAAAAAGTACAAGAAGAAATGCTCTGCATCACTTATCACTAGTGAAATGCAAATCAAAACAACAATGAGATGTCATCTCACCAGTAAGACTAGCACTCATCACAAAAGACAAAAACAACCAATACGGGTGAGAGTATGGAGGAAATAAATACCCACTCATTGTAGGTAGAAATGCTGACTGGTTCAACCTTTTTGGGAAAAAATATGGACCACTGGTTTTATTTATTCATTGCTTTTTGGGTCACACCCAGAAATGCACAGGGGTTACTCCTGGCTCATGCACTCAAGTCGGTGTCGGTGCTTGTTATGGGATGCTGGGAATCAAACCCGGGTTGGCTGTGTGCAAGGTAAATGCCCTACCCACTGTGCTATCACTCCAGCTCCGGATGCTTGTTTCAAAAAAAAAAATCCTAGAAATTAAGCTTCTATATAAGCAAGCAATTCCCCTTCTTGACAATTATCCCAAGGGCCCAAAATCTATTCAGAAAAGAGATCTGCATGCCTATGTTCACTGCAGCACTTTTCGCCATTGCCAAAATCCAGAAACAAACTGATTACCCAAGAACAGATGACTGGATAAAGAAACTACAGTACATATACATGATGGGTTACCACTAGGCTATAAGAAAATATGAAATTATTCAATTTGCTACTACACAGATGAATCTAGATAGTACCAGGCTGAGTGAAGTTAGTCAGAAGGAGAGGAACAGATAAAGAATGATTTCTCACATGTGAGACATAAAGAAACAATGAGTAAACAGCAAATGCCCAAAGGGAACAGAAAATGAGGTGGTTTTAGTAGGAGCTATCACTGGGAGGGATCTAGGGGTGGAGGAAACACTGGGACACTCTGGTGGATGGTGTGATAAATGTGTTATGCATAAAACTCTGACATTATCAATACTGTCGATCATAGTTCCAAAACATTTTTTTTAATACATGGCCTTATATTTTTCATTGTTTGAGATATTTAAGAGGAGAGTACTACTTTGTGTTCAAGACTGATGGGCTTGAACCTGAAAAGCTCACTTTTAACCTAAAAAGCAGAACTTAGGTGAGTGGTTTCTTTTTTTTTTGGAGCCAATATATATTCACAGTGCTCACTCCTGAAATGCTGATTCCCATTTATCCACTTAAATGTTTTCAATTGATTTTTTAAAAAGATTGTTTTCTAAAAACATAGTCAAATAATACCAGTTTATAATCTACACAGGAAACATTAAAGTGCCTTGAAAATGCATTTATGCTTGTGTAAATTGGATTGAAAGTGTTTTAAACAGAGAAAGAACAATGTCAGAGAGATAGCTGAATGGGCTGGAGTACATGCTTTGCATACTAGAATCCTGAGTTTGAACCCTGGCACTAAGCTAGTCATAGTTTCTGAGCCCTACCAGATGTGGTTCAAAACCAAAGAAAATTTTAAAAACTAAGAAGAGAAACAGAACAAAAGGAAAATAGTGAAAAGTGGATTTCACCATTTCACACAAGCAATGTTCAGTTCTGAGATGAATACAGAAATCTAGTTCTAGAGCACAGAGAGAGAATCTTTCTTAAAAAAAATCTAAAAAATAACCCTTTACTTACTTAATCTAAGATGCTAAATTGCTCAAACAGAAAAACAAAAAATTCTACGTATTAGAATATTCTTCCATCTATCTAGAAAAGGCAGCCTTCATTGTGCTTCCAAAAAAAGAAGGACAACCCAAAAATATACAAACATGCATCAACAAGACGAATAATTTCTAGGGATATAAAGTATAGCATGATGATTAGAGTGAATAGTACTTTATTTTAAGCCTGAGATATGCTTAGTAGTAAGCATACACTTTGCATGTGTATTAGATGTGCCTGGGGTCCTAGACATTACAAATACAGTTCATATACAATAATAATCATTCTTAAATTACTGTACTACATACTTAAACTTTCCCATGAGAGCAGATTTCACCACATAAAAACACTTTGTATCTATTTGAGGTGACAGATGTGTTAACTACTTGATGGTAGCAATCATATCACAATGGATATATATATATATATATATATATTAAATCATCTTGAACTTCAAAAAAGGAACACAAGTTATATAAAACATTTACCTACTATGGCTAACGTAGATTTCTAATAGATCAGGATCCAAATCATGATTTGCTCATTCTAAGGGAAGGAAAGTACAGTATGTAAGAACTAAATCACTTACATACCAGGCCACTGAGTTTTCATTTGAAAATGCAGCTAATACATGCTACTTCAAGTCTACTGGGATTCAATAGGTAACCATTAACAGAGAGCAGCAAAGGGTCTCAGTACACAGTAAGCACTTGAATTCTTCAGCTACCATTACTAATTATTAATAGACTTCTTTGAATATCACTGAGTTTCTATGATGAAGAATTATAAACAACACATGTATTATGCTTGCTGCGTGCCCTCTTTTAAGTAATAACAAAATGTTGCTTCATTTGATCTTGAGCTAAGAAGAATGTCTTTGTCTGTGTCCCTTATGTAAAAATCTAATTTGGCAAATGGCATCAATCTTGCAAGAGAATTCTTATATAGTTCAACATTTGACTTACAGGTTCTTCATGCCCTTCTATCTGCTATCCAATTCCAGCAGCCACTGTTTATAATGAAGTTTTGATTACCACCTGCACCTTCTCTGTTTTAAATTTTTATTATAATTATTTTAATGAATCACCATAAGATACAGTTACACACTTACAATCTTTCGTGATTACATTTCAATCATACAATGATTGAGTACCCATCCCTCCACCAGTGTCCATGAACCTTCTCATAGGTATTGGATAACTGAAAACCATATCAAACTTCTACCACCCTTATGCACGTACAACTTGTCCTAACCATCGATGAGAAGCCACCTTCCTACACTTCCTGAAAAGGAACATTACTCTTAGGGATGAAAACTACCAATGTAAACTGGACCCGGAAAAAAAAAAAGAAAGCTTGAGAAGTGCTACTTTAAAGTTCAGAAGTATCTACATGCTTGGTGTAAAAGTGAAATCAAGGGCAGAGACATTAGTGGTAGTTTTGCCCCTAATGTGCTCAAATCAGACATCCTGAGAAAAAAGAGGTCAACTTTCAATTTGACCTGAACATTATTATTTCTCACAAAGAGTATCAGACCCATCAAAAAGCAAGGCAGTGGTATCTAATGCTGAATTCTCTAATGCCAGTTTGACCCATCTAAGGTACCTCTGGAAGATATCCTTTCTCAAAACTATAAAAAGAAGATGCTCAGACTCTCAGAGAGCAAAGGTGATTAAAAAGGTGTTCTCGACAGTGAATGGAACCTTGCAGGCTCAAAAGGACTAACCCTCTGGGCTGCTCAAGAAACCCAAGGTCTTGTTTACAGCTGGATTTCTGTGGCTGATTTTCAGCTTTTCAGAGACTTTTCTCAGCCTCTGTACAGACAGAAGTCTATCGGCCATGGCAGCTAAGCAAGTCTCCCAGGAAGGTTGGATGAAAGCCCAGGCACCTTGGGGAATCCAGGATGCTGGGGAAGGAATTTTTTTCCCTTTCTTTCGCCAAAGAGTGCAGTTGGCTTTCATTTCTGAGTCCAAATTGGATAATTAAGATCAACAAATGTTAAACCTAAATAATTATGAAATACAAATGAACCTTTTATAAATACCATAGTGTTTCAAATAAAGAATAATATGTAACTGCAGAGGCACAGTGGATTCTTTTTTCACCACTCTAAATATCGTATAAGCTACATATCTAATTGGCAGGGAGGAACCAATGGTAGAAGACTGAATCAGTCATTTGTCTCAAGAACAGTGGAGAGAGAAACAATACAGAGGTTAAGGCACTGGCCATTCACACAACTGACCCCAATTGGATCCTGGCACTACACATCGTACACCAACCACAACCAGGAATAATCCTATAGCACAGAAGTAGGAGAAAGTCCCAAGTACCAAAGTGTGTGTTCACAAAACAAATTTTAAAAAATGTTAATTAAAAATACTGTCATAACTATATGCTAAAAAGATGAAACCAGAGTAAACAGTCTTCACTACGTGGGCTTTAACAGTATTTCTAATTAAAATCTACAAATTAATTTTCAAATACAAGAACTTTAGAACTGGGGAGAGCTAACAAATGACTGAATATACTGATTTTATATATTTCTCTGAGTATTCTGATTATTTCTGCGTAAAAACGAATTCTGAGTATTTTGCAAGTTTTATTCAGCTTCTAATAATGAATGTGCGATCTTTAGGTTTGAATTGAGTCTACCTGAAATGTAAAAACTCAACTTGCAGAAATTTTACAGACAAAATCATCTCAGAATTTAACCTGTAATTTGCTGAGAACATAAAATCTTGTTGCACAAACAGCGGCAATCTTTTACATAAAAATTCATTTGATTTTTAGCCCTGATGAAATGCTATTTCTGTGTAAACTCATTCTTTATCATCTAACACTTTATTTTCCAAAGAAATCTATATAAACTGGATTTCAAAATGAAAAGATATACCAAACTCAACCTGGGATGTCAACTCTAGGATTACATTAAAATTAAAAAAACATTATGGAAAATCAAGGAAGAGGGCAGGCTTCTCTATTATATAAGTCAGAAGAGTATCAGATCATAGTGGCCTTAACACTCAGAAGGTTCATGTAGTTTTAAGAGGTGTCTTTGGGTCACCTCTAAAATCAATGTCTCTGTGACAGTTGAAAGTACCAACGAACCCTGAGTTTTCTACCTAGAGGGTGCTAAAGGCAAGGTGAGTCTTATTAGCGCATGCTTCCTTTGAAGGTTTGATTTGTCCACTCATTTGTCTGTTTAACTGCCCTCCCAGGTAGCTGAGCTGATTATTCAGCTTCTCTAACATCAGCTGCAATGTTCATTTATGTTTCAATCAATGCTGGAACAGCCCAAATGTTTCAATCTGTCCTCTGACACATCACTATTCATGTTCCCCTCTAAAAGCCTATAGAGCATCAGTAGTGAAATAATTAGAGCTGTTCTCTTTATTTTTTGTTGCTCTCATCCTAAGAGTTTCAACCCACTTGACTCTATAGTCACCTAGGAAATGCAATACTGAAATTACTAAATCTCAGAGGATTAATGCAAATTGAAAATTAATAAAATATAAATAAAAACTTGACTAGCATATCCATTTAGTATCTCTGTAATGATTCTTTCAATTTGTGCCCTCAGAATGTTATGGACGGTGTCTCAGTTTCGAATCCACCAGAATTAGTATCTATAAGGACTGGGATGTGAGTGCTTTTTTGATAAACATTTCTGAAAGTGCCATAAATGCTTGGAAGAAGTGAGATAAGGAAGGGCAGAAGTCAGCAAAGAGTATATTGTAGAATGGATAACTGGTCTAGGTAATTGTCATGCTAGGGAACTAAGAGAATGCTGTGCAAGCATACAAAACATACCTTGGACTTCAGTTGGGGAACAAAGAATCTGGGATTTGCCTCCAATTTGATTATTTTATTACTATGGATGGTCCTGGGCAAGTTAACCTCTGAACATATCCCACTTGCCCTGCACAGGGTGTGAAAGCCCTCAGCTTAGAAGTAATGAGAATTTTTAGCAATGATATGTGAGTGAGGGTAATACCAATGCTGAGTAGATCGTGGGCAGAAATAAAAGGGTGAAAACTATTGTTCTTATATAGTTAAGTATGTTCCTAATTACTAATTTTTAATTAGCAGTCTTATACTACTTATTGTGTAATAATTATTTTCAATAACCTACAATGAACCAGGAAGCACTATACAAATAGTCTATGATAGTCTTTTAAAACAAATACCCATCCCACTCAATCTTTTAAAATTCCTTTTATGAAGCAAATTCTTTTTATTTAGGAAATTTTAGGTGTGCAGAAAGCATCCCTTACTGTTTTTTCCTAATAAACTTAAAATTCTAAAGACAATGGCATGGCACATTGTCATCAAATACCAGAAAGTTTTCCCATTTTCTCATCAATCTCTGTTAGTTCCTATAATCTTGTAAAAGCAAAGTTATGCTAGAAAAATAAGAATTTTTCATTTTATTTGGGTGCCAGGGATCAAAATTGGGGCTCCAAACATGGAAGGTGGGCACTGAGTCACATCTCTGCCTCATAATTTTTTTATTTCCAAAATTTAAGCAAATGTTAAATAAATTCCTGGTTAAGTATCTTATATTTATTATGCTATGAGGAATTCTGTGAATACATGAAGGATCAGGTATTGAAAATACTGTTTTATGAGCAATTAAAATATGTAAAACACTTTAATATGCTACAATGGATAGAAAAGCATAAAGATATATTATAGCTTATCAATATAATATAACATAATACCTATCTTTATGGAATTTTATCTACTTATATGAAACTACAAAATTATTTTTAAAAGACTTCTCAGCATAAATTTATTACCTTAAAGTAAACAATGGCAGTGAAAGGAGTTAGTTCAGATAAATTCAGAGAAAAAATGGCATCATATTTAGTAGTGAAAGGTAAGCAGTGGAAGGAAATTTTTTTTTAAATCTCATATAATTGTGAGACTTGTTACTGTCTCTCACAATGGAGACATTACTGGGCCCGCTCGAGCAAATTGATGAATGGGAGGACAGGGCAGGACAGATATAATTGTGAAGTATTATGTTATGTTATCCTAGGTTTTTCAGATACACATCTCATTTTATTCTTTATCTGAGCTAAGTAAGAACTACTTCCCTCCAATTTCCAGTTAGAAATTTTAATAAGCAGCGATTTCCTTGTCAATTCTGAGGGGGGAAAACTCTGAGGTAAGGAATGATAATTATCCCAAATTTGTGGTAACTCTCATTGCTCATTCTATCTTTGTCTCTAAAACCAAATATGATATCATAAGCTACTGGATAATGAAAGATCATCCACAATTGACTGGCAAAGTACAATGTTACTGACACTTATTAACTGCACAAAAAATTCTACACACACACACACACACACACACACACAAATTCTTATTTTATTTGGTATCTCGATTAGCAATTATTCTAGTAGTCTTTTTTTTATAGTGGATGGATTTATACTCAGTTTCCATGATATTAAACAGTGATTTTAAATATGGGTTGACAAGCGGTAAAAAGCATGGTTTATTAAACTGACTTATAATTTATTATGTAGAACAAGCTCTTCATTTTCAAAGGTTTAACTATTATTTCAATTGATTTTCAAAAATCATTGTATGTGAATAACTATCACCACTATAACACAGTCCTAAATATGTATGACTTATTTTAATAATGTTTAAGAGATATAATTTATCAAGTGTTACTGCTCTAAAGATATTTTGTGATATAATGGATACGCAGAACTGAGTCATGAAACAGCTATCTAACTAGAAATGAACAGTCAATATGTAAGTGCTTTTATGTAAATTTAATAGCTTTATTACAATATCATATAGTCATGTAATTTATGCAAAAATATTTCTTATGACCTTTATTTGTGAGAAAAGGAAGGTCTGAATATTGACGGGCTTGAAATACAAAATAGAAATAGTTATCAGTAGAAATGCACCAGAACATTTCAGCAGTCCAAGTTAAAAGCTTTATCTTCCAGCAAATAAAAATGTTCCACTTGCATACAACCCAAAAAAATACGGATTAATAAAAAATTACAAAGATAATAATTTTCATAATTTTGACATTTTTGATTTATAACACAATAAGTCTGAGTCCACACAATTCAATTAAATTATGAATTTCTGGCTTGAAGGGTTTTTTTTTGAGACATCCCATCTTTACTGGGGATTGATGAGTACACATGGCCACTTGTTTCTATTGTGGTGGTGTTTTCTGGGGCACCCCTTCAATGGAGAGAAGAGCTGTAAGGGCAACTTGTAATGTTGCTTGGGAGGCCACAGGGTGGCCATGAATTCCTATGCATGTCAGGCATGTGCTTAGCACTCCAAGTGATCTCCCTAGCATAACCATTTATTAGAGAACACCCTGAAACATACAATTTAACTTGTAAGATGCATAAAAACACTGTCAAACACTGTCCTCCCGTTGTTCATCGAGTTGCTTGAGCAGGCCCAGTAACATCTCCATTGTGGAACTTCCTGTTACTGTGTTTGGCATATTGAATACTCTCGGTAGCTTGCCAGGCTCTCCGGTAGACGCATACAAGTAAAAGATAACTTATGTACGCTAGTCACTGTGACTGGTATTGAATGGCAGACAGGTTAAATTTTTATAGGGTATAGATATCTTTGAGCATTTTCTCTCCACTATAGGGGTATTCCAATTTTTTCTCCCAAACATCTTTGTTTTTTAAATTATTCTTTAAATTTGGAAACCAATATCAAGTAGCATTTATAGTACATGATTAGTGTGTTTAAAATATTCACTGCTAAGCTTAGTTCAAAAGTGTATGCCTCTACCAACATGTTTTATATTTTCTTATTCTTTGAAAAGGATTATGAACCTCCAGCCTTGCAGGTGGTAGTGATAAAAACAATGCGATTTTACTGAGGATTTTAGCCTAATGATAAAGCTGTCCTGACTCTTCATGAATGCAACAGGAGAAGAGACTCTCAATGTACTTAAAGAAGCAAGAACAAGGTATAGCTCAACAGCAGAGCATTTGACTATAGAAAGCAAGAACAAAAGATCACTTTCTTTGGCTAGAGGAAAATACCATTAAAAGAATATTAGAGTAAAAGATCTACCCATGAGTCTCTGGGCTCACCACTCAGAATAAGCCTAGAAAATGCGAAGTACCTGCACAGAGCCAGTCATTTACCGCCCCAATATGCCATAACCCTATTTCTACTACTACCAACTTCTCTGTTTGTGTATTTTATATTAGCAATAAATTAAGTCTTGTACAAGAAGTAAAAAAAAAAGAATATTAGAGACGGCAAGTAACATGGATAAGTTTTCAAAGGAGGATGTTTCTGTTGAGTATTCAACCCTGTTGTGCATGCAATAATTACTTAAATTGTCAACTGATCATCATCAATAAATACATTTCTCATAAATAGTACTAGAGACCACCATTCACAGGGAGACTGTCACAAACCAAGCAATTTTATAACAGCATCCAAATGTTGGGATAAGTGGAAAAACATTCCCTCTCCTTTTCTTAATGATGTCAAAAAAAATGTGAACAAAATGTTAGGGATTTGAGGGGAACTTTATCTACCCATCTAAACTATGGCCATAAGAGAACCATAGTATTTAGAATCCCTTCAAATCCAGAGATCCAGCAGTCAAAGAAGTCTCTCACCAGAAATCAACCAGGCTGGCACCATGATTAAACTTTTTAAACTGTGAGAAATATTACAACAAACTTCACACACTTTCATAGTGGTGGGAAGGTGCAATCATGGTGGGATTGGTGTTTGAATATTAAATGAAATTAATTATTGTAAATTATAAAATAAAGGAGATAGATACCTTCCTAGGTCCTTGATTTTTTTCTGATTTTTCAGATATATTAGCATAGCTGGCAGGGCATTTGCCTTGCACGCGGCCGACCCGGCGACCCGAATTCGATTCTTCTGCCCCTCTCGGAGAGCCTGGCAAGCTACCGAGTGTATCTTACCCATATGGCAAAGCCTGGGAAGCTCCCCAGGACGTACTCAATCCGCCAAACAGAGTAACAAGTCTCACAATGTTACTGGGCCCACTCGAGCAAATCGATGAACAATGGGAGGACAGTGACAGTGATTATATATATATACATATATATAATAGTACTTATATATAGTACTTATCCCGAGTATTATATATATATATATATATAAAATGTATTTAATATTGTGGTAGGTGCTTTGCACGCACTGTGTCTTTGAATCACTTTACCAAGTGGGATGTGTAAGCTGTATTCCATTTCTGCTGGTAAATAAAAGGCCTGGGGAGACTAACCCCCTCCACCGAAATCTTGCAGAAGGTGCTCATGTCCCAAGTCCTGTAACTGCCCTCCACCCAGCCACGTGCAGGTCTCTGGAAACCCTGGATCTAAATGTTCTCCTCACACAGGCAGGCCTGTGAGGGCACGTCTGCTGCGTCTAGTATTCTGATAACTAGAATAGTCGCTCTCAAGCCTCCCAGATTCCTCTGTTGTCGGTAGGGGGCATAGGTGTCAGCACTACACAACATTAGATGTACCTTTTCACTGCAGTAGCCCCGGCCCACACTGCCTCCTCGCAGATGTGTCTGCATCAGGGTGGGAGTGATGGAATGGGTCAGGAGAGTGAGATGATGAGGGGAAAACGTTTCATGTCATCTGTAAGCTTCACTAGGCCAGGAGCAGTGCAGCGCTGGAGGGGTGGGGTGGGGGGGCGAGGGGAGGGCGGGCAGGGGGATGGGGGCGGATAATGCAGAGTTCAGGCTCTGTGGGCAGAGGCTTCCCTCCCTGCTGACCAATTCCATGTCACACCTACACGGCAACGGAGCACCCCCATCTCCATGCAGAGGGACTGGAACAAGGGTAGAGCCCAATTATATGAATTTGACTTTTCTCTGGCACTTGGTCTGTGACTCAGGAATTTGCTCTTTTTCCTTTGAGAATGTTCGAGGCTGGCATTTAGTGGCCATCCTTGCCAGCTCGTCTCAGCACTCGCCCCAGGCTCAGGTTGGCGTCAGTGGAGTCCCGAGTTTAAGGGGGTCATGGGGCACTGAATTCTAAAGGTACCAACGGGACCCCTTGACCCAGTGTTTAAAATCAGTGTCACGACCCTGAGCTTTCCAGTAATGTGACTTAACTTTGGAGAAATGGCTTTTTGTGCATGACCAGCTGCCCACAGGTGCTCCAGATGGAGCTCAGCATTCCAGAAGACACAGGGATCAACCTGGCGTGTCTCCCAGTGGTCACACCTGGGACAATTTTAATATCTTACTTAGTACTTATCCCGAGGGGCTGGAGCGATAGCACAGTGGTAGGGCATTTGCCTTGCACGGGGCTTGACCAGGTTGAGATTCCTCCATCCCTCGCCCCTCTCAGAGAGCCCAGCAAGCTACCAAGAATATCTTGCCCGCACAGCAAAGCCTGACAAGCTCCTGGTGACATATTTGATATGCCAAACAAAATAACAAGTCCCACAATGGAAAGGTTACTGGGCCCGCTCCAGCAAATAGATGAACAAAGGGAGGACAGTGTTACAGTGCAGTGCTACAGAATTATTGTGAACAACTTTATAAAAATAAAATTAAAAAGTTAAATAGAGAGAAATAAATTTCTATTATTGATAAGCCACACGAAGCTGCTACTCTGCGTAGCAGTTTTAACTGACCATACTACAAAATACATTTATTTAGTTTTCCATCCTATTTTGTGAATGCTGCTGCTACTCACATTTCCAGTATATAATTTCCTGTCCATAAAAAAACCCATCTTAGTATCATATATAAATTGACTTGTCATGTTTCTAGGGCTGGAGCGATAGCACAGCGGTAAGGCGTTTGCCTTGCACACAGCCAGCCTGGTCAAGCCGGGTTCGATCCCTCCGCCCCTCTCGGAGAGCCCGGCAAGCTACCGAGAGTATCTCACCCACACGGCAAAGCCTGGAAAGCTACCCGTGATGTATTCGATATGCCAAACACAGTAACAAGAAATCTCAAAATTGAGACGTTACTGGGCCCACTCGAGCAAAATCGATGAACAACAGGAGGACAGTGTTTTGTGTTTTGTCATGTTTCTATCCTATCATTTAATTTGGAAACGTGCATCCTTTGTCATTTATAACACAGACATACGTGAACAATACTGTCTTGTTGTCCCTTTCAAACAGAACAGTCTTCTAGTTTAGAGAATTAAGTCAGAAGATAGAGTGACCACAAATGGTATTACCAGAAATACATTGTATTTATACCATTTTTATTTCTGGTATAAGTAATAGGACAGGGAATGCAAGTTATCAAAGTGGGGATAGCAAAATGACCCTGGCCTCTAGATTATAGCATAAAAACAGAGAGGGAAAGAAACTGAGAGGAGGAAATAAGAAAAGACAGAGGGATATAATGGGCAGGGGGCAGGGAACTCAGATATATTGAAAGTGGAAAGATGTGCTACATCAATATGTTTAAACTACAGAAACAACAGAACTGAAAGCATGAGATCAAGCCTCCAACAGTCAAACTTAAAAATGTGCTTGCCAAGAAGGCAGGCTGGGAGTTAGAAGAAATGGGGACATAGGTTGAGGGAAGTTGACAATGATAATAGAATTGGAAAGTTGCATGCCCAAAATTCAATTATGAATAACTTTGTAAGTCATGGTGCATTGATAAAATTTTTTTAAATATAGCTGGATTAACTCAATGTTACACTGAATTTATATATTCTAAAACTTAAAATTGCATTCAGCACCATCTTACTCTGAGGTATTTAGATCTGGGGTACCTAATGATGATTTTCCCTTCAATGATAATATTTATATCTTTCAATCAGGTTAATCTTAATTTACTGCTTTTTAGAAGCCAGTCAAAAAAAATGGGTAGCTGATTCTACCCAGATGCACAGAACTATCAAAAGTGTTCAACTCAACCTTTCAGACCTTTGTTTCTAAAGAAAAAGTTAATTATGAATTCTGTACTCACCTATAAGAGTCTCTCTTCTTCTAGATTCCTTCATAGTACTTGGTGATTTTAAGATTTCATTTAAATTTTATTTCAATTCTCCACAGTACTTGCTGCTTTAAAGATTTCATTTTTCTTTAAAACT
Organism: Sorex fumeus; assembly: GCF_029834395.1. NCBI lineage: Eukaryota > Metazoa > Chordata > Mammalia > Eulipotyphla > Soricidae > Sorex > Sorex fumeus. The sequence continues at coordinate 20,318,763 of NW_026606066.1, read as the reverse complement.
CCATCCAACTCTTCTTTTTGATCTTGTGGGAAAGGGGTGTTTTTATTAATGATACACTAATTTGTGTATCATTATTGGAAGCAATGTTTAGCAGGACATGAAATTTCTATTGGCCTCTGAACAATTTCTGCATTTGGTCAAAAATAGCAAATCATTACCTTAAAAATTTCTAAAAATATTTTTTAACCTAAATTAACTCAAAAATTTGAGTAACAGCATTAAAAAATACTGAAATCTATTTGAAATCAGGTTTTTTATTTTTGTTTTTTTTTTTTTATCTCCACATCATCTTCAGTGGGATCAGGATTAGTTTTCATGTAGAATTCCAGAAAAGAAATGCAGGCTGAGAGAATTTTCTTCCATCACACTGATTATGACATGGAACCAGAGTGGAAGCTTTCCCAGAGTTATCAAAAGAAACTATACTCCTTTTCTGGACTCTTAAGCATAAAGGTTGCCACTTTGACGTAACAATGATGTAGAAGGGGTGGAGTAAAAGATAGAGAAACTGTCGGAGAATGAAAGTACCAAAAAAAGTAGTGCGATGTAAGATGTATAGTGAGGGACTACCCTCTTATCAGAGGTTTACCCTAAATCCTGATATACTTAAGTTTTCTCATTGGGTCACTCAGTCATACAAGCCAATACATTCTCCCAAAATATTATCAGTTTGGTTTCTGTTTCTTAAACTTAGATTTACTAAAAATGTTTTAAGATACACATAATGAATTGTATATGTGATTATAGAGAACTTCTGTTTTCAGTTCTCACAGGTCAGTGAGGTAATTTGGTTATTTAGAAATTTATTGAGAGGGAGAGAAAAAGAGAGGGAGAGAGAAAGAGAGAAAGAGAGAAAGCTAGATAGAGAGAGAAACAGAGAGAAAAGGAAAATGCCTACCATAGAGACAGGGTGGGTAGAGAGCAGCAGAAGAGAAACTGGGGACACCGGTGATGGGAAATATACACTGTTAGAGGGCGGGTGTTGGAACACTGTATAACTGAAACCTGACCATGAAGAGCTTCGTAACCCTGTATCTCACAATAATTAAATTTAAAAAAATAATAACTAAACGGGCTGGAGTGATAGCACAAAGGGTAGGGCGTTTACCTTACACAGAGCTGACCCAAGTTAGATTCCTCTGTCCCTCTCGAAGAGCCCAGCAAGCTACCAAGAGTATCCCGCCTGCATGGCAGAGCCTGGCAAGCTACCTATGACATAGTCGATATGCTAAAAAAAAGTAACAACAAGTCTCACAATGGAGACGTTACTGGTGCCCGCTAGAGTAAATCAATGAACAACAGGAGGACAGTTCTACAGTGCTACAATAACTAAATAAAATAAAAAAAATAAAGAAATTTAGTTATTACCAAATGAGAAGGTATATAAACTGATAAACAGTATAGTAAAAATTATACACAAGGGGCTGGAACAATAGCACAGCGGGTAGGGCGTTTGCCTTGCATGCTGCTGACTCAGGTTCAATTCCCAGCATCCCATATGGTTCCCTGAGCACCGCCAGGGGTAATTCCTGAGCGCAGAGCCAGGAGTAACCCCTGTGCATCGCCAGGTGTGACCCAAAAAGCAAAAAAAAAAAATTATACACAAAAGAGAAGATGAAAATACTAATTAGCACAATTTATTTTCATGATGTTAAGTCTTTTCGTGTTTTTATTATTGATAAGTTGTTTTAGGAAAAATAAAATGCACATATGTGATGAATGTACAATATTAACAGGGATCCAATAGCTTCTGACATTGTCCACAGATAGTTGGATAAGACATCAGCAAACAAGACATATCTCTTTCAGAAGCACTTGAACACAGTTGAGAAGTTTCTATTTCATACTGCCAAGGACACTATTATCGTTCACCTGGATTTCTGAAATAAACTTAATTCCAAGTGTTTACTTCTTTGCCTATTGTCAGTTCTACCCAAGGAAGCCAGAAAATACATCACCCTGTCATCTGAATCAAAATCCTTCAACCTTTGACATTTCACACTCTATAATTTTCTCTTTTCTCCTATTACTACTTCTATCTTGGTCCTTCCAGTGCTTACCAGGGTGCCTGAAGCATCTCTAATACACTAGGGTCATTCTTTCCTCAGATGTTCTGTTTGAAAAATCCATCCTAACACTCACTGCTACTTCATTTTACTCAGATCTCTGTTCAATTAGCACATTCTCCAAAAACCTTTCTAAGCCACCTTACCTACTCATACATTCTACCCTTCCATCAGTCATTATGCTTTCCTCTGCTTTGTTCTTCTTCACAGCATTCATACTACCAGTCCTGTCATCTTTTTATCTAATTTCCTCTCCCAGTTCTACTCTTGTCCATTCTCCCCCACCTCCTTTCTCCTTCTACATGGGAGTTCATTGAGAAGAGAGGCTCTGTTTTATTATTACATTCCTACTCCCTAGAATAACAGAATGTGATACACAAGTGGCACTAAGTAATGGTTGAATGCATAAGTGGTTTAGGTGTTTTAAAATACCTTAAGTGTTTCCCTCCCCCATAGGATAAGTACAAAAAAGATACTGGTTCATCAATGCAATTATAAATTGCTCAGTGAAACTGAATAATTCCACTGAAAAAATATTTAATAATAAAAAATGCTGCATAATGCTAAAAGACTGCAGCTGGCTTTTGAGATTGTTTGCCTCCTTTGGTTTTTGAGTCATGTCAGCTATCTCATTCTTATTCCAGGCTCTTTGCTGAGGGGACCATATGGGATGCCAGGAGTCAAATTCAGGTCAGCTGTATGGAAGGAAAAGGCCTCAACCACTATACTATCTCTATGGCCCCCATGCATCTTGCTTTTATACTAACTCAAAAAATCTTGACTGGCCTCCAAGCCATGTAGTAAACCTCCTGGTACTTAAAACCTGGTACTCTGCTATTCTTGGGTGTTAGTCTCCTATTTTGTTACTTTATGTTCCCCAGATGAATGCAATCTTTCTGTCTGTCCCTCTCTTTCTGACTCATTTCGCTTAGCATGATACTTTCCATGTAGTACCCCTTCTATATAAATTTCATGACTTCATCTTTTCTAACAGCTACATAGTACTCCATTGTGTAGATGTACCAAAGTTTCTTTAACCAGTCATCTTTTCTTTAAATCTACAACTGTACCTCATGGTGTTTCACCAATAAAAATCTGAAAAAAAAATCTTGACTACATAATTCCACTCTGATTTTCTAATATTTAAAAGACATTTGTCAAAATGAATGTGCACTGCATGTGGAAAATGGCCACATTTTCATTTATACTGTGAGCAATTCCTTTTGGCCGATATGTAAATATTTTCCATTTTAAGACAAAAATCATTTGCTACAGAACAAAATCTGAATAAAAAGAGTATACAATTTCATATTTCTAATTGTAGAATATCTAATTAAAAATAAAAAAATTTTATTATAAGCCATCAAATATGTATTTTCATAATCAATTTTTTAAATTATCAACAATTTTAATCATTCTTCATTGTTAATCAGATTCTTAGATTTAAATGTGATTTAATAGGTATTGGAGAAAATAAAAGCTAAGTATTACTTAGACACATTATGATGATATGAAACAACCTAAATAAATATCTATAATACTGAATGTTGGGGATGGAGCAATAGCACAGTGGGTAGGGTGTTTGCCTTGCATGCAGCCGACCAGGGTTCGATTCCTCCATCCTTCTTAGAAAGCCCAGCAAGCTACCGAGAGTATCCCGCATGCATGGCAGAGCCTGGCAAGCTCCCCAAGGTGTATTTGATATGTCAAAAATAGTAACAACAAGTCTCACAATGGAGACGTTACTGGTGCTCACTCAAGCAAATTGATGAACAATGGAAGGACAGTTCTATAGTGCAATATTTAACATATAACATGATCTAGGCACACATAGCATGTACTAGGTCCATCACGTCTGAAAAATAGTTTTCGAACATAAAGTATTCATAGATAAATGTAGGTGTATAATTTTAAAGCATATAAGTATTTATAAATCATTATGGGCATATAACTAAGAAAAATTTTCATCTTTCCTATGTTCATATACTACCTACTTATATCATCATTCTTTCTTGTAGTGGACAGAACTTTGGATCATATTCAGCAGTGCTGAGGCTATTCCTGGCTCAGTATTCAAGGATCTTTTCTGCTAGTGCTCATAGATTCATATCTGGTGCCAGAGATCAAGTCATGGTTAGCTACGAGTGAAGACTTAATTCCTACATCATCTCTCTGACCCCAAATTTCATCAATCTGAGAAAGTCTGAAGTGTTGCTATTTATTTGGGATTTTATAGAACATTACCCTAGCTTTAAGTTAGCACTGAGAGTACTAAACAGTAACCCCCCCAAAAAATACCCCCACAAATGTAAGAAGAGAAAATGTGAGAAATAATGATTGATGCCAAATGTAACATTTCTCCTCTACAGCATCCTAGCATCAACTATAGAATAAGTTGCATTTAATAGTCTTCTTCAATCATAAACTACAAGAATTCAGTTTCTTGAAATACAACGTTAATATACTTAGGAAAAATACCTCATGATTGTGATTCATGGCACTCTGGATGTTAGGCCAGGTGCTGCCGAGTAAATTACTTCTGCAACTGGTAAAATTGCAGATATATAATACGACAAGGAATATGACTTTAAAATAGCTTGAAAACAAGACTCCCTGGGAAAATTCCTATTTCAAACAGGAGTTAATCATTGAATTTATGAATATTGAAATCATTGCTTTGGAATTTTGGGTTTATTTTTTAAGATTTTATATAGATAGAAAAACTATGCAGCCATAAATATCTGTCCTGTCATTAATGACATAGTATAGTTTTCATACACTACCTGAGTTATAGAGGACAATTAAGTACATGGTGTCATTGGCCATCATCAACTAAAAAAAAGGAAAATAAAATATTTAAAATGAGTCAGTGAAAAGTAATCCAATGCTTACTTAATACTCACTCCCTTCCCCCAAGCCGATTACTAACTGCCAAATATCTTGATTTTATTTTTCAGAGGACTACATGAAACATTTTCCCCTTGGATATTCGTTTCAAATTATGCATTCATATATTTAAAATGTTACCTCCTTTATTAAGTTTGTTCAGCAGATAACAGGAGTGATAATCTACTCAATACTAAATCCAGTCTGCAAAAGTATACATTTTGTTTAAAGCCTGGTGTTAGATTCCTGGCTCCATTAAAAAAGACCCTCATCATGAAAAAATATTCATCTTGAGTCTTAGAAATGTTAATCTATAATTTTTGAGCAGCACAACACAAAGAAACATAGTAGGGGAATAACTAATGTTCAAAGGTGAGCGAAATAAAGAACAGAACTGGTCCTCAGTAGGAAGCTTGCCAATATTATTTTTTAATTAATTTTATTATAGTTTAGATATTATATTATAGTTTAGATAATATTATAGTTTAGATAACCTGGCTATAATATTAGATAATATTAGATAATATTATAGTTATAATATAATATTATTAGATAATATTATAGTTTAGATAACCTGGCTATAATAGTATTAATGTTTAGAGTACTGACGTACAAAATTACTGCACCCTATCACCACCACCTCCACTACTAAACTCCACAAATATTAGATGAATATGTTTCTGAAACGTCATGATATTTGAAAATGTTTTTAATGGAAATATCTGCAATATTTTGTTTTAGTTTTGTGTGGGGAGCAGGGGGTGGGCACATCCAGCTGTGCTTAAAGCTTACTCTTCGATCTTCACTAAAAGATCACTCCTGACATTGTTAGGGGAATGATATTGGTTGCAAGGATCAAACCCGAGTTGGTTTCATGCAAGGCAAGCTCCCTGTCCTATACTACCTCTGTGGCCCCAAACTGCACCATCTTATGAACTAATTTTGAATCAGTTCACCTGATAAAAAAAGACAAGTAGAACTATAAAACAAAGTACTTCAAACATGAGATGATATTCTTCTTCTTACTGCAGTCTCTCTGAAATTAACTGGGAGCACAACACTTTGAAGAAAATGTGATAATTAACTGAGCAAAGATAACAAGATGGCTCATGATATGGAACACATTTCAAGAAAGAAGGATAGGCAATGCATTCATTCTCTAGAAAACTACTAGAGGGGGGTGGGAAACATTTTACATTGTTCTTATTTAACTTCAAATTAATTTATGTTTGAAGTGAACAGATTAACTCATGTTTTTTAAATATTTTTATCTAATATAGTTATTGTTTCTTAAATAAATAAAACAATAATCAAATATCTATTTCATGGGCTAATTTTATTCATATAATTATGAATACACAAGACCTGTTATAACTTATCCTGACTATATTTAATGAGATGTGTAGAATTTAATAAAGAATTAAAAGACAGTCTAAACTGGCTGTTGATTTTTTGAGAAAGAGAAATATCAGCATGAAAATAGCTTACACTGGGGGCCAGAGCGATAGTAAGGTGGGTAGGGCATTTGCCTTGCATGTGGCTGACCTAGGTTCGATTCCCGGGATCCCATATGGTCCCTCAAGAACTGCTAGGAGTGATTACTGAGTGCATACCCAGCAGTAACTCCTGAGCATCATCAGAACTGACCCAAAAAGCCAAAAAAATAAAGAAAGAAAAAAATAGAAAATAGCTTACAAGTAGAAGGGAGAATGTTGGATTAAGTTTAAAAATTAGGCAGAGTCATGGTCAGGGCTATTTAGAACATCAGACTTTGTTCTACCAAAGTGAAATAAATGTCTAGCATGAGAAATGAGATTGAAAAGAAGTTTCTTGTATATACATCACATATATATACATATATACATATATGTGTATATATATATATATATATGTCCCCTGTATACACACACAACTGGCAAAAATTTATTGCATTTTCAAATTTATAAAGCTTATATGTTCGGTGGGAGAGACATTATAGCACATACAGCACTTGCTTCACATGCAGTCAACCCAAGTTAAATCCACAGCACCTCATATGGTCCCATGAGCATTGGAAGGAGAGATCCCTGAGTACATCACCAAGAGTAAGCCCTGAGCACTGCTGGGTGTGACCCCAAAACAAAACAAATGAAAAAAGGTTTAAATATAAAAAAAATATTTAAATTTGAAAAATAGGGGGCTGAAGCGATAGCACAGCAGGTAGGGTGTTTGCTTTGCCTGCAACCGGCCTGGGTTCAATTCCCAGAATTCCATATGGTCCCCCAAGCACTGCCAGGACTAATTCCTGAGTGCATGAACCAGGAGTAACCCCTGTGCATCTCTGGGTGTGACACATAAAGCAAAATAAAATAAAATAAAGCAAATAAATAAATGAATTAAGAATCAGGAATTCTTAATCTTAATAAGGTTAAGAATTAAAGAGCTGGAGCGACAGCACAGCGGGTAGGGTAGGGTAGGGAAGGGTAGGGTAGGTAGGGAAGGGTAGGGCAGGGTAGGGTAGTGTAGGGTAGGGTAGGGTAGGGTAGGGTAGACATATTGGCTTGCACGTGGCCGACCTGATTTTGGTTCCTCCCTCCCTCTCAGAGAGCCCGGCAAGCTACAGAGAGTATCCTGCCCACTGAGCAGAGCCTGGCAAGCTCCTTGTGGGATATTAGATATGCCAAAAATAGTAGCAACAACTCTCACAATGGAGGCGTTACTTGTGGCCACTTGAGCAAATCGACGAACAATGGAAGGACAGTGCTACAGTGCTACAAGAAGAATCAATCTATTTTTCCATGCTTTTAGCACATTCTTTCAGTATACATATATGTAGGTTTTATTCAACTATAGCAGGTCTTATGAATCATTTATACTATTTTTATATATAATATTGTGGCACTTGCGCTGTTTTGTTATTATCCTACCTCTACTACCCAGTTGTCGCCACACTCCAGGACGCTTTCCGGACACATCAAAAGACACTAAATACCCATCTTCCGGAATTGTCGTACCGTATTTGATAGGGTTCAAATATGGTAACACCTACAAGGGTGATTAGAGGTTGCCCCAAAAGCCTCTATCCCTCTCGGAAAGACTGGCAAGCTACCGAGAGTATTCCGCCCGCACGGAAGACACTGGCAAGCTATCCGTTGTGTATTCGATATGCCAAAACCAGTAACTACAACTGGTCTCATTCACCTGACCCTGAAGGCTTCACCGACATGGCAGCACTGAGAAGGATGAGAAAGGAGAGGCCGACAAAATCTCAAGGCCGAACTAGGCTGCCACAACGAAGGAAGACAAAAATGATCGTCTGTACTTTTAATGCACGTACGCTAGCATCAGATACATCCATCAAGGACCTGATGGTACAAGCGCGAATGATCAAGTACCACATAATTGGTCTGACTGAGACAAGAAGGCACAAATCTCACCATGCCGTTTTTGACACTGGAGAAGAATTGTTCCTCGGAACATGCGATAAAAGAGGTTTCGGAGGCATCGGTGTCCTTGTCAACACAAACTTGGCCAAGAGCATTGATTCATTCAAATGCCTAACAACCCAATCTGACATTTACATTTGAATAGATGTGGCTCACTGCCTGCAGTTTCTATCTTCGTTGTCTACGCACCAACATCTCATTATGATGAAAGAGAAATCGAGAAGTTCTACATGGAGCTGGAGAAGTTCTATAAAGAAGACCACACCTTCTACAAGATCATCGTGGGTGACTTTAATGCCAAGATAGGACCGAGAAGATCAGCTGAAGAACTTCACATCAGGACCCCTGGCCTAGAATGGAATGAACAGGGTGAGAGACTATCTGAGTTCATCATGTCGACCAAGACCATCCATGGTAACTCACAGTTCCAGAAGGCAGAATCTAAACATTGGACATGGGAGTCTCCCGGTGGACGATTCCACAACGAAATAGACCACATCATATTCAATCGACGGTTTTGCCTGACCGATGTCACTGTTGTCCCAAAATTTCAAACGGGATCGGACCACCGTCTCCTTCATGCAAAATTCTACTTCACAGAGCGGGGAGAAAGGGCTGCAAAGTTCAAAAAGAGAATTCCCAGAACGACCACCAACTGGAAACTCTTTGGCACTATTGCAGCAACATGGGAAGACCCCATTGTTGACAACAATGACGAGGAATAAGATCAACTGGTTCAGCACCTCCATGATTGTGCGAGGAACGCCAAGAGAGAGATAGCCACAAAAAAACACCTGTCTTCGAAAACTCTTGAGCTAATTCGCCAGCGTGGTTTGGCGCATGCCTCAGGCAACCGCAAGCTAAAGTCCAAGCTCGCAAAACAGTGCAGAGATGCAATCAAGGAAGACCTCAAAGAGAGAAGAGCAGAAGTACTGGTAGATGTGGCAGAAGCCGGGAAAAGTATTCGTAACGCCCGTCTGTCCTTCGCCAACTACAAGACCAAGATGACTGCCCTCCAATGTCCTGATGGATCCATCACATCCTCCAGAAAGGCAATGGAGAAGACTATCCATGACTTCTACTCAAATCTCTTCGATAGCCATGTCCACTTGCCGACATACCAAATTCCACAGGATGGGTATGTCGTTCCCAACGTTCTCCCTTCCGAAATCCGACACGCCATTTCGTAGGTAAAGAAACAAACAGCACCCGGCCCAGACAAGGTCAGACCTGAACACCTGAAGAACCTGCCATCAGTACTCATCAATACACTGGCTCGGCTTTTCACTCACTACCTGTCTGAATGCAAGGTTCCGTCCCAATGGAAAACCAGCAGGACCGTACTACTGTTCAAGAAGGGAGACATCCATGACATTGGCAACTATTGCCTGATCTGCCTATTGTCTGTCATCTACAAGTTGTTCACTCGAGTCATCCTAAATAGGATTGGCAGAACACTAGATGAAGGACAACCATGTGAGCAAGCCGGGTTCTGCAAAGGATTCAGCATCATCGACCATATCCACACGATAACCAAACTCATTGAGGTTTCTCGGGAGTTCAAGATGCCGCTCTGTTTAATGTTCATTGATTTAAAGAAGGCCTTTGATTCTGTTGAGACGGAAGCGGTCATTGAAGCCCTAACCAATCAGGGCATTCAAGCCCAATATATCAAGATCCTCCGTGAGCTGTATTGCAGGTTCACTACCAGGATCTCACCATTCTACAAAGAAGTGATCGTTGATGTCAAGAGAGGGGTTCGGCAGGGTGATACCATTTCACCGAAACTCTTCAGTGCCACCCTCGAGAACATCATGCGACGACTGGAATGGGAAGGAATGGGAGTGAAGATAGATGGTCGGCAACTACACCACCTCCGCTTTGCTGATGACATTGCTTTAATAACACCAAACATCAGCCAAGCAGCACAAATGTTGGCTGACTTTGACCGTGAGTGTGGAAAGGTAGGACTACAGCTGAATCTTACGAAGACAATGTTTATGAGAAACAGTTCGTTCCTGACGCCCCATTCGCTCTCAACGGAACGACCATCTCCAAATGCAACAGTTATGTGTACCTAGGTCGAGAAGTCAACATGACGAATGACCTGGCACCCGAGCTGCGCAGGAGGAAGAGAGCGGCTTGGAATGCCTTCAAGAACATCGAAGAAATAGCTAAGAGGACGAAGAACCTCCGGCTCCCGGCACATCTCTTTGATTCCACTGTTCTTCCTGCATTAACATATGCCTCAGAGAGCTGGGTCCTGTGCAAACAGGATGAGAACTCTATTCAGGTCTCCCAAAGAAGAATAGAAAGAGCTATGCGTGGAATATTACGTTTCACTCAAATGAGAGAAAAAATCCGGAGTTCTGACATCCATCGATGATCAAGAATCAGGGACGCTGTCTCATTTGCCAAGGTGTCAAAAATCAGATGGGCTGGTCACGTAATGAGATTTAAAGACGACCGCTGGACTAGAGCTGTTACTGACTGGATTCCACGGAATGTCAAAAGACCACGTGGCCGCCCACCTACCAGATGGTCAGACTTCTTCGTGAAGATCATGAACGATCGGTTTGAGGCTCTTCATGATCCCAGAGCGAACAGATGCCATTGGGTTACACTAGCACGCGACAGGGACAAATGGAGACGTTACTGGCACCCGCTCGAGCAAATCGACGACTAACAGGAAGTTAAGTGATTAAGTGATGTTGTTATCCTCATATTTACCCTTAATGGGTGCTAATTTTCATCAAATGCCTAAGAACTTATAGTTCATTGTAGTTTTTCCTGATTCTTTTTACTACACATCACAACATTCTCAAAAATATGATCTTCTCCATTCATGTTTGTACTATTTCCTGAGGGTTTTTCCCAGAGGAATATTAATACTCAAAGAACAAGTTTACATAGCCTCTCCTCTATATACTGCCAAGTTGTATCTCAGAAAGTTTGTGCCAAGTTTTCACAATCAACAGTTCTGAAGGCACCAAATTCAATGAATCTTTGTCAATATGAAGCATGATTTTTAATACTATAATTTAGTAAATAATAAATTATTTAATAGCCCCTATGATCAGAGAGAACAGCTGAAATTAAAGACTCTGACAAAATTTCCCCAGCAGATCTAATCTAGCAGTTATCTTTGTGGTCAATTTTGTTAAGATGCTGCTGGAACAGATTAGTTCACATTAGGTTGTATACACAAGGTGCTCTGGAGAAATATTATGAAACCAAACATTTGGTCCAGTTCTAGTCAAACTGTAAACCACAAAATTGGAAAAAAGAAAATCAAATGTGAAAAAAAACACATAAAAAAACACATATACATACATTTTATGTGTATCTAGCAACTCTAATTCTTTAGAGTCACACAAATGACACAATGTGCAATATTATTCATGACAACAATGTCACAGTAGAAAGAATTGAAAAAACACATGTATTGATCAGAAGACAAATGTATACATGCTGGAGCTGTAAAAAGAAGGAAATCTTTATAAAAACTTAACAGTCCTCCAAGAAGACTCGGTATAAAAGACATAAAGTATTTATATAACAGGTTGCAATTGCATGATACTAAAATATTTAGTTTTTGTTTTGTTTTGTTCTTGTATGTGCCAGGTAATCTATGATAGGTAATGAGAAACTACAATGAGTGGTTAATTTTGGTTAAGAGCAGGAGATGAATAATGAGTATATAGGAAATGGATGTGAGAGGACTGTGTATGTGTGTGTGTGTTTTCTGTGAACTTTTTGAATCATGTGTATATTAAATTAACCATATAAAACATTTATTTAGTGAAAATAAGTAGTAACAACAAAAAATGGTCTACTTAAAAGAAACTAGCTGTCAGAATGCACATCCCCATGAGTTGAAAGAAAGCAAAGACTATTAGAGGAAACTGGTAATCGACCAATTTTCTTTTCCCTCTATTTTTTTCCAGTAATTGCATTATTTGTTCAAGCGTAATTCAGGAGATCATCAAAATCATCTTGCGCAGACCTCAACCAATATGCCAGAGTAAACAGATACTCAAATATATAATAATGCATTTGTTTTAAGAAAATTTCACCCATTTCTAAATCCAGACACTTCTGCTCTCCTTTGTAACACATTTCTGATCATAGGTTAGAACAAGAGAAAAAGAAAACTCAAACATTCAACTATATTTTCTTTTATTTATAGAAGAAAGCAGAGTTTCTGCTTTATTCTAATAAGATTTAAGAGAATCTTTATCCTTGATAATACCTGGGATAGATTATACTTTATCTCCTTAAAATATAATAGTTCTGGGGTCTGGAGCAATAGCACAGAGGGTAGGGCATTTGCCTTGCATGTGGCCGATCTGGGTTCGATTCTCAGCATACCATATGGTCCCCCAAGTACCGCCAAGAGTAATTCCTGAGTGCATGGGCTAGGGGTAACCTCTGTGCACCGCCAGTGTCACCCTCAATAAAGCAATATATATATATATATATATATATATATATATATATATATACACACACACACACATATATATATATATATATATTAGTTCATTTTGATTCAATTTAAGCCTGAGTCAGAATTGACAGGATAATAGATAAGATGTGGACATTTCAATATGTAATTATTATTACTTTTAAACTTATTCTGTCAATAACAATATTACTTCATTTGATGCACAGTGACTTAATATGGAAAATAGAATAAATTGTAGAATTAGTTTCTTTACTTCCAAAATTAAGTGAGTCTAATGTTCTTCATGCAGTATGGTAGACCAAAGCAACTGTTCTTTCTCCCAATTACTCTTTATTTTTCTTTTCTTCCCTTTGCTGTTGAAGTAACACACACTCATTCCTCCTTGTGGTGCTTTGCACACTTAACCTGTGGAACTAGAAAAGTCACATTATCTGATTGCCGTGCTCACATACTATGCCTCAGTGCTTGCTGGGGGGGGGGGGGGTGTCACACACCTTTAACTGTATGGCTATAAATGAATCCGTAAGAAGTCACACTTTAAGTTGTGCTCTCAGTTACAATCTGATTTTTGCGCTCATCAGGAGGCACTGTGGTGCTCACAAAGTGGCTCTTGGAGCTTACACTCCTGATCTTGGTGCTGACATATTTTCATAGTGGTGTTTGCAGGTAGGGCACTTGCCTTGCATTTGGCTGGCTAGGGATAACACCTACTATTACAATGCCTATCTATCTGGGCAGCTCTAAAAATCTTACTTGAGTCTCTAGCTTACAAGACAAGAGGACTTTGCCACTAAGCCCAGTCCTTTCCATTATTCTTTGGTTTCTTTAGGAGAATTGTTGTGAGAATATTAAATCAGTGCCTGTACTAACAAAAATATTATTACATATTTAAAAATACTCATAATCCCATTATCAGTCAAAACAAATTTTAATATTTTACATAAACCTCAATGTATATCACAATCTTCTAATTTAACAATATTTCTTTACTAACTCATAACTTACCTTTTGGAAAGCAATGTAACATAGAGACTGTATATTCCTCACAACTGTCATTTTCTGCTTACCAAAAATCAATTTTTGTGACCACGCCCCATAGTGATCAAAGGCAATTCCTGGCAGTGCACAAAAGACTATGCAGTGCCAGAGCTGGACCCAGGCCTCACACATACAAACACGCAAAGAATGTGCTCTGTCCATTGAGATATATCATTGCCCCCCCCAAAAAAAATGATTTTCAAATGCTTTGTTAGTGTCTGAAAATTTTTCATTTCTTCTGCATATCCATCTGCATGCTAATAAACTATGACCACTAGTCTATTTAATTATTGTCAGGCTGGAGCAATAGCACAGCAAGTAGGGCATTCACCTTGCATGCAGCCAATATGGCCGACCTGAGTTCGATTCCTCCGCCCCTCTCAGAGAGCTCGTCAAACTACCGAGAGTATCTCGCCCTCACAGCAAAGCCTTGCAAGCTATCCGTGATGTATTTGAATGCCAAACACAGTAACAAGTCTCTCACAAAGTTACTGGGCCCTCTGGAGCAAATCGATGAACAACGAGAGGCCATGCTCAAAAGGGCTTGGGGCTTACTGCTGGTCTGTGCTCTGTCCCTGCAGGATTTGGGGGGACCATATGTGATATCAGAGATTGAACCATGGTAAGCCATGTGCAAGGCAATTGCCCTACCCACTTATTCTAGCTCTCCAACTCATTATTGCCATTTTTATATCTCTAGTTAACAGTAAAATTTTCACTCAAAGTTTTTATTTGAAACATGTTATAATTTATTACACCACTATTCACAATAGCAAAAATCAGGAAACAACCCAAATACCCAACATCAGATGACGGGATAAAGAAACTATGTCATATAAACACAATAGAACACTATTCAGCCTTAAGAAAAGATAAAGTTATGTTATTTACTGCTACCTGAATAGATCTCCTGCCCCTGCACCTGGCTGTCCTAGCCGGGGCCCCTTGAAGGGGAGCAGGTTGAGTATTCCTCCCCACCCCAAGCAGAGCTCCGGCAGTCAAAGACCTCCAGAACCAGCCACAACCATGCTGAGATCACTGTCCACATGCATGAAAGTACTGGCAGAGGAACAAAGGCATGCGGGTCCCGGGGCTGAGATCTCCAAGCCTGCTTGGTTTGGGGCTGGGCATCCTCCACCCAGATCCTCCATCTTCCAGTAGGCGGGGGTCACACTCACCAACTGCCCCCCAGCGTTGTGGAATCCCATCAAGGGCCAAGACCCAGAGACTATAAAACCCAGCTCCTGGAAGCGCGCGGCCACACTTGCAGCTGCGCAAGATCTTATTATCTCATTCTTACTTTGGACAACCTGGCAGGCTACTGAATGTAACCTGCCCACACGGCAGAGTCTGGCAAACTCCCCGTGGCAAACCCAATATGCCAAATGCCAGTAACAATGATGGGTCTCATTCTCCTAACCCTGAAAGAGCCTTGAATGTGGCACTTTTTAAAAAATCTCAGGGCTAGAACGAAGGAGACATTACTGGTACCTGCTCGAGCCAATAGGCGAACAACAGGATGATCGTGATAGTGATCCTGATCGTGACCTGGATGGATCTAGAGAGTATCAAACTAAGTGAAGTTAGCAAGAAAGGAACATAGACTGAGCTCTCTCATAATAGGGATATGAAGAAACATAGTAGGGGAATAACAAAAGCCCAAATGCCATAGAAACGAAGAGAATGAGAACTGGTCTTCACAGGAAGCTTGGCACTGAAATGTGAGGAAGCAGAGATAGATAGAGAAGGGAACACTGTAAGAATGCTGGAAGGGGATAGTTGTCTACCCTAAAGGCAGGATGGAGGGCTGGAGGGAAACGAAGCATTCTTGGTAGGAAATGGACACTGGTGAAGGAATTGGTGTGGTTGGAACACTGTACACCTGAAACTGAAACTCAATCATAAATAACTCTGTAACTTTGTAATTCAGTGATTCGATTTAAAAATTTTTAATACTATTGCTATTTTTTATTACATATTAATTTTATGGGCTTGAGCGATAGCACAGCGCTACAGGGTGTTTGCCTTGCGCGCAGCCAGTCTGGCCGGGCTGGGTTTGATTCCTCCACCCTTCTCGGAGAGCCCGGCAAGCTGCCGAGAGTATCTCACCTGCACAGCAAATTCTGGCAAGCTACCTGTGACGAATTCAATATGCCAAACACAGTAACAGAAGTCCCACAATGGAGATGTTGCTGGGCCTGCTCGAGCAAATCGATGAACAATGGGAGGACGGTGCTACAGTGCTATTAATTTTATAATCTCTATTATTAAAATCAGTTTGGAATTTTACTTGCCTTATCTATAGTATGTGTATTTTAGAGGTATATGTATGTAAATATATATAAACATATGTACATATTTAATATTTCTCATGTGGCAATTTCCATACTTTTTTGTTGTTTACTGTGAATACATATTAATTGAGGCTTGAGGTTTGAGTTTTATTTACTATGATGAAATACCAGAAGAAAGTTACAGGTAGCACTGAAATTACTAACATTAGAAACTATTATTCCAATATATTTGCATACAACTTACATTTACATATACAAAAGGAGAGACAAAAAGAAAAAAATTGTCTTTAAAAATCTTCTGGATTGATTTATTTTTAATTTTAGTTAAAACATGTAAAAAGTAAAGAAACGCATTTCTCTGACTGAAGAGATTTAAAGCAGAAGAAAGGCCCCCGCACCTCCCCCCAAAAAAACTTCAGTGAAGTAATTCATTATTTATTGGTACTCCTTTATTCTAAAATATAGCTTCCTCTCTGTAACTATTTAATCCATCTAACTTCTCAAAGATAGTAATTCAGAAATAGTACAGTAGGAAGGCCCTTGTCTCATAAAAAAACGAACCTGGGTTTGGTCCCTGGCACCACTTATGACTCCCTCTGCCACTCCAGTAGTGATCCCTGAATGCAGGGCCAAGAGTAAGCCCTGCATGATGTGGCAAAAAAAACAAAACATAAATAACAATTTTTAATTGGAATTCAGTGATAACATTATTTTAAGGCAGAGATAATAAACTAGTAATGGGTAACTGTGGAAACTCACCAGCATTCCAACACCGACATAAACAGAATTAAGAAAAAACAAACCACTAATTTATATGCTCCATTGATGAATACATAGTATATTTATTTACATTTAGTGCCATTCTTGTCTGGAACCACTTAAATCTATAACAAAATACAAATAACTAAACACTACTTCTGGCAACTGTCTTTCACTATGTACTAGGATGCTGGGACAGTCACCCATCAGTTTTGTTTGGTGAAGAATCGCTTGATTTCATCTATCTATATCATTAAAACTTCTCATGTCAAAACACAAAGAAAATGCTAAGTGCATTGGCTTAGAACCCACTCCGGTATAACATATGTAAACCATATCCTGATAACAATTCTGGATTTTTATACAATGATGTTTATTTTCAAACTTCTGGGAAAGTTATTTTCTGATGAAAACCAGCAATAATTTGTTTTCCTCTTGTCTTTCCTGTAGTACCAATGAAGAAGTACTACTTTTTAAAAATCTATTTACTCTCCATGCAATCTTCCTCTCACGGTTCGGATTTTTAGGCTTGTCTCTGTTTTAACTTAGAAGTAATTTTCCTATTGTTTCCTTAAATAGTTTTTCCTCTCTAGTAAGAAGGAAAAATCATGGCCAGAGTGATAATACAATGGGTATGATAATTGCCTTACACATGGCCAACCCATCACTAGAATCCCTAAGCCCTACCTAGAGTGATCCTTTATAGTGCAGAACCAGGAGTAGACCCTGAGCAATGGTGGGTGTGTCCTACACTACCCCAAAAGAGAAGAGAAAAAGCTTGCAAACAATTTTCATATTTCCTTGAATTTCTGAAGCTCACTTATGTATCACTTTGAAGCCTGACAATGCCTAGAAATTAAAAAAAAACTGAAATTATAGTACACATTTAAAGAAATTAGATAAACATAAAATATTTATACATATAAATATTTTACACGTGAATTTAGCTACAACTTTTTAAATCTTCAATAGCATCTATAAACACACCCCAAGTCAACAATTTATTGATACCAACATAATGCAAGGCTAGCTTAATACTTAACATGTATACAAATTGGCAGATATAGTCATTTCTTCTCACACGATGCAGAGCTATTTAATGGGTAACAATCCTGAAGTAAATCTATATATATATAGTGACTAACAATTAATATTTTGGGATCTTAGCCTATGTCCAACTAACTTCAAGGAATAAAGCTCTTCCATATACATTGTAAAGGAGAGGCTAATCACTCAATTCTTATCTAATATTTTCATATTCAACCAGAGCTGACTATGTGTTAATTATAATATTTATTATTTAAAACTGTTGTGATTTTAGAACTGTTACTGATAGATTTGCATTAGGAGTAGAAAGAAAAAATAACCAAGTCATAAAATCCTAAGGCTGAATTGCATGGTCAATGCATTCTTAAACATATAGATAAATCAAATATTAGGATGGCATTATTAGAAAAGTTTTCCCATATGCCAAAACTGGTTTGCACTGCAACAGTTTGAAATATTTTTTCCTGAGCTATATAAATCACTCACAAATATCTGTTAGCAGTCTGTGCCTGCACTACTATCTTCCTATAATAGAGTCTGTTAATAGTTGGTAGTAATTTACTGTGTGGTGTGTTTCTTTAAACGGACAACTTCAATTTTATTCTCATATGCAAATACTGCTTGAAAATATAATTTTTAAAGTAAAGATAGGTTTCATTCTCCCTGTGTCTAAAAAATTCAAGCAAAAGAATAACACAATTTATTTGATCATAATTAAAGACCATGAAGAAAATAATGCAATGGAAAGCAAAGAATGAAACTGGACATTGTTTTTTGAATAAGAGAACAGACAACTATGGCATGATTTAATTTATAATTTGATTGGATAATAAACCGATTCTAAATTAAAGACAAACTCATATGGAAATGTTTGAATTTATGAGAAGAATCACAAGTTTTTCTAGACCCATATACATTACCAAAACTTTGACCTTAAACCCTAATGTTCTTGGCAAGCTTTCCCAAAGGTAAATGAATATGCCAGACTTTGTGGAAGATGTTTTTCATAGGTAGCTTTTGAATCCTTGCTTATATTCAATCACTTTCTTTAAATAAGGTTACACAGATTTAACCTTGGATAGTCAGAAGGACCTTTCAAAATGTTTTTAAGTTGAAACAAGGAATGTTAGGGGATGTTTCTCAATTTATTTCTCTAAAAATACATAATTTAAAGATTCTTTAAAGGATAGATATTCAACTATTTCAATTCTGAATCATCTTTAAACTGCCTTTTATATTTAACCTTCATCTATGGCAGTGTTATTGTCCTTCACATAGAACATCAGGAACAACATGCATTACAGTATCGTCATGGTTACTTACCAGTAAGTAAATTTAAGTAAATTTAAGGAATATGTAGGTAGTATAGTATTAACTGGACATAAAACAAAGCAGAAAGAGAGGAGTGGAACAGAGAATGGGGTTATAAAGAAAGTTTGGGCTAGATTGATAGTACAGTGGGTAAAGCACTTTTCTTGCACACAGCTGACTCAGATTTGATCTGAGACCCCATATGGTCCTCCAAGCTCTCCAGGAACGATACAGCTTAGGTCTTAGAACACAAATTGGCAGCAAAAAAATGTGACCAGGGGAAAAAACAGATTAAAAAGTTCAGGGTTTTCTAGATGTAGGGGCAACATGGGTAAAAACAGAATAGGAAACTCTCATACTATTACTCTGAACTTTAAGGATGCCTGTTGATTGGCTATGTCCAATGTCCCAGTCTCTGTTCTTAGTGTACTCATTGAATTTTGATATCCTTACTAACTGTTCTTAATATCTCTCGCAACTTAAAGAATAACTCATATGCTAAGAACGAGGGTGGGAGAGAAATATTATACTGAACAAACAGCCATCTTATGAGTTTATTTGGAGCTGCTCAGGTGAGAAAAAAGTTTGGAGACTCTGTGTATTTGCCTCCTTATGAGTTAGTCTCATTCTTTACTTGGTGCCAATCCAATTAGCATTGGACTTTAAATTCTACTCAAATGAACCAAAATCACAATTAATTAACTAAAGAGCTGAAAATGTTACCTAAATGACAGTCATCATTGTAGGGAGAATTGGTGGATTTATTTCAAATGAAAGGAGGATACATTCCACTTGAGAGCCTTTCTGGTGCACTATAGATGTACTCTTGCAAGTGTAAAAATGAAAAAGAGGGAAAGCAAGAAAAGGAGAGAATAAGAATACATTCCTTATTTACTGAACTGGTTAAGGTTTTTAATTACCCTAAAGTTCCATTTTAAAACAAAATTTAGTTCACCGTTAATCAAATAAAGGATACTATTGAATAAACCTCACTACTTTACCTAAATATGTAGAAACACTAACATGACTATTTAGCAAATGTGGTATATTTCATAATGTCATGATATCTACTGCACTGCTGCTATTCACAGCAAATGTGATCTTTCTAGAAAAAGTTATGCATTATTGAAATTAAAATCTGGTATAGGTCAAAAAGTGAATTTAGTGGCCTAGAGTCTTGACAAGCTGACATTTACTCGAGTTACTAAAACCCATCTAGAATAAGCAGTCTAGCTCTTGGACTGCGCTGCAGGGAAACAAGTTTAAATTGGAATGAATTTTCAGAACTGTTATATAGACTAAGTGTCTAGCACTGCCCATTACCTCCCCCAAGACCATGCCTCTACTCCCCTACCTATGACACACCCCACGTCATCTCTGCTTTCAAACTCACACAAGATGGCTTTATCCGAACATCTCTGTTGACATTAATGTCTGCACTTGATTAGGTTTTGTGCTGGTGGTTTTGAAACTTTAATTATCTGAAAAAAAACTTTACCAAATAAAAGCCCCACTCCCCCAATACAAGTTAAAAGAGTACAAAAGCTCTGTTTATACTTAAAGATGTGTGGTTTACCCCAATACAAATGTAATGGATTTACAATATGTATCTTGACAATAATACAAAAATTTACCTTTTTATCCAAGTAGAATTTCTCTTTAATTATTCTACATTTAGTACAAGATATTTTGGGTTACTTATTAATGATGCATAACACATTTCAATCCTATTTCCTCTTATAGTTGCTATATGGAAAACAGTTTTGCCAGCTCATAGTATTGTTTAAATAAAATGCAAAATAAAACTATTTAAATTCCTTCATAATCTATGTAAAGTTCTAAAATTACAACCAAATATTACAATATTAAAAATAATCATCTGGTGGCAGGTTGATCTTGTATCAAGAATAATAACCACAAGCTATGAATTCTATAATTGTAACAGAAAACTGGAATTTTAAATCAGATGTAATGACTCCTGGAGAGAAAATATGCACTACAAATTTTCTGCTAACAAAATACCAGGTACAAATATTTAATTAAAACACACTAAAAATTCCATTTATAATAGATGAACTAACAGAAAATATATAACTATCCTTAGACACAAAATTCACATCAGGGCTGTCTTACCAGTTCTCATCTGCTTCAGCACAATTTACATAACTAAAATGGGAAAAGGTGGAATTCCTTAAAATTTAAAAAAAAAAAAAAACTAGTGAAACTGCTGAAACTGCTGACATTTTGGACAGCTCCCGACTGATTTTTTTTTTCTTTTTCTTAAAAACAGTGATACTATTGTGTGTTACTTTCATTTTCTCGCCTTTGCCAGAAACCACAGTTTCTGTACTTTATTTCTGTTGTATTGTGTTTTGGGGTAAAAGACTACTCCAGCTGAAAAGATGACGGAACTACAAAGCAGGAAAGTGCTGGTCTCAGTTCAAGATCCCTCTCTGCGTCGAGCCAATTTTTATTTTACCAGACTGGAGCTGGCAAGCTGGGAGATGCCCTCTGCACTTCCATTCCCCGCAGCCACCGTATCGAACCATCAAAGCCTCTTTCCGCCTGCGCCAGGGTGGGGGCAGTTCGCTAGAGCCCAGGTAACTTTCCAAAACGGAGACTCCAACCAAGACAACGGACCACGCGTTTAAAAAAAAAAAAAAGGCCAAGAGTAACTTTGTGCGACCAGAGTAGGGGCCGAGGAACCACTGCCCTGAGCTGCGGAGACTCAGACTTTGGCCGGGCAGCACCACACATTGGCAGCAGCGCTGAAAATTCGCTTTCTGCGGAAAGCCTGGCGGCGTCGGTGGGACTCTCCCTTGGCTTTAACAGATAAAATAATTGAATGCAAAAATATCAAGGCGTTGGCACAAGAGCGGGCTTGGTCACACTTGCTTGCACTTGGCGATGATCTAGGTGGGTTGCCCAGGAGGAGCTGGAACTTTCTCGGAGGGCGGAGCCGCAGGGCAGAGGGTCGCTGTGCCCGCACGCCAGGCTGGGTCGCGGCCCGGAATTCCGAGGGTCCACCTGGACGCGCACCCCAGCTCCGCCCCGCTAGGATTGGGCTCTCGAGAAGCAGACCCCACCCCAGCCTTGCCCAGGAGCCGTCTCAGAGTGGGACATTCTCCATTCCCAATTCTGAGCTCCTGAAAAGTGCGGCGAGTTTCCTACAACAGGGCGTCGGACCTACAAAAGTCGCCACTCCCGCAAACGGGGTTTCACTCCCCCTCCGACTCTTTTCCTGCGCTTCTTTCTGCGCCCAGGGCCAACCCGGACTGTCCCCTCCCACGCCTCTCCCTCCCTCCGGCTCAAAGTGAGACTTTGGGGAGCTGCAGGGCAAGGCGACTGTCCCCTGACGCGCGAGATCCACAGCTCCCTCTTTTGATCTTTTCATCGGGGCACCAAAGTTCAATTTGTCCGGCTCCTGCTGAGCCACGGTGGACAGACCAGCGAGTCTAGGGAGCTAGCGCCCCCCGCCACTCCCCCGCCCCGCTGAGCTTGGAGCCCCCCATTCCCTCCACCCCGGCTCCAATTCCTAAAGGACGCTGGTTCACGCGACGGGGGACCCACGGCGCTCCTTGCAAAGTGACCCGAACCGCGGGCGCACACACACACGCACACTCACACACTGTCATCCCCGCGTTGTCAAAGTCGGCCGACGCGCAGCGGAGGACGCACGAGCAGGAGTGGCACGGCCACGGGCATCAGCGTCCCCGTGCGCGGTCCGGGTCCCAAACACCCTTGTGAGGGTGCCCCTGGCACAAAGAGCTTTGTAACCTCCCCTGAAGAGCACCCGAGTGGTCCCGGGGCCGCGTGCGCGCTGCCGGGCCGGACCTTACCGGCGGGGCGCGCGCTCTCCAGTCGCTCGGATTGCTCGCGGGCCACGGGGACGCCGCAACCAGGGTCCCGGAGATGCTGCTGCTGCTCCGCTACCGCTGCCCGGATCCCCGGCGCCAGCATCACTTCTCTGCCGCCGCCTCCTCCTCCACCTCCTCCTCTTCCTCCTTCTCCTCCTCCTCGTGCTCTGCTCTCTCGGCCGCCCCTCCCCGGCGGCCGCTTGCAGGACCGGCCGCGCTAGAGGCGCGGCGCAGAGGGGTGGGCAGCAGCGGAGGCGGCGGCGGCGGCGGCGGCGGCGGCAGCGGCGCCCGCGCGAGCTCGCCCGCCTGTACCCGCTCTCGCAGCCGCCGCGGCAGCCCGAGCACCCGAGCCCGGCTGCGCTTACCGGGAGACGGCTCCGGCCTCGGCGACTGACAACGGCCGGCAGCCAATCAGAGCCTCGCCCCGCGCGACGGGGGGAGACCAATCAGAGCGGAAGGCCCAAGGTTTTCCTCCGCCTTTGCTCAGCAGCCTTGTTTCCGGGAGAGGAGGCGAGGCTGCCGGGTTTGGGGATGGGGGGTGGCGCGTGAGGGGCGCGGGGTAGGCGGGGTGGGGGCGGGGGGAACTTTTGACCCGGGAACCGTAGGTGCCGGGAGCGACGTCCCTGCCGGGCCCTCCGAAGCTGGCCTGGGGAGGTTTCTGACCGCCCGGAGCATCCCGGGCTTGGCAGAAAAAAAGGTGTCCCGGGGTGTTGTGCGCCGGGAGCCCCAGGCTGGAGGTTCAGAGTCTCGGCATCCCGGTGCGAGCGATCGTGGGACCTGAGGACGCTCAGCGCGGCTGGAGGAATCCCAGGAGGAGGTCTCCGTCTGGAAGGAATCACGCGAACAGTCACCAGACAGCGCCCCCGTCCTCCTTCCTAGGGCACTTGGGAGGAGTGGTACTTGTGAGCCCGCCGACCGCTCCTCCGAGCCTCGGCCCGGAAGTGTGCCGAGCTCGCCAGGAGGCGCTGGGAGAAACATTCCCAAAGTTGGAGGGACAGAGGACGGTCCCTCCAGATATACCACTCCCCCGCCTTCTCTCTGTGGCGCGTGCACACACCCGCCGCAATACCCTGAGAAGCAACGAGCTCAGACAAGCAACAGAGCCGGTTTTTCTTTTTCTTACTTGAAGATGTAGAGAGGGGTGTGCATGTTCCACCAGAGAGGAGTGTGCGTGCCTGCGGTTGTAAGGGTCCCACCAGAGAGCTACGGTGATTTAGCAAGAAAAGGAGAAAAAAAAAAGGAAAAGTGACATACTCTTTTCCCACACCACTATCTCCTCCAAACTGTAATGATCTACCCTGGTAAAGCAATTTAAGTCTCTTCAGTGCAAAACATGTCTAAATGGTCCAACTCCTAAAAAAAGTTCCTGGAAAAAAGTAAACTAAGCTCAACATGAGGCTTTAATAGTAAGTGCCCTCTCTTGGGGAACGTTTATACCAATGTTACAAAGCTGTCAGGGTGAAAAATGGATGCATGTAAAGCAAATATCCAGTTGCCAGACTAGTAGTTGGGATTCAGTGTGCTGGACATGCTGCTACAATTGTTTCTAGTTAGGTGTTAAGTGATCCTTTTCTGTTTTGCAATAATCACCTATTTCTTCATTTACCTCTCTCTTAAGATAATTTCTTATATTCTGTGATACCCAAAATAAGTGCTGCCTAAATTTCATGAGTATTATATGGAATATTTGATCAGAGTCAAAGTTATGTAATTTCAGCTTTGCTACTAGAAAATGTCTGTGTATCTACATCGTTCTTTGTAATTTTCTTCTCCCTTTTCAGACTTAATCATTCTAGTTTGGGAGCAGGATCACCTCTCTGTCTCTCTCTCTGTTTCTCTGTTTCTCTGTCTCTCTCTCTCTCTCTCTCTCTCTCTCTCTCTCTCTCTCTCCCCCCCCTCCTTAAGAAACCAACAGTGCTAAAACATACATAGTGATGCAAAAGCTAAAAGCAGAGATGCACCCTATCACTTTAATTTTTCCTTCTTCCCTTCCCTGGTTTCCACTGCAGTGGGTAGTTCACACTTGAATCAAGTGCTCCAGTACTTATTCTGGAGCAGCTGAGCTCCTGATAGAAGAAACACTAGGATGGAGATGTTTATACTGAAGATCAAACTTGGTGCCAAGGTCTCAGTGATGGCGAAACAGGTGCTCTACTACTGAGCTATTTCCACATAACCCCTTTGAATTTTTAATCTAAATAATTTTTGTGTAGTTTTGTTTATCAATATTGTTTGCTTTTTTATTATTGTACTATATTAAATAACATCAATACCTAATTAGCTTTATGAGGTTATCAATAGAGAAGTGGAGTTTGGCTTTGACAGAGAAAGAAAAGAGTGTCTTATTCACATTTGATAGAGAAACAGGAGTTGATACTTGAAAATGTACAAATACTAAAACTTAAATCTTAAATTGGAAATGTCTAATTAAATAACAATCTAGATCTCTGAAAGGAGATAAATTTAGAATGTTTTTTGTCAAAATACTAATCTTGACTGAAGAGGGTATGTAAAATATGAATTTATCAAACTTCAGAATGTTGTAGGCTATTTAGGAAATTGGGCCGAAGCGATAGCACAGCAGGTAGGGTGTTTGCCTTGCACATGACTGACCCAGGTTCAATTCCTCCGCCCCTTTTGGAGAGCCCTGCAAGCTACTGAGAGTATCTTTGCCCGCTTGGCAAAGCCTGGAATGCTACCCGTGACGTATTCGATATGCCAAAAACAGTAACAAGTCTCACATTGGAGACATTGCTGGTGCCCGCTCAAGCAAATGAGAGGACAGTGCCACAGTGCAGTGCTACACATATACAGATATCTATATAATCATTCTAACTAAAACGATTTCCTGCCAACTTTATTCCAACATCTAGTACTTTTTCATGTTATCATTATTTTGCAACAAACAATTTTGAAAATATAATAGCCCTATGGACCATAATCTTTAACAATTAAAATAATTTAACGACAATATCATAAAAGCAGGGCTGGAGCAATAGCACAGTGGTAGGACATTTGCCTTGAGAGCAGCCAGCCTGGTGAGCCAGGTTCAATTCCTTTGTCCCTCTCAGAGAGCCCAGCAAGCTACCGAGATTATCTCACCTGCACGGCAAGCCTGGCAAGCTCCCCGTGATGTATTGGATATGCCAAATACAGTAACAACAAGTCTCAAAATGGATACGTTACTGGGTCCGCTCAAGCAAATTGATGAACAACAGGAAGACAGTGACAGTGATCATAAAAGCAATAAAGGTAAAGGTAAAGGCCCTCTCCCGTTGATCGTCGATTTGCTTGAGCGGGCCCAGTAACGTCCCCATTGGAGACTTTGTTGTTACTGTGTCTGGCATATCGAATACTCTCGGTAGCTTGCCGGGCTCTCCGAGAGGGTTGGAGGAATTGAACTCGGGTCGGCCATGTTGGCCGCTTGTAAGGCGAACGCCCTACCCGCTGTGCTATCGCTCCAGCCCTCATAAGATGGTGAACTATGCCTGGGCAGGGCGAATCCAGAGGAAACTCTGGTGGAGGTCCGTAGCCGTCCTGACGTGCAAATTGGTCGTCCGACCTGGGTATAGGGGCGAAAGACTAATCGAACCATGTAGTAGCTGGTTCCCTCCGAAGTTTTTCTCAGGATAGCTGGCGCTCTCGCACGACCACCCACGCATAAAAGCAATATGTTAAAGAAATTCAATAGTGTACATACAGATATAATAGTAACATCTCATACTATTAGTGTTAAGTATGTAAAGATCTGAGTATAAAATACCGTACAATTAATAAGTCACTAAGATTGAAAACCATGAAATAGTTCAAATCAATAATGATATAAGTCAATAAAAAATTAAATAGATTAAAATATTGCATGTTGATGTTAGGCGTTATGCATTGCTATAAATTTTGTGTGCTGTGTTTGACGGAAAGTCCAATATTAACTATGTGACTAATTATATTTAAATAGCTTTTCTGTTTCTTTTCTTTCACTTATTTATACCTTATCACATATAAGTATTCTGTATCATATGTAAGTAATTCTGTGTTCTCCCCATAGAATGAGAAAACTCACTCAATTTGTTAATGTAGAAAATTTTCTTTGGCATGACTTAATCAATAACTACTTGCACGGTCTTAACAATATTTAAAATAATTTTATAGTAAATGATGCAAAAATCCATATCAAGGATGGAAAATGAATATTTCATTAGTCAGTTCCAACAAAAGCTACAAATATCAGAGAAAAAACTGAATAGAAAAAGAAAGAAATCAGTCTAGTTTCAGCTCTACATGGTGAGTAATCTCAGGTCAGTCATTTGAAACTTTCCCAGCGTCCTTATCTGTAAAATAAGAATTTAAAACAAAATAAGTCTTTTTCAGATGTGAGGATTGATTTATAATTGGAAATTCAAACCATAACGGGCTTTCTTGCAGAAAAGTCTTTCCAAAATTTGGTAGAAATCTGGAATGTAATGATAATTTTGCCATTTTTGTAAGCTTGCTTTAATTCTCAAATGCCCCATCCATTAAGGATCCATAGTACCTATTTCTACAAATACACAATAAGTTCCAATGAATGTCATTGACCAATTTTACAATAAATCAACTATCAAGTGTACTTTTTTTGATGTTTAATGAGAATATGTTTTCCCACTGTTCTTTCCATCTGCCACTTCCAATTTGATATAAATGTTTAAGTTTAGAAAACTAACAGTTTAAATGAAGTACAACATATTAATTTTAATATTGGATGGAAAAAATGTGCCTATAATAAAGCTATTTCCCGTGTGGGATAGGAGTATACTGGGGTTGTTGGTGGTGGAGAATGGGCACTGGTGAAGGTATGGGTGATTCATTGTATGACTGAGACTTAGATACGAAAGCTTTGTAACTGCTCTCATGGTGATTCAATAAATAAAATTATAAAAAATGAAATAAAAAGTAAGGTGGAGTTCATGCACAATTCAATCAGCTAATCAGTGGCTGAATAAATAGCAGTACTCCTACATGAAAAAAAAAGGTATTTCCCAAAAAAGTTAAATTATTTATATAATTCCAAACACATAAAATCCCGTTTTTATATTTAGAACTCGAAGACATCTTTTGCTTTTTTCATTTCGGTTGTTTTGTTTTGGGGGGTTATTTTATTTTATTTTTGCTTTTGGCTTCTGGGCCACACCACCAGTGCTCAGATCTTTCTCTCGTTCTGTACTAAGAGATCATTCCTGGCAGACTCAGAGAATTGTATGTGGTGTCCAGGATCAAACCTAGGTTCACCAAATGCAAGGCAAATGCTCTACCCACTGTACTACTGCTCTGGCCCCTCTTACCCTATCTTTAACAATGTAATGTTAACCATAGTCAGATTGATGTTTGCTAAATAAATCCTTTTCTTGTTAAATGATTAGACAGAGTGTTGGAGCGATAGCACTGTGGGTAGGGGTTTGCCTTGCACGCGGCCAGCCCGGGGTTCGATTCTCAGCATCTCATATGGTTCCCCAAGCCAGGATTAATTCCTGAGTGCATGAGCCAGGAGTAACCCCTGTGTATTGCCAGGTATGACCCAAAGGCAAAAAAAAAAAGATTAGACAGAAAATATAATTTATACCAATCCCTATATTTTTTTCTCTCTACTTTCTCTCTCTAGCTCATACACGTGCATCAGTAAACAGAATAAAATTACTCATCAAAATACGATACAAAATTCCAAGCTGATGTTCAGATTCTATATTGTTCCCACCATGTCATATCCCTCCTCCCTCACCCCACCCCCATGATTTGGTAGTAACCAATGGAAAAGAATCACTGAAAGAGAATTTGAAGAACATCCAAGGACAATGTGTAGACAAAGCAAAAACCCTAGAAGACAAGGGAAAAAGTGAGGATGGTATTTTTTAGGAGGAGGAATAGCAATAAAATTCAATCAAAACTCTACAAAGAAATTACAAGAATTTTAGTATTGTGAAATACAAGGAAATATATGTGTCTATAGAACCCAAAGCTGAGCCCTAACAATTCTTGACTGTACAGCTAACTAAGAGACTTGATTAAGAAAAAATTCTGGTTTCATTTGTGTTCATATTGCTCCCAGCAGTATACATGGTTTTTCTCTCTCATTTTTTTAAAAATTGGCTTTGGTCCACACACAGCAGTCCTCAGGGGCTACTTTCAGCTCTGTATTCAGGAGTTGTTCCCAGTTGAGTTGAGTGGCCATGTGCCGGGTATTTAACTCTAATGTCCTGTATGCAAAGTATGTGTTCAGCCTGTTAAACTTTTCCACTGGCCTCTGGTTTCTTTTGAAGGATAGAGTATAGTGATCAGGATAAAATAATTTAAGATGCAGAATGGTGAAATGATAGTTCAAGTGGGTATATTTCTGTTAAACAGATTTCCCCTATTATCCTAGAGTATCCCGTGAAACTTGTATAAGACAACATGCAATAAAGAAGGGAAGCAATTAATCATTTGACCCAGCAATACCACTCCTGGGAATATATCCCAGAGAGGCAAAAATGTATAGTCGAAGTGACATCTGCACTTGTTTGTTCATTGCAGCACTCTTTACAATAGCCAGAAACTGGAAGAAACCTGAATGCCCAAGAACAGATGACTGGTTAAAGAAACTTTGGTACACCTACACAATGGAGTACTATGTAGCTCTTAGAAAAGATGAAGTCATGAAATTTACATACAAGTGGTACAATATGGAAAGTATCATGCTAAGCGAAATGAGTCAGAAAGAGAGGGATAGACATAGAAAGATTGCATTCATCTGGGGGATATAAAGTAACAAAGTATGAGATTAATACCCAAGAATAGCTGAGATCAGCACCAGGAGGATTACTCCATAACTTAGAGGCCAGCCGGGTATCCTAGAGGAAAGGGCTGTTCAGATAGAGAAGGGAGCACCAAATAAAGGATGTTTGGAGGATCCTCCCAGGAGGGGAGATGCATGTAGAAAGTAGACTATGGACTGAACATGTTTGCCACTCAATGCCTCTTTTGCAGACCACAACACCCAAAAGGAGAGAGAGAACACAGGGGATTGCCCTGCCACAGAGACAGGGGGGATGGGGGGATGGGGGTGGGAGGGATATTATCCATGGTGGTGGAAAATGGGCACTGGTGGAGGGATGGGTATCTGATCATTGTATAATTGAAACCAAAGCACAAAAAATTGTAAATCTACAACTTAAAAAAAAATAAAATAAAATAAAGGGAAAAAAAAAATCTAAAAAAAAAAATAAAAAAAAATAAAGAAGGGAAGCAATTAACATTGATTTATATGTAAAATATCTGCCTTTGGTGTAATGGCAAAAATGCTCTTTGCATTTCTTCAGTTTATAAAAAATAGTATAACCCAAACATTTAAAAACAATACCTGTATTAGAAAAGAGTTATGTTAAAGTTCAATACAGAGGTAGAATACTGTATAAACATCTTGAGTCAATATAAGCTTTCATAGAGCACTAAATTCTTAAGTATTGCCATTAAATAAAATGTATCTACAATGATAAGTGCTATATCATTGAATATATTTTATAGAAATAAAAATCAGACAAAATATTTTCTTAAATTTTTGGGTTACACCCAAATGTGACCCAAACTTCTGACTGTATTCAGAGATCACTCGGGACAGAGTAAGGGGGACCACATGCAGTACAAATAAGTGCTTCACTCACTGTATTTCTTCAGTCCAAAGCCAATATATGTATTTATCCTGTAGGAACCATCTTCAATTTATATTATTTACAATTGGGTTATATGCTTGAGTAAGAGAACCTAATCCCCTTTATGATTTTTCCTATTTTTCCCTTTAGTTTTATTCTCTAAAGAACAACTGCATATTACATTGGTCAAGCATGAAATAGAAAACTGGAAATAAAATGAGTGGTGTGTGTAGCTTGTATGTGTGCAAAAACAGGAATTGGGGAGACTGGGAAGGAGAAACAGTGGGTGCAGTTAGAAGGCAAGAAGGAGCATCTACCAATTCTTTGTACAATAATACTCTATGCTTTTATTAATCTTTCATAATGTATAAAAATTAAATTTATAAAACTAGTGACTTCTGTGTTGCTACAACAGAATATTAAGTACCTATTGCATTGTTCAGAGCACAGTAAATGTTTGATGAAGAAAATATTAGTGCACATATGTTTGAAAGAGTTCATTTGGTTATGGGAGTTGGTATGCTGCTAAAAGTTAAGAACTAACTCATACTGAACATGATTCTGGCAATTATGACTGAATCAAGTTTATCTAAATGAAAAATTTACATGTTGAATATTTTTAAGAGTTTATCAGGAGTGTTGGTTAAATCACACCTCAGGTGGGTACATTTTTTTCTTAAACTGAATCTTCATTTTCTTGTAGCATTGCAGCCCTTCAGCCATTCAAGAATATTTGTTTTGGATTTTGTTTGTTTGTTGAGGGAGGAGGAATCTGGGCACCCCCTGGAAGTGCTGAGAGGTCGGCACAGGTTCCGTTTTTAGGGATCATTTCTGGCAGTGCTATGGGACCACATTTGATGGAGGGGATCAAACTAGAGTTGGAATCGTGCAAGATGAGCACCTTCAACTAAATGCAGCCCAGAATTTTAACGAATTCACAGGTGTTTTAAGATGATTAGGATTCATGCCTAAAGAATGATCCTACAAGGTGCTAATCAAAGGTCAAAACTGAATTGTCAGTGGCTGGGTCTATTGCAGCTAATAAGATGAATCATCATTAGCTTTTACTGATACCAAGTCATGCAAGTCAGTGAAGTTCATACAGAAAGAGAAATTTGGATCAATAAGACTTTATGCTACCATGCAGCTTGATAATAACTTTCTGCAAATTAACTTTGTAAAGCTTTTTGCGTCCACAAAATATTTTCTCTTCTGAAAGCCTGCCTTAGTTTGTGTTCCTATTGTGGAAGACTAACCCACAGTGTTTTCTTTCAGTAATTGTTTTCTGGTTATCATATTCCTGTGAAGGTTGGTTGCATGAGCACTTTATATTCAGGAAACTCTGGTATCTAAGAGTGGACTAATATTTTAATGCAACTTTAATATCTTAAATATATGTCTCTAACTACAGTACTCAGTTACAAGCACAGTTTTGGACATTGTTTGTGTTCTGCTGATACACTCTGACTATTGACCTGATGATGCTAGGGGGAGACCTGCCATACTGTTCAGTTGGTAAGTGAAGCAAGCAAGCTATACTGCTCCTGTTTTATCACATGTTGACAACCCAGAGACCCAGTGAGTGCGCTGAGACACCTTTCCATTCACAGGGGGAAATATAAGAAGCTTATACATCTCAGCGTAGAAGACCTTAAAAATACCCAACGAAAGATTTCGTCCTATTATATAAAAATCAAGAATTTTCAGGCTTTAATGTAAACCAGGGAGTTAAGTGCATATGTTATGGGCATAATACCATAGAATGTAAGCTATTTTTTCATGTAGTCTCAGTTATTCCCATCTGTGTTTAGCTTCTATTCCTTTACAAATAATTTTCACTCCAAAATTTGTTAATTTGTACTGATCTCTGTGTCTCTGTGTCTGTCTCCAATTAAACTATTTCATTTTATCTAAAAAACATGGTAATAATTGTCTCTGGTTTGTACTGTCTCAACATTTTTATTGAGATTTTAAGGTGTATACACTTAATCACTTAATCACTTAACTTCCCATTAGTCATCGATTTGCTCGAGCGGGCGCCAGTAACATCTCCATTTGTCCCTGTCGTGTGCTAGTGTAGCCCAATGGCATCTGTTCGCTCTGGGATCATGAAGAGCCTCAAACCGATCGTTCATGATCTTCATGAAGAAGTCTGACCATCTTGTAGGTGGGCGGCCACGTGGTCTTTTGACATCCCTGGAATCCAGTCAGTAACAGCTCTAGTCCAGCAGTCGTCTTTAAATCTCATTACGTGACCGGCCCATCTGATTTTTGACACCTTGGCAAATGAGACAGCGTCCCTGATTCTTGATCGTCGACGGATGTTGGAACTCCGGATTTTTTCTCTCATTTGAGTGAAACGTGATATTCCAAGCATAGCTCTTTCTATTCTTCTTTGGGAGACCTGAATAGCGTTCTCATCCTGTTTGCGTAGGGCCCAGGTCTCTGAGGCATATGTTAATGCAGGAAGAACAGTGGAATCAAAGAGCTGTGCCTGGAGCCGGAGGTTCTTCGTCCTCTTAGCTATTTCTTCAACATTCTTGAAGGCATTCCAAGCCGCTCTCTTCCTCCTGCGCAGCTCGGGTGCCAGGTCATTCATCATGTTGACTTCTCGACCTAGGTATACATAGCTGTTGCATTCGGAGATGGTCATTCCGTTGAGAGCGAATGGGGTGTCAGGAACGAGACTGTTTCTCATAAACATTGTCTTCGTAAGATTCAGCTGTAGTCCTACCTTTCCACACTCACGGTCAAAGTCGGTCAGCATTTGTGCTGCTTGGCTGATGTTTGGTGTTATTAAAACAATGTCATCAGCAAAGCGGAGGTGGTGTAATGCCGACCATCTATCTTCACTCCCATTCCAGTCGTCGCATGATGTTCTCGAGGGTGCCACTGAAGAGTTTCGGTGAAATGGTATCACCCTGCCGAACCCCTCTCCTGACATCAACGATCACTTCTTTGTAGAATGGTGTATACAGTGTTTTGATTTCCTCTCTTAATTATACTCACCAGTTAGATCTATATAGTACTTGACTTGAGTACTTCAATCTTAGAAAAGTAATTCTGATTATTATCAAGTATGCATCAATTGAGACCTAAATTACAAATATTTGTAACAAGAAAATTTCCAAACATAAAAGAATAAAATAAACCAGTTTCACAAAATGGTACAGTTAAATATATTTATTCACAAATATTTCAGTATTCCTACTAAGTTCTATAGAAACATATTACCTACAATTAATGTTAGTAAATGCACTGGAACGATAGCACAGCAGTAGGGTGTTTGCCTCGCACACGGCCGACCCAGCCAACCCAGGTTTGATTCCTCCTTCTCTCTCAGAGAGCCTGGCAAGCTACCGAGAGTAACTTACCCGCATGGCAAAGCCTGGCAAGTACCCCATGATGTGTTCGATATGCCAAACATCGTAACAACAAGTCTGACAAGGGAGACATTACTGGGCCTGCTCGAGCAAATCAATGAACAATGGGAGGACAGTGCTGCAGTGCTACAGTGTATAGGAAACACTTTACCATCTATTCACACTGGTTGATTAGCTCTCATAAAGGCAATGGTCTCTGATTTTGAAGTCTCAGGTGCAAATATACTCTGAATAAACACAATGATAAGACATATGCCATATCCATCCCTATTAGAAGTGATTGATTAACCTAGGGTTAAATTCCATAATCATGTATACCAGAGATGTCATAACACAATAACCCATAGATGCTATAGACCCTGGAATATGAAAGCACCAGCTCAAATTTCAAGTGCAAGATAATTTCCAACAGCTGGTATTAGTGTTAGACCTTAAGTCCTCTTTGTTAGCTTTAGTGTATGAGGATAAGAATAACATGATTTTCTAGAAAGTAATAGTATAATCACATAAAGCACAATTTTACAGTAGTCAAAAGAAGACCATTTTATTTATGTGTGTGTGTGAGGTACCACTTTTTGTTTGACTTTTAATGAGCAATTAATGCAAATTAACCATTAATGTATTAGGTCCATATTCACCAATATGGAGAGACTAGTATACAGTGACATAACACAAGGGAGATCTATATTTTTTTAGATTTCTCTGGTTATTATAGAGTAACAGGGGCATGATGAGTGGTGGTTTGTTAAAAATAAAATGTAGCATTGTCCTCCCGCTGTTAATAGATTTGCTCGAGCAGGCACCAGTAATGTCTCCATTGTGACACTTGTTACTGTTTTTGGAATATTGAATACGTCATGGGGAGCTTGCCAGGCTCTGCTGTGCAGGCGGAATACTCTTGGTAGCTTGCCAGGCTCTCTGAGAGGGATGGAGGAATTAAACCCAGATTGGCCGCATGCAAGGTAAACACTCTACCGCTGTGCTATTGCTCCAGCCCAAATATTTAATGGAAGCATGGTTTGGAATACCTTGGAAAACTCAACCACAAAACATAGGTAGGTAATATCATGGAAGGTATCATGGTAATATCATGGAAGATGCTAGCATGCTAGTATTTTTCTTTCTAAGCAATAAAGTACTTAAGAACAGAAATTCTGGAAACAGATCAACCTGAGCTAAAAAATTTATGTCTACCTCTTAAGAGATGTGTGATCTAGCTCTGTTCTTAAACATTTATGCTTCAGTTTCCTCATTTGAGTAAAATCAAATAAGAACGGCAAGCTACCCGTGACGTATTTGATATGCCAAACACAGTAACAAGTCTCACAATGTTAGTGGGCCCACTCGAGCAAATCGATGAACAACAGGAGGACAGTGACAGGGAGAGTGACAGTTTTTAATATATTTAAATATAACCGCATATGGCTATATAGATAATGATCATTATTAATCAAGATACTTGAGACGATGACGCTAGGGAAACTGTACAGCCAAGGCAGTTGCCTTGTACATATTTTGTCCAGGTTTGATATGCAGGACCCCATGTAGTCACTTGAACCCCATCACAAGTGATCACAAGTGAGTGCAAATCCAGGAATAAGCCCTGAGCACTGCTGGCTGTGCCCCTAAAATAAACAAACAAAACAAAAACAAAATGATACTCAAGAGCAGGGGCTGGAGTGACAGCACAGTAGGTAGGGCGTTTGCCTTGCGGGCAGCCAACCCAGGTTCAATTCCCAGCATTTCGTATGGTCTCCTGAGCAATGCCAGCGGTAACCCCTGTGCCTCACTGGGTGTGACCCAAAAAAGCAAAAAAAAAAAAAAAGATATCCAAGTACTTGATTTATCTGAATTTTTTATATTGTTTCAAAACCCTGAGTTTCAAGCTTTTGTGTATACTTTCCTACCAAATAGACAGATTTCTTCACTGCAAGAGAATTTAGGGACCATTTAACTTCCTTTCATTTCTGGAAGTCTCATCTACAGTATTTTTTAAGAAAGTTTTCCCTCAACGGATAAACTCCAATATACTAATGGCTCAATGCAATGAAATTTTATTTTCACTTATTCTTGTTCTACTGATATAGTGAAGATTAAGAAGAAACAGAGGTTTGTTCTGCACAATAATTCCATTTCTTTGAATCTTCTAAATGTAGCTTTCAAAATGAATTGAGAATTAACATCTAAAGAAAGATAAATATGAAAGCATGACATGCATCATTTCCAAAGATACTTTGTTGGCATAAACTCAAAGATATGTCCGCCTTATCTGCAAAGGAGTCTGAGAACACATTCTAACTGTACTTAGAGAAAAGAGAACTCTTTTAATGCTTGTAAGTTTCTTTCATAGATTATCCTTTTTTGCTCACCATGTTCAGAAAGATAAATCAATTCCTACCATTGTTCATACAACTCAAAACCAAGATATTTTTGTACAACCATTATTTTTCATCAAAATATGATGTACTTCCTCATAAACTACAAAATGATAGACAACCAGATCACTAGGTCACCCAAGTTTCCAGGCCTCTGTTGTTTTGCAGAGAAGGAAACTTGCATGCAACTTCCTAAAACTGTGTGCTTTGAATAGACAGTGAATTCCTGTGGTTTTATCAGTGTAGTTTAGTGGGCTTAGTGCCCTTCATATCCCAAACTATTCATGGAAACCCAAAGAAGTCTGAGTAAGTTTTGCAGATGCAGGTAAATGAATTCGGTCTGAGAAGTACTCCCTCACCACATACTTTCTGATCAGATTGAAAATAGGATGATCATAGGAATGAAGGGGACTACGAGAGACTCTGTGCTCAGAGTAATCCTGACACTACAATTACTCTCTCCTCCCACTTGACATATCTCTCTGAACCCACTTGCCATATCACCCCATTTCTCTCTACATAGCCAGAGGACTGGAGTAGAGGGTGGGGATGGGGGGAAAGACTTTAAAACTTGAGCCACAGCATACTATAAAAACAAAACAAATGCCAAAAATGGTTAAATCCAGTAAAATAAAAAAAGATGAATTTTTGAAACAAGTGTTAATGATATAGAAATGAAGTCAAGTGTATTGAAATGCAAAATAGCTACTAAAATAAAAAGAAATTAGATACAAAATACACTAACACAAAAATACATATTAGCAAAATAAGAAAGGAGATGCAAAAGGAGAAAGGGTTTCAAGAGAGATTGAAGTTATATGTGTAGAAATAGATAGTGGATATTAAAAGTACACAATGAATTTTTTAAAACTTTCATGTAAAGCATAGCATATAGCTTCAATCTGGCAAAAGAAGCAACAGAATAATTCTAGTAATGTAGATAGAAGAGGAAAAAAAAGCAGATTTTGAAGAAATAAAAAAAAGAAACTGTATAATAAAGTTTAAACTTCCTTAGAATATAGAAAATAAGGCTAACGGGTATATAAGAAGGTCAAGAAACAAAGGGAGAAAAGTTCACATTTAAATGTACAATACTTGACATAACAACTAAGGAAAGTAGTAATCATAGAAATCCACCCTATGTGAATATAAAAAGATAAAAACAAGGGAATAGACAATGAATAAAGAAAATAAACACTTGTACTCTGTCAACAGAACTGATGTTGCTAAGGTGAGGTTGGGAGAATGAGTGGACAGAATTGGGTAAGGGAATAGGACCAGATGGGACCAATGGGCTGTGTAGAAAAATATTGGCATTTGGGTAGTTGTGTTGCAGTTGTATTGTATATTTCCAAAGTATAAATATTAATTATATCATAAGCCATTTACCTCATTTAAAAGATAAATAGATATGATAACATTAAAAATGAATTCTCCCACACACACTTCATTCTTTTTCTGAAAAGAGGAATGTGTTTATCATTGGTTAAGTTACAGGATGGTAACTGGATCCAGTCCCTAAAAGAAAATTAGAATATGATTAGGTCTCCACGGTAAGTACCACTAATTTAATTTCTACTGTTTATCTCGCATACAGATTTGCATGTTGAGAGTTCTTTTTGAGGGCCTGCAGGGAATCACACCTGGCAGTGCTCAGAGGCCACTTCTGGCAGTGTGCAGGGGCCATATGCAGAATGAGGGATCAACCCAGGGGAGGCTGTGTGCAACATAAGCACCTTACCCCTGTACTGTCTCTGCAGCCCATCTTAGAGTTCATAATGCATAGCTTTGTACTTATGAAGAACCCATTTTGAAATGTCAAATGACTTAACGTTTCTTATAAGCTCAATGTGATTTTGCTCCAGCGACTTCTCTGTATCTTATTCACCCCACTTTCCCCCATTTTCCACTCATCCTCAAACAGGGTGGTATCCCCTCATTCGCTCATGCAGGAGAGCCCCACTCTAGCCAGGGGGTTGGTAGCTTTGCTCCTTCTGCCTGATCAGCACTTCCCTAGATATCGGACAGGCACATTTAGATATCTGTGTGGATAAAGAAATTCCTCATTTCTTTCAGATCACTCCTTAAATACCACCTGCTGAGAGAGCTCTTTGCTAATCACACATCATCAAGGAAAAGGTCACATTCCTAGTCAAACTTTCTTCAAAACACTTAAGCATCTAACATATTATGTAATGTATAAAAATATTTTTTGTTTACTGATCTTTCTCTGGGCTGGAGCGATAGCACAGCGGGTAAAGGTGGTTGCCTTGCATGCAGCCAACATGGCTGACCCGAGTTTGATTCCTCCGCCCCTCTTGGGAGCCCGGCAAGCTACCGAGAGTATCTTCCCTGCAGGGCAAAGCCTGGCAAGCTACCCGTGATGTATCCAACATGCCAAACACAATAACAAGTCTTACAATGTTACTGGGCCCGCCTGAGCAAATCGATGAACAACGGGAGGGCAGTGACAGTGACAATGATCTTTCTCCTTCAGAATCTAATGTGTACAAGGTCCAAATATGTTATTGTACTGTTTAAATAGGGCTCACACATAGACCTTTCCACTGTCAAAGAAAGCTACAAAATCTGAACAAAGTAGCTTATTAAATACCCCCATTTTCACTGTGAGTGTGGAAGCCCAGAATTAGAGTGCACTGGTCTGATGCTATAAAGAATTTGGGTCCAAATTTGCTGATGCTCTAAAGGACAGCAAGTTCACAATGATCTGAGATATGATACTCATGAATCACTAAGACATATAGAGAAGTAACTAATATGACAATTTCCAGTCCTTCTTTCTGAAAGATTGGATTATTGGATTAAAGGGAAACCTTACAAAATAAATAAATAAATAAATAAATGACCCTGTTTATTTATCTCTGTGCATAGATAACATTGAATCAGGAGCCATACTATATAGCAGTCATTAGGTTATTTATTATCACCCTGAGATATTTATTTTCACCTCCCCTCAAACATGTACAATTTATAAAATCTCTACACTGGGATACAGATTTTGAAACAGTTCTCTCAGAGAAAATCTGAGGACTTGTTTCCAAGCTTGAGTCATCAGGGCTCAAGTTTTCAGTTTAATTCTCCGTTGAGGGTAGAATTCTATTTAAGTCTGTTTATGAAAGATTTATACTTAGGGGCTGGAGAGACCTCAAAGGACTGGAATACATGCACTGCATACAAAATCTTCATACCTGATCCTCAACACAGCATGATACCCTGAGCACTGCCAACTGTGGCCATGGACTGGGGTGACTTTGATGGGTCTCAGCATTATTGGATTGAGCATCAAACTGTCAGAAACATACTCAATATGAGTATCCCCAGGAGCAGCATCCAGGTCCCCAGCACTTCCTGGCTGAAGACTACATTGCTCAACCGAGGCAAAAACCTGTCAGAAATACATTGCTCAGCCAGGATCTCTGGGAGAGGTATCTACACTGCCCATGCCCCTCTCTACTTCAACACAGTCAAGGTGGCCCTGATTAAAACATATGTATCAAGATAATCACCTCACTCCCGTGAAAATGGCCTATATCAAAAAGACTGGAGACAATGTATATTGATGTGGGTATAACAAAAGAATTCTTTATAGTTTTATTGGAAATATACATTAGCTTCCATGAAAAAAAAAAAGAAGATTCCTTAAAATATATCAAAAGAAAAGTACCAGTTAACCCAGCAATATCTTTCCTACTCCTATGCTCTCTAGCACTAGCACTATCCTCCTGTTGTTCATCGATTTGATAGAGCGGGCCCAGTAGCGTCTCCATTGTGAGACTTGTTGTTGCTGTGTGTGGCATATCGAATATGTCAGTCACGGGTAGCTTGGGTAGCTTGCCAGGCTTTGCTGGGCGGGCTGGATACTCTCAGTAGCTTGCCAGGCTCTCTGAGGGGGTGGAGGAATCAAACTCGGGTTGGTCAGGTTGGCTACATGCAAGGCAAACAACCTATTGCTGTGCTATGGCTCCAGCCCCTATAGTCTCATAACTGCATTATTCACAAAAGTCAACACATAAGAACTATGAGTTCAAAATGTGGGCGCGTGATGTGTGCATTTGGCTGCTGAGAGAAGCGCCTCGCAGGCCTCCCCAGCAGAAACCTGGGACAGCAGACTGATGGTCAAAATGACCTGTTTAACGCAGAGCTGTTAGCATGTTAGAACATCTGAGGAGGTTTGAAGGATAGGATTCCATGAAGGTGTGATTGAACAGTGGTAAAGCATTTTGACAGAGGCAATTTTCTTGGGGGGATTAACTCAAGGAGACATTCTGTCTGCTAGAGACAGACAGAATCCCTGGAGAGATTCGCCCAGGGGCAACAAACATTAATATTCCATTTCTCTTTCCCCAGCTACTAGTAAATATTAAACAAGTTTACTTCTTATTAATACTTGCAGTTATTTGAATAAATACAGTAAGAGATATAGATTCCAAAATTTATGGTTTTTTTTCTTTTTGGATCCACCTTGCTATGCACAAGGGTTACTCCTGCCTCGGCACTCAGGAATTACTCCGGCGGTGCTCAGGGGGACCATATGGGATGCTGGGAATCGAACCCAGGTCAGCCGTGTGCAAGGCAAACACCCTACCCAGTGTGCTATTGCTCCAGCCCCCAAAATTTAGTTCTTTGGGCTCCAAGTGCAAGCCTTCCGAGCTTCTGTTGTAAATCCCAGACGGGGTCTTCAGATTGGTTTAAGTCTTCCTTCCCCCAGACCTGTCTTCTAAGTCATAATTGCTTGGATGAGAACTCTATTCGGATCTCCCAAAGAGGAATCAAAAGAGCTATGCTTGGAGTATCACACTTCATTCAAGTGAGAGAAAAGAATCTGGAGTTCTGACCTCCATCGATGATCAAGAATTAGGGATGCTGTCTCGTTTGCCAAAGTGTCGAAAATCAG
Organism: Sorex fumeus; assembly: GCF_029834395.1. Classification (NCBI taxonomy): domain Eukaryota; kingdom Metazoa; phylum Chordata; class Mammalia; order Eulipotyphla; family Soricidae; genus Sorex; species Sorex fumeus. The sequence continues at coordinate 20,277,281 of NW_026606066.1, read as the reverse complement.
ATGGGCTGGACACATAATGAGATACGGATTCCACGGGACATCAAAAGATCGCATGGCCAACCGCCTATAAGATGGTCAGACTTCTTCATCAAGACCCTGAATGAACAGTTTGATGCTCTTTGTGTTCCTAGAACGAGCAGATGCCATTGGGCTACACTAGCACACAATGGGGATGAATGGAGACGTTACTGGAGCCCGCTTGAGCAAATCGATGAGTGACGGGATGTCAAGTGATCAAGATAATTGCTTGCATCAAGACCATGCTTTTATGCTTTCTACGTTGTCTCATTTCAATTCCAGGGTAGCTATGCTGCTTGCCCTGGGTCCACCCAGGTCCTGCAATGGGAACCCCCTTTTTGTGGTGTTAGGAACTATGACAGCTAATCATGACAGATGCCCAGTAGTAGGTATATTTCAGAGTCAATTCAAAGTCAATCAACTCCCAAATATTAGGAGCGCAGCATTAATGGTCTTTCTGTGTTTAAGCAAAGAGCATTACTCTATAGTAAAATATGAAAAGGGTATAGGGGAAATAGGAAATCAAATAATTCACTTCAAATACAAAGTCAAGAATTACCACAAAGTTTGACTTATATGTAACCAACTATGATGTGGGGAACTGTGATAATGAGAGTAAATCACAAAGGAAAGAGTAACATTAAACTCAGGAGATTAGGAATGCTCGTAAGAGCACTGTAAGCTTCTCTGGGAGGAGGAAAGTAGTCAATTGACTGATGAAGCCTAAAGCCCTTAGGGTTAATATCCAACAGGGAACAACCTAGATGCCTGTCACTGGATGAGCAGATAAAGAAAATGTGGCGCGTACAACAAATGGAATACTATTTAACTATTGCAAAGGATGAAATCTTGCCTTTGTGGCAATGTGGATGAAGCTTGAAATAATTATGCTGAGGTAAGTGGGGAAGGAAAAAGAAATAACCAGATGGTTTCTCTCAGATGCAAAATATAAATAAACAAAGTAAATTAAAAACTTCCATTGTAAATAAGCTTGTCTGAAAAATTTACTGTTTACAGAGGGGAAGGGGAGGAGATAAGAGGAATGAATAGCAATGAGTAGAGTGAATAAATCTGAAAAAGGAAATAGTACTAGAAAATTGATAATGGGGGAAGTGAGACTTACACTTTATAACAGTAGAAACATAAATTGCATTAGAACACAATTAAATTTTAGCTAAAGAGTTATTTTTCAAGGAGAAAAAAACTGGGGGAATAAATATTTCTTGAAGAGTTTGCTAAACCCTCACAAACTACTTGAGTTCTCATTCACCTTTCTTTATATTTATCTACCAACACAACATAGATTATTTTTATTGCATATTAAGAGCATCAAATATGACTGATCTCAAATACAAACATATGAGATAATCTTAGTTGTGATTTCTGAATGGATAGGTGAGAAAACTTGTGCTTTTAAATTTTATACCTGTAGATAAAATCCAACTCTGTTATCAATTAGCTGTGTGCCCTTGTGTGACTACTAATTCCAAAATACAAGTTTTCTTATTTATGAACAGGGAACGGTAACAGATATTTTGTTAGGAAATTGAGAATAAAGATATAATAGTATAAGTTATAGTAGCTCTGTAGCACTGTTCTCCTGTTGTTCATAGATTTGCTTGAGCGGGCCCAGTAACGTGTCCATTGTGAGACTTGTTGTTACTGTGTTTGGCATATCGAATACGTCACAGGTAGCTTGCCAGGCTCTGCCATGAGGGTGAGATACTCTCAGTAGCTTGCCAGGCTTTCCAAGAGGGATGAAGGACTAGAACCTGGGTCGCCTGGGTCGGCCACATACAAGGCAAACGCCCTACTGCTGTGCTATCGCTCTAGCCCATAAGGTATAGTATTGAATAATAGTATAAAGTAAGGTATTTCCCCTGCCATACATCTCACATGCTGATTTACTTGATTAATATCATCAAAATTACAGACAAGTTTATATTAAAAAATATGTCTCATGATACTAATTATAAATCACATGAGATCCTAGGAAATTAAATGACCTATGATCTTGATACTTCGTAAATTTTATCTTAAAATCAAAAATTTAGAAGAAATGTAAAGGCACAATGTTTTTCAAAGCTCTTACTAATAATTTCAAACATACAATGTTCCAACTCCAACCTTCCACCAGTGTTTCCTACCTGTGCCCCAAGTTTCCCTCTTACCTCCCACATTGCCTCCAGAGCACACATTCAAAAGAATTTTTAAACATTTTTATAGTTTGAATTACATGTTTATAATAGTGTCTACTCTTACAACTGATTTTTTTGTTTTGCTTTTGTTTTTTCAGCTACCTAGGGCTGTGCTCAGGAATTACTCTCGGCTCTGTGCTCAGGGATCAGTCCTGGTGGGGAAGTGGTGATGGAGATTGATCCTGGATCCATGGCACACAATGCAATTATTTTATGTATTATCTGTATTATCTTCCTGGCTCAATTATTATTTTGATGCACATAGTTACCTCATCTCTATATTACCAAAATATCCAAGACCTTATGTTACCATCAGTCTGTCTCCTCATTTCCTTTTTCATCCCTCTTTCTTTGGCATTTTTCTTTCTGTAATACAGGATCAATGATTTCCCAACATTTGGTACCTTTTATTTTCTTGTTTTATTCTATATACCAATACAAATAAGACTATCTGTGTTTATTCTACTCCTTGACCACTTTCCTGAGCACTTTGTTTAATTTGACATCTTCCATTTCTGTCTAAGTTGCAATAAACTGCATATTTTAACTCTTCTTGTGCTTTATTCTCCATCTTCATTATTATATATGCCTGCACACACACACACATGTCCAACTTTTACTGGAAATTGGGGTTGTATTTAAATAACTGAGTTACTGTACTAAATAGCACAGTGGTAGGGCGTTTGCCTTGCACACAGCGGACTCAGGCTCTATTCCTCCACCCCTCTTGAGAGCCTGGCAAGCTTCCGAGAGTATCTCACCTGCATGGCAAAGCCTGGCAAGCTACCCGTGATGTATTTGATATGCCAAACACAGTGACAACAAGTCTCACAATGGAGATGTTACTAAGCCTGCTCTAGCAAATCGATGAACAACAAGAGGACAGTGCTACAGCGCAGTGCTATTGTACTAAAAGTGTCAATGAACATAGGTGCATGTACATATACCTTTTCAAAAATGTTTAAAATCCAGAATATCATGATATACTTTTTCTTCTCAGAATTTTTTTTTTAATCTTTGAGCCCTGTTTTTAGATTTTAAAGTGTTTCTTTTTTTTTTTTAATTTTTATTAGTGAAACCTGCTCCGTTTCCGACCTGGGCCGGTTCGCCCCTCCTTAGGCATCCTGGTGGTCTTCCGCTCCTGGAGGCTCACCATATTGATGCCGAACTTAGTGCGGACACCCGATCGGCATAGCGCATTACAGCCCAGAACTCCTGGACTCAAGCAATCCTCCGGCCTCAGCCTCCCGAGTAGCTGGGACTACAGGCACGCCCACCACACACAGCGGTAGGGCGTTTGCCTTACTCGCAGCCAACATGGCTGACCCAAGTTCAATTCCTCCGCCCCTTTCGGAGAGCCCAGCAAGCTACCGAGAGTATCTTGCCCGCATGGCAGAGCCTGGCAAGCAAACCGTGATAGTATTCTATATGCCAAACACAGTAACAACAAAAGTCTCCAATGAGATGTTACTGGGCCCAATCGAGCAAATCAATGAACAACAGGAGGATAGTGACAGTGAATTAGTGAAACATCATGAGGTACAGTTATAGACTTACACATTTTTGTGCTTGGATTTCAGTTATACAATGATCGAGTATCCATCTCTCCACCAGTGCCCATTCTCCACCACCAAGTATCCCTCCCAACCCCCCATACCTCCCATCCCATGCTGCCTGTGTGTCAGGGCATTCCCTATTGTTCTCTCTCTCCTTTTGGGTGCTGTGGTTTGCAAAAGAGGCATTGAGTGGCAATTATGTTTGACCTATAGTCTACTTTCAGTATGCAATTCCCATCCTGGGAGGATCCTCCCAACACCCTTTACTTGGTGCTCCCTTCTCTATCTGAGCTGCCTTTTCCCCTAGCATGTGCGGTTGGCCTCCAAGACATGGAGTGAACCTTCTGCTACTTATCTCAGCTATTCTTGGGTATTAGTCTCCTATTTTGTTACTTTATATTCCCCAAATGAAAACAATCTTTCTATGTCTATCCCTCTCTTTCTGACTCATTTCACTTAGCATGATACTTTCCATGTGGTACCACTTGTATGTAAATTTCATGACTTCATCTTTCCTAACAGCTGAATTGTACTCCATTGTGTAGATGTACCAAAGATTCTTTAACCAGTCATCTGTTCTCGGGCACTCGGTTTTTTTCCAGATTTTGGCTATTGTGAACAGTGCAGCAATGAACATAGAAGTGCAGATGTCATTTAGACTGTACTTTTTTGCCTCTATGGGATATATTCCCAGGAGTGGTATTGCTGGGTCAAGTGGGAGCTCAATTTCTAATATTTTGAGAATTGTCCATACTATTTTCCAAAAGGGCTGAACCACTCGACATCCCCACCAGCAGTGAAGGAGGGTCCGTTTCTCATCATGTCTCTGCCAACACCAGTTGATTTTGTTCATTTGGATGTTGGACAGCCCTTGTGGTGTGAGATGATATCTCATTGTTGTTTTGATCTACATCTCCCTTTATGATTAATGATGTAGAGCATTATCTCATGTGCCTTTTTGCCATTCGGATTTCTTCTTTGAGAAAGTTTCTGTTCATTTAATCGCCCCATTTTTTGATGGGGTTGGATATTTTCTTCTTATGGAGTTCAAACAGTACCTTGTATATTCTTGATATCAACCCCTTGTCTGATGGGTATTGGGCAAATATCCTTTCCCATTCTATAGATTGCCTTTGTATTTTGGTCACTGTTTCCTTTGAGGTGCAGAAGCTTCTTAGTTTAAGATAGTCCCATTTGTCTATCTCTGTTTTCACTTGCTTGGCCACTGGCGTGTCGTCTTTGAAGGTACCGTTCGCTTCAATGTCATGGAGGGTTTTGCCAACCTTGTCTTCAATGTACCTTATGGATTCCGGTTTGATGTTGAGGTCTTTAATCCATTTTTTAAAACAATTTTATTTTTTACTTATTTATTTACTTTTTTGCTTTTTGGGTCACACCTGGGAATGCACAGGAGTTCCTCCTGGCTGTTCACTCAGGAATTACTCCTGGCAGTGCTTGGGAGACCATATGGAATGCTGGGAATCAAAACCGGGTCGGCTGCGTGCAAGGCAAACGTCCTACCCACTGTGCTATCGCTCTAGCCCATCTGTAATCCATTTTGTTCTTACTTTTGTACGTGGTGTTAGGTAGAGATCTGAGCCCATTTTTTTGCATGTAGCTGTCCAGTTTTGCCAGCACAATTTATTAAAGAGTCCTTCCTTCCTTCACTTCACATTTCTTGCTCCCTTATCAAAGATTAGATGTCAGTATATTCAACCCTGTTCCATTGGTCTGAGGCTCAGGCTTTGTTCCAGTACCATACTGTTTTAATTATTACTGCTTGGTAGTAGAGATTGAAATTGGGGAGGTTGATTCCTCCCAGTTTCTTTTTCCCAAGAATTGCTCTAGCTATTTGTGGGGGCTTATTGTTCCATATGAATTTCAGGAGTGTTTGCTCCATTTCTTTGAAAAATGCCATGGGTATCATTATATGAATCACAATGAATTTGTACAATGCTTTGAGGAGTATTGCCATTTTGACAATATGAATTCTCCTGATTCGTGAGCAGGGAATATCTTTCCATTTTCTCGTGTCCTCTTTTATTTCCTGAAGTAGCGTTTTGTATTTTTCTTTGTACATGTCTTTCACTTCCTTAGATAAGTTCTTTCCTAGGTACTTGATTTTCTGGTGCACAATTGTGAACTGGATTGTTTTTTCTTTGATGTCACTTTCTTCTTTCTCATTATTGTGCATAGGAAAGTCCTGGATTTTTGGGTATTGATTTTATAGCCTGCAACTTCACTATACAAGTCTGTTGTTTCTCAGAGTTTTTTTGGTAGAGGTTTTAGGGTTCCCTAAGTATAGTATCATATAATCTTCGAATAGTAAGGGCTTGATTTCTTCCGTTCCTACCTGAATTTCCCTAATATATTTTTCTTGCCTAACCACTACTGCAAGTACTTTCAGTACTGTATTGAACAGCAGCGAAGAGAGTGGGCATTCTTGTCTTGTTCCTGATCTTAACGGGAAGGCTCTCAGTTTTTCTACCTTGAGAATGATGCTTGCCATAGGCTTTTGGTAGATGGCTCTAACTATGTTGAGAAAAGCCCCTTCTATACCTATATTGGTGAGAGTTTTCATCATAAATGGTGCTGGATATTTTCAAATGCTTTCTCTGCATCTATTGACATGATCATATGGTTTTTCTTTATTCTTTTGTTGTTATGATGGATTATGTTGATTGATTTTCGAATGTTAAACCATCCTTGCATCCCCGGGATGAATCCCACTTGGTCATGGTGTATGATCTTTTTTTAAATTTTTATTAGTGACACACCATGAGGTACAGTTGTAGACTTACAAATTTTTGTGCTTGGGTTTCGGTTATACAATAATCAAATATCCATCCCTCCACCAGTGCCCATTTTCTATCATCATGGGTCCCAGTATCCCTCCCACCCCTATCCCACCCATCCCACCCTGCCTCTGTGGCAGGGCATTCCCTATTGTTCTCTCTCTCCTTTTGGGTGTTGTGGTCTGCAAAAGAGGCATCAAGTGGCAATAATGTTCGGTCTATAATCTACTTTCAACATGCATCTCCCATTCAGGGAGGATCCTCCAAACACCCTTTATTTGGTGCTTCCTTCTCTATCTGATCTGCGTTTTCCCCTAGCATGCCCCGCTGGCCTCTAAACCATGGAGTAATCCTCCTGGTACTTATCTCGGCTATTCTTGGGTATTAATCTCCTATTTTGTTACTTTATGTCCCCCAGATGAATGCAATCTTTTTATGTCTGTCTCTCTCTTTCTGACTCATTTCACTTAGCATGATACTTTCCATGTAGTACCACTTGTGTGGATGGTGTATGATCTTTTTATGAGTTGTTGAATTCTATTTGCTAGTATGTTGTTGAGAATCTTCGCATCTGTATTCATCATGGATATTGGCTTGTAGTTTTCTTTTCTTGCGGTGTCTTTGTCTTCTTTTGGTATTAGTGAGATATGGGCTTCATAGAAACTGGGAGGGTTTCTGTATCTTCAATTTCCTGGAAATGCTTGAGAAGAATTGGCAATAGGCCCTCTTTAAATGTAAGGAAGAATTTGCTAGTGAATCCATCTGAAACTGGGATTTTGTTTTTGGGAAGACTACTGATTACAGTTTCAATTTCTTGATGTTAATAGGAATATTCAGGTTCTCTAAGTCTTCTTGATTCAGATTTGGGAGATTATAGGAATCCAGGAATTTATACATTTCTTCTAGTTTCTCTTGTTTCATGGCATACAGACTGTCAGAGTAGTCGCTGATGATCTTTTGAACTTCTTTGGTTTCTGTTGTGATATCCCCATTCTTATTTCTGATTCGATTTATTAGGGTTCTCTCTCTCTGTTTCTTTGTGAGTCTTGCTAGTGTTTTATCTATCTTGTTTATTTTATTGAAGAACCAGCTCTTGGTTTCATTGATCTTTCGGATTTTTTTTTTTTTGGTTTCCATGTCACTGATTTCTGCTCTAAGTTTTATGATCTCTTTCCTTCTGCCTAGTTTGGGCTCCTTTCATTGGTCCTTCCCTAAGATCCTGAGCTGAGAAGTCAAGTTGTTTATGTGGGCCCTTTCTTCCTTCCTGAAAATTGCTTGCAGAGCTATTAATTTTCCCCTTAATATGGCTTTGCTGCATCCCATACGTTCTGGTAGCTCATGTCTTCATTGTCATTTGTTTCCGGATATCTTTTGATTTTGTCCTCGACTTCCTTCCTGACCCATTCGTTGTTCAGCCTTTAGTTGTTTAATTTCCAGGTGTTTGATTTGGTTCTTTGTGTCTGTGTGTGATTGACTTTTATCTTCAGTGCATCATGGTCTGAAAATATTGTTGATACTATTTCTATCTTCCTGATTCTATTGAGGCATGTTTTGTGGCCTAGCCCATAGTCTATTTTAGAAAATGTTCTGTGTGCACTGGAGTAGAATGTGTATTCTTTCTTTTTTGGGGATGTAAAGCCCTGTTTAGGTCTATAAGCCCTCTCTCTTCTATTTCTTCCTTCAAAGCCAATGTTTCCTTGCTGACTTTTGTTCTTGTTGATCTATCCAGAGGTGATAAGGCAATGTTGAAGTCTCTGGGTACCATTGTGTTGCTAACAATGTCTTCCTTAAGATCTGCTAGCAGTTGTTTCATATATTTATCTGTTCCCTCATTAGGTGTGTATATATTTAAGAGTGTGATTTCTTCCTGTTATATGTATCCCTTGATAAGTAGAAAATGGTCTTTGCTGTCCCTTCTAATCTCTTTCAACCTGAAATTTATATTGTCAGATACTGGTATGACCACCTCAGCTTTTTTGAGGGAGCTGTTTGCTTGCATGATTGTTTTCCATCCTTTCACTTTGAGTCTGTGTTTGCTCTGACTGTTGAGATGAGTTTCTTGTAGGCAGCAGAATGTTGGTTTCTGTCTCTGAATCCATTTTGCCTCTCTGTGTCTCTTAATTGGTGAATTTAGACAGTTGGTGTTGAAAGAGATTATTGTCATGGGGTTTTGGTCCATCTTCTGTAAGGGTCTGTTGTGCTTATAGGGTTTGTCCTGTCTTATAGTAGCCCCTTTAGCCCTTCTTTTAGATTTGGTTTTGAGTCTATGAAGTTCCTGAACTGTTGTTTATCCAGAAAATAGTGTACCATTCCTTCGAGTTTGAGTGAGAGTTTAGCTGGATAAAGTATTCTTGGTGAGGCATTCATTTCAGTGACTTTTTTCGCTATATCCCATCATTGCGTTTGGGCTTGGAGGATTTCCTCTGATAGGTCTGCTGTGAAATTAAGGGGTGCTCCTTTGTATGTGATTTCCTTCTTTGACCTTGCTGCTTGCAGTATTGTGTCTCTATCTGTGGCATGCAAAATTCTAAGTATGATATTTCTTGAGTTTTTTTTAAGGTCTCTTTTAGCTGGCACCCTTCTGCTCTTTGAATCTGAATGGCTGCATTGTCCAGCTCTGGGAAGTTTTCAGCAATGATTTGTTTAAGTGTGGCTTTTTCATTGGGATTGTTTCCCTGACCTTCTGGTACTCTAATGATTCTAATGTTGTTCCTCTTGGAATCATCTCCTAGGACTCTGATTCATTCTAGAGCTATTTTGATGTCTTTTGCCATTTTTTTTGTTGCCTGTAGGATTCGTGCATCTGATCTTCCAGCTCACTAATTCTGTCTTCAGCTGTGGCCATTCTACCATTGAGGGCACAGAATGAGTTTTTTAGTTTCCTCTACTGCATCTTTTATTTGTGACATTTCTGTGCATAGCTTTTCAATTTCTGCTCTTATTTCTTCCTGTATTATCTCGATTGTTTCTCTCATGTCCTCCTTTAATTTACTGGATATCTGTCTCACTGTTTCATTGAATTCATTGAACATCTTCATTACTTCATATATGAATTCTTTCTCAGAGAGGTCCCTTAGGTGAGTAGCACTTAGTGAGGCTTCTGGACTCTTTTCATAGTCCTCCCCTCATGGTGGAGATTTGCGTTGTTTTGTTCATGTTGGTGTGGAGGTATGGAGACTGAGATGTTACATGAGATTGCTGGATATGAGTAAATTACCCGCTGCCCCAAATTAGGCCACACCCACTTCTACAGCGGTCACACCCACTTCCGAAGAGGCTATGCCCACTTCTGAAGAGGCCACGCCCGTTACAGGTACCTGGTTCATCTGTGTGGGGTGGTATAATCTGGGGGAGGAATAAGACCTGGTACAGCGTTGGGGATTGACAGGAAGAGGCTCAGGGATGGTGGGCGCTCCAGGGTCCTAGAGGACACCTGGTGCGCATATGTGGAGCAGCATTTCATTTTATAATAGAATAAACTGGATTGTATTTTAAGTAATATAACTAAAGACAGGTTGACATTCTGACTATATTTAAATATCTACCTAGACAGTATACAGTGGTAATAGAAGAATAAAAATTAAACTAAGGAGAGAATTTTAAAAGTTATGGGTCAGAGAGTTAGTAGAGTGGCTAAGGCACTTGCATGCACAGGAAGTGCGTTTTGCATGCGTCTAACCTGGGTTTGGTCCTCAGCACCCCATATGGTTCCTGGGGTTTGTCAGGAGTGATCTCTGAGTATAGCTCCAGGAGTAAGCTCCCCACACTATCAGATATGGCCACAGGTCAACAAAATAGAGAATATAACTGGAATTGTGTTTTAAATTAGCACTGTAGTACTGTAGCACTGTCCTCCTGTTGTTTATCAATTTGCTCAAGTGGGCATCAGTAATGTCTCCATCGTGAGACTTGTTGTTATTGTTTTTGTCATACCTCACAGGGAACTTACCAGGCTTCGCCATGCGGGCAGGATACTCTCAGGAGCTTGCCGTGCTCTCTGAGAGGATCGGAAGTATTGAACCCGGGTCGTCCACGTGCAAGGCAAATCTGCTGTGCTGTCACTCCAGCCGTGTTTTAAATAACATGTTGATTTATTTATAAAACTAAAACTAGTTTTTACCACTTTAATCTGAATGATATAGGCAGGTAGACAGGAAAGGACCCCCATGGCAATGGAATTCATTGAGAAGTAATAAAGTCAATAGCCCCAAGGCTGCAAAAAAGCTCACCTCACAGACACAGGAACTAAGACCTGATTAGACTTCAATTGGTGCCAAAAGACCCAGAGAAGACAGGATCTGGATCTCCTGTCCAGAAGGAACAAAGGCCAAGGAAAGGAATTTCAAAGATCATCAATGGCTCCCATCTCTACCCCTATGGCAACCACTCTAGCAAAAGACTCTTATCTAGCTAGAAGTCCCATATGGAGCTGCTTGGGTAAAACCCCATAAAAGCCAACTTGAACAAAGAAATTATGTGTATATGCTGCGGGAGTTCATGTACTGCTTGTGGCCAAGCGCATGTCATGTTAAACACATGTGTCTCCCACATCCGCCCTGTTGAGATGTGTATTGGGGCCCTTCTCCACCTTCAGAGAAGTCTGCATTCTCTCTTAAGTGCATTACTTTCTCTCTCCCCTTTTCTATCTTCTCTTTCCTCAAAACGCCTCCAAATAAAGTTTGTTTTTACTTCAATGCTCATCTCCTCCTGAAATTCTGTTCTGTGAGAAAGACAAGGTCCTGGAAGACCTGGGCAAGGCCTAGGACTAGCTACTTGATCAGACTTAGCCTTCCTAGTTGGTCCCAGGGTGGCAGAGTGGATCTGGAGAGAGTGTCCATCTCGGTCTTCTCTGCTTCATCTGAGTCATCCATGGGGGCCAATTAATTTCATTGACTTAGAAAGTATATATTTTTGTTTGTATTTCTCTAAGAGCAGATTTTCTTTTTTTTGACACTTTAAATATACACTTATTAGCAAGGAATATATTAACAACAAATTTACTTCATGAAGAGAGAAACTATAATTGGATTTAATTAAGATGGAATATAATACTATATGAAAGACAAGAGAAGAAAAAAGTCAAGTCTAATGCAGAGAGAAAATATATGCCAAGTAGACACTTGAAAAAGAACAAGTATATAAAATATGCAAAGAACTCCTAAAAATCAACAATAAATACATGATTTAAAATTGACTAATGATCTGAATAAGCTAACAAAGACAAGATTAAACAGGAAAAATCAGCGTCTGAAAATATGCTCAAAAGCTCAAAACACATGATATTGTGGAATTGTAAACTCAAAAGATGAAACTCCATCACCCACGTATTTTAAAGACTAAATTAAGAACAAGAACAACAAAACTTACCAAAGAATATCTGTCACCACAGGAATTGTCATCTATTATGTGAAGTGATAGTACTTTGGAAGGCACCTGGCAGTTATAAAACTCAACATTACTTTGTTTTTGAGACAGGCAGACAGATAGACAGGGAAGAACACTCAACCCTCACTCACAACCCCCTCCCCAACCCAAAGACAATGGATTATTGGAAAGTAATAAAACCAATAGTCCCAAGACTGCAAAAATCCACCTTGTGAGCTCAGGAGCTAAGGCCCAATAGACCTATATGTGGCACGAGCACAGACCCAAAGAAGGCTGGACTGCCCACTGAGAGAAGCTAGCAGGAACAAAGCCGGGACAGGATATCAAAGAAGACTATCAACTGCTCCCAGCTCTACTTCTTGGCAACCACCCTAGCAACGAATTATTACCTAGGTAGAAATCTCCATGTAGGGCAGCTTGAGAGAAACCCAATAAAAGCCATCTTGAACAAAGGAAGCATGATCATGTGCTGCCCGAGCATATGTGCTGTCTGTGGCCATGTGTTCCCTGAGCATCTCTCCTCTTGAGATGTTTACTTTCATACTTTCATATCTAATGCTGGGATGTGTACCAGGCTCCCTCTCCACTCGGGGAAAAACCCCATGGTTTTCTCTTGAGCAACTTTCTCTCTTTCTCTCTCTTACTTCCTCCTTCTCTCTCTCTTGCCTCCCTCCCTTCCCTTCCTCAAAACTTCCAAATAAAATGTGTTATACTTTACTGTTTGTCCTTTGTAGTTCTTTTCTGAGAGAGAAAGGCAAAAACCTGAAAGGCATGTGAAAGGACTAGGGCTGACTATCCTTTCCTGCAAAGAGCAAGGCTGATCGTCCTTGATTTCCCCAGTCGATTCATTCGTAGCAGAGTTGAATAGACAGATTCCTTTTTTTGAGGCTACTGACTCTCTCCTCCACACTTCACATAAGTCACCTAGGGGCCCCACCAGCATCATTTTGTTCGATAGAAAGGCTTAGCGTGCCTCTGCTATAGCAATTGGGCTCCTTGCTCACCCTCCTCCTTTGTAAACTTATATCACTACATAATGTTTATGTTCACATACAACTGTTGATACTAACTTTATTCATATTTACAAAAACTGAGAGCAACCAAAATGTTCTTTAATGAGAGTATGGCTAAACAACAATGGTATATACATACTATTTACACAAAGATGTTAGCTGAATCTTAAAGGCCGAATGCTAAGCCAGTTTCAAATGTTATATACAATGCTATTCTGTTTATATAACATTCTGGAAAGGCAAAGCTATAGACACGTCAACAAGTAGAGAAGTAGTTGCCAAGGAATCACAGTGGATGTATTGAATAGGTGGAGCACAGAGGAATGTTTAGGGTTGTAAACCACTCCTGTGCATTTCTCAGAACTTCACAGCAGAAAGATCAACCTTTAAAATTCAAAGGTCTTTCCTCTCTATAAATCCATCTCCTAAGCCTCAACTCTACTGAGTTGGCATGAAGTAGCCAGAGCGCCACCTCCTGACTGCAGTAGGAGTTTTGTCTTTGAGAGAGGTGAAGAAAGAGGAAGCTTTAAGAGCAGTCTCCTTTCTGACGTTGTCAGCTACTATGAGCAGTCTCCTTTCTGACTTCCCCCCATCCTATGTTTTTAATTTTCCTGGGAATTCCTGGGATCTTTCTGATATACAGAAAGTTAACAATCCCTAAGATCACAAATCTGCCCCAACCTTAGGTTCAGAGAGGCTAAGAGACAATGGATAATACCTAAGACCTATGGCAAAATAGATAACCCAGAAGGCCCACAGCCAAAAAGGTAATCAAAAGGCTAGCCAGAACACTATCTATAATCCTTGAATTCCCTGTAAACATTCATATCACTTGATAAGCAACACAAAGACTCAGTTTTCCTATTAAAAAAATCCACAAAACAAGCCATATTTAACTAAATTCTATATTAAGTTTCTCTCCAGCTGGGAAGATTTTTTTCTTCCCTTCTACTTTCCAATAAAACTTTCTATTAAAAAAACAAAACAAAACACACTTTCTTCCCCCAACCCCATCCACCCCAAAAATCAAAAGCCCTCTTTTAGGACATCAGTGGGACAGTATAAAAAGTATATGATTATCTATTTGGAAATAGCAATGAATATCTACTGATGATATACTTTTACTATTAAACAAAAATTATTTTAACAACAGCAAAATGAGAGGAATGGGTATGATGATAAAAATTCTAAATCTGCTTGAAACATTTCTTGATTTACACAACTTCTACCACTCAAAATTTAGGCTTGTGAAAACTCCTCCTAACCCCTAGGTCATTCAAATACACTACCTTCACAAACTTTGCCAAAATGACCAACACAATAAAATGAGTTACCATAGTAAGATGTGGACTTATTTTTGTCTTCATCTTCATTATTTAAAAACAGAAAACATTCTTTCCACTAGATATGGAAGCTTACACCTTTGTCCCTTCTTTACCTAGTAGCTTCTTTTGGGAATCTCTTTCTGCTGCATAGCAGCAAACAGCTGTTGCCAAGGTCATCTACGCCTCCAAGCTGGTGTCTTTGTTTGCTTGCTGTTCTGTCCTGATTGTTCAGCAGTTCTTGGCAGAGTGGATCCCCACTTAATCCTAATTTTCCTCTTAAGTCACATTGCACACGATTCACTTGATTTTTCTTCCATTTTACTCTTGGCTTATTAAAAAAAATGATGGGGATCTTGAGGGTGGAATGGTAGACTACCCTCCTACTGTTTGAAAGACATGTTGCTCCAGAATTGCTAATCACAGCTTTAAGATAAAATATTTTCCAGTGATTTTGTCCTCCCCCCGCCCCAGCGTATTTCAGAGAGAAAAAAAGTTGTAATTTATGTACAGTGTAAGGTTCCTGGGATCCAGTTCCCATATGAGTATGTGCAGAGGCTGCCTCACACCAAGTAGCAATTCTTCAACATCAGCAGGGTACCATGGACATTCAACTCAATCCTGACACTGTCTACTTGAGAGAGCATCAGATTCCATAGATCCAGGGCTCAGTCTCCTATTAATACCTTCCATTTTAGATTTAGTTCACAAACCCAAATGTTACTTGGACTTCTCTCTGACTATCAGCCTCAGGTTCCCATGTCTCTCTTTTCTCAGGCTTGCTAATGATAAATATTGGATAAATAAATTTTAAAAGGATAAAATTAATAAATGATAAAAATTACGTATAAATAACCAGTCAGATGAAGAGAAACATAGGACAAAGTCCAAATGGGAGCATCTGTTCTTGTGGATCTTGGGGTCTGGCAAAGTCTTACTTGGAAAGTCTGTGGTTTCCCACTCCAGAAACTCTCTAAACCCAACCATGTTGTCATTATTTTGTTTGTTTGGGGATGGGATGGAGTGGGATGGAAGGTGGGTCACACCCAATGATGCCCAGGGGCCATTCCACACTTGGTGCTCGGAGGTAGGTACTAATGGTATTCAGGGAAACTAAATAATGCCAGGGATCCAATCTGGGCTTTCACATGCAAAGCATGCATTCTAGAACAGTCTTGTGGTCTTGAGTTTTAGTTTTATAGAGTCCTTATAATGTGGGCATGCTTGGTTGGCTAAGTCATTAGTCTGAAAAAAATTGAATTCACTATCTAGACCCTCTCCCTGTCTCAAAAAAACAGCTGGTAGGAGGTCTCTACTCAAGTTGATTCCCTGGCAACTAGCTCCCCTTTAGTTATTTATTAACACACCAATAGCCATCACAAATCTCTTCAAGACTTTTGAAATCCCAGCCTGAACTAAGGATAAAGACCAAATAAATATGTTTGTGAAATGCAGCTTCCTCATCTGGATCAGCATTATTCAGCATGTTTATACCTGTAGACCAGCCCCTCTTCTGCGTACTGGTCCATGAACAGGCAGTTATAACCAAAGAGGTAGTTCACTGGTTTTCAACCCTTCTATAACTGCAGCTGGCCATCAGCCTTTTGCTTAAAATTATTTTAAAGGGGATGGAAAGTACATATAGATAATATTCCAGTCTCTGTTTTTTCTTGGTTATATTTTAATACTTTCTGATATGTTTCCAAATGTTTTTCTTTTTAAAAAGAGAAGCCTAGTGTTTTTAACATCCTTATGCTAAGAATCACGAACTGATAATCCATTGGGAACACTTTCTGCTCTTTATACAGGTTTTCTCTAGTCTTTCAGTGTCTTATAATAATTAAAAATCCTAGGAAAAGAGAAATCAAAATGACAGCGAGATAACACTTCACATCTGTGAGTATGACCCATGTCAAAAGCATTGAAAATAAATGTTGATGAAGAAAAGGAGAAAAATAAATTAGTAAGTTATTGGTGGGAATATAAGTTAATTCAGGAACTATGGAAAATGTTATGGAGATTCCCCCCCAAAAAAATAAAGGAAGTTCCATATGAACTAGCAATATTACTCCTAGGCATTCATCTGAATAATGAAAAACTAATTCAAAAAATATGTTTTACCCTACATTGGTGGAAACATTTTTTATAGTAAACAAAAAATAGAGTCAACATAAGTTGTTGATTCCATCAATGGCAGAATAAAGACATTGTGGCATGTTGCTCAATGGAGTACTACTCTGCCATTAAAATGAAATACTGCTATTTTGAACAAATGAATGAAAAGTGAGGTAATTATGCTAAACAAAATAAGGAACTAAAAAAATTACCTGATGTATTCACTCATATGTGTACTGCAATAACTAAAGCTAATGAGATGGAAAGAAACAATAAAACTAACCCCTAGATTCAATAAAAAAATGAAAGTTACCAGAGCAAAGATGAATATGGAATGATGACAGTAATGAGTCGAAGGCTCTGTTTGGTAATGGGTTAGCACTGGAACTTTAGCAGTGAAAATGGTGACAATTATGTATAGAGGTATAAAGCTGAACATCTGAAATTCTATAAGAATGTAAAGCCATGTCAACTAAATGAAGAAAATGAAGACCATCCCAGTTGTACAAAAGAAATCCTTGGAGGTCACCTTCTCCCACAGTGACAAAATGGAAAAATAAAATTTAATCCTTAGAATTTGGGAAATTTTAAATAAAGATCAAAATTGTGACTTATTTGCTTTTTTACAGCTAACTTTCTGTCAAAAAAGTTCTGGTTTGTATTTTCTGATCAACAGTCACCTGACACTGAAAGGCAGCTGCCCCTTCTGATGAGTTAGGCAGTCTCAGCCTTCCTGCTCCACTTTGTTTCAGGAAGATGAGTTATAGTTATTATTTATAATTGTGCTTGTATTCTCTGCCTGATTTAATAGATTCGGTAATCTAGCCTGACCCAGTAAACACTGGATTGTGTGTGCCACCCCATTCTATGAATTTTTCGTATTTGAAGGAGAGAGACAAGTATTGCACCAAGTATATACGAATTTTTCATATTTGAGGGAAAGAGACAAGTATTGCACCAAGTATATACAGCCTAAACCCAAAATTTGAAGGAGCTATACATGTTTTCAACTTTCTCACTATTATCCAGACAACAGCATATATTTAGGAAAGATAGTTTACAAATCAACAATAAATTACTGCTTTGTTTCTTTTCCTGGTGAATCCATGATTTAAAAAATTTTTCATTCACTGGAAAAGTTAGAATAGTAGAAAAAACATAGATTTATAGTGACAGAAATGGCTTTATATTTAAAATCTGATAGTCACTATATGTGTGCTTTTGGGAAAGCTTTAAAATTTCTATGAATACATGCATAAATTCATTTATATACTGGGCATAATTCCCCTATCTCTTTCACAGGGGTGCTTTAAACCAACTCTACTTATGAATATGAAAAGTTCTTAAAAAGCATAAAATAAAGCAAGCAATGTTTTTAAATGAAAAAGCAGATATTTCAACTGTCCTGAATGAATGAAATAGATATTTGACTGTTATAAACTTTTTGTCTGTGTTATATAGATTACCCCAAAGATATGTACATCACATCTTCATCTATATAACTAAAGGAACTTTAGAGGTGTGATTAAGGTAAGATTATTGAGATGCTGTGATCATCCTAGATGACACTGTGCTGGCACACAAGAGATTATAGGATGCCTCTAAAAGTTGTAAAAAGCAAATTTATAATTTGAAAATCAGGAAGAGCAACAAAACCCTGTGAACATCTTGAATTGGGAATTTCTTACCTCCAGGAAAATCATATCATACATTTATCTTGTTTAAACTTACTTTAGTTGGTTATATTTCCAATAGCAGCAATATTAAATGACTGCATCATCACAGCATTGAGTCTACACATTCGGAATGAAAGGGAAACATGTCACAAGCAATATTTTCTTCTGTGTAATATTTGGAGATTTGATTATTTTTGTTTTAATCCTGGTCCTATATGCCTTGGGCACATTTATTTTAGCACATTTATTCTTTATCTGATTACTTACTCCAGTTCCCACTCATAATCAACAACCTTTCTGGCATTATTTCCTCCCTTCTGTTTAATCTAATTTTTCTGTTTCATTTTCTCAACTCCTGCTTATTTTGTCAGAGTTAAATTAGAATAGTAAGCCATTGGGTTGCTTTTGTTCTTTTGACTTATTCATTGAGCCTTTTCTTTCTTTTGTTTATTTGGTTATATTGTTTATTTGTCAGCAAAAAATATTGTTTATATTAAATTTTAAACTCGGTGGTATTACATATAAATATAAAATTCAGTCATTTATTTTACAAATTAAAGATATTGGTGTGTTCATACACAATTCTGATTTTTGTAATTAGACAATCTAATTCCACTTTTGTGCAGGTGAATCTCAAGTTTATACTTCCATTTTTAGGTCTTGACCTTACTTTATTCTGGTCACTGAGGATAAAAACACAATAAAAAAAATTTCCAATTTCAAGGTATTTCACAAATTAGTATACCTTAAGAGTTAGAAACAGCAGTGCAATTTAACAATACATAGTGAATGTAGATGTATATAAAATTGCCTGGGGAAAATGTGTAATCACAGTATGGAGGAAGACTGCAATGAAAAATCTAGAGTTCATAGTCTATAGAGAGAAAGAGGAGCAACTTCACCTGGAAAAGACAGATAAAGAATAATTAGAAAGTTGAAAAAAATCAAGAGAAATGTCTATTAGAAAAATTAAGACAGTAGATGGGAATAGTCAATAGTGTCAAATATTGCATAAAATTAAAGTGAAAAAGTATTCTTGTTTTAAGAACTACTTCCAAGTAATCTGCTTTTAGAAAGAGTTTTCACACTTTGAGGAACCAGATCAATGGTGGCTACATAATACATGTATTTGTGTATATATACATATATATATATTCCACATATAAGAGGAGGTAAAGACAAAGACTAGAAAGAACACAAATGTCAAGAGCCAGAGAGAAAGCTCAAGGTGCTGAAGTGCATACTTCGCATACAGAAGTCTGAGATTTGATCACTGTCATTGTATGACCTCCAAAGCACTTCCATAGGGGACTCCAAACACTGAGCCAGATGTAGCCCCTGAGCACTGACCTTAAAACAAATTCAGACACAAAGCCTCCAAATATCAAGGGAAAATGAAAAGCATCACTGTATCCAGGGAGCTAAGAATGTATATGAAGCTAGTTTTACCACCAAGTGAATAAGGAAAACGATGAGTAAGATCTGAAAACATAGTGGCAAACCTTACAAGATAAAAGTCTGACAGAAAAGTGGTTACTGGGCTGGAGAGATAGTAGAGTGGGTGAAGTGCTTGCCTTGCACATAGTTGACCCTAATTTGTGGGAATAGATCTAAGCTGAAGCAGACAGTTAAGCAACACCTCAGAGATTGAGCATTTAGGCTCTGAAACGTTCTACAAGACTAGAGCAGCAAGCAGAATGGAACTAAGCAGAAGGAACTTTTCATCATAGAAATGGAGGTTAGGATTGCCGACTGGGGGATTCCAATCACACTTGAATCTAAAAGAAAAATAAGGAAGTTGCACAGATGGGAGACATGTGGCTAGTACTGTTTGCACTCAGCTACAACAGCCAAGATCCTGAACTGAGTTCAATCAATTAGCGTTAAGCCGAGCCCAGAGCACAGGTGTGAGCCCTGAGGATGAGACCAACTTGGTGCTGTTCTCAGCTAACTAGCAGAAGACAAAGACTAGAAATAACTATTCCATCCCTTATAGCTTAATTCTATAGTTCTCTCTCCCCCCTCTCTCTGTGTGTGTTCTGTGTGTGTGTGTGTGTGTGTGTGTGTGTGTGTGTCTTGTTCCCAAAAACTTTTCTTTTTTGGCAAATATTTAATATGGATTCCTACTTAAGATTATGGGCTGGAGCGATAGCACAGCGGGTAGGGCGTTCGCCTTACAAGTGGCCAACATGGCCGACCCGAGTTCGATTCCTCCGCCCCTCTCGGAGAGCCCGGCAAGCTACCGAGAGTATTGGATATGCCAGACACAGTAACAACAAAGTCTCCAATGGAGACGTTACTGGGCCCGCTCGAGCAAATCGACAATCAACGGGAGGGCCTTTACCTTACCTTACCTTACTTAAGATTATAGAGGCAAATTTCTGGGAGTAGTTTGGAAGGTTTAAGTTTTAATTTCACTCAGGTATTCATGTATACCCAAAGAAAAGTATACTCTGTTATTTCTAATGGAAGAAGAAAATTTTTTTTGAGAATTTGTACATAGAATATAATATAGACATTGTTATCATAAATAACTATTTTTATTTCAATTATTAAAGTTCAGTCATATTGATGGAGCTAACTGGCTTGGTGCCTAATCAGATACAGGTGTTTTCTAAAGCTTATTTGAATGTTAATTGTTAAAATATATTTCAAACATTTTAACTAATAAGTTAATTCAATTCTATTGCATATAATATTACTAGTAAGTACCATAAGCCATGTGTTGAGTGAATTTAGGGAAAACAAAGGATAGCATTCTTCTTGTGAATGAGAATCTATTTATTATTCCCTATCAAATAAATGGCTTATAATGAATGCTACATAATTGATGCACATTCTACCTTGAAATGCACTTGAATTATCCAGTGCTGACTTTGAAAATAAACTCTTTATCTATCATACTGAGTTTAGATTTTAAAAATGGGTTGTAATATATCTCATTTTGTAGCAATGTATTTTTCATAAACTTCACTAAATAATGCAACAAGACTTTCATGCAATGTTTTAATTTCATCATTAATATAGAAAGTAGAGGAAATTAAATTTCTTTTTCTCATATAAAACAAGCATAAAAGGTAAATTGTGGCTAACATTTCCTCCTCTCTTCTAGATTTTCTTTTCCTGCCTTTTCAGGGATCTTTCCCCATCAATCATATTTTCTGTCACCTGAAATTTCTACTTGGTCACTTCTCCATGTTCTGATCACGCCTTCTCTAAGGGAAAAAGTTCTTTCTGGATTTTTCATTCTCTATGAGCTACACTGTGTTTTGTCTCATATAATGAAGATGCTTGGATTTTTTTTAAAAAACTGCATGTTTTTTCCTCATTTTTAAAATACTTGTCAACTATATTTAAATTAGAATTGCTGAACCCCTATTATTGACACCTAGTTATGAAAATTAATAACAATATTTCTTTTTTTGTTATTGTTTTATTTTGTTCTGGGGCCACATTGGCAGAGCTCAGGGTTTACTTCAGGCTCTGGGCTTAGAGGTCACTCCTGGCAGGGCTCAGAGAACCAACAATATGCAGTACTAAGAATCAAACCAGAGTCAAGTATGTGCAAGGCAAGCACTTCACCCACTCTATAATCTCTCTAGTCCAATAACCATTTTTCTGTTAGACTTTTGCCTTTTAAAGTTTGGCACTATGTCTTTAGAGCTTATGTATCCATTTTCTCATTCTCTTCGTGTTAAAAATAGTTTTACATACATTCTCATTAGCCTCCATGGGTACAGCGATGCTTCTCATTATTCCTCTGACATCTGGAAGTTTTTTGTGTTTGGATTATGGCTAAAGAATGATACGTGGGTAAGGCACTTGTGCTGATACAGTCAACCCGGGTTTGATCCCTGATGCCACGTACGGTGCCCGGAGCAGAGTTGGGCATGACTAAAACACAAACAAAAAAGGAAATGTATCTATGGAAGATTTCTAAATAAAGGTGATAAATCATACAAATACAAATTTTAAACAAGTGACTTAAAAAAGAGATGATTGACAAATAAATGCCTGAGAGCCAGAACTTCCTCTCCTGCAGCAGAGATTTAGTTTCAAGCATGTTTCTAATCTTCCCAGTCTCCTCGTAGGTAGGTGTGGTTTGCCACTAAGTTATGAACAAGGAAATGCAGAGAAAAGTGATCTGACTCCTTTCCAGGTCTGGTTCATAGAAATCTCCCACAGGGAAGTCTCATTTTCTTCTTCCTACTGACAGATATAAGAATTCCAAACTTTCATAAGTTTGTTACTGTACCTCACAGTGAATCACTAATAAAAATTTTTAAAAAATAAACAAATAAAATGAAAATAAAGTAAAACAAAATAAAAACCTCCAAAAAAAAAAGTAAATGATTCCAGTGTTAGGGGTATAGGGTGGGGGTGGTGCCTGGGACTACCTGAGAAAAAGATTGGATTCTTAAAGGACTATACGCAACAGACTCTTCCTCACCAACCTACAGTAGATTATTACATGTGTAAGCATTAAAATTGTCTTGCCAACAGGTCAGAAAGAGCACATACTTTTCATGTGGAGGCCAGGGTCCATCCCTGGCATAGTATAATCCCTAGAACAAGGAGCAATCCCGAGCACTGTAGTGGGAATATTGACTGGTCTAGCCTCTTTGGAAAGCAATATGGACAACTCTCAAAACTAGAAATTGAATTTCCATATAATCCAGAAATTCCATATCTGAGCATCTATGCCAAAGATTCAAGAGCCCTATTTAGAAAAGACATTTGAACTTTCATATTCATTGCAGTCTGTCTGTCCTCCCATTGTTCATCGAGTTGCTTGAGTGGGCCTAGTAACGTCTTCATTGTGAAATTTGTTGTTACTGTGTCTGGCATATTGAATACTCTTGGTAGCTTGCCAGGCTCTCCAAGAGGGGCGGAGGAATCGAACCCTGCTTGGCCGGGCTGGCTGCGGACAAGGAAAATGCTCTATTGCAGTACAATAGCCAAAATCTGGAAATACCCTGAGTGTCTAGGAAGAGATGATAGATATGGGAACCACATTACATAAACAAGAATACAAGATGAAATCAGACAATTTTCTGCTATGTGGGTGGATCTGGAGAGTATTATGCTAGTCAGGAGGAGAGACACAGACACAAAATGATCTATCTCAAATGTGGGATGTAAAGATATATATATATATATATATATATATACATATATATATTAATAAGTGTCCAAGGACAACAGAAACTGAGAACTGATCTTCAGTAAGAAACTTACCATGGGTAAGGGTGGGCGGAAAGAACAGAAGGGGGCTCTGACAATGGAAGGGGAAGCTGACACTAGTGAACGATGTGGGGTTGGAAAGCATTAGACAAGAATCCTTACCATTAATAGTGCTGTGGAGTTAATTTTTTT
Source organism: Sorex fumeus (assembly GCF_029834395.1). Taxonomy (NCBI): domain Eukaryota; kingdom Metazoa; phylum Chordata; class Mammalia; order Eulipotyphla; family Soricidae; genus Sorex; species Sorex fumeus. Next base: position 20,253,827 of record NW_026606066.1, on the reverse strand, counting down.
TAAAAGAAAAGAATTGAATTGCGTTGTTTTAAATCATTGGGACTTCAGAGTTAGTTACAACTGGAATTACTGACTCAAGTTAACCTACAATATTCTTTAATTACCTTCTTTATTTCTCAGTTTTTATTCCTAGGATTTGAACCAAACTTCTTTCACCCCCCCTTCACTAATCGATCTTCAGGATGCCGCTACATTTTAACTTTTCCTTTATTTTTCATTTCCCCTCCTTCAAATTACAGACACAAATCCAAACCAAATCTCTTCAAGGTTTAGTTCTTTAAAGATATTACTGCCTCAGAAATCCAAAACCAACATTTAATTCTTTAACCCAGCTGTAGAAAGCAAATTACTTCACAATGCTTTTTCAGCATGTCTGATTTGGGGGAGGGGTAGACTCCAAATAATAGTGGTGAATCTTTTATTGAAATGATGAATCTAATCAAAGCAGATAGAGTGTTAACTAGAATTCATCTGCCTCACAGGGATGGGGAGGGGTGGGGGTGAGGTTTTATTGGGGTTCTTCATGGTAGAAAATAAGTGTTGGTAAAGGGAAATGTGTTTGATATTTGCATTACTGAGACATAAGCCTGAAAGCTTTGTAGCCTTTCCCACAGTGATTCAATAAAAAAAAAAAAAGATATTACTGCCTCAGAAGCAAGTTGCAAAAATGAATATTGGTCACCTCAATTCTAAAATAATCACAAACTGCCCTCTGTTCTAATCTAAATATTAAATATCTACAAACATATTTTTATTTTTTAGAAAAAGTAAAATTGAAGTAAATGTAAACATTTCTTTTCCATTTTATCCCTTCATTTTTTTTCTTATCCTCTTAGCTTCATTAGCTATACTTGGGAACAAAGGACCAAGGTGCATTCGCAACATGTTGACTGCCATTGGCTGCCCACAAACATCAAATATATTTGTTTATTCGCTCATACATGTGATCATTTACTTGTTGAGTATTCATTTGTATTCATCACAGGCTACTGCTAAGAAAGACAGAGGTGGGATGCTACCGTCAAAGGACAGAACTAGAAAAGTAAGCCCGGTAGTTACTGGTGTATGCACTGAGAGCAGGAGAACGATGCCAAGGCAGGGGTGTGGGGGAGTAAGACCTCAGATGGGTCCCTCAGACACTGCCATTGCCAGCAGAAGCCGGGGAAATCTGGGTCTGCGACTTCTGCTCACAACTCCCTCCCTCCTGCCTGGGAATAAAAATATCAGTGGAAATTATTCTATAAATGTGGCCATTATGTTTTACTTCTGCTGATATTGAAGTTCGTTCCTATTCCCTGAGGAAACAGGTGCCAGCAGTGCACGGAAAAGACGCAGTGGTCTGGGTAGGTTGGAGACGCCAGCCTGGAATTGAACATTTTCTGTAGGCAATCTTTTCATGGGTAATTGAATGTGGGTTCCTTGAAATGCTAGTGATTTAATACTTTTCCTATGAATTAAAAAATAAGTTCAGGTCTTCCTTTCTTTACAAAGTAGCCATTTAAATGTCTTCCAGTGATGAAAGTTATTTCTAACTTAAATATATCAGAAATTTGAAAATTAAAAAGGTTTAGTATTTAGGGCAAAGAGTTTCTGTCCTGTTTCACATAACCAGGACTGAAGCTTTAACATCCTGACATTTCCTGGCACAACAGGGACAAATGCTGCCATGTTTTACAGCCACACGGAGAATGAGGTAATCACTAGCAGCAGAGGCATTGATGTCTTTCTCTAAGTTATTCACAATCTTCAGGTCCCACATGTACTGATTCCTACCTGACATCTCCTCTCTGCCACATTCAATTGCTTTTGTTAATTTCATCGATTTAAAAGAGCAGTTCTGCTTTCTGCTTGCCTTTAAGGTAGGCAGAAGGATTGATGTATTTCCCTTACTTCTATTCCCTGCGGTTGATGACATTTTCAATAAGGAATCTTATTTTTGTTCTCTACTTTGCATTATAAATGTCTTTGAAATGTATAGTCATTGAAGTATTTAGTTGTACTCATGGAACTATATACATGTATGTGTCTACAGATATGTAAAGAAACAAAAATATAATTATTATAGTATATGTGCATTCTGTACATATGTAGAATTTATGGTAATTATAATTGTATAATTACATATAATTATATATTCATATAGTCAGATGCACATTACTGACATGCATCAATCTTACATATATGATTATATGTATTATTCATACGTAGATTTATATTTATAGTTGTTACACCCAGCAGTATTCACAGGGCCAGTATTTGCCATGTCCAGTGATTCTCAGGTTGGCGGTGCCAGCTTGGTAATAAGAAGCTTGGCCTCTGTTCAAGGGGATCAGACTCAAGATACTGTTACACATATAATTTACCACTTGAATTATATTTTCGGCCCCTTTATTCTGTTTATAAGTATGTGTGTGCACACGCCTGTGTGTATGTGTGTAGCATTGTAACACTGTCCCATTGTTCATTGATTTGCTCGAGTGGGCGCCAGTAACGTCTCCATTGTGAGATTTGTTGTTACTGTTTTTGGCATATCATATATGCCACAGGGAGTTTGGCAGGCTCTGCCGTGCAGATGGGATACTTTTGGTAGCTTGCCAGGCTCTCTGAGAGGGACGAAGGAATTGAACCTCGTGCAAGGCAAATGGCCTACCTGTTGTGTATATACATAAATAAATATACACACGTATGTTGGTTGGGCGCCACACCCTGCAGTGCTCAGGAATTACTCCTGGCTCTGTGCTCAGAAATTACTTCTGGCACTGCTTGGGAACCATTTGTGATGTCAGAGATCAAACCCAGTTCTAACTTATACATGGCAAATACTTTACCAATTGTACTATTTCTCCAGCCCTCTCTATATTTTTTGACACAATGAAATGTTGAGGGATGAGATGGATATGAAAGAAGTATATTAATGAAATTTTTTTGTCAGTTATAAATATTATTACTTTGTGTCTCAGCACTTAGAAGTTGGGTAACTTGGTATATTTCATCATTTAAATTTAATCAAAGATCCATAATCTACAGACTTTCAACAAAAATAACAGCTTTGTTGCATAGCATATTTACATGAGGTTAGAGTCAAGGACCATAGCATTTGTCTTTGTTGTGAACTTGGAATACAACAAAAGTCTGCAGCAAATTTTATTTTTTTTGTATGGACACTTAAAGCCACCATTTTCTAGTTAATGATAATTAGCTTCCACTTATCTAAAACTTATGAGTAAATAATGATTAATCCATTCCAATGTTTTTCTTTTCAATTCTTTTAAAAAATCTTCAATAGCCTCCATTGGTTAATTCATTAAAATAATCAAAGTGCTAAATTTGTAGACATATTGTAATTATAAATACATATACTTGTAAAAACTGATAAATCATGATGTTTGCATCTGAATTATGAATGTAACCTTAATTAATAAGTAGTGTTTCATACAGAACTAGAAAATGAATGTATGTGTTTATATGCATGCATAAACATACATATATACATAAGTGAAACATAAACTTGCATATACTTATGCATATGTACAGAACAAATACATATAATGATAAATGAATAGCATAAAAATGAAGTTTGAGAATACATTTATATGCAGATAATAAATCACAGCCTATTCAGAGATTGTATCTTAGGAAAGAATATAGAATTTCTGCGAAAAACTCTTTTGTGTGTCTTTTTGTCACTATACATAAATGTGATTTGGGGCAACTAAGAATCTCAAAATCTTGCATTTCTCAAATTAACTGAGTCTCTTCTATTTATAACTGACTGGATTATCTTAGTATATTATTTAACCTCTATGTCAATTTCCTCACATGTCAAATACAGTAAAGATTTATATGCAATGGTGAAGTGTTGTGAATATACTATGGAATGAAACATGCTGTACAAACCACAAAGGGTTATATACTTTAATAGAAATAATAGTGGTATTACCATATCAACTATTACAATTTACATAATTAAAAGAATAATTACTTTAAAGTTTCACTAGTGACTTCATTTTATTTATCTAAGTTTTGAAATGTAATCTCATTTCAAAGTAAAAATCAAAGACCTAACATCATTCCAACATTTAAATATCTAGTGAGATATTCTATAGATATTATTAATCAGAAAAGTTAACTTCTGACAAATGAGAAATACTTTAAGGCTTTTATAATAAATGTTAACACAGATTTAGTATATATTAAAAATTAGTATACTGCTGAATTTGTGTATATATCAATGAATTTGTTCTAGTTACTAGAAAACTAGTATTGGACAATTAATTTTGGCAAAATTTAAAATAACAGACACGTTTTCTTGTAAAATTTGTCTATTTATAACAAGGAAAACTACCCACTTATCTATTGATCTAGAAATGTATGTAAAATAAAAGGCAATAAAGAAAGCTGTTTAAAGAAAAAATTGTCTATCTCATCTGAGTGAAGACAAACAGATCTCAAGACTACCTTGAGGTAGCCTTGAGGTTACTGACTCATTGATAACAAGAAGATAGAAAGCTGCCAGTTCTAGACAGTTATTAGAGCACGTACAGAGAACATAACCATACCCCTAACTTTAAAATGCATATTCACTCACAAGTCCCCTAGCTGCATAATGCAATGCTGCAATACTAATGATACATGTAAAGTATCATCACTCGTGTATTTCTTATGTACATATACAGCTTTATTGACACTTAAAACATACTGCATATACCCAAAGCCTGATGATTTTCTTCCTCTTAGGTCACTTCTTAACAAACCTTTGCCCCCAAACACAGCATTATATTTTCCATTTGATAGTGTCTGTATTCCACTCCAAAGATGTGAAGTGTTGTTTTAATAATTTCTGTTGCTTTATTTGGGCTGGAGCAATAGCACAGCGGGTAGGGAATTTGCCTTGCAAGTGGCCAACATGGCCGACCTGGGTTCGATTCCTCCACCCCTCTTGGAGAGCCCAGCAAGCTACCGAGAGTATCTTGCCGGCACTGCAAAGCCTGGCAAGCTACCCGTGACGTATTGAATATGCCAAAGACAATAACAATTGTCACAATGGAGACGTTACTGGGCCCGCTCGAGCAAATCAATGAACAATGGTAAGACAGTGACAGTGACTGTTTATTTAATCTTTGTAATCTTAAATTTTTATTGCATGAACTAAATTCTCATTGAATCCTTTTTTTTTAGAAAGATTTTTATTTTTGCTTTTTGGGTCACATTCAGCAATGCACAGGGGTTACTCCTGGCTCTGCACACAGGAACTACCCCTGGCAGTGCTCAGGGGACCATATGGGATGCTGGGAATCAAACCCAGGTCGATCGCATGCAAGGCAAATGCCTTACTTGCTGAGCTATCACTCCAGCCCCTCTTATTGAATTCTTATTGGGACCTTGAGTAAAATTTGCCTAACTTCTCCTCTTTCTTATCTCAGAAAAGAGCAAGAATTTACCCCTGTATGAGATCTCTGGCCCCCTGAACATCACATGGCTGGGGCTGGCTCACAAGGTTGTACAGATAACGTGGAAACTGGATGTGACCTAGTGATGACTGCTTCAGTAGGGAAGGAAGGAATTTATCCCAGGTGATAAAGGAGCTAATGGAGGGCCTCAAAACCTCTTCTTTCTCTCCATTTTCTGACCTTTCTGGGAATTACACTAGCAACATTGATTTGGGCTAAGGCTTCCCTCATACATTGTTCTGAAATTAAAATAATTTAATTTAATTTAAAAGAGTTAAATTCCAGTCCAGTTACTGAGATCCCCTGAGAGTCAGGGTAACCTTGTTAATTCCTAGTTGATGTAAATGAAGCCAAATGGGTGTGCTGTGGAACTGGGGGGTAATTGCAGACACAGGACAGGAATTTACCTGAATAATCTGGACTTCCTTTTATCCAAGGCTTCCTTTGAATCCAATCTCTGGAAATATATCCAAATATGCCAATGGCATTCAGATATGAAAAAAAAAAAAAGGCCCTCCCGTTGATCATCGATTTGCTCGAGCGGGCCCAGTAACGTCTCCATTGGAGACTTTGTTGTTACTGTGTCTGGCATATCGAATACTCTCGGTAGCTTGCCGGGCTCTCCGAGAGGGGCGGAGGAATCGAACTCGGGTCGGCCATGTTGGCCGCTTGTAAGGCGAACGCCCTACCCGCTGTGCTATCGCTCCAGCCCTACAGATATGAAATCTGGTAATAAAACAACAGTTTTCTTACAAGTGTTGATTTAACATGAGGTTGACATGATTTATGCTTATTAGTTTAGATATAATCCGAAAGTCATTACAAAAAATATTCACATTATTTCCTATATGTTATTCTAAAATATACACTGTGTACAGTAGGTCAACTTTTTTTTGGGTGCTAATTGAGAATTTATTTAAATTTTAAGTAGATAATATTGGCAATACTCTTGAAATATATATATATACATATTTTAAATTTTATTAGTGAAACACTATGAGGTACAGTTGTAGACTTACAATTTTTGTGTTTGGGTTTCAGTTAGACAATGATCAAGTATTGATCCCTCCACCAGTGCCAATTTTCCACCACCAATGATCCCAGTATCCTTCCCATCCCCATCGCCCCATTGCAACCCACTCTGTGGCAGGGCATTCCCTTCTGTTCTTTCTTTCCTTTTGGGTGCTATGGTTTGCAAAAGAGGCATTAAGTGGCAATCATGTTTGGTCTATAGTCTATTTTCAGCGTGAATCTCCCATCCCTCCCAACACCCTTTACTTGGTGTTCCCTTCGCTATCTGTGCTGCCTTTCCCCCTAGTATGTGCAGCTGCCCTACAAGCCATGGAGTGAACCTCCTGGTACTTTTCTCTGCTACTCTTGAGTGTTAGTCTCCTATTTTGTTACTTTATATTCCCCAGATAAATGCAATTTTTCTATTTTTGTCCCTCTTTTTTTGACTCATTTCACTTGGCATGATACTTTCCATGTAGTACCACTTGTATGTAAATTTCATGACTTCATCTTTTCAACTGCATAGTACTCCATTGTGTAGATGTATCAAGGTTTCTTTAACCAGTCATCTGTTCTCAGGCGCTTGGGTTTTTTCTGGATTTTGGCTATTGTGAACAGTGCAGCAATGAACATAGAAGTGCTGATGTCATTTCGACTGTACTTTTTTGCCTCTATGGGATATATTCCCAGAAGTGGTATTGCTGGGTCAAATGGGGGCTCAATTTCTAATTTTTGGAGAATTGTCCATAATGTTTTCCAAAAGAGCTGAACCAGTCTGCATTCCTGCCAGCAGTGAAGGAGTGTCCCTTTCTCATCACATCCATGTCAACACCGGTTGATTTTGTTCATTTGGATGTGGGCCAGTCTTTATGGTGTGAGATGATATCTCATTGTTGTTTTGATCTGCATCTCCCTTTATGACTAATGATGTAGAGCATTTTCTCATGTGCCTTTTTGCCATTCAGATTTCTTCTTTGAGAAAGTTTCTGTTCATTTAATTTATTTCATTTATTTATTTTTTTATTTGTAAATTTTTCGGTTTCAATTATACAATGATCAAATACCCATCCCTCCACCAGTGCCCATTTCCCACCACCACTGATCTGAGTATCCCTCCCACCCCCCATCCCCCCCATCCCACCATGCCTCTGTGGCAGAGCATTCCTTTTTGTTCTCTCTCTCTTATTGGGTGTTATGGTTTGCAAAAGAGGCAATGGGTGACAATCATGTTTGGTCTATAGTCTACTTTAAGCATGCTTCTCCCATCCATTTATTGATGGGGTTGGATGTTTTCTTCTTGTGGAGTTTAACCAGTACTTTGTATATCCTTGATATCAACCCCTTGTCTGATGGGTATTGGGCTAATATCCTTTCCCATTCTGTAGACTGTCTTTGTATTTTGGTAACTGTTTCTTTTGAGGTGCAGAAGCTTTTTAGTTTAAGATAATCACCTTTGTCTATCTCTGTTTTCACTTGCTTGGCCAGTAGCATGTCATCTTTGCAGGTACTGTTCGCTTCAATGTCATGGAGGGTTTTGCCAACCTTGTCTTCAATGTACCTTATGGATTCTGGTCTGATGTTGAGGTCTCTAATACATTTTGATCTTACTTTTTTACATGGTGTTAGGTAGAGATTTGAGCCCATTTTTTTGCATGTAGCTGTCCAATTTTGCCAGCACAATTTATTAAAGAGGGTTTCCCTGCTCCATTTCACTTTTCTTTCCCCCTTATCGAAGATTAATCATGGTAATCACGGTCCTCCCATTGTTCATCGATTTGCTTGAGCAGGCCCAGTAATGTCTCCATCGTGAGACTTGTTGTTACTGTGTTTGACATATTGAATATGTCACGGGTAGCTTGCCAGGCTCTGCTGTGCGGGCGAGATACTCTCCATAGCTTGCTGGGATCTCTGAGAGGGGCGGAGAAATCGAACTCGGGTCGGCCATATTGGCGGCATGCAAGGCAAACACCCTACCACTGTGCTATCGCTTCAGCCTTGCTCGCTTCAGCAGCACATATATTAAAATACTTATCAAAGATTAGATGATCATATGCTTGGGAGGAGATGTCAGAATATTCAACTCTGTTTCATTGGTCTGCAGCTCTGCCTTTGTTCCAGTACCATGCTGTTTTAATTATTACTGCTTTGTCGTAGAGCTTGAAGTTAGGAAGGTTGATTCCCCCCATTTTCTTTTTCCCAAGAATTGCTTAAACTATTCGTGGAGCTTATGGACTGGAGCGATAGCACAGCGGGTAGGGCGTCTGCCTTGCACGCAGCCAACATGGCTGACCCGAGTTCGATTCCTCCACCCCTCTCGGAGAGCCCGGCAAGCTACCGAGAGTATTCGATATGCCAGACACAGTAACAACAAAGTCTCCAATGGAGACGTTACGGGGCCCGCTCGAGCAAATCGATGATCAACGGGAGGGCCTTTACTTTACTTACTTTACTTATTTATTTATTGAATCACCATGAGATACAGTTACAAGCTTTCATGTTTGAGTTTCAGTCATACAATGATAGAACACACATCCCTCCACCAGTGCACATTTTCCACCACCAATGTCCCCAGTATGCCCATCCCCATCCCAACCCTCCCCCTGCCTCTATGGCAGACAATTTCTCCCATATTCTCTCTCTACTTTTTGGCATTATGGTTTGCAATATAGATACTGACCTTTATTTTCTCTTCTTTCTATGTAGAAAAACTATACTACTCTAGACTTCCAGTACTTTGCACCCCATCTCTTTGAACACAAAAATTGTTTCAAGCATTAGATGACACAAAAGAAACAGTATAGGTGAGTCTCCTCTTTTCTTTTACTTCTATCTTTACATTTGGATCTCCAGTGCTGCATGAGTCAAGTCTGGCATGTGATAGATACTAAGTGATAGAGGGTAATGGATTAAAATCATTTTCCAAGAAAATTCAACTGTTCCAAGGTGAACGGCCTGGGTTTCTGAGAATTGTAAAACAGGATTGTTGGTGAATACCAAATCTAAGATGATAGGAGAAAGTTTGAGCACAAAGAATAAGGAAAACTAGTGAAGGAAGGAGGTGGAATTTCTTTCTTTCCATTACAAACTGTATCTAGGCATATAAGAATCCCCCCTAAAAGAAATACACAAATCCCAGATACTTCCACATGAAGCCAAACTATCTCTTGACTGAGCATGACAGCCATGTATGAGTGCATCTCATACACTCCTTCTAGCAGAGTGGCCATCAAACAAAAAGTATGTTAGAGCAGTTATGGGCAAAATACACAAAGATGCAGCCTTCATCCTAGAAACATCAAGAGCTTTCCTCTTCACTAGAACTTCAATTGCTGGTTTGTTAGACTGGTCACAGAAAACCATCCAGAATATGTGTGGTGCAGGAGTGAGTGAGTCCAGACAAGAGAGCAAATGAACCACCACATTCAGATAACTTGATAAAAAGGCTTCTGTACCATCTCTTTGTTAACTCAAAACTGCTAACTTTTATTGGGAGGAATTGGCCTTTTCTGCAGGATCAGAAGGTAAGAGAAATCTGTGGTTTCAATTTTTTTTTGGTTGCATCAATTGTCTCCATCCAATTTCTGTACAATAATATTTTCCAACCAAGACCCATTTGTTTGTGAAAATTTTAATCTTTCTGGTCCTTAACAAGGTCCTTAAATTAAATTACATCTGTGGAGTAATAATATGCTGAGTTTTTTGTTAATTTTTCTCCAGAGTGATGTGGATAGCAATAGCATCCCAATCCCATTTTAATTACAATGTTATTTCTATTAGACAACACAAATACTGGATTTATGGTACCAGTTATGTATTTCTCCCAGTCAGTATAGCCATAATAATTCACAACCATTGACAATTTTAATAATTGTAGCATCATCTTAGACTCGCTGTCAGCCAGAGAGCAACAAAATACGCCAAAAAAATAATCCTAGTTTCTGGTTTCTTGAGCCTGTCTTAATTTCAGTTAGTCCTAAATGGGCCAAAGAATAGATTGTGAGAAAGATTAATGTGAGGGAGGTTTATCATGGTGTGTTTTTGATATCAAGATAAGGGATAGGGGAAAAACATAATTTGACAGGAGAAAATAATTTGTGATGTAGGCTCGATGGAGACTTCAAAGGGTTCCACAAGGATATTTTTATACTGGCATGACCCTTATAAGTTAAGCTGACTTGTTTTCTCACTGATCTGATCATTGATTAAATATAGTCCAGGATGAGGAAAATATCACTCTTTAGCTAAAGAATCCTGGTAAGAAGATGAAGGTTGTGGACTTCTTGTGCATAGTACTTCTAGCATCTGAGCAAGTAAATAATTTATTTCTAAAACAATTTAAAACTAAAATGTTTTCCTACCTGTGCATTTTCCATTATTCTGAAATATTCTATTTTCAGAGTTTCTCACCTCCTCCCCTCCCTGTTGGTTATTTCAACATACATAAACATCAACTATAATTACGTAGCTTTTAATTTTGACAATTCTAGTCTGAAAATTTATAAGATATATATGATTTAAAATGATTTACCCTTGTTTAAAAAAATCACTTTGTGGGGCTGGAGTAATAGCACAGTGGGTAGGGCATTTGCCTTGCATGCTGCCTACCCGGGTTTTATTCCCAGCATCCCATACGGTCCCCCGAGCACCGCCAGAAGTGATTTCTGAGTGCAAAGCCAGGAGTAACTCCTGAGCATTGATGGGTGTGACCAAAAAACAAACAAATCACTTTGTGAAAACGTTCTAAGGGCTCCATGTGGTAGAATGATTCCTGATGAGATAGCAGCAAAGTATTTATTTGTCATGTCTTATGTTCATCAGTTTACTTTTGTTAGCACAAAAGTGGATTTTTCTGCGCTGATGGGTTCTTGAGAGTTATAAGAAGATTTGCATACAAAACTCGATAGATGAAAAATTAGAGTTTATTGTACAGATAAAAGTAGATGGGACCGGGTCCCTCCCCAGATGTCCTGGCCTCTCCGTTACATATCCTTTACACCAGTCCTGTCCTACACCTTCTACTAGCCTTCTATGAATGGCGACTGCGTGAATGATGACTAGGTATTGTCCCATGCTGCCCCACTCTGTGAAGGACTTCTCGCCATGGCCACAAGTGTTGAATCCCTGTACATTGTATTCTACTCCTGCCCGGTTCAGAGTGGCCTGGCTGTACTGGGCTTCATGTCGGGGAACACAACTGCACTTTATCCTGGAGGTCCAGGTAGAGAGGAGAGTCCAGAGAGCATGTGCTAAAAGAGAGAGGGGGAGCAAGGGAGAGAGAGAGAGAGAGAGAGAGAGAGAGAGACAGAGAGACAGAGACAGAGAGACAGAAAGACAAGGGAGGGAGGGAGACAAGGGGGGGAGAGAAACAAAGACAGAGACAGAGAGACAGAGACAGAGAGACAGACAGACAGAGAATTGGGTCTGGGGGCCTCTTTTTATTTGCTGCCAAATCCCACCCGCAGCCATCCCATTCTACATTCTGATTGGCTACCTGTTTCTTGGGCGAAGATATAAAGTGACCTGGCGCTCCACACCTCAGTTCCTGATATAACGCTTTCTACAAAACCGGTTATTTTTTAAAAGAGAATGGTGACATGTATACACTCCACTACATTTTTTTCTCTATTATTTCATTGAGATGAAATATTTAATTATTTTTACAATTTTTCACAATATATTGGGGTAAAATATTATATGAAATGTAATTGTTAGACAGCTTACAATTATTAGCTTTTTCCAAGGACTCTGCGAATGCTAAAATCATTTCATGTTCTATTTATTCAAAAAATTTGTAATTTTTGGTAAAGTTAATTTCCAGGGGACTGAGATTCTGCACTCTTATAATGTTTTCGTGACTCTTATCTTAATGCTGAGTATCATTTCTGTGACCTATTTTGATCTCCTTGTAAATTTGATTTTTCTAAAATAACATCTATATTATTGTTAATGCCTGAAGATTTCAAGCTTCTACATTATATTTTGAAGTCTCCCTTAGTTCTCAATAACATTTCCAGATTAAAAAAAATGTATTGCACTTCTCTTTCAACATCTGTGATTATCTTTCTGTAAGTTCAATTTTTTGGCAATGGAAAGCTTTTGTACTTTGCAATTGGATTGTAACCAGTAGTCAGTAACCATCAAAAAGGAGCAGATAGAGGATTCTTTTCTTTTTATATTCTCCAGTTCCTTGAAAAATTAATTAGTGTGCCTTTAGAAATTGCTCTAGAGATGTTTATAGAAAATTGTTGGTTTGGGGGAATATGCCAGCTGCACGTGTTGGTTGCACATTAAGGAGTGGGTAGTTGGTTTGCATTCCCAGCTATATTGCACTGTGGGAAAGCTATAGTCCCAATCCAAAGAATATGCTGCCCAGAGCTCCAAATATGTCACAATAATTGATTGCGTGGAAGCTACAAAAGACAATTCAGCACAATCTTCTGAGGAATAGAACATTTTTATAGGATTCATTGGAAGGCCCAACCTTGAATAAATAATATGAAACTCCTTTTCTGCCAAGCTCTGCCATCACACAGTTTGTTCTGTCAAAGCATTTGGTATATTCTTAGTCTATTATGATTCCTGTTAAAGGGAATTTTGTTGCTGGAAATAATAACTTTATATTATCAATATACACAGGGCATTATGTGATATAAATCCCAAGTGAAAAGTTAGTTTGAAGTACTTTCATAATAGGCATATATTTAAACTAAAGATGAACTATTGGTACTGATACTATGAGCTAAATTGTTTTCATAAAATTAATATGTGGAAGTCCTAAGTCCTGATAGACTGGAACATAATTTTTGGAAACACGATTTCTAAAGAGGTAATTAAATTAAAATGAGGTCATTTAAGGTGGGCTCCAATCCAAATATGAAGAAATTTTGACACAAGTGCATACTCTGTATAGTGACAAGACTTACAAGTCAAATAGGCCTCAGACTAAAACACTTGCTGACACTTGACTTTGGATTCTAGCTTCCATAATCGAAAGAAAATTAACTTGTTTTCTATGCCAACTAGTCAGTTAAGTTTTGTTATGGCAATTCTAGCAATCCAATATACTGCCCGCAGCCATAAGAAAATTTACAGGATTTTCAATTTCTATTTTAAGTTATACTTTGTTAATGAATTTCATTATTAATTTACCTGGGAGATGTTGTCAAAATTAGAGTGAACCAGTATCCATTGCTAAATAAAATGGCTTTTAAATTTCTTACATCATTTGAATTATTGAAAACTTCTACATGTTATCAAAAGAAAGTGATGCAGCCAAAAATTATAATATGCTACTATGATTTAGAAGATTAGAAACACTTTGGTGATCAAATAAAGGGTAAATAGGGGCTGAAGCAATAGCACAGTGGGTAGGGAGTTTGACTTGCACGCGGCCAGCCTAGGTTCGATTCCCAGCATCTCATATGGTCCTCTGAGCACCGCCAGTACATGTGTGGGACCCTAATCATCATAACAATAGCAGCAACAACAACCGGGAGGGTAGGGGGAAAAGAAACTATACATTAAGATATTATACTATGATTTTTCAAAAATTAATTATCTATAGAATCTTAGCATTACCTTAGCTTAATACTTTAGAAATCAGACTGAGTCATTAGGAGTAGTGCAAATGTGCAATCATTCAACTTAAAATATATGTGGTATCCCTACCACAGGCCATTTTCTTAATCAAATTCCTCAGTAGTCTATCAAATAAAGTAAATAAAAGTATGTTCTGAAGATAAGGCTTTTGTAGAAGTAATTAAATTTAAATGAACTCAAAAGCATGGGCTTCGTTTCTGATAGAACCAATGTCCATCTAAGAGGACTCAGCAATTTGTGACACAGATGAAAGACCACAACAAAAGTCAATATCTGCAAGCCAGAGGTCAAAAACTCAGAAACACAGTCCTATTGTTATCTTGGGCTTCCAGAATCCAGAATCCAGAACCTTGATAAAGATCTGTTGTATAAAGTAGTATTTCTCAACTTTTTTCTGACAGTAGCCCTCTTTCTGTGTTTTGTTATACCTACCCTTTCTGTGGCTTGTCATACCAGTTGCTCCTCACAGATTTCTGCTCTGTCTACTTACATGATTTTCACCTATGTCCCCTTAGAAAATTCCAGAGTCATACATGGATGACCATATGGAACCCGATTGAGAGAACTGTTTTAAGCCAATAGTAGTTTGTTCTGGCATGTCTCTAGTAATGTAATAATGTTGCCCTTATAAAACTGTTGAGAACATATGAGAGAGAATTGTTTTTCTCCAAAGATATAGGTTTTTTTTTTTAACTAGTCACTGTGAAATTACAAATTTCAATGTTTGGGTTTCAGGCATATGATGTTTCAATAACCATCCCTTTACCAGTGTCCACTCCAAATTAATGCAAAGCTATTCTTTTATGTTCATGCTACTTCTTCTCTAAGGATAATTAAATGTATAATTAGGAAAGGTAGAAGCACTGCATTGTAGCACTGTCCTCCTGTTGTTCATCGATTTGCCTGAGTGGGCCCAGTAATGTCTCCATTGTGAGACTTGTTGTTACTGTGTTTGGGATATCGAATACGTCACTGGTAGCTTGCCACTTTTTGCCGTGTGGGTGAGATACTCTTGGAAGCTTTCTGGGCTCTCCGAGAGGGGCAGAGGAATTGAACTCTGGTCAGCTGGGTCGGTCGCTTGCAAGGCGAATGCCCTAACCGCTGTGCTATCACTGCAACCCAGGAAAGGTAAAAATCAGCAAAAAATTTAGAAGCCAATTTTTAAATGGTGTTTTCCTAAAAGAACTTAATTCTATGAAATAAAAAATGCCAGCCTGACAAAAGGTAGAAAAATGGCTTATACATTTATCAATTGCATATATAAAGCAATACAATATGCAATATTCATAATTATTTAAGTACATTTAAAAATTACAGTTAATTTGTTGTCTGAGTATGTACTCCATATTGTTCTGGAGTAAAATTAACTCTCTTAATTGAAAGTTTAGAGACACATTCTCTGATAATTTAATATTGGAAAACATCTAAAGAACCAGAATAACTCATATCTTTAAAAAGAAAAAAAACACATTTTATATTTTATTATAATATGATAGCTTGGGCTTAGTACTTATTTTCCCCTCAGGATTATATATGTGAATATATTAAATATTGCCCTAATACAATACTTCTTAAATTGTGGAAAACTTATTCTTAGAATAATAATACACATACAAAAAAGAAACACAAGTGATTTGGTTTTCACTCCAGGTGATTTAATTTTATTTCAGCAGAAATTATAGAGAAGATATTAGAACTGTGATAAATACCATAAGAGTAAAGAATCTTACCAACGGCAGGTTACAAAAAAAAAACAGCAATAAAGGGAAGTGCCATTTAATGAAAAACAAAGCCATATTGTTTTATCTTCTCATTCCATTCAGAACAAAGTAGTTTCAAACTAATTAAGAGAAACATTATATAGAGTAATACAAGAAATATCCCATTGTGATAGACATGAGGTTTCTGAACATTACATTTATAGCAAGTTCACAAAATATTATCAAAATCCCTGAAGTCTTATTTCAGGCAATCAATATTTCTCAGTGCTGGGGTGTGGATTGCATGTGGGTAGAGATGTTTTACTCTGCGTCACTGTAGCATCTATTCCTTTTAATTTGCTCTTCCACAGTGAGTTGCGCGGACTGAACCTCCATGCTGAGAAATGGAGGTTGCTCAGCTGCATATTCACTGCTCAGGGCATCAAAAGTTGTGTAGCCATTAATGTGACTTGTTTCTACTGCATCACTGTGCCAGTATTTCATGTCTTTTCCAAATTTGTTTAAATATAAACAGGGCATGGTTTTTGTTTGACATACAGAATCTGTTAAATCGTGGTCAGAAATGTTCTCACTCTTCTTGGAAAAAGCAGTGATTTTCACTGTGTTAGAAAAGAAAAAGTGTAAATTTTTGTTACTTGAGTCGCTGCCTTTCACGTTTAAGACACTTGTATCATGACAGGGCATTGACGTTTTCTCCTTTACTATTAATGCACTCCTGAGGCCAGATTTGGGAGCAGACTGCACAGAACTGCCCGCAGTACCTCTGTCGCCAGTCTGTCTCTCCAGAGCCACAGCTAGGATATTTCTTGAATACGTCTTTTCAGATTCAAATATACCAAGTAACTCTGAGATCCTAGAAGCATTTTCTAACTTTTCAATTTGGTATTCACTTGCAGTGCAGTTTGTTTCACTTGACAGTGGTAATAGATTAGAAAATTCTGAAATAGATGTCTTCTGCCTGCAATTATTCAGATATGAGACTGCTACATAATTGTTATTATTATTCTTATTCAAATTCTCTTTTTGATTTTCAGACACTAACTCATTTTCAGTGTTAGTAACCTGTAAAACTTCTGCATCATCAGGTTCATTAGGTTTTTCATTTTTCTCCTTCTCAGCACTCTGAACAACCACATTATTGTTGTCATTAAGATCCATTTCACTTTTCCTTTTATTCTTTGTATCGTCAGCCTCATTCAGTTTATCTTGCACATTCATATTCCTTTCTTTATTCTCATCATTTCTTGCTTCATACATCTCTACTTCTTTGATTCCTCTAACCTCCTCTTTCTGACACAGATTGATGGACTGCCGATATGGCTGCAGGAAAGAGATATTGGCTTGTTCTTGTTCTTTGTTTTCCAGAGTTTTGAGTGATTCATTTTTAAATTCAGCAGGGGTATGAGTTGTTATTCCAGGTGGCCACTTAGGCTTGCACATTTTGAGCTCTTCTTCAATGGGAAAGGTTTTCTTAGGCATCTCTCTGGATGGGGGCCAAGTGATTTTTAATTTTCCCCTTTCTGTGAATTTTCTCAGGTCATCCCTGTGTCCTTCACTGTTGCCACCATCAGAATGTTTATTAAGGTCTCTAAGCATGGGAGCATTTTCTGCACTGTTTTTATACACACTTGGGTCTTCTCTGGGAATGAAGTCCACTGAAGTGCTTTGATTTTTACAATTCCAGAGATCCTTATGCTGCCTGTGTCCAAAACCTTCATCATAATTTCCTTTAGATTTGAAAAGTTGTTTAAAATGAGGCTTACAATATATTTGTCCATGAAGTGATGCATAATTTCCCAAACTGTCAAGGAGAAAACAAATTAACTTTTGAGATACACACAGAACATTAAAAGGGAATTAATGTATACTAATTCTGTAAGTTAACTTACTGGCAACAAGAATATGTTTATTAATTTAAAATTCTTTTTAGATAAGAGTTTCTATGTATGTACTACCTGTACACTACCTGATGTTTGTGTTGGTGTATTTAAAGTCACAGTCACAGTCCTCCCGTTGTTCATCGATTTGCTCGAGCGGGCCCAGTAACATCTCCATCATGAGACTTGTTACTGTGTTTGGCATATCGAGTACGTCACACGTAGCTTGCCAGGCTCTGCTGTGCGGGGGAGATACTCTCGGTAGCTTGCCAGGCTCTCCGAGAGGGGTGGAGGAATCGAACTCGAGTCGGCTATGTTGGCTGTGTGCAAGGCAAACACCCTACCGCTGTGCTATCGCTCCAGCCCGTGTATTTAAATAATTATGATAGTTTAAATATTATGCATGCATATTTGGATATCATAGGGGTCATAGTGTACTGAGAATGTAAAGATGATAAAAAGTGACAGGACTGATTCTTTGCTAACTCAATGATTTTTGTGAAGGGTTGTGATTTTTAAATAAAATCATCATCAATAAAAATCGTCAACAATTTGAGCTTCCTTGATTAGTGGACTTTGAATAAATTCAAAAGCTTTTTTATGCAATTGGTTATTTGGCCTTGTTAGGGAGATCAACAATTAGAGTGCCTGTTAAAATTGAAATCAAATTTTAAAATATGGAGCAGCATCATTTTTATAAAATATCTGAATTTCCACATATAAAAAGTATATTGACCTGATAGTAAAATTTTAAATCCAACTATTATCACTTATGGAAAAGCTAAGTGATAAAGTATCTCTATCAAACTTTTAAATACAAGGAGGTAAGAACAAACCAACAACTAAAAGACTAGCATGATAGACATATCCGTGGAAGTAACAGCAAAGGAAGCAAGGTAGGAGTCTGACAGACCCCAAACAGTGGCCACAAAACATCCAGTCAGCATTTCCTGGAAAGTATCACAGGCCAATCAGAAAGTGACAGCTAAAACATGGAGGGAGTTTGAACTTTCCAATATCCAATGAGATTAAGGCCTGGAGAAAAGATATACTAAAGAGACTAGAGAAGCCAAACTTTTAAAACTCACTGAGGATTTAGAACAGAGTTAACACTGTAAGAGAAATACGGTAGTGCAAAAACTTGAATAGGATAATAATAACGAAAATAAAAGAACACAGGCAATGAATATAGGGGAGAGGAGAGAAGGCAGAAAGTCCCAGAAATAATTATTTTTTGAAACTGTGTGAAAGCAAGATGAGGTAGTAGCTCTGTGACGTTAGGAGAGCTATTTTGAATTTTGTGTCCTTCTTAGATGTGGAAAAAAGTAATTATACATAAAAATGGGGGCTAGAGTGATAGCACAGTGGGTAGGGCATTTGCCTTACACACAGCCAACCCGGGTTTGATCCCCAGCATCCCATATGGTCCCCAGAGCACTGCCAGGAGTAATTCCTAAATGCAGAGCCAGGAGTAACTCCTGTGCATTGCCAGGTGTGACCCAAATATCAAAAACAAAATAAAATAATCATCTATTATGGCCAAGTTAATTAGAAAAATATAATAATAGAAAAATGTAAAGGGTACTATACTATCACTACAGACACGCATAGCATGAAGACATGCTATCAAAACATAAAAAGTTTAAGGTACGTTTTTAAATGACTAAAGAACCATAAAATACAGAAAGCACAGATGAAACTCTAACTATAAAAATTTATGAGCAAGGTGTCAAAAATCAGAAAAAGTTGAAATATAGGGAAAAACATCTTCAATAAAACAT
This sequence comes from Sorex fumeus, assembly GCF_029834395.1. NCBI lineage: Eukaryota > Metazoa > Chordata > Mammalia > Eulipotyphla > Soricidae > Sorex > Sorex fumeus. Next base: position 20,234,388 of record NW_026606066.1, on the reverse strand, counting down.
AAAATAAATTCAAGTTCAAAGAAACCCAATAGAAATTATTTTTAAGAGGAGAACTTAGGGAACAAAAAAGATAAAACTTTACTGTAAAAATGAAAAACAGAAAAAGATATGAAAGAAATATAAATATTAGCAATAAGCATAAAATATGTGTAGTATGAGTTCCTGAAGAAAATAAAGCAATAAAACAGATTCTGTACCGGGAAGTTATAGTTGAAATTCCATTATAACAAAATTTGAAAGAGCATGCTACATAACAGACACTATGAATGGAATGATCAATGCAAAGAGCTTGCTATTCTGGTAGCTGCATAGTGGTAGTTTGGAGTGGTGTGGTAACACTATTTTAGAAGAGGGATAAAATTGTATATTTAAATGTATATAATCTTGTAAACCAATAATAGTACAGTCCTAACTTTCAGAACATTTCATTGTGTTGAGTCTGGAAAGCAGGGGAGTTGCTTTAGAGAGCACATAAGAAGGACACTTAACTCATATAAGAGAATCAGAACTGACACTCAGTTGAGGTCTGAAAAATGAGTACTAGCTTAAAAGAGAATTAGGGGAGGAGCATGGGAGACCCCTGAAAGGAATATAAATATAAATTTGGGACCAGGAGGTAAATGCGAAAGAGAAAAAGAATAGTGATTTTAAGAAAATGAAAGAAATTCAGTCCATGAAAAGTGACACCCAACAAGAAAAGGGAGCAGGTAAAGGAAGGGATAGGGATAAGATCCTGTCTTTAACATTTATATTAAGATATTTGTTTTTTAATAGAGGAAGCTGATCCTAGGAAAGTGACCTCAAAGTTACATTTTAGAAAATGCCTCCTTACTACATTAAGGAGTATGGTGTTAAGGTAAAATGTATAGCTGGTAGCAGTGAGAGATTTCAGGGAGAAAGGGATACTAGAGGGAGGGAGACAAACCAGCTAGAAAGGTTATTGCGTTGGAACAGTAAGAGAAGATTCTTTCTTGGACAATACCATGGCTATGAGGACTCAGAAAAGTACAGAGTTTGCGAGATATTTATGGGACACAAATTATATTACTTGATGATTTGGTATAGGGAATAAAGAGGTAGAAGGAGTAACTTATCATTGAGCTATATTAAAGTCATTTGCTGTAGCATACAGGCCATTTAGTCACATGAGATTTAGAGAAATGATAAAGGCACATTGAATTTGTTGTACTTATGAGGAATCAAATTAGAGATTTAGCATATCCTCTCTGATACACAGAGAAGAGTGCTGGGCTAGCTGTGCTCATTACAACATGAGTAATGGTTAAAGTGAGGCTAGAAGACGTGGTAAACTAGAAATAATACAAATAGACGAACACGTATGAAAAGCAGAATTTACCACATGCATGATAGTTAAAGTAAAGATAGAAGATGTGGTAAACTAGAAAGAATACAAAATAGTCAGAAGAGCACATGTCAAAAGCAGAATTAAAAACAGCTCATATATTTTGGTAATGAACAGAATTATCTACAAAGGAGTCTGAGAAGGAACAGCCAGGAGGTAGTAGGAAATCAATTATACTCTACTGTCATGGAAATTACAGGAAAATAAGGTTACAATGAGAGACTTATTGACATTTAATTTTGTCATAGAAGGTTAAGGAAGAAATAGTTCTGAGAAATGCACCTGAATGTATTTATTGTACTTAGCAAAACAATTACAATTTACCATCTCAGACTACAGCCACACAAATGTCACATTTGTTTAAGTGTCTTTCTTTAAGCTTTTGACAAGGAGTGCATATGAACTGTGTTGACAGAGTGCTTCTACTACACCAGAAAATAAATAACAGTTATCTGAAACTACATGGGTTTTATTTTAAATTCTTATAAAAAATCTTAGATAATACAGCATAATTATGCAAAGGTAAAATCCAGCCCCAATGTGAATATGAAGGTCTACTAGAATACAGTTGGCCCCATTAGCAATCAGCCACATTGCTCTGTACAATTACTATTGCTACTTCTGCACTCCAATGGCAAGTTCAGTAGTGACAGAAAGAATAAGGATGTGATGCAAAGTTGAAATTATTTCCTATCTTACACAATACAGAAAAATGTTTGATGATTCCTGAGTCTAGACTTTATGATAAAATAATAACTTGGAAATTATTATTTGCACAATAATTTTATTGTTCTTTTCATATGCTCTAAGTTTAGACAAGAAGGATCCCCCTTTTTTAGGAAAGCCTAATTTAAAAAAGAAACAAGTTATAGTCATCTTGAGCACAACAGAACAAAACATGATTACCATCTTCTTTGGTGAAAAACTATTTATATGAAACGACATGTATTTTATTTTAAATTCTTTAAAAAAATTTAGACAATACAGCATAATTATGCAAAGGTAAAATCTAGCCACAACATGTATATGAAGCTCTACTAAAAAATAGCTTTTTTAAAAAAGAATTTAAAATAAAATCCATGTAGTTTAGATAAATGTTATTTAACTATTAGTGACAAAATCTAAACAAATCTTCAACACAATATTATACATGGGGCCTCTTTGACTATTTGTACCACAGACTGAAGAATATCTTACCTCAGCTTACTGCTGCAATGTCGGCATCGGAAGCAGGATTTATGAAAACTCTGCTTGTCTGCGACTAAACACTCCATTGGATAAACTATCTTTCGACAAAGTATACATGTTTCCTTTTCTTGGAGAAGCAGTTTCTAAAAATAAAAATTTATAAAAGCTTGTGTCATTTTTTTTCTAAAACTAAAACTTCATAAAAGCTCATATCATAGTGTTTTTATCATATTAAAAAACACACCCAAGCACAAAAATTTGTAAGTCTACAACTGTACCTCATGGTGTCTCACTAAAAAAAATTTAAAAGCAAGCAAACAAACAAACAAACAAACAAAAAACACACAACAAATCAAAGCAACAGTAGAATATTAATTGGCTATGGAGTTAAATTAGAGAGTTCTAAAACTACTGTCCTTGTCTTGTTTCTCTGTACATGGTATCCTGCCATCGGATTTGAGGTTGTTGAATAATTAAATTTATCTCAGGGTCTCTACTATACATTGTACAGGTTGAGTTTTGGGGGAGTTTGTACGGTTGTTCTGTCTTTGTTTTGGGATTATGTCCCTTGAATCTCAGGACTGGACTGGCTCTGCACTCTGCTATCACTGCAGAACAAGAAGTGGTGCCAGGAATCAAACCCAGGTCAGCTTTATGCAAAGCAAGCACCTTGCCCGCTATGCTATCACTCAGTACTACTCACTCCTGCAGGTAGACTTTGTTATGTAAGGGAATATGTACAAATATGTTTCTTAATTTGAATTTATTGAAAATAATACAGATGGCAAACTCTACCATGGGGTAGTTCTGAGAACTTCTTCTAGAACTTCCATTCACACACACACACACACATACACACACACACACACACACACACACACACACACAGCTTTACACCTAATTGGTTCATTTTTTAAAAAGCATTTGGAGAAAATTTTGTAAAACCAACTTTTTTTTTTTGGCCACATCCAGCAGCACTCAGGGCTCATTCCTAGCCCTGTGCTCATTCCTGGCCGGGTCAGGGGAACATATGGGTGGTAGGGTAGAATCTGGGTCAGTTGTGTACAAGGCAAGTGTCCTACACCAAAATATATGTGTTTTTAAAATAGAAGATACTCTATTTGTTCAAAGTATGTTTTTGATTACTTAGTATGACACTATGACACCAATTCTTAATGTTAATACCAGATAAATATGTTCAAGTCTTTTTTCCTCAATCTAAATTGCTTTAGATTTGGGGACCTATTGAATTTGCATGCTTTTCTTTCCCATTTCTTCCCTTGATCTAAAGTAGTTTTTTTGTTTGTTTGTTTGTTTTTGCTGCTGTCCTAAGGAGCTATACCACAAAAAATTACTGTCACTTAACAGATAGTATGCCTGGGTCATGCAGTAACTTCAGAAAACTCACAGACCTGCAAAAATTTCTGTAGATTTCCATTAACTTGACTTCTGGCAGTGGAAAACCACCAGTAGTAGCTGCTGTCATTTGTTTCTTTCATGTGAGTGTGAGATCCTATGGATCACAGTCACTACATTGCTAGCCAGGGTTGGCCTATTTTCTAGAATGACACAGAACTTCCCCCCACCAATATTGTTTTGATCCCCACAACAATCTCCTGAGAATAAATAAGAGCAAATAGGGTCAGAATTACTTACAAAAATAAATATATAATTTAGTGCTTTGATACCCAACATGGGCAACTGAGAGCTCTTATTGGTTTATTTGATTCTAGTTAAAGGACATATTTCTATATTTAGCAATACTTTCTTCATATTTTCTATCTATTTTTAGCAACTTTAACAGAAACTGAGCATCTTGAGGTTAACTAGACAGTTTTGCTTAATTATAACAGGAGCAAGAATATTAAAAAGTCATATTAACCTGATAAACTAGACACATATGTTACAAATGTGATAGAGATATATTTATTGTTTTTTTACATTTGTTTGTATTTCTTTCAATCTGTCAAATGAATGAACTAGTGGTACACATTATGTCAACTCTTTTTATTGTGAAGCCTCATTAATTGTAAAAGGCAAGGAGATATAAAGAAACAAAGCACTTTAATGTTAAAAAATATATTTTTATGTGTTTTTTTCATCCAGATAGTGCCTCCATTTAAATATTTTTTTAAAAAAATTAACTGCAGGCACTGAAGTTTACAATACTGTTACTTTAGGGTTTCAAGCATAACACATTCCAGCATAGCACTCTCAACCACAGTGTCCACTTTCTTCCACCATTGAGCCAGTGCCCACCTCCCTCCTAATCCCACCCATCCTTTCTTTGCAGTAAGCTTCCAACTAAGAGCCAGTTTCAGTTTCTTTTGCCTTTGGGCATTTGTTATTTCCCTACTGTGCTTCAAGTTTTAAATATACTTCCAAAATAAACAAAACTGGAGCCGGACAGATGGTAAAGCTGATGGGGTGCATGCCTTGTATGAGACCACTGGCCACTGTCCTCCCATTGCTCATCTATTTGCTTGAGCAGGACCAGTAACGTCTCCATTGTGAGACTTGTTGTTACTGTGTTTGGCATATCTAGTACGTCACGGGTAGCTTGCCAGGCTTTGGTGTGCAGGCGAGATACTCTCAATAGCTTACCGGGCTGGGTTCAATTCCTGCAACTTATATAGTTCTCAGAGACCACAAGGAGTGAGAGCACCACAAGGTATGGTTCCCAAATCCCAAAATCAATATATATATGTGTATATATATAATCAAAATGATTATTAATCATGTAATATGTAAATAAGACCAATGGTTCTATCATTTGATATTTATTTTAAGAAAGGCAAAAATGATCTGTTATAGAAAAAAAGTCACATTAGATAAAACATACTCCATCTTACTTAATAGTAATAATTACATATTTAAATAGTCAATTTAATTCCTGTATTTTTATCAGTGATATCAATCAATGAAAGTCCTTACAGGACATAAGAAGAATATAACTTTTTTTAATTATTATCAGTCTGTACTGAATTAAAAAGCAAACACCATTACACCATTTAAGCCTAGCAATTACAAATATGTCAATAGTAGGTAAAAGGATGTTGTATAAAACAAGTGAATGCAATAAAACTTTTAATAAAAAACAGCAATGTTTTCTGACTGTATAATTCTCAATATTATAAATTTATGTAAGGTCATTCATATTATTATAAGAAAAATTATTTTACCTGTGATGCACTGTCTTATTTACCTTAACAAAAACAAGTCCTACTGATCTATGGGAAAGTGTTTGTTATTCTCACACAGTGCCAGTGATTCATTTCAGACGCTTTTGTAAAGAGAAGTTAGTAAAAGTGAGCATCTTAAAGAGAAAGAGACCAGCATTTAAGGAGAGTTGTTAGTTTTAAGTTATAGCTTTTGGTTACTTGCACACAATCTTTCAACTGCAAATCACCTTAGTTATGGAATGCATGCCTTTAAATGGGTTAAACTGCCTTCACACTTTGTAACCTCATTAATTTACCATGTCTGAATGCAGATTCTTCTTGAAAGGTGGTTCTCCTCTCAGCTGCCAGAGCATCTGAGGCTGCATATCCCTGGTTTTTAAAAACTCTTTCACTTTCTTGCCACGTCTCTTGAAAATTTCTCCGGAGTACCTTAGGCGAATCAGATATATCTAAAATGTGGCCAGCAATGACATCTTCATAGGTTGGTGGGGCATGCTTGAAGTCAAAGCTAGGTTTGCTAGCTTCTGAGCTATGTGAAGAGACTGTTATCTTTGACCCAACAACTTGACTGTCAAATCCGTCCACACTTGAGAACTGTTCCCTCAGAGATGCTGTTTCTGACTGTTCCATGGGCTGCATAACAGGAATCTTTTCTTGTGACTCTCTATCATGATCAAAAGAGAAGCCTGTGAAACTAGTATTTTCTAAAGATGATAAGCCAAATTCCTCCTTACAAAATGTACGGCTTTCTTCTTTTATATTATGGTTTGCTTCTCCATTTGTAAAAACTCTTTTATTGGAGCTTGCTTCAAAAATTGGACCATCCTTAAATTCCTTGAACCATCTATTTATCTCATTCTTATGCTCATTCATAAGGTCTTCAGCCATTTGAGCAGCACGATTGGTTGTTTCATATCTCCCAGTGTGCTCTGACATGTGAGGTCCTTCCACTTTGCGGATGATCTCGACTGCATCAAAACTCTCAGTATCTGGCACAATATGATTAGCGACATTTACTCCATCCTTATGAACATACGTTGCTCTCTTCTCCACTTTCCGAACTTTCTCTTGAGCTTCCATGGATTCTCGGAAGGAACTGCTATCAACATGATTTACACTTATAGGTATTGTAATTGTAGGTGGAGAGTCCCTCCCACGAGATTCTATCTTAATTTGACGGCGAAGTGTTGCAGGAGATGTGATGATCTCAGACTTTGTCTCCACAATTGGAACTGGAGTTACTGATGGACTTGGAATGCTACCCCTGGATAACTTTGCAGTGGTGTCTTTGAGTTTTATAAGTTGCTCTGAGCGACTCCTGGGTGGAGAAGGGGAAGTATTTGCTCTGTGAATCCTAGATGTTTCTGTCATGGGTTTTCTTGGTGAGGATTCAGCAAAACTGTCTTTTTTAGGGGACTGAGAAATACTATCCTTACTAGTGGTATCTGTTCGTCGGGCTGTAGACTCAATGGTTATAAAAGTTGGTGATGGTGGACGTGTTTTTAAAGTGGGAGGAGAAATCTTTCTCTCTTCTAGTTTAATTTCCTGATGGGTTTTCACAAGATTTTGAGCAGTTGCTTCATGATGAGTTGCTTGCTGGTGGTGCTCTGTTTTTTCAATGGTTGTATTTTCCTTCTTTTTAGTGTTTTTGTTATAGCTGCCATCAACATTAGCGATTTTAGATGCTGTTTCATTAATGTTACTAGTTTTATTTCTCTGTTTTCCTACTTTGGAGGATTTCATAGCTGTTTGAATTATATTTTCACAGGACAGAAGCATCTCCTCTGCTTGAGTTTTAATATATGTTATTTCTTCTTTAATTTTTTCTGCATTATTCTCCATAGCAATGCGATGCCCATGTTCTCTCTTTTCTTCACTTAATAGCCATGCTGGAATAATATTTAAAAGTGTCTGAAATGTTTTAAGACCATTTTTATTTGGCTCTGTTTCAAATTGCTTTACCCTAGACAAAATGTGTTGTAGTTCTTCACGTTTTCTCATGAATTCCAATATATTTACAGCACATTTTCCGTCATCCTGCTGAGATTCCTTCACAGAGGAAAACAAAGATTTGTTCTGTGTAATCTCTTGTTTTGACTCTTTAGTATTAGAAAAAACTTGTTTCTGTTGTACACCCTTGACTCCAAGACATTTTTCTTTCTGCAGATTATTATATGGCTGGAGCAATTTTTTATGTTCAGCTTGAGTTTTGGAGGTCTGTATTTGTGTTTGCCGAAAATCCTGAGCCTGTGAATCATGATGTGTATCAGCAGCCTTGTGTTTGACTACTTTCTCTGCTGTTTGGTTCAAATTTTCTTGTTTTCTTTCAACCATTAGTCTCTCTTGTCTGGGATCAATCATTGGTGTCCCCTGAACTATTCCTTCACTTTCTGAATGTTTCTCACCCTCAGATTCTCTAAGTTCTTTTTGCGGTTCATGATCTATATTGAACTTACTTTCATGGCCTTTCCCTGTAGAATCCATGGGTAGTGTTATTGTCACTCTTTTCTCCTTCTTAGGTAAATCACAATGTTTTTTATCTACAGGTTGTTTATTATGACATTCAGTGCTTATCTCAGTTCTCTTATTTTCCTGGTACTGTTCTTTGGCCTGAATATCAAGTTCAGATTGCTTTTTATGGCTTTCAAAGCTTCGCACCATTTCATTTAATTTAAGATCTAGGCTTGGAAGCTTGATAGTTTTAACTTTGAAATTTGGGAAAACTGGCTTGATTTGGAGCAAGTTCAGCTGATCCAGTCCCTTCTGCTGTATTTGTTGTGCACTATATTCTTGGTCATTCTGTTTAATTTCACAAGCTGTTGTAAACTGTTTAATGTCCTTTGTGCTCTGTGAAACGTCTTTTTCCATGGTATCTTTGTCTTCCAAGACTGTAAGTACTTGTTGGAGCTTCTTGGCAGCAATAGTCACCTCTGGTGTGGTGGAGACCTGGTTGTCAGTACACATTTCTACTAACTGAGAATTTCTTTGAGGTTCTAGGTTGGCTTGATCCCCAGGGACCTCTGAGTCCATTCTAGTTTGGGCAACCTCATCTGTGTTCTGTAACGACACTTCCTTTCCCAATTCTGATTTATTTTGACTTGGGTTTTCTGTTTTAACTATGCTATAACAAGAGTTACCCTGTGTTTGTTTTTCAAGTGCTTCTTTTTGTTGTCTATATTTTTCTTCAGCAATCATCAAAGGTGTCTTAAATTTTCTCATGTAAGGTTTTGGACTTTGTTGACCTAAAACTGCTGGAAATGAATGCGATTTTACAAGAGGTGCTCCCTGTTTGCCATTGGGTGGTGGAATTTCTGGAGCTTTCTGTAGAAGAGATCTTGCTGAGGGCATAGATAATTGTCTTTCATTTAGCGTTTTTCTAGCTGGGCTATGCTTCAACTCTGGATATTCACCGGCTGTCACCATTTTCCCTCCTTTCTGGTCACCTTCCACATCTGGCAACAAAGGTTTCAATTCCATTTTTGAGGAGCTATCATTTTTCTTATCTTCTGGAAGCTTAAAAAATTTGGGTTTGGGCAATGTCGGTGGTGGTACACGTTTCTGTGATTTTTCCATCAGGGTGTTAGACTGAGAAAGAGTTTGCAGAGAGCTTAAACTACCTTCTTGGAAACATTGTCTGACTGCTTCACTGTGCTTTTCTTGAAGAGAGGAGGACAGATGGGCTGGTTTCAGAGACTGAGTAGGAGGAGGAAAGGGTGCTTGATACATTGAGACACATTCTCTTTCTGATTTCTGATCCTCTGCTGGTGGGGGAAGAAGGAGTCCTGGGAAACTTTCAAACTCAGCCTTTATTTTTTCTGTGGAGAGTGAAGGAGGAAACATATTTTTTTCAGGCAACATCATTAAAGGTGGTGGAGGAGGAAGAGGAAATTCAATTTCAGATGATGCATTTGAAGGTGGAAGAGGAGGTGGAGATGGAGGTGGGAGAGGGCACTCACTTTCCTTTACATTACTTTCAGGGTTAAGGCTGATTGAATTCAAGGACATTTCCATTGCCATTTTTAAGTCTCTGGAAGTATTTGTCTTCATTAGAAAGTCCTGGTTACTCAGATGAACATCTGTCTTCTGCTTTGTGTCAGTTGTCTTCAATTTATCATGGTCTTTTTGGGAGACTTGCAATTCTGTTACATTTGATATGTCTTGATCTGTAGGGAAATTCTGCAACACTGGTTGAAGGTTTACATTGTTTCTTTTCACATTTTGATTAGAATACTGCACTTCTTGCTTTAACAAAGTTTGCTTATGAAAGTCCCCTGTGATTTCACAAGCTTCCCCAACTATCTTGTTGGCTGCAATCTGGGTAGGATAGGACTGGAAGCCCTGTGTATCTGTTGGTATTTTAATATTTTTGATATTAGAATTCCTCATAGGGAATGGCTCAGTCTTTTGATACTCATTTCTCAGTTGGCAGGTTTCCGTTTGTTGGGTTCCTACTGATTTTTTACTTGCTAGGCTAGAGTCAAAGACGTTGTTCATTTGCTTCCTAGCTGTCTCTGATTCCTTGGTTTTTAGATTTTCCTTATTAGAAAGAGTTGAAGCCAATTGTCTGCTCATATGCTCATTTCTAAGATGCTGCCCTCTTGTGGTCTCGGTCCAGAAACCTGATCTATCCTCTGATTCCAACATATTTTTAATAGCTTCGTGATGCGTGGTTGAATTAGATAGTCTTCTAAGACTTTTCTCAAGAGCATCATTGTTTTGTTCACGGTCTATGACAATCTTTACGGTGCCCTTGGGGGCTTTTGGAAGATTAACCCCAGTTCTTCCTTCTATTAAATTCTCATGGCAAGATTTTCCTGTATTTTGATTCTGAGTATCTGTTTTCCCTTGCCACCACTTGGTTGCTGGCTCAAATGGTCCTGGCCTCGGCTGAAGAATACTTTGTTTGTATCCCTGGGTATCCATTTGAAGATGCTCTGGCTTCTGCTCTCCTGAGTATCCGACTTGCACATTTTCTATGATTCCACTTTGTTTATCTACCTCTCTGAAAGCTCTTTCTGCCTCTTTCAGATTCCTTAATGATGTTTCAAGGTCTTTTAGGAGAAGCTCCTTCTTCAGGATTTCTGTTCTTGTCTTTGCTGTCTTTTCAAGGCATTCAATAGCTTGCTCAATATCAACAGGGATGGCTTGGGGCTGCTTAGATTCTTTACATCGGTTTCCTGATTCATCAAGTGATTTGAGTATGTCCAGTGTGCCACCTTTTACACTGTCTCGAGTTTTAGCCACGCTTTTCTGATTTACAGCCTGGTTGAGGGAATTTAAGGTTAATTTTAAATCACCTTTTGCAATCTCTTCTTTGGGTGCATTATAAGATATACTCTGAGGCTTTGTCATAAAAACCTTAACTGTATTATGCACATCTCCTGGGATGATGTCAGTTTCATTAACTGTACGTTCAACCTGAGACTGCCTTTTCTTTAGTAACAGTTTTGTGCCCTGTACATCACCACCAATTATTTCTTCTTTTTCTTGCTCCCTAGCTGTTAGTGTTTCATTTGACCCTGTCTGGAGTTGTTTAAGATATTCTAAAGCTCCAGTTTCTATGCATGTTGTGAAAAAGCGAACATTTCCCCTCTCTGAGGCATCAATTTTCGCCCTTTCAGAAATTGCATTGTTCGATGTGAAAGATAGCAAATTGTGAATGGTTCCTCTAACATCGCCCCCTTTTACTTTTTCACGCTCAATTGTGTCTCCAGCATTTTCATGCAGAAGACAATAGAGAGTCATTTTAATATCTCCTCGTTCATCTTCCTGAATTAAAATGCCTTTCTTTACAGATCTTTCTGCAGAGAACAGGTTTTTTATTGCTTGTTGTATATCACCCCTCACTATCTCTTCCTTTTCAGAATGATATTCTGTTGATCTGTTCAACAATTGAGTTTTGGTCAAATTAACATTTCCCTTCTCCTCCTCACTAACCAAGATCTCTCTTTTTGTGCAGTCTCTGTTGGAGAGGAGGTGCATTATTATATTTCTAAGATCAACTCTGATCATTTCTTCTTTCTGTATCTCAGGGGCTGCTTGATTCATGAGCTTGTATTTTGCCATCCGAACATCCCCAATTTCATCAGCTTCAATGATGATTCCAGGAGCCTCAATAAATTTCTGGGAATAGAGTTCTTTCAAGGTTTCTTTAATGCTTTTGCCAATAATTTCCACCTTTTCTACTCTATTTTCATGAAATTTGTGAAGTGGTGTTGTTTCAAAAAGCCATGTAGTTGTCTTGACATCAGAAGAAGGAAGTTTCTCCCTGGCAGTACCTGTGATGCTTTCATCTGCTTCCTTAATAGAATCTAAAGATTGAGTCTCAAAAAGCCATATTGCTTGCTTAACATCACCTTTATGCATATTTTCCTGGGTGACCATTTTGATATTTCCATTTTCTGCCCCTTCTCCTCTCAGTTCATCTAGAGTGTGGGTTTCAAATAGCCAAGTAGATATTCTAACATTGCCCTTTTGTATTTCATTGACACTTACTGTTCTTAGATATTTATTCTTATCACAGTTTTCAGACTCAAAGAATTGTTTACTTGTCTTCACATTCCCACCTTGAATATAGTCTACAGTGGGCATAATTGCATGAGATTCGTCTGAAATCTGATCCAGTGGCTGGGTTTCAAATCTGTATCTGACAGCACTAACATCTCCCTTCTGAATGTCTTCTTGTGTGACAGATTTAATAACATACACAGTCTCTGATTCATTAATTGAATCTAGTGGTTTTGTTTCAAAAAGCCACCTTGTCCCTCGTACATCTCCGTGAATTACCTCTTCCTTTTTAACTGTTGTCACTTCATGATAAAATCCTTCTCGGTCCTGAATTGCATACAGTGGTTGAGTTTCAAAGAGCATTCTGTAGCTTTTTACATCACCTTTTATTGCTTCTTCAGTGAGTGTTTTCTTGGTGCTGATATGGCCACTTTCTTCTTTAATTTCATCTAAAGAAAATGTTTCAAAAATAAAACACCCTTTTCTTACATCCCCACCTTGTATGTCTGTCACTGTCTTCACTAATTCATCATCTCCTTGGCTTTCTTTTATCCTGTCAATAGGTTGGTTTTCAAAAAGCCACCTACAATTTAAAACATTTCCTTTCTGAATATCATCAGTCTTTAGGGTTTTGATCTTTTCCAAAACTTCCTCTGAACTGGAACTTATGGCATCTAAGGGCTGATTTTCAAATTTGTACCTCATGCTGGAAACATCCCCAGCTTGAATATCTATTTCCATGGTCTTCATTTCCTTTCCTCCTTCTCCTTGTATTCTGTCCAAGTTTTCTGTCTCAAACACATGGCGTGCTGTATGAACATCTCCACCTTGAATCTCCTCCTGTTTCACAGTTTGCAATTTGACTATTGCTTCAGAGTCATCTTTTATGGTGTCGAGTGGCTGAGTTTCAAAGAGCCAAGTACATGTTTTGACATCTCCCTTATGAATTTCTTCATTGTCAGGCATTAAAGAAACCTTTTCATAAAGAGACTCCATGGGCTGGGTTTCAAAAAGCCATCTACAGGTTTTGACATCTCCTTTCACAATATCTGTAGTTTGTTTGGATTTACTTTCTACTTCTTCCACATTACTGGTATGTTTTATTGAATCGAGAGGCTGGGTTTCAAAAAGCCATTTAGCAGATTTCACATTTCCAGTCTGTATTTCTTGAGCAGATATTCCACGAATAATTTGGAATTTATGAATGCTTTCATCAAACTGGTCAATGGGCATTGTTTCAAAAAGCCACCTGCAGCTTTTAACATCACCTCTTAAGATTTCCTCTTGCTTGACCGTCTTTACTTCATGATATTTCCCGAGGTGATCTTGAATGGCATATAGTGGTTGGGTTTCAAAGAGTGATTTGTTTAACTCGACAGCACCTTTTGTGACTCCTTCTACCTCAATCTTGTGTGATGCATCATATTTAATTAAATTATTAGATTCAAAGATATGTGTGTAATTTCTTACATCACCTTTGTCAATTGCCTCAAGTTTTACTGTACGTATGCATTCTTTTTTATCTTGTCTAATATCTTCTAGAGGCTGGGTTTCAAAAATCCATTTTTGATGCCTAACATCTCCCTTTTCTTCTTCAGAGGCAGTGATTTTTTCAAGTTTTCCTACATCAGGGCTATCTTTTAAGACCTCAATTGGAAGTGTTTCAAATAGATGCTTAGTAGCTTGTACATCACCCCCTATTATCTCCTCCGATTGCACAGGCGCTGCAGCAGAAGTGTCTTTTAGAATGTCTAGTGGCTTTGTTTCAAACATCCAACACTTTCTGGAGACATCTGCACCTATAATTGCTTCCTTTTCAGTGATGGCCTCTTCTGAATCTTCTTTTATTTTCTCCAAAGGCTGGGTTTCAAATAACCACTTTGCTCTACTCACTCCACCTTTGACACTCTCTTCCATGGATATTCCTCGGACAACTTTAATTTCTGTGATATCCTTATTAATTGTATCCAGGGGCTGTGTTTCAAACATCCAGCGTGCTGTTCTCACATCTCCTCTTTCAATATCTTCTCTGTGAACAGTTTTAATTTCTAGCATTTGACCCAATCCATCTCTAATAACATATAAAGGTTGAGTTTCAAAACATTTTATACTTCTCTTAACATTTCCCTTAATTTCTTTGAGCTCAGATTTGAGTTGCAGTAGGTAAACCTCATCCACTGAATGAAGCGGTCCAAGTTGATCCAGCTGTTGAGTTTCAAACATATATCTGACTGTCTTGACATCCCCCCCAGTTATGTCCTTCACTGAAGTTACTTCTGATTCTTCTTGACTCTGATGCATTTTATTCATAGAGTCTAGTGGCTTTGTCTCAAACATCCACCGTGCTGTGCGAACATCTCCTTTGGCCAGCTCGGGAATTTTCTCAGCATTTTCTTTATTGCCATAAGAATGAAAACCCAGTGCATCTATTGGTTGAGTTTCAAACATCCATGTGGTATATTTCACATCCCCACCAGCAATGACCTCTTGATCAGTGATGCTCTTAGGGATGTTATCTTCATCCTGTGCATCATTATTGATAGAATCTAATGGCTGATTCTCAAAGATCCATCTCATGGACTGTACCTCCCCCTTCAAAATTTCATTCCACTCTAAGTGTTCTCTTTTTGAGTTCAAATTGTTTTGAGAACTGTCATTTGTATTTTCAAAAACATACCGAGCTTGCTGCACATCTGCTGTAAATGAATTCCCTGAGTTCACTTGGCTAGAAACAATATCAGAAACCTCACTGATATAATCTTTTTCTAGGTTTTTTCTTAGCTCAGGATGGATGTGTTTGTATAAACGGTTTAACTCATACAAATTTCTTTGCTTGGAATATAATTCTTTGGGGACTGGTGGCATTCTAGGAGGATTAGGAAATTCAGGGGACTGGGAAAAATCTGTCACATCTATTGAATTATGAGATATATCAGGTGGTGGAGGAGGAAATTCTTCTGTGTTTCCTAAGGAGGCAGCATTAATTTGTGCCAGAAATGAGGAAGAAGCACTGTGGTCACTATATCTTGTTGATACTTCCTTTCTCTGGCTTGTTGAAGTACAAGAAGTAGAAGAGGTACCCACCACTGATGATGGCTTTGAAGTATCTTCATATTCACTTTCAATCTTTAAGGGAGAAAAAAATATCCAAATCTCATAAAGATGATGTAATTGTGAAGACTTCCTAGTCTGTCTTTAATCTCTCCATTTCTATGAAATCTCTATTAGGAATGGTAATAAACTTCACTCAAAGACTTACATGGTAGCGATACCCAGTACATTTTATGATCATTTCTATAATTGACTTGCACTTTTAGAATCATATTTTCTATTCAGTATGTCAATAGCTCAGTATTTTAACATTTACAAATAATCCTGAAATTTTTCTTTATGTACTGTGCTAGAGATACAATAGGGTGTTAATACACTTTTTTTTTTGCTTTTTGGGTCACACCTGGTGATGCACAGGGGTTACTCCTGGTTCCCTGGTTCATGCACTCAGGAATTACTCCTGGCAGTGCTCAGGGGACCACATGGGATGCTGGGAATCAAACTCGGGTTGGCCGCGTGCAAGGCAAATGCCCTACCCGCTGTGTTATCACTCCAGCCCCGTGTTAATACACTTTTGAAGGTTGTTTTTTTTCTCTTGGAACTTTAAACAGAAAAGAATAAGTATCAGACATTTAACATTCACTTTATTTTAGCTAACATCAGTTATTAAACTTCAGATCATATGTAATTTTTTTCTTCCCTTATTTTCTTTACTGGAAAATGTTTTTTACCTTTCTCTTCCTCTTTTCTTATACACAATAATATTTTTTCATGGAATAGATTAATTACTGATTTAGGATTTTGTTGTTGAAAAACCACAACATTCAGTATTTTGCATTTGCATCTGGTTTTATACTTAATATTTTCATTTAGAGAGATTATTTTACCTTAATCTGCTTGGCTGGGGTTGTCAACTCTTTGTCAGAATAAAGTATCTTTTCCTGAGAAGACTTCTCAAATTGTTCTTTTAAAAGCTTAGTTGAAACCTTTGGAATCTCTTCATCCTCAGGTGTATCAATGACTATAGGCAAAGAAGTACACCGAAGATATTAGACTAGTAAGGATGATATGTCAGACAGAATTAAAACACTGTGGGAATTTTTTACAATAAAAGTTAATTAATAATATATTAAACATGTATATGTTAATAATTATTATGCTGAATATATTGAATATCCATATTGCATATTCAATTTTGCGATATAATAGTATCAAGAAAATAGGGAGAAAAATTGACATTTTATCCCTGAATGGAAAGTCATAAGTGATGGAAATGTTTTCTTTTAATCATACATATTTTCCAAGCTTTTTTACAAAATTGTTTAATTTCATGCTCAGCAAAATAATTTAGTCTAGAAAAACAAAAAGACATATGCTGAGCAGTAAAATCAAAATACAAAAATCCTCAACTAATGTTTCATTCACATTTGCTTATATAGTCTCTTTGTTCTTTTGGGTAACAAACTATTTTGTTCCTCTTTGATAGGCAAAGCAATATGTCCTCATTTAATGTAAACCTTCACAAATTTGCTTTTAGTCTAATCTCACATATGTATATAGGAGAACTGATTTTAAAGTGATAGCACAGCGGTTAGGGCGTTCGCCTTACAAGCGGCCAACATGGCCGACCCGAGTTCGATTCCTCCTCCCCTCTCGGAGAGCCCGGCAAGCTACCGAGAGTATTCGATATGCCAGACACAGTAACAACAAAAGTCTCCAATGGAGACGTTACTGGGCCCGCTCGAGCAAATCAAATTTTAATTAAAAGTACTGCACTTTCCTCCCATTGTTCAACGATTTGCTCCAGGGGGCACCAGTAACATCTCACAACAAATTGTGAGACCTGTTGTTACTGTTTTTGGCATATCAAATACGTCATGGGTAGCTTGCCATGCTTTGCCGTGCAGGTGAGATACTCTCAGGTAGCTTGCCAGGCAATCTGAGAGGGACGGAGGAATCGAACCTGGGTTGGTTGCTTACAAGGCAAATGCCTTACCTGCTGTGCTATCGCTCTAATATAAATAACAATTGCTCTGGGCAGCTTGATAAATATCAAGTTTTATTCTAGGTCCCTAAGGCAAAAATGGCTGGTTTATCACCTTCTAGGCTTTTAGGATCAACATTTCATAAGATTGATGGACAATGAAGTGGTCAAGTCCCAATTTACGCACACAGCTTGGCACAGACCCTGTGAAAGGTCCCTGGTTCACAAAAAGATAAAGTTGTTTCAGATTCTGGGAGCCATCAGCTTAACTGTTCTGAGAAGAACTAAAATTAACTTGGCACACATTCTCCTATTCAATTAGCTGAGAGTGGCCAAATCCCAGTCACTGAAGACCCCCAAGCACATCTTCCCTACTTAGTTAAAATTAATCTCTTATTTGAGACCTCAAGCAAAGTTTCCCCATTTAGTTACTGGTCACTGGCAAAATCCTTAACATGAAACCCCAAACTCAAGACATTCTTAATACTAAACTGCCTCAAAAGAAAATAAAATGTATCTTCAAATGTTTTATTTAGGGATTCTCTATTTGATGTCTTTTACTGTGCACCCCCGTCCCTGTGACCAGTACATTGACCAGGTAATAAACTTGCTTTGTTTATGCCTAAGGATCTTGCAGAAGAGCAAATTCTTTTGTCAACTCTGGGCACATGCTCCTCAGGGTCCTGGCCTGAGGGTCTCCAACTTTAGGCAGTAAATAATTATAGAATCTTACTGCATCTTGGAGCACAGAAAAACCTAATTATCTATACTGTTCACTTTGGGATCATGAGTCATAGTTATCAACTTTACTCTGTAGGAGAGATTATTCTTTAAAATTCTTTCATTGAGACACAGACAAATCAATATTAGAAAGGTATGTTGGGGTCAAATAATATCCACTTCTTACCTGTTTCTTGAACATATTGATGAAACTGAGAGGCTTGGTTTATTTCCTCGGAGTGCTTTTCAAGACTAGAGACCTATGTTTAAAGAAAATTTAAAATAATTGCACAAAATCTGGTATTTCGGTCTGTATATATAGTCACCATTTCATTGTTGTTTTCATCCAATAATTTAGTCAGTGCACCTTGAAATGGGCAAATTAAACCTCCATCATTTATTTTAATGCACATATTTGTTCACATATTTATAAAAACTCCTATCAGAGGCTGGAGTGATAGCACAGCGGGTAGGGCATTTGCCTTGCATGCGGCCAACCTGGGTTCGATTCCCAGCATCCCATATGGTCCCCTGAGCACCACCAGGAGTAATTCCTGAGTTCAGAGCCAGGAGTAACCCCTGTGCATTGCCAGGTGTGAACCCCCCCAAAAAAACTCATAACATTTGACTCCTAAATGTACTCATAATTTTAGGGTGCTTGTTTTGATTTTCAAGAATGTTAACTCCAGATTGGGAAAGAGATATTGATATGTGTTGGCAGTACATACATAGCACACAATAAAAACAAGTGCAAACAAGGTTAGAATTTCCAGACAGTTGTGGAAGCTGTTTGAAAAGTATTATTTTATTTTAAGTAGTTACCTTTTCTGTCCCATGAACATCAATTTTATGTGCATTGAAAATTTCTTTATTTCTTTCCATTTCCTGGTTGCTTCTTGAAATATTGACCTGGCTGTTATAGATTACTGCCTGAAAATAAATAAGTGAGGCAGTAAAAATTTAAATAACTACATAAGAAATACCTTTGAAAACTTTAATTTTTTATTAATACAGCTTCAGTGACAGAGGCTTCTGAAAAAAGAATGCTTCCTCAATATTACTTGCCTGTTGCAGTAACAAATGAACACAAATGTAGTAGCTCAAAAATTACACAAATGTTAGCTTACAGTTCTATAGGTCAACAGCTATGAATGTTTCTCAGTGAATATTGGCAGATGTTGAAGATAAAACTTCCTTTCTGTAAATTCTGTGGGAATACATACCCCTTTACCTTTTGCTTTTCTATAGGCTTCCTGCTTTCCTTGGCCCCTGGTTTAGCTTTTCTTTCAGCATCATCCCTAGTCTCTTCTCTGATTCCCTCCTCCACTTTTAGGGAACTTTTGTACTTCTACTGATTGCCTTGCACGCGGCCCACCAGGGTTCAATTCCTTCATCCCTCTCAGAGAGCCTGGCAAGCTACCGATAGTATTCCACCCACATGGCAGAACCTGGAAAGCTCCCCGTGGCATATACGATATGCCAAAAACAGTAAAAACAAGTCTCAGAATGGAAACGTTACTAGTGCCCACTGGAGCAAATTGATGAATCACAGGAGGACATTGTTACAGTGCACTGCTACTGATGGAACCAATCCAGCATTACCTTGTCAAAAGGCAGCTGACTACTGACTAGTATCTTTAATTTCTTTTGCAACCTGGATTTTTCTTTGTCATAAAATTTGCATATAATTTTGGGATTAGCTCTTTAAACCCATTGGCTTGTACACTATATTTGTTAAACAACAACAAAAAAGTTAATGATGCAACATGAACCTAAAGTAAGAAGCATGTGCTTCAGAAAATAAAATGAAAATCTCTAACAGAATTCTGATTTATTGCTTATTAAACAAATTTTCATGTTTCAGTATGGCATTCTAGTCTTCAAATTGGCTATTCACTTTGATTACATGCAGAATTCAATTGAGAACAACAATAAAATATAAGCAGTATAAGAGGCTATCTTAGGCAAATTTGCATGTCTAGCCTCTCACATGGGGGAAATTTTCATTTGGTCTTAGCACAGATGACTTTGGTTTAATTAGAAGCTTGAGGGACTAGAAAGGTAGTACAGTGGTAGGGTGCTTGCTTTTCACATGGCTGACCTGTTTAGATCTCTGGCACCACACATGGTCTCCCAAGCTCCACAAATGTTATCAATGAATGAGGAGGAGGAGGAAGAGGAAAAGGAGGAAGAGAAGGAATAAGAAGCAGCTTGAAAAGTCTTTTAATTTTTTTGATCCAGCCCTGCTGTTAGTATAAAATACATTCTGATTCACATACAGATTGATATGATAAGGTTGACATACCACTAAAAATATTAACATTGCAAAATAAGTATATAAGAGATGGCTGCAAAGACACAAATATTTGAGTTGAAATTGGGAATTCTAATTTTCACCTTTATAATGACATCACTTAAGAACACAATTTTTGAAGTCTTATTTTTAAAACTTCATCTTAGTTGATATTAGTCAAAAGAACAAAGTTTTATTTGTAATGATAAGTGAGAAACTGAATGTAATAAGAATTATGAAATTGTAATGTGAACTAAGAAAATGTAATGGGGACTGGGAAACAGAAAACTGAACCTTATGTTAAACAAGGGGCTGGAGCGATAGCACAGCGGTAGGGCATTTGCCTTGCATGCAGCCACCGTGGCCGACCCGAGTTTGATTCCCCCGCCCCTCTCGGAGAGCCTGGCAAGCTACCGAGAGTATCTCGCCCGCACAGCAGAGCCTGGCAAGCTACCCGTGATGTATTCGATATGCCAAACACAGTAACAACAAAGTCTCCAATGGAGACGTTACTGGGCCCGCTCGAGCAAATTGATGAACAACGGGAGGACAGTGACAGTGACAGTGACAGTGATGTTAAACAAGAGAAGGGAGGAAGAAGCATTCCTTTTACCCCCTCCAGGTCACCAGATTTACTGGAGTGTACTGGGCTTGAGCTGGTTTTTATAGTCTCTGAGTCTATAGGCCAGGGCTCCGGCAGCCAAAGACCTCCAGGACCAGCCAACACCATGCTGAGACCACTCTCCACACACATGAAGGTACTGGCAGAGGGACAAAGTCACGCGAGTTCCGGGGCCGAGATCTCCAAGCCTACTCGGATTTGGGCCAAGCATCCTCCACCCAGATCCTCCAAATTCCAGTAGGCGGGGGTCACACCCACCAACTGGCCCCCTGGCGCCGTGTAATCCCATCAATGGCCAAGACTCAGAGACTATAAAAACCAGCTCCCGGAACCTATCCTATTATGACATCTTATTATCTCATTCCTACTTTGGACAAACTGGCAGGCTACCGAATGTAGCCTGCCCACATGGCAGAGCCTGGCAAACTCCCCGTGGCGTACCCAATATGCCAAATACAAGTAACAATGATGGGTCTCATTCTCCTAAAGACCCTTGAATATAATCTCAGGGCTAGGATGAAGGAGACGTTACTGGGGCCTGTTCGAGGCAATCGACGAATAACAGGATGATTTGTGATTGTGTGACTGGGCTTGAGGAATTTACAGGGATGTCCTGAGATGACACCTGAGGGTGACTCCAAATGGGCAGGATATACTGTCACTGTTTTCCTTTTGCCACCTGAAGTCCATACCATAGAAAAAAGATGTTTTGATTGTTTGATCTTTTACCAATTATCTCTGTATCCCCTGTGTCACTGATAAGAAGGTGTGTAGACTATAGCCCACTCTTAGAGGATTCAGCAAACAGAGCTCCAAGTCTCTTTCTCTTCTGCCGTGGGTCCTCAGTACTGAGCTTCTAATAAACATACTATCCTATCCTGAGCTGTCTCTCTCTCTCTCTTCACTTGTGGCTCACGGCAGCACAACAGTATTATTAATCAAAAATACTAATTTTATTTTACAGTGATACACTTTTAAATCATCAAACTACACCCCTAAATTTAAAATTAATTCAAGATTTTGACTTATAATTTTTTTTCTGGTAAACTTGTATTGTAGAGGTGACATTGTTTCCTAAGAACATTTGGTTTACAGGATTAATTTTCTAACGCTGGGCTGGAGCGATAGCACAGCGAGTAAGTCGTTTGCCTTGAAAGTGGCCAACATGGCTGACCCGAGTTCGATTCCTTCACCCCTCTTGGAGAGCCCGTCAAGCTACTGAGGATATTTCACCCGCAGGGCAAAGCCTGGCAAGCACCCTGTGATGTATTCAATATGCCAAACACGGTCATGGTCACGGTCCTCCCGTTGTTCATCGATTTGCTTGAGCGGGCCCAGTAACATTGTGAGACTTGTTACTGTGTTTGGCATATTGAATACATCACGAGGAGCTTGCCAGGCTTTGCCGTGCGGGCGAGATACTCTCGGTAACTTGACGGCTCTCCGAGAGGGGCGGAGGAATCGAACTTGGGTCAGCCATGTTGGCTGTGTGTAAGGCAAACGCCCTACCCACTGTGCTATCGCTCTAGCCCATGCCAAACACAGTAACAAGTCTCACGATGGAGATGTTACTGGGCCCGCTCGAGCAAATTGATGAATAACGGGAGGACCATGACTAATGCTAGTCATTTACTTAAAGACTTAAAATATGGTATGTATAATTTTATTATAGTTCTCTAGGAATAAAAGTTGAAAAGTAGTTAATACCCTCTTAAATGTCCTACATATAATTAAAAAAAACGGGGCTGGAGAGTAAAGTGGGTAGAGTGCTTGTCTTACACACAACCAATCAATCTGGTTCAGTTTCCTGGCTTCTGTAAGGTCGACTGAGCCTTGACTGAAATGATCTTTAAGCAGAACTAAGAGTAAGCCCGGAGCTTAGCCAGATGTGGCACCAAAACCAGCCAAACAAAAAAGAATTAAAAACAAGATGTAGATTGGCATTTTAAAATACAGATTACATTTCAATGTATATGCTAATTAACTCCTTGAGGAGAATCCTTTTATTATGTAATGAATATAAAACCACCATGTGTGGTTACTGATTGGATTCCACAGGATGTCAAAAGAACATGTGGCCGCCCACCTATGAGATGGTCAGACTTCTTCGGCAAGACCCTGAACAAACGGCTTGAGCCTCTTTGTGTTCCTGGAGCAAGCAGATGCCATCGGGCTACACTAGCACATGAGAGGGACAAATGGAGACATTACTGGTGCCTGCTAGAGCAAATTGATGAGTAACGGGATTTCAAGTGATCAAGTGATCAAGTGATAAAATCACCATGATACACAATTAAATATCTTTTAATTTTATTTGAAAGATAGGAAGTATTTGACTAAATAAACAGTAAAACATCACAGGACAGTGGGCTAAGCTGGCCTATACCTAAAACCTATACTATAGAACCAAGTCTCCATCTAGAGGCTCACATGCTAATCTGTGTCCCACAGAAATACTTTATTTGTCCCAGAAAGTGTTTTAAAGTAAAGTGTTTTTGTTTAATTATTTCGGTTTGGGAATACATCTGGTTGTACTCAGGCTTATTTCTGACTCTCACACAGAAATCACTCCTGGGGGGAGGGTGCTCTGGGACAATTTACACTCCTCTCCGATTTTTTTGAAAAGTGTTTAATTAGTTAACGACTAAAATTTATGACTTCTGTCTGCTTTTAAAATCTCAGAATATCTGACAATCCCGGGTTTCCATTTCAATGCCATTGCGGTTGGTTGGAACTAAACAGTGGCCAAACTGTTTAGTTCCAAACAAAGTGTCAAAGTGTAAGGTAGGGCTTACACTTCTTTGTTAATCACTCAATAATAACTCCAAATTGGCATTTAAAAAACTAAAAGCTGCCATTTGGACTGGGAGATGATTTGAAGGTCTCAAATAGATGCTTTGCATTCTGGAGTCCTGAGCTTTATCTTTGGCACACATCATGCCCTGAGTACCTCAGGGGCACTCTGGAGCACTGCATTGGGAGTGACCCCTGATCACAGCCAGGTGTGGTCTACAAGCAAAAAAACAAACAAAACTTCCTGCAATCTATGGACACTTGAGTTTCTGATATTGCTGTTAATTGCTGGGCAGAAGAACAGACTTAGTGATGTGAATTTGTGCTGAGAAAGATGAATGCAAAATATTGAGAGTAGAAAAAAGTAAATAAATGCATTTTACTACATCATTTTCTGGGACAAACACTTTATTCTTAATGTCTCTGAACTTGAATAAAAACAACCCATGCCTATCATTTCTGATTATATTTTCTTGTGGGAGCTGACATAACATAAACAGTACAAAGGCACATAAATTGAGTTTAGAGTGATAAGTTTCTTCTTCAGCATTTATGTGCTATTACTAAATAGAGGTGTAATTGCTACACTAGTTTTTGTCAATGCATCAAATTTACTGCCCCCTAGTTGCGGCAATTTACATAATGTCTGTCTTAAAACCTTTCATATTTCTTCCTACTATTTACTATGTTTCATATTTTACAACTAGTTTAGTTTGGATTTTATTTTCCCCTATACCATCTCTCTAGCTCTTCAGTCTGGATTTTAAATCTGATTTTCATTCTTTCAAATATCTGATGTCTATGTGGAGTCTTGAGTTAGGTAAGAGGATGGAGCATCTAAATACTCAGGAAGAAATCAAATCACATAAATAAAATAAAATAAAGAATTCTGGCCACAACACCATACATAAATTCACACAAAAATTTATGAAATTGCACTGGGAAATTAAATTCAAATATAGATCAGGCTTTAAGAGACAAAATGTATTTTTATTCACAGGGAGATTAGGCAGTAGTGAGGAATGAGGAATTCATTCTAACTCCCTTATCTACTAGGTATGCCGTAATCTTGAATAAGTCATTAAATCATATTTAAACTCAATTTTATCATCTCATTCATCCATTTTAGAAAAGAAAAGCAGATGATATACATGCCATAATTTTGAGATCTAGAAGAAAATGTGGAATAATTGTAAAAAAGTGTTATGATGTTTCCATAGTTTACAACAATCCAATACCAGCTCATATGTTGCCCAAGTATATTATAAAAATCTTTGGTAAACACTTCTAAGAAGATTTATTCAATTCAGGAGACAGTTCACATTCTTCCTGTCCAAGTTCCCATTGTCATGATCATTATAGAAGACATTTACACATCTACTAGTATAAATGTATAGTCATTCTAGCACAATAATTAAAGAAGGGCAGAAAAAAATGGAAGAAAGTGTATTGAAAGACTGAAAGAATAATAGATGATAGCTCAACAGAGTAAAAATAAAATAGCAGTTCAAGCATAATGACAGTATTTCTGCAATTTTGTTTATCAGTAATCTGAATTTTATTTTATATTTTTGTTCTTTTTTTTCTGAGGGAGCACACCTGGAAGTGCTCAGGCTTACTCCTGGCTTTGTGCTTAGGGATCACTTCTGGATATACTCAGAGGACATATGGATTACCAGGATTGACCTAAATTGGTCACATTCATGGCAAGCACCCTTCTCACTATACTCTCTTTCCATCCATGCCTCCAGCTTGACTACTCTAAATTTTAATAATAATAGAAAAGGTTGTGAAGTATTAATGTAATTTGCATCTTTGTCAAATAGACATACAGACCCCAAATGTATTATTTATGCTAGGAAAAATGCCAACAGATGGAAGGTTTGAATGAATGACTAAGCAGTTGCTTCTTTCAAATAAGTGATTAACATAAAAATCCAGATATATTTTGTTTGTATATATATATTTGGATATATTCCAATTCAAACTTTTTTGTAATTTACCCTGAGTTATCTTTATTAAAAAGTTTTTTGCTCATTGGGGTCTAATAGATAGTACAGTGGGTAAGGCACTTGCCTGGCAAGCAGCCAACGTGAGTTTGATATCTGGCACTTCATATGGTCCCTTGAACACAACTAGAAAAGATCCCTGAACATAGAGCCTGGGCACATAAGTCCTGGACACAGATCACCAACCCCTTCACAATAAGGGGTTTTCTGATAATCCTGCAAGTGATTAGAACATATACGATGAATGCAGTCAGTTCTATGATTCTGGAAAAGATATCTGCATCCTAACAGGGAAGAGAAACTTGTATAAAGAGATGAGCCAAATATTATATGGGAATGCAGAGATAGCTTAGAGATAGCCGTTGCACATGTTTGAGTGAGGCTCCGAGTTCAATCCCTGGTATCACCTGACCCACAGAAGACTGTTAGGTATAGCTACAGTGAGCCTGTGCATAATTCGACCCACGCATTGAGCTATCCTCCTAATAGTTGGAAACTTTGCTGGCAAAGAATCGGGGGAAGTGGGCTCCAGGCTTCCTGAGCATTGCTTCCAAGGCACCCTCAAATATGTACAAAATCAACAGACATAAATAATGGTAAAACGTCTTTCAAAATAAGACGATGAAATATCATTCTTTTTAAAAAAAATTCTTCATAATGCTATTAAATATACCTGTATTTTTAAAAGTGAATTGTAACTATTAACTGAATTGATGAATTTTTGTATTATCATATACCATGTCAAAATAACAGCAGAATACACTGGGAAAATGTACTATGACACAAAATGTCTAGCTGACAGGGAGGATCTGGTGGAGAGGTACTGTTGGCCTGCCAAGCTTCTTTCCATAAACATCCTCAAAGAACACATACAGATGGTCAAGGAATATGAAAAAATATGCTCTGCATCACTTATAATTATTGAGATGCAAATAAAAGCAACAATGAGATATTATCTAACACCAGTGAGATTGGCACACATCAAAAAGAATTTTAAAAAAGTCTTGGTGGGGATGTGGGGGAAATGGAACTTTTGTTCACTGCTGGTGGAAATATCAACTGATTCAATCTTTTTGGAAAACAATATGGACACCCCTCAAATAAATTAAAAATTGAACTTCTATATGACCTAGTAATTATACTTCTTGGCATCTACCCTAAGCCCCCAAAATCCTATTAAAAACATATTTTCACTCCTATGTTCATTACAGTACTATTCACAGTCTGGAAACAACCAAGTTTTCAAGACAAGATGACTATAAAAAGAAACTGGAATACATACACAGAATATTCACAGCTATAAAAAATATGAAATTGTGCAATTTGCTGCTATCTGAATGTACCTGAAGAGTATTTTGCTGCTTTATGTAAGTCAACAGGAGAGGGACAGATACAGAATGTTCTCTCTCAAATGTGGGATATAAAGAAACATAGTAAGGCAATAACAAATGGCCAAAGTCAACACAATCAAGAATCGGTCTATAGAACTGAGCTCACCACTGTGAGAAGGTGAGGGAGGCGTGGGGTGGGAGACGTTCTAGTGGAGAGTGTGGTGTTGGAGCATTATCTGAATAAAGCCCTATTTGTAACCACTTTGACTAAAATTTAAAGATTATAAAAGGTTGAGATATTTAGTATGACAATGAAAGGTAATACTTGCTCTTGTTCCTGGAATGCTACCCCTGAGATGCCCACGTGGCACAGGGACTTAACTCTTTTTCTGTTCATAAATACAGTACCTCTGTCCACATTCTTAATTCACACAAAGAGGGAGAAAATGTCCAGAAAAAAAAAAGTCAAGGCAATTGCTAATCTGGATTTTTTGAAAAGCTAAGTATACTCAAAATTGAATCCCTCAGTTTTATCTTGTTAAGACTATGCAATAGTTGAATTGTAAGATCCTGAATTAATGATGAAAAACATTTGAAAAAATGGTAAGGTAGTGTCTTGGTACTAGAGTGATCGTATAGTGGGAAGGGCAATTGCCTTGCAAACAGCAGACCTGGGTTTGATTCCTAAAGCCCCTGAGCCCACCAGGAATGTTCCTGAGCACAGAGACAAAAATAAGCCCTAAGAATCACTGTGTGTGGCCCCAAAATTACAATAAATTACTGCATCTCAAAAGAAACAGTGACCAAAATACAAAGACAGTCTACAGAATGGGAAAGGATATTTGCCAAATACACATCCGACAAGGGGTTGATATCAAGGATATACAAGGTACTGGTTGAGCCTCACAAGAAGAAAGCATCCAACCCCATCAAAAAATGGGGTGAGGAAATGAACAGAAACTTTTGCAAAGAAGAAATCGGAACGGCAAAAGGTGCATGAGAAAATGCTCTACATCACTAATCATCAGAGAGATGCAGATCAAAACAACAATGAGATATCATTTCACACCACAGAGACTGGTCCACATCCACAAGAACAAAAGCAAGCGATTCTGGCGAGGATATGGCAAGAAAGGCCCACTTCTTCACTGCTGGTGGAAATGCCGACTGGTCCAACCCTTTTGGAAAACAGTATGGACGATTATTAAAAAACTAGAATTTGATCTCCCATTTGACCCAACAATACCACTCCTGGGAATATATCCCAGAGAGGCAAAATAGTATAGTCGAAGTGACATCTGCAATTGTTTGTCCATTGCAGCACTCTTTACAATAGCCAGAATCTGGAAAAAAACCGAGTGCCTGAGAACAGATGACTGGTTAAAGAAACTTTGGTACATTTACACAATGGAGTACTATGTAGCTGTTAGAAAAGATGAAGTCATGAAATTTACATACAAGTGGTACTACCTGGAAAGTATCATGTTAAGCGAAATGAGTCAGAAAGAGCGGGATAGACACAGAAAGATTGCATTCATCTGGGGAACATAAAGCAACAAAATGAGAGACTAACACCCAGGAGTGGCTGAGAATAGTACCAGGAATTTTGCTCCATGACTTGGAGGCCAGCCACACGTCCTAGGGGAAAAGGAAGCTCAGATAGAGAAGAGAGCACCAAATAAAGGGTGTTGTGAGGATCCTCCCAGAGTGGGAGAAGCATGCTGAAAGTAGACTATAGATCATACATGACTGCCACTCAATGCCTCTCTTGCAAAACACAGGACCCAAAAAAAGAGAGAGAGAACAAGGCGAAATGCCCTGCCACAGAGGCAGTGTGGGATGGTGGGATGGAGGGTGAGAGGGATGCTGGGACCTGTGGTGGTTGAGGATGGGCACTGGTGAAGGGATGGGTACTTGATCATTGTTTAACTGAAACCCAAGCACAAATATTTGTAAGTCTATAACTGTACCTCAAGGTGTTTCACTAATAAAAAAAAAGAAAAAATTACTGCATCTCTAAACAAGATTGATATTTAGCTGCAGTTATGCTTTTTGTGTCCAACCAATAACTACTGAGCACTACCTAAATCCATAGCATTATATTAGACATTGTCAGTATTGTTTTAATGAAAATTTTTGTAATTAACAATTTTTCTCTCCCATCCATCAATTCATTTACAAGTTTCTTATATATACATATATACGTATATATATTTAACTGAATATATATTTTTAACTTTAGCTGCTGTAAATTTGGCTATCCTCTTCTTTCCAAAAAGTATTATTTATAGTATTATTGTACAGAGTCCAAAAATATTGAAGATTCATAAAAGCCATATATAAAAGATGCACTTTCATTGGTACATCAGACATATTAGTTACATAAATAACAATACCTGTCTGACAAACTAAGAAAGAAGTATGCATAAAAGTATTCAATTTGCAATAAAGAACTGCTTCTAGAAGTTTTATGTAGTTATATACTAAAAATATATATTTCTTCATGTTGTTTATATGAATAGACAATTTCATCACTACCCCTTCCTCACAAATATCTAACTGATTTATAAATGCTACCAAGTCTATCTTTAATTATATCTTGACTCAATGCCCTCTACCTGAACTCCTAACCCAGTTTAAGTTCTTTTTTATTTAATCTGCACTTTCAGCAGTATCCTAACTTATCTTCTTCTACCTAACCTTGATTTCCTAAATATCAATCCCAAACGTATAGAAAATTTTTTCTTAAGTGCGCCTTATTTATGTTTAGTTTTTTCCAGTGGTATTTTATTGTTAATAGCATATTAACAAACATACACTATTTAACATTTTGCGTAAGTTGTATCTTTTGCCTAGAATGCAATAACTTATTTAAGTAGAATGTTTTTCAAGTCCCATCAGTAAGTACTCCACCTGCCATCCCCTACTACCTTTTATTCCTGAATAAAAGTCATTGTCAATGTCACTGTCCTCCCATTGTTCATCAATTTGCTCGAGCGGGCTCAGAAATGACTCCATTGTGACAAGTGTTACTGTGTTTGGCATATCAAATATGTCACAGGTAGCTTGCCAGGCTTTGCCATGCAGGGGAGATACTCTCGGTAGCTTGCCGGGCTCTCCGAGAGGGGCAGAGGAATTGAACTCGGGTCAGCCATGTTGACCACTTGCAAGGCAAATGCCTTACCCGCTGTGCTATTTCTCCTGCCCCTGAATAAAAGTGATAAACTTTAAAAAATTTTATTATTTTTTATTCTACGAATCTATTACGTATTAATTAAACCAGTGAATAGGATCTAATACTGTTACACAATTTTTGAATGCCAAAGATACACAATGAATATAATATAGTAACTAGAATTATATCACCTAGATATTTTAAAGTGTTTCTAAAACATAGATGCAAAAATGATGCAGGCAATATGTTTTTATAATACACTTGTGTTTGAAATTGAGATGAAGAATTAGAACCCCTGACATAAGCCAAAAAAAAAACACAATTTGGGAATCACTTCAAGAACCCCCCCCAAATAAATGTCATGTATGGTCATTTTGTTGTTAACATTTCATTGTTTACATTTCCTTAAAATGTTATTCTTTACATTTCACTCATATAATTATAGAAATAATTAGGAAAAATTTAAAATTAAGGACCATTTCTGCTGATTAATATTTGATTTCCTTCAAGTAAAGTTTATCAATAGCAATATCATTATACTAAAAAGATACCTAAAGCTACTCACATGTTAGATTCATGATAATGGACCAATAAACATGAGATTCACACAAACTTGTTAAGAAAGAATGAGAGATATCCAAAATTTATTTCAAGTATAGTGGTTTTGAATTACTACAAGATAAGTTTTCTTGATTACATATCTGAAAATTATAGGAAAAGAGATTGTCCTGTGCATAGCCGTCAAACAGCATAATCATTGCATCTAGATAAACTATATTTTACATGAAATAACACTGTATCAATGTTTTTAGGAGATAACAGATTTTATATTTTTATTCTGATACAGAAAATAGTTATAAATGTTTATATAATTCCCTTATCTATTTTTTCATATTCTCACCTACCCACAAATTATTGTTTTTTTCTCTATCCTGTACCCAGAATTGATGGTACCTTTTTCTATATTTATGAGATATGTAGTAACAAATGCCTTAGAAAATTGGAGGATAGGCAGGAAAAGAAGTTGGGGGAAGGGGAGAGAAGGAAAGTTCTTTTTCTAATAATTCCTACAAGAAAAACCCTCATATTAACAGAAAAAGAATTCTGTCAAAAGTTTAGAATAAGGTAAAGGTAAAGGCCCTCCCGTTGATCGTCAATTTGCTCGAGCGGGCCCAGTAACGTCTCCATTGGAGACTTTGTTGTTACTGTGTTTGGCATATCAAATACTCTCGGTAGCTTGCCGGGCTCTCCGAGAGGGGCGGAGGAATCGAACTCAGGTCGGCCATGTTGGCCGCTTGTAAGGCGAACGCCCTACCCGCTGTGCTATCGCTCCAGCCCAAAAGTTTAGAATAATGCTATCAAATATTTATATTATAAAGCCTTGTTAGCTGAATTCCAGCCTGAAGTATTGACTTCATGGAAACCCTCAATGCTCTTCCAAATATTTCTAAACTCTATAGTGAGGGGAAGTGTGGTATTCTATCATTGTAGCTTTTACTCTGAAGACAAAGAGTGGATTTCCAATGTTATTGCAGAAGGATGACTCTAGAATCCACTGGCATTTAGCCAAGGATAAGGAGACTTACTGAGCACTTGGCTCTGCCTCTGGCACTTATCATGTGGCTGGTATGTAATGTACCCAGTCTTGTCCTTTTTGGTGGTGGCCAGAAATGAAGTTGGTACCACTGGGCCCCAGAGAAATGAACAATATCTTTTTCTTCTGTACTTGTGTAGCTCATACAGCTCAAAAATAGATTAAATAAAAAGCACAAGAAAAATATTTAGTTACAATATTACTCCATATTCTATGAGCTTAAGATTTTCATAGTCTTCACTGGGGCAACTCAGGGGGGATTGGGTTGAGTTTCCCTTGATGTCTCAAGCAGAACCCCAGCAGCTGAAAATCTCCAGAACCCAACCACATCTATGCTCAAGGCTGCTCTCTATAAACTCATTTGAGCCTCACCTATGAGGGAACCTGCAGAAAAACCCAGGTATGCGGGACCCGTGACTGAGATCTCCAAGCTCCCTGGGAATGGCACTGGGCCTCCTCCCGCCAACTCCCCAGTCTTTCAGTAGCTTGGCTGTCACATCCACAAACTGCCCCTGGTGCCATTTACTCTCATCAATGACCAAGATCCAGAGACTATGAAATAAAGCTCTGGGAAGAGAACAACACAGAATGTCCCAGAGTGCGTGGCCGTATTCACAGCCACATTACCTCTTACACTCTAGCTCACTGATGTGCAAAAGTAGAACATATTTGCTTGGTTTTAATGTACATGCTTGCATTTTCTTATTATAAGGGATTGAAAAACTGCAGGATGAAATACAACAATCTTTATACACTTTCCTCTTATGGTGGTGAGAAGGTGCATGGTGGTGGGATTGGTGTTTGAATATTCTCTGTAATGAACTATTGTGAACAACTTTATAAAAATAAAAAATATATATTAAAATTTTGCAAAGAAGTTAGAAAAAATTAAAAAATGAAGTTCCTAAACATTACCTTTGTAAGAACACAGTAATAAGGACAGAATCTCTTCCTATTTCTTTATTTTCTCAGATTGTGCCATCTCAGTTTTCTTCTATTTAGAATTGGAATTTGTTTGTAACCATGCAAACTAATAAATAAGTGAACATCTAAAAGAATAGACAAACATCTCAATTTAATTATTTTCAAAGACCCATGAGAATGGATTTATTCTGAGAAATACCAAATCCCAAATAAGCAGAAAGAGCTAATAATATCCTCTGACGTCAAGTGCCTAGAGAAAACAACCATTTCACAAAAGTAATTATGTGGAAAAAACATGAATATTTTACTAAGTTCTACAAGTGTAACAATTTTGTAATATTAGTGATTTCTTTTTTTATAATTATATTTGATAATTTAAAAAGTCATAAAATCTAAGAATGTAAGATTTTGTCTTGCCATTCAAATAACTGAAAATAAATTTAAACAGTAAAGCATTCTGTCTCTATACCTGAGGATTTCTGTCAAGTGAAATCATACAAAGCACACTTTCCTATTTCTAAATCAATATAAGACTTCCAGTATAAGAAAGCTGTGAAAACATATTTCTTCTATTTCTTTTTCCCCTTAAATGCCCATCCTTCCTATCAAAAAGACATAAAATTCTAATTTGTCAAAATATCTGTGCTTTATGTCCTTATCAACACCCAGTACTCCTTGAGACTATATATTCAAGTACTAAGAGACATGAAATTCCGTGCTAAAATTTTATATTTTTGGCAAAAGTTTTTAGGTCACTCTCTCTAAACAACTCAGGTCTCTGTGATAAGAACACCATCACTCTTTTTTTTACTAAAGCAATCCCAATTCATTTTACTTTAAGGGAATGGAGGATATATCTGTAAGTGCACTTGTCTTCTGTAAATGAAATTGAAAATGGGTTTTATAAGAACAAATAGCTTTACAGAAACAGAAAAACCACACTGTCATTAAGAAGAAAAGAAGCTGTGGTAGTGGTCCTCCAGTAATTGGGGAAAACATTGTTCCTATAGATCCCATTTTTGGAGAGGAAGTAAGACGAATCACAGGATGAAAAGCAACCTGCAAAGGATTTTTTGAAGGCACTTGAATATGCTTGCAACTCAATGTTAAGAGTGTCAACTTGCCCTCACTATGTGAGAAACGCAGTCAGGACACTTCCTCTAGTTACATTGCTCTAACCCTCTGCACATTAATAGGTTAATTCAGTGATTTAAAACACGTTATAGGAGTCCAGCCAAAGTGCACACACTCTAAGGACTTCACTGTTTCACCAAGAAGGCAATTTCCACAAAAAACCCAGACAAACATTCCGCAAATGTCTTTACCATGTGGGGTGGTAATGAGTTTCCCTTTATGGAGCTGCACCGTGGTAGCCTGCAGTGCAGTCATGGTGGGGATGGGATGTGACAGGCAGGGTATCTGTTTATGCATTAGCAGGAGAACTCCTATACCAGCACATTCTGCAGAAGGAACTTAAACTAGAAATTGCAAAGGGACCATGACCAGTCTTTATGGTCATGCCTCAGCAATTATCATCAACTGCATTTGGGGACAGCACAGATTGAGAGTGATAGTGTGTGGCCCTAAAGTAATGTGATTGATGTTAGTGGATAACAGAAGATTGGCTTATTATACTTCATGGGTACAGCTTGCAGCTTGTATCCTAGGGGAAGGTCACATTATTGGTTTAGTTATGTAAAGAGCTAAAGGACCATTTATGTGTATACTACATTATTTTATAAGACTTAGAAATTCATGATTATGTTTTCAGTCTCTTATAAATCAATATAATTTTCACAGGAATATCAAAGGTACAAACTCAAGAGAATTTGGCGCTCAGATCATTTAATTCTATGAAATTCAAAGTTTAAAATGAAAAATTTCAATAATGACATCAGTTTTACTGATTATCAAGGTAGTTTCTAATAATTCATGAATTTCTTTATTTTTATTCTAGTTTGCTTATGATGCTTTAACATAATTTTTAGTTCCTTCATGTATAAATTGATTTTTAATATTCTGATATATCTTTTTAGATATACAAATAAGAACTATTGTAATACTGTCTGCCTTTAATAAAGGAGTTGACTGAGCTTGAAGGCACCTGTAAATCGATTGTTTGGCTGATTGACATTTCTTATAGTGATCGTGATTTGTTTTAGCCCTTGCTTTCTCTGTGTCCTCCACAGCTCTTTTTATCTATTCTGTAACTGTAGTAGACGTGTCTAGAGAAGTGTCAATAGAATGAGAAGGGCCTGTTATCAGAATGAAGAAAAATTAGGTGGGTAGATGAGAAGGCTCAGCTAAGAAGCTAAGAGGGGAGTGATGATCTCTGGATTCTCAAACCCTGAGTCTCGTTTGCACTATCCTGTTCACTGCTGCACACTTGAATCATCTAAAGAGCAATATTCTCTGATACCTGACCATGGGACAGAGCAATTACATCAGAATTATCTGGGCTGCTCATGAGAGCTCCAGTGTCCAGGTGGAATAAAGGATTGCTTCACTGAGGGGCTCTGCAACGTAAGTGACCACATGCTCCCACTAAGATATATGCCCCAGCTTGTCGAGGGAATTTGATGTTAAATCCTCACTAAGTCAGAGAAAAGATAGGAGATATGTCAGCGGCTCTGAAAATGTCCCATGTCAGTCCCAAAGTGATACAGAAGTCAGCAAAGGACTCAATGAAACTTGTAAATCCAAATCCTGATCCACTTTGCATATTGGGATAGAGGCCAGAGGAGGGGCTTCATAAGAACTAGGGGCTGCACTTCCATATATAGTAGGTACCTGCAAATCTTAAAGGAACTTGTGCAGAATACACACACACACACACACACACACACGCACGCACACACACCACATATTTATATATATTAATTGCACCAACCATAAAATGTCATGAGATGGTTTCCTCTCTTCACAAAGACTTTTTCTACCTTCTGTACATCAACTGAAATAAGATGAAAAACAACAATGCAACAGAACAAACTCAACACTGCCTCAACTAGTGTAGCCTTTTCTCTCCTGACCTAAGCAACTTCTGAATTAATTATATTACTTTTCTCTCAGTACAACTTGTCACAATACTGTGAATAAAGCAGATGAAAAACAAAGCAAATGCTATGTTATTTATTTGTTCCTATTTGAAAAACAAACTTTAATTCATAATGGAATCTGAGGCCTGCAAAATACTTAGGGGAAGTATTTTGTGTGCAAATTCCTTTCTTCTGAAGAAGTTCAGATAATTTAGTCATTTTCTAGAGTTGGAATAAAGCACCTTTTCCTCAAAAGTTGCAACTCCAGAAAAATAACATATGCCCAAAGAATATACAGAGTTATAGATTTTTAACTGTTTTAATTACCTAATGAGCTTCTGAGGAATAATTCTGCCCCTTAGGACCAAAGAACTAAAAAGAACTAAAGGATGAGAGGCCCAGAACAATTTTGGATTTTAAAAAAATCTTTAAAAATTATATTTCAATGTTTATGGAATATATTCCACCTTGAAAATAATAACTACTTGATGGTGGCTATTTATATAACTATTATATAAGCCAGGAATTATAATAATATTTTTTCTCCTAGACATCCCTTATTAGTCTCAAAAATATTCTTGTGTTTTAGATTGCTGGTTAAGAATTAGGTGACTCACACAGGGCACTATAACACAGGCTGTCTGATAGTGGAACCAGTAGGGTGAACCATTCTTCTTATCTACCTTTGTTTGATGGGGTTACTTACAGCTACAATAGTCATTTATAAATAGTCATTAGTAAATAGTGAATTTAAAATATTATGAAATATCTACTTTGGCTCACAACCTATGTTCATAGAGATCTATATAAGTTTGGGGCTACTAAGAACAATCTTGATCTTAAAAAATGTGTCTTGGGCTGGAGTGATAGCACAGCGGGTAGGGCATTTGCCTTGCACGCAGCCAACATGGCCAACACAGGTTCGATTCCCAGCATCCCATATGGTCCCCAGAGCACTGCCAGGAGCAATTCCTGAGTGCATGAGCCAGGAGTAACTGCTGCGCATCGCGGGTGTGACCCAAAAAGCAAAAAAAAAAAAAAAAAAAAAAAAAAAAAGGTGTCTTGGCTGAAGGTTAAATAAAAATTTAAAAAAAATAAAATATTTAAAGAAAAAAATGTTTTATTTTGCTCTTTTAAAAAAATAAAGGTAGACTTAAGCTTCAAAACATTGAAATGGGAAATGGTTTACAATATGGACATTTTGCTAATAACACTGTTTAGTTTGCTAGGAGAAAATTATGGCTCACCATTAAAAGGTCTAAACACACAGATTTGAGTTATACAGATCGAAAGCTGTCAAGATATGAATGATCTAGGAACTGTTCCAAATCCATGTATTTTACAAAGTACTGCTGTTTACATTAGGATTTTTTGCAACAGCAGATGCATGTTTAAAGATACATATGGTTTTGTAATGCCCAGCTGGTCCACATTAGAGATTTTTGGTAGTGAGGGGAGGTCAGGAATACTTTAGATCATAAATCTTTAAATTGAGAGTCATTAACTGAATGTGTGGCAGTAAAAATATTGACAAGACTAAAAAGTTCCTGAATATACAAGACCAAAAAATTGATTCAGAATCAACAGTATAATGAATTCAAGATGATGTTTTTCAGTTCTTGATTGCTTGTGTTATATTTCTTGGGGGAAAAAGTATCACAAATAAAAAGTTCAAGAAAACTTGCTTTAGATCCCTACAATGATTTAGTGTTGTCGTTTTAATAGGAAAGGTAATATCTATGTGCTGACTTGCTCTGATTATTCCCCCAAATTTTGGAGGCCTTTTATTCTTCCCTAATTAAGTCACTTATGAGGGGAAAAATTACCCCTCCAAAATATTTTTAAGATGTCATAATTAATACTTGAAGAGCTACTAAATATTATATAAAAATAAAAAAGGAAACAAGGACATAATTACATGAGAAGATAAAAAAATCAAACCCTGAGTTTCATGCACATTGCATAAAGAAGACTTACATTGTTAGGGATACAAGGCTCATTGGAATGTGGAATAAGAATGTTCTAAAATTGGATTGGTGATATTGAACCAACTTGTACATATACAAAGCATAAGGAATCTATACAGAAAATGGGTGAATTTTATGCCATGAATTTATATCTAAATAAATTTGGTTTGAAAAATGGTCTTGTAATTGGGGGAGGAGTACAAAGCACTGAAATTCAAGTCTAGGTTTCATCCTTGGCATTGCATTGTTCTCTGAGCATCTATAGGGGCAATCCTCAGCAACATATCAGGAGTTGTCCCTGAACAACATCAGTATGAATGCAAACAACAAAACAGTAACAACAACAACAACAACACACCCAATACAATAGTAGTTTCATGCTAATGGTACTTTGATTCTGATATCTGTTCTAGTATATTTCAAGATTCCTTTCTAAGCATGAATGAATGGATTATACACAATGGAAGCAGGCAGGTAGTGGGGTAGGAAAGGAGTGACTGTCAATGAGTTCTTGGGAAACTATCACACCAAGATGGGATTTGAAAAAGTTACTATGTCATTAGCCCTAAAGTAACAGAACACATTATGGCCAGATCCACTCTGTGGACACAAGAACTTAGGTCTGATAAGAATCCAACTGGCACCCCCACAGGCGAAGGCAAGGCTGGATTCTCTCCAGAAAGAAACACCAGCAGGAATAAAGGTTTGTGATGAGGACACAAAGGTGGGCCCCCCAAATTTTCAATATATTCCCTTGAACATGCCCTAGTAGTGGACACCTATCTATGTAGAAAGCCCCATGTAGGGGCAGTTGGAAGAGAATATGATATCAATTCTGCAAAGGCAAGTGGAATGCCTCCCTATTCTGGGAGGTGACTGCCATCTCTGCTCTCCCTCTGGAGAAGCCCACCTTCTTTCTCTTTCCTTCTTCATGAACTCTAAATAAAAAGCTTTACTTCATTGCTCATCTTCTGAAATTCTTTCAGGTTTTGCAAGGCAACAGAAAACCGTGGAAAGTGTGGGTAAGATTTAGGACTGACTTTTCTTTCCTGCAAAGAGCAATTCCCCACTCCAGTCTGGGTTCTATAATTAGTAGGTCATGATAAGTACTGATCATGGAGCTTTCTGATTCTCCTGAAGAGATTGATGGTAGGGCTCATTTCCCATGGCAAAACAAGTGGAACCAGGTGCAGTTTGACAACCACCTTGTGGGGCTGGTGAAACATGAGATGAGCAGGTGCTCAGCACAGTCATCAGTCCTAAATTTCCCTGACACTTTGGTGACCCAGGAAGGTAGAGAGGAATGGAATGGAGGAACTTTTCAAAGCTGCTGCTCTCTTCTACCCACTTTATATAAGTCACTTGCAAGAAAATGCTCTTTCCAAATAGTTTGTTGTAGGAAGTGAATTAAAAGTACCCTATTTAAGTGGTCCTTTGCATTCTAATATTAAACTTACTGATTTTCACTAGCTGTGAATGTTTATATTAATTATATTAATTATATGTGTATTAGTTATAAGCATTTAACTTAGAACTCAGTCCTTAGGCAAAATCAGGCTGAATGCTGATGTGATATTTCTTGCTTTGTTTTGTTTTTATTTTTGGCTTTTAGTCGTGTCATCTGGTGCTCAGAGTTTACTTGTAGCTCAGGGATTACTAATGACTGTGATAGTAGAGCATATGGGATAGTAGAGAATACAGGTATTCAATCCAGGTCAGCAACATGCAAGACAAGTGCCTCACCTTTTAGAAAAACAAAGAAACAAACAAACAAAGTGCCTCACCTTTTATAATATAGCTCTAAGGCCACACCTCTGTGTGATATTTCTAAGTTAAATATCAACAGGAGGTATGCTGAAGGCATATAATCCCTTAAGGCGGGTTGGGTTTCAACCATATTTATTAGCAGTGGTAATGTCTGTATTGCAAAGCAGAATCAAAATGGACGTGTGTTAAACTTGATTAGAACTAACTACTAGGGTCATCTTACTGTGCTTCTCCAAAAATATTTTTCTAACAACATGAAATCTCATTTTTACGTTCCCAGGCTCAGAGGCCCTATGGTCCACAGGACATCGTTTTTCTAATTTACATAGGCAGATTCCATGGTGATACCACTTAACAGACAGAAGTGTAAGGTATGGAAAATCTAGAATATATAAATAGGACATTATCCCAACTTTAATAATATGTCTGGCATAAATGCATTTTCATATACCTGCTCCTACTTTATCCTTTTGTTTCAGAATCTTTGCTTCAATAGATATAAAATAATCTGTTCAATTAGCAAATGAAAGGGATCTTTAATCTCAGAGATAATTTTCAATCTTGTTTAGCTTCATTGATGATCTCCCAAACAGGTCCCAAATCATCAGCTAATTATCTAAAACATCTGACTGCAATACATATTGAAGGGAAAGAGGCAGATTGGACTTAATTATTTTACCTTGTGAAATCTTACTAATTGTGACATTAAATACTGTCAGAAGTCCAAAACAAATATTCTTTCTTTTAACTCTAATTAAACTTGATTTTTAAATTAATATTAATTTTTATTATCAACAAAGTAAATATCTTTGGACAGAGTTAGATTTAGCAGAGAGAAAAATCTCAAGTACTTCAACAAACAAAAGCTACTATCAGAGTAGAAAACAGTTTAGGTAAATCAGAATTAACTGTCTGTGGCTACCACTAATTGTCGCATTTTAATTTCTCTCACAAATGATTTTTAGAATTTATTGATAGAACTTAAAAGATTAAACACATATTTAAGACATGATTTTCCTAACTTGCACCTCTACAAAAAATTGATAAGGAATTAAAATTTTCAACATGGATTATAAATTGGTCATTTAATTTTTGAAAGAACAGATGACTTTTTATTTCCTTTCATTTTTTAAATCAGATTTCTGATACAGTTCAATAAATAATAAAGTTCATCCTCACATTCTATTATCATTAGATTTCATTTATATTACATGGAATTATTAGATTTTCTCACTCTTCACGGAATTATCGTGTATTATAACACATCTAAAGGCAGAGCACAGGAGTTGGAAAGTTTAATGGTTATGGCACTTATCTTGCACACAGCTGACTAAGGTTCAATCCCTGCCAACATATATGGTCCCCTAAGAACTTCCAGGAGTTAGCCCCTTAGCACAGAATGAGGAGTAGCTCTATGCACTGCTATGTTGCCTCCAAATAAAAAAAATGTGTGCATATAAATGTAGAGAATTGTACTAAAGATTACTACAGACCCAGAATCAAGAAGATAGTGACTTGTAGTGCATGGTTGGATTTTATTACTTGTACATAATTACTATTTCATGTTTACACAGCAAATGACTATATATTATACTAACAATGATGTACTTTAATAAACAACTAAATGCGAGAGGAGTTCATAGTGGAAATTCTATCTTGTTTGATTTTGTTATTACTCAGAATCAATTCATTCTTAATTGAAAAGCATGTTCTGAGAAGTTCTATATAGGTAGACAGGTACAGAGGTTTCAACCAATCAGTATCCTCTCACTATAGCAATAATTTTTTGGAAGAATGTGTGAGTCCATTTCCAATCAATACTTGTTTCCCCCATGTCTCAGGACTTGCGGGGAAAAGGATTTACTCATTGCATCTCTTTTACTACCAGTGTTTATCAGGTGGGGCCCACATCTCAGACTAAGCTCTACTCTGTGGCCACCAAAGCAAATTGATTGGACCCAATCAGTAAGACAGTGGACTCACAGAAAGAAAACAAGTTCGCAATGAGGACACAGAAGGAAAATGTTTAAGAAACATTGATCTAGAGCTTAGAGGCCCAAACTTATTTGGCTTACCAGCCCTTTTCAGAAAACAAAAATATCACTCAGTGGGCCCCTGGAAATCTACCTTCAAACACAAAGCATCCTCAGGAGTTTTATTCCAGACCACCATAGTAGTCCCCATTTCCCATTTATCCCTCCATCATTCCAGCATTCCCCAGAAAGCTGTATTAGCTACTTTGGGAAACATTGGTGATGGAGGAAAACTGGACAGGAATGGACCAGTTGAAAGGAAGTGAGGCTGAGAGATAAACAAAAAATAGATGACTGAGGTGATACTTAACTTTTTTTTCAACCAACATGTGCATTAAACCAGGCAGTTTTAAGCACTTTACAAGTGCAACTCACTTAATCTTGTCAACAAACCTTTTAATGTAACATTTTAAGATAAGGTAAGCTATTAAAATCTTGACTTTATAATTGACAGAAGTGAGGCACCAAAAAGTTAAGGATTTTGCTTGATGTCACATATCTAGTAAGTGAAGAAGCAACAAGCACTGGGACCCAAGTGAAGCGTGTTTATTTCCATGCTTTTAGTAACTGTTTCAGGTATATCCTCTGACCCACTAAATGAACGAAAGTCAATGCACATAACATTAGGTTCGCTAAAGAAAAAAAGAAAGGAGGCAATAAAGAAGCAAAGATGGAGGAGTGAAGGAGAAAGGGGTAATGAGAGAGAAAGAAATAATTTTTGATTTATTGTATTTCTTAGTTTCTTGATACAAAATATCCTCTGTGAAAAGCAATAGCTTTTCATCATCTGGCTTGCAAAACTTCAAAATGTTTAATAATTGGAGAGAGTGTATAAGCCAGCTGCTCTACTACATTGAAGCTTACAACAAGACTTCTTTGAATGCACTTTTGTAAGTCTATAATGTTCCTTTTTGTTTGAGCCACTTTTAGTTGGGTTTTCTGTCTTTCAATATAAAAGAGTCCTAACTGATTCCAAGTTTTATGCATAATGAAGTGCTTTTATAGAAATTGCTACTTTTTTCATATTAGATCTCCACAATAACCTCATAATACAGATAGATTAATTACTAATTTCTCCATTTTGTTCATCAGAAACTGAAGCATCATAGGGTTAGGAGTTGAGTCTTTGAGTAGTGGCTTCATATTTTGTGAGACTTAGTACAAAATGAAAACATGGGGTTCCTTGTTCAAAATTTATTAAGAATTTCAATATGAGGACAGTGGATAAATAAGTAACTTTAGAGCTTTACTAAGCATGGAAGCTGTGCCAGGTCATACTCCTGTGAAAGTATCCAGGCTGTGTCACTCAGCTGTAAGTCACCAAAGTGGCAGTTCATTAAAATCCTGTAGATACCATAACTCTTGGGCTGGAGCGATAGCACAGCGGGTAGGGTAGTTGCCTTGAACACAGCCAACATGGCCCGCCTGAGTTCGACTCCTCCGCCCCTCTCTGAGAGCCCAGCAAGCTACCGAGAGTATCTGCCCGAACGGCAAAGCCTGGCAAGCTACCCATGACATATTCGATATGCCAAACACAGTAACAACATAGTATCACAATGGAGACGTTACTGGTCCCAGTTGAGAAAATCGATGAACAATGGTAACAACGGGAAGACAATGATGGTGATAGTGGCCATAACTCTTATACCTTATCCCATGGCTTCCTTGTAAAAAAGCATCTGTAAACCCATTGCTTATACCTTCACAGAACTTACTGTGTTTTTCAAGTGACTAGTGACAGCTGAACTTGGAGTAGATAAACAATTTCAGAAAAACATGGTTATTTCACTGAAAGAGTTCCATGTTGCAACAGTTACATTATAGATCAACAGTAAAACCAATCTACTTCTTAACTATATGATGTGCCTTTTAGACAAAGA
Source organism: Sorex fumeus (assembly GCF_029834395.1). Lineage (NCBI taxonomy): Eukaryota > Metazoa > Chordata > Mammalia > Eulipotyphla > Soricidae > Sorex > Sorex fumeus. The sequence continues at coordinate 20,190,967 of NW_026606066.1, read as the reverse complement.
CCAACAGAAATCTTTCCATAAATTTATTTTTACTTAATTTGTACGTTATACTATTTTAAGTATCAGATTTTTAGTCATTGTAACTGTCATTTAATACTTAATTTGTACGTTATACTATTTTAAGTATCAGATTTTTAGTCATTGTAACTGTCATTTAATATTACCATCACCATAGACATCTAATTATCTTATTATTTAAACAATTGGGCAACTTCAAATATCCTAGAATTTTTTTCTAAAAAGAACATACCTACTTTCATTTCCCACTACAAAATTTCAGAAATATTCCAGCTATATTTTCCTAATGGTAAATACTGAAGTTCTGCTATTTATAGTAAAATTACTATTTTTTAAAGTATAGGTTCAGTCTAAAGAATTTTATCACTGATAATCATATTAAAAACCATGATTTCTCATGACAATATTTGATTATATGCCAAAAACGAACAATAAGATAAAAAAAACTCTGTCTTTTAGATAAGATAGCATTTAGAAGCTGGATTACATAGTTTTATGTAATAACTGGGTTATGCTACTAATTTTTTATTATTTTAAAGAAAACTGGATGCTTACTAAAATAAAGAGATGAATAATGTTTTATATATATAATCTAGGAAAATTATCAGCAGTTTATCTTGAATAGATAACTTTTTGTGAATTATAACCTAAAAGCAGAGGCTTAAAGTAAACATTGTTTTCAGCATTGCTACTTACCTATTGTCTGACCTAAGCTATTTAATTTTCATTTATGCTTGAAACATTCGAAATTGAGATGAAAAATATCACAGCATGGTTCCCAGGGAATGTGGAGAAACGCTTCAAGCAAGTAAATAAATACAGTAAGATCCTTTAAAAAATGATTTTCTAAAACATTTTAAAATTACAATTTTGTTTATGAGTAATGAAAATAAATGTTATCACCAAAGAGAGGTGAGTGATACAAAGGCACTGAAAGGAGGGCATTTTAATGATACATAATACATAATCATTACCTCTAGCAGAATTACCTGTTCAGATTTGTTCTGGTGCTGGTATTGATGCTGAGAAAAGTTATTACAGGAAGAAGCCATTTGGTCCTTCTCAAATTGTTTCTTCACTCTAGCCAATCCACCAGGTACTGTGCACATTTCTGACTCTTCCATCATCTAAAATATTTTAACAAAAAGAAAAATTTGATTTGACAGAAACTAAATTCAGGGTAGGCTTATCAAATTACTTTAAAAACTATTTGGCAGGGTTGGGATGAGTAAGGAGAGCTGCAGCACATGCATTATATGGTGGCATCCAGGATTCAATCCCTGTCACCATATGTTCCCTGGAAGCCACTAAGTTTAGTGCAAAATACAAAAAAATAAATAAATAAAAATAAATAAAATACCTAACATTTACTGATGGTTGGTTTGTTAAGAAGGTATTAACATATACAACTATTCAATAGAACTCTACAGAAAACCACATGAAAAACTCTCTGTATTGTTTTTTTTTCACTTATCTGCTTTTTGTTATAAAGTCAAAAGAGCTTTTAAAGCATTGAGTTAATTCACTTTATTCTAGACAGACTTTTGATGTCTAGAGACCAGACCTATTAGAATGTACTTCTCTAATAATACACAGACTAGTGGAAATTAGAATAATGGACTTAATTTTAACCCACAATAAGGTTGTCTGTAAAATCCCAAATGTCTATATAGACAACACAGTATTAAGAATATTAAAGACATTTGACTCATTCTAATGTGAACTAAAAATCATTAAGGAAGAACAAAATAGTCTGAAAGTATCTCATGCAAAAATGTTTGTTATTAATAACAATTAATATATAGTGCTGGGTGAATCATCATGTATTTACATATATATTTTTATCTGATCTTTTTCTATATTCTGTGAGATACAGATACATTTTAAAATGAGAAAATTAATGTTTGAAGAACTAAGGTATTTTTTAAGTTCTCACAGGTAGGGTATCAGAATGGGATTGGAATTTGAACCCATAATTGTCAAAATCACAATATCCTCACTTAAGTGTTCACAAAACCAGCAGTTATGCAATTCCAGGATTGGCATACTATGGGACTCAACTCTTGTATTTTGCAGTGTAGGTTAGAAGGATCTAGTCCACCACTAAAGGTCTACTTCAGTAAGCATCAGTTGGAGCAACTTGAAAAAATCTGAGGAATCTTGTTAGATCTTATATATCCTTGTGGAAAGTTTAGTAATGTAAGAGCTTTGGCTTTGACGATTCAGCAGACCCTAACCCAGAAGCACTCAATCCCAATGGAGTTGATAACTCTCAAGTAAATAGGTTCAGGTTTCTTAAATCTTGGAGGAGAGGTAGAAACATCCAAGGTCCATTCCACTTCTCACATAGCCTTAGGAGCCTTTTGAGGGCCTCAAAAACTAAACACCTTTGAAGCTGAGGTTCCTATGCACTAGATGTACACTCCTGGGATCCTAGAATCTTCATGATAACATGTAGTTTCTCAAAAAATATATATATACTATAACAATAATGTCCTTTGATACTCCAATACTCCAAAATACTAGAGATTAAATTAATACTTTGGAGTATGTGAATTACTAGCAAATATTCCAAAAGTTGCTTCATCACTATTATGTTTTTCCAATTACATGGACTATTACATATTTGAGAAGATGCACGTTGGGAGGAAGGGACAAGACTATATACTTTTAAGTACTAGATATACGCCTATCAAGAACTGGAACTAAAATGTGACTCAAAAGGCATGCATGTATGAACTCTGGGTCCAGTGTTTTGTATGATTTCAAGTTACTGACAGGTGTGGCCCTGGTGGTCTCTGAGCATCATCAATCACTATTGGGAGGGTCTCTTCTTCCCCAAATCATACTTCCCCAAATCATTATATCAAGTTTTGCAACAAACTTTTAAGTGTAAATGCTAATCAATTCCTGCCATTTGATATATATATATATATACATATATATACATATATATATCATGTAAGTGTAATATGTTTTTAGAAATTTAAGATAAAGAAGTCTTGGGAGGCAGGGAGGCATAATAGGTGTTAGGGTGCATGCCTTGTATGACCACCTGACCTGGCTTAGGTTCCTTGCACCACAGTACAGCCCTAGAGGCACTGAATACTGCCTGAGTGATCCCAGTGGTTTTTGGCACTGCAGGACTCAAAGATCACCACATCATAGAGCCCCGGCATTGACTCATGATCTAGGTGGTCTCTCTGTCCACTGCATCCCACCTGGGAGCCTTTCACCTTCCCAAAAGATAAAGAATCCTGGAGAGTTGTTCTGAAAGTCTAACAAAGAAGTATAATTATGGCCATGGCAGTGCCTATGGTGTGGTAATATATATATTTCAAATAGGTGCAAAACTGTACCCCTAAAATAATATAGTCTTTTTTTTCTTTTTGGGTCACACCCAGAGATGCTCATGGGTTACTACTGGCTCTGCACTCAGGAATTACTCCTGGCAGTGCTTGGGGAAACCATATGGGATGCCGGGAATTAAACCCAGGTTGACCGCGTGCAAGGCAAACGCCCTCCTCACTGTACTATCACTCCAACCCCTAAATCAATATGGTCTTATAAACTAAAATACCTCATATCTCAATATAAAAATTTCCCAAAAAGCAAAAAAAAAGATAAGGAGGGAAAGTTACATTAAGCCTCCACAAATATTTGAATTAATTTTTTATTTAACTTACATAAATTGCCATTTTGACTGATTACATATAGATAACATATAGATATTGAATTATACAAATTTCCATATAATTAAAAGTTTTACTGTTTCTAGTAACTTAACAATATCCAAAATTTGGGTAAATTAATCTGGTGTACATCTGTAGTTGTTCTAGTGACTAAATAGTTTTCTAATAAGTACATTTCCACAAAAATACCATTTCTATAAAATGTAGTTTGTCTCTCATATACCTAAAGGAATTTTTAAAATAATTCAACATTTGTTCCCTTTGGTACTTTGATTTGGAGTTGAACACTGTTACACTTGTGAAATGCCTGCACTTATCTTTTCTCTTTGCATCACCAATATATTAGAACCCCACTACTGACCCTCATATCATCATTGCTGCTATTCTCCCACCAAAGTGAACACAGTCTTTAAACTTTAGTTTAGTAATGATGATAAAATATCCTGGTTCAACTTGGCCAATAGATGGTTTCTCTATGTGAGCTACAGAACCCACTCAAGCAGGTAGCCGGTGGCTGTGAGTTGGACTCTCACAGCTCCCATTCTGAGATGGATTCATGTCCATGAATCAACCACACTTAGTATCATGTGCTCAACATCGTAATTAATCCACGCTATTGCAAATGATTGCATAAGTCGTTTTGTGTTGAAACTTGTAAAATTTATATTTATTCAGTGTGTTTTTATTTATTTTTGGTCTCAGAAATAAGATTTGGAATATAACAGATATTTTGATGATAATTACTGTTTTACTGACATGTTGCCTTCAGTACCTAGCAAACTCATTTATACATGTAATACGTAAGCCTGGGGAAAATACCCTACCAACAATTTTCAAAAACTATCCTTGGACTCCAGAGTATAATAGACAGAATATAATCTGGGGGAGTTGGCCAGTAATTCTAATATGAATTTGTTACTCAAAACCTTGGACTAGAGCTATTAGTTTTTCTTATGTATAAACTAGGAAAACCAATACATTTCACACAGATTGCTTGTGAGTATGAGAAAAACATAAGGGGGGGGGGAGTAAATTCTACTGCACAGAATATGGCATTTTAATTTGCTTTTTAACAAATGTTACTCCCCCATTTCTTCTTGGGGAATTTCCAAACAGCTGCTTTTACATTGGCATAACTTTAAGTTCATATAAATGCTGTCTGGTAACTCTGACAACAAAGACTTATCACTGTCAGCTATCTCAATGTGATTAAAATATAGTGAATTTAGTCTGGGACTGAACCAGTGACCTACAGATGTAGTTGTTTTGAGAGAAATTAATGACAAGATTTTTCTTATTTTAAAAAACAGAACTATTTTTTTTGATGAAAATGATGAAACAAAGTAGTTGTTTTGCCTTTTTCTTAGTTACTAACCAGGATTTTTTCTGAGATAATATATGTGCTCTCTTAGTATTTACTTAGGATCAAATGAAACAGAATATTGTTTTGGGTCAGCGCTGCGTCATTGTCAAGGATATTGCTGAATATAGTTAAAACAATACTGGTGTCAACTGAAACTAATAATATAGTTTAATTTCGTTACTAATTGATTAATTGCTCATAAGTCCCTCACTTCATGTTTTTATGTTTTTAAATGAATAGAACATCAAAGGATTATATACTCATTTATATGTTGACTATTACCTCTTGGAATAATAGTATTTGACTTTGTTGCTTTAAAGGAAAGGAATTTTGTGATAAATACTTTTTTAAATTAAATAGTAGTACATTAGGCTAGAGAGACAGTATAGCAGATATAGTGCTAGCCATGCAAATAAGGTCAGCCGACTTGATTTGTTCCCTTGCTGGGCACATGGTTTCCCAAGCCCCAAAAGGAGTGATCTGTGAGGCAGAGTCAGAAGTAAGCCTTGATAACCACCAAATGTGGCTCCAAAACCAAAATCAAATAAATTTAAGATAGTTTAATTTCCTGTGTGCCCAATTTAAATATTTCATTTTTATCACAATATAAATTCAATTCATGCTAATATTTATTTCATAGTATATTCTCCAAGTGTATGGAACAATAACAATATTCCCAAATAAAGACTATTTATTAAAGAACTGCTCTTTAACTAGATATTTTGAAAATCAACCAGTTTCTCCAAGAGTATTTCGAATTTTGAACACAGTGAAATTCCTTAATAGTCCAGCAGGGGGTGCTAGTTAGGAAGACTGGCAGGAAGCACTGGAGTATATATACTATTCTATTCGCTTTAGAAGTGATTTAAATACTTACATTATTTCTGTACTTTCATTTAAAATCTATGCTATCTCTATAAGGTATTTTAATACTATGTAAAACTTGAATATAATCTCATTAAATTGCTACATTGTTGATGAATCTGGCACAGTCAGACTTGTCCCTAAAAATTTATAAAGAACCATGTTTAAGAGTTTCCATTTAAAAAAACCACCATGTTGACTATTCTATTTTTCTATTTTCTTTGAAGGAAACATTTTGCTAATTTGGATATTGTTGAGATTGTAATTGTAACAGAATATCTTTATAGTCCATTAGGCTCTAAAGTGGCTACTAATGACTCATCAAATCCTATGGATTGGAGACCACAGAATATATAACCCAAAAAACCGATTTGAATGACCTTATTGGCTCTAAAATTGGTGGTCTTACTGAATCCTGCTGTTTCCTATAATTATAATTGGTATAGAAGAGCCCCTACATTGCTAATCTCCCTCATTTCTATGTTGATTAAGGTACTCTTAATGGATTTATTTCATGCAAAAAAGAGAGACAAGCAAAAGGAATTATACTGGCACTGAATTTAAATAAAAATGAGATCAAGGAGGGTAACCTAAAAACCAAATTATTAAAAATTGAAATTACTTTCCACTTTTCTTGAGGGGAATAATTGTAGGTTAAATAAATGATAACAATAGCAATAATGACACATTAAGACGCCATCTCATTGGTTACATTGAAGTATCTCTTTGATTCTTCACTAAGATCCTCTGGTTACACCCATTTTTCAGTTAAGTAAACTGAAGCTCAGAAATAGATTCAGATAGTAGCCCAAGTTTACACAAAAATTAAGGTAGAATTGAAACTCAAATTCATGGGAGCAAACAATGTGTTTTTCCTAATCAAAATTACCAAGAGCAGCTTACATTAGCAGCGAAGCTGCGGCAGTCACCCCTTGACACAGCTGCTTGGTATCTGGCCATCCGCTCCTTTAAGGACAACACTTCCTGAAGATCAGACAGATTTTTGCTCTGTGTAGCACTGTCTTCCGAAAATCCACGCACAGGTGGGTTAGGGCCAAGAGTCACTGAAAAAAAAAATGTAGCATGTTCATATATGGGTCAGATCTTGTCTAGCAGAGTGTCGACTTACGAATAGTGAAAATCTTTAAAATATCTGGTCCATTAAACAGACTGCAAGATTTCACAATATTTTCAGCATTTCATTGCCGTGTTGTTTCTTAAAATTTCTCAAGTAGAACTAGAAACTCTATAGAAGCATACACTTATGTGAACATCAAAACAACTGATTCCACTTCTTGTGTGATTAAGCTGAAAAATAGTCATGTTTTAGGAGATTAAAAGTTGAATAACAACACTGAAACACTGTTTTTTAATTTATCTTAAACATTTTTATGAGAATTATTTTTTACTTCTCTAATAACTTGATGAGTTAGGTACTATTGTTTTCTAAAACTGGTAGATAAGAAAATAGAGAGTTTTATTAGTTTAAGTTACCTTTCCGTAGATGAAGTCATGAAATTTACATACAAGTGGTACTACATGGAAAGCATGTCAGAAATGAGTCAGAAAGAGAGGGATAGATATAGAAAGACTGCATTCATCTGGGGAACATAAAGTAACAAAATAGGAGACTAACACCCAAGAATAGCCGAGATAAGTACCAGGAGGTTTACTCCATGGTTTGGAGGCCAGTCACACATGCTAGGGGAAAAGGCAGCTCAGATTGAGAAGGGAGCACCAAATAAAGGGTATTGGAAGGATCCTCCCAGGATGGGAGAAGTGTGCTGAAAGTAGACTATAGATTGAACATGATCGCCACTCAATGCCTCTTTTGCAAACCACAGCACCCAAAAGGAGACAGAGAACAAAAGGGAATGTCCTGCCAGAGAGGCAGGGTGGGATGGGGGGGATGGGGGTGGGAGGGATACTGGGATCCTTGGTGGTGGAAATTGGGCACTGGTGGAGGGATAGGTACTTAATCATTGTATAATTGAAACCCAAGCACAAAAATTTGTAAGTCTACTAATAAAAATTTGTCACTAACAAAAATTTTTAAAAAAGTTACCTTTCCACATAACTAATAATGTGATTTGATATCCAGAAAGTATAAAACTTGTTCTTTGTATCTCTGCCCACCCTTCAATCATCTAGGAGATAGATCAAGCTAAAATATGTGAATGCCATGTAAATTACACACTAGATTTTTTTCAATTTTATTTTTAGTGAAATGCATTACATAAGAATGTTAGCACATTTGACAGTTTTAGTCAAAGTTAATTAGTGCCTTAGTTAGAGCTTTTGACGAGAGAGAGCTTTGACAGTCATTCATTTTAGATAGTTTGATATTTTACCATTTAAGCCATCTATCTGACAATAATACAGGTAATAGGAATAACATACTTGGAAACAGAGCAAATTACAAATTCCATGATCATAAAAGACTATTGTTGGAAATAGAAGAGTCTTTGCGATCATGTAGTTTACCAATATCTTTGAAGAATAAGAGACTATACCTAAATATTTCCTATAGAAAAATCCATAAAGACCCTTCATGTTTATGTTTCTTTAATTGAATGAAACAGAGTTGATCTATTTTTTTTTTAATTCAATCTAGCATTCTTTGTTGTTGTTATTCTCCTTAATGATCTACTATTTACTCTTAAAGTTCTGAAATTCCAAAATCATTCCAAGGTCTCTTTCTGGAACCAGTGTAGAGTACAAGGATAATTGTGAATATACACTATGCATAGTCATCACTTAGCATCCCCTGCCATCCTCTTTATGACTGGTAGTTTCTGGTTTTGTTAGGGTGAGTTCTTTTGTGCACTTTGTTAATGACATGAACCATACTCTAAAAGTCCCCAGGTAACAGGTAGTCAAGCTTTCCCCACCTTCGTTTTTTTCCCTGCCTCCTACTTCAGCCCTCACATTGAACCTTTTTATTGAGTCGTTTGCTTTTTCTATTTTCAAGGTTTGTGTACACAATAGAAGTTGAGAATGATTTTACTACACAGAAAAAGATGAAAGTTTGTGTCTGTTTTGATTCTCTGAATATCTGGTTTTTCACTGGGACTTCAGGGCTGGAGGTATAATAAAGTGGGTAGGGCATTTTTCTTGCATGTGTCCAACCAACGTGGGTTTGATTCCTGACATCCCATATGGTACCCTGAGCATTACTAGGAGTGACCCTGTGTGCAGCGCCAGGAGTAAACCCTGAGAACTGCCAGTAGTGCCCCCTACCCCCAAATTCATTTAGAGACTTATAAGTAAATATTTTCATTAAATGCCTTAATTAAAATTAAAAATATTTTTCCTTGCAATGAAAATAAATAAGTCAGAGTATATAAATGCAATAATTGTACAACACTGACATTATCACAATAAATGTCAGATATTTTGAAATTCACCTGTTATTCAAAACCTCCTATAATATAAAAGTACACTCGTCAAGTTTATTCTCAGTAAAAGGTACTCCTAAATTCAATTTCCAGTACTCCAAATAGTTCCCTAAGCACTGCCAGGAATAATTACTGAGTGCAGAACCAGGAGTAACTCCTGAGCATCTACTGGTATGGTCCTCCCCAAACAAAACAAAACAAAACAAAACAAAAGCAAAAGTGAAACATCTTCATGGAGACATGAAAGAGTTGTCTGTGTGAATGTGTTAGAGAAAAAAGACACCAAAAAGTGATGGAAACTGCTAATTATCAACCGGTTATGTCTGAAAAAAATGAATAATCACTCCAGAAAACATTAAGAATTTCACACCTCACTGCCTTTCACAAATGGAGCATCAAATAGCCTGAAGAGTTAGGTGAATTTCTATTAATGGCAAAGAAATTTTAAACAAAATACAGGAGATAAAGGGAAAACTAAAAAAAGGACTATGGTAGTATATAGACAGAAGTGTTCATTTTCAGTAAAGAACACTGAACAAAATTATTGAAAAAATAATAACAAAACAAATAACAAATAACACAACTGACAAAACTATTGAAATATGAATAAAGAACTCAAAATTATGAATAAAAAGTAAAAGCAAATGTGTGTACAGCTTTTTAAGTATGTCTGACATTATTTCATATAGTTCCCTCTATCATACTATAAGGTAAAAAACTATTTTTGTTTTTTAATCCATATTTTACAGATAAGGAAACAGAGACACAGAAAGCTTATAAAAGTTACTCAAGGTCAGGTAGTTAATGAGCTTCAGGCTTGAAAAGCAAAGCAGACAGTTTGACTCAGGATCCCATGACTTAACTACAATTCTATGCTACTTCTCAAAAAGAACGTGTTCAACAAACAAAACAAAACAAATACCATCTATGACCTCACTAGATGAAGAGATGAAGATGCAGAAAATTTCTAACAGTAAGAAAATTCCTTTTTCCTTATGTGAATACTCATAACGCAGATATGATTTTCTAAAATCTTTAAAAATGCCTAAGATGCTAATATGTGTATAATTAGTACTCTGAAGGTTTTCTACTGTGTAATAGAAAATGATTTTTCTTTGAAATTTTCTAAAAGCAATTCGATAATCCTTTATTAATATGAATTAAAAGCCAGATGAGAATGACTGATGTGTCACAGGGAAGGGCGAACAACTTAGGCAAACACAGACACCAGCTCCAAAAAAGGCAAGCATACCTTGGTGACACACTTGCTATTATACTTTGGATGCATTAGAAAGAAATCAACAGCTTATTACTCAGAAAATCAATTTAGAATTAAATGGGAAAGTAATTAACTAAACTTTTCAAAATCTAAATATGTAATCTATAACCCAGCTCAGATTTGTGTGCAGAATGTCATGCCATGGACATTTCATAGTCCCAGAGTTCTCAGCCTGAATACATTTTCTGTAATTCTTAATATTTGCGTGTACCTCCGCTAAAGATAAAACCCATCTCTTTAAAACATTCTAAATGCTACTGTCTGGTTAATTTGTAATCAGTTGAGTTTTATATGTTATAAGCTCATTTGAATATCATAAAACTGAGAAATGACAACAAAATGAAAGAGCAAGTATTTAGCACAATCTTGCATTGATTTACAGTTCTCAAAAAAAAATACAAGGAAAAGGGCACAAAGTAAAATGAAAATATATACCATGATAGCACAAAAATGATACCGTGACATCCATCTAGCATATGAACGTAGTGAATCAATTTCCACTTTTTAAACTAACATATAGAGATCTTTTTAAAATGTTTTGTCCATACACCATCACTCTCCACAGGTCAAACCAACCATCTAATTTCTATGACTTAAATATGAACAAACCTTTTCTATTCCTCACCAGCCAAATTCTGCATATCAGTTGCCTACCGAAGGAAGACAAAAATTTAGCACTGCAGTAGAAAAAGTAATGTTCTTTCAAAATGTTCGTATCATTACTCTTGAAGCTATAGAAATGCTATTTTACATGATACAAGAAATTTTTGTAGGTATGATTAAGTTAAATTCTTGAGGCACAGAGAAGTTTTTCAGGTGGGTTAATTGATCATAAAGGTCTCATAAGTGAAAGAAAGAGGTAGGGACATCAAAGCAAGAGGGAGAAGTAAGAGATATGAGGTGGAAGGGGGAAGGAAGGAGAAGGAGGGAGAGATATCCAATCAAAGAATGTAGGTATCAAAAAATGTGGGTGTAAGTACAGAGAGCTTGCAGGAACTGGAAAGATTCAGAAAACAGACTCTCCCTAGCTTTATGAAAGAATTTGTCTAGACAACACTTTGATTTTGGAGCCATTAAGCCCATTTTGTGTTTTGAACCTTTAGAATTTTAAAATATCGTGCTGTAAACTACTAACTCTGTGGTAATTTGTAACAGCAGCAATAAAAAACTAGCAAGTCACTGTGTACACACACAGACAAATGCACACATATAATTGGTATATGAATGGTAAATTATTAAATAGTAGGTCCTTTACAAATAAGTTCAGTTTCATCTTTCCCCAAATCACCTTGATTGGAATAGACAAACCACTCCATGATAAAGCATGGTTAAAGCTTGTTTTTCATAATCCATGTAAGAAATGTCCACTTTCTTAAAGAGAAGACAACCTAAATGTCCATTTAAATTTTAATCTCAGATAGAACTATCTATCTCTTTAGTTGAAATAAATTGCTGCTATATAGATTCATCTGTTTTCTACAGCTCTATTATCTTACAAGTTCTTCTGTGTTGGAGTAGTTACAAATGAACATAATTTAACCAGAAATTAGATAATCATTAGCACATTAATATTGCTAATGAGGGTGTATTTGAAAATGTAATCATATTGCTATTAAATATTTTAAAATTCATTGCTTAGTTTAGTTAAAGAATTGGACAATTACAAAATGATTAATGTTACTTAAATCTCTGGGAGTGATCAAATAGATTAGAATCATTAAAAGTCTGTAGATAAAGCATGATTTTACATTCTCTTGTTGGACATTTCCCTAATACAACCATATTCATATATGGTTGTATTTATATCCATATTAATTGCAATATTCATATAGCAATGATACTATGTCATGCATATAGTAACTATGTGTTAACAAATATCAATCATTTGTTAGTATTTTTACAAATATTATCCCAATAATTATATCCACCATTACTTAATATGTGATAGTGTTCTATTCAAAGGATCAAATTAGCTAGAAAGTTGGTAAATTTGGAAATGAATTTGGATATTTCTGAATACAAAGCTATTCAACTTTACACACTTCTCACATAAATTTTCATTAAAATATAGTATTTTATTCCCAAGTGGAAATTTAATTAAGCATATGTATCTTTCTGCTGCCTATGTATTTATACCTAAATCCTGTTGGGACATTCTTTTCAGCATTTCAGGGGCAAATCAAAAGGAAACCACTGAGTTGAATTTTAATGTATTTAAATAACTTCTTTTTTGTTCTTATAAACTTGAGTTGGAATAAAATCAAAGCTTATTTTTCAGTTACATGTATTTGGTCATTATAGAGATCTAACTTGAAAGAGGGTTAGGTTTTGGTCCAAGTGAGTAGGCAGAGGAAGAAAATATACTAAAAGGGAAGGAAAATGCAAAGTAAGGACTAGAGCTCCTTTTTTCTATATTGTTTTTTCTGCTCCAGAAGAAAGAAGGTGCCTCCTTCCTGCTTCCCTAGAAGTGTCATCTAGCTTGAATTGGTATCCCATGTAAATAAAGAGGATATTTGTTATAATTTCCTCTTAAGACCTTTGATATAAATTCAGTAAGTATTTCTTGCTCATCCTCTATAGGGTAAGCAGAAGGGCTGAACACAAGTAATCACTATCCTATTACGATTCTGCTCTACTTGCAGAGATAAAAAACAAAAAACAGAGGGGGGCCTGAACCATAATATCATAGGTAGAGCATTCACTTTGCACTTGACCAACCTGAGTTTGACACTGGCATCCCATATGATCCCCCGAAGCACTGCCGGAGTGATTTCTGGGTGCAAAGCCATAGGAATAAGACTTTGCCATTGCTGGGTGTGGTCCACCCCAAAGAGCAAAACACAGAGGGAGCCTAAAAAATAAGTTCCTTAGCATAGTGTATAGAACAAAAATGGAACTCACACAGGTTGCATTATTCCAATATACTGATTCCTAAATAAAACAAGATACGGGTTGTCTGTCTATGCTAAAGAAGTTGGCTGATTTGGTTGAAGGGAAACCAAGCAAATGGAGCCCTCCTTATGTGGGAAGTCTTAAGGAAATTAATTGTGTATCTTTTATATATCCCCACTCCTCAATCTAAATCTATTTAAATAAAGAGAGAAGAAATTAGGATAAAATGGATCAAGTCCAGTTAGATTTGATAGGGCTGGAAAATTCTATACTTTTAGAGATGTAGTGACTCATTTTCTTTTTTCAGATTGCTGCGGGCAGATGATAGAGGAGCCCTGGTAAATTTTGCTGGGAAAAACTGTCTGAAACCTAAACCAGACCTTTAGGCATGGAGGCCTTTGACACAAAAGACCCAACTCAGGAGTAAAAGAACCATTGTGATGCAGAATTCCAGGCCCTAGCAAGGATTGGCCAGGAGAGGTACCTCTGAGAGGAGAAACACCAGGAAACACTGAACAAGGCTAGATTAGGAACAAATAAATGGAACACCTGGAGTCTGATACATTTCCTCTTCTGTGCTCTCCAATATCTTTTTCAGTTTGGGCTTCTATTTTGTTATTATTGTTATTATTTTTTTGCTTTATCTGAGTTCTTCTGTTCTCCCCCTTTCCCTCACCTTCACCATACAAGTTTTTCCAGCACATGAAATAAACTAATTTCATAAATCTGTTGATTTTTGAAAACTTGACTCTATGGTGGGCAGATAAGAAGAGAGATTAACCATCAGTTCTGGACTCAGAAAGCCTGATTTTATTTTTGGGGGGGGGGGTCACACACGGCAATGCTCAGGGGTTACTCCTGGCTTTCTACTCAGGAATCACTCTTGGCAGTGCTCAGGGGACCCTTTGGGATGCTGGGAATCAAACCCAGGTCAGCTGTGTGCAAGGCAAATGCCCTATCCGCTGTGCTATTGTTCCAGCCCCACAGAAAGTCCTGGTTTTTAATCTGTCTCTGCTGCTTACCTACCTATAGTATGAGAATGATCATAGATGCACACTATCAAAACTACTACCTGTGATAAGTAAAGAAAATCTGATAAAAGTAAAAGTTAACTATATTATCTTCTATATCATAAATATTAAATGATCACTGGCTTCCAGGCACCTTGTTATTATAGACTCTAGGTATTATCATACAGATAATTGGAGATGATAAAAATCCTGAAATACCCTCAAGTCTCAAAGTTAATAAGTATCAAGAATAAGGACTTGATTTAGGTCCAAATTAATTTCATTCCTTCTGCAAGGATATTCCATTCTTCTCTCTAAGTCACAAAACCCCTTGTATGAAATAATAGAATACAAAAATCATTAATATTCACATAATTGTAATGATAAGATTGGGCACAGGTGTTGGCATAATCCTACTCATATGGCTATAGGAATAATGAAAAATTTATAAAAATAGAAAAACTATTACCTCAATATTAATGATAGTTTTAGTTATTGAAGTTTTATCTCTCTGGTTTGGTCAGTAACCAATAAAACATTATTATTATTATTATTATTATGAATTATTTGCTTGTAAGCAGCATGGCAGCCTTCATAAAAATCATCCTAATAAATTACACTTAAAGGATAGTTCTGCTACCCCCCCCCACATTAAAATGATTTTTTGTGTTACTTGATACATATATTCCAGGCAAAACCATGAGAAAATCATTCAAAGTTTTCACATTTTCTGTTTCCTTGGGGGTACCTGAGTCATCATGGTCATTTTCTGTTTCCTTGGGGTACCTGAGTCATCATGGTCTGGGCACAGTGACTGCTGCATGGAACAGCTAGAGATATCATGGGCCATTCCCTAAGTCTCTGCTGCTGTGGCTGCCTACCAGAAGCTAAGAAAAGGATCTCTATTCATCACTTATGATTCATTTTACTGCTGCTCTACTAATAACCTGTGAACTACAAAACTACACTGTGAAGAACAGTGCTAAATAAAGAGGTGGTTTTATATTTGGTCAGTTGGAATATAGGTATTTTTTCCTGTTTAAGCATTTTTTAATTTACATTGATTTCCGTTCCTCCATTTATAGCCTCTGTTCTAAAAACAAGCCTCCAGATTTCAGTCATTTTACATTATTCTATCTGTCCCTGAATAACTTCTTTAACTTGTCCATTATTTCTAAACCTAGTTCCTTTTTCTTCCTGATAACTTCATTTCAGCTTCTCCTGTTTTCATTACCCAACACTACGCCCTTTCCCACCCCCCTTCGTCATGATTCCCAGCATTCCAAATTCTCCCTCAATTGTAGCTCAATTATTAGGAAGGGGGCTGGAGTGATACCACAGGTGGTAGGGCGTTTGCCTTGCACGCGGTCGACTTGGGTTCGATTCCCAGCATCCCATATGGTTCCCTGAGCACCATCAGGACTAAGTCCTGAGTGCAGAGCCAGGAGTAACCCCTGTGCATCGCTCAGTGTGACCCAAAAAGCAAAATGTATATATATATATATATATATATATATAGAGAGAGAGAGAGAGAGAGAGAGAGAGAGAGAGAAGTGTGTTTATTTTTCTCCCAGAGGGGAGAGTGATTTTTTTTTTTTGCTTTTTGGGTCCACCTGGCAATGCACAGGGGTTATTTCTGGCTCTGCACTCAGGAATCACCCCGGCGGTGCTCAGGGGACCATACGGGATGCTGGGAATCGAACCTAGGTTGACCGCGTGCAAGGCAAACGCCCTACCCGCTGTGCGATTGTTCCAGCCCCTAGTGTGTGATCTTCTCTCTCTCTCTCTCTTCTTCCTTCCTTCCTTCCTTCCTTCCTTCCTTCCTTCCTTCCTTCCTTCCTTCCTTCCTTCCTTCCTTCCTTTTTTCTCTCTTTCCTTCTTTCTTTTTCTTTCTTTTCTTTCTCTGTTTCTCTTTCTTTCTCTCTTACCTTTTTTTTTAGGTTGGAACGTGAGAAATGTCAAGTAAATGTGCTCACTCCTTCATTATAGGGAAACAGTCATCAAGCTCAGTCTATGATTAGCAGTCAATGTGCTTGCTCTGAAATGCATTGCAGAAATAGACTGGCACCTCTCAAACTATCAGAGCCTCTAGAATACACAGAAACTGATTTCATTCTGAGGTCAAAGCAACTTGTTGGTAGATGGAGGTGACTCATGCATACCAGTTTAGAATCTGTCTTTCCCACAAATGATCCACTTTATCTTTCCTAGGCTCTGCAAAATCTCTTGTGATATGATGTTAGTTCATATGTATTTTGAACTTTTTGTTTAGTTCCAAGTATGCTGTTGTACACAATAGATTTAAAAAAAAAAGAGCAACAGTACCATAACAAAGATGAACTGTTAATAATTTGTAGCTTTGAAACACATCTTCCTTCCAAACCCACCTTTAAAGTTGTTTGAGTGTAGGCAAAGGTATGAAAGGTTCCTGAGATCATTTCTGTGCTGGCTGCATTCTAAAACAACCAGTTTTCTCATCTGTTTTTTAGGAATTCCACAATTTATCACCCTCTTTTGATTTTATCACCTCTCTGCTGTTAAGGCTTACAACTGAAATTAATTCTGATAAAGGACATTAAAAAAATTCTAAGTCACCAAATACTAATTCTCACCAACTTACATAATCAGTGCTGTAACAGCTTTTCTCCTACTAATTGTCCTTTTCTTTGGAATAATAAAATTGTTCTAATTCAGTCCATTTTTGTCTTAAAGAAATTCAGTCTCTGAATTTAGACAAGTTCCTTTGAATGACTTTACGTATTTGTTTAAAATGTTTTCTTTGCCCAAGTTCACAAACAGCACCAAACTTTGTTATGTTTTCCTTTTGAACTTAATAGCGGATCAAGGAATGGAAACCACACTTATTCATGTACTTTTTTTTTCCGGGGGAGGGGATTTGGGTCCACACCCAGTGACATTCAGGGCTCACTTCTGGCACTGCTCTAAGGAATGATTCCTGGCAGTGCTCAGGGAGATCATATGGGATACTGGGGATCAAACCCAGGTTGGCCGCATGCAAGGCAAGTGCTTTACCAGCTGTAGTATCTCTCTGGCCTAGTAATTCCATATACTTTCTTACTGAACATTACTTGGAAAAACTGATTGTTGAAGGAGAAAAAAATGCCTAAATAACACAATATCTTGCTTGATGAATAACCTACTCTTCTGGAAGTAAATTGACTTTCAAAGAGATGATATATTTGGAAAATTCTATCTGGAGAATTGAGCACTTTCAAAATGATGTGTCTAATAATTCACTTGGGTAGGAAACTAAAACTGCTAATGTAAACAAACATTTTAAGCATCCTTGCACAATAAAATTTTTCTTAACAAAGCTGCGGATTCTTTAATATTTGCTAAAATTAGAGGTGACTGTATTTTGTTAAAATATTTGTACTATTATCACAAATGTTTTGTGACTTCTATAGCCCATAATTGTAGGGCTTGCTCAGGAATATTGTGCACATTTGAAATGGTCTTTTAAATTTATAAATTAAAATTATAATACCTTTATTATTTCAAAACTTTGAATTGGTTAGGGATTTTTTAATTGTCACAATTATAATGTCCTAAATATCACTTGGATGCAAATGCAATAATTAATTTCAAAAGAAAGAGATGATGTCAGATTTCTCATAATATGCTTGTACTAGAAACAGTTCAAATAGTGAGAGTAATTCAATAGTCTTCCCAGTGCAAGATACACATTGAGCACATTGTTAGTTGTTCACATCATCCCTTGATTTATTTATAGTTATTTACTCAGAGAAATTTGGCATTGGCACTTGTTTCTTTTCTCTCAGATTCAAAACCTAATCCATTAAGTGCACCATAAGTAGCATTCAGTTTATACTGCTTATTTCACTACTGCATTTAAAGGGTGAATCAAAAACATTAGTATTTAAATATTATTCAGTTTGAAAATTGCTTTTTCTCCCCTCTACGCATGCAGACAGTAACATCTGTTAACAGCAAAGAATTTAATTAAGGTGCTGGAGAGATTGCACAAGGGTATGGCATTTCTTTTTACATGTGACCAACACAGGCTTGAAACAGGCACCAGAAATGGTCTGAGGACTGCCAGGAGTTAGTCCCTGAGCATAAAACCAGGAGTAAGCCCTGAGCATAGCTGGCTGTTGTGACCCCAAATTAAAAATAAAAAACAAAAATAATGCAATAACATGTTTCAAACAGTTCCATTCAGTGAACCCCGGTAAAACCTCTAGTACCCCATAAGTTCTCCAAGTACTGCCAGGGGTCACTTAAGTTATGGACCTAGGAATAACCCCTGAACAACATTAGTGTGGTTTAAACCCATGTTGTATATGGTTAAAGGAGGTGAGTTGAGGTAGGAATGTAAGATTTTAATATAAAACATATATCTTGGACTTTCTTGTAAAATTCCATACGAAACTAGTCTTTCACAACTTAAACATGTAATCACTTTGCTGGACTATTTTGTTTAGGAATCAGCAACTCTGTATCAATTTTCACCTCCTAAGTCTGATAGCAATTTGCATATTCATACCTATCACAATTTCAAAGAAACTTTTTGCTTCATCATTGTGTAGCATGGTAAAATATACATTGTAATATTAATGGCATTGATGAAGGATAGTCATACTCAGTGGATAGAAATACTCTTTATAGTTCTTATGTGAGGGATGGAAAAATATATAACACCCCTAAGAATATTTTTAGAAATTTTACAAGAAAGCCCATTGTTCATTTTTCCAAGGAGTGGCAGGACTTTTCCTAAATAGATTATTAAATTTTACTACCTGAAATTAAAATCCTATATTGTCAATGAGTAAACTGACAATTGAAGTGAAATACAGCAATTTTATACATACTTAACCTATAGCTTCATATTCCAGTAGACAGGGGTCACACCCACCAACTGGGCCCCTGGTGCCATGTAATCCCATCAACGGCCAAGACCCAGAGACTATAAAACCCAGCTCCTGGAAGAGAACAGTGCAAAGTCTCTTGCCCCCGTGCCTGGCTGTCCTTGCGGGGCCCCTTGGAGGGGAGCGGGTTGAGTTTCCCTCCCCGCCCCAACCAGGGCTCCAGCAGCCGAAGACCTCCAGAACCAGCCACCACCATGCTGAGACCACTCTACACATGCATGAAGGTACCGGCAGAGGAACAAAGGCATGCGGGTCCCGGGGCTGAGATCTCCAAGCCTACTCAGATCGGGGCTGAGCATCCTTCACCCAGATCGTCCATATTCCAGTAAGCAGGGGTCACACACACCAACTGGCCCCCTGGTGCCGTGTAATCCCATCAATGGCCAAGACCCAGAGACTATAAAATCCAGCTTCCGGAAGTGCACAGCCGCATTTGCTGCCCCGCGACATCTTATTATCTCATTTTTACTTTGGACAAACTGGCAGCCTATTTATTGAATGTAACCTGCCCACACGGCAGAGTCTGGTAAACTCCCTGTGGTGTACCCAATATGCTAAATACCAGTAACAATGATGGATCTCATTATCCTAACCCTGAAAGATCCTTGAACGTGGCACTTTTTAAAAAAATAATCTCAAGGCTAGGACGAAGGAGGCGTTACTGGGGTCTGCTGAAAGCAATCGATGAATAACAGGATGGTTGTGATCGTGATCGTGATGGCTTCATAAATTAATATGCAGTGGATGCTGCAAAGTAGCTGAATGAATTTGATTTAAGAGAATATTACAGAATTCAATGCACACCTTTATCTAGTTTCCGTTACAGACCTTGTTACCTTCTCTCTTTTACTTCTCTATAGGATGTAGGAAAAAAAGTCAAATTCTGCAACAGAAGTTCTTTAAGCAATAGAGAGAAGTTGTGTAAAAGTTGGGATTAGCACTTCCAGGAGGCTGAAAAAATAAACTCCTTGCATGGAGAAACTGTGAATCTCCCACAACGAAATCCAGCTCATAACCAAAAATGCTCAGCAGGACACCACATGAGCAGGTGAAAATTGGAACTATACAGAAATGTTTAATTGGAAACTGGAACCAGTCAATTTTGGGCTTTCTGCCAAATTTAATTCTTCTCCCAAACACTCCTATTATTACATACATGCAAAAAGAAACTAGAAAATCATTAGTGCTAAAAACTCTCAAATATATTTATGGTTCCTTCACAGTTAAGTACAGAAGGACTCACCTTCCCAGTTCAGTGGATCAAATACATAAAGAACACATAAACACTAACACATACACACACAAAGCAACAACAACAACACACACACACATTCAAACAAACACATACTTTTTCCTCTGGAGAAAAATTTAATTAAACTAGTATCCTTTTTATTCTTTGATGGTTTAGGGAGAAGACCTAGTACATTTCAGGGGGCCCTGGCACATTCTTGAGTAGGAAGTCTACCAAAAAATATAGATGTTGAAACAACTCCAGGTTCTTGCCCACCAGCAGTGCAAGGCCTAAGGAAAATGTCATAGACCTTACCAAATCTTTCATTACAGAAAGGATCTTAGAAATAAAAAAGTATAAAAAATTCTCATACCTTACCATATTATCTGCTATCTGCATTTTTCTTTATAATACTCCTTTAAAAAACTTGTTTCCATTGTCTCCAGTTGTATGTGAGAATAGATAATATCTGGTGTTATCAGGAATAATGGTGAATATGAAAATAAGTCAATTAAAAATAAACAATGTATATTGAAATATGTAAAATGTGTAAAATGACAAGCTTTCAAATACATACTTTATACATGTATTCTGGAAATGATAGCAAAATTACACATTATGAGGAAAATAGGAGACAGTTTAACTGGTTAGAATATGATTTAGCTCAAGAATGTGAGGACAAATGGAAGAGGGAATCAATGGGAGCCCTTGAAACAAATTCTTGAATATTTCTGAATTTTCCTGGGCCTTAGTTTTCAACTGTGTGTCCTAATGTATGACAAGTTTTATTCTATCTTAGTTCTCCTTACTTTGGATCCTGCAATTTATTCTCCTGTTGATAGATTAGCTTCATCACTCAAAGCTGATATATTGCAGTTTCACTGACTCAGAATCTTTTGCTTCTTTTCAACAATTGTATTCTTAACCTTTATTGCTTTAGAGTTCTTGATAGATTCTCATCCCTATTGCCACTTCTTTCTATACCCTCTCTCTTGATGAAGAGTTCTTCCACTTTTACTCAATGAATTCAAGATTCAGAGAAAGGAGACAAAGAAGGCAGATGGGGGATGGATTGGTAAGGCATATAGAAAATATCAAGTATAGGCTGGAGGTTATGATCAATTTTATTTGGAAAAAAAAGAAATATGTGATCTGAGAGAAGAATTTGAGTCCAAGAACTAAGCCAAAGTAATGTAACTATATGTGGTTGTGAATAGCTTCAAAAAAAGAGAGAAGAATAGAATCATTAGGGTTAAAGTGGTTGAAGAATTCAGTTATTTGAAGTAATGGGATGCTGACATCACCAGAGATAACAGAAACTTTATCAGTTTCAAGTGTTGGGATGGTTATAATAGAAAGAGGGCACTTAAGCACTTTCTTCAATTCCAGAGAAGACCAAATTTCATTTGTGCTCGAGTGCATCACTAAAATGTAAGGATGACTTTAACAACAGAACAACCTTTTATATTAAGTCAGGTAGATGACTTTCCCTCAAAAAGGTTTTTTAGTGTGATTTTTAAAATGTTCATCATCTGTCACAATATGGGACTTTATATTTCTCTCTGGGAGATAATGGCTATGTCAGACTATCCTGATAAATTTAATAATAATAATGTTGATGATGGTAGTGGTTATGATGTTGATAATAATAGCTTAAGTTGTTTGCTATGTACCAGCTGCTGCAAGTATTTTGCTGCTATGGAACAGTACTTACTATGTAACAGGTGCTGTTGTTTTAGTCATTTTACAAATATGAACTTATATATAATCCTTAAAACAACCTTAGCCTGGGATATTGCTCAAAGGGCTAGTGCACATGCTTTATGTGGGAGGCCCAAGTCCCATCCCAGGCACTGCATGGCACCCTGAGCTACCTCTGAACATGGAAAAAGCCATAGAGGTAGATACCATTATAACAAGCATAGAGATAAACACTGTCATTATTGCCATTTTCAAATGAAAAACAGACAAATATGTTAAGTAATTTGCACAAAATGAACAAGTTGGTAAATGTTAGAACACTATTTCAAACTAAAGTAAACTGCTTCCAAAGTTGTTTAACCAACGACAGTCTCATTTCCCTGTAAAGTATTTTGTGTTCATTTGTAACCTTGTCTGATTGTGGTGTTTTATGTGTGTGTGTGTGTGTGTGTGTGTGTGTAACTTAGTGAAGAAGGTAGAAGCAGTTGAAGTGGGGAATTAAATAAAAAGAGGTAAAAATTAAAGTTTGAGGTAATTTATTTTTGATTTAGAAGACATAATTTAACTGACTATAAATACTGTTTTTGAGTTGACAATCACAATAACTGAACTAGATATTTTCAGGGGGGAAAAGATGTAGCTTAAATGAAAACACATGCCTGCCTTTAAACTTTCATTTCTCTGACATTTTACAGAGTAAAAGTTGTGGCTGTTGTCCAGCTCTGGATGACGAATGGGTGATGAATCCTGAAATATTCCCATTCCAGAATGAGTCAGACTGAAGCATACAAGAACTAATACAGTTACACTTCTAAAAATAAATGTGTCTTAAGTTCTCCAGGACCCAGAGGGCTAGAGTAGTTCCTACTAAAGAAGTCAGGACTGTAATGTGGTTGTTTCCACTCTGAGCACCCTGGGATTAGTCAGAGGGAAGAAGGAGCTGATCAAGCTGCTGACT
Organism: Sorex fumeus; assembly: GCF_029834395.1. Taxonomy (NCBI): domain Eukaryota; kingdom Metazoa; phylum Chordata; class Mammalia; order Eulipotyphla; family Soricidae; genus Sorex; species Sorex fumeus. Next base: position 20,167,651 of record NW_026606066.1, on the reverse strand, counting down.
GCTGCCAGTTGCTCTTCCTCTGGCAGGCTGAGCTCCAGCTGGAAACTGTGTTCCAGCTGGAAGCTGCTGTTGGAACTCACCCTTGTAGCAAAACAGTGGACATTCTGTATGGTGCTCAGGAAGAAGTTTCTGATTCCAACAGGAGCACAGCAGTGAATTCTAAATAAAACCTGCAGCTAGAATTGACTGCCATCTAATAGCACAAACACAAAACTGACAACCTTGTAATAACACAAGTACACTTGATCCTTGTCCTTTTCCCATACCATTCCAAGTTGACAACAGGACTCTTTTGTGGACAGTAAATATTCTAATTGACATAACAGATAAATGAAACAGTAATCCTCACCAGGTGTAGCTCCAGTGGCCCCTAGCATTGTCAGACCACAGCAATGCTGCTTTGCCCCCTGAGCAATGAATCTCCCCGTAGGGTCAGCCAAGTCAAGTAGGAAGCACACCTGAGTCCCCTTAGCACTAATGGGAGGCAGTCCTACCATCTAAAAATTAAACAAGTGAAAAATTAATCTTTAGCTTTATGGATTTTTCATGGTAAAATTATTTACTATGGTCGCATACAAAGCTTTGATTATTTGACACAAAGTTTTACTGGATAAATAATGTATAGATGAAGCCTTGTGATAGTGCTGATTAAAAGCAAAAAGATTAATTAACAACAGAGGGATCGATAAAGCACACATAAAGTTATTCTACTTGTTAAATTTAATATTCATGGCTTAAAAGAAAGAACAGCTACTTTAGAACATCAGGGCTACTTACGTTTTATTTCAGTACAAGTAAAATTAAGATCTTATAAATTAAATTTTCCATACATGTGTTCAATAAATTAAAATTTATATAATTGATAGTAAAGTTATCTTATCTTCATTTCATGTTATTGTACTTTATAAGTTGAACTTTAAATGAATTTTTGAGAACATTCTTTGAAACCCCTTTTAATTTTGGATTTTGTTTTTAACTTTTTTTTTAGCTTTTCTATGTTGGTAACCACCAACTTCAGATTTAAAAATATATTATGCTGATATATTCATATTTTTGGAAGATGTTGTTGGATCTTTGACTAAATAAGAAAATTTCCAAAATAAATTATTTTAGCATTATATTTATTTTGTCATATGTATATCTAGAGCAATATGGTAATTATTGCTATAGAAAAATCAGACGTACAAAGCATTCAGTTTACCAGGCAAAAAGAAATATCCTGCATATATTTTTCAAAATGTGTAAAAGAACTATTGGAAGCTGTGCCAAACAGGAAAAAGAAAATGCTTTGTCTAATAACAAGACAGGTGGGGGTGGGGAAAAGAGTTTACCCCAAAAGAGGGTGAACCAACTTAAGTGGTTAGGAAATAAAAGCAAAAACACAAACTTGTTTCTTCAGTTAAATTTAGAAACAGTCTCTTTTCTATGATTTATCCAAATTTGAAGAAAAAAATGAAATATAAAACAAAAAGCAACAGAAAAGTACTGCTAGAAAAAGAAGCCTTTTTTTCAAGGCTTACTTCAAAATGTATTCCAAGTCATGGTGGTGAGATAAGATAGGGAAGCTGCACTACAAAGATGTGCAGAATGACATTTATTTTTAATATAGAATTAAACATATATTTAATATATATTTAATTTAGAATTAAATATACGTTAAAATAATTGTTTTATAGTAATCTGCTTAAATCTTGTAGGAGTTTTTCCTTAATGTTTCTTTTCTTTTTTTTTTTTTTTTTTTGCTTTTTGGGTCACACCCAGCGATGCTCAGGTATTACTCAGGCTCTGTACTCAGGAATGACTCCTGGTAGTTCTTGGAGGACCATATGGGATGCTGGGAATTGAAACTGCGTCAGCCACTTGCAAGGCAAACGCCCTACCCGCTGTGCTATCGCTCTAGCCCCTTCCTTAATGTTTCTATGCCTCACTTTACTTATTTAAAATCTAAAAATCAAATTACCTACCGAATTTCTCATACTGAGATAATAGCAATGCACTGTCCTCCCGTTGTTCATCAATTTGCTTGAGCGGGCCCAGTAACATCTTCATTGTGAGACTTTGTTGTTACTGTGTTTGGCATATGCAATACTTCACGGGTAGCTTGCCAGGCTTTGCCATGCAGGCGAGATACTCTTGGTAGCTTGTTGGGCTCTCTGAGAGGGGCGGAGGAATTGAACTCAGGTTGGCCGGGCCGGCCACATGCAAGGCAAATGCCCTACCACTGTGTGCTCTCTCTCTCTCTCTCTCTCTCTCTCTCTCTCTCTCTCTCTCTCTCTCTCTCACACACACACACACACACAACATAATAATTTAAGTAATTATTTCCTTTTATCCAAACTGATATTTTAAGAAGTACAGCTATGCAATTAGGAATTTGGTTTACCTATTGTGCCAGTTGTGATAAGTGACTTTTATGCAACCATTTAGGCCTACAAATTCCCAAATACATTAGTAGCAGCACCATTTTTTATATCTGAACTGATATAGATTGCTGAATTGTAGATTCTCAACTTTTAAAGAAAAACACAATTTTTGTTTTGATTATTGCCTACATGTCTAATTATCAGTCTCTTTTCTTGTCTGATTATGTTGTATAGGTGAAAAATACTCAGGTTATTCATATTTGCAAAAGATAAACTCCAATAATTAGAGAAACAAGGAATAGAAGGTTTTGATTCCATCAACAGAGCCTTTCAAAGAAGGAGAAAGGAGGCACAAATTAAACAATAAAAATGAAATGTTTGCCATTTGTTCTTGGTACAGCGCTCCTAAAATCTTGGTATTTTTAGAGTTATTGTCTTTGGTGTGCTACTGGTATCCCCTCTAAACCTCAAGGGTGGTGTGAGAGATAGTGATAGCTCTCAAAATGGGAGCGTATTCTCAAAATGAACAAAAAGTGAGAGAGTTAAAACACATTCTACTTCAATTTCGATCTCTTAGAAGGTGAGAAGGGAGATGACAATGAGATTTAGTTGATCATTCTATGCAGTGGCACTTATATTAAAAAAAGAAACAAGTGGGTTTGATAATCTTCCAGGTTGGTGAATGTGGTAATGAGAATACACGGAAGTGTCTGTGCTACTTCCCGTCAGCTCCTATCTTGCTTCAAGCATCACTCACTATAGTTTGGATGTCACTGAGTTGGCCAGCTGAAGTGGTGTCAATCTTGATGTCCACTCTAATTCAGGCAGTTATTGTGAGAATTGAATTAAGTAGTTGTAAACTCAGTGTGAGGGAATCAAAGGATTGGTTGGTATCAAGAAAGAACCACACATTTGGATATCAGATAAATAAAGAGAATACTACATATCACATAGTCATATAAGAACCACACTCTTATATGGAATAAATCAATGTTGTAAAACAGACTATATCAGAAAAGTCAAAGGTTCCCCACCAGTCTGCACAAGATGAACCTGTAATTTGAACGAATGTTTGCTTTAGAAAGAGAAAAAAAAAACAAAATAAAATTTAATTAAATTTCACAGTATAATTTGAATGCTTTTAAAAGAGGGGTGGGGAGAAAATAAAAAGGACCATGTAAGTTAATTAAAATCTGTCCCCTACAGATTGGTCAATCAAAAAGTTTAGATTATACTGGCAGGGACTTAAAAGTCTGTCCAGCTCTATAAATTATTGACTCCATTCAAGACTCTTAACAGTTCTTACAAATGGCTTCAATGGCCAGAGTTATTTGCTTATAGGCATGTATGAGAGAGGATAGATGAAGAAAAAAGAATGTATCAGTTCCCAGAATCAAGATGACCAGGAGAGACCAACACAAATCATTGCCTCCTTGAAGGTAAGCAAGATGTAGAATTCTTAAACTGAGAGAACTGAAGATATCAATTATTAAGAACAGTAAATTATCCATGAATTTTGTCAGCTTTTTACCCCAAAGAAAACCTGAGGAAAGGTGACCCATCCCCTCATCCCTTGTAATTAGAGAACTGCAATCCAGATTGAACATTTTCAGAAGTAAAGACTTTTGTATTCATTAAAGAGTTTCACATTTGTTTTTCAGGCAGCCGAGGAAAGCTATATCTTAAAGATGCTCAATACTGACCGAAAGCAGTAACATTTAATCTAAAACTCCAGAAGACATTTCCCTCCCCAACAGCTGGCACTTTGCCATCAGCATCTGAAATGCTGACTGACTTCAAAAAATAGACCTAGCTATTCATTTACATGTTGACAGCAGGAAAATAAAATATTAAAAGATTAGTCAGAGAAGGGGAGAATCAGTTCAGCATAGAATTCAAGACTTCCTCATTTCTGACCCAATATTTTTGGGAATATCTTCTAGAACTCAAAACAGGTATTCTTTCATATTAAAATTCATGGCTCTGAAAGTAGCTGAGGTAAATATTTTACTCGTCTTCTGGCACCCAGAACATAAAATTTTAAAATAATTCCAACAACCTCAGCCCGGCAGTGACCAAATGGAGTTCTGGTAAAAATAAAATATTTTTCAGTTCAGCACCAGCAAGCTAAATTTAAACCTTACATTATGTAATCTTAAAGTGTCCTTGCTTTTAGTTGTCTTAAGAGGTTCTGTTATAATGTCTCTCGCAAATCACTTCAGTTTCTAACATCCAAACACTTAAGGCACAACAGGACCAAATTAAGGTATTCACAGGCAATCGAAGACAGAAAAAAATCCATTTGAAACAGTATACAGGGCATGATACCTTTAAAGTACAATCTCAGTCTTTTCTTTTTAAGTTTGTAGTTACTATAATTAGAGCTGGCAGATTCAACTGGCAGTGCTTTTCTTAATTCTGAAAAACATGTAAGAACCTGATTCTTTAATCCTTACTCCAGTAATACTCCCAGAAGAGATGAAACTGGCTGGAGCAAGAAAATCAAAATCAAACTAAGGTCGAAGAAAGAATAATTTTCATATATTTCCCTGAAAAAGCTGTAACAACTGAAAATATTTTAAATTCTTCCTTTCCTTCAGTAAATTCCAAGAAATACATTCTATGTTTTAAAATATTCATTGTATATATTATCAATTCATGCTCATAAAAGATAAGCTAATTTTGTTTCAGTTTTTCCTTTTTAGCTTTAACTTGAAATATAATTTAACTAATCGCTGTTTATCAAAATTGGTTCATTATTCTTTAATTTTAAATATGAAAAATACTAACTACTTTGCTGAGTTTTATATATGAAGCCCTGGATTTAATAATTCATAGTAATGATAAATACTGTCATAAAATGAAATTTGAATGACTACTCCTGTTAGAGCAATAAAAATTTGATTTGTAGTCTTCATTGATCTTAAGCAATCAGCAAGGAAGTTTTACAAACCTAAACGCACACATACCTTTTGTAATATTTAGACTTAATCTCAAATTCTCGGAAATATCCTATATCTTTACAGATCTTCACAGCCTCTTTTCCTCCCTTGCTTCGTGTACAGCAAATTTCCCAGTCCCCTGAAAGGCGTGGAGGCCAGCTCCACTGAAAGGTCTTTCCAACAAGTAGATTGGACGACTGAATTTATTTTAGCCCTGAGTCCAAAGGATGCAACTTGGCACCTATTTTTAGGAACTGAGCTCTGTATAGGTGGGGCCTGAGTCAACCACTCATTTCAGAAGTGTTTCTGAGCGCACTCTGCCTCATCGTGCCCTGGATAATGTATGCACAGTCCTAACACATGTGCAGTCAATCAAACTCCCTTCTGCAGCCCTGGCCCTTAGGCCAACTTTCGCCTTCCTGAGAAAGCTTCAGAAAGAACCCAGCACTATTGAGGAAAAGAGGAATTAGAGGTCCCAAAATGCAAGCATTTTTCTTGAATAATTTCAATATTTTAAAAAGTCAAGAAAACTGGGGTCAAGCAGCTGGGGCACATATAATTAAACATTGTATGTATGGGCTTGCCTTGCATACAACCTAACCGGATTCAATCTCCTGTACCCTACATGGTCCCCTGAGCTTTGCCATGAGTGATCTTGGAACAGACAGGAGTAAGCCCCGAGGACCAACTGGTGTGGCTCCCTGCCTGAAAACAAACATACACAGCAAAAATTTTAGTTTATTCTGGTATAATTTGGGGTTTAGGGAGCAGAAACATTATTTCTACTTTATAAGATACTCCTAGGTGTGGAAAATTTTAGTGGTTTTCAGGTTTTTTACATAAAGGAAAATATTGTGAAAGTATTTATATGTATGAAGGAAGTGCTCTTTTTGTTAACAAAAAAATAAGAACAACATCTCAAGAAAACACTAGATTTCAAAGGTTATCAAATGCCTTGCCCTAGAATACAGAAATGAGCAGGGGTCAGGGGACACACACACACACACACACACACACACACACACACACACACACGTATATATATATGTATATACCACATATATCTAATACACAGAACCATTAATTTTGCAAGCACGGGACCAAAAAGACAATAATTAAAATGAAAAACTAAAATGTGAAAAATGTGCCTGCTAATGAGGCAAACCAGGGCTGGGAGAAAATCTAAGGTATTGGTGGAAGGAAGTTGACACTGGTAGTGGTATTGGCGTTGGGGCATTGTTTGCTTGAAACACAATTACTAACAACTTTGTAAATCATGGAACCTCAAAAAATCATTATTAAAGGAAATAATGTAAGGGGCACAGTGGGTAGGGTGCTTGCCTTGCAGAAGGCCAACTAGGATTCGATCCTCAGCATCCCATCATGATATCTGCCAGGAGTAATTCCTGAGTACAGAGCCAGGAGTAAGATCTGAGCACAGTTGGATGTACACAAGCCCTCCCCACCCCCGCCCAAAAAAAGAGCAAGGTGTGTGAAGGCATTATAGCTAAACTAACACACTTACCCCATGTTTCTGTCCACTATCATTAGCTTTAAATCACTTGGTCTGAGGAAGAGCAGGCAAGGAAAAGGATTCACCTCACATGTTCCTGAGAGAATCATATTAAATGCCCTTTGCTGCAGCCTTGCTTACTCAGCACACCTCACAGACTTGACAGGGAGGAAGTAGGGGAACTCACCTAGAATTGACAATTGGCTCTATAATGCTGACATCTAAAGCATTCTAAGTAACTACAAAAAAAAACCAGCTTCCTCTGTCTTTACGTTTTTTCTACTATTTTCCTAGAGAGGGATTAAATGTGTACCTAACAGTCTCAGAACAGACTAAGCGAAGAATAAATTGTCTTTGTCTTAAGGAAAGTGCCTGACTTCTATACCAGGTACTTCACATAAAAATGTTTACAAGAGAAATATACACGTATTATATATTAAGTTGGACCTCTGTACACATTATATTTTTAGACACTTGATGATTATTTCTTTTAAAAGTAGGACAAGGAGTGATATTCCAGTTGAATAGCTTTAAGATGCTCCTTCTATCTGTCCTACAAGACTTTTCAGCATGAGATGACCATATAATCTAATGTCTTAGCATTTGTTGTTTCAGTTGTTTCAGATACTCATTGACATTAAATTTTTGTTTGTTTGTTTTGTTTTGTTTTGGGGCCACACCTAACAATATTCAGGGCTTACTCTTGTCTGTGCTCATTGAGTACTCCTGTCAGTGCCAGGGATCAAACGGGACAGCCTTGTGCAAGGCAAGTGCCTTGACCACTGTACTATCTCTAAAACCACAACATTTTATTTATTTTATAAAGAATAATAATAAAATTTTTATTTAATAGCAATCTACTCACTGTAAAATTACTCTAAAAGCAAGATTGATGTGTGAATAAATAGATAAATAAATAAGTAAAAAAACACTAGGTATTAGACAGTCAGGTGGAAGACTCTCTGTATCAAAAATATCAAGATACTCAGATTGAAAAATTTGTTCCTAATCAATCAATTTTGTTACTGTGTTTGGCATATCGAATACGTCCCGGGCAGCTTGCCAGGCTCTGCCGTGCGGGGGAGATACTGTTGGTAGCTTGCCGGGCTCTCCGAGAGGGGTGAAGGAATCGAACTCGGGTTGGCCATGTTGGCTGCGTGCAAGGCAAATGCCCTAAATGACCTTAACAAAAACACACAGACTTACTTTTATGTATGAAGACAATTCCAGGCCAAGACAATTTTCTATAACCTTTTCCCAAACGCCCTTCTCTGCTTTTTCACTCTGCAGAAGTTTGTGTTCTCCCTTTAACACACATCTTTTCCCTATCTCTCCTCACATTTCTCTAAATTTCTTCCAGTAAAACCAATTTGCTTCACTAAAGAACTAATAAAATAAAAGATCTTCACAATGTCTAGAAACCTCTCTCTATTAAACTTGTATGGTACCCAACTGAAACTTACATAAGACTGTTGCTTCTAGAGCGATAGACTTATGAATATCAGACCAATGTTCCCGTTGAGAACACTTTTAAAAGTTGGATCAATTACAAAAATAATATATGTAAAGCATCAGAGATTAGCTCGACAATAAGGACCAGAGGGAGTTGAACTGAAGCAAGGCAAGAATCTTTCAAATATGAGCTGAGGATTTGAAGCCATCTCTGGGGATTCCTTGTCAGTTCTGCATGTAGCCTGAGGCTGAGAATCTGTGCTCTGCCCATAAAGAACAGTGCTGCCGGGGGACAAAAATACAGCAAAATTTCTGGCATTTACATGAGAATGGAGAAATAATATTGGGAAGAGTGGAACATCAAATTCTGTTTTCTCCTCAAGATTTTTTGCTAAATCCTAATATGTCACAAGAATGTAGGTTAAGCTGTAATCATAAACCCCAAACAGACAAGTAAGTTAAAATAGAACATATTTTCATGATACTTAGGAAACAAGGAAGTCATCAGTAGACAGGTAACAGGTGGAAAATCCTCAACAGAAAGGGAAACTGATGTTAAAATAAACTGTAGTCATTGCTCTGTATCTAGAGGTGCTGGAGGGTGTGGACCCATCTTGAGGCTGTATGAAGTCAGTCTGGGCCTCTGGCACATGGGAGATAGATGAAGCCACAAAGATTTTGACAAGTGAAAATATATGAAGCGATAAATTTGGTGACTTGTATAGATACAAACACAGTCTCGCCTATAAGATATCTGCCAAAATTTGAAGGTGCAGAAAAATTGAGGCTAAATACTACAACTGAGGACTCTGGAAAGTCGAGTTTAGTGATTTGCAAGACCTTATGGCTGAGAGGAAAAGGATCTGACAGATTCTCAATGAAATTCTAAATTAAAGTGGTCACTCTCTCCACCTGCACTCTGTCTGCCCAGGAAGGTAAGGGTTGAATCTCTGGGTATCTGATGGGGTTTTATTCACCTACATTTATGAAAACACAACGCTTGGCTTCCATTATAGACCACTAAGTGGTCCTTGGAGATAGTACAAGGCACATGCAAGGAAGGTTACATCTGCCTGGTTAGACATCTGGCATTAGATGGTCCCCTAAGTATTTCCAGGTGTAGCTCTGGAGGCCCCTGAGCACTGTTGGGGCTGGTTGTAGCTTGGTGGTCCCCAGCACCATATACTCTGGACACAGCATTGAACTTTCCAGCCCTGTTGGCCAAGAATGGCTCCTGGGACTCCTTAGCATTATTTGGGAGATATTCTTTAAAAAATGCAGATCACAAAGACTCATTGATAAGCATGACAGAAAAAGGAAATAGAGACAGATATTATAAGCATTTGGATTAGCAAAGACTGCACAGTAGCTATGATTAGGACTGGAAAGATAGTACAGAGAGTAAGGCTCTTGCTTTGCATGTGGATGACCACACTATGATCCCTAGCACCACATATGGTCTCCCAAACAATATCAGGAGTGACCCTTGAGCACAGAGCCAGAAATAGCCATTGGGTACATCTATCCATGGCCCAAATGAACATATATAGTAATAAAATACATATCAAACAACCATGACTTTTTAATATGTTTTAAAAGTATACAAAGTAACATACAAAATATATGAAATATAAAAATTTCAAATGCAATTAAAAATCCAATATAGTAGTAAAATGAACATTCCAGAACTGAAAATACAGTATAATAAATTACAAACCAATGGAGGTTTTACAGTAGACTGGATACAGCAAAGACAAAATTATTAGTTTTGGGCCAGAGGTATAGTTCAGGGGTAAGACACTTATCCTGCGTATGGTCTACCATAGTTTGATACTCAGCACCTAATATAGTCCCCAGAGCATCTCCAGGAATAATTCATCAGCACAGACCTAGGAATCAGAACCTGAGTATTACCTGGTGTGGCCCCAAACTCTCCTTCAAAAAGATTAATAGTGATATGAAAGGCAGATAAGACATAGAAAGCTTTGGTTTCAATATTTTATTACATATTTAAAAGGTGCTCACTACATTTATTATAGCAATATGAAATTATTGAATCATATTTCTAGAATCCATTAAAATCTGCCCGTTTTGCATATGTTACTGACAAGACACATCTAAATTCCCATATATTTGCTCAGTTCATCTCTTAGTATCTAAGACATCCCATTGCTCCACCTAGTTTGTGCTATATAATATAGTCATTTTCTTTACAAACTCAACCTATAACTCATCAAAGTTTATAATAAAATATATTTAATATATAAGATTTAATATATAAAAATATATATTCTACTGTACTATTTCTAAATATTTCTAAAAGAAAACTGATATGTGAATTTAAATTTACTCATGTATTCCTATTTCTAATTTTTCTTCATAAAATGACATGAAATCTTTCTAATTAGAAAAATTTAAAATTCTATGTGTGCCTTTACAAGGTTATCAGTCATCTTTAATTTATCTCTCTTCTACTTTTTTTGTTATTACCATTAGTCACTGTCTTCTATTCATTTCTTGACACTAAAGATAGTCATCATCTAGAAATTCATTTAGTTCTCTTTTCTTTACTAGTATGAAAACTTTCCAGAAAACACAGTGAATCTTTGATCCCTTAAGAATAACATCTGCATTTTATAAGGAATTATAGCCAAGATTTAATTAGGTCACGGTCACGGTCGCGGTCCTCCTGTTGTTCATAGATTTGCTCGAGCAGGCCCAGTAATTTTTTTCTTATTCTCACAGCATTCCCAAGACTTTAATGGTATAACCATTTGATGGAATGAAGATTGAAAATGGATAAAGTTAAATAAATTCTCCAAAAAAGGTTAAAATTAGCATAATCTTAAACTGAATTTAATTTCAGTGATTTCACACACATTTGGATAATTTGGGATATGATTTGTTTTGATTTTAATCTAAAAGTTCAATTCTGTCACAATTTCCTGATAAATTATATGCATTAAGAGGGATATCTTTTCCACATATTAAACAACACTATTACTAAGTCTTAGTGTAGCCTGCAATGTTAGACTTTAGCTGTAGCAATGGTGAATTTTAAAACCCATGACAATAATATTAAAATCATCTGACATGTAATATTTGGTTCAGTGGGAGCTTTCAAAGAGTTATAGATATACAGAACAAAAATTCAAGAATTCTTCAGATAAAAAATTGTGACTATGCGCCCACAACCTGCGCCCCCCCCCCCCCCCCAGCGCCATCTTTACAGAACACAGCAACAGAGAAGAAAGGCCGCTGGGAGGCTCCACAGCTCCTGGAGAATGCTCTAGGTCCCAAACAGAGCCGAGATCACCGGGAAGTTCCAGATGGGATAGGTGTCGCATCCTGCCTTCTCCAGATGGAACCCCGGTGACTATGAGCCTCTACAAGCATAGCTCAGGCATGTGGGAACCAGGACTTTTATTCCAAACCACGTGGTCGCTTATGTGACTGCACATCTCCTTATATACAAAGTTATTAATGGAAAGTAAATCATCCAACATTTCTCCCTGAAAACCAAGCTTAACTCTTTTACAAACCACAACACCCAAAAGGAGAGAGAGAACAAAAGGGACTGCGCTGCCACAGAGGCAGGGTGGGATGGGGGTTTGGGGGGTGGGAGGGATACTGGGATCCGTGCTGGTGGGAAATGGTCACTGGTGGAGGGATGGGTATTCAAAATAAATAAATGAATGAATAAATAAATAAATAAATTTTTAAAAATGTGACTATGTACAGTCTAGTCTATCAAATAAGTAAATACTAGCCTGCCAGTTGAGGTTTAGAAATTGGCTTTGAATACAGTTGGTGTCATGACCAATTCATGTGTCATATAAGTAGTTTTACGGTATCACTAAGTAAAGTGTGCTTTATTTTATTAAGTGTAATTTTCACCTGTTCAAGTATAATTCCATTAGAATGATGGCAAAATATTAATAAAAATGAATAAGGCCTTCAGTCATATATGACTCATGTTTAAATCATATCTCTCTGGCTAATGTGGGGTGATCATGTAATTTATTAAATAAACCAGGGGACTTTTGAGAATGAAAGGGGCACTATTAATAACTATGCAAAGACACAGGACAATTTGGTTCATTCCAAGGCTCATGTTTCAATCAAATAGGGGATATAGGCTCACTGAGTGGTGAGTGAAATGTGAACTCTTTTCACTCATCGTTAGGGTCTGCATTATCCTTAGTAGCCTGGCTTCCCATACAAGGTGCTTTAGAATATGGATCTCACATCTTTTAAATATAACTTGGATAGACACATGTGCCTTATCACAAAGACTGAAATGAATAACAGGACTCTAAAGAATCTGTGATATTTTATCCATGGGGACAAAAGAGGTAGGCTATAATTAGGAAGACTAACATAATGACAAAAATACTAGACCTTCCTGAAAGTCATATTAACTTCAATAAAAGTAATAAAAAAGAAAAAGAAACTTTCACCCAATGCATGAATTGCTAATAATAAGAGTTTGTGAATTTGTGAAAAAAAATGAAGAAGAAAATGAGAAAGACAAGAGGAAGACAAGAAAGGGAAAGAAAATAGGCTGACATTAGAACAGATGTCAAACGACGATTATTGTTGAAAGCAACAAATATGAATCAAAATTTTGAGTGACACTATACTGAGCACCATTGAAATCAAAGGGAGGATGTGGCTTTATTCACGATGAAGACTTTAATTGGCCCAACAATCTCATGTTGTTGTGATCCAAACCAAGTCTCCCTCTGGACCAAATAAACAGGTGTCCTCGTTGATTTTTAAACTTTTTCCTCTCAGCATTTATGCACATGCCATATATCAGCACAGAAAGGAGAACATGGGATGGGTATTACAACCCTAGTGAAGCACTTCAGAACACATGTGGAACTTCGTGGAATTTTTTCATGTTTCACATCAAAGAAAAGCTGACACATTGCATTTGACAACCTAATGTTAATATTGTGAAGTAGAAGTTTCAGCCTTTACAATGATTATATTCATTTATTATTTACTTTAGAAAATTTGGATAGAATAAATACTAAAGATTTAAGGTGCTGTTCAGAGGAAAAAGCATACACATGGAAGAATTTATAGAAGTCAAGTGTTCAGTGATAGCAGGATAAAAAGAGAAGATGCCAAGTGTAGGTTAATCTCAATACAAGTCAACAAATAAGACAAGATGTCATAATGAAGCACTACTAGAGGATAATAAAAGGGCATTGACTTGAGCCAACTTGATAGCTTTCAGAATTAGTTCCTTTTGAAATAGCTCAAATTTTTATCATGTTTTCAATGTGTTTAAAAACATCCTGTGGGAGGGGATTCTATAAAACTGTAATAGCTGTTACTCAAAGTAAAGAAGAAATTGAAGAATGGAAAAAGTGAAACTAATGTACTTTGAAAAATTCAATAGAAGAAAGCAGTATTTGAGATAGAAAAGAGCACATATGAAAAAATTAATTCATCAATAAAGTGATAAAAATTTGAGAAATTTTTTATTATGTAGGTGTTAAAGTCAGAGATGAAAATGATGACCTAGATAATGATGGACACAAAGTATAGAGACATGATCAAAGAAAACTGTTTCAGAGGAAGAAAGAAAAAAATGGGAAGGACATAAATAATTAAATTAAAAAGAAAGAAAATGATATCAAGCAGAAGAAAGATCTGAGAGCACAAAACCAAAGGCTCATCAAGGCACGTAGATATTCCATTATAATTTTTAGAATATTAAAGATAAAAAAATTAAAGGAACTAGACAGTCTCAGACTGCTTCACTATGGCCTTATATTTTATGAAAGAGTGAACTACTGGGTATAGAAGGTCTTTTACATTTGTTTATTTGTGTAATGAACATAGATTTGAATGAGAAATTCTCTCTTTAGACAGTGTCTGTTGTTTATGCATGAGCATAGAAACACATTTTCCAACACATAAAACAGTTCTCAGGTAAAGGAAATTGTCAATACATTTTTATTTGCAAGTAGCAAAATATATATTGAAAAACTATATTAACATTTATATATGAAATATATTAAATATCTCGTATGGGTGGGTGTATCTATAAAATTACATTATATATTGAATTTAAATTATTTTTATTATAGATATTTATATAATCATTATGTATTACATATGGACATGGGAGTCTCCCGATGGACGGTTCCACAATGAAATAGACCACATCATATTCAATCGGCGGTTTTGCCTAACCGATGTTGCTGTTGTCCCAAAATTCCAAACGGGATCAGACCACCGTCTTCTTCGTGCAAAATTCTACCTCACAGAACGAGGAGAAAAGAATGCAAGGTTTAAGAAGAAGACTCCCAGAACAACCACCAACTGGGAACTCTTTGGCTCTGTTGCAGCAACATGGGAAGATGCCGTCATTGACAACATTGATGAGGAATACGATCGAATGATTCAGCACCTCCATGATTGTGCAAGGAATGCCAAGAGAGAGATAACCACAAAAAACCGTCTTTCTTCGAACACTCTTGAACTTATTCGCCAACGTGGCGTGGCACGTGCCTCAGGCAACCACAAGCAAACGTCCGAACTGGCAAAACAGTGCAGAAAAGCCATCAAGGATGACCTCAAAAACAGGAGAGCAGCAGTACTGGTAGATGCAGCAGAAGCTGGGAAAAACATTCGTAATGCCCGCCTGTCCTTCACCAACTACAAAACCAAGATGACTGCCCTCCGACATCATGATGGATCTATCACATCTTCCAGAAGGGCAATGGAGAAGATTATTCATGAATTCTACTCAGATCTCTTTAATAGCCACATCCACTTGCCCACATACCACATACCACATGATGGATATGTCGTTCCCAATGTTCTCCCTTCCGAAATCCAACATGCCATCTCGTCGGTAAAGAAACAAAAAGCACCTGGCCCAGACAAGATCAGACCTGAACACCTGAAGAACTTACCATCAGTACTCATCAATACATTAGCTCGACTCTTCACACGCTACCTGTCTGAATGCAAGGTTCCATCCCAATGGAAAACCAGCAAGACTGTACTACTATACAAGAAAGGAGACATCCACGACATTGGCAACTATCGCCCAATCTGCCTATTGTCTGTCATCTACAAACTATTCACTCGAGTCATCCTGAATAGGATTAGCAGAACACTAGATGAAGGACAACCATGTGAACAAGCTGGATTCCGAAAAGGATTCAGTACCATCGACCATATCCACACAATAACCAAGCTCATTGAGGTATCTCGGGAGTTCAAGATGCCGCTCTGTCTAACGTTCATTGATTTAAAGAAGGCCTTTGATTCTGTTGAGACGGAAGCGGTCATGGAAGCCCTAGCCAATCAGGGCGTACAAACTCAATACATCAGGATCCTTCGTGAGCTCTATTGCGGATTCACTACCAAGATCTCACCATTCTACAAAGAAGTAATCATCCATATCAAGAGAGGGGTTCGGCAGGGTGATACCATTTCACCAAAACTCTTCAGTGCCACCCTCGAGAACATCATGCGACGACTAGAATGGGAAAACATGGGAGTGAAGATAGATGGTCGGCAACTACACCACCTCCGCTTTGCTGATGACATCGTTCTAATAACACCAAACATCAGCCAAGCGGCACAAATGCTTGCGGACTTTGACCGTGAGTGTGGAAAGGTTGGACTACAGCTGAATCTTACGAAGACAATGTTTATGAGAAACAGCCTTGTTCCTGACGCTCCATTCGCTCTCAACAGAACCACCATCTCCGAATGCAACAGTTATATATACTTAGGTCGAGAAATCAACATGATGAATGACCTGGCACCTGAGTTACGCAGGAGGAAGAGAGCGGCTTGGAATGCCTTCAAGAGCATTGAAGAAATAACTAAAAGGACAAAGAACCTCCAACTACGAGCACATCTCTTTGATTCCACTATTCTTCCTGCATTAACATATGCCTCAGAGACCTGGACCCTACAAAAACAGGATGAGAACACTATTCGGGTCTCTCAAAGAGGAATCGAAAGAACTATGCTTGGAATATCACGATTCACTCAAATGAGAGATAGAATCCGGAGTTCTGATCTTCGTCAACGCTCAAGAATCAAAGACGCTGTCTCATTTGCCAAGACATCAAAAATCAGATGGGCTGGACATGTAATGAGGTTTACAGACAACCGCTGGACTAGAGCCATTACTGATTGGATTCCACGAGACATCAAAAGATCACGTGGACGCCCACCTATAAGATGGTCAGACTTCTTCGTCAAGACCCTAAATGATCAGTTTGAGGCTCTACATGTTCCTAAAACGAACAGATACCATTGGGCTACGCTAGCACGCAACCGGGATGAATGGAGACGTTACTGGCACCCGCTCGAATAAATCGATGAATAACGGGGATTAAGTGATTAAGTGATTAAGTATTACATATATTGAATATGAATTGTATCAGGAAGTTGGGATTTGAGAGCAGGGAGTCTTAGTTACATTTCTTTAGGAGGATTTAAAATTTACACCCTCTTCCTCAAATCTACTTTTGGGGCATTTTGCATCTGCCTTGTGGACAAAACTCAGGTGACAAGTGACCTGAAACTTGAATTAAGAATGCTCACGAACACACAGATTAGCCAATGAAGTAGCAGAGCAAGTGGCTCTATATCAGCAGTCAGAGAAAAGAAACACACGTTTATAGAATTAGCCACTTAAAAGAGGTGTGATGGGAAGAGGCAAGTGGGATTTGAGACTGGGGATCTAGTTATATTTCTTCAGAAAGGATTTCCAATGTAATCTCAAAGCAGTTTGTGTGGAATATAGCAGAAAAGAGAGAGGGAAAAGAGAATCTAAAAAATGGAAAATTTCTTGAGTAAAACTATTTGCCTGAATTAAAATGAACAAATGTTATAAAGGCAGTGACAATGTTGAATATGAAAGAATTATTTAAAATGTATATGGACAAGAATACATTCTTAGTATTATGACACCTACTTTATAATTTTACTTTATCTTAATAGTATTATCACCTACTAAAAATATTGTGACCTCAAATGTCAAGAGTGTGAAAAAATGTAGAAATAAATTTAATTGGATTTTTTGAAATTTGATTAGTTTATTTATTCATGCATTCATTAAATCATCAGGTATTTATGAAGCACCTGTATGTCGTGTGCTATGTTAGACAACCTATTTACATGATAAAGAAATTTTCATGGATCCACAAAATACACAAAACAATTATATTATTACACAATATTGATTATATATTCATGGGCATACTTACAAAAGAGAATAAATTATTAGTATAGAAAAAATATTACTTTTAAATTTGATTACTTCTTCCCTCTCAGAGAGCACAGCAAGCTACCGAGAGTATCCTGCCCGCATGGCAGAGCCTGGCAAGCTCCCCATGGCATATTTGTTATGCCAAAAAATGGTAACAAGTCTCATAATGGGGATGTTACTGATGCCAGCTTGAGCAAATTGATGAACAATGGGAGGACGGTGCAGTGCTACAGAATTTTTCATTTGTTTTTGTAGTGACAAAGCTTGATCCAGGACTCTACCACTGAGTATCATCCTCAACCCTGGAGTTAAAAAAACACTTTAATTTGAATGCTTAGATTAAATGCCTTAAAATTGTGGCACTTCTTAAATTTTGTTAGTATAAAAACACATGCACATGAATACACTCATTAAAGTGAGGCAAGAAGTTTGATAAACTCATATGATGTACAAAGCTAGAAAAATGTATAATTTACAGAGCTACATAAATTCAAATACACTAGATAGAATATGAAAATGCTAGTGACATAACCATTACTTTTAGGGAAATAAAACTATATATTCTGAATCAAATAATAGTGTTTAATAAATGCAATGGATTAGAAAACTTTTCTCAGAGTTTAGAAATGAGACTAAATAGTTGAAAAAAAATTTTTCTTTTTGGGTCACACCCAGAAATTCACAGGGGTTACTCCTGGCTCTGCACCCGGGAATCACTGCCAGCAGTGCTCAGGGGACCATATGGGATGCTGGGAATAAAACCCGGGTCGGCCACATACAAGGCAAACACGCTACCCGCTGTGCTATCACTCTAGTACCCCCCAAAATATATTTTTATGGGTAATTCTAAAATTTATGTGAAAATAAAACCTAAAGTTAAAAAAAAATTTTAAGACTAACTATAGTATGTTAATATAAGAAATAGAGTATACAGCCTTCAATATTACAAAGGGGGCCAGGTTATTTTATATAATCATATTTTATTTTTTATAAACTTTCTCTCCCTATATTTATGGGGCTGAAGAGACAGTACAGTGGATAGGGCACTTGCCCTGCACATAGTCAACATGTGTTTTATTCCTACTATTCCATATGATCCTTAAATTATTTGTGACAAAATCAAAACAATAAGTTTAATTTAATTTTTAATATAAAATATGTTGTTATGTAGCAGACTGTACAGTAAACATTTACAAGTAGGTAAAATTTGGGGTCTAAATAATTTTTATGTTAATTTCTGTTGCTTACATAACTAAATAAGTACCAACTGTATCATATTAATCTAATCATTATTTTTCTTGACAATATATATTCAAATATATAAATTGTGGAGTTTTATAATTTTTAATAAGTCCCTCCCCCTTACACACATGTTATTTTACTATTTCTTAAAATTTTATGTTGGAGAAATACTTTGAGAAGCCTGAATTTTGTTTGCCTGGTTGTAACTAATTTTTCCTTACAAAATGCTTGTGGATTTTATTCTTTACACTAGGTGTTTAAGATTTTATAGATGAAAAAGTAACTCAATAATAAATGATATAGCAATAGTGGATTACAAATGAGTATTATAAATGTGCCATTATATTCCAAACACATTGTAAACACATTCAATAACATCTTCATAAGAAATATATGAGGAAAATCATGATATTTTAAAAAGAAAGAACAGAGATACAGGAGTGTTAGATAGGTTCCCAAAATCTAAGCTAGAATTTGGATCTACTAATGTAGTACTAATTTCAATATTTTGTTTGCTTGGTGGTAAGCTTGATTTATTTTTTTTTCTAGTAATGGGCCAAACAATTCATCTCAAGTGTCTTTATCATTTCAAAATGATTATACAGCGTATATTTTAAATGACTTCAAGCATGATAAGAATAAAAGATGCATCCCTTAGTGTGGCTGTGAAAAATAATTGATACGATACCATTCATGTAAATGTTCTTGGTTATACCAAAGAGCCCTTACCATTCTATTTCTTCAGGCTCCAGATCTTCTCTGTGACTCTGATTGTGATACTGGAGCATTTCTCTATGGACAACTGGCAGGATGGGAAACTTGTAGAGGATCCTGGGGGAGATCCTCGAGGAGAAGCAGTACTTGGTTCCCTTGAAACCACTTCCTGACAGGTTCTCATAAGGCCTTGTGGCCAGGAGCACATGGAATCTCTCTGCACACCTTAAGTTGATTTTCCAGTTAGTCTCTCAGTATACTCATGGAATCTCTGCCATGCAGTAGGTCACAGTAGCACCCTATTAGAGAGCTTTGCTTCTCAGCTTTAGTGGGAAGCTCATTTCCCTATCTATCCTTTAGTCTCTCTACTCTCTCATCCTTCTTCTCCTTTCCTTGTTCTTCTCTATTCCCCCGTATCCCTTTTCTCTCTCCTTCCAGCCCCTTCCTATCTTCCTTCTCTGTCTACCTCTCTCCCTCCATCCCTCCCTCTTTTCCTCCTACTGTCTCTTCTCTTCTTCCTTTTATCCTTTTCTTTCTTTATTCATTGAAATAATACATGCATAAAAATTGGATAACTTTGATGTGTAAATGTTGATATGATACATTCATGTATTATAAGATTAATTTCACTTGAGTTTTAGCTGTGTACATACATATATACACATTTAAGTATATATATTTAGTAGTATATATTCAATTATATGCAAGGCAAAAACCTATCTGAAATACTATCTCTCTGGTCCTGACTTTTTAAAAAATCTGGCCACATCTAATAGTGCTGTGGGTATACTACTGGCTTGGGAGTCACATCAGCTATGTCCAGGACAGCATCATCATCATCATCATCATCATCATCATCATCATCATCATCAGCTATCCATACATAACTTCAAAAAGATCATTTTTCTTTTTGGTAGGGTAATTAAGGTATTATTTCTTAGAAAGTTTTGTGTCTACAATACACTGCTGCTATATATAATAGCTATATAGTGCATTAGATCACCAGAATATCTATTAGTTAAACATTTTTAGTTTTAACTTATCTCTAATTTCCCTACTCCCAGCTCCTGGTAGCTAACCCTTATACTCTTGATTTTTAAAGCTCAGTTTAATACAGTACCCTAATAAATAAGTAATGCTACGAAATGTTTGCCTTTCTCTGACTTATTTCACGTGGCCAAGTACTCCTTTCTGTGTTGCTGCAAGTGATAGCATTTCTGTCTTTCTCATGGCTAAATAATATGTGACTCTGTGTGTGTGTGTATCAAATATTTTCTACCCATCTATTGACAGTAGATTTTTCCATGTCTTGCTACTATGAATTATACTTCATTGAACATGGGAGTGCTTATATTTCTTTTTCATGTTTCCATTTCTGTTCAGTATATATCCAAAAGTTGAATTGTAGAATGATATTTTTTGAACAAGAAAAGGAAAAGCAAGAACAGTCAATTTTATTATCTTTGAAAGTTTAGCTGAGAAGAGACTGATTGTTCTTCCATTTTTATTGACTAATCAAAAATCATTCCTTTTTAAATTCTATTGTCATTTTAGTTTGTTAGATCAACTTCTCTTATTGCTTAAGTATTGGTAATTAAAAATATACTCTGTTGACAGGTCAGAAAATATGGATATGAAAGGCTATTTAATATACCAATTTTTGAGCTTATTATTTAAGTTTTTGCATTAGAAGCACACATGTTTCAGCTTATTATTTAAGTTTATGCCTTAGAAGCACACACGTTGTCAAAAATTGGGCCATTATGTATGCACTTAAATAATATTTTCAGAACTTTTCCTAGGCACTAAGAATGCAAGTAAAACTTGCCTTGCACTTGAACTTACAATTATTTATGGATTTTAAAAAGTTGGAAACATCTTAGGAAGGCACATTCCGTTTGCTCACTTTCATCATAAATATATTTTAAATAAATTTTCAAAGAATCCACTTTCCTCAGATGGCAAACTAAAGCTGTGTTTTACATTTTTATTAAAACATGGAGATAAAGATATAGTACAGGAGGAAAGGCACTTGTCTTTTATGTAGCTATGTCAGCTGTAACTCAGTTTTGAATTCTTGGTATCAATTCTTGATACAGAGTCAGGAATATCCATTCAGTAGCACTTGGTGTGGCCCACAAAAAAAATAGTGCCACTTTGAGTATGTACTGTTATACTAAGATATTAGTAATACTCCAGAAAATTACCCTAGCATGCCATGGTTGCCATTATTTAATTAGAATATATACTTGGAAACCAAAGGTTATGGTAGATAAGTAAACTTCTCATGGTTCTGTTTTCTAAGTATCAAATATCAGTCTTTTTCTTTTTAAAAATAAAGTTAAGCACTGTGATTTACAGTACTGTTAATGATAGGTTGAGTGTTGAGTGTTGCATAGTTAAAACAGAATATAACAAGAGTTCAAAAGAAAATGACTTGGGAAGTTTATTAAAATACACTGATATTCAGGGAATCAAAATTAATGAGATTAAGGTTGCTTGTAAAAAAATTTTAACAATCATGTTAAGAAGATGATTTGAGAAACTTTGGATCAAACTCTAAGACTTGAGAGTCTGAGTGTCTTATATATCCTTGACTGTCAGAACAAGCCTGGCAAGTAATTGGTCTTAACATCTTTCCTTAAAATGTAGATGTCTATGGTCCCTAGGGAATCCACTTTCTCATAATCTGTCTCCTTTTGTTAACCTTTCTCTGTCCCAGATTTCATTTCCTATTATTTCTTATCCTATTTCACAGCCTAAACTCAACAGGAATTCAGACCATTGATTAATAAACTAATCAGAGCCCTCCTATGTCATTAACAACTTTCACTATCACTTAAGATTTCTGAATTGTTTAAGAGTCACTTGAAAAGCAAACAACTAAAGTATTATAGCCATTGGGACTAAATCCTGGTTACTTTGTGATAAATGAACAAATATTGAATTTATTCCTTTGCAAACCTAAAATCTACACTTTGTTCTTCAAACAATGCAATGTCAAAAGTTCAGCTGTGTCCAAAAGATAGATTTGATCATAAGTTGAATGATTTTATATGAATATAGAACACTTAATTTGCTAATAATTTTAAACATGAAAATTTAGCTATACTCACTAAATTATTTCAGAATATTGAAGAATCAGGAGTGTTTCTAACATTTTCTTTGAAGCCATTAACCTAATACTAAAAACAGAGGTATTGCCTTACAAGAGATCATAGAAAAAGATCATAGAAGGTCGATTCCCTTGATAAATGTAGACAAAAAGGCCCTTAACAATATCATAAGATTCTGAATTCAGCAATATATCACTGTCATTGTCACTGTCCTCCCATTGTTCATCGATTTGCTTGAGCAGGACCAGTAACGTCTCCATTTTGAGACTTGTTGTTACTGTGTTTGGCATATTGAATATGTCACGGGTAACTCGCCAGGTTTTGCCATGCAGGCAAAATATTCTCGGTAACTTACCAGGCTCTCCAAGAGGGGCAGAGGTATCGAACCCCAGCTCGGCCGGGCTAGCGGCGCATAAGGCAGCCTACCACTGTGTCATCGCTCTAGTCCCTCAGCAATATATAAAAAGGATCATACATCATAATCAGGTGCAACTCAAGGATGTTTCAATATGCAGATATTAAATAATATGACTCCTCGTATAAACAAAATAGAAGATAAAAATTATGCAATCACACAAATAAATACAGAGAAATCATATGACAAGATTAAACTCTCATTCACTGTAAAAAGTCTCAATGAAATAGGGACAAACAAAGCCTACCCCAAGATAAGAAAGGCCATTTTAAACAATCACCTAGTCAACTTCATACTATGTAACAGAAAACTTAAAGTTTTTCCTTTAAGAACAGATATGACATAGGGATATCCAATTTCTCCACTACTATTCAATATAGTGTTAGACGTCCAAGTCATAACAATTATAAAAAATAAAGAAATGAAAGACACTTAAATCTGAAAAGAAGTTGAACATCCATTATTTGTAAATGGCATTATAATGTAGATGGAATACCCTAAAAACTACCAAAATCTATTAGAAATAATTACTATGGTAAACTTAAAGATTATAGAATAAACACACAAAAATCAATTGCATTTCTGTATTCATTGAACTAGAAGAGGACATTTAACAGATTCATTTTATAGATTATAAAAAGCAAAGGTCAGAGGTTCGATATATACACCCTATTCCTATACATGCATCAACTCTCACCAAAATGGTCTATTGTTACAACTGATGTCTCTACATTGATTCATCATAATAATTCCAAGTCCCTAATTTTCCTTACAATTTATTCTTATTTGAGATCTTTATATGGATTTGAAAAAAATGTATAACATGCATTGATTCACTAACATCGCATTATACAGGGTATTTTCTTTTTTTTCCTTTTTTTTATCTATTTTTTTATTAGTGAAACACCATGAGGTACAGTTATAGACTTACAAATTTTTGTGCTTGGGTTTTACTTATACAATGATCAAGTACCCATCCCTCCACCAGTACCCATCCTCCACCACCATGGGTCCCAGCATCCCTCACACCCCCCATCCCCCCCATCCCACCCTGCCTCTGTGTCAGGGCATTCCCCCTTGTTCTCTCCCTCTTCTTTTAGGTCCTGTGTTTTGCAGAAGAGGCATTGAGTGGCAATTATGTTTGGTCTATAGTCTACTTTCAGCATGCTTCTCCCACCCTGGGAGGATCCTCACAACGCCCTTTATTTGGTGCTCTCTTCTATATCTGAGCTTCCTTTTTTCCTAGCACATGTGGATGGCCTCCAAGTCATGGAGCAAAATTCCTGGTACTAATCTCAGCCAATCCTGGGTGTTAGTCTCCCATTTTGTTGCTTTACGTTCCCCAGATGATTGCAATCTTTCTGTGTCTATCCCACTCTTTCTGGCTCATTTCATTTAACATGATACTTTCCATGTAGTACCACTTACATGTAAATTTCATGACTTCATCTTTTCTAACAGCTACATAGTACTCCATTGTGAAAATGTACCAAAGTTTCTTTAACCAGTCATCTGTTCTCGGGCACTCTGTTTTTTTTCCCAGATTCTGGCCATTGTAAAGAGTGCTGCAATTAACAAACAATTGCAGATGTCACTTCGACTATACTTTTTTGTCTCTCTGGGATATATTACCAGGAGTGGTATTGCTGGGTCAAAGGGCATCCAGGTAGGGAAGGAAGAAATCAAGCTCTCACTATTCGCATATGATATGATACTATACTTAGAGAACCATAAAACCTCTACCAAGAAACTCCTAGAAACAATAGACTTGTATAGTAAAGTGGCAGGCTATAAAATCAATACCCAAAAATCCATGGCTTTCCTATATGCAAATAGTGAAAGAGAAGAAAGTGACATGAAGAAA
Source organism: Sorex fumeus (assembly GCF_029834395.1). Taxonomy (NCBI): domain Eukaryota; kingdom Metazoa; phylum Chordata; class Mammalia; order Eulipotyphla; family Soricidae; genus Sorex; species Sorex fumeus. The sequence continues at coordinate 20,142,771 of NW_026606066.1, read as the reverse complement.
ACAATCCCATTCACAATTGTGCCCCAGAAAATCAAGTACCTGGGAATCAGCTTAACTAAGGAAGTAAAGGACCTGTACAAAGAAAACTACAATACGCTACTTCAGGAAATAAAAGAGGACACGAGGAAATGGAAAAATATCCCCTGCTCATGGATGGGGAGAATCAACATTGCCAAAATGGCAATACTTCCCAAAGCACTGTACAAATTCAATGCGATCCCTATAAGGATACCCAAGACATTCTTCAAAGAAATAGAGCAAACACTCCTGAAATTTATATGGAACAATAAGGCCCCACGAATAGCTAAAGCAATTCTTGGGAAAAAGAAAATGGGAGGAATCAACCTACCTAACTTCAAGCTCTACTACAAAGCAGTAATAATCAAAACAGCATGGTACTGGAACAAAGGCAGAGCTGCAGACCAATGGAACAGAGTCGAATATACTGACATCTCCTCCCAAGCATATGATCATCTAATCTTCGATAAGGGGGCAAGAAAAGTGAAATGGAGCGGGGAAAGCCTCTCTAATAAATTTTGCTGGCAAAACTGGATGGCTACATGCAAAAAAGTGGGCTCAGATCTCTGCCTAACACCATGCACAAAAGTAAGATCAAAATGTATTTATGACCTCAATATCATACCAGAATCCATAAAGTTCACTGAAGACAAAGTTAGCAAAACCCTCCATGATATTGAAGCTAATAGTATCTTCAAAGATGTCACACCACTGGCCAACTAAGTGAAAATAGAGATAGACAAATGGAACTATCTTAAACTAAGAAGCTTCTGCACCTCAAAAGAAACAGTGACCAAAATACAAAGACAGTCTACAGAATGGGAAAAGATATTCGCCAAATATCAAGGGGTTGATATCAAGGATATACAAGGTACTAGTTGAACTCCACAAGAAAACACCCAATCCCATCAAAAAATGGGGCGAGGAAATGAACTGAAACTTTTGCAAAGAAGAAATCCGAATGGCAAAAAGGCACATGAGAAAATGCTCTACATCACTAATCATCAGAGAGATGCAGATCAAAACAACAATGAGATATCATTTCACACCACAGAGACTGGCCCACATCCACAAGAACAAAAGCAACCTGTGTTGGCGCGGATGTCTCGAGAAAGGGACCCTCCTTCACTGCTGGTGGGAATGCCGACTGGTCCAACCCTTTTGGAAAACAGTATGGACGATTCTCAAAAAATTAGAATTTGATCTCCCATTTGACCCAGCTATACAGGGTATTTTCATTGCTCTGAAAATATTTTGTATTCTGCCAGTTCAACATTCTTTGAGTCCAACCATGTACTCAAATATCACAGATGTTTCCTTTAAGAGAATATCGTAAGTTGTAATTAAACAATGAATGGATTTTTCAAATCAGGTTATTTTACCTAATAATACACATTTCAAACTATTTAAAGCTATTCTATGTATTTTCATGGACTGATTGTTTACTTCTTTTTGAATAATAGTCCACTCTCTATATATTAGTTTATCTACTTAATCATCTGTGAAAGAATATCTTGCTTCTGCTAAGTTTTCCCAGTTAAGATTAAAGTTAATAAAGATAAAGTATTCATGTGTAACTTGTCTGTGGACATAAGTGTTAAACTCCTTTGGGTAAATATCAAGGAGTGTGGATGTTAGGGAAAAGTGTGTTTTGTTTCATAAGAATCTACCAAGTTGTTTTAGAAAATGGCTTGTACTATTTCACATTCTCAAAAACCATGAATGAGAGTTATTATCACTTTATACCTTTAACATAATTAACTGTTGTCAATGTTCTGGATTTCAATTATTTTAGTAGCTGTTAAGAAGTATCCAATTATTTTGATTTTCCTTTCCCCGATAACATGTTATGTGATATATATTTTTATATGAACATTTCCCATCTATAAATAATCTTGGTGAAGATTTTGGACTCTCTTTAACTGAACTCTTAGTTTTATTATTATTATTATTATCATCATCATCATCATCATATTTTTTCTTATATTTTAGAATATGTTTTATCATATTTTTTAAAAAATATTTTTATTTAAGTTTGGCATTCTGTCTTATTTCTTGTACATTATCCTACTTACTGGGGGCTGGTGAGACAGTACAGGGTTAAGGCACTTACCTAGCATTTGGTTGACCCTGATACGACACGATCTACTTCTGGATGTGCCCCTATCCTCTCAAAAAAGGACAGATGTTTTTAATCTTCATGAAGTATAGCCAGTTAACATTTTACTTCGTGGGCCCTGCTTTGCTGTGTATCTAAACAAGCATCTACTGTTCTACTTCTTTTTTTTTTATTTTTGGGCCACATCCAGTGATGCTCAAGGGTTACTCCTGGTTCTGCACTCACGAATTACTCCTGGTGGTGCTTAGGGGACTATATAGGATATTGGGGATTGAACCTGGGGGTTGACCCGTACAAGGCAAATGCTCTATCAGCTGTTTTATCTCTTCACCCCCCGCATCTACTACTCTAAGACAATTTTGTATGTTATGTTCCAGGACATCATAGTTCACTTTTTACATTTTGATATTTACATTTAGGCCATTTAAGGTTTTTATTTGTGATGAATGGAAAGTTATGACTTTATTTTTTTGTTGTTGCATGTGATTATCCAGATCTTCCTACATCATTTGTTAAACAGATTGTCTTTAGTATATTTTCTACTTATTTTTCAAAAAGCAGTTGGCTATTTTGCTTCTGAGTTCTTTCCTGTCCATTTATATATTTGCTTTTAATTTCAAATCCAATGTGTTAGTTACTAGTATTTGAAAAAAATTATTGTCTTTTATATATTAATTTCATCCTACAACTGTGCTATCACTAATTAGATACAGTATTATTCTTTTATTTTAGTCAATTATTTTATTTTATAAAATAAATTAGTCAATTCTTCTATTTTCTATATAGACAATAATTTGTACATTTTATTTTTCAGTTTTTAACTTTTTAATAATTTTTTAGAAGAGTGCTAACTTTTAATCTCTTTATATGCAGAAATAAAAACCACAAATCAGCCTGTATAGATTTTACCGGGGATTGGTCATACAGGAATGGCATACACATGTGGTTGATCTTGGTTAATTATTACTCATCTTTCTAGAAATCCCACTGACACAGTATGGCCCAAGGAGCTCACTATTAATTACATTTTTAACATGAACAATATGCATTAACCAAAGTTCCCTAGGGTAGAGTGTGTGATTGAAATAAACCATTTTCTGACATCAATACCCCAGGTATACAAAATTACTCAACAGGACAGATTTGCATGGGTTCTGAGGTTGTATTTTAGGTGTTGATCAAGAGCTAGTCTGTTTATAATGCATGGGATCTGCACATCTCAGCCTGCTGAGTTTATTATTTATTATAAGTCATTTATTATGATTTTATAAGTCAATATTGTTATTTTTCCTACATATATAGTGATTTCATTGTTTAATTGTAGTCTCAAAAGCCTACTTTTTTTTTTTTTTTTTTTTTTTTTTTTCCCTTTATTTTATTTTTTTTTTTTTAAAGTTGTAGATTTACAATTTTTTGTGCTTTGGTTTCAATTATACAATGATCAGATACCCATCCCTCCACCAGTGCCCATTTTCCACCACCATGGATAATATCCCTCCCACCCCCATCCCCCCATCCCCCCGTCTCTGTGGCAGGGCAATCCCCTGTGTTCTCTCTCTCCTTTTGGGTGTTGTGGTCTGCAAAAGAGGCATTGAGTGGCACACATGTTCAGTCCATAGTCTACTTTCGACATGCATCTCCCCTCCTGGGAGGATCCTCCAAACATCCTTTATTTGGTGCTCCCTTCTCTATCTGAATAGCCCTTTCCTCTAGGATACCCGGCTGGCCTCTAAGTTATGGAGTAATCCTCCTGGTGCTGATCTCAGCTAATCTTGGGTATTAATCTCATACTTTGTTACTTTATATCCCCCAGATGAATGCAATCTTTCTATGTCTATCCCTCTCTTTCTGACTCATTTCGCTTAGCATGATACTTTCCATATTGTACCACTTGTATGTAAATTTCATGACTTCATCTTTTCTAAGAGCTACATAGTACTCCATTGTGTAGATGTACCAAAGTTTCTTTAACCAGTCATCTGTTCTTGGGCATTCAGGTTTCTTCCAGTTTCTGGCTATTGTAAAGAGGGCTGCAATGAACAAACAAGTGCAGATGTCACTTCGACTATACATTTTTGGCTCTCTGGGATATATTCCCAGGAGTGGTATTGCTGGGTCAAATGGGAGCTCAATTTCTAATTTTTTGAGAATCGTCCATACTGTTTTCCAGAAGGGCTGAACCAGTGGACATTCCCACCAACAGTGAAGGAGTGTCCCTTTCTCGCCACATCCACGCCAGCATCGGTTGCTTTTGTTCTTTTGAATTTGGGCCAGTCTCTGAGGTGTGAGATGGTATCTCATTGTGGTTTTGATCTGCATCTCCCTGATGATTAATGATGTAGAGCATTTTCTCATGTGCTTTTTTGCCATTCGGATTTCTTCTTTGAGAAAGTGTCTGTTCATTTCATTGCCCCATTTTTGGATGGGGTTGGATGTTTTCTTCTTGTGGAGTTTAACCAGTATTTTGTATATCCTGGATATCAACCCCTTGTCAGATGTGTATTCGGTGAATATCCTTTCCCATTCTGTAGACTGTCTTTGTATTTTGGTCACTGTTTCTTTGGAGGTGCAGAAGCTTCTTAGTTTAAGATAGTCCCATTTATCTATCTCTGTTTTCACTTGCTCGGCCAGTGGCGTGGCATCTTTGAAGATACCATTAGCTTCAATGTCATGGAGGGTTTTGCCAACTTTATCTTCAATGTACCTTATGGTTTCTGGTCTGATGTTGAGGTCTTTAATCCATTTTGATCTTACTTTTGTACATGGTGTTAGGCAGAGTTCTGAGCCTATTTTTTTGCATGTAGCCGTCCAGTGATGCCAACACAATTTATTAAAGAGGCTTTCCTTACTCCACTTCACATTACTTGCACCTTTATCAAAGATTAGATGAGCATATGATTGAGGAGAGATGTCAGTGTATTCAACCCTGTTCCATTGGTCTGCAGTTCTGCCTTTGTTCCAGTACCATGCTGTTTTAATTATTACTGCTTTGTAGTACATTTTGAAGTTCGGGAGGTTGATTCCTCCCATTTTCTTTTTCCCAAGAATTGCTTTAGCTATTCGTGGAGGCTTATTGTTCCATATAAATTTCAAGAGTGTTTGCTCCATTTCTTTGAAGAATGTCATGGGTATCCTTATAGGGATTGCATTGAATTTATACAATGCTTTCGGTAGTATTGCCATTTTGACAATGTTAAGTCTCCCGACCCATGAGCAGGGGATATCTTTCCATTTCCTCATGTCCTCTTTTATTTCCTGAAGTAGCGTTTTGTAGTTTTCTTTGTACAGGTCCTTTACTTCCTTAGTTAAGCTGATTCCTAGGTACTTGATTTTCTGGGGCACAATTGTGAATGGGATTGTTTTTTTCATGTTGCTTTCTTCTCTCTCACTGTTTGCGTATAGGAAAGCCATGGACTTTTGGGTATTGATTTTATAACCTGCAACTTTACTATACGAGTCTATTGTTTCTAAGAGTTTTTTGGTGGAAGTTATTGGGTTCTCTAAGTAGAGTATCATATCATCTGCGAATAGTGAGAGCTTGATTTCTTCCTTTCCTACCTGAATGCCCTTAATATCTTTTTCCTGCCTAATCGCTATTGCAAGTACTTCCAGTACTATATTGAACAGCAGTGGAGAGAGTGGGCATCCCTGTCTCGTCCCTGATCTTAGAGGGAAGGCTCTCAGTTTTTCCCCATTGAGGATGATGCTTGCTGTAGGCTTGTGGTAGATGGCTTTAATTATGTTGAGGAAGGTCCCCTCTATACCCATTTTGGCTAGGGTTTTCATCATAAAGGGGTGCTGGATCTTATCAAATGCTTTCTCTGCATCTATTGATATGATCATATGCTTTTTATCTTTTCTTTTGTTGATATGGTGGATTATGTTGATTGATTTCCGAATGTTGAACCATCCTTGCATCCCTGGGATGAATCCTACTTGGTCATGGTGTATGATCTTTTTGATGAGTAGTTGGATTCTATTTGCTAGTAGTTTGTTGAGGATCTTTGCATCTGTGTTCATCAGGGATATCGGCCTGTAATTCTCTTTCTTTGTGGTATCTCTGTCTGCTTTTGGTATCAGTGTGATATTTGCTTCGTAGAAACTGTTTGGAAGTGTTTTTGATATTTCAATTTCGTGGAAAAGCTTAAAGAGTATTGGGAGTAAGTCCTCTTTAAAGATTTGGAAGAATTCACTAGTGAATCCATCCGGGCCAGGACTTTTGTGCTTGGGGAGACTTTTTATTACCATTTCAATTTCCTTGATGGTGATAGGTCTGTTCAGGTATTCCAGGTCTTCTTGGTTCAGCCTTGGGAGTCTGTAGGAGTCTAGGAATTTATCCATTTCCTCGAGGTTTTGATGTTCCGTGGCATAAAGCTTCTCAAAGTACTCCCTGAGGATCCTCTGAATTTCTGTGGTTTCTGTTGTAATGACCCCCTTTTCATTTCTGATTCGGTTTATTAGGGTTTTCTCTCTCCCTTTCTTTGTGAGTTTTGCTAGAGGCTTATCGATCTTGTTAATTTTCTCAAAGAACCAAAAAGCCTACTTTTATGTATAAAGATATCTAAATTTCTTCAATAAGATTTTTTGTTACTAAAACTCTATTTTTGTTTGTTTGCTTTTTGTCTTATTATGAACTAATTTAACTGGATATAAAATTAGAGTTAGAAATTGCATTTTCTCAGATGAAATCATGAAATTTACATACAAGTGGTACTACATGGAAAGTATCATGCTAAGCGAAATGAGTCAGAAAGAGAGGGATAGACATAAAAAGATTGCATTCATCTGGGGGACATAAAGTAACAAAATAGGAGATTAATACCCAAGAATAGCCGAGATCAGTACCAGGAGGATTACTCCATGGCCTAGAGGCCAGCTGGGCATTCTAGGAGAAAGGGAAGCTCAGATAGAGAAGGAAGCACCAAATAAAGTGTGTTTGGAGGATCCTCCCAGGAGGGGAGATGCATGTTGAAAGTAGATTATGGACCGAACATGAATGTCACTCAATGCCTCTTTTGCAGACCACAACACCCAAAAGGAGAGGGAAAACAAAAGGGAATGCCCTGCCACAGAGGCAGGGTGGGATGGGGAGATGGGGGTGGGAGGGATACTGGGATCTATGGTGGTGGAAAATGGGCACTGGTGGAGGGATGGGTATTTGATCATTGTATAACCAAAACCCAAGAACAAAAATTTGTAAGTGTACAACTGTACCTCATGGTGTTTCACTAATAAAAATTTAAAAAAAGAAAAGAAAAGTATCATGATAAGTGAAATGAGTCAGAAAGAGAGGGACAGACATAGAAAGATTGCATTCTGTGGAATATAAAGTAACAGAATAGGAACTCACTTAATCACTTAAGTCACTTAACTTCCTGTTAGTCGTCGATTTGCTCGAGCGGGCGCCAGTAACGTCTCCATTTGTCCCTGTCGCGTGCTAGTGTAGCCCAATGGCATCTCTTCGCTCCGGGAACATGGAGGGCCTCAAACCGATCGTTCATGATCTTGACAAAGAAGTCTGACCATCTGGTAGGTGGGCGGCCACGCGGTCTCTTGACATCCCGTGGAATCCAATCAGCAACAGCTCTAGTCCAACGGTCGTCTTTAAATCTCATTACATGACCAGCCCATCTGATTTTCGACACCTTGGCATATGAGACAGCGTCCCTGATCCTTGATCGTCGACGGATGTCAGAACTCCGGATTCGTTCTCTCATTTGAGTGAAACGTGTTATTCCAAGCATAGCTCTTTCTATTCTTCTTTGGGAGATCTGAATGGCGTTCTCATCTTGTTTGCGTAGGGCCCAGGTCTCTGAGGCATATGTTAATGCAGGAAGAACAGTGGAATCAAAGAGATGTGCCCGGAGCCGGAGGTTCTTCGTCCTCTTAGCTATTTCTTCGACGTTCTTGAAGGCGTTCCAAGCCGCTCTCTTCCTCCTGCGCAGCTCGGGTGCCAGGTCATTTGTCATGTTGACCTCTCGACCTAGGTACACATAGCTGTTGCATTCGGAGATGGTCGTTCCATTGAGAGCGAATGGGGCGTCAGGAACAAGGCTGTTTCTCATAAACATTGTCTTCGTAAGATTCAGCTGTAGTCCTACCTTTCCACACTCACGGTCAAAGTCGGCCAGCATTTGTGCCGCTTGGCTGATGTTTGGTGTTATTAAAACAATGTCATCAGCAAAGCGGAGGTGGTGTAGTTGCCGACCATCTATCTTCACTCCCATTCCTTCCCATTCCAGTCGTCGCATGATGTTCTCGAGGGTGGCACTGAAGAGTTTCGGTGAAATGGTATCACCCTGCCGCACCCCTCTCTTGACATCAACGATCACTTCTTTGTAGAATGGTGAGATCCTGGTAGTGAATCCGCAATACAGCTCACGGAGGATCCTGATGTATTGGGCTTGAATGCCCTGATTGGCTAGGGCTTCAATGACCGCTTCCGTCTCAACAGAGTCAAAGGCCTTCTTTAAATCAATGAACGTTAAGCAGAGCGGCATCTTGAACTCCCGAGAAACCTCAATGAGCTTGGTTACCGTGTGGATATGGTCGATGGTGCTGAATCCTTTGTGGAACCCTGCTTGCTCGCATGGTTGTCCTTCATCTAGTGTTCTGCCAATCCTATTCAGGATGACTCGAGTGAACAGCTTGTAGATGACAGACAATAGGCAGATCGGGCGATAGTTGCCAATGTCATGGATGTCTCCCTTCTTGAACAGTAGTACGGTCCTGCTGGTTTTCCATTGGGACGGAACCTTGCATTCAGACAGGTAGCGAGTGAAGAGCCGAGCCAGTGTATTGATGAGTACTGACGGCAGGTTCTTCAGGTGTTCAGGTCTGACCTTGTCTGGGCCGGGTGCTGTTTGCTTCTTTACCAACGAAATGGCGTGTCGGATTTCGGAAGGGAGAACGTTAGGAACGACATACCCATCCTGTGGAATTTGGTATGTCGGCAAGTGGACATGGCTATCGAAGAGATTTGAGTAGAAGTCATGGATAATCTTCTCCATTGCCTTTCTGGAGGATGTGATGGATCCATTAGGACGTCGGAGGGCAGTCATCTTGGTCTTATAGTTGGCGAAGGACAGGCGGGCATTATGAATACTTTTCCCGGCTTCTGCCGCATCTATCAGTACTTCTGCTCTTCTCTCTTTGAGGTCTTCCTTGATCGCATCTCTGCACTGCTTTGCAAGCTCGGACGTTAGCTTGCGGTTGCCTGAGGCATGCGCCAAACCACGCTGGCGAATTAACTCAAGAGTTTTCGAAGATAGGCGACTTTTTGTGGCTATCTCTCTCTTGGCGTTCCTCGCACATTCATGGAGGTGCTGAACCAGTCGATCGTATTCCTCATCAATGTTGTCAACAATGGCATCTTCCCATGTTGCCGCAATAGTACCAAAGAGTTCCCAGTTGGTGGTCATTCTGGGAGTTCTCTTTTTGAACTTTGCAGCCCTTTCTCCCCGCTCTGTGAAGTAGAATTTTGCACGAAGGAGACGGTGGTCCGATCCCGTTCGAAATTTTGGGACAACAGCGACATCAGTCAGGCAAAACCGTCGATTGAATATGATGTGGTCTATTTCGTTGTGGAATCGTCCACCGGGAGACTCCCAAGTCCATCGTTTAGATTCTGCCTTCTGGAACTGTGAGTTACCATGAATGGTCTTGGTCGACATGATGAACTCAGACAGTCTCTCACCCTGTTCGTTCCATTCTAGGCCATGGGTCCCGATGTGAAGTTCTTCAGCTGATCTTCTCGGTCCTATCTTGGCATTAAAATCACCCACAATGATCTTGTAGAAGGTGTGGTCTTCTTTATAGAACTTCTCTAGCTCCATGTAGAACTTCTCGATTTCTCTTTCATCATAATGAGATGTTGGTGCGTAGAATAGGAACTAACACCCAAGAATAGCCAAGATCACTACCAGGAGTTTCACTCCATGGCTTGGAGGCCAGCTGCACATGCTGGGGGAAAAGACTGCTCAGATAGAGAAGGGAACACCAAGTAAAGTGTGTTGGGAGTATCTGCCCTTGATGGGAGACGTTTGATGAAAGTAAGACTATAGACCGAATATGATGGCCACTCAATACCTCTATTGCAAACCACAACACCCAAAAGGAGAGAGAGAACGAAAAGGAATGCCCTGCTACAGAGGCAGGGTGGAATGGGGGTCGGGTGTGGGGGTGGGAGGGATACTGGGATCATTGTTGGTGGAGAATGGGCACTGGTGGAGGGATGTGTACTTGATCATTGTATAACTGAAACCCAAGCACAAAAATTTGTAAGTTTACAACTGTACTTCATGGTGTTTCACTAATAAAAATTAAAAAAAAAGAAATTGCATTTTCTCACTGTATTAAAAATGTGACCAGATTTTTCTAGATTTTACTTGTATCTTTTTGGGGCTTCTTTTTGGTGGGGGGGGGGGTCCCATCTGGTGATGCTCAGGGATTACTACTGGTTCTGCTCTCAGAAATTACTCCTGGCACTGCTTGGGGAACCATATAGGTTGCAAGGGATAGAACCTATATAGGTCATGCCAAAGACAAATGCCCTACCCACTTTCCTATTGCTTCAGCCCCATATTTTATTTATATCGAGTAAATTTGTTTTTAACACTTTCCCTTCCATTTCTAGTTCTGTAGTGCCCTGAAATTCCACAACCAGGTATATATTATTTGTATATTGCTATTTATTCATTAGGAACCTTAAATCTGAAATTCATTCAGCCTTTTATCAGGTCTACTAAATTCTCAATCATTATCTCATTGAGTATTTTCTTTATTTTAATTTATTATTCTAGAATCTCAACTCATTAGGTATGAGACTATTCATTATGCCCCTTTTATCTTTAAATCTTCTTTATAGATAGGATAGTGCATTATTTTTAACAACACATTGTTAGAGCATTTGCTTTTCAGACAGCAGAAAAGTTTTATTTATTTGTAGTTGGATGTGAGGTAGAGGATTCTGTACACCTGTCAGCGTTTGAGGCCTACTTCCAGCTCTATGCATGGTGGTTAGTTATCTCATGTAAAGCTTGGGAAAATACAGGGTCCTGGGGCTCAAACTGGGGTTGGCAGCAAGGCAAGTGCCTTAATCTTTGTGTTATCTCTCCTGAGTTTGTTTATCTAGCATTTTAACTGCACTTATTTAACATTCTATTTCTTTCAACAGTTTAATTTCATGTTTACATTTGTACTGACTCATTAATGGTTTTCTTGTGTTTCTTTTGAAATTAAGCTCTGTGATGCTTCTGTGAAGAAATCCAAAGAGATATAAAAGTGATTTGATTTTGTTCTGTCAGAAAATTTTCAGCACAAGAAACTGAGCTAGTTTTACATTAATTTCCAATTATTTGTTTTTAGAAAAATCTTGGAGGTGTAATTTGCTTTCTTTCAGTAACTAGTTATGAATAATGGGTCTATTGTCAATCTGACACTTATTTCATTTTGCAAAACTTTCTTTACCCCATATTTAGACATTTATATATTAGTACTATGCAATACAGCATATTATTTACACATGTGTTGGTACTTAATGTATTTAATACAGTGGTTACTTTTAATTTGAAGGCGCCTGTACACTTTCATTCCTAATATTTTTCAATTATTTCTTTGATAATTTTATTTCCTCTTTTACCCCACCCTTATCCTTAAGATCCTCATGTCCATCCAACTATAAGAGAATTTCATGACTTCAGTTTTTTCTAACAGCTGTATAGTAGTCCATTGTGTAGATGTACCATAGTTTCTTTAACCAGTCATCTGTAGTGAAACACTGAGGTTGTTTCCAGATTCTGGCCATTGTGAACACTGCTACAATAAATATACAAGTGTAAATGTTATTTCTGCTGTGTGTTTTTGCACCCTTGGAATATATTCTCTGACTGGTATTGCTGGATCATATGGAAGCTCAGTTTCTAGTTTTTTGAGAAATGCCCATATTGTTTTTTTCCAAAAAGGCTGGGCCAGTCAGCATTCTCACCAACAATGAATGAGTGTCCCTTTCTCCCCACATTTGTGCCAGCACTTGTTTTATGTGTGCCCTTCTCTGTTGTATAAGGTAATATCTCATTGTTTTGATTTTCATCTCCCTGATGATTATATATAGAGCATTTTTATGTGCCTTTTAGTCACTTGTCTTTATTCTTTGAGCAAGTTTCTGTTCATTCCTTTTTTCCATTTTTTGATGGTGTTGGAGTCTTTTTTCTTATGAAGTTCTACCAGTGCCTTATATATCTTGGATATTAATCCCTTATCTGATGACTATTGATAAATATTTTTCCCCATTCTGTGGCTATCTCTGTATCTTGGTCACTGTTTCTTTTGATGTGCAGAAGCTTTTTAGCTTAATTTTGTCCCATTTGTTTATCTTTGCTTTCACTTGCTTGGTCACAAGCATTTCATCTTTGAAGTTACCTTTAGCTCCAATAAAACCAGACGTAGAATGACTGCACTCATTTATGGGATCTTAAAAAAAACAACATAATATGAGACTAACACCCAAGGACAGCAGAAACAACGGTCAGTACAAATCGTACATGGTCAGAAGCCTGCCTCAAAGACTAGGGGAGAGAGCAGTTGGGTGGGATAGAAAAATTACCATTATGACAATGATGGTTGGAAGGGATTGCTCTGGTTGGGAGATGTGTGCTGAAAGAGGGCAAAGGACCAAATATGACTTTTCAGTATCTGTATTGCAAACCTTAATGCCTAAGCGGAGGGAGGAAGGGAGGAAGAGAGGTGGGGGGGGGGAGAGAGAGAGAGAGAGAGAAAGAGAGAGACAGAGACAGAGACAGAGACAGAGACAGAGAGACAGAGACCGAGAAGAAAAGTGAAGTGCCTGTCATAGAGGCTGGCTATGTGGGCAAGAGAAGGGCAAGGGGTGGCAGGAGGAATTAGAGGAATATTGGTGGTGGGAAATGTACACTGGTGGAGGGATGGGTGTTGGAACATTGTATGATAGAAATTTGATTGTGAAATCTTTGTAACTGTATTTCACATAAAATATGTGAAATTAAGTAAAAATAAAATCAAATTTTTATACATTAAAAATAAAATAGTTTTAAGTAATACTGAAAAATATTGCTTTATTGATGGCATTTTCAATGAAATCAATAACTATTCCCTTTTCCCCTTTTTTGGTAGGGGGAATTTTCAATACCAAATAATACACAGAAACAGTGAGAATGGTAAGTAGCAATAGTATTCAAATCACAAGTCTTAATACATTTCACATTTTTCTTTTGTAACAATAAGAAATGCAGTTCTATATAGTGTCCTTTGTACACTCCCTATTTAGAAATAAAATTATTCAGAAATTTTTAGCTAGGACAAACCATTAAATGACATAGTATAAGAAATACTAGTACTGAATCAAGATAAGATGCTTACCGAGGAATGCAAGAATGGGATTTGAACTATTCAGGGAAAATATTCAAGGAAAACAGTTGTCAGTCCCCACAGAAGTATTTGTTTAACCTATCAGAGTCTTAATTTTATTAGTTAAAGGGTGGGATAATTATAACCTCTATATCTCGCCCGCACAGCAGAGCCTGGCAAGCTACCCGTGACGTATTCAATATGCCGAACACAGCAACAACAAAGTCTCCAATGGAGACGTTACTGGGCCCGCTTGAGCAAATCGATGAACAACGGGAGGACCGTGACCGTGACCGTGATTTGTTATCCAAAAGTTTTATCTGAATTATAAGCAAATCTTCGTCTTTATTAAAATTCCTTTACTAGTTTTCTGTCCATAATATAGTGAAAAAAACCAGAGTCCATTGTTAGATGGTGTCTTTCTACAAGGCAGGTGTGTGGCACTGTCAGGGAGAGTGGGGATACTTGAGAAATGAGTCAAAAGTATTAAGAAGAGATGATAAGAAGTAGGTTAGGTGAGAGTGTATCAAATTCTTCTCTGATGTTCAGAGAATGATTACACATCTCATAATAAACATGGAACTGACAAGAATGTTGCATGCTGAAATATGAGACCAAAAAAGATCTATTAAACAAAACGAACTCCCTACTGCATCTGGAAAAGACTGATTTCTTTCCCCCAAAAGTGATGACTTCAAAGACATGGGACAATTTGTCTTGGGCTATACAAAGTTATGTGGTATTCTTCAAGAGCTACTGAGACCCTCTGGCTGGGACTCTGTGTACTCTTCTAATTGAGGCCTCATATACTATTTCATCAGTTTGGAAGTTACAAATAAAGAACATAACTGTGACGTGCAGGTTTTATTCATAGAATATTATTTTAAAAGCCTTATCCCCATGTTTGTGGATGTGGAAGAGGAGTCAAATATAGAAATTTTTTGCTCTTTATGAATGCGACTTCAAATAGAAAGATTTATGTGCCTTTATTTGTATTTTCACATTTAGTGTTGATATCAATCTTATAATTCATTAAGTATAAACCTTAACCAGACATGAGAAAGTATGTTTCAAAGTTCAACATTAAAATTTTATTTAAAATAAATTAGATATTTCTAATATTAAATATTTATAACAAGCTGTAGGGGAAATATACATAGTCTTAATAGAAGCATTTGACTCATGGAGGCTGGAGAGATAGAATAGCAGGTAAAGTTCTCTCCTTGCATGGCTGACCCAGGTTTAATCCCTGGCACCCATATAATCTCCTGAGCCCTTTCGTGATTGATTCCTTAATGGAGAGTTAGGAGTAAATCCCCAATACCCCTGGGTATAGCCCAAGAAAAACAACAACAACAAAGAAACTGGCTCAAAACTTGAAAGTACAACTACATAATATATACTTTGAAAACTGAACTTTATAGATTTGCTAATAAATTTGTATGTTTAGTGATTCCCCCATTTTCCTCATTTCTGAGATACCTAGTATTTAGGATTGTCCTTAGAATACTAATTTCTATTATTATGATGAAAAAGAGCCAAATATTCCTCTCCTTTAAATTTGTAAACATTGTTAAAATATTACACGGTGCCAGGGGGTCAGTTGGTGGGTGTGACCCCCGCCTACTGGAATTTGGAGGATCTGGGTGGAGGACGCTCGGCCCAAATCTGAGTAGGCTTGGCGATCTCGACCCCGGAACCCGCGTGAATTTGTCCCTCTGCCAGTACCTTCATGTGTGCAGAGAGTGGTCTCAGCATGGTGGTGGCTGGTCCTGGAGGTCTTTGGCTGCCGGAGCCCTGGTCGGGGCGGGGAGGAAAGCTCAACCCGCTCCCCTCCAAGGCGCCCTTGTGGCGAGGACAGTCAGGCGCGGGGGCAGGAGACTGCACTGTTCTCTTCCGGGAGCTGGTTTTTATAGTCTCTGAGCAGGATAGACACAGTCTCCTGCCCCCGCGCCTGACTGTCCTCACTGCCAGGGCGCCTTGAAGGGGAGCGGGTTGAGCTTTCCTACCCGCCCCGACCAGGGCTCCGGCAGCCAAAGACCTCCAGGACCAGCCACCACCATGCTGAGACCACTCTCCGCACACATGAAGGTACTGGCAGAGGGACAAAGTCACGCGGGTTCCGGGGCCGAGATCTCCAAGCCTACTCGGATTTGGGCCGAGCATCCTCCACCCAGATCCTCCAAATTCCAGTAGGCGGGGGTCACACCCACCAACTGACCCCCTGGGGCCGTGTAATTACATCAAGGGCCAAGACTCAGAGACTATAAAAACCAGCTCCCGGAACCTATCCTATTATGACATCTTATTATCTCATTCCTACTTTGGACAAACTGGCAGGCTACCGAATGTAGCCTGCCCACACGGCAGAGTCTGGCAAACTCCCCGTGGCGTACCCAATATGCCAAATACCAGTAACAATGATGGGTCTCATTCTCCTAAAGAGCCTTGAATATATCTCAGGGCTAGGATGAAGGAGACGTTACTGGGTCCTGCTCGAGGCAATCGACCATTAACAGGATGATTTGTGATTTGTGATTTGTGTTAAAATATATTAATTGACATTTTTTAACTCTGAAAGCAAAAAATCAAGTATCTTCTAATTTAAATAAGTCTTCATCATCTCAAAATTGAAACCGATTAATTTCAGCATTAATTGTTGTACCTTTGACTTAAAACCAACACTGGAACTAGCCCATGTTGGCCACGAAGTCATGAAATTTACATAGAAGTGATACTACAAGGAAAGTATGTTAAGCAAAATGAGCCAGAAAGAGCGGGATAGACACAGAAAGATTGCATTCATCTGGGGAACATAAAGCAACAAAATAGGAGACTAACACCCAGGAGTGGCTGAGATTAGTACCAGGAATTTTGCTCCATGACTTGGAGGCCAGTCACACGTGCTAGGAAAAAAGGAAGCTCAGATAGAGAAAAGAGCACCAAATAAAGGGTGTTGTGAGGATCCTCCCAGGGTGGGAGAAGCATGCTGAAAGTAGACTATAGACCAAACATGTTGCCACTCAATGCCTCCCTTGCAAAACACAGGACCCAAAAGAAGAGAGAGAGAACAAAGGGGAATGCCCTGCCACAGAGACAGGGTGGGATGGGGGGGATGGGGGTGGGAGGGATACTGGGACCCGTGGTGGTGGAGGATGGGCGCTGGTGGAGGGATGGGTACTTGGTCATTGTATAACTGAAACCCAAGCACAAAAATTTGTAAGTCTATAACTGTACCTCATGGTGTTTCACTAATAAAAATAAAAAAACTGAAATAAACTGCTAAGCATCAGATATAGGGTAATATCTGTCTCCCAAATTCTTTTTAATGCTCCTTAATGATTTTCCTGGTTATATTTAAAATTTCTACTTTCCCCCCTTCTCCTTTTCCCCCTTAAAATCTTTTCCTTTTTATCTAGGTTAACTGTCAATCACAATTCATAATCAGTCAAGAACCAAAAAAGAACAAAAGAAATAAAAAATCATTTGTCTATAGGTGTCCCTAATTCATAGATGATGCGGTTGATTCCTGTGTAGCTTATTGTGTACCACTATTAATCTTGTAAAGCTGATATTTGTTTGTGAGTTTGCCTCCATTCTTTTTCTAGAAGCTACTCAGGAGCAGATCTATATCTTCTATATCTTCTATATATTCTATGCCCTAATACCATACACAGGGTAAGGTGGATAGTAGATGTTCGGTAAATAATTGTTAAATTATGGATTTCCTACTTTTCTCCCCTCTGTCTTTGTTTGACACAAACAACACAAAACAAAAACCAGTCTTTCTTTTTTTTATTTTTAAATGAATCACCAGTCTTTCGTAACTGGATTCTATGTACTTCCCCAAATTTTCATAGAGCTGCTTTATTTCCCCTTATCCTGGTTTTCTTCCAACATTACTGTTTCTCCCACCCTGTCCCTCTCTCATTTCAAATCTCTCTTTCTTCTTTTCCTTCAAAATCTCTACCTGTAACTAGTAAGTTTTCTTTCTCATGTGCTAATCTTTAGCAACAATGTGTTTTTTAATCTTTAAACCCAGTTAGGATTGCATCAACAACACCTGTCATGAATCTTGTCCAATGCAGACCTACCACATTCATAAACCTTTAACAATGTCTTTATTTTAGGGCAATGATGATCATGTGACTTGTGCCAATCTGGATAGACACCTGGATTATGAAGTCAGTTTAAAATGTGTGGTTCTTGAGTTTCACCTTCTGACCGAATTCTCATTCCAAACCTATTAGGTAACATTATTTTCAAGTCCTTTCCCTAGAACACTTATTTCCGAGTTTGAATCCCATGTGTAGGGTCTAAATCATTAGTTAACCTTATGATTCTGACTAAACTCCTTAGCTGATTCTTTGGATACCAAAGAAGAGCATTAAGTACTGCAAATATAGAGGATGCGTATTGAGGAACAGAGGGCAGAGTAGCTCCATCAACTCTCAATTGGTGACAGTGGTGTCCTAAATATTTCCTTCAATTAGTTGCTTATATAACGTTAGAAATAGAGTCATTTCAAGGGTCCCAGACTCAGCAGGGAGGATTCTTCCTTAATTTTTCTGTATGAGTGTATATATTTTAAGTTATATATAAATATGAATATTATATTTAGAGGCTCACCTTGTGCGTGCTCACTGCTAACTCCTACCTCTTTGCTCAGAGATCACTCCTGTTATGCCCAGAGGACCATATGTGGTGCTAGGGATCAAACCAGTGTTGGCACCATGCAAGGTAAGGGTTTTACTCTCTATTATTTTTCTGGCACCATAACCTTGTGTATATGTTTAAATGAATAAAAATAATCATAAATATTCAAATTTTCACTTAAATGTCATTAGATGTCTCCTTTCATTCTGTGAATGTTTTTGATTATCCCAATTAAAATACTTAAACCATCACAATGCCCTCTATCCTTGTTTCATATTTTTATGATATTTATGTGATTTTATGACATTTAAAACGTAAAGAGAAGGGTTCGGCAGGGTGATACCATTTCACTGAAATTCTTCAGTGCCACCCTCGAGAACGTCATGTGACGACTGGAATGGGAAGAAATGGGAGTGAAGATAGACGTTCGGTCGGCAACTACATGACCTCTACTTCACTGATGACATCTTTCTAATAACATCAAACATTAGCAAAGTGGCACAAATGCTGGCAAACTTCGACCATGAGTGTGGAATGGTTGGACTGCAGCTGAATCTCATGAAGACAATGTTTATGAGAAACGGACTTGTTCCTGTCATTCCATTCGCTCTCAATAGAATGAACATCTCTGAATACAACAGCTATGTGTACCTCGGTAGAGAACTCAATTTGACAAATGTCCTGGCACCTGAGTTGTGCAGGAGGAAGAGAGCGGCTTGGAACACCTTCAAGAGCATCAAAGAAATAGCTAAGAGGATACAGAACCTCTGGTTCTGGTCACATATCTTCGATTACACTGTTCTTCCTACTTAGCATACGCCTCAAAGACCTGGGCCCTACAAAAACAGGATGAGAACACTATTCGGGTCTCCCAAAGAGGAATAGAAAGAACTATGCTTGTAGTATCACATTTCACTCAAGTGAGAGAAGGAATCCAGAGTTCTGACCTCCATCGACTATCAAGAATCAGGGATACTGGATGGCGGCCGCACGGGAGCCTTGTGGAAAGCAGGTTTGAGCCGGGCTCGGGGGAGCGGCGGGGACCTCATGGGAAGGGGGGCTTTGTGGGCCGTCCCCCACACCCCACCGAGGTCGCCAGCTGCCCCCCACGAGCGGCTCTCCGGCACGGCCACGGCCCCGGAGGCACAAGGACTTAGCACAGAGAACCAGCCGCTTGGAGCAGAAAAGCAAATGGACTTGTGTTGAACCGCGCCACCAAGCCTGCCCGGAGGGGAAAGGGCGTTGACCGGCCCGCCCGCTCCTCTCTGGAAAGAAAGATGGCGGCCGCACGGGAGCCTTGTGGAAAGCAGGTTTGAGCCGGGCTCGGGGGAGCGGCGGGGACCTCATGGGAAGGGGGGCTTTGTGGGCCATCCCCCACACCCCACCGAGGTCGCCAGCTGCCCCCCACGAGCGGCTCTCCGGCACGGCCACGACTCCAGGGCACAGAAACCAATCTCTTAACTAGCTAACTTTTAATAGAAATTCTTCCAGGGTTAATAAGTAAAATAGCAGAAATCCAAAACCGCGCGGTCGCTATTGCAGCCGCGTGACATCATTTTATTCTTAAACCAAGTTGTAGAAAGCAAATCATTTCACAACGCTGTTTCAGCATGTCTGATTGTGGGGGGTGGGTTGTAAACTCTAAACAATAATTGTGCATCTTCTATCGAAATAATCTATCTAGTCAAAGTAGATAGAGTATTAACTAGAACTCATCTGCCTCACAAGAATTGGGAGGGGTGGGAGGTGGGGGTCTATTGGGGTTCGGGGTTAAAAATGAGTATTGGTAAAGGGAAATGTGTTCGGTATCTACATGACTGAGACCTAAACCCGAAAGCTCTGTAACTTTTCCCACAGTGATTCAATAAATAAATAAACTATAAAAAAAAAAAAGAATCAGGGATACTGTCTCATTTGCCAACGTGTCGAAAATCAGATGAGAGGACATGTAATGCGATTTAGAGATGACCGCTGGACTAGAGCTGTTACCGACTGGATTCCACAGGACGTCAAAAGGACGCATGGCGCCCACCTATGAGATGGTCAGACTTCTTTGTCAAAACCATGAACAAACGGATTGGGGCTCTTCATGTTCCTGGAGCGAGCAGATGCCATTGGACTACACTAGCACTGGAACAAATGGAGATGTTACTGGTGCTCACTCGAGCAAATCCAAGCTCAAAGGGATGACAAGTGACAAGTGATTTACTTTACTTTCTCACTTTTGAAATAAGTTCTTTTAATTTATTTACATTTGCTTTTTGGGTTACACCCAGCGATGTTCAGGGATTACTCTTGGCTCTGAGCTCAGGAGTTATTCCTGATGGTTCTTGAGGAACTATATGGAGTGCGGGGGATCAAACTCGGGTCAGCAACGTGCAAAGCAAATGTCCTACCCACTATACTATCACTCTGGCCCCTGATTCCTCACTTTCCTAGTGCTCACTGAGTGTTTCTCCCTACTAGAACATAGCTTTAAAGGCCATGTATTTTTTCTGTTTATTAATGTAGCAACAAGTCTTACAATGGCGACGTTACTGGGCCCGCTAGAGCAAATTGATGAACAACAGGAGGACAGTGACAGTGACAGTGATTAATGTACTAATAACCTAAAATAATACCCAACACATATAGATATACAATAAATACCTTCTGATCAATGAATGAAAAATTAAAACAGTACAAAATAGTATCTAGGATTATATATATTTCTGTCATTCTATAATTAGAATATTAAAAATAGTACATAATTCTTTTCAGTCACATGGAGGTAAAAATAAATGGATAATAATTTATTTATTTTGTATGTTTGGCTTTTGGATCACACAAAACAGGTTTTATCGGACTCTGCACTCAGGGATCACTTGTTCTGGAGCTTTGGAGACCATATGTGGACCATGCATATTGGATCAAACCTAGGTCAGCCATGTATGTGGCAAGCACCTCACCAACCATACTCTCTCTCTGAACCAAATAATTTTAAAAGAGACACTTGTGCTTTCTCACTTTTCTTGAGGGTGACATGTTTAAAAAGTTTTTATGATTTTACACAAGTTCAAGATGAGATTCTGGGATTTAAATGATTTTTTTTAATATGGCTTGATATATTTTCTCTTTCAAAATTATATTTTATTAAAGCAATGTGAATTACAAAGTTATTCATAGCTGGTTTTTGACATAAAATGTTCCATCACCAATTCCTCCATAAATGTCAGTTTCCCTTCAACAGTGATTCCAAAATCTCTCGCCTATCTCCCGCCCACCCATTCCCAGCCCACGATCTTGACAGGCACCTTTTAAATTTGGTTATTAAAGTTTGGGTCTGGAGATTTCAGTGTTGTTCACTCTGGTTTTGATTATTTAATCAATGGAAATTCTCCAGTATTCGAAGTGTTGGTTTATAGTTATCATGTGAAAAAAATTATAAACAAGCCTTTCATTACACATTGGAGCGATAACACAGAGGGTAAGGCCTTTGTCTTGCACACAGCTGACCTGGCCAACCCAAGTTCAATTCCTCTGACCCTCTCTGAGAGCCTGGCAAGCTACCAAGAGTATCTTACATGCATGGCAAAGCCTGGCAAGCTACCAGTGATGTACTCGATATGCCAAACACAGTAACACGTGTCACAATGGAGACATTACTGGGCCCGCTCGAGCAAATCGATGAAAAACGGGAGGACAGTGACAGTGACAGTGACAATTTCCAAGAATAACAAACTCCTAGTTGTCCTTTCCCATAGAGTCCACGAGTTAACTTTAGAATTTGCTCTCTGATTATGAAAACAACTGGAAATAGCATGTTAGACTCACTGAAAAATTGCAGATAAGACCTACTTTAAGAATGAGAAGATGCAGACTGAATAAACAGATCAAATATTTCAGATCCTACTAATATATAACAAAAAGGATTCAATTTTGTAAGGCACCACCTCATAATTATTTTATCTACTTAAAGATTATTTTAAAAAAATTATTGAAGTAACACTTGCTTACAAGACTGTGAATATTAAAATGTTCTAGTGGTTCAATGTTACCACACTACACTCACCACTGAAATGTTAATATTCCTCTACTACCCACAGTTCACTGAAAGCGCTCCAACCTTTCTGCTACTACCTACTTTCACCATTGTAATTTCAGCTTCATAATTATCTTATTTTGGGTTTTATTGTTTGTTTTTGGGGGGTCACACCCCGAGGAGCTCAGGGTTTTCAGGATTTTTTTTTTTTTGGCTCTGCATTAAGGAATTACTCCTGGTGTTGTTTGGGAACCATATGTGATGGTGAGGATTTAAGTCAGGTGGTGTGTGTGCATGGCAAGTGTCCTACCCTTTGTACTATAGCTCTGGCACTTCATAATCATTTTAAAAGATGATTCACTGATGGCAGTTTTGATTAATGAAGTGTCCTTTGTGTGAATTAAAATAGCATGGGTGTTTGAAAGAAGATTATCTGGGGCATGAAAGAAGGTACAGACAGAGAGGGAAACAAATCTGATGTTGGGAGTCTAGGATTTAACATTGGACCTAGAGATTGGGCTAAAAGCTTCTTTGTATCTCATTAGAGTATGCAATAGTCAGAGCAGAACAAATGGTGCTGAAGACCTCACTGAAGCTCTTCTGTGACTAAATGTCTGATTTATTTATAAGTTTCTAAATAAAGTCTTTGTTATTATTATTAAAGGAATTCTGCTGTTAATTTTAAAGTATCCTGTTACTCCATTTTATTTAACTTGGTTGACCTTTGTTATTTAGAGAATAGTTTGCTTCCTAAATTGAGAATTCATAAACTCAAGACAATTAAGCTGTGTAAAAGTGTTATAGGAAAAGTACATAAAGTCACAGTGAATATTTCTACCGCTGTAATAAAACTATTGCCTTTTAGCATATTGGAAAAAACACAGAAGAAATTATTTTTTCCTTAAATTTATCATTAGAAATAATACGAAGAAATGATTGACACAATATATTGAGGGTAATTTTTTTGTTTATTTTTTGGCCACACTTAGCAGTACTGAGGATCTATTATTCCTGGCTTTTTGCTCAGAATTCACCCCGAGTGGTTTCAGGGAATCATATGGGGTTCCAGGGATCTAGCCCAGGTTGACTTCATGCCAGGCCAATGCCCTTCATGCTGTACTATTTCTCCAGCCCCAAAGGTGTGTGGATATATTGTGTGAATTATTGCCTTTTATTTACTTAGTTTGATACATGATTTTCTTTACACTGATCAAAATATATTTTAATAAAGGTATTTTTTCAACTTTCAAAGAAAGAATAACAAAATGAATAATAAGCATCTTGATTCTTTAAGAGAAGTGCATAATTAGTTCCTTGGAGAAATGACATCTGAAAACTGTGGTATCTAATATAGTGACTATTGACATTTAAGCTAATTAAAATAAAGTAAAAAATGGAGTTAGCTGCACTAGGTAATTTCCAAGTACTTTAGAGCCATCTATAGATAGTGACTATTAGCATGCATATGAAACATATTACACAAATAATCTGATTTTGAACAAAAGTAAGATATTTAAGTTAAATCTTTCATGTACACAAACATACATTTGCAAATAATTCAGTATTTCAGGAACATTAGTTAATATAGGGATCCTGCCATTTATACAGAAGTAGAAAATGATAAAGAAAAGAATCCTCAGTTTGCTTTGTAAAATCTATAAGAAGATCATGGTCATTTTAAGAACAAACGTAGGTTTAATAGAGCAAAATGAAGAGAAATACAGCAGATAATTTGTAAAGTTTATTACAAAAACCTTGAAAGAGTGACTTTGTATGTATTATTTGTTAGCATTTGATTTGCAGATGAAAGATTAAAATTAAAATTATGCTTTAAACAAGAAAATTGAAAAAGCATGAAATTTTTATATAAAAATCCCAAGTAAATTAAATTGTATGAAGATAACTCCATAACATTTTTATTTCAGGCATCCTTTGATCCATAAATTTTCAGCAGAAAAAAACAGATTTTCCTACTCTACACATAGCTCAACCTAAGTACATTCAACAATGTAGAATAGTATCTAAGATAACCTACTCATACCCTACTGGTTTTAAAATACTTAAAGAGAATCATACACATTATAATTTTATATTACTACGATTATAGTGAGTAAAAACATCTATGCTAATTTGTGTTTTTCTTTCGGATATATTATAGCACTCAAATTTGTCAAATTATGAATATGTCAGGTTTGACATTTAGTTTCAAATGAGCCAAGTCTTTCTAAAGTCACTGGGACAACCAAGCATTACAGTATATTCCAAAGAAAATGAAAATGGAATGTACTGGCATGAGCACTGCATCGCTACACTTTATTGGCATTGCGACTCCAATGATGAAAGCAGGGTGAACAAAATAAGGGAGGCTAAGAGCAATAAAATACAGCCAAAGAGTGACCGATCCAACACAGAGAGGAGTTTAGGGGGAATCCCGGTGCCTATCTGTACTGCCAGGATCTTAAATTGAGGATAAAAAAGGAACTATATCAATGGTCATAGCTATTTGTGAGGTCTGATATAGAATTATCAATTCACAATGGCTTAATTAAATTAATAAAATAAAGAATATCAGATGACTCCATTTTAACTGTTACTTCTTTTTAATTCTATTTTAACTATAAATAAATGTTATCTTTCAGTATGAAATTTGTGAGGTTAAGATGTTTAACTAGTATGGCTTCACATTTCTTTTAAATTATGATTTTTAAATTTCATACTTCTTTTAAATTATGATTCAGTGTTATTCATATATAAAATCTGAAATATTTCTGTTATCACATTTTATTCAGACACACATTATTTTTCCAAAAAGAGTTCTATATTTTTGCAGCAGAGAGTAACATCAATATAGTCTTTAGTTTTGTTGGTTTTGTCAAGCTTATATAAAGTCTGTCAAAGTTACCTACCAGTATTTAAATGGTTGTACTACCCAAGATAGAAATTTGGGGAACCATGGAAGAATTAAAAGGCACAAATAATGAAAAAGATTTCTTTCATTTCAATAAAAGGAAAGTTAGCTGCTTTGTTTATCCTCAGTGCAATTTTCATAGCTGTTACTTTTAAATTTAGCTACTGATAT
The DNA here is from genome assembly GCF_029834395.1 of Sorex fumeus. Taxonomy (NCBI): domain Eukaryota; kingdom Metazoa; phylum Chordata; class Mammalia; order Eulipotyphla; family Soricidae; genus Sorex; species Sorex fumeus. The sequence goes on along the minus strand of NW_026606066.1, from coordinate 20,117,496 downwards.
TGCTAATACACTCAGAAATTTAAATCTAAGGAGAGAAGTAAGGAAAGACAAGTGAAACTGTTTATTTCATGTAACTATGATCATTTTGCCAACCTGATATTTGCTTCCCTATGCTAAGATCTCCACAGGCATCATCAGATCATAAATCATTCCCTAAAGCTACTCTTTCCTGGCCTCTGCTAATCTAATTCTTTTGTATTCAGCCAAGTGCTCATAAAGTTTAATCACAGGCCAGAAATGTGAAGTAAATTCCTCAAGACTGATGCTAATCATGTTAGGATATCAATTGGGCATACCAAAATGAATTGAAAATGAAAAATAGAGATTGAAATGCCAATTTGCATGTATTTTGAAATCTGTGCCCAGTCCATCATTAGCAACCTTTCCTTTATATCTCACACTATCCATCCCTCTACTCCAAATTATACATTTAGATCAAGTGGAATCAGAAATGACTGACTCAGATATAAACTATATTGAGGTTCAATCTATATTGTTCGAGTACAGATTCTCAGACTTTAATATGTATGTAGAATTTAGCATATAAAACACATATAACAATTTACATCCTTAAATTTTTACTAATTATTATTTATTATAGATTTTTTTTGGGGGGGTGGGCTCCCAAGCAATGCTTGGGAAGGGCGCCCACTGGCAATATCCAACTATACTCAGTCAAATGAGACTGGTGTTTCAATGCTTGGTCTAGTATGATGCAACTGAGGCCAGCAGTGTTGGGGACCACAAGATACCTCCCCAAAGGTGCTGAGAGGTCATTCTGTGGGGATATAATAGAAACTGGGGACATGCCTCTAATTAATGATATTATAAAATATCACAAACTCTAAAATATGCAATAGTTGGATAAATTGGAAAAATCTAGAATGTGACTAATTAAAAATGACAAATGATATCTATTTCTTTCAATTAATTATTTATATTTTACAGTTCTGTCAGAGTTTAAAATATATTATTACTGCAATTTCTAACATATGAGCTATTAACTTTTTAATGACTTTTGTAAAACATTAATCAAATTTATGAGTGTTTCCCCTAAATTATGGTACTCTCATGTAACTTTTAGTTTCAAACCCAGTAAGCACATTTAGTTTAATTGTCTGAATAAAGAGATGCTAGGTGGTAATTTTTAAAATTTCATATTGACAGTTTACTTATATTGTTTCCTTTTATTACTTGCTGACAGAGAGACAAATAAGTATTGCTTTCCTTTCATAGAAGGAAAAGTCAGATAATCGTCAAGTGTGTTGTTCTAAGAGTTTCATGTTGAAAAAGCATGCCAGAATAAGTAAAATAAAATTTAGAAAATATACAAATAAAATCTAGCTAAATAAAAATGTTAATTAGAATATATTATTTAGCTAAAAATCCAAGTCATATATAAGAAAGATAGAGCATTCTAAATACCCATTTATTTTCTGAATTGCATTTCTTAAATTTTCAATTTCCTAAATGCTAAAGAAAATTCTTATATGTTAGTCACCCATGTAGTATAATATAGGATGCTAAGATATTGCCTCACAATCTTAGCATCAAAATATTATGCTAACCTTCAGTGATGTGGCCATCATTTCCAGGTGACATCTTGTCAAAAGATGTTTCCTCATTTTTCTTTTCTGAATCTTTCACAGAATCGTTGAACTGGCTCCCAGGATGGCTCAGAAATGTTGGTGAACATAAACTTCTCACAATTTCTACTTCCTGTTAGAAAATATTAAAGGATTGAATATTAAAAGCTATCAGTGGGAAACTGATGTAGTTTTCAGGGGTTTTAGAAGGCAACAGGGAAAGAAGGAGGGTTTATGAGCGAAAATTTTCAATGTCTTGGGTAAAATTTTGATAAGTCTACTAAGCACTGAAAACACATATTTGACACATATTTTACTTTTCTGCTTTACTTTTTGTTCTCATAAAAGAAAGTGGAAATAAGGGTTACAATATAAGTAATATATGATAAGAGATGCAACTTTTTAAGGCCTGAGAAATGTCCGTGAGGACTTAAAAAAATAGTAATATATCACATTATATGCTTAAGACAGAAAGAAATAAGTTCTTTTTTAAATGTCATGCTCACCCTTTAATGGTAATCTTGGTAATTATGTAGCTCCCAAATTACAAACGCATTTAACCACCAAACCATAGTAATTACAGTTTGGCAATTCATAAGACTGTGGGATTAATTCTTTAATATAACAACTCAAATTAAAGATATAAAAAGGTACTGAAAGGAAAAAAGTATAGAGGATATAAAAGCTATTTCAAACATAGGGAGTCTAGTGTTACTTATTTTTATAGATTTAAGTAATATCTACTAATACTAGTCAGTCAAACTAATTGTTCTGAATTAAAATTTGTAAAACATAAGTAGATGAGCCAGGACTAACTGAGAAGCAAAAGCACATTTAAACTTTATTTCTTTATGATTATTAAGGAAACAGTTTACAATAGTACTAGTTTTTATACTTTAGTTGTACAATATTACTGCATTTCTATGTTAATATCTCTCCACCACTATTCTTAAGCCCCTTTTCACACACCCTTACCCTCCCAACTTGCTCCTCCCTGTTATCTTTCTCTGTCAGTTCTTTGGTAACTTTAGTTTTTTTTTATCAGAGTGCAATAATTTGCATTCATTGACCTTAATCTATTCCCTTGCTTTGTGTCTTTGTATATTATGTACAGGGAGGTAATCTGGTATTTGTTTTTCCTCCATCTGACTTTCTTTGCTTAACATGATATCCTCTACTTCTATTCATGTTGTAGCAAAATGCAAGAGTTTATATTTTCTTATGATTGACTAGCATGTATTAGTATTCATGGGATAGACTCCAACAAGTGGAATTACAAGCTCATATGGTAGTTCTATTTTCAATGTTTTTAGAAGTGTTGCGAGCATTTTCCAGAATATTGAACCAATTCATTCTCAGCATCAATGAATGAGTGGTCCCTTTTTACTTGACTTCCTCCAGGCCTACTTATTTCTGGCTTTTTGGATATAGGCTACTCTCATTGGTATGAGGGGTGATATCTGTCTTTGTTATCTCATTTTCATGATAATCAGCAACGCTAAATACTAAAAGTGAATTTTTTATTTTCCTTTTGGGTCACACCCGGCGATGCACAGGGGTTAGGCCTGGTTCTAAAGTCAAAAATCCCTCCTGGCGGTGCTTGGGGTACCATACTGGATGCTGGGAATCGAATCCGGGTTGTCTGCATGAAAGGCAAATGCCCTACCTGCTGTGCTATCGCTCCAGCCCCGAAAAGTGAATTTTTAAAAAGCAAGTGTTATATTGAAAACATTTTAAATGGCTACTCAGAAGTTTTAGATTTTTGAACATAAATGTATATTTTATTTTTATATGATTTTTGGCTGGAGCGATAGCACAGCAGGTAGGGCATTTGCTTTGCACGCAGCCAACCCAGGTTCGATTCTTCCGTCCTTCTCGGAGAGCCCGGCAAGCTACCAAGAGTATCCTGCCAACACGGGAGAGCCTGGCAAGCTTCCCATGGTGCATTCAATATGCCAAAAACAGTAACAAGTCCTCACAATAAAGACGTTACTGGTACCCGCTCAAGCAAATCTATGAACAATGGGAGGACAGTGCTACAGTGCTACTTGATTTTATTTTGGGCCACAGCTGTAGGTGTTCAGGGCTTTTTCTTGGCTCTGTGCTTAGTTGCCACTCCTGAAAGGGCTCAGAGGGGATCATATGGAATGCCAAGGACCTAACCAATGTTGCTTGCATGCAACACAAGTGTCTTACCAACTATCTCTCTAGCCTGAGTTATATTTTCTAAACAACAGTCAAACAGTGATGGGATGAACTACTTTTTGCTTATGCTACAGTTTGGGACATTTTCTATGACTTTTGTATAACTGGAAAAGGTAGAGCTTTGGGAAATATTATTTCTTGATATTTAGCATGTTTATGTTTCTAATGTTATATATAAGATAAACTAAAATTATATGTAACATAAAATCATTATAAACCATTGGTGTATGTTTAATCATCTATTATTTAAATGCCCCAGATATAAATATATGATTTATATTAAATATATGATTTATATTATTTTCTTACTTTAATATTTTGTTGGAACTGAAAATACTTAGCAAAATATGGGGAGAAAAATCATGTTCATTTTTGTCAGTACTTTGCTTCTAATATCTTAAGAACTTTGCCTAATAGTGTTTCCAATTATTATTTAAAAAAATCCAAAGGCTCATTAATACGTATGATATATTTTTTGTGGCTGAAACACAATGCCAGACCAACTATTGCAGGTGGGCAGGACTGCTTAAGTAGTGAATGAGCATGACATCCTTAATTCATTCTATTGCTATCTCTCACTGTCATGGGAAGTGACTATCACTGAAATAGAGGTGGAATTTTGCTTAAGCAATTCAATCTGACTCTTAGAACTGATAAGAATAAAATGAGATGTAAAAAAAAATGTAGATGCTTTAAAAGTACAAATTCTCATTCAGGAAGTTTTTGTGTTTAGAAATTGTGCTGAATAAGGTCCATGGACTTGACTGATGGCATGAAAGGGACATCTACATGAACTAGATATCTTTCTAGTTCAAGTAGAATCATGGAAATGTGCCTGAATAACATTGTGTAAGCCAATATTCTAGCCGTTATTAACACTAGGTTATACCATATTGATATTTTAAATTTTAAATTGATAAATATTAAATGGGCTGAAGCAATAGCACAGCGGGTAGGGCATTTGCCTTGCATGCGGCTCACATGGCCAACCTGAGTTTGATTCCTCTGCCCCTCTCGGAGAGCCCAGCAAGCTACCAAGAGTATCTCGCCCACACGGCAAAGCCTGGCAAGCTCCCCGTGGCGTATTCGATATGCCAAAAACAGTAACAATAAGTCTCACAATGGAGACGTTCCTGGACCCACTCGAACAAATCAAAGACAATTGGAGGACAGTACTACAGACAGTGCTACAGTTAAGAGTAATAAAGCAAGAGACAGAGCCACAATGCAGAGGGCTGGTGAAGCACTTGCTTTGCATGTGACCAACCATCCAGGGTTTAAGCCCTGGCATGGCATATGGGCCCCTGAGCCACTCTAAGTGAGATTCCTGAACCCAGATCCAGGGGTAAACCTTGAGCACTGCCAGGTGAGGCTCAACAACCCCCTGTCCCTGCCCTGCCGTCCCCCAAAAAAGTCATATGGCAAGTCAATAAGTATGACATATCAACTATGTACAAAGCAGAAAAATCAGTGGATAAACTTGGGGTATCTTAGTAGAAAGGCTATGCAGATCCACTTGGGGAAAAGGTGTTATATTGACTTTGAAGGCTTGATGGTACTTCATAAGTAATTACTATGTTTGGTGCTTGAATAGATTTATAATTTGGCAGTTATTCAATTACCAGGATTACCACATTGTTTCAGGAAGTTATAATAACATGTGCAAATGTCCTGGCTGGAAAGAAAGCACAGTGGAAACTCTACAGGAAGAGTTTCTTAAGGAAGAATGTGGTGCTGGAGACCCTCAGAGGTTGGCAGAGGCCAAAGCAAGAAGGACCTGGCAGGAACTACCCTGTCTCAAAGCTGAAGAAGAATGCATTGAAGGATTTTACATAAGTTTATGTGTGCATGCACGGACATATCAGAATTAAGCTTGCAATACATAAGGTTCATTATACCCATTCTTTTCTCCTTACCTCTCCCCTCGCCCCTCCCTTCCACTTCCCTGTCTCCTTTCCTTTTTTCTTTTCTTTGTCTGGGGACACAGCCGGCAGTACTCAGAATTTGAGTGGTTGATTCTGTGCTCAGTCACTCCTGGCAGTGCTTTGGGTGTTATCACAGCAGTCTCTGACCCAGTCTTGGGGGTTCCTGTTCTGTTTGAGGGATTAAATCAGAGTTTTCTATGTGCAAGGTGAGTGCATAAAAACCCGTACTACCTCTCTAGTCAAATAAGAGAATTCTTTAATGGGAATATATTGTTTGCATTATAGAATGGATAGGAAAATTCCTCATTTTTTAAAATTTTTATTTATTTATTTTTTTTATTAGTGAAACACCATGAGATACAGTTGTAGACTTACAAGTTTTTGTGCTTGGGTTTCAGTTATACAATGATCAAGTACCCATCCCACCACCAGCGCCCATTCTCCACCCCCACCAATCCCAGTATCCCTCCCAACCCCCATCCCTCATCCCACCCTGCCTTTGTGGCAGGGCACTCCCCTCTGTTCTCTCTCTCCTTTTGGGTGCTGTGGTTTGCAGAAGAGGCATTGGGTGGCAATCATGTTCGGTCTATAGTCCACTTTCAGCATGCACCTCCCATTCTGGGAGGATCCTCCCAACTCAGGTTTTCAGAGTTTTCTACCAAAACACATAATCTCCTCCCAGTCCACTTTTGAGGATGCAATGGCAGCCACAGTAGAGAATACTTGGATCCCTGGGGACAGGGAATTTTTCGTCTGGGCTTCCCCCTCACTTACTCACCCATGCTCCCTACCCAGCCTTTCATGACTTGCTTTCTGATCCTAACCTAAAGCAACAAAAGACAAAAATCATTTCTCAAATGACCTCAGACAAGCAGGGCTGCTCGCCCAGTGTGGAGTTATGAACCAAATAACATGTATCTCCCATCCTGGGCGGATCTTCCCAGCACCCTTTATTTGGTACTCCCTTCTCTATCTGAGCTGCCTTTACCCCTAGAGTGTGCGGCTGGCCTCCAAGCCATGGAGTGAACCTCTTGGTATTTATCACAGCTGTTCTTAGGTGTTGGTCTCTTATTTTGTTACTTTATGTTAACCAGATGAATGCAATCTTTCTATGTCTATCCCTCTCTTTCTGGCTCATTTCGCTTAGCATGATATTTTCCATGTGGTACCACTTGTATGTAAATTTCATGACTTCATCTTTTCTAACAGCTACATAGTACTCCATTGTGTAGATGTACCAAAGTTTCTTTAACCAGTCATCAGTTCTCGGGCACTCAGGTTTTTTCCAGATTCTGGCTATTGTAAACAGTGCTGCAATGAACGAACAAGTGCAGATGTCATTTCGACTATACTTTTTTGCCTCTCTGGGGTATATTCCCAGGAGTGGTATAGCTGGGTCAAATTGGAGCTCAATTTCTAATTTTTTGAGAATCGTCCATACTGTTTTCCAAAAGGGTTGAACCAGTCGTCATTCCCACCAGCAGTGAAAGAGGGTCCCTTTCTCTCCACATCCGCGCCAACACGGGTTGCTTTTGTTTTCTTTTGGATGTGGGCCAGTCTCTGTGGTGTAAAATGATACCTCATTGTTGTTTTGATCTGCATCTCCTAATGATTAATGATGTAGAGCATTTTCTCATGTGCATTTTAGCCATTCAGATTTCTTCTTTGAGAAAGTTTCTGTTAATTTCGTCACCCCACTTTTTGATGGGGTTGGATGTTTTCTTCTTGTGGAGTTCAACCAGTACTTTGAATATCCTTGATATCAACCCCTTGTTGGATGTGTATTCGGCGAATATCCTTTCCCATTCTGTAGATTGTCTTTGTATTTTGGTCACTGTTTTGTTGGAGGTAGAAGCTTCTTAGTTTAAGATAGTTCCATTTGTTTACCTCTGTTTTCACTTGCTTGGCCAGTGACGTGACATCTTTGAAGAGACCATTAGCTTCAATGTCATGGAGGGTTTGCCAACTTTTTCTTCAATGTACCTTATGGATTCCGGTCTGATGTTGAGGTCTTTGATCCATTTTGATCTTACTTTTTTACATGATATTAGGCAGAGATCTGAGCCCATTTTTTTGCATGTAGCTGTCCAGTTTTGCTAGCACCATTTGTTAAAAAGGCTTTCCTTACTCCACTTTGCAATTCTTTCTTCTTTATCAAAGATTAGATGATCATAGTTTGAGGGGAGATGTCAGTTTATTCAACCCTGTTCCATAGGTCTGCAGTTCTGCCTTTGTTCCAGTACCATGCTGTTTTAATTATTATTGCTTTGTAGTAGAGTTTGAGGTTTCGGAGGTTAATTCCTCCCATTTTCTTTTTCCCAAGAATTGCTTTAGCTTCGTGGGGGCTTATTGTTCCATATAAATTTCAGGAGTGTTTGCTCCATTTCCTTTAAGAGAATTCTTTATTTTTCAACTAATATATGCCAGTAGGAATTAAGAAATCCTACTGATCAGGAATTAAGAAATCCTACCAATCAGGAATTAAGAAAGCCAAAGTGTGTTTAGATGCTACCAAGTGATCTTGGTTGACAGAAACTGATTTAAGTCTATCTGGATAGAAGACCTGGTGATGCTGGATGATTAGTTCAGAGCCCTTGGCAGTACTCCAAAATAACAATGACCATTTTGCAAAAGAGTGGTGATAGAAATAGGAAGACCTAAACTAAATAGAAAACTATTATATAAAGCTAACAAAGCAGATTATAGATTGAAATGAGATTATAAAGAAAGGAAGAAAGGAGGAGGAGAGAGAGATAAGACAGAGAAAATGGAATGAGCAAGAAAGATACAAAGAGATTAAAAAAGAGAAAGAGTGAATTTCATTTTTTATATGATGTATAAAACTAAATGGATTTTTGTACCACTAAATAATGTCATGAAACCAGAAGAAGTTTGGTTTGGGAGATAAGGTAGATAATGTCCTGGGTACTAAGAAATCACAAGGGCTGTTGGATCCTTAACCCCCAAATTTAGAAGAGAAGTTCTGAATAAGTAATTTGCAAATTTGATTTTAGTGATAATTAAAATAAAGGATGTAGATTAAATTTCTTAGAATAATCTGAAGAGTAAGCTCAGAATCTTGCCTTTAAAATGCTGACATTTTAAAATTATGGTCATTTTTAACAGATTATTCATAACAAGAAATACAAAATAAGTTATTTTGGTTCTGCTCGGGGGGCAGGGTTTGGTGTTCAGGATGGAAGTATGGTGGTGAGAAGGTGTAATGGTGGTGGGATTAGTGTTTGAATATTAAATGTAATCAAATATTGTGAACAGCTTAATAAAAATAAAATAAAATAAAATAAATAAAATTATGGCAGTGCAGAAAAACATGAAAAAGTGAAGAAAGTCAGAATTATTCAATGTTATATTGAATAACATTTAATTCTTACTGAGAGTATAAATTAGCTGAGGGTTTTAATTATATTTTTGAAGTCATCGACATACACACACACACACACACACACACATAAACTGTTGAGAAAAACCCTTTCAGTGAAATTAAAATGCATTTGGGGCTAGACTAAAGTGGATAAAGCTTCAGACAGTGAGTGTCTTGACTTTTGCGAGAGTTTAGATTTAAAGTGAAGGGTAGAATGGATCAGTATCTTGAGAAATGGTTTATTTAGCTTCTTTTTAAAGAGAGAGTTGTGTATGTAAAAAGTCATTTAAAGGGACTTAGTGACATGTAGACTTTGATAGGACAAAACAGTGAGGGAAGATTTATGGTGTAAAATTCTGAGAGGGGCAAGTAGATGAGACAACAAGTATGGATAAATTTATTATCCAAAGGGGGAATATAAAGGATTCCTGCTGTTAGTGAGGGGAAGAAGGTGAATTTAATGTAGATGTAGATGGTTTTCATGTATGATAACATAAAAATATGAAGTCATCTATCTTTTGTGCTAGACTGTGAGGTGATAGTGGGAGCGATATTTGAAGAAAAAGTTTAATTTCCTAGCTACAGTGAATGGGGAAATGAGTTGACCAAGTAGAATGCCATGGTTAAGGTAGTTTTGGAAGCCTATCTAAGACTAATATATTTATAGGACTAATGATTATGTTAAGTGATTTTGTCTGTAAATTTTTCATAGTTCTTAAGGCATTGAAAAAGTGGTTGGCTCAACTTTAACCAGGTAAAGGTTTTTCAGGAGAAATAATGAGATCTGTTTAAGGTATAGAAGAGACCAGTTACCAGAAAATTGAGATTATAATCAAGAGATAACAGAGAGATTTAAATAAGATCATGTTGTGTAAGTTGGCTCATAAAGATAAGGAAAGATAAATTGGAAGACAGAAAGAGGATCAACAACTGGAATTCTGGTGAGTTCAAAGAACCTTTGTACTGTGAATATTTGGTAAAGCCAATTGAAAAGACTTGAACAAAATGTTTGCTAGTAACTCTGGAAGAGCATGATTACAATTGCTAGGATCTAGTATTGACCCTCAAAATAGAGGCTAAAGTAGAGAGGAGAATCTCATTAAGAAGGAGAAGAACTTGGAACACAGAAGTGAAGTTGTCTCAGGATAAAGGAATGATTTGGAAGGCAAAAAGAGACTATTAAATGTAAACATTCTGGTAAATGAGAGAATCTTAATTTAAATTGAACAAATAGTAGTAATAAAGGTAGAAAAGGGGATATATCCAATTGGCAAGAACCTGAAATGAGCAGGGATTTTAGCAAAAAAATGGTAGAAGAGTGGTGAGACAGAACAATGAGTCATAGTACAAAAGGAAATTCAGAACTGTGGTGTCCTCAGGGGAAAGCCAGGCTTTTATTAGGCTAAGGAGGTAGAGGTGACCTGCAGATAAGATGAGAATGCAAAGAAGACTGCTGAATATGAAGAGCACTGGTGGAAGCTTTGGCTTAAATAACATCTCAATAGATAATATCTCACAATGAAGTTTACATTCTTTTTTTTAGCTCTGTGACATCTTAAAACCAAGAAAAAAATAGAAATTTTGGTTTAAAGGAGAATTATCCGTGATGATTAATTGTGCATTTCTTTCTTTAACAAAATGTGTAATTGTGATCTCAAAAGATAAATATGCATTTCTTAAAATGTAAGAAAAGAACATGGCAGTCTTAATGATATTTTGCTTGTTTTTTGTGCAGGCCACAGTCTGTGGGTGCTCAAGTCTTACTTTTGGCTCTGCACTCAGGAATTACTCCTGGTGGAGCTCAGGATACCATATGAGGTGTAGGGGATCAAACCTGGGTCAGCAAGGTAATTCCCGACCTGCTTGACTATTGATCTGGTCCCATTTTTTTAAATTAAACATCTACTTTTAAAAAGACTATAAATGACAGTTTATCTTACTGGCATTTCAAAAAAAGTGATTTGTCTATTTTGTATGCTTGGCACGCCACCCATGACATATTTGATATGCCAAACACAGTAACAAGTCTCACAATGGAGACATTACTGGGCCCGCTTGAGCACATTAATGAACAATGGGAGGACAGTGCTACAGTGCTACAGTGCCTTCTACAGAAAAGAAGAAGTCACTGGGCTGGGAAGATGACTATGGGTATATGAAACAAAACTGCTTGGCAATGTTTACATTTAAAATGCTGAGCTCCAGATAGAGAAGGGAGCACCAAATAAAGGGTGTTGGGAGGATCTTCCAAGGATGGGAGAAGCATGCTGAAAGTAGACTATAGACCAAAAATGATTGCCACTCAATGCCTCTCTTGCAAACCACAGGACCCAAAAGGAGAGAGAGAGAACAAAAGGGAATGCCCTGCCACAGAGGCAGGGTGGGATGGGGGGGGGGGGGAAGTGGGAGGGATACTGGGACCTGTGGTGGTGGAAAATGGGCACTGGTGGAGGGATGGGTATTTGATCATTGTGTAACTGAAACCCAAGCACAAAAATATGTAAGTCTACAACTGTACCTCATGGTGTATCACCAATAAAAATTTTTTAAAAAGTATTTATGTAATAAAAAAAATAAATAAAATGCTGAGCTAGTGCATACACATTTCCAGAATCAGTAGATTCTTGCCTTAGAGAAATAAAAACATTAAAATAGATGAATGTAGGTCATTTTATGGCAGCAATAAGAGAAAACAAGAAATAAAAAATGTCTAAAATTCAGAGAACAGGACAAGAAACTTTCTCATACTGAATTCTGCTTCATTAAAGCAAAGGAGAATCTTGACCAGTGCATGAATGAATAATTCTATTATTCATGAATGAATGAATGAATAATTCTATTATTCATTCATGTATTTGAAATGCTGTAATCACCTTGTCTTAATCCCTATCCTAGAAGTCTTTACATTTTACTTCTGTGTATTAAAATTTTCTTCTCTCATAATCCAAAAAAGTACAACTTCATTGATAAAACTCTTATAGTCATTCTATTCTACACTAATCTTTCATTCAATCAAAATATCTAAAGCAATTAAATGTTTAATAAGTTAATATTTCAAATAGTTCAAGAACTATCTGAGGAACAAAATATATAAAGATATTTAAGGTACAGTTCTAGATGACCAGATATCCGAAGATAATCAAATTCCTCAGCCCATTTTCAAACTCAATAAAGAAATGTTCAACTGCCCTCATTTGTTAAAAATCTATAAAAGAGGAAAGATTTCAGTTTTTTCTCTGGAATACTTGTTTGGGAGGCCCCTCCTATAATCTAGAAGCTTCTCTTATGTAAAATCTTTTCTGAACTTGGGAAAATATAAAACAAAGTTTACAGAGTAATGACCAGAGAAAATTCACTAACTGAGCCGCAAAACACTAGAAAAAAGAATGTAATAATAAGGTAATATAGATAACCTAACCTCATGGTCATGGTCCTCCCATTGTTCATCGATTTGCTCCAGCGGGCCCAGTAATGTCTCCATCATGAGACTTGTTATTACTGTGTTTGACATATCGAATACATCATGGGTAGCTTGCCAGGCTCTGCTGTGTGGGCAAGATACTCTCAGTAGCTTGCCAGGCTCTCTGAGAGGGGCGGACGAATTGAACTCGGGTTGGCCATGTTGGCCGCTTGTAAGGCAAACGCCCTACCACTGTGCTATCGCTCCAGCCCATAACCTAACCTAAAAGTAGCTAAATGTAGCTAACCTAGATACCATTAGGGAGAAATCCTGGAAGAATCAGAGAAAGTTTTGTAAGGTCGTAACAGACTTCACTGAGCCTGGAATTGATCTCTATCTTGTGGGTCACAAGAATCCTTGAAATTAAATTAGAATTTATATAGTTAGATTTGTACACTTAGATGCAAGGATCTTTGACTTTATGAAATATACAATTAGGAAATGAAATAGCAATTTATTATGTAGTAAGTATATATACTTATGTATAGTAAGTATATATATACATATATAACATATATTATATACATATATTTATATCACTGTCACTGTCCTCCTGTTAGTCATTGATTTGCTCAAGCAGGCCCAGTAACGTCTCCATTTTGAGACTTGTTGTTACTGTGTTTGACATATTGAATACACCACAGGTAGCTTGCCAGGTTTTGCAGTGCTGGCGAGATACTCTCTGTAGCTTGTCAGGCTCTCTGAGACGGGTGGAGGAATCGAACCCGGCTAGGCTGGGCTGGCTGCATGCAAGGCAAATGCCCTACCGCTGTGCTATTGCTCCAGCCCATATATTTATATACACCTGTATATACTACATATACATATATATAATATACATTTATATATACATAAATTTTTTACTAAAGTTTCCCTTGGAGAAAAAGAATGTGTCTACAATGGAAAGTGTAGGGAAAAAAAGAGCATATTAAGAAAAACTATTTGGCATAAATAGTAAATTGCAAGATAAAGTCAGGGAGAAATGAAAAAAGTCTAGCATAATGTCTACATATTCCAATCTGATTGTCACTCTGAAATTGATAATCAGTTACTGCCACAGAGACTGGGAGAGGGCAATATAGGGTTTCCTTCTGACCCTACAGAAAAGAGTAATGTGATGTAGAGGGTATCCTGGTGGATCAATAATATTCCATATTCTTAGTTTTGAGGATGAAACTCCTTTGAATGGAAAGTTCAAGGGATGCCGCAAACCTACTCATGTTTCTCTCCACATATTTTTTTCAGACAAGGAAACAAAACTAAACCTTCTAAAGAAAAATTGATAAACATTAAAGGTATTTACTTTTAAAATGATGTCTAGATTTTATTTTTGAGGCACTGTATGAGGCTGGTGGGAGTGCTTAAGGTTTTGACTGGATGAATGTGAGTTTTGCATGACACTTACGGAAGATGATCTCCAACAGGAAACTAGAGTTCTAGAACTCAAAACAGCAATTTGCACTGGTTTCATATATTTTAGACTTATTAACAAAAATATGATAGTAATAATGGTCTATTAAATTATTCAAGTACACAAGTGAGTGTGTTCCTAAGTAGTGCTGTACTGCACTGTCCTCCTGTTGTTCATCGATTTGCTTGAGCAGGCCCAGTAACGTCTCCATTGTGAGACTTTGTTGTTACTGTGTTTGGCATATTTAATACGTCACGGGGAGCTTGCCAGGCTTTGCCTTGCAGGCGAGATACTCTCGGTAGCTTGCCGGGCTCACTGAGTGGGATGGAGGAATTGAACTCGGGTCAGTCATGTTGGCCATGTGCAAAGCAAACGCCCTACCTGCTGTGCTATCGCTCCAGCCCTGTTCCTAAGTACAGGTGACAAAAGAACTTCACTGACATTTATGGGATAGTCAAAAGGAGATTATTCATTTAAGATAGTTGAAGATAAGACACACAAAAGAATCTCAAATTGAGCAGCTCACTGCAGAGATGCCTCTGAACTTTAAGCCAGGCCTATTTCACCAGGGTGCCTTAGACAGAAACAGGTGTTATCTCTCTACCTGCCCCTAAGGACCCCGGTGGCCACCAACTTCCAGAACCCAGTGAGAAGTGCAGGTATGCGGGTTCAGTGATGGCAAACTCCAGGCCTCAAGGGATAGAGGATGGGCTGGTTATCTAAAATCTTAGACATCTTATGATATTCATAGCAATACAAAGAGAGTATGGGGGAAACTGTCTGCCATAAAAACAGTGGGGAGGGGTGGGATGGGGCGATACTGGGGACAATGGTGGTGGAAGATGTGTACAGGTGGAGGGATGGGCGTTCCATCATTTTATGACTGAAACTCAAACATAAAAGCTTTGTAACTGTGTTTCACAGTGATTCAATAACAACAACAACAAAAAGCAAGATTAAAAAAAAGCAAACAAACAAAAAAATGATCACAAAATAAGAGACAATTAAGAAAAAAGGTTGTTGAAGATAACAGTAAGAATGGGGCCACTCACAGTCCACAGGATACCTATGTGATAATTAGAAAAAAAAAATGTTCTCCCTGTCAAGAATCTTTGCTCTGTCTATCATAAAGTTGTCCTAATATGTTGATTTTTTAAAAGTCTAGATTTTGTTGTCCTGGCAGCTGAAGACCTCTGGGACCCAGCCACAGCTATGCTGAGACCACTCTCTACACACTAGGATGGGCCTCACACATGAAGGAACTGGCAGAGGAACCCAGGTATGCGGGACCTGGGGCTGAGATCTCCAAGCCTGCTCAGTTCGGGACTGGGCCTCCTCCACCCAGATCCCCTATCTTCTAGTAGCTAGACAGTTACACCCACCAACTGCCATGTAACCTCATCTTGAACAGCCAATATCCAGAGACTATAAAACCAAGCTCTCGCATTTGTGGCCATGCAACCTCTTATTATCTAGTTTTCACTCTCAGAGAACCCAGCAGGCTACCGAGAGTCTCCTGCCTGCATATATACCTGACAGGGAACACCTGTAAAGGTGATTAGAGGCTGTCCCAAAAGCCTCCATGCCTCTCGGAGAACCTGGCAAGCTACTGAGAGTATCCCAGCCACATGGTAGAGCCTGGCAAGCTACCTGTGGCATACTCTATATGCCAAAAACAGTAACAATGATGGTCCTCATTCCACTAACCCTGAAAGTGCCCCCAATATGCCATCGGGCTACACTAGCACATGACAGGAATGAATCGAGATGTTACTGGTGCCCTCTCGAGCAAATCGATGAACAATAGGGGTGATAGTGATAGTGATAGATTGTGTTACTGCCAACTGCTGGGAAATTGTCATAATAATATATATATATGACATTCCCTTGTTTTGGTCTGCATTAGTTTTCCTGAGATATATGGCCTTAAAGAATGCTTACAATTCCATGTGGCTTCCATAAACTGCCAAGGAATGAATGCCATGAACACCAAAGATGTAGAGCATACCTGAGATGTAGAGATACCTGAGATCCTGTTTGCATATCTGTGAAGGCAAGTGCCCTACCTATACTATAATTTCCAGCCCAAGAAATTCTCACTTTTGGATGCTCTCTTTTAGGAACCAACAATATGTTTTGGGAACTCAAACTAATCAAAGAGATCATTTGTAAGGGATCTTTTCTATTCTTTCTATTGACCCAACTGATTTCCCAGGCAACAGGATATGTGTGTGTGTGTGTGTGTGTGTGTGTGTGTGTGTGTGTGTGACAGAGAGAGAGAGAGAGAGAGAGAGAGAGAGAGAGAAGAGATTATAGGAAGTGAGAGTCTTCTGGGCTTATCAACATTTGAAATCCACTTTCAATTAAACCTACATGAAATACAGCAAGAATTGCTCAACTGAATCATATCAAACCACAGAAGTATGAGATAAAAAATAAATTATATTAGGTTATCTAATTTTTGGAATGGTTTAGTAATTAGTAATAAATGGCCAGTAATTTGTTAGTCTTACAGAACATGTATTTTATTGTTTGTTCAGCACCTACGACTGTATATTTTCTACTAGAAATAAGAACTTACCCCTGAAGATATAATAAAGGTCATCATTTCTTGAACACTATTTTGTGTCAAGTGCCCTATTTATTATGTACATCATTTAAATGAAATACTTCAAATAACACTATTGATTTTATTGTGCTTACATGTGAGCTACAATAAATAACTTTAAGATTAGAGAGCTTAAGTCAATTGCTCAAGGCCACACAGGAGGTGCTAGACCTATGTCTCAAATTTGTCTGATCCTAGATTGATATATTTTTCAGTACCTCATCAGACTGTCTCTTTAGTGTAATTTATTCTTCTATTTCAGAAACTGAAATAATATTAATAGAATGGAATGACAGGTAAAATATCTACATCTCAACAGCTATAAGAGTGTCTAATTTATCCTATGCATCTCATATCATTATGCCTTATATTATTCTATCATTTGATATATTTTAACTGAATCTTTAAAATCTAAAGATATTTTAAATTTATATAGCATTATGGAACAAAAGCAATGAAAACAGACAAATATAAGTATATTGGAAAATCATAATTATTATCATGGGTCTCACACTATTGCATGCATCACTCAGGAAGGGCCAAAGGAAACTAAATGAGGCACTGAGTACTCCTCTAATGAATCACTGAACAAATCTCAGTTTAATCCCTGTCACTTTATGGTCCACCTGGCATAGAAGGAAGCATGAAGCATCGTATACTCCATTCCTCACACTGAACTATCTGGCCAGGTGAGCTGAAAATCACTCAGGGAGTGAACCCCTCCGCATCACTTGGAAGGCCTCCAAAATGAAACAAAACATAAAGAAGTAGAGCACACAACTGGGTTTAGTCCTTGGAACCCCAGTAGCCCTGCCTCTGAATCTTGCCAGGAGTGAGCCCTGAACAAAGAGCCTGAAGTAAGCTCTAAACACTAGAGAGTGTGGCCCCCAGCAAGAAACTAAAAAAGAAATTTGGTGGAGGAATTATCAGTTTGAATTTAAAAAGCTGTTTGATTTCCTAGTAACTTTACACTGAAGCACAAAGTTTTTAGAAGCTGATTCCACTGAATCATGTTGGTCTATTCTGGATGATCCTTCTGGTTGTTCTCAGAGTCAAGACTTGTTTCCTGAACCATCTCTTTGTTTCCTGTCTCCCTGATGTAGGCAGGTAGATAGGGAAAGCTCCTGGACAATGAAACAGGTCAGCAAAAGTTCTGGGAGGAAAATTCCAAGACTTATCCACTGTGTGGATATGGATAAGACCTTGAGCAGTGGATCCGAGGAGATTGAACCCCTCCTCATGAAGGAAATTCCTCAAATTCCCTCAGACTTCTCCCTCAATCTGATTCAGCCCAAAGAAGACCATCACCACTCCCAACCCTGGTAATCTCCTTAGCAATGGACTTGCATCTAGGAAGAAGCCCCACGTGGGGGCAGGTTGGAGAAACCTTATAAAGGCCACCTTGAACAAAGGAAGGGCGCGCATATGCTGCCAGAGCCCATGTGCTGCTCGTGCACGTGTAGCTGAGCACGTGTTGCCCGCATCTCCCCTTTTGAGATGTGTACTTTCATGCTTTTGTGTCTAATGCTCTTTTTGCCCTTGGAGAAGCCCACGTTCTCTCTTGAGCGCGTTACTCTCCTCTCTCTCTCTTTCACCCTCTCTCCCTCCACACCTTAAAAACCTCCAAATAAAATCTTTTTTACTTCACTGCTTGTCTACTCCTTTCTGCGAGTGAGACAAGAACCCAGTAACCCTGGGTCTTGGGTGGCAAAGGGGGATTGGGAGAAAGTGACTGTCATTCTCCTCCCCACTCATGTGAGCTACCTGTGGGGTCCACCGACATCATCCCTACCTGCATTCCTATTTTCTTGTCATAAAATATGACACTATACAATGATGAATATATACAACACATGACACTAGTAACATTCTTTTCTTTGTCCCTACTTCCAATACATTTTCTGTATAGAAGCTCTGTTTTTTAAGAGTTTCAGAATCTGAAAACTGATAATAGAAAGCTGCTCCTAAGGGAAGAACTAAGAAATTCCTTCCATGTCAGAACTCCTGTATTTATAGTGTCTAGTGACTTCTACAATTCTCTTTTATACTCTAGCCTTTTGGATGTATCATATTTCCTCTTTTTTACTGAGCTCATTTAAAAATGCTTCATTCATTTCTATTGTTCACAAATCATATAATGTTTTTTTCCTTGAACATTACAAAAACTAAATGTTTGTTGAATTAAGCTCAAGTCTTAAATTTTATATTCAGATAAAGCATTCAGAATAATATGCAATCAAATATGTTCAAAGACAATGGGGCTAATCTCATGAAATAAAAGGAGAACACCCAAAGAAACAGGTTAATTCTCACTGTGAAGAGAAGCAGAAAAACAATTTATGCCCTATGATTGGTGAACCAAAACCAATTTATATGCCAATAAATAGAACTCAACACTTAAATATTCCCAGCAGTCCAAACAAAAATAACTTTTATCATAAATTTTAAACTTCAAGTTGAAAAATTTCATGATACAAGAAAGATAAAATTATGATCTGTAAGCAGGAAAGTGTCTCCCCAAAGTATTGTAAAACAATTTTGTTTTTTAAAAGTGGGTCACCAGTTCTCATAGAATTTCTATTATTAATTTCAGTTTGGGTCTGATATTGAATAGCAACCATTTTTCATGGAAGCAAATATTCAATAATTTTTATGATTTTAAAATTGCTGATATCAATCCTAATTGATCATACAACCATTAAAGTCTTACATGCCACTCTCCTTTCCCAATCAATTTTATAGTTTCTTATTCTGTTCCCTTGCACCCAGATAGCACAATCTGCTGTGTTAAGCAGTTCCTCCACTTATTATCAGTATCTGAATTGAGTGTCAACCAATTCCTGAGTGGAAGCCCAAATACCCAGTATCTCATATTGAACCTGTACTAGAAGTTAAAATGATGGAATTGATGAAGTCAAAATGAGGATATTAGGAAGGACCATAAAAATGGTGCCTGACTGGTACCTTTTTGCAAAGAGGGAATTTTGACACACAAAGACACAGCATGTCTTTGCAGAAGAATAGCCATGTGAAGAGACAGGAAGAGGGCAACCATTTGCATGTCAAAGGGCAACCATCTTTAAGACAAGTAGGCAAATTTCAGAGACAACCATTCCTGTAAGCACACTGATCTTGGGTATAAATCCCCAGAAGTGTGAGAAGATAATTTTTTTTTTTGCTGAAAACACCCAATCTTCCTCTGCTGTATTGTTGTAGCAAGCTAATAGAACACATTTGCACGTTGTTGTGTAAGGATATAACATGTCATTGAAAGTATCCATTTAAGTGAGTTCTTTAGTAGCTTTGAAAGCATTGGACTTATTTAACTGATCATATCTCTACAACTAGCCAGAAAACTCCTTACTACTGATCTTGTGCCATCCTTATTGAGGGCATTTAAAAAATAGAGATCTCAGAGCAGATATTTACTCACATATTAAAACACACATTAATACACACATTAAAAAATCCCTCCTCCCCAACCCATCATCATTGTTGTTGTTGATGTGATTTTTGGAGGCTGTACAAATGCTTGGCGCTGATGCTCACACATTTTCAACAGTGGTGAAATGCTCACCTGGGATATGCATCAAGTTGCAGTGCTCCCATACTGGGCTTGGGTGCTTGTGTAAATCCCCCTCTCTTTGGCTGTGTAAGCTCCTCTCTAGTGCTAGGATTACATGTGAAAGGATGTTTCCAGGCTCTCCGGCAGCTCCCTCTTGCCACCTATGTTTGGTGTTCTCGTGCCGCTTCTCTACCAGAAAAGGCTATTGCCTTGGACCAACTAAGGAAGAATGAACTGGTTGCTAATTAGTTGCCATTTATGCAATCTCTTGTCACTCCCAGCTCTCTCCTACCCTCTCTCTGTGTGTCTATCTCTCTTTAACCACACAATTCTTTCTTCCAGCTGTATCCAGTCTCCTCTCATCTCTCTCTCTCTGCTATCTCCTCTTCTCTCTTCTCTCTCTCTCTCTCTCTCTCTCTCTCTCTCTATCCCCCTGTCTCCTCGCAGCCACTCTTTTTCTTCTCTCTCACCACGCCGCCCAACCATGCCTCTCCACGGGAAGTGTGATCAAAAATGTTTTTCCAGTCTTCCCAACCACCTGCAGCCTATATGGACAAAACAGCCCTTAAGGTGTGTTTCTCCTCTCCTTAGACCAGCAATTTAATTAACATCTTTAGTTCTACTTCCTAATATTTACCATCCTGTATGGACACCGTATTAGATACTTTTAGGCTTGTAGGGTGACTGTACTGGGGACAGCTTGCTACAAACTCAGACTGCAGTGCTCAGGCCAGATTAATCATTCCTAACCCTAGCAGAGTTCAAATCTAGTTACTACTTTTGGATCATGACAGAATTTGTCCATCACCAAACTCCTAACTTTAGTTAAGCATTAGGGCATTTTGCCCAGGCCCATTTCGATGCCAGGGTAGCTCATAGCTCACTGCTTGCCCTGGGTCCATCCAGTCCCTTGTCAGGACCATGCTTTTGGAGATCTAGGAAATAAGGGAAACTGAGGCTTAAGTTGAGAGAACAGATGTCCAGAAGGTAATACTATCTGGAGTCAATCAACTCCCATGTCACAGGCTTATATTTTTAACTGTCTCCATGTATCCATACAAAAAGCAATTGCTCTGGAATAGGTAACCATGCAAATGACATTAAGAAGAGAAAGACAATATTTACAAGTCAGAGTCTGATTAGGAGACAGAGGTAATTGACAGATTGGGAGGCAATCAACAAACACAAGCTTCCAGCTGTCAGAGAGGAAGAGTCCACGGTGCTCACATAGCTTGATATTTTGTTTTCTAACCGGGGTCATGTTACTTTTTGTGGTGCTTCACAGAACTGATTGTGATGCCACTGGAAATCACTTGAAGCTCCAAGGATTAAGGACAAAATAGCTTCTTCTCTTTGAGTATAGGATACGTAAGGATATGAACTTGTGACCGTATGCTTGCATGGCAGCTGCTCTAAGTGACTGTGCATTATTCTAAAGCCACCAACAGTCATATAATTAATTATACTGGTTTTGGTGCTCAGGGCTTACTCCTGGCCCTGAAATCAGGGATCATCCCTGGCAGGATCATCAGGCGGGGGGGTGCTGGGTATCAAATCCTGTTGATTGCATGCAAGGCAAGCACCCTGCTCACTATACTAGATAGTACGACCTAACTCTCCAACCCCTCCTTTTATTCCATGCACATATTTTTTTGATTTTTTGGTCACAATCGATGACACTCCGGGGTTACTCCTGGCTCTGTACTCAGGAGTCACTCCTGGCTGTGCTTGGGGTACCACATGAGATGCCAGGGATTGAACTCAGGTTGGCCACGTGCAAGGCAAGTGCTCTTCCCGCTGGACTATCGCTCTGGCCCCTCCATGCACAATTTTTAAAGGCTTATTTATCTCACGAAACTTACTTCAGACTGGTTGTAAGGTTCACATGTATTACAAGGTCTGAGACCCCATATTCTGAAACAAAGCTAGGGGCAAATGTTTCTTAGATATTTTTTTAACCTCCTTGTAAAAGGGAGATGCATTTTTGAAATATTGTATTTTGTAGGTGTGTTCCCTTTGAGATCCTGCTGCATTCCAGTAAATTTTGTTAAACTGACAGGTTTTTAGGGCATCAGGTGAAATGAATGCAAGCTGTATCTGGCCTTTGACGAGTCAGCAGAAATGAAAGCACAAAGTCCCACAAAAGTTCTTGGCGTAAAGACCTAAAGCAAAAGACTATAAATGCATAAATAGCAATGACCTTCAAAGTAATTTTCCCTGTGTTTTACTTTATATTACATTCAATTGCTTTTCATTTAACTCTAGATTCATCACCTCAGGCCATTCTTCACTTTGACTTTAGTTCCAGAATGATATAAAGACATCTGGAATTTTATCACTCTGTTCAATTTATTCTTAAACATAATATGTACTAAATTCTCTCCACTATTTCCTTTTCAGAATTCTAAAATGAGTAATATGGTCCTCAGGAACAAGGCTATGTCTCCTCTGTATTAATATTTCTCTCTTAGTGACTCACACAGAGCTAGAAATGTAGAAGGCAGACATGAAGAAATATTCCCAACATCAAAATGGCATCATTTGAATGTCTGTAGATTGTCTAATGTGAGGTACTAATAAAATATTTACTATATTATCAAAGTATCTGATAGTTATTTTCATTACCAAAAGATGTCAAGTATAGCTAAAGGACAACTATGTATTTGCAGGGATTCAACTGGGAATCTGCTTGCCCAGAGAGTAGAATCAGGTTTCTTCTGATGATATTCTCTAGTATCTGAGCTCTGTCAACCAGGTAAGTGAACCTGGCATCAACTAAACACTGTCAGTTATACCTAAATTCTGGGTCAGTCAACAATAGTACTGTTAGCTTTGGGTAGACCTTTAGACCTTTAGCTGTTCTTTTATTTCCCTGCAGAAGTAGCCTGCTCCTCATCACCATTCCTAGAATGCTCAAATGGAAATAAAACAATTGAGTTTGCATTCATCTTTCTGTGCAAATCCTTGTCCTGTGTCCTGTATGATGAATTGAATATTATCTTACCCCTCCCCCATGTTTTTGTGAAGGGAATGAAGCGCAGGAACATTCCAATTATAGTTTTGGTTCATATCTCATTTTCGGTTGGGCCCAAATTAAAGCTCATATGTCCCCAATTTTAAAACAAAATATTCTGCATATATGTGTGCACCATTATTTGATATTCTGAAAGAAAAACTCTTGAGGAATGGGATAGCTGATTCAGTTCTGGTGTGAACATTTCTTAATTTCTTTAGACCACTTTCATTTAAAACTGGTCACGCACATGCTTATTTTACTGTTTGTCAATGACCTATAGACAGAATTCTGAGACTTGAAATGCTATGTCTCCACATTCACTCAACTTTCCCATGTACGAAAATAAAATGTTGATAGTTGAGTTTCTAGTGGCAGAGCATATTGTTACTTTTTTTTCTTTTCTCATCTCCTCAAAAACCATGTTTAGTTGATTTGTTGTGTACCTAAGAAAGCCTGTGGCATTTTTCCCCCTTTAGGAAGAACAAACAAAAAATCCCCGTGGGATTCAGATATTGAGTGTTCTGTACCTTTATCTTCATGCTGGTACTACATTTAGGAAGATAATCTTCCGTATAAAGCAGAAAAAATGCCTTCTTTTTCTTCTCAGTCAAGAATAAAATCCTGCAACTTTGCCCAGTTGCTCTCATTTTCTTAAATAGGGCCCTAAAGTATTTTATGATTATCTTTATTAGTTGGAGACTATATCCAGGCTTGAAATAATTCTAATAAAAAGAAAACTTCTAATAGAATATTCTAACTAGTTTCAATTGACCATATTACTGGAAATAGAAAAATCCCTAATGGCTAAACCTTTTAAAGCTAATCTGCTTTAACACATTTTAAAACTGATGTGCCATTTGAGATTTAGGTGTTAGCATGCAAAGTGTTTTCTTCTCCTATTCTCATAATCATTTGTTATTTCATTTCCCCTTTACTTTTTGAAAATGAGATAACCTAACTATATCCCCTAGAGTTGCATGGAATTTAAAAAATGTTTTTCTTTAATTTTAAATTTAAACTATCATACTGAAAAGACACAAAAGACTAAAGTACAGAAATTTATATATGTGCAGATGGTGATCTAGCAATGGTAGGTGTTTGCTTGAGGAATACAAAATTCTTGATAGAACATTCATGTAACTGTTAATTTGGGGTGACATGGTGTATAATGGCAGAAAGTTACTCAGATTGAGGTTTAAATCCCAATTTGGAATTTTCCATTTTGGACAAATTGAAAAAATTATTTCACATATATAAGCTTCCATTTCTTGCCTATAAAATTATGATAAAGTTGCTTACTTTGAGTAATATTAAATTGTGGTATTGGGTTAGAGTAGACATACCACCAAACAGCTAATACCTATAGGTATTTCAGTACATTTTTAACAAGTATCAATGAAATACTAACAAGAAAACCAAGTTTTACAAACCTAGAGACATTAAATATTTCTCAAGGAGTGTATTTTATTTCTGACTGTGAACTCTTCTAGACATTGAATTGAATATCCAGGAAAAATGTGATCCTCATAAGGCCTAAATATTTATATTCATGGTAGAATTATGCCATTTTAGATTTTTGTCAAGAAAATTGACCAAGAACATACTTTTATGAGGCTTATATCTAAATTTTAAAATTATTGTCTTCACATTAACATATGTATATATACATTCATTACATATGTATATACACATACATGTGTAAGCATATATGTATATATAATACACACAATGACTTAAACTGTATTCCTTTAATTTTTATCTTTGGTTTTTGGGCTGCACCACCGAAGGTGCTCAGTGCTTCCTCCTGGCTCTGTATTCAGGAATTACTTCTGGCATGCTCAGGGGCTCATATGGGGTGCCAGAGATTGGGTTGGCTGTGGCAAGGCCGATGTCTTATCTGCTGTACTATCATGCCTACCCCTCTTATTTCATTTCTTAAGAGCTATGGGAACTTAGATATACCATACATTTCTTTTAACTATTCTTCCTTACTATAAATTGAGGGAGAGTCCTCTTTCCCTCTCAGAGAGCCCAGCAAGCTACCAAGAGTATCCTGTTCACATGGCAGAACCTGGCAAGCAACCTGGGGCGTATTCAATATGCCAAAAACAGTAACAAGTCTCACAATGGAGACGTTACTGGTGCCCGCTCAAGCAAATTAATGACCAACTGGAAAACAGTGCAGTGCTATAGTATAAATTGAGAGTATGAAAATTCAGAGTACTATAGTGATAATTAAATAATTACGTAAAAAATGTCTTGCATGCCTCTATGTTAGGGTGCTCTCAATTGCAGCTTAGAATTTTTCTAAATAAGGGGGTAGAAATATTGAGATTCCTGAAGGTATTGTACTCTCTTATACAATTACTTGGTGTTCTGAGGGAATATAACACAACCCCCTGGAGGAACAGATGGCAAAGAAAGCTTGCTCAAGTCCTTTCTTCCTTGGGGACTGTGTTCTGCTAGAAATAACTATGTGGAACTCCAGGAAGCAAGATAGAGCCCCTGAGAGAAGTTCGTGGAGTAGCTCTAAAGAAGTACAGAAAAGTCTTATCTTCTTTAAAGATTTTCCTAAGAGGGTTCCCATTTCTACATTTAATGGGTTATGCTTAGCCAGAAAATGTCAGGAGAAATTAGTCCCACTGCACCAGAGTTAAATCTTCTCAGAGGTTCAGTTGAAAGCGGGAAGCATACTAGTACTCCATGATATTCCATTGCTGAGAAAGGCATTTTATTCATTCTCCTGAACATCACAACTAGCTATTTTAAATATAGTAGCACAGAAGGGGAGACTCTAAGTGCATTATTCATATAACATCTTTATGATGCTGATAGGGAAAGGAGTGCTCTTATAGGTCAATTAGATCAGCACTTTGCATGCATGACAGACTGATGTTTAACATTTGCAGCAATGAGGGAGAGGGGCACAAACAAAATCATCCTATAAATAAACTGCTGAACTTTAGCATGTGCCATATTAAGAAATTCTCAGTCTTCTTAACTCTAAACCTGTATACTCTAAATGATAATGATTTCTGTAGTCTTGGTAACAATTGTGTACATCATAAGCATAATCCATGAATTCATTCAATGAACGTTACTGGTCTTCTATCAAATGCCAGAATTTATTTTAAATGATAAATTTTTTCAAATAAAAGTCAAAAGCTTGTTCTTGTACTCTCAGTCACCTGCATTGGTGCAGTGGTTCTCAGATGTGGTGACTCGATTTTGATCAAGCATTGGTTGGTCTTTACAAGAATAACATATGTACTTCCTCTTTAGTGTGTTTTATGGTCATTGCCATAGAACTATATTCTAGTTCTTTACAATTCAAATGATTATTTTAATTAGAAAGGGGTGGCAGTCTAACCACTTTGGTAGAAAGTCACAAGTTTGTTCAGGATGATGTGACATGTCAATGTCTGTCATCTATCACATGCATCAAGAAATTAGGTCAGAGACCACTCATTCTTGGCAAACACTTGAACCTGTCATTTGTCAGCGGGTATTTTACTCCCCAAACAGATCACTAAAATAAGACTTGTCAAATGCAGAATGTCTAAGAAATTAAAGAGGATGAACTTAAAAATGAAAAGTTCTCTTCAGTTCATTAGATTTACTTTATTGTTTCTGTCCATGAAAATGCAGGAATTATAGAGGAAGAGAGGTGAATATTTTGAACCCAACTGAAAATTTACTTCATTTCAAATAAATTGCATTTGATTTCTAGATAAGTTTTCACAACCAGATGAAATGAGACAGGCAGGCATTATGTTCACTTTCAAGTATGTGAACATGTGTCTACAGTTCACCTTTGCTCCTTTTGGTAAACAAGGAGGCATCTTTTTTTTCTAAGATTCTTCCCTGACCTGTGCTCATACTATCAACTGCCTTTCATAGTTTTCGTCTTTATCTATTGTTCAGTTCCTATTCTCCAATTATTAAATCAGAATCACTTGTAAGCCTGAGAATGAATTGTTTTTTAAAACTTATCTAAGATTCTAATATGCAGCCATCATTAAAATATCCTTCACATTATCATAATATCTTCCTTTATAGCTGGCCAGTATCTCTAATGTGTTCAATCAGAAAACTACAATAAACTTGGAAATAAGGTCAAAGATGGGTGGCACATCATTTAAATATCATATTGGTGTAAGACCATAAAGTGATTATCAGGAAAAATACTAATTCATATACATATCTACTAATTATAAAAAGCACAGGTATACTAAACAGCACCTCTATTGCAAATCATAATACCCAAAAGAAGAGAGAGAAAGTAGAAAAGTGCCGGTCAGAGGCACTCTGGTGGTGGTGGTGGTGGTGGGGTGATGGGAGGAAAACTGTGGACACTGGTGGTGGGAAATGTACACTGGTGGAAGGATGGGTGTTGGAACATTGTATAAACGAAACCCAGTCATGAACAGCTTTGTAAATGTGAATCTCATAATGATTCAATAAGAATTGAATCATTCAATAATAATCATTATGAGATACATAATAATAGAAAAAGAAATAAGCAAAATTATCCCATACCTTTATTAAGTTATTATATTATTGCATTTTGATAGTGCATATGTTTATGAGTTGGTTTAAATGATTATCTCTTTATTGCAATAGGTGAAAACTATGGAACATCTTTCAGTTCTGTATTTGTTACTATCATATTGGTGATTAAAATATGTTTATATCAAAAAATGTTTAAAACAGGGGCTGAAATGATAGAACAGCAGCTACGACATTTGCCTTGCATGTGGCCAACCCGGGTTTGATTCCCAGAATCCCATATGGTCCCCTGAGCACTTCCAGGAGTGATTTCTGAGTGCATGAGCCAGGAGGAACCCCTGAGCATCGCTGGGTGGGACTCAAAAAGAAAAATAAATTAAAACATAGGAGATACACCTTCATGTGCAGTTTTTGTCTAATAAAGATAAATAGGGAATGGGGAGATAATTCAGTAGTTAAGGCTCTTGACTTTTTATGTGACTGACCTGGGTTTGATTGCTGACAAGTTTTATGGTCCCCTGAGCCCATCAGGAGTGATCCCTGAGCACACAGCAAGGAAGGAATATACCTGTCCCCCCAACCAAAATAAGAAAAAAAATATCTGGAGGGGTTAGATATAATAATTTCAGTGATATATGGTGTATTGAACTTGAAGATTTCAACACAACTTAGAATCTTATCCTAACATTTATTTGTTAAATTGCCTCAAATAACTTCTCAGGTGCTACAGGAGCAAGTCCTTATATCCACTTCCTATTAGTTACATAAGATATTTAAGATTATATTTCTATTTCCCTGATTTCTTTCTTGTTCTCCCTCCTCCTGCACCTCCTCCTCCTGTTTTACCATTTTATATCCTCCTCTACCTCTGCCATGGCCGAGCCGAGTTCGATTCCTCCTCCCCTCTCGGAGAGCCCGGCAAGCTACCGAGAGTATCTCGCCCGCACGGCAGAGCCTGGCAAGCTCCCCGTGACGTATTCTATATGCCAAACACAGTAACAACAAAGTCTCCAATGGAGACATTACTGGGCCCGCTCAAGCGAATCTATGATCAACGGGAGGGCCTTTACCTTTTACCTTACCTTACCTCTGCTGCCTTTTTTTTATAATCTTTTTTCTGTTTCTTGGTTTCTGTCTGTAATTTTTTTCTCTAGATAGAAAATCTCATACAAATGACTGCCATTTATATATTTATTACCCCCAAATCTGCCTGTATCTAAATTCTAATTTCTAAAATTCAGGTACACATCAAGTAGCTTTCAATTATCAATGGGGCTTTCAATTATGTCAGAGTGCTGGCCAGGAATGCAAAGCTGAGAATAAAATCCCTAAGAGACAACTTTTACAAAGAAAGATACCTGTTTAGTCATGCAAAGCTTCCTAAACAGTATACCAAGAAGTTTTCTACCAAAACTTAGGTCATGACATAGGACAGAAAGAAAATGAATGAGTAATTCTGAATAATACGAATTTTCATGTTGATTGCAAAGTACTAAACTCACACATATGAGAATGAGAGAGACTTTATAATAAAATTAACTCCATTGGGTATCTATGCTTTAATTGAGAACAAACACTGATTTCATGTTTGCTTAAACAACAGAACTCAGTTGAGGGAGATTTTGGAC
The DNA here is from genome assembly GCF_029834395.1 of Sorex fumeus. Lineage (NCBI taxonomy): Eukaryota > Metazoa > Chordata > Mammalia > Eulipotyphla > Soricidae > Sorex > Sorex fumeus. The sequence continues at coordinate 20,088,201 of NW_026606066.1, read as the reverse complement.
AGAACTGTCACAATCTCCTTGTACTTAGAAGGTCATAGGAACTGGTGTCAGAGTTTTGCAAAAAAAATTTAAAGACAAGAGATTCTGTAGTGCTAAGCAACCCTGGAAGAGAAAAGGATAATTGATTTTTCACATGTATTCCAGGAAGTTGCATCTGAGTCATTTTTAAATTGAATCTGGCTAATAGGATTTCTGTGTGGGAGTGAGTTAATCCAATGGAGATGAAACAGGGATATACAACCATCTGTAGAAGCCAAATGTTTGTTGCTGTTGGAAAAAAAGTAGAAAGTTATCACAATAGTAAGAGATTTTGTCACTAGCATCAAGGAAAAAGGAAGTGAGTCACACTTTAGGAAGAACAAGTGCCCAAAGAACAGACAAAATTACCCTATAAAATTGAGTTACTTTTAGGCATCCGCCATACACAGAGATCACCAGCATAAGATTGCAATTATATCAAGTAAGCAATAATTTTCTGACTTATCAATTTCATTATCTTTAATTCTAGTGCAAATCAAATCTAGGTGAATCCATTCATACTTTATGTGGAAGACTACTCAATGAAAAGAGGATGACTAGTCAAACTGGCAAGGAATCATGCATTTTTAATTAAATATTAAATCCAATTTTCTCTTAAAAGTCTGATTATCTGATTTGCTAGATTAAACACCCATAATTATTTTTTTAATTTCTGTTTTGTTTTTGCTTTTGACTCAAATACCCAGCAGTGCTAAGTGCTTACTCTTTGCCAACCCTGGTTTGATCATCAGCACAACAAATGGTTCACTGGGCACTGTACTGAAATAATCCCTGAGTATAAAACTAAGAATAAACCCCGAGCACAATTGGGTATAGTCCCCAAACCAAAAAAAAAAAAAAACCAAGAAAAAAATGCAATTTAACTTACTGTGCTAACAAATATAATTTAACTTCAACTGATTCAATTTAAATTTTATTCTCTCCAGGAGGATGTTGTGTCTATCCTCATATAGACATAAACATAAAATTTATATGTCAGTTATCTTTCCTATTATAATTATATAATTTCAGCTTTAGATAAACAAACACAAAATGAAAGATGGGGGAGAGAAAAATAAACAAATGTAGGGTGATTCTCATATTGGAAAAAGAATAGAAAAGAATAAACATAAACATCTTAACGGAAAAAAACAACAAACAATACTTATATTAGTATTAGGCAAAGTAGACATCAGGTTTCAAGGAGAATTATCAGACAAAAAGAGAAATATTTTTATGATAAATGTATTTTGATGGCATTATGTTGAGCAACACAACCAAATTTTCAAAACAACTGATAAAACCAAATTCAAGAAAAACAGAAAAATACACATTAATATTTGGAGATATTAACACCTTTTTTCCAATGACTGATATGACAATGTGACAGAAATTCAGATGATAAAAATTCAACAACAATATTAAACAAAAGCATCTTCCATTATTGACATTTATAGAACACTTACTGCTTACAAAAATGTACAATACATAATAATTTTGTGTCCTTGGGGGCATAGCAAGATAGACCATGAAACAAACCACAGCAAACTTAAACAAATTAAAATGAATTGTTGGATGGGTACTCGATCATGGTATAACTGAAACCCAAGCACAAAAATTTGTAAGTCTAAAACTGTACAAAAAAAAAAAAAGAAATCACACAACATCTATTTCAATTAAATATGTGTTGCTTCAACTCTTGGGGAGGTCATAAATTTGGTTCTGAAGCTGTATGGACCTGTATGTTCTATCTAGACAATATGTTTAAAATTTTTCAGAATGTTTGTAACATTTAAAAATGGTGAGTTTTCACAAATAATAAAGAAAGAAAGAAAGAAAGAAAGAAAGAAAGAAAATGAATTGTCACAACTGAATTTACCCAGAGTTTAAAATTGGAATGACAACAGGAAAATCTCCAAAATACTTGGAAACTAAAAAGTTCATTTATGATCAATCCATGAATCCAAAAGAAAATCTCAACAAAAATATAAATACTTGAATTGAATTTAATGAAGAAAAATGTAATACTATATAAAGTCTACAAATAATTTTGAAAATTCAACAACAAATAGAAAACAAAGGAACCCAGAATGCAACAACAACAAAACATGGGTAAAGCTATAAGGAAACTAATTTAAGTTCTAATTTGCATTTCACCTCAAAAGATATATACTTAAAAATAAGGACATAAAATTTGCTCAACATATGGAAAATGAAAATAAAAAGCAAATAAGATATAATGGCATACCTATCAGAACAACTAAATATACAATAAAACTAGTGACAATGCTACATGCTGATCTGTATGTGAACAACTGGATTACATGCATGTATTATTGGTGGAATTTCTAAAATAGTACAGCCACCCTAGAAAACATTTGCTACTTCTTTTTTGAAACTATGCAGGAAACTGCCTTGTGATAAAGCAAAGCAAATGCACTTTTGGGCATTCATCCTAGAAAAATTAAAATTTAATTTCACATAAGAAACTACACGAATATGCAGTGAGGTTTATTATTCAGTTGTCAAACTGCAACTGACATGTGTATTCTTCAATAAGCGGATGTGTTAAACTAGAGCACTTATAACATTTTAGAATAAAAAGGAAAAAACCCATATTGCTACACTCAACAACTTGCATGATTTGCCAGAGAATTATGCTAAGTGGGGAAAAAAGGTCAATTTTAAGAGGTCAGAAATCATATGATTCTATTTACAGAATATTTTTGAAATAACAAAATTTGAAATGGAAAATAGATCAGTGGTAGCTAAGAGTAGAGCTGGGAAGGAAGTATGCACGACAGAGAAAGGGAATTAATCTATATGGTGGTGGAAGTAGTCTGTGTTTTATATCATGTGAAAATCCTGGCTGTGATATGAAACTAGACTTTTGCAAGGTACCAACTATTATTGTGGGAATCTGTGCATCATTGTGCACATGATTTCTGTTATTCCTTACAACTTTGTGAATCTGTAATTATTTCAAAATAAAATTTGATTAAAAAAGCTAACATATTAACTCATTTGGAAATTAGTTATTAATCACAAATAAGTCTTACTAGGTTACATAGATTAATTGACACATAGATCAATTCAATACAAATTTTGCTCAGGTAATAAGTTTTAAGGAAATACTTTGCTCAATTATTTATTCATTATAATTAAGAGCTCAAATCATAAAAAGTTTGTGCAGAATGAGGAAAGTTTAACATTATCTTACTTGTATTATAAATATATTTTGAGTGCTCAAGAAAGCAAATTGAGAATAGTCATGATGCTATAAATTTATCATGGCTATCTATAACTGTGGATCAAATGAATTGATTCATACATATGTCCAACATTATAAGAGATGGTTAAAAACTCAGTTTCATATGGCAGGACACACTCAGAGTTTTTTATTTGGCAATTATAACTAGGAATAACTTGAAAAAGGCACATGAAAACAAGAAAATATTTTTAAGAAGTCAAGAAATGTCACTAAGTTCACACACACATTTGGTTTAGATCATTACTTTATTCATTTAATTTCCCTTCAGAAAAAATTTAAATAGCTTGGTTATTTGATGTGTTAGATGTGGAAAATTAGAGTCTGTAAGAGTATATGAATGTATATCAAGAATATTCTGCAAGAACATTGGAAATTTTGGAAAAATCAAATTATGATGTACGGTTGGTGAAAGTGTGAAGGAGAACTTACAATTTTTATTCATATATGTTGCTATTTTTAACCCTTTTACCAGTATGCACTTCTTGTTCACATGATATTTAGAAGAATAAATCATAATATAAAAGTAAATAATTAAAATACTCATATAAAGCCTATTTCAAAAAGTAAATGATTGTTCCAATCAAATACAGTATTCAAACCAGGAGAAAAGAACAAAAGATAATAATTACTTATTAAGAAGAATTAATCACAGAAGAATGCCTCTCATAGCAACAAGTGTGCTTGTAGCTTAGTTTTGTTCTTTCTACAAAATCCAAATGAACACTTTGTAAAAGAAATTTTAAAGGAGCAATAACCATAACACTCAAGCCTCACTAGTAGTGTCAGCTAACTCCATTTTCTAACAGAAAAAAAAATTGATTAAGGCAGCAACACAATCACTTGTGCTAGCAATAAAGCTGTAATTTAATAGAATACGGTGCTAAGAGTAACTATGTTTAAAATTAGCAGTCTGAACTTAGCATTTTACTGTTTCCCTAGCCCTATATAAAGCCAGAAGTACGCTTTTCTTTTTCTTTCCCACAAAAGTAGGAAAAGACATAGCTGGTGTTTGACTCTATTTAGCTAAAGTGTTTTCTAACAAATGAATTTTTGTATTTTCTTAGGTATAACTACTTTATGAAAGGGTTCTGTAGAAAGAAAATATAAAGTGTAATCTGTTTTCCTACTCTGTAATAACATTTGGTCAAATAACAGCTTTCCTGTAGCCTAGAGCATTGCTGTAATATTGGCTAAGTCTGTTGAGTTTGAGCAACACAAATTCCTGAAAGAAATGGTGACTCCCTAAATCTGGAGATTTGTTAGAAAATCCTATTTTGGTAAGAAATAAAGACATTACTATACAAGTACAGAGGATATCCATACCTAATAGTGACAACGAGGAAGTAAAGAATGCCGAAGCAAGTTTTGTGTATGATAACTATTATCCTCTTTAGCTATCATTGCAAATGATATTGAATTTTGTAAAGAAAAAAGCAATTCTCCAAAGACTGTATATAGTAGTATAAAAATAGTATGTAGTTCTGTCTTCAAAAGTAATGATAAGATAATCTGATGCATTGATACACCAAAATTCAAATGGCTCTTTTTATTTATAGGGATTCTTTCATGTGAATGACAAGCTATAAAAATTAATTTTAGCAATTGTGGGTAAAATCTTCTAACAGGGAAAAATAATTACTTTGGAAACTAAATAGTGGCTTTAAAATATTTTGTTACCAAAGGCAGTTTTACTCTATAGAATACAACTTTTCTGAGGAAATAAATCCAGGAAAAATATGAATTAATAGAAACACATACCGTTGCAGAGATAGCTATGCAACAAAACTTTGTTGTTGGTCTGTTCAGATTTCTGATCTTTCTGAAAATGGTTCTCCATGAATATGACAGTAGAGTATATTTCAATTTCATTCTATTTTTTAAAATGGCACAATAATAATAGCATAATGGTTACCAGTTCTATCTTTTACATTTATAAGGAAATTCTTCATTGCATCTGGGTTAATGACACAGTAGGTAGTTTTCAGATAGCATATTTTAAAATTTTGTAATTCCTATATGCCTTAATTTCTTTTTTAAATTTTATTGAATCGCTATGAGGTGCAGTTACAAAGGTTTCATGTTTGAATTTCAGTCATACCCATCCCTCCACCATGGCACATTCGTCACCACCAATGTTCCCAGTATACCCCTCCCCCCGCCCCGAACCCTTTCCAACCTTCCCCCTGCCTCTATGGCAATTTCCCCCATACTTTCTCTCTATTTTGGGCATCATAGTTTGCAATATAGATACTGAGAGGCAATCACATTTGGTCCTTTATCTATTTTCAGCATACATCCTGAACAATTCCTCCAACCATCATTGACTTAGTGATCCCTTCTCTATTCCAGTTGCCTTCTCCCCCAGCTCATGAGGCAGACTTTCAGTCATGGAGCAATATTCCTGGCCCTTGTGTCTGCTGTCCTTGGGTGTCACTCTCATATTATGTTATCTTATATTCCACAAATGAGTGCAGTCATTCCATGTCTGTCCTTTTCTTTCTGACTCATTTCACTTAGCATTATACTTTCCATGACCATCCACTTATAAGGAAACTTCATGACTTCATCTTTCCAAAAAGCTGCACAGTATTCCATTGTGTAGATGCACCTAAGTTTCTTTAATCAGTTGTCTGTCCTCGGGTTCTCAGATTGTTTCCAGATTCCGGCTATCGCGAACAGTTATATGCCTTAGTTTTAATGGATTCTCTACATATTACTTCTTTGTTGTTCATAAGAATAGTGGTATAAATATTTTTTCAAATGACAAAAAATTGACATATGGTCAATTAAGATATACAGAACAACTAACCAGAAAAACAGAGAGAGATTTAAAAGTTATCCCTTGACAGGAAGGTGACCTTAGGACTTTGATTATTTCAATTTATCATCTGCACTTTGTATGGTCCTCTATGTCTCTGATTCTGACAACTCATTTCCAGAATCTCTAATTTTCTCTCCGAGTCAGTATCACAGCTAATCTGGAATAAACTAACACCAATTTTACTTCTCTACATAGGCAATTAAAATTTTCTACTGAGACCACAAATCTGTACTGATGCAAACCTGGCAGAGTTTAAAATTAGTCTTGGGGAAAACAGTTATTTTAAAATTCCTGAAATATTGAGAGCACCTCCTATATCCATTGTGTGCCAGAAGCACACTGGCTTCCTAACTACCAACTTATCTCTCTGGTGGTATATCAAGTAGATTGGCGGCACATTATGGTTATTTATGAGACAGCTATTGAATGAATGAGAACATAGTATTCTATAGATACTTATTCTGAGAAATCTTGAATTGTAACTTTATTGCCATTTATTCCTGGTCACACACCTAAATTTGAGATACTGTGATATAAGTATATATACTAATATATGTATATAAGTATATGTTACTGGGCCATACTCACCACCAAGCCCTCCAGCATTGTCCATTTGTCCTGTTCCTCTCTCCTCCCATTCCCAACCTCCATTCCTGTAAGGGACAGCCCTGTAGGTACAATCTCAGGGTTTATTTTTATTGGTTATTGTCTATTCATTTGCCTCTTTATATATCACAAATTGAGATCATCCTGTATATTTTTTTACTCTGACTCACTTCACTTAACATGACAACTTCCAATTCAATCAACCATACAGTTCTAGAAGATGCAAGATTTCTTATAGATTTTAATTAGAATTAAGTAGTATTTGTTTCTGCATATATAACACAATTTCTTTATCCACTTATCTTCTGTTTAGCACTTGGGCTGTTTCCAGATCTTGGCTATTGTAAACAGTGCTGCAGTGAACATAGGTGTGTAACATATGTGGTGCTCAGGTCAGCTGCATGCAAAATAAGTATTTTAAACCTTGTTCAATCTCTTTGGTTCCATTTATTGATTTTTAAATTGAAAATTGAAGTTAAGCATATCATGAAAATTTGAATGCTACAAAAAGATATAATAATTGAAAGGAAGTTTCCTTTCCATTATATATCTCAGAAATGACTTTAAAATATATCTATCACACTTTTATATCTTTGTCATATAGAGAACAAGAAAGTTTATATATATGCATTCATATATAAAAATATAATTAATTAGTTCCATCCATCTTTGTGAATGAGATTATACTTAATCACCATTCTATACTTTAATTTATACCTAACAATAAATCTTATATGTTATTATATAACCTCATCTGTTTCCACAACTAGATAGTATGCTAATATATAAAGTATATAGTTTGGATTGGACTTTTAGCATTTGACTATAGAGAAGAAATAAGTAAGACAGAAATGTTTTATAAAATTACAGATTTGCCCAGCGCCATATGTACAGCATTCAGCCGAAGAGAAGGACAACATGGAGGGCGGGATCCACAGATCCCGAAGGAAAAAAAAAACAGGTTCCAAAAAGAGCCGAGATCATCGGGAAGTCCCAGATGGGGTAGGTACCGTATCCCGCCTCCCCCAGATGGAACCCCGGTGACCAGAAGCCTCTACAAGCACAGCTCGAGTATGCGGGAACTAGGACTTTTCCTCAAAACCACGCGGCCGCGTAAGCAGCCGCGCGACGTCTCTCTATATACAAAGTGATCCATGGGAAGTAAACCACCCAACGTTTCTCTCTAAAAATCAGAGTTAAGTTTGGAGCACAGCCACAGCCCCAGAAACACAAGGACTTAATGCATAACCCAGCAGCTTGGAGCAGAAAAGCAAAAGGACTATGCGTTAATCCAGGCCATCATGTCTGCCCAGAGGGGAAAGGGTGTTGCCCCATTCGCCCTCTCTTCTCTGGAAAGAAGGATGGCGAACGCATGGGAGCCTTGTGGACAGCAGGCATGAGCCGGGGGAGTGGGGGCGACTAAAACCTCATGGGAAGGGGGGCGCTCCGGTCCGTCCTTCACACCCTACCGAGGTCACCAGTTGCCCCCCACGAGCGGCTCTCCAGCACGGCCACAGCCCCAGAAGCACAAGGACTTAATGCAGAACCTGGCAGCTTGGAGCAGAAAAGTGAAAGGACTATGCGTTAATCCAGGCCATCAAGTCTGCCAGAGGGGAAAGGGTGTTGCCCCATTTGCCCTCTCTTCTCTGGAAAGAAGGATGGCGGCCGCATGGGAGCCTTGTGGACAGCAGGTATGAGCCGGGGGTTTGGGGGCGACTAAAACCTCATGGGAAGGGGGGCGTTCCGGTCCGTCCTTCACGCCCTACCGAGGTCACCAGTTGTCCCCCGCGAGCGACTCTCCAGCACGGCCACAGCCCCAGAGGCACAAGGACTTAATGCAGAACCCGACAGCTTGGAGCAGAAAAGTGAACGGGCTATGTGTTAATCCAGGCCATCAGGTCTGTCCGGAGGGGAAAGGGTGTTGCCCCAGTCGCCTCCTCCTCTCTGGAAAGAAAGATGGCGGCCGCATGGGAGCCTTGTGGACAGCAGGTATGAGCCGGGGGTGTGGGGGTGACTAAAACCTCATGGGAAGGGGGGCGTTTCGGTCCGCCCTTCACGCCCTACTGAGGCCACCAGTTGCCCCCCCTCACTAGCGGCTCTCCAGCACGGCCACGACTCCAGAGCACAGAAACCAATTTCTTAACTATCTGACTTTCAGTAGAAATACTTCCAGGGTCAATAAGTAAAATAGCAGAAATCCAAAACCAACATTTAATTCTTGAACCCAGCTCTAGAAAGCAAATCACTTCACAATGCTTTTTCAGCATGTCTGATTTGGGGGGGGAGGTAAACTCTAAATAATAGTGGTGAATCTTTTATTGAAACAATGAATCTAATCAAAGCAGAAAGAGTGTTAACTAGAATTTATCTGCCCCACAGGGACTGGGAGGGGTGGGGGGTGGGGTTTTATTGGGGTTCTTCATGGTAAAAAATAAGTATTGGTAAAGGGAAATGTGTTTGATATTTGCATGACTGAGACCTAAACCTGAGAGCTTTGTAACCTTTCCCACGGTGATTCAATAAATAAATAAATAAATTTAAAAAAAAATAAAATTATAGATTTGAATGTCTCTCAGAGGCTTTATTTTAGTCTTCAAGTGCTCTTGATTACCTAGGTAATGAAAATAAAGGTTATAAAACAATAGAAAAAAACTTAAATTTAGGAAAAAGATCTTTTTTATTTGAACCTTTTGATAAAAGCTTTCTCCTTAAATAAATTTGTTAAAAACCAAAATGAGAAAATGTGTTAAAGCGTGACTCTGTCAAGGACTTGGGAGCAGGGACTTACTATTGATGGAAAGAGGAATAAGTAAAGAGATATCTAAAGATAAAAGTAGCACATACAAACATGACAGAGATAGCTCTTTGATTTCAAGTCAACAATTTTCTGAGTGATCATTGCAGGCAAGTCACCTACTAGACAAATGACAATTGCATACAATATATGCTTAGTTGCAAGTGAGAGAGGATAGTCTGGCATTTCTAAAAATAATTGATGAAAGACTAACATTACATAAAGCTTTCTGATTTTGTATGTGTTGGGAGAATGGTGTAGAGATGGGGCCAATAACTGGTGATCTTCAGGACTCACTCCTGACTCTGCTGAGGAATTTCTCCTGGCAGTGTCATTTATCAAACCAGGGTCTGCTGCATACAAGGAAAGATCTCTTGTACTCTCTCCAGCCATCGCTTCCTTTTAGATCAAGGCAAAGTATTGTAGTTTTTAGCTGTCTTACTCTATGGGGAATTATTTGGCACAACCAAATGCGTGATCTTTTTAGAATAAATAGGTAGACAACTAGACAGGATAATATCTCACATAGGGCTTAGTTCTAGGCAAATTACATGATTTATTATTTATACTTAAATACTGATAATTAAGGCACTTTATACTGAAAGAATCCATATTAGGGCATCAAATTTTTGCGTGCTTCAGCTAACTTGCAACATTGCTTTCTGTAAAACTGCTTGGCTGCTTTGCACCTGGGGGAGAGGGGACTTTGAAAGTGAACAGGGCATAACTTCTTTCTAAAACCAAGTGTGACAGGATTCAGGTGTATTTACTGTTCCTGAAATGTATTGTCTCAGTAAAGCACCCTGCAGATTTGGGTAAAGGATAACTCAGGATGCGGGTGGTTGGGGTAAATTGCCCTTTCCTGGAGTGTATTGTCTCAGTAAAGCACCCTGCAGACTTGGGTAACTCAAAACGAGGATGGTCAAGGGAGATTACCTAAGGCTTAATGATTCCGGCTATAACCTTGCTTGTGCTGACAATCGATGTACATAAATGCTGATCTTTGAGTCTATAGGCTAAGGAGTGAGGTACTTTAAAATGGATTGGTTAAGAAATTATATGTTGTTACGAATCTATTGGCTATGAAATGCGTGGGCTTTGCTGTAACGGCCAGTGAAGGCCTATATAAGATCCCCTTTGAAGAAGTTCGGGGCTCTCAGCCACTGCCCATTTTTGGGTATGCTGCGGAGCCCCACCATGCTGGTCTAAATAAACCCCGTTTTTACTCCTGCAGGAATTGTGTCTATCTGGTCTCTCCGCGCCTCCCAAGGGCTAGGGAACTCCCAATCCCAACAATACATCTTGATAAAATTTGATATTTGGAAGAGTTCTTTAAAAGTAAACACATCTTGAACTGTAGAGTACCGAGAGTAAGGCACTTGCACAGAGCTGACCCACGTTTGATCCTGAGACTGCTTATGGTTCTTTGAGTGATCCTTGAGTACCACTGGCTATGGAAAAATAAAGTAAATATTCTTAGAGAACATTTGCTGATTACTCTAGATAGAATCAAAACTTCATGTAAAATATTTCAAAAAATTATATATTTGTAAAAAATAGCATCATATGTGAATTTACAAATTATTTTTTATTATAAAATATAGTATAGTGAAAGCAATAGCACAGTGGGTAGGTTATTTGCCTTGCACATGACCAACCTGGGTTTGATTCATCCGTCCCTCTCAGAAAGCCCGGCAAGCTACCAAGAGTATCCCACCACACGACAGAGTCTGGGCAAACTCCCCGTGGCATATTCGATATGCCAAAAACAGTAACAAGTTTCACAATGAAGACATTACTGGTGCCCACTTGAGAAAATCGATGAACAATGGGAGGACAGTGCTACAGTGCTACAGTATAGTGAGAAAAACATGGTTGAGGCTTTAGGTAAACATGTGATTGTACCTTAGTTCCACTCTTCACTAGTTGAGCTATTTTTGCAAAGTTTTTTAGACCGTATTTCTTAGTGTTTTTGTAAGTAGCAAATGAGATAATCAATACAATAGTTTTATTGAATTAAAAAATAACACATTTGTATATGTATGAAACCAAATATATAATGTATATATTAATGAATATCTTAAGATTTTGTTATTAAAATATCAGTTTGCATATTAAATAGCATTAAATATATTAATAAGTAAGGATATTATAGATAATATCATTTAGTATAAAATAAATGATAATATAAAGCTTACTAATACAGAAATATATAATGTTTATATAGAATTATTTCCAATAGTTTGATTAGAGCATTCTGAAATTAAATTGAGATAGTAGAAAATGAAAAAGCAATTTTCATTTTTACAACTATTTATATAAATGTGCTTTGCTTTAACCTTCATATAATGATGACTCAGTAGATATATTTTAATCTTATGCTTTGGAACTTTCATGCTCTATTTCAACAGTTTTTAGAACGGAGCTTTCCCTTTCTAGATAAGTACATTACCTGCAATGTCTTAAGGTATTTCATCAACATACAAAAAACATTAGTTTCTGCAACTATGTATCATTCTTAAATCTGTTTTTCAGGGACTGGAGCTATATTGCAATGGGTAGGTGTTTTGCTTTGCATGTGGCTGACCTGACCCAGGTTTGATCCCCAGCATCCCATATGGTCCCCCGAGCATCGGCAGGAGTAATTCCTGAGTGCAGAGCTAGGGGTAAGCACTGTGCATCTCCGGGTGTGACCCAAAAAGCAAAAAAAAAATTCTGTTTTTCACATTTTGAAACTCAGAACATCCATGGTATTGGCATATTTAAGTGTATAATCTGTAAATGATTCAGTTAAGACTTAAAGAAATATTTTTGAAGTGATTGGAAAAAAGTATTATAGTATTTATGCCAGGAGGCCAGTCAGATGTTTTAGATCCAACATTGAAAGAACATTCAAAACACAATTTGGGTTGGATAACACTAAACTATAATGACAGGAAAAATTGTATTACCTCTGAAAAGAATATTATTTGATGGAATGCCTTTTATAAAGTGATTTTTTCAGTGTTCATACTTAGCACAGTTTTATGCAACTAAAATTACTATTGTTCGAGACATTAAAGTGTAGTTGATATGGATTTTTTTCTTCAAGCATGAAAATTCCACTCGAATAAATCTTGCTATTTAATCAAATCCATGATACTAAAAGGCAATCATATCAAAACATCATGGGATTCTATGTGGTATCCCAAAGAATATACAATGTGGGCTAATAAAGAGTGAAATGAAGACTGGACTTTAGCAAGGAAGTATTTACCTAGAATTTAATTTCAATAATGGTAGACTATACAGCAGCAATTTAAAGTCTTAAAGAATATAATTAAAAAGTTGTTTGAAGGCACTGGTAAATCTTAAAAGTAGAATAGATTTGTAGACTAACAGCCAGAAGACGGGAACAGAGAAAGGAACCTCATGTTTGGGGGAATCATTTTTTCCTAGATTTAAGTTGCTGATACTATAAAGAAAAGAACTGTTTACTAAAAGAGATACAGTAGAATGCTAACTGTTTCTAGAATAACAGTTCAGAGTACCTTGAAGAAGAGTGATTCACTAAATTGCCCAGGTTTTGAAAAAGAACTTTTGATGTACTGTAAACTGAAAGGAAGGATGAACTAAGTGACTACCACTGAAAAGGAAGAAGCAGTTTCAGTAGATCTAACTAAGTGAGTGACAATGATCTGGGGTATCTAGTTCTAGTAGTAACCTTCTATATATTGTTATTTGTGGAGGAAGAAAACTTTATCATATATTTCAAATTTTCATATGCAGTACATAAATATAATTCAGAAATAATCAGAACATCACTTCATTACTTGACTTCCCGTTAATCATTGATTTGCTCGAGCAGGCGCAAGTAACGTCTTCATTTGTCCCTGTCCCGTGCTAGTGTAGCCCAATGGCGTCTGTTTGTTCCAGGAACACGAAGAGCCTCAAACTGATTGTTCAGGGTCTTGACGAAGAAGTCTGACCATCTGGTAGGTTAGCGACCACGTGGTCTTTTGACATCCCGTGGAATCCAGTTGGTAAAGGCTCTAGTCAAGCGGTCCTCTCCAAATCTCATTACTTGTCCAGTTCATCTGATTTTCGACACCTTGGCAAATGAGACAGCATACCTGATCCTTGATTGTTGACGGAGGTTGGAATATTTGGATTCTTTCTCTCATTTGAGTGAATCATGATACTCCAAGCATAGCTCTTTTGATTCCTCTTTGGGAGACCCGAATAGCGTTCTCATCCTGTTTTTGTAGGGCCCAGGTCTCTGAGGCGTATGTTAATGCAGGAAGAACAGTGGAATCAAAGAGATATGGCTGGTGCTGAGGTTCTTTGTCCTCTTAGCTATTTCTTTGACGCTCTTGAAGGCGTTCCAAGCTCCTCTCTTCCTCCTGCGTAACTCAGGTGCCAGGTCATTCATCATGTTGACTTCTTGACCTAGGTACACATAACTATTGCATTCGGAGATGGTTGTTCCCTTGAGAGCGAATGGAGCACCAGGAACAAGGCTGTTTCTCATAATCATTGTCTTCGTGAGATTCAGCTGTAGTCCTACCTTTCCACAATCATGGTTGAAGTCAGCCAGCATTTGTGCTTCTTGGCTAATGCTTGGTGTTATTAGAACAATGTCATCAGCCAAGCAGGGGTGGTGTAGTTGCCGACCATCTATCTTCACACATTCCTTCCCATTCCAGTCATCGCATGATGTTCTCGAGGGTGGCAATGAAGAGTTTTGGTGAAATGGTATCACCCTGCCGAACCCCTCTCTTGACATTGATGATCACTTCTTTGTAGAATGGTGAGATCCTGGTAGTGAATCCGTAATACAGCTCACAGAGGATCCTGATGTATTGAGTTTGAATGCCCTGATTGGCTAGGGCTTCAATGACCACTTCTGTCTCAACAGAATCAAAGGCCTTCTTTAAATCAATGAACGTTGGACAGAGCGGCATCTTGAACTCCCGAGAAACCTCAATGAGCTTTGTTATTGTGTGGATATGGTCAATCGTGCTGAATCCTTTTTGGAAACTGGCTTGCTCGCATGGTTGTCCTTCATCTAGTGTTCTGCCAATCTTATTGAGGATGACTCGAGTGCACAGCTTGTAGATGACAGACAACAGGCATATTGGACGTTACTTGTCAATGTTGTGAATGTCTCCCTTCTTGTACAGTAATACAGTCCTGCTGGTTTTCCATTGGAACAGAACCTTGCATTCAGACAGATAGTATGTGAAGAGCCGAGCCAGCATATTGATGAGTACTGATGGCAGGTTCTTCAGGTGTTCAGGTCTGACCTTGTCTGAGCCGGGTGCTGTTTCTTTATCGATGAAATGGCGTGTCGGATTTAGGAAAGGAGAACATTGGGAACGACACATCCATCCTGCAGAATTTGGTATGTGGGCAGGTGGACGTGGCTATTGAAGAGATCTGAGTACAAGTCATGGATAATCTCCATTGCCCTTCTGGAAGATGTGATAGATCCATCAGGATGTTGGAAGGCAGTCATTTTGGTCTTGTAGTAGGCGGGCATTACGAATGCTTTTCCTGGCTTCTGCCACATCTACCAGCACTTCTGCTCTTCTCTCTTTTAGGTCTTCCTTTATTGCATGTCTGCAATGCTTTGTGAGCTCAGATGTTCACTTGCGATTGCCTGAGGCATGCAACAAACCACTTTGGCGAATAAGCTCAAGAGCTTTTGAAGATAGGCGTTTTTTTTGTGGCTCTCTCTTGGCATTCCGCTCACAATCATGGAGGTGCTGAACCAGTCTATCGTATTCCTCATCAATGTTGTCAACGACGGTATCTTCCCATGTTGCAGCAATAGTGGCAAAGAGCTCCCAGTTGGTGGTTGATCTGGGAGTTCTCTTCTTAAACTTTGCATCCCTTTCTCTCCAGTCTGTGAAGTAGAATTTTTCATGAAGGAGATGGTGGTCCAATTCCTTTTGAAATTTTGGTACAATAGCAACATCAGTTAGGCAAAACCTTCGATTGAATATGATGTGGTCTATTTCATTATGGAACCGTTCACTGAGAGACTCCCATGTCCAACATTTAGATTCAGCCTTCTGGAACTGTGAGCTACCATGGATGGTCTTGGACAATGATCCGGGCTAGTTTTAATAGTAGCCTTCTATATATTGTTAGTCATGGAGGAAGAAAACTTTATTGTATATTTCAAATTTTCATATGCAATATATAAATATAATTCAGAAATAATCAGAACATGAAACAGAAAATCCTGGTGAACATAAACAATAGAGACCTATGCACCATCAGACTTAAAAATCTGTTAAACAAGCACTCAACATGTCAAGGAAAGACAAAAGATCTATTATTAGTGAGTGCCTAGTAGCCTAGTATATGCAAAATCTAAAGTTCTCTCTCTTATACTGCACTGCCCCAACATGCTTAAGTATGGTGGTGGTTGTGAATACCAAACTGTTGGGTCTGAGTAACACTATCATGTCTAAATAGCCAAGTTGAACATCTTGGGATTGGTCCTGCCAATCTAGGTATGGTCCATAATTAAAACTAAATACAGACACAATCATCAGAGACTTAGGGTTAGATGTTGAAGTTCTACTGTGTAAGTATAATTGAAGTCTTGGAAAGAAGGTGCTTCAAAAGGGGGTGAGAGGAAAGCAACATTAAATAGATCATTGAAAGGGGCAAAGAGATGCCACAAAAGGTGAGACTGTATCTTGCCTGCAATCAACCCTAGTTTGTTCCCAAGCACCATGTATTGATCCTCAAGCATCACCAAAGTGATCCATGAACATAAAGCTAGTAGTAAGCTCTGAAAACCACCAAGTGTAGCCCAAAAACTCAATTTCATTTTCTTTAAGAAAGAGAGATAAGTATCCTTTCAACCTAAAATTAAAATTATTTTTCAATACAGAAAAATAGATTATGTATACATATTATGTATACATATGTTATATATATCACCACCATTTTCAGATAAACAAAATACTGACGTATGTGAATATGTTTTTTGAATGAATAGTCAAATACAAGTGTGAAGAGTTAGGCAGTAATATTTGAAAATATATTTGACTAAAAGCAGTAGCTTAAAATAATAATGCTAATGTTTTAGAGTTTATCTACAGTAACACATTAATTGTAAAAGTGGTAAGTGAAGTTAGAGTATTTTAAAATCTACATTGTATGAGAAGATGTAAAACTAATTTGCATTAGACGTTAATAAGAATATATGTTTTAATCTGTAAAGCTTTTCTAAAATGTTCCCATGGTCTAAGGTGTTTCTAAGAGCTAAGATGCTTTCAAGTAGGTTCAAGGTTATTTTTATGACAAGAAATTATTTGCCCTTTTCACTGAGTTGGCATTTGATCTTAATATACAGAGGCCATGGTGAGTAAAACTGATGATATATAACTTATATCAAGAATTGACACCAAACTCTAGTTTTCACTGTCATTTTTTAGGGGTTTTGAATTAAATCCAGACAAGCAAACCATGCACTTTACCATGAGTTCCGTGCAGTCCCTTAATATTTTTTCTATTAGGAGTCAGTTTCATTTTGATTTTTTTAATAGTCATAACTATATTCCAATAAAATAATATTTTAAAACAGTAGCTGTGTGGGTTTATTAAAAAAAAAGCAGGAAATAAACAAAATAGCTGTGGCTAGAGTTGACCTGTGGGTTGACAGTAAAAACAAATAAAAAACAACACACACACACATACACATACACGCATACACACACACACAAACACGGTTTACATAAAACTTCTCTCTCTAAAGTTGTAGAAATAATTGATTCTATTAAAGCTTTTCCCTTTAATACACATCTTTCTAGTAGTCTTTGTGATATAATAAGCAATAAACTAAGAGGTTTTTGTTTGCATGCTTAAGTATGATATTTTTAAAGAAAGCACTTGAGTGATTTTATCATTTGTGAACTGCAGTTCTTCTTTATGGAATACTACTGGTACCTGAAAACTATTATGTAAATTAGTTATTTAGATTTGAATTTTTGTAAACTAGTCAGTGAACCATAATTGGACCACTGAAAAGTATTCTGAAGGGAAAGGTTGACTTTGTTCTTTAAAAACAAAATAGTTATAGCTAAACATTTTCTTCTCTGTCTATTATGCCCAAATATGCGAGAAAAGGATGTGGCTTAGTCCAGAGAGCAAAGACTAATTTTAGCATGAGAAATAAAAGCATTCTGCCAGGGAGAAAGTGGTGGAAAAGACAAACCAGAACAAAGACATATCATTCTAAATAACACTCTGACAGTATGCTGAGATGACAGTGTTACAAGACCATTTTTATCAGTTTATTATTCTACACATTTATTTATCACAAGCTAATACATGCTAATTATGTATAAAATATAGGGGAAGCCCTGGAAGTATTTTTGTTCTTGAAGTTAAGTGCACTTGACTGGCTTAATTAAATTAAAGGTATGAAAATTATGCTCTCCATATTCACATAATGGCAATCAATAATTATTGCTGAATGATTCAATGTAGATAAGAAAGAATGACAATTAGTGTAATATTAGAGGAAACACTTTCATTAAAATAATTGCAGCATGAGCTTCTAAATAGAACCTGAAAAACTCACATATTTTATTCACTGCTAGAAATATTTTCTTTATTTAATATTGTTTCCTCACAAATAATTTAGCAAAACAAAGCAAAAACAACCATAGAAACTGTTAAATGAATGAAAATATTTTCTTAATGCATATTTTTATCATCAATTAATCTATCGTCAATTCTTATGAATAGTGTATCTTTCATTTTAAAAATAATTTTCACAGTTTGAATGTAATTAATTCAATTAAACCAGTCAACCTAAAGTCCACTAATGCATCTAAAGTTTTAACTATAATTAATTAAGACTAGAGGGTGTTTCTGTTTTTTTCCATATAAAATATCTTCCCACTCCAGTCTGCATTCATTTTTTCTGTATATTAGATGTCTGTCTTTATTTCTTGATTCATTTTATGAGTTTAGCTTTTTTACTCTCCAATGGTTTTCTCTTGCATATAAAAAGACAATGTTTTCTGAACATTCATCACGCATTTTATAACAGTTTATTCACCTCCCTCCATTGTGTTATTTTTACTTCACCAGTAGCTGAAAGACTTTCAGCTTAAGATGTCAGCATTAAAATAAAAGACCGAGTACTCTCTAGGAAGAAATTGCCTGAGTGCCATATAAATCGCTTCTAAATTCCTTTGGAAGTATTACCTTAACTTCACCTATCATTTGAAAACCTAATAATTTAAGGTTATTTACATTTCAGAAAAGCTGTAGGTAGAAAAACCACCCACCATTTTATATCTTAATTAGTAACCATCTGTTGCTGCAATGATGCAACCATTTTCTGCATATTATGAAGGTTGCATTCAAAAAACCCAGTTCCCCTTCAGAGAGAAATCTAATAAAAACTGTCTTCATTGCAGGATTGACAAAGTGAATAATCATTAGACCTCACTTTGTAAAGACCTATTTACTAAATGAGACAAAGACGAATCTTATTAAATTTTTGAAAATATTTGTATTTGATGGAAATGATAATACATACAATGCATAGAAAAGCAGAACCTAGCAACATTAAGAAACAAAGCACTGTAGCACTGTCCTCCCATTGTTCATTGATTTGCTCAACTGGACACCAGTAATGTCTCCATTGTGAGACTTGTTGTTACTGTTTTTTGCATATCAATATGTCAAGGGAGCTTTTCAGGTTCTGCTGTGTGGGCGGGATACTCTCGGTAGCTTGCCGGGCTCTCCGAGAGAGATGGAGGAATCAAACCCAGGTCGGCCACATGCAAGGCAAATGCCCTACCGGTTATGCTATTACTACAGCCCATTAAGAAACAAAACTTTTAACAATTAAGAAATCTGGCCATTGCAAAGAAATGTCAATAATGCTTAGATGGAGCAACTGTGAATCTTTCAGAAAGATGTGCCTCAAATAGATTTGAGGCAATAAATTGTTCAGATATTAAGAAAAGGGTTGAATGATAAAAGGCGAATAGATCCCCCAAACTTTCTTTGTTATTGGCCCAACTTGAAAGTTTCACTAAATAGGCAACATTATTAGTTATGACACATTTCTAAACTCCCTCCCAACACCCATCTTACCTCTTGTCTTTCCTCTACTCTTTGTTACCTGCATACTGTCTTTTGCTCATCTCTATTTTTACTTTTTGGGTCACATCCAGTGATGCACAGGGGCTACTCCTAGCTCTGCACTCAGGAATTACTCCTGGCAGTGCTTGCGGGACCACATGGGATGCTGGAAATCGAAGCCAGATAGGCCACGTGCAAGGAAAACACCCTATCTGCTGTGCTATCACTCCAGCCCCTCATCTCTATTTTTAAAGGAAAAACAAGAATTAATTTATGCTGTCACTATAGCATTTGAGATATTAAGTATACAAAAATAATTAGCAGGCCTCAAATGGAATTAAGAAAATAAAATAAATATAGACAAATTTTTCATATTAAAGCTAAACATAAAGGTATTCCATTCAACTCCCTTATGGATGGAAAATAGGGCATTGAAGGAGTGGGAAAGAGTTTTATTTCTTTTTTATGATGGAGAGATAGAACTTTGGTGCTGGGTGTAGTGAGTCTTATAATACATATTGAGGTAGAGGACATAACCCTAAAATTGTACAGAATTTTTAAGCAATAAAAATATTAAAAGTAGATACTTGCAATCACCCAAAACCTAATTATCTGAGACCACTTCTTGACAAAAATGAGGCACAAAAATTAGGACTTCTGATGATAGGTTCAGTTAACTTTTTAATTCAACTATCTTATATAGGACATGTAAGTACTGGTTTGTTTCTTTTTAGGGAAAATGTAGGATAGGAAAATACTTAACAATTAATGATCAAATATCACAGATAATTAATAAATATATAGAGAAAAATTTTAAAAAATAATTAAAATAGTTCAAATCTTGGAATGTCAATCAATTCTCACTTCAAGTGTATTTTGCTGAGTCATTATTTTTGAACTTTTGTTTTCATTTATCTTTTTCATTTTTGATTTACCAACAGAATCAAACTAAATGGGAAAGAACAGAATGTTTAAATAATTTGTACTTAAAATAATACTATAAGATAGTAACAGATGCATGCTATATCAAGTTTGTGGTTTTCTATGCCCTCATTTCCTAAACTGTAGGTCACAACCTAATATGGTGCTGCAGAACTGAATGTGAGGTCCATGAAAAATTGGCAACAGCAAAAGATTCCTAAACACCCTGTCACTGTCACTGTCACTGTCCTCCCATTGTTGATCAATTTGCTCGAGCGGGCCCAGTAACGTGTCCATTGGAGACTTTGTTGTTACTGTGTTTGGCATATCGAATACATCACGGGGAGCTTGCCAGGCCCTGCCGTGCGGGCGAGATACTCTCGGTAGCTTGCCGGGCTCTCCGAGAGGGGCGGAGGAATTGAACTCGGGTCGGCCATGTTGGCTGTGTGCAAGGCAAATGCCCTACACGCTGTGCTAATGCTCCAGCCCCTCCTAAACACCCAACAACTAAAAATTAATTCACCAAATGGGTCTGAAATGTTTCTGAAAATGCTTACCTATGTTGCATTTCTTTGAAAGAAAGAGAGTCAAGAGAAGTTTCAGAAGTCCTACTCAGTGTAGTTTGATTAAGGAATATCATGTGCCTAAAATCTTCCCTTTCTGCATTATAGGATGGAACAATTTAACTTCAGCTTTATAGATTTTATATAAACAGCAAAGTTCACAATATATACACTGATTGGGAAGTAACTCAGTAATGAAATAGATAAGTGTATTTATTATTGTCAAATAATCCTTTGAGGAATTATTATGAGTTGAGAAAAATGAAATCAAATGAATACTTATAGAGCACCTGGCATTTTATATGGGTTTAAGCTACAGGGTATACACAATTACTCTGTAGAGGACAGAAAACAGGACACACGTTTTATTACATTATAAGGTTAAAGTATATATCAGAGCAATGAAAATGGATGTCAGAGTATCAAGATCTTATACAAAAGGATGTAACAGTCTACAGGAAAAAGATAAATTTTATCATGAGAAGCAAAAGCAGTCTGGCAGGCAGAAAGTGGGGGAAAAGAAAACCGAATCAAAGATTACACATTAGCTAATACAGTCAAGGCTTTCTTTCTTTCTTTCTTTCTTTCTTTCTTTCTTTCTTTCTTTCTTTCTTTCTTTCTTTCTTTCTTTCTTTCCTTCTTTCTTTCTTTCCCTTCCTTCCTTCCTTCCTTCCTTCCTTCCTTCCTTCCTTCCTTCCTTCCTTCCTTCCTTCCTTCCTCTCTTTACCTCTTTCTCTCTTTCTTTATCTCTTTCTCTTCCTTCCTTCCTTCCTTCCTTCCTTCCTTCCTTCCTTCCTTCCTTCTTTCTTTCTTTCTTTCTTTCTCTCTTTCTCTCTTTCTCTCCCTCCCTCCCTCCGTCCTTCCTTCCTTTTTTCCTTCCTTTCTCTCTTTATCTCTCTCCTTCCTTCCTTCCTTCCTTCCTTCCTTCCTTCCTTCCTTCCTTCCTTCCTTCCCTCCCTCCCTCCCTCCCTCCCTCCCTCCCTCCTTCCTTCCTCCCTCCCTCCCTCCCTCCCTCCCTCCCTCCTCCCTTCCATCTTTTTATTCTTTTTTTTTCTGTCTTTATACTACACTTAGCAGTGCCCAGCGATTACCTCTGGTTCTGCGTTCTAGGATCACTCCTGGTGGTACTTGAGAGACCATGTGTGGTGCTCCGGATTATCAGGTCAGCTGTATATAAGGCAAATGCCCTACCCACTCTGTTTTTCAGGGCCATAATACTGCCAAGTTTGCACTTAGTATTACATAAAATACATGGCACATAAAATCACTGCTGTCTATATAAAATTTTCCACAAAATAACTTATACAAATTGAATAATATTCAAAGAGATAAATGTTAAATTCTATAAACCAGATAATATGTATGAATAATATTTTCACATATATCCTCATATCACATATATACTGTATATTTCTTGTATAAGTAAAGACATGTACATTTTATATATCCACAAAGTGGATATATACATAGTCAAATATACTACAAAAACACCTGTTCATATGCATTCTCTCTCATATATATCCCAGGATATTTGGGATATCTTAAAAAAACACAAAATAACAAAAGGCAACGGAAACGAAGAACCCGAGTTTTTCTCATGTCTAGTTAGGAAGTGTGCTACCTGAGGGTGGGGTAGGATCGCATTGGGAAAGGATCACAACAGTGAAGGAAGAAAATGTTAAACTAGGAGGAAAAGAGGGGACTTAAAGGTAGTGAATGTTATTCATGGAACCCAATTGGCAGCAGGACTGTAAACTACTGTCAAAAGTTTTTGTTCCTTTTTTCTTTTGAAGTGGCTCTAACAGAGACAGGCAAGTGAGTGGGATGGAAATGGGGGTGGAGCTGGGTGGTGGGTGGGTGGCATTGCTGGAGGGAAGTAGAAACTGGTCAAGGGATAGGTTTTGAATCATTGTATTCCTGAATTCCAACCATGATTAACTTTGAAATTCATGGTGAATTAATTAAAAAATTAAAATAAAAAACTAAAAGTCATAACAAAACAAACTATCACATTGTTCTGTTGCTATGTTAAATGACACTCTGTTCTATGCAACAGCATAGAGCATCTCACCAAGAAGTTCTTGTTAATTCTTTCTGAATATAATGCCTCCTATAAATTCATATATTTCACAAGATACTGTCAATAAATATTCCAAACAGTACCTTGTGAAAATTATGAAGCTGATTCTCCACTTGTGTGCCAACACTTGCTGAGCATGACTGAGGTTTTATTTGCTGAGACATTACATCTATATGACATTGATACCATGGGCTGCAGTTTCAGGAGATACACCTCTGTAGAAGTCTGCTAACTTTCTGCAAGACATTTTATAATGTTCTCCTCCTTTTCTTATTTTCCATGACCTTGTTGCATTGTCTTTTTCAGTTTAGAAGTTAAATTCTTTTTAAAGATAAGAACATATGAATAAATGGATAAGATGCTATAAATGGATAACAGACCTTGCTGATCAAATTTCTTCCAGAAACGAGCTTTAATAATGAAGTCACATTTCTCCCCAAATTTTTCTCCCATTTTCATCCTAGGAAAACTGGATTCCTGACAATAACGTCTTCTAGTTTAGCAGGGACACTTCTAGTTTAGCAGGCATACATTTCTCTTAGGATTTCTTGTATTTGTGACATATGACTTCCTCATGGAAATTTTATTTTTGGTAGAGATACTTTAAGAAAAATTTCAGATTTATTACACTTTTTAGTTAATATGCTGTCATTCTAGTTTATCATCAAAATTAATTTTTCCCCCCTTTATTTTATTTTATTTTTTTTAAAGTTGTAGATTTACAATTTTTTGTGCTTTGGTTTCAATTATACAATGATCAGATACCCATCCCTCCACCAGTGCCCATTTTCCACCACCATGGATAATATCCCTCCCACCCCCATCCCCCCATCCCCCCGTCTCTGTGGCAGGGCAATCCCCTGTGTTCTCTCTCTCCTTTTGGGTGTTGTGGTCTGCAAAAGAGGCATTGAGTGGCAAACATGTTCAGTCCATAGTCTACTTTCGACATGCATCTCCCCTCCTGGGAGGATCCTCCAAACATCCTTTATTTGGTGCTCCCTTCTCTATCTGAATAGCCCTTTCCTCTAGGATACCCGGCTGGCCTCTAAGTTATGGAGTAATCCTCCTGGTGCTGATCTCAGCTATTCTTGGGTATTAATCTCATACTTTGTTACTTTATATCCCCCAGATGAATGCAATCTTTCTATGTCTATCCCTCTCTTTCTGACTCATTTCGCTTAGCATGATACTTTCCATATTGTACCACTTGTATGTAAATTTCATGACTTCATCTTTTCTAAGAGCTACATAGTACTCCATTGTGTAGATGTACCAAAGTTTCTTTAACCAGTCATCTGTTCTTGGGCATTCAGGTTTCTTCCAGTTTCTGGCTATTGTAAAGAGGGCTGCAATGAACAAACAAGTGCAGATGTCACTTCGACTATACATTTTTGCCTCTCTGGGATATATTCCCAGGAGTGGTATTGCTGGGTCAAATGGGAGCTCCATTTCTAATTTTTTGAGAATCGTCCATACTGTTTTCCAGAAGGGCTGAACCAGTGGACATTCCCACCAACAGTGAAGGAGTGTCCCTTTCTCGCCACATCCACGCCAGCATCGGTTGCTTTTGTTCTTTTGAATGTGGGCCAGTCTCTGAGGTGTGAGATGGTATCTCATTGTGGTTTTGATCTGCATCTCCCTGATGATTAATGATGTAGAGCATTTTCTCATGTGCTTTTTTGCCATTCGGATTTCTTCTTTGAGAAAGTTTCTGTTCATTTCATTGCCCCATTTTTGGATGGGGTTGGATGTTTTCTTCTTGTGGAGTTTAACCAGTATTTTGTATATCCTGGATATCAACCCCTTGTCAGATGTGTATTCGGTGAATATCCTTTCCCATTCTGTAGACTGTCTTTGTATTTTGGTCACTGTTTCTTTGGAGGTGCAGAAGCTTCTTAGTTTAAGATAGTCCCATTTATCTATCTCTGTTTTCACTTGCTCGGCCAGTGGCGTGGCATCTTTGAAGATACCATTAGCTTCAATGTCATGGAGGGTTTTGCCAACTTTATCTTCAATGTACCTTATGGTTTCTGGTCTGATGTTGAGGTCTTTAATCCATTTTGATCTTACTTTTGTACATGGTGTTAGGCAGAGTTCTGAGCCTATTTTTTTGCATGTAGCCGTCCAGTGATGCCAACACAATTTATTAAAGAGGCTTTCCTTACTCCACTTCACATTACTTGCACCTTTATCAAAGATTAGATGAGCATATGATTGAGGAGAGATGTCAGTGTATTCAACCCTGTTCCATTGGTCTGCAGTTCTGCCTTTGTTCCAGTACCATGCTGTTTTAATTATTACTGCTTTGTAGTACAGTTTGAAGTTCGGGAGGTTGATTCCTCCCATTTTCTTTTTCCCAAGAATTGCTTTAGCTATTCGTGGGGGCTTATTGTTCCATATAAATTTCAAGAGGTTTTGCTCCATTTCTTTGAAGAATGTCATGGGTATCCTTATAGGGATTGCATTGAATTTATACAATGCTTTCGGTAGTATTGCCATTTTGACAATGTTAAGTCTCCCGACCCATGAGCAGGGGATATCTTTCCATTTCCTCATGTCCTCTTTTATTTCCTGAAGTAGCGTTTTGTAGTTTTCTTTGTACAGGTCCTTTACTTCCTTAGTTAAGCTGATTCCTAGGTACTTGATTTTCTGGGGCACAATTGTGAATGGGATTGTTTTTTTCATGTTGCTTTCTTCTCTCTCACTGTTTGCGTATAGGAAAGCCATGGACTTTTGGGTATTGATTTTATAACCTGCAACTTTACTATACGAGTCTATTGTTTCTAAGAGTTTTTTGGTGGAAGTTATTGGGTTCTCTAAGTAGAGTATCATATCATCTGCGAATAGTGAGAGCTTGATTTCTTCCTTTCCTACCTGAATGCCCTTAATATCTTTTTCCTGCCTAATCGCTATTGCAAGTACTTCCAGTATTATATTGAACAGCAGTGGAGAGAGTGGGCATCCCTGTCTCGTCTCTGATCTTAGAGGGAAGGCTCTCAGTTTTTCCCCATTGAGGATGATGCTTGCTGTAGGCTTGTGGTAGATGGCTTTAATTATGTTGAGGAAGGTCCCCTCTATACCCATTTTGGCTAGGGTTTTCATCATAAAGGGGTGCTGGATCTTATCAAATGCTTTCTCTGCATCTATTGATATGATCATATGCTTTTTGTCTTTTCTTTTGTTGATATGGTGGATTATGTTGATTGATTTCCGAATGTTGAACCATCCTTGCATCCCTGGGATGAATCCTACTTGGTCATGGTGTATGATCTTTTTGATGAGTAGTTGGATTCTATTTGCTAGTAGTTTGTTGAGGATCTTTGCATCTGTGTTCATCAGGGATATCGGCCTGTAATTCTCTTTCTTTGTGGTATCTCTGTCTGCTTTTGGTATCAGTGTGATATTTGCTTCGTAGAAACTGTTTGGAAGTGTTTTTGATATTTCAATTCCGTGGAAAAGCTTAAAGAGTATTGGGAGTAAGTCCTCTTTAAAGATTTGGAAGAATTCACTAGTGAATCCATCCGGGCCAGGACTTTTGTGCTTGGGGAGACTTTTTATTACCATTTCAATTTCCTTGATGGTGATAGGTCTGTTCAGGTATTCCAGGTCTTCTTGGTTCAGCCTTGGGAGTCTGTAGGGGTCTAGGAATTTATCCATTTCCTCGAGGTTTTGATGTTCCGTGGCATAAAGCTTCTCAAAGTACTCCCTGAGGATCCTCTGAATTTCTGTGGTTTCTGTTGTAATGACCCCCTTTTCATTTCTGATTCGGTTTATTAGGGTTTTCTCTCTCCCTTTCTTTGTGAGTTTTGCTAGAGGCTTATCGATCTTGTTAATTTTCTCAAAGAACCAGCTCTTGGTTTCATTGATCTTTCGGATTGTTTTTTGGGTTTCCATCTCGTTAATCTCTGCTCTGAGTTTTATTATTTCCTTTCTCCTGTTCGGGTTGTGCTCCTTTTTTTGGTCCTTCTCCAAGCTCTTAAGCTGTGAGGTTAGGTTACTTATGTGTGCTCGCTCCTCCTTCCTGAGGAATGCTTGTAGAGCTATAAACTTTCCTCTTAACACAGCCTTTGCTGTGTCCCATAAGTTTTGGTAACTCGTGTTCTCATTTTCATTCGTTTCTAGGAATCTTTTGATTTCCTCTTTGATTTCCTGTCTAATCCACTCGTTGTTCAATAGTGCACTGTTTAATTTCCAGGTGTTTGATTTAGTTTTCTGTTTTTGTGTGTGATTTACTTCTAATTTCAGCGCATTATGGTCTGAGAAGATTGTTGATACAATCTCTACCTTCTTAATTTTATGGAGGCATGTTTTGTGGCTCAGCATGTGGTCTATCTTGGAGAATGTTCCATGTACGCTTGAGAAGAATGTGTATTCAGCTTTTTGTGGATGAAGTGTCCTGTTTATATCTACTAAGTCCCTTTCTTCCATTGTTTCCCTCAAATGAAGTATGTCCTTGCTAAGCTTGAGTCTGGTTGATCTATCAAGAGGTGACAAAGCAGTGTTGAAGTCTCCCACTAGTATTGTGTTGCTATTGATGTCTTTTTCCAAATCTATGAGTAGTTGTTTTAAGTACTTTGCTGGTCTCTCATTAGGTGCATATACATTTATTATTGTAAGTTCTTCCTGTTGTACAGATCCTCTGATCAATAAGTAATGGCCTTCACTGTCTCTTATGACCTTCCTCACTCTGAAATCAATGTGGTCTGATATAAGGATGGCTACCTCAGCTTTTTTATGGGAGCTGTTTGCCTGTAGGATTGTTTTCCAGCCTTTGACTCTGAGTCTGTGTTTGCTTTGACTATTGAGATGCGTTTCTTGCAGGCAGCAGAATGTTGGGTTCAATTTTCTAATCCATCCTGCCACTCTATGTCTTTTAATTGGTGAGTTTAGCCCATTGACATTGAGAGAGATTATTGTTATGGGATTTTCTCCCATTGTTATGTTAAAATTGGGTGTATTTGAGGGGCCTTTCTTGCCTTAAAGTAGCCCATTAGTTGTTCTTGTAACCATGGTTTTGAGTCTATGAAGTTCCTGAGCTGTTGTTTGTCTGTGAAACTGTGTGTTGTTCCTTCTATTATGAATGAGAGTCTTGCTGGGAAAAGTATTTTGGGGGAGGCATTTATTTCATTGAGTTTTTTTACTATGTCCCACCACTGTTTTCGGGCCATGAGGGTTTCATCAGAAAAATCAGCTGTGAATTTTAAGGATGCTCCTTTGTAAGAGATTTCTTTCTTCGATCTTGCTGCTTTCAGAATTTTGTCTCTGTCTAAGGTTTTGGTCATTTTGATCAGAATGTGTCTTGGGGTATTTTTATTCGGATTTCTTCTAGCTGGTACCCTTCGGGCCTCCTGAATGTGGTCACAAGTTTTCTTCAGCTCTGGAAATGTTGTAGCAATGATGTCTTTGACAGTTTCTTCTTCATCGAGGTTTTCTTCCTGTCCCTCTGGGACTCCAATAATTCTTATGTTACCCCTCTTGGCTTCATCACGATCTTCTCTTGCCATCTGTTCCCGAATTGTGAGTCTCTTTTCCATTTTCTGCTCTTTTCGGGAGAGTCTCTGAACTTCATCTTCGAGCTCACTGATTCTGTTCTCAGCAGCTGTTACTCTGCTGCTGAGGCCTTCCACTGAGCTTTTCAATTCGCCTACGAGATTTTTCAGGTCTGACATTTCTGATTGCATTTTCCTCATTTCTGCCTTCAGATCCTCTTGTCTTCTATTGGCATTGCTTTCCATTGTTTCTTTTAATTCCCTAAGCATCCTAAGTAGCTCCCTTCTGAATTCCTTGTCAGAGAGGTTGTCTAACACTACAGTACTGTTGGTGTCATCTGGGCTAGACTCTTCAATATGAATGTTTGGTGGGCTTTTGCGTTGCTTTACCATTGTGAGAGGTGTGGTTTAGTCCTTCACGTTCAGTGTTACTATTCTGCTTGATATGCAGTGTGAGTTAAGATAGGCTTATGAGTTATTGGCAACTGTATTTCTAGTGGCTGAGCTAAAATAGAGAAGTTTCCATCTAAGAAGTTAGCTTATGGTTCCTATGGCATATGCAGTGGGAAAATATTTCGCGGCCGCGTCAGCGGCCGCGGCTCCGGAAAGAGTCCCTGGCACTGGGCGAGGAGTTGGGAATGTCTCCTGTTTGGAATTGGAGCCGTTCAGCTTTGTTGCCCAGAGCTGGGCCTCTGTGCCCGTCCCACGCGGCTCAGGGGTTGAAAACCGGCTGTCTTGGGGCTGTTTCTAGCTGCGCGTTCCCAGAGAGGAACCCAGGCCCTTGGGGGCGGGCTGTACCTGTTGGAATTCGAGCCGTTCAGCTTTGTTGCCCAGAGCTGGGCCTCTGTGCCCGTCCCACGCGGATCAGGGGTTGAAAACCGGCTGTCTCGGGGCTGTTTCTAGCTGCGCGTGCCCAGAGAGGAACCCAGGCCCTTGGGGGCGGGCTGTACCTGTTGGATTTCGAGCCGTTCAGCTTTGTTGCCCAGAGCTGGGCCTCTGTGCCCGTCCCACGCGGCTCAGGGGTTGAAAACCGGCTGTCTCGGGGCTGTTTCTAGCTGCGCGTGCCCAGAGAGGAACCCAGGCCCTTGGGGGCGGGCTGTACCTGTTGGATTTCGAGCCGTTCAGCTTTGTTGCCCAGAGCTGGGCCTCTGTGCCCGTCCCACGCGGATCAGGGGTTGAAAACCGGCTGTCTCGGGGCTGTTTCTAGCTGCGCGTGCCCAGAGAGGAACCCAGGCCCTTGGGGGCGGGCTGTACCTGTTGGAATTCGAGCCGTTCAGCTTTGTTGCCCAGAGCTGGGCCTCTGTGCCCGTCCCACGCGGCTCAGGGGTTGAAAACCGGCTGTCTCGGGGCTGTTTCTAGCTGCGCGTGCCCAGAGAGGAACCCAGGCCCTTGGGGGCGGGCTGTACCTGTTGGATTTCGAGCCGTTCAGCTTTGTTGCCCAGAGCTGGGCCTCTGTGCCCGTCCCACGCGGATCAGGGGTTGAAAACCGGCTGTCTCGGGGCTGTTTCTAGCTGCGCGTGCCCAGAGAGGAACCCAGGCCCTTGGGGGCGGGCTGTACCTGTTGGAATTGGAGCCGTTCAGCTTTGTTGCCCAGAGCTGGGCCTCTGTGCCCGTCCCACGCGGCTCAGGGGTTGAAAACCGGCTGTCTCGGGGCTGTTTCTAGCTGCGCGTGCCCAGAGAGGAACCCAGGCCCTTGGGGGCGGGCTGTACCTGTTGGATTTCGAGCCGTTCAGCTTTGTTGCCCAGAGCTGGGCCTCTGTGCCCGTCCCACGCGGATCAGGGGTTGAAAACCGGCTGTCTCGGGGCTGTTTCTAGCTGCGCGTGCCCAGAGAGGAACCCAGGCCCTTGGGGGCGGGCTGTACCTGTTGGAATTGGAGCCGTTCAGCTTTGTTGCCCAGAGCTGGGCCTCTGTGCCCGTCCCACGCGGATCAGGGGTTGAAAACCGGCTGTCTCGGGGCTGTTTCTAGCTGCGCGTGCCCAGAGAGGAACCCAGGCCCTTGGGGGCGGGCTGTACCTGTTGGATTTCGAGCCGTTCAGCTTTGTTGCCCAGAGCTGGGCCTCTGTGCCCGTCCCACGCGGCTCAGGGGTTGAAAACCGGCTGTCTCGGGGCTGTTTCTAGCTGCTCGTGCCCAGAGAGGAACCCAGGCCCTTGGGGGCGGGCTGTACCTGTTGGAATTGGAGCCGTTCAGCTTTGTTGCCCAGAGCTGGGCCTCTGTGCCCGTCCCACGCGGATCAGGGGTTGAAAACCGGCTGTCTCGGGGCTGTTTCTAGCTGCGCGTGCCCAGAGAGGAACCCAGGCCCTTGGGGGCGGGCTGTACCTGTTGGAATTGGAGCCGTTCAGCTTTGTTGCCCAGAGCTGGGCCTCTGTGCCCGTCCCACGCGGCTCAGGGGTTGAAAACCGGCTGTCTCGGGGCTGTTTCTAGCTGCGTGTGCCCAGAGAGGAACCCAGGCCCTTGGGGGCGGGCTGTACCTGTTGGAATTGGAGCCGTTCAGCTTTGTTGCCCAGAGCTGGGCCTCTGTGCCCGTCCCACGCGGCTCAGGGGTTGAAAACCGGCTGTCTCGGGGCTGTTTCTAGCTGCGCGTGCCCAGAGAGGAACCCAGGCCCTTGGGGGCGGGCTGTACCTGTTGGATTTCGAGCCGTTCAGCTTTGTTGCCCAGAGCTGGGCCTCTGTGCCCGTCCCACGCGGCTCAGGGGTTGAAAACCGGCTGTCTCGGGGCTGTTTCTAGCTGCGCGTGCCCAGAGAGGAACCCAGGCCCTTGGGGGCGGGCTGTACCTGTTGGATTTCGAGCCGTTCAGCTTTGTTGCCCAGAGCTGGGCCTCTGTGCCCGTCCCACGCGGATCAGGGGTTGAAAACCGGCTGTCTCGGGGCTGTTTCTAGCTGCGCGTGCCCAGAGAGGAACCCAGGCCCTTGGGGGCGGGCTGTACCTGTTGGATTTCGAGCCGTTCAGCTTTGTTGCCCAGAGCTGGGCCTCTGTGCCCGTCCCACGCGGCTCAGGGGTTGAAAACCGGCTGTCTCGGGGCTGTTTCTAGCTGCGCGTGCCCAGAGAGGAACCCAGGCCCTTGGGGGCGGGCTGTACCTGTTGGAATTGGAGCCGTTCAGCTTTGTTGCCCAGAGCTGGGCCTCTGTGCCCGTCCCACGCGGATCAGGGGTTGAAAACCGGCTGTCTCGGGGCTGTTTCTAGCTGCGCGTGCCCAGAGAGGAACCCAGGCCCTTGGGGGCGGGCTGTACCTGTTGGAATTGGAGCCGTTCAGCTTTGTTGCCCAGAGCTGGGCCTCTGTGCCCGTCCCACGCGGCTCAGGGGTTGAAAACCGGCTGTCTCGGGGCTGTTTCTAGCTGCGTGTGCCCAGAGAGGAACCCAGGCCCTTGGGGGCGGGCTGTACCTGTTGGAATTGGAGCCGTTCAGCTTTGTTGCCCAGAGCTGGGCCTCTGTGCCCGTCCCACGCGGCTCAGGGGTTGAAAACCGGCTGTCTCGGGGCTGTTTCTAGCTGCGCGTGCCCAGAGAGGAACCCAGGCCCTTGGGGGCGGGCTGTACCTGTTGGATTTCGAGCCGTTCAGCTTTGTTGCCCAGAGCTGGGCCTCTGTGCCCGTCCCACGCGGCTCAGGGGTTGAAAACCGGCTGTCTCGGGGCTGTTTCTAGCTGCGCGTGCCCAGAGAGGAACCCAGGCCCTTGGGGGCGGGCTGTACCTGTTGGATTTCGAGCCGTTCAGCTTTGTTGCCCAGAGCTGGGCCTCTGTGCCCGTCCCACGCGGATCAGGGGTTGAAAACCGGCTGTCTCGGGGCTGTTTCTAGCTGCGCGTGCCCAGAGAGGAACCCAGGCCCTTGGGGGCGGGCTGTACCTGTTGGAATTCGAGCCGTTCAGCTTTGTTGCCCAGAGCTGGGCCTCTGTGCCCGTCCCACGCGGCTCAGGGGTTGAAAACCGGCTGTCTCGGGGCTGTTTCTAGCTGCGCGTGCCCAGAGAGGAACCCAGGCCCTTGGGGGCGGGCTGTACCTGTTGGATTTCGAGCCGTTCAGCTTTGTTGCCCAGAGCTGGGCCTCTGTGCCCGTCCCACGCGGATCAGGGGTTGAAAACCGGCTGTCTCGGGGCTGTTTCTAGCTGCGCGTGCCCAGAGAGGAACCCAGGCCCTTGGGGGCGGGCTGTACCTGTTGGAATTGGAGCCGTTCAGCTTTGTTGCCCAGAGCTGGGCCTCTGTGCCCGTCCCACGCGGCTCAGGGGTTGAAAACCGGCTGTCTCGGGGCTGTTTCTAGCTGCGCGTGCCCAGAGAGGAACCCAGGCCCTTGGGGGCGGGCTGTACCTGTTGGATTTCGAGCCGTTCAGCTTTGTTGCCCAGAGCTGGGCCTCTGTGCCCGTCCCACGCGGATCAGGGGTTGAAAACCGGCTGTCTCGGGGCTGTTTCTAGCTGCGCGTGCCCAGAGAGGAACCCAGGCCCTTGGGGGCGGGCTGTACCTGTTGGAATTGGAGCCGTTCAGCTTTGTTGCCCAGAGCTGGGCCTCTGTGCCCGTCCCACGCGGATCAGGGGTTGAAAACCGGCTGTCTCGGGGCTGTTTCTAGCTGCGCGTGCCCAGAGAGGAACCCAGGCCCTTGGGGGCGGGCTGTACCTGTTGGATTTCGAGCCGTTCAGCTTTGTTGCCCAGAGCTGGGCCTCTGTGCCCGTCCCACGCGGCTCAGGGGTTGAAAACCGGCTGTCTCGGGGCTGTTTCTAGCTGCGCGTGCCCAGAGAGGAACCCAGGCCCTTGGGGGCGGGCTGTACCTGTTGGAATTGGAGCCGTTCAGCTTTGTTGCCCAGAGCTGGGCCTCTGTGCCCGTCCCACGCGGATCAGGGGTTGAAAACCGGCTGTCTCGGGGCTGTTTCTAGCTGCGCGTGCCCAGAGAGGAACCCAGGCCCTTGGGGGCGGGCTGTACCTGTTGGAATTGGAGCCGTTCAGCTTTGTTGCCCAGAGCTGGGCCTCTGTGCCCGTCCCACGCGGCTCAGGGGTTGAAAACCGGCTGTCTCGGGGCTGTTTCTAGCTGCGTGTGCCCAGAGAGGAACCCAGGCCCTTGGGGGCGGGCTGTACCTGTTGGAATTGGAGCCGTTCAGCTTTGTTGCCCAGAGCTGGGCCTCTGTGCCCGTCCCACGCGGCTCAGGGGTTGAAAACCGGCTGTCTCGGGGCTGTTTCTAGCTGCGCGTGCCCAGAGAGGAACCCAGGCCCTTGGGGGCGGGCTGTACCTGTTGGAATTGGAGCCGTTCAGCTTTGTTGCCCAGAGCTGGGCCTCTGTGCCCGTCCCACGCGGCTCAGGGGTTGAAAACCGGCTGTCTCGGGGCTGTTTCTAGCTGCGCGTGCCCAGAGAGGAACCCAGGCCCTTGGGGGCGGGCTGTACCTGTTGGAATTGGAGCCGTTCAGCTTTGTTGCCCAGAGCTGGGCCTCTGTGCCCGTCCCACGCGGCTCAGGGGTTGAAAACCGGCTGTCTCGGGGCTGTTTCTAGCTGCGCGTGCCCAGAGAGGAACCCAGGCCCTTGGGGGCGGGCTGTACCTGTTGGAATTCGAGCCGTTCAGCTTTGTTGCCCAGAGCTGGGCCTCTGTGCCCGTCCCACGCGGATCAGGGGTTGAAAACCGGCTGTCTCGGGGCTGTTTCTAGCTGCGCGTGCCCAGAGAGGAACCCAGGCCCTTGGGGGCGGGCTGTACCTGTTGGAATTGGAGCCGTTCAGCTTTGTTGCCCAGAGCTGGGCCTCTGTGCCCGTCCCACGCGGATCAGGGGTTGAAAACCGGCTGTCTCGGGGCTGTTTCTAGCTGCGCGTGCCCAGAGAGGAACCCAGGCCCTTGGGGGCGGGCTGTACCTGTTGGAATTGGAGCCGTTCAGCTTTGTTGCCCAGAGCTGGGCCTCTGTGCCCGTCCCACCCATCAAAATTAATTTATGGTCAACCAAATTTAGTCCATGTTTATTTTAAATCATCTATGTTCATATTATATTATTTTATTTTTAATCTTATTCTAAAGCATTATTAATTATGACTCTCAAAGTCTTGGCAGAGGCCTAATAGCTCAGAATGCTAAATATACAATCTTTGTAATTGAGATAAATTTGGTAAAAAAAGTGCTTTTCTGTTACAAGATGTTTGATCTTGAGCAAATGTTTCTATGTTTCAATTATAAAATGTGTGCAATAAAGGTACCTATCTCATAATATTGATACAAATTTGAAGTGATGTATTATCTAGACATATTTGGAAAAATGATACCAACCAAATAAACTTCAAAGAAGCAAAAATTGCTGTTTTTTTTTTGCCTTGCTTTTTTTTATAAAGATTTTTACTGCAATTTAGATACTATGCTTACAACAGTGCTTAAACTTACAGCTTTAATGTATAGTACTGCATGACCACTGGCATTAAAGTGTCGATAACACTCTTCCACTTTTGTTCTTTTCTTTTTTATGGAGGGTGGTTATGGACCACACCCAGCAGTGCTAACTCCTGTCTCTGCACTCAGTTATCATTCCTGCTGGACTTGGGAGAGCCATATGGTTTCTAGGGATTTAACCCAGTTCAACTGTACACAAGACAAACACCCTACTGGATCTACTGTCTCTTCAGTCCCCACTTTTATTTATTTTAGATACCTTTTAGATAAACTTATTTCTCAAAAAATAAGTTGAGAAGGCTGGAGCGATAGCACAGAGGTAGGGCATTCGCCTTACAAGCGGCCAACATGGCCGACCTGAGTTTGATTCCTCCGCCCCTCTCAGAGAGCCCGGCAAGCTACCGAGAGTATTGGATGTGCCAAACACAGTAACAACAAAGTCTCCAATGGAGATGTTACTGGGCCCGCTCGAGCAAATCGACGATCAACTGGAGGGCCTTTACTTTTACTTACTTACTCAAAAAAATGCCAAAATAATGGTATTGATAAAACAACTTTCATGAACCTTGTTTTCTCTTAATTAAAATTTTTACTGTCTTAATGTCACACATACTATCTATACCTATAATAAAATCTCATACACAAAAAAGAGAACTGATAGAGATAATAAGAAAGGTCATTTTCACAGATAGGAAATATCTATCAGGGGTTTATGGAAATTTTAAAGAACAATGTCTCTGAGTGCTAAATTTAAAAACCATACTTAATCATTAAATTCAGAAAATGTCAAAGTTAAAGATTTCATTTTTTAGCCTGTTAGCACTGTAGCACTGTCCTCCCATTATTCATCGATTTGCTCGAGCAGGCCCAGTAACGTCTCCATTGTGAGACTTCTGTTACAGTGTTTGGCATATCTGTGTTTGGCATATCGAATACATCACGGGTAGGTTGCCAGGCTTTTCTGTGTGGGAAAGATACTCTTGGTAGCTTTCCGGGCTCTCCGAGAGGGGCAAAGGAATCAAACCCAGCTCGGCCGGGCCAGCTGTGCACAAGGCAAACACCCTACCGCTGTGCTATTGCTCCAGCCCATTAGCCTGTTAAGCTACTAAAATTCATTTAGAAAATGGAGTTTTTGTTTGGATCTGAATTATGTGGCTAAACATTAGTAAGCTGAATATTTTATGCTTTAACAACGAAAATAAGCCTTAGTATAAAACTTATCAAAACTTCCTTAGATTAGGAGGTCAGGGGGAGAATAAAAGTGTGTCTAAACACTGAATGAAATTTACTGATTAAGATAATTAAAAATTTATTTGATCCCCATTATAGGAAGTTCTGAAGTCTGTGGCATAGGGAATCTAAAATGTGAGCAGAAAATTCAGACCTTAACTTCAAAAGGCCTTTGACTGTAAGAAAAGTTAAACAGATCTGAATTTTTAAGCAGACTGAAATTTTTAAGCAGTAATGGAATAAAAAATTCTGGTCAGGAATGTTGAGGGAATATTTAGAGCATTTGTTAAGACTGAGTCATTAAATATAAGAATTGACATGACTGAGGTGTTTCCAATGTGTGTTGAGATGCTCAGTTGATGATAATTTACTAGTCAACTATGTTAAAGAGTACTGCTTCTAGTAGCATTGGCTAGCTAATGGTATGGATGAATTCCTACCTAGAAAAAGCAGAAAATTTAAATAAAATGTAGAAATAATCTATTTAAAGAAAGCTGGGAATTAAGAAAATAATAATGGAGGCTACAGCAGTAATGAAAAAGTGATCATTTTAAACTTAAGAGTATTTCTAAGACTAAGCATATAGAGGTAATCAACCTTGAGAATTGAGTTGACCTTTGTAAACAGATTCCGGGGTTTTTAAAACAATTGTGTGTATGGGCAGAAAATCAAGAAGCAAGTTGGAATTTTGGCAATTCCACCAAAGCTCCCATTGGAAGGGTACTTTTTTTTGTAGATGATGATGGGGTGGCAGAGAATAGAGTTTTGGAAGAGTTCAAACAGTTGAAGAGTTTTGTTTCCACAAATACTGAAATTTCAGCAGAAAATATGAGCAGAAAACCTCTGGAAGCAGTGCTGAAATACTCAAGAGCAGTGGTTACATGTCAATGGTAGAACACACCATTGACATGTAAATAAGAATTAATAGGGTCAAATAAAGAGTTTGGAGTTTTGGAGTCCCAAATCAGAGAGAATAAAAGAAAGAAAATGGATGGAAGCAATCTTTAAGATTTAATAGCTTAGAAATTCATTTAACTTATTAAAAGAGCAGAAATTTAGAAAGTACAGCAAGACAGATGTGCAAAGGGAAAAAAAAACTTTATGCCTTTTAGAGATTTTATCTATACATAAATTCCTAAAACATGAAAGAACCGCTGGGGTGAGTAGGAACACAAATCTGGATATTAAACAATTATTGCAAATAACTTCAAGCTCCAAAATTCCTATTAAATATTTACATTTTTTAAACATAGAGAAAATTACTCACAAGAAAGAGTGAGATGGAAGAAAAAATTCAAGTTCTAGAGATAGAACTTCGTCACATGAATTAAAAGGAAATGAATCACAATTATCATTGGGATTCAAAGGAAAATAATTGCCATCAAATAAGACAGTAAACGTGAAACATAGTAAAGAAAAATATTTTTAAAAATCATATGTATTGAAGTGATAGTACAGGGTGTAATGGGATTGTCTGATAGATCATGGTTCAATTCCCATCTCTGTGTCTGGTACCCCTAAGCAACAACAGTAATGATCCTTGAGAACAGAACCAGTAGTAACCTATGGGCATTACTGGATGTGGTCCAAAAGTCATTACATGACTATGACTTTTTATACAATGAAAGATCTGTTTATATACGATAGACATATATGTATATATGTGTATGTGTAAAATTTTGTTCAATATATGTGTGTATGTATGTGTACACATACAGAATTCAATTATCCTTTAGTATTGTAAAGATGCTAAAGTACCTCCAAGTTTATGTTAATCAAACTGATGAACAGTAATTTTTATAAAAACAAAAGATAAAAAAGATACTTTTCATCAAGAGACAGAAAAGTGAGCAATGGAGTTCTCATAAGAAATAATCCATGTGAGAAGACAATAGAGAGATATCATTAACTTACTATATGAAAACACACACATGCACACACACAACACTTTTGATTCAAAATAATAATTATATCTTTCACAGGTGAAAAAAGAAATAAAACTATTTAAGTTAAACATAAGCTTGGGAAATGTATCATGTGGAGACATACATGGTAAAAATTGTCAAAGTTCTTTTTACAGAAAAAAAGGTGTGTAAAAATCTGAATCTATATGAATAAAGAATGAGTCAAACATGGTAAATATGTAGTAAAATAGTTATTTCTATAAAATACTTTTTAATTTAAAAGTTATTCTACAAAATTACTTTAAAATTATTAAAAAAATATTTCACATGTCATCACATTTGGCAAATTTCTAAGCCATAATGTGAAAAGCATGAAAAAAGAGAAAAAACATCGATCTCTTGTGATTGCTTGACATCGTTACTCACTGATTTGTTCGAGTGGGCACCAGTAACATCTCCACTTGTCCCTGTCACATACTAGTGTAGCACAATGGCATCTGCTCATTCTAGGAACACAAAGAGGCTCAAACTGATCGTTCAGGGTCTTGACGAAGAAGTCTGACCATCTCATAGGTGGGTGGCCACACAATCTTTTGACATTCCCTGGAATCCAGTTGGTAACGGCTCTAGTCCTGCATCATCTCCAAATCTCATTACGTGTCCAGCCTATCTGATTTTCAATGCTGTGGCAGGTGAGACAGCCTCCCTGATTCTTGACCATCAACGGAGGTCAGAACTCCGATTCTTCCTCTCATTAGAGTAAAATGTGATACTCCAAGCATAGCTCTTTTGATTCCTCTTTGGGAGACCCAGATAGTGTTCTCATCCTGTTTTCGTAGGGTCCAGGTCTCTGAGGCATATGTTAATGCAGGAAGAACAGTGGAATCATAGAGAGGTTCCCAGAACCAGAGTTTCTTCATATCATATCTATTTCTTCAATGCTCTCGAAAGCATTCCAAGCCGTTCTCTTCCTCCTGCACAACTCAGGTACCAGGTTATTCATCATATTGACTTCTCGACCTAGGTACATGTAACTGTTCCATTCAGAGATGTTCATTCTGTTGAGAGCGAATGGAAAGTCAGGAACAAGACTGTTTCTCATAAACATTGTCTTTGTGAGATTCAGCTGTAGTCTGACCTTTCCACACTCAAAGTCGGTCAAAGTCGGCCAGCATATGTGTCCCTTGGCTAACATTTGGTGTTATTAGAATGATGTCATCAGCAAAGCGTAGGTGGTATAGTTGTCAACTGTCAATCTTCACTCCCATTCCTTCCCAATCCAGTTGCCGCATGACGTTCTCGAGGGTGGCACTGAAGAGTTTTGGTGAAATGGTATCACCCTGTTGAACCCCTCTCTTTATATGGATGATCACTTCTTTGTAGAATGGTGAGATCCTGGTAGTGAATCCATAATACAGCTCACAGAGGATCTTGATGTATTAAGTTTGAATGCCATGTTTGGTTAGGGTTTCTGATGACCACTTCCATCTCAACAGAATCAAACGCCTTCTTTAAATCAATGAACATTAGACAGAGCGGCATCTTGAGCTCCCAAGAAACCGCAATGAGCTTGGTTATCGTGTGGATATGGTCGATGGCGCTGAGTCCTTTGCGGAACCCAGCTTGCTTGCATGGTTGTCTTTCATCTAGTGTTCTGCCAATCCTATTCAGAATGACTTGAGCGAACAACTTGTAGATGACAGATAATAAGCAGATTGGGCGATAGTTGCCAATGTTGTGGATGTCTCCCTTCTTGTACAGTCCTGCTAGTTTTCCATTGGGATGGAACCTTGCATTCAGACAGGTAGCATGTGAAGAGCCGGGCCAGCGTATTGATGAATACTGATGGCATGTTCTTCAGGTGTTCAGGTCTGACCTTGTCTGGGCCGGGTGCTGTTCATTTCTTTACTGACGAAATGGTGTGTCGGATTGGGAACGACATATCCATCCTGTGGAATTTGGTATGTCGACAGGTGGACATGGCTATCGAAGAGATTTGAGTAGAAGTCATGGATAATCTTTTCCATTGCCCTTCTGGAACATATGATAGATCCATCAGGACGTCGGAGGGCAATCATCTTGGTCTCGTAGTTGACGAAGGACAGGCGGCAGTCATCTTGGTCTTGTAGTTGGCGAAGGACAGGTGGGCATTACAAATGCTTTTCTTGGCTTCTGCCACATCTACCAGCACTTCTGCTCTTCTCTCTTTGAGGTCTTCCTTTATTGCATCTCTGCAATGCTTTGTGAGCTCAGATGTTCACTTGCGGTTGCCTGAGGCATGCAACAAACCACATTGGCGAATAAGCTCAAGAGTTTTCAAAGACAGGAGTTTTTTTTTTTTGTGGCTCTCTCTTGGCATTCCTCGCACAATCATGGAAGTGCTTAACCGTTTGATCATATTCCTCGTCAATGTTGTCAACGACGGTATCTTCCCAAGTTGCAGCAATAGTGCCAAAGAGCTCCCAGTTGGTGGTTGTTCTGGGAGTTCTCTTCTTAAACTTTGCAGCCCTTTCTCCCCCCGCTCTGTGAAGTAGAATTTTGCATGAAGGAGATGATGGTCCGATTCCATTTGAAATTTTGGTACAACAGCAACCTCAGTCAGGCAAAACGTTCGATTGAATATGGTGTGATCTATTTCATTATGGAACCGTCCACTGGGAGACTCCCATGTCCAACATTTAGATTAGGCCTTCTGGAACTCTGAGTTACCATGGATGGTCTTGGACAATGATCCGGGTTAGTTTTAATAGTAGCCTTCTATATATTGTTAGTCATGGAGGAAGAAAACTTTATCATATATTTCAAATTTTCATATGCAGTATATAAATGTAATTCAGAAATAATCAGAACATGAAACAAAAAATTCTGGTGAACATAAACAATAGAGACCTATGTATGAACCATCAGACTTAAAAATCTGTCAAACAAGCACTCAACGTGTCAAGGAAAGACAAAAGATCTATTATTAGTGAGTGCCTAGTATGTGCAAAGTCTAAAGTTCTCTCCTTATACTGCACTGCCCCAGCATACTTAAGTATAGTGCTGGTTGTGAACACCAAACTGTTGGTTCTGAACAACACTATCATGTCTAAATAGCCAAGTTGAGCATCTTGGGATTGGTCCTGCCAATCTAGGTATGGTCCACAATTAAAACTAAATACAGACACAATCATCAGAGACTTAGGGTTAGATGTTGAAGTTCTACTGTGTAAGTATAACTGAAGTCTTGGAAAGAAGGTGCTTCAAAAGGGGGTGAGAGGAAAGCAACATTAAATAGATCATTGACAGGGGCAAAGAACCACATGTATTCAAGTGTAATCATCTAATTTGGGTTGTTAGGCATTCGAATAAATCAATACTCATGGCCAAGTTTGTGTTGACAGGGACACTGACACCACCTACATCTCTTTTGTCGCATGTTCTGCAAGGGTGATTAGAGGCCTCCCTAAAAGCCTCTATCCCTCTAGGAGAGCCTGGCGAGCTATCCATGGCATATTCTATGTGCCACAACCAGTAAATGCAATGTGTCTCATTCCCCTGTTCCTACAAGAGCCACCAATACGGCAGCGTTAAGAAGGATGAGGAAGGAGAGGCTGATAAAATCTCAAGGCCGAACTAGGCTGCCAAAATGAAGAAAGACAAAAATGACTGTCTGTACTTTCAATGAACAAACACTGCTATCGGATGCATCCATCGAGGACCTGATGGTACAAGCACGAAACATCAAGTATGAAATCATTGGTCTGACAGAGATGAGAAGGCATCAATCACATCACGCATTTTCGACACTGGAGATAACTTGGATTATACCATAATAAAGGTTTTCTGTATATTACAGAATGTACCCAATAGTGTGAAAATGAATTTTAATGAATAGGAGGAAATACTTGGAAATCATACATCAGATGAATGGTCAATATCTAGATATTAAAAATAAAACTCAACTATCTCATAAAATTACAACACGATCCAAATATATTAAAAACTTGAATTGCTAATTATTCAAAGTAAATAAGCAAACGCCAATAAACATACAAAAAGAAGGTCAACATCATTTACTATTATAAATGAATTTAATTAGCTTTAATTTGTTTTGATATAAATTAAAACCAGCATGAGATACTACCTGATACCTGTTAGAATTAATGTATAAAAATGAGTTATTGCAGAAATGTGGAGAAACTGGAATCTTTGTTACTAACAATAGAAGTATTTAATGGTGGATTTCAATGGAAAAAGCACTGTATGCTGATTCATTTATCATTTTTCAAAAGAATTATCAGATAATTTAACCATGCAAAAATTGAAGTATATATATTAAGTACATGCAATAATTGAAGTATATATATTAATATCAAAGTTAATTTTGTCTTATTTCCCACAATGAATATTATTTAGACTTAAATTATTTATTTTCCTGTACTTTCTATCCTTCTGTTATAATTGCTGTGATGACTGGGGTTTGCATACACACTAGGTATTGGAACTCTACATTTTGATTTGTTGCATTCTGGGTATATATCCATCTCCCAAACTGAAATCAAAGTATTGTACAGCTATCTGTAAAATCATGTTACTAGTAATGATATACACAGTTGTCAAGGTGCAGAGGAACTGAGTAAGCACTAGAAGAAAGAAGTGTAAAATGTGGTCTATTGCACAATGAAATTCACACTATGAAATATTACTTAAACTTCAAGTCTGACTTATGCTACAACACAGATGACTCTGAGAACATTATATGAAAGAAAGAAGCTGGTAACAACAATACACACAAATTTTGTTTATATAAAATTTCTAGAGTAGCCAAATCCTTAGAGAGAGAAAGAAGAACGATAGTTGCAAACTTCTGGGGAGATGTAATGATGATTTCTTATTTAATAAATACAAGTTCTTAGGTTAGAGACATAGTACAGCTGATAGGTGCTTGCTTTGCACAAGGGCAACCTGGATTCAATCACTGACACCCCACATTGTAGGATAACAATTGATCTGTCCTTTCTCCCTTGCCACAAGGAGCTTAGGTTTATGGGTCACACCCATCACAATGCTCCTGAGTTACTCCCACTCTTTTGTTTATCTGTAACCACTTCTCTATGCTCTCTTCCCCAGCCACTTAATCAGCTTTTCCCCTCATCAAAATCTATTAATTTGTAAGGTCAGATCCTTCTAGGACACTGAAATTGTATTGTAAGTTAATATTGCCTTTCTCCTCTCCTTATGTCTTTTGAATAGTTTAGTTTAATGCAATGTTCTTTTTGTATAGATACAGGAAGACAGTTAATATTATGCTTTGTAACTTAGGATTTAATTGGCTTTGAATATTATTCACTCCCAAGCATCTGCTTTCTCGACTTAAGCCTCAGTTCCCCT
This sequence comes from Sorex fumeus, assembly GCF_029834395.1. Classification (NCBI taxonomy): domain Eukaryota; kingdom Metazoa; phylum Chordata; class Mammalia; order Eulipotyphla; family Soricidae; genus Sorex; species Sorex fumeus. Next base: position 20,044,690 of record NW_026606066.1, on the reverse strand, counting down.
TAGTTCCTAACACCCTAAAAGCAGGGTCCCAGTGAGGGACTGAATGGACCCCGGGCAAGCTGTGAGCTAGCCTGGCATCGAAATGGGCCAGGCCAAAATTCCACGATTCTTAACTATAAGTTAAGAGTTTGATCATAAACAAATGCTCTCATGATCCAAAAGTAATGAAGAGACTAGGACCCTGCTAGGGATAAGAAAGACTATCTGTCCTGAGCACTGTAGTCTGAGATTTAGATAGCCCTAGGAGAGCAATTCTATAAGCTTAATGTATTTCTTACTGTGTCCATACAAAATGATTAATATTATGAATGCTTATATGTTTGTTGGACAAGGAGAGGAGAAACACACACATGGGATTCTGCTCTAGAGTGGGTCGACCTGCTAATGAGAATCTGTCCTAGAAACAGCTTTCCCTGAGGGAAAGAACTCTATCCCTATTGATTGTGACCACTCTATCCCTATTGATGTGTCAATCTATGGGGTAATTGTTACCCCAATCTCTCATGTTGGGGGATATAACTAGATGGTAAGAATGGGCTGGGTGGTCCAGACTCCAGAAGGAGAAGGAGAAAGGGGATCCAGATCCAGATTCCAGATCCATAAGGAGAATCAAGTGGGATCGAGGAGGAAAATGAAGTAGCATGGGGGAGGAAGAAGCAGGAGGAGAATCAGAGGAGAATGGAGATGGGAATGGAATAAACTGCAACTGACACCAACCAGCCTGGCCCTCATTCCTTCCTTTGCCTGCCCATTGCCATCGACCTTCTCAAGGTGGGGGGAATGGCCTGAGACTACCAAACGCGGGCGGCGGGGAGAGATAGCCTTTTTTGTGTTTACACACCACATTGTCCCCCAAATTTGTCAGGAGTGACTCCTGAGTGCAGAGCTGGAATAAAATCTGAGCACCACTGAGTATGGCCCCAAAACAAAAAGCAAAACAAGTAAACAAATAAATACAAAGACTTGTGAGATGAAATTAGTTCTCAAAATTCATTGCACAGCAATGTTAATGAAACTAATACTACTGAAATACATAATTAGAAATAATTAGTAAGGTAAATTTTATATAAGTGTATTATACTACAATTTAACAATGCAATTAAAAGATAATTTACTGCTTAAGGCAGTTTTGAAATTTAGATCATTTATAGGGATAGTATGAATAATAATTACATAAAGGAATGAGGAAGTAAACAGATCATTTATAGAGATAGTATGAATAATAATTACATAAAGGAATGAGGAAGTAAACAGTATACTGCATAAAAATTCCTATGCTTCATATAATGTGGTAGAACTTCTTGAAAATAAAGTGAGAAGTTGGAGATATAACTTCTAGATAAACCTTTATAAAATAAAGAGAGGCAGCAAATATAAACTAAAATAAAATATTTTAAGTAAATACAATAACTTTTTTGAATGCATGGAAAAGTGAAAAACAGGTAAAATAACAGGAAATTGGAAACCAATAGAACTCATAGATTTAAAAATAACCATATCAATAATAAGTGCTAAATGTAAATTGCATAAATATCCTCTTCAAAATATACAATAAAAGGTAAAGGTAAAGGCCCTTCCGTTGATCGTCGATTTGCTCGAGCGGGCCCAGTAATGTCTCCATTGGAGACTTTGTTGTTACTGTGTCTGGCATATCGAATACTCTCGGTAGCTTGCCGGGCTCTCTGAGAGGGGCGGAGGAATCGAACTCAGGTCGGCCATGTTGGCCGCTTGTAAGGCGAACGCCCTACCCGCTGTGCTATTGCTCCTTGAATTAAAAAAGAAAGATCCATTTCAATATTTTTTGTATTAAGCTACTTAAAATACAGACACATTTAAAAGCGAATGATAACAAAATGTTAACTTAGGAAATACATGCAAACATTGAAGTCTATATATTAATATCAAAGTTGATTTTGTCTTATTTCCCACAATGAATATTATTTAGACTTAAATTATTTCCTTTCCTGTCCTTTCCATCCTTCTGTTATAATTGTGATGACTGGGGTTTGCATACACACTAGGTATTGGAACTCTACATTTTGATTTGTTGCTTCCTGATTGTCACACACATAATGTTGCAGTTCTTTCACATTTGGTAGTGCTACTTGCTCAAGATTCTTTTCGGTGCAGCACTTACACACATGCTTGCTGGCAATTTCACTCTCTAGTTTTGGTGCTCACACAAGTGCTTGTTATCATACTTTCAGCTGTGACACTTAGATATATTTTTAAATATAATGCTTTCTGGAACTCAAACCTTTTCATTGTAGTGCTCACATACATTTCTCTGAAGTGCAACAGAAATCACCTGCAGTTAGTACAGCTATCAGGATTGAATTTAGTGGTGAAGTGGGCAATAGGGGTGGAACAATTGGCTTCACATTTGCAAGGTAAAAGCTACTGACACTAAGACATATCCTAGGGACTAGACAAAGCCAATTTCAAAACAAAGACTACTACTAGGAATAAAGTGAGACATTTGATAATTAAAATGTGTCAATCTATCAAAACACAAAATTTTCAAGTAAGTATCTGTAGCAGAGCTTTGAAATATGTAAAGCAATGACAAATCCTTGATATTGGAATATGGAACCAATTTGAAAAACAGGAGTGGTAGGAGGAGGGTGAGAAAATGGAACTAGAAAAGACAAAGACAATAGACTGGATTGTAGGCACTTTGGTGCTGGTGGTGTAGAGTAAGTTTGCATATCAACACCATAAGTTTTAATACTATTGTAGCTTATAAAACTCTAATAAATTAGATTAAAAATAAGTATAATACACTGTAGCACTACAATGTCCTGTCCTCCCATTGTTCATCGATTTGCTCGAGTGGGCACCTACTGGTGCTCTCCATTGTGAAATTTGTTGTTACTGTTTTTGGCATATCGAATATGCCACAGGGAGCTTGCCAGGGTCTGCTGTGCGGGAGGAATACTCTCAGTAGCTTACCGGGTTGTCTGAGAGGAACAGAGTAATCAAACCCAAGTTGACCACATGCAAGGCCTTACCTGTTGTGCTATAATATACCACAAAGCAAAAATTGATGGAACTAAAAGAAGAAATATATAAATTATACCACACACAGTGGGTAGGGCATTTGCCTTGCACACGGCCGACACAGACGACCCAAGTTTGATTCCTCCGCCCCTCTTGAGAGCCCAGCAAGCTACCGAGAGTATCTTGCCCTCACGGCAAAGCCTGGCAAGTTACCTGTGACGTATCCAATCTGCCAAACACAGTAACAAGTCTCACAATGTTTCTTGACCCACTTGAGCAAATCGATGAACAACGGGAGGAGAGTGACAGTGACAGTGACAGTGACCACACATCCAAACATATTTTACAGTTACAATTTTAACTTCTTTCTATTAATTTATAGGATAACTAAAATAAAAATCAATCTGGATTTGAAAGACTTAGCTAACAATATCAAACAACTTCATAAAATTAACATTTAAAATGCATTTCATCATAAAATGGTAGAATATGCATTATTTTCTAGTACATACATAACATTATCCAAGACAAAACATGTTATTTATCATTAAACAGATCTCAAATATAAAGATTGGAAATTACAAAATAGACTTAGAAATATTGAAATAGAAATGAAAATCCCCAATGAAAATCATTATCTAGAAAATACCCAACTACTGGGAAATGAACATATTCTAGACAAAAACTTCACAAGAAAAATCTTGTAACTTAAAATATAAAAGCACTTGAACTATGTGACAGAGGCATTCCTTGGAGGAAAATTTAGTGTTTATACCAGAAATTTATAAAATTCTCAAATTGATGTGAAAAACATACTGAAAACTAGAACAATGGCAATAAATTAAACTTTAAAATTCAATAAGAAAATAAAAGATAGCAACTGATAAAACAAAAAGGACAATATTGTTTAAAATAACCAAATCTAAGATGGTCCTTTGAAAATATAAAAAAGCTGAAAAATTTATGCTTAGACAAATGAATAAAAGAGAAGGGATGTTTTGCTTGTTGCTATGCCATCTCACATGAGACTTGGTTCTGGCTGGTATCAATAGCAAGTCCTTCGCTTCCAGAAAGATCCAAGGATCCTCCTTACTGACCAGCACAGGCCTGATCTACTTAACAAATTACATGCTGCTCACTGTTATTCTTCTTGTATTTGGTGAAGATGAGCACAGAAGAGTAAGACTAACCCCAGTCTAATACCTCAGCATCTTTCTTGGCATCCAGCAACCAAGATTCATCCCAGCACAGCATTAACACTAGAAAGCCTATGTGGACAATATGTGGAAGCTGGCCAAGCTCAATGAGTGAAAACAATATCACCAAAGACATAAACAACACCAGTAAATCCTCAGACAGTATCTTTAGTGACACGATGATGATTTCAAGTTCAGAGAAATGATGGCAGAGGTAGTCAGTAAAGCACAAGAAAGTATGAGCCTAAATGAAATAAACTACTGCAATCAGAAATGCCAGAAATTACAAATATGGTAGGTGATACACAAACATCACTAGGAGCTCTGAATGCAGAATAACAGAAGATTAGCAAAATATCAAGTTGGTAGAAGATTAGATGGAGGAAGACACTAAAAAAACAGCAGAAGGGGGAAAGTAAACTAAAGAGAAATGAACAGCATACCAGAGAACTGTGAGATGAGTTCATAGAACAATATAAGAATTATTAGAGTCTCTAAAGAATGGAAAGGCAAATGTGGACAACACACAATTAAATAAATCACTGATAAGAATTTCCCAGAGTAGAAAATAGATAAAGGAACAAACATCACAACCTATTGGTATCTGTACTGCAAACCATAATGCCTCAAAGGAGCATGTGCACGCATGTGTGGGGGTGGGGTAGGGAGGAGAGGGAAGGAGAGAAAGAGAGAAAGAAAAAGAAAAAGAGATGAAGGAGAAAGATAGATAGACAGTCAGACACACAGAGAAGGAAAGTGACTGCCAGAGACAGGAGTATGGGGAGGGTCGTCTGCAGGAAACTGGGGACATTGGTGGTGGGAAATGTACGTTATTGGAGGGATGGGTGTTGGAACACTGTATAACTGAAACATGACCACGAATAGCTTTGCAACTCTATATCTCACAGTGATTCAATTTTAAAAAAAGAACAACAACAAAATCAATCAGTAAAGCCCTATTGTAGTTGAAAAAAAAAAAAGAGAAAAAGGAATTTCCCAGAGCTAAGGATTACAGATACTAAGATCCAAGAGGCCCAAAGGGTCCCAGTAAAAATTGACTCAACTAGAAAAAACTCCATGACACACTGTGCTCAAAATGACATTATCCAAGTATAGAATACTAAAATCTACAATATCAAAAGGTGGACCTACAAAGGAAAATCCATAAGATATATAGATAATGATTAAATGAAACTCCATGAGTCATAAGAGTATGAAGGGCTAGAATACAAAAATGCAATAAAATGAACATACCAAGAATATCTATCCAGCAGATAATCATTCAGATTTGAGGGAACAAGACAAACTTTAAGGACAGGAAATATCTTAGGGAACTCAGAGCCTTGAAATCAGTTTTGCAAGAAGTATTAAAAGAGTTTATCCAAAGGACAGAACAAACATCCCAACATGTGTCATTGAATATAGCATTCACTAACATGTGCACTGTTTTACTCTAGCTTGCAAAGGGATTTTATACATTTTCAAATAATGAAATAATGTATTATTTATATTGGTTAAAATTACTTTGCAATCAATCATAACAAATTGACTTTATTGATTTATTTTTTATAATTCCACTTGCCATTTCTTTAATATTGTTACAGCAAATGATATAAAATAAATTTATTATATGCCTGCCAAGGAGGCAGACCAGGTTATGGGAGAGAACCTGAGGACATTGGTGGATGGAAAGGGACACTTGCTGTGGAGTTAGTTTTGGAAACTTGTGTGCTTGAAACAACTTTATTACAAACAACTTTGCAAGTCATGTGTCTAAATGAAAATTAAAAAAATAAATTTTAATAAAATTTCACTCTGTCCAGTAATAATCTTAGCTATGTTTCTGGCACAACATGTATGCTACAAATGGCTTGTTGGACTTTCACAAATATGAATCAAGACAAATTATGAACAAGAAATATGCAATGCTGCCTTAGAGTTACAATTTAAAATTGTTCTCCATTATCAATAGAACTACATCTACACATGTGTTTTGATTTTATTATGTTTTATGTATTTTCATTTTTATCCATTTCTTAAACTGTTCTTATTTCTTATATCTAAATTCATATATTTTAACTTAAATTCATTTATATCATATTTAACACATATATGTATCCATTATAACAAACTGTGAACTTTTACTTTATAGATGAAGGAGCAACAAGAGATAATATAACACTTTAATCCATCCTCATTTGCATAGCATATTTGTGTGACTTTCATTCAAATCATTACATTAATGAATAAGTAGAAAATTAGAAGACATGATACAAAAAAAGAGAGAAGATAGAATTTTATCATTAGAATGAAAGAAGGCTATTAAGCTATTGAAAGATCCATATTAGAATTTTACAATCTATGTCCCCAAATTCAACTAGTTTAGGTACAATGCAAAGAATCAATGAATAAATGTCATATACTACTAGAATCACCTAAGCAAAAAGACAACCTAAAAACTTTTAATATCTATTAATGATATAGACATTATAGTAAAACTTTTCCTATGAAAAAAAATTGAGTTCTCTATATTCTCACCAATAATTTTGAGGTTCAAATAGTAATTTTACACCATCTTTTCCAGAAGTAGATAAGAGTGGAATAATTTACAACTCATTTTATAAGGCTTGCATTATATATTTCCAAACCAGACAGTGATATGTAACAAGAATATTCAAATGCTTATGAAAATACACAAATGAAACTCTTTAACACTACCAAATCCATTCAAGAATAATATAAAAATAATAACACATCATGATTAATGTTTATCACAGAAATTATAAACTAACTTACTAGAGCAGTACACTGACAAATGTATAACAGCTGACTCCAAAGTCAGTTGATGAAAAGGAAAACTGATTTGTCACATTTGCCAATTTCTGTATGTAATTACTACCATGACTGACTTTTTGCAACTATCACTGTTCATTTTATTAAATACAGGCTAGTAAAATATGCATAACACTAGTTAAATACTTAACATCATTCTAATGTTTATTAAAAGTATGATCGTCTAAATATATGCAAAACATAATTTGAACATATTAATGCAAATTCATCAAAGATAGACAGTTTCTTATAGTATTATACATATATACATCATGAAACATGTCAACTACATTCCTAGACATGTACCTTAAAGGAATATTTGGTATCTTCTCATAATCATGTGCATATAAATATGCATAAACCCTATTCCTAATTGCCCAAATCGGAGTTTCCATATTTACTTCAAAGAATGAACAAACTACAGAACATTCGAATCATGGAAAAAATTGATCCTTAAGTAGGAATATACACACTGGATGATTTGCAAAGGCATTATATTGATTAACATTAGGCAGTCAAAAAATCATTACATACTGTATGACAGTTTCAAAAAAATCTAAAGAAGCACTGTTTTAAGAGATGGGTTGGCAGGCCCAGAGTAATGGCATAGTGGATAGGGTGCTTGTCTTGCAGATGGCCTATCTAGGTTCTATCCCTGGAACCCCATATGACACTGCTGAGCCCACTGGGAGTGATGAGATAGGTGGGTACTAAGAAGAGGAAAAGTTTTGTTTATCCATGGAAGTATAGAGGAGGCAAGTGGATAATGGAATGATTGTTTATCCCAAGTTTGGTGGTGGCTGCACAAATCCATGTATGTGCTAAATTATGTAGAATTGCACTCTTTAAAAAGTCAAATTTAAAGTATGAGTATGCTAATTTTAAAATATGCTGAAAATTATTTTAAAATGTGTTATATTAGTTTCCCAGGAATGTCATAACAAATTATCTCAGAGTTGGATGGTTTAAAAGAAAAAAAAATTCACAGTTCTGGACATCAAAAATGCAAAATCATGTTATCAAAGAGCCATATTTTCTTTGTAGTTTCTTTGGAAAACTTTCTTGTCTTAGTTTTGGATAAACAGTTCCTGGTAATCCTTTGCTTATGGATTTATCACCCTTTGTCTCCAACTTTAATAACTTTTATCTATCTCTGTATCTCTTCACTTTTATATGAATAAAGGCCAATTTTAATCTAGTGTGACCAATTTTTTATTTTTTCCATTTTTATTTAGATATGGGGATTTTCAATACTGCAATAATACTGTTAATAACAGAGTTTAAGGCATCCCTTGTTTCATAGTACATCTACTCCCTGCAAGTGGCAGCTTTCTTCATCTATGTCTCTCTGTCCTCTCCTATCCATTCCCACCACAACTTGGTTCTATTGGCCAATTCTGAGGATTTGGTAGAATTAGCCAATTGCTATTCCTTTGTTATGTTTCTTTGTAACTGACAAATGTGAGAAATCATTCTGTATCTGTCCCTTCTCTGACAAATTTCAATCAACAAACTTCAATGATACTATCTAGCTATAACTGTGTATCTTTTATTTTAGCTAGGTAGTATCTTATTGTGTAGATATGCCATAATTTCTTTAGTCATCTGTTTTTCGGCACTAGGGTTGTTTTTTGATCTTGGCTATAGTAAATTGTGTTACATGAATATAGAAGTACAAATGTCCTTTTAAAATACTTTGTTGAGACCTTTGGAGTGATGCAAGAAAAGTGGAATTGTTGGGTCATATGAAAATTTAATTTTGTGATAATTCTTCATAATCTGTAGATGCCAATTCAGAAGATGTTCCTACCAAAGGCAGATGAGAAACCCTTTCCTTCATATCCCCACCAATACTTACTGTTTCTACTTTTGGGTGGGCTGGAGCGATAGCACAGCACGTAGGACGTTTGCCTTGCATGCAGCCAATGTGGCTGAGCTGGGTTTGGTTCCTCCGCCCCTCTCGGAGAGCCAGGCAAGGTACCAAGAGTATCTCGCCCACATGGCAGAGGCTGGCAAGCTACCCGTGACATATGCAATATGCCAAACACAGTAACAAGTCTCACAACGTTATTGGGCCTGCTCGAGCAAATCGATGAACAATGGGAGGACAGTGACAGTGACTTTGGGATATTATTAGAGCCTCATATTAACACATATGCCCATTTCCAAATAATGTTACCACTACAAGATTAATTGCAACATATTTTGGGGTTCATAATTCAGTACATTAATATTAAGCAAGTATGGGAAAATGACATGAGCCAAAACTTTACTGTTATCATTTTGCCCTTCCTCCCTGGCCACAGGGATCTTAGGTTTATTGAGCTACTTCCATCATAGTGCTCCCATTCCTCTGTGTTTATTTGTATCCTCTTTCTTTGTGCTCTACTCCCCCAACCTGTCAATTACCTTTGCCTTCTAATCAGAGTCTGTTGACTTGTAAATACTGTTTTTCTCTTCTTCTTAATTTCTTTTGCATAGTTAATTCAGAGCAATTTCTTTTTAGTGTAGACACAGGAAGACAGTTAATACTATGCTTCTGTCACTTGGGAGTTAACTTACTTTGAATGATATTCACTCCTGGTCATCTATTTTCTCGGCTTATGTCTCAGTTGCCCTTGCTTTCTAGCACCCCAAAAGCAGGGTCCCAATGAGGGACTGGATGGACCCAGGGCAAGCTGTGAGCTACCCTGGCATTGAAATGGGCCAGGCCAAAGTGCCATAATACTTAACTATAAGTTACAAGCACGGTCATGGACAAATTCTGCCATGATCCAAAAAGTACAATTAGATAGGACCTGGCTAGGGTTAGGAAAGATTAATCTGGCCTGAGCACTGTAGTCTGAGCTCTATAGCAAGATGTCCTCAGGAGATCCACCCTATAAGCTAAGCTCGATGTATATCTTACTGTGTCCATACAAAATAATATTAAGAAGTAGAATTAAGATGTTAATCAAAATGTTAATTAAGTTATTGGAGTAAGGAGAGGAGAAACCCCCTTAGTTGGTATTTCCTTCCCTTGAGCTTGATCTGCGATGAGGAAGGGCTTTTGATATGTTGATTGTGCCACCAGACAGGGTGTGGTGTCTACCCTCAATGTGGGGAGATGAAGAGAGACTAGAGAGAGACCAGGGCAACAAGATGGAATACGGAGAGACTAGCAAGGGGGACAGAGGAAGAAGAATGTAGGGGAACAATGCAGGAGCAGGTGTGTAGAGAGATGAGAGATGCGACTGCGAGAAGGAGTGAGGAGAGATGAGGGGGGAAGCAGGAAGAGACGGGAATGAAGGACAGTGTGGGACTAGAATGGGTAATTTAGTGAGACTGGAACAGGCACATGGGGAGAATTGAATAAATGGAAACTGATAATCAACCAGCCTGGCCCTTGTCTCTTCCTTTGTCCAGCCGTGGCATTGGCAATCCTGGGTGGGGAAGCCGTCCTAGTCCACTGACACAGGTGGCAAAAGGGAGAGCCGCCAGGGACTCCCTAACCACCAGGAAATTACACAACTTACTACTTCCATCACACAAAATACCAATAGTTGTCCTGCTAAAACAGTGAAAACCAAGTCACTAGCCATACCACTTCTATTCATTATTTTTTCTGCAGGTTCAAAAGAGCAATTATAGCAGAAAGGAGAAATATGTAATTCTCTTTAAAATGTTCTGTAGCACTGTAGCATTGTCTCCCTTAGTTCATCAATTTGCTAGAGCAAGCACCAGTAATGTCTTTCATTGTGAGACTTGTTACTATTTTTGGTATATCAAATACGCCACAGCGAGCTTGCTAGGCTTTGCCCATGCCGGCAAGATACTCTTGGTAGCTTGCTGGGATGGAGGAATTGAACCCAGGATAGGCCGCATGCAAGGCAAATGCGCCTACCTGCTGTGCTATCACTTCCTATCCTTATGAAGCAGAAAGTGTTCTAAAATTCAATATTTTCAATTGATGTCTCTTAAAATATTCTAGAGACATTGATAAGCTAGTTCTAATTTTTATATGGAAATGCAAAAAATTTAGATGAGCAAGACCATTTAAAAAATAATAAACTTTGGAAAAAATCCATACTCCTTGATTTCAAGAATTAGTATAATTCTTTAGTGATGAGATGGTACCTGAAGGTAAACATATAGACTGATGAAACAAAATATATTCCATATATACTTCAAAAAAGTATAACCTATTTGGAAAAAATTTAAAGAATTCTTTTAAAGTTATTGTGTCCATGAGAATTGTCAATATTTTATATTAAAAAACAAATGCTAGCAGAGATGGGGGTGGCGTGAGAAACTTTGGTTTATTGTTGGAATGTAAAATAGCCTCTTTGGAAAATGGCATAGCAATTTCTTTGAAAAAACAGAAGTAGGGGCCAGATTAATAGTTCAGCAGGTAGGGCATTTGCCTTGCTTGCTGCTGCCAGAGTTCAATCCTGGGCAGACTATATGGTCCTCCAAGAACTTCCGGGAAAATTCCTGAGCACAGAGTCAGGAGTAATTGCTGAGCATTGTCTGGTTTGGCCCCCAAACAAATCAGAAAATAGAAACAGAAATCCTATATGATAGATTAGTACTATTATAGGCAATTAAGCAAAGGATATAAAGATGACTGAATAAATAAAGCCACAGTATACACCAAAGGAAAGATTTCCCTAAATATTTTTCCAAGAGTTGATTCTATAATTTCTGTTTTTCTCTCCTAGAGTCTAGACTTTCTGCATCAATTGCTCCTTTCATCGAAAAGTTTTCCCAAAGACTCTTCTAATAGCAATTGTCTCTAAAAGTCAAACACAATTTATCTGTAACTTAATTATGTCATAAAATCTACTGGATTTAAAATTAGAATAATTTTCCTTGTTGTTATGGAAGAGTTATTATTCTAGTCCCTATTTCTCCCACCCAAGAAAATATTATCTATTATTTAGTCTGGAACTTAAAGTTAAACACAAACTCTGTCAACTCTGATTCTGTGGTCTTCTGAGATTAAAAAAAAAACTACATAATCTTTAAATCTTTTCTATTAGAATTGCAAGATTTCCTCATTCTCCATATACCCACAAGTCACAACTCTCTGTATCACATGCTTTTAGTGGCTTGTGAACACAACTAGCTTTGGCCAGTGAAAGTTATTAGAAAGAGTGATTCAAGCAGAGACTTGTATGTGTTATCATTGAGGAGTTATTTCTTTAAATGGGATCCAGGAGCTATGCTGTCTGCTGGATGTGGTTCAGTGGTTCAGAGGGAGCAGTCCTGGTGGATGATATTGCACTAACCCCCGCCCCCCCTCCCCCAAGGAAAAAAACATGTCAAGGAAAACCTAGGCACTCTGGTTTTATGAGACTCCCTTACTGAGTTCAGCCACATGAATGAGACCAGCTAAGATAATGTGACTCAAATCTGAGCAATCAACCTCCGAATCACAAGAAGTATCCAATCACTGGTTGAAGTCACTAGGTTTGGAGACCATTTTGTTATGCTTCAAATCAGTAACTGAAAGATTCAAGGGGAAGCACTGCTCCCGGATGAATTGGGCTACTTATGTTTTACAAAAATTCTCTTTTTTCCTTGATGGTTTTGTCCATTGTTTTACTTGCTTTAAAATGTGTATGACTCTCCAGCTATCGAAATCCTATACATCTTTCAAGACATTGAGATATTAAATATTGAGCAAAGTGATAAAAGGTATCCTGCACCGTTAATATGTTTTGGCGTATATTTCCTTACTTTTCACCAAGCTGAAAACCCCCCAGGATTTAATGTTGTCTCTATTTTCATTAAGCAGCCAGAACTACAATATTGTATCATTTATTTGAAACCCAAGCAATTGTAAACCGTCGACATGCCAAAAAAAATCTGCCATTGTAGATGATTGAAACAGTTTCAGTATTTCTTCAGATGTCTGGTTCTTGCAATAAGTGGAAAGTAGACTTAATAATAATAATTATAGCAGTTAGTTTCTGAATGCGTTCTTCACTGTTATGAACTTTATACATCTAATCCAGATGTTCCAGATACCAACATTCTGTAGCTACTGAACGAATTTTTCATCTAAGAAATACCTGATATTCTCTTGTTTTACTTTTATTTTTATACCTTTGCTCAGAGTGATTTCTCATCATGAAAATTCCAGTTTGTACTGTATGCTGTCTCATTCAGAATTACTTGGCTAGGGATGTAAGACAATGGCTGGGAAAAATAGCAGCCTACACAATTCCTCCCCATGTTTATTATCTGCCTCTTAAAACAAGGCAGCTTATATAATTTGTCATTATATCATTAATAATATATAATGGCAGAGGAACGCAGGCATGCAGGTCCTGGGACTGAGATCTCCAAGCCTGCTTGGATCGGAACTGGGCCTTCTCCACCCAGATCCCCCATCTTCCAGTAGGTAAGCATTACACCCACCAGCTGCTGCCGGCACCAGGTTGTTCCCATCAATGGCCAAGACCAGAGACTATAAAACCCAGCTCCTGGAAGACATCTTATTATCTCGTTTTTACTTTGGAGAACCCGGCAGGCTACCGAAAGTATTCTGCTCACATGGCAGAGTCTGGCAATCTTCCCTTTTCGTTCTCAATATGCCAAATACCAGTGACAATGATAGGTCTCATTCTCCTAACCCTGAAAGAGCATTGAATATGGCTCTTTTAAAATCTCAGGGCTAGGAAGAAGGAGATGTTACTGGTGCCTGCTCAGGGCAATCGACGAACAACAGGATGATTGTGATCGTGATCGTGATCATTAATTATAATAATAGGTATTTATTGGCTGAAGAATTTTGTTTCCCCTAGTTTTATTTGTCATATCTAGCATCTCTATTGAAATATTGTAATTTTAAATCATTACTTCATAGATGGAGACTCAAGAATTAGAGAAATTAAACTTTCCAAGATTAAACAAGAACCAAGAAGTCATATCAATTCTCTTTTGTCATCACTTGTTTAATCATATCAGTGTAAATCCTGTTAAGGACCCCAATGGTGTCCTTAACACGCCCCATTCCACTTGCTCAATCATGCTTGATTTCTAATAGTCAGTTTCAGTGCTTACTCATTCCACCTCCCCCCACTTTTTCTGTGTGTGTTTGTGTTTTTCTCATACTCAGAGGTGCTCAGGACTTATTCCTGGCTCTTTATTCAGAGTGCTTCAGGGATCATATGGGATGCTGGGGATTGAATCCAGGTTGGCCTTGTGCTAGTGAAGTGCCCTACTCTCTGTACTATTGCACTTACTCTATCTCCTCAATGTTTTACCTAAAGTTTCTCTTCTTACAAGATAATAAGAAAACAATATACAGGGAAAGAGCACACAGAAGAACAGCATCCATTAAGAAAATATATCTAGTTTATTTAGTACATCCTACTGTCCAAACAAGCTAATAAAATTATTTGATATTTCAGCTTTGTTTCAATTCTGTATCTGTAAAACCAAGACTCAGCAATGTTAAGAAACCTGTCCAAGTTCACAGATATTAGATGACTAAGAGTAGAATGAGCAGTAGTGGAGATGAGGTTCATAAGCTACCTTATCATAATAGAACCTGGAGAAGACCTCCCAAAAATTAAATGTAGAGATAATAAAGTTTACATATACTGAAAATCTCTTACATTTATTTAGAAGGAAACTTCTTATTTCATATTATTAATTTGAACAGAGGGACTTTCAATATATAGAGAAAAGTTTTGAGACTTCCAGTAGAGAGGTAACATGCAGGAATGAACAAGTAACCACTTAAATCAATCAGTAGAAATGTGCCCACAAAAAAGTAATTTCACATTTATGTTCCAACATTGATTTTATAACTTCAGGCTTCTAGCAGGAAATGAGAGGAATGGCTTCCTTTATTTTCCCCCAGTGACTTAGAATCCATGCCTAGCAACACACCCTGCACTCAATTTCTTCAGTAAATTCCACCCTAGCCGTTGCTTACTTTTAATATTAAAAGATTTCTAATCCAGGTTAGGTCTGTGCTCTCTCTAAGGAGAGCTGGCTTAATTTTTATTATATGTTTATTAAAGAACATCTTTTCAAAATGGAAATTAGTGAAGGAAATGAATTAATATAAAATAGAAGGTATTTACTGAACCTGGTGCATTTATGAAGAAAGACCTGTGGA
The DNA here is from genome assembly GCF_029834395.1 of Sorex fumeus. NCBI lineage: Eukaryota > Metazoa > Chordata > Mammalia > Eulipotyphla > Soricidae > Sorex > Sorex fumeus. The sequence goes on along the minus strand of NW_026606066.1, from coordinate 20,029,546 downwards.
ACAGGCATGATTATAAAATTAGGTCTTATTTAAATTTTCAAATGCTTGATATGTTAATGCACTTAATATAAATTGAACCCTAGAGTGTGTAGCTCAATGTGATGAAGGGAAACTTTCCTCTCTAGTCTGAAAAATATACAAATGGAGGGAAAACATGTAAAAATCTAGTCTAAATTACTGGGATTAGGGCATATATCTTCCAATAACCCAATCTGGGTTCAATTCTTGGTGTATGACCCCTGACCATCACTGAGTGCAATTCTGGAATCTACCAAACACCACTAGAGTCACTCTGATTGTCCCCATACTACAGGGTTTGAGCAGAACTTCATTCTTGGGTCCACCAAATGACAAACAGAATGTCCAGTTGACTGAGAATTATTGTGAGTGGGTTCCTTAAGCACCAGGTAGGAGGCCTTAAAATTCATATACTGAAATTAGGCTCTACATTTCAGATTGTATAAGTTAATACTTTTTGGGTACTGTTTATTTAAAACATTCTGACTTGCCCTAATACATTTTATTTTAAGCATATTAGCTCCTCTTGTAAACAATAGTTAAACTTCTTAGCTTGAGGTAAATATTTCAAATATCATTTCATATGTTTAACCAGAAAGAATAAATGGAATTTATTTTTTTTAATCTTTCCCCAAGGGCTGGAGCGATAGCACAGCAGGTAGGGCATTTGCCTTGCATGCGGCCAACTTGTATTCAATTCCTCTGTCCCTCTCGGAGATCCCGGCAAACTACTGAGAGTATCCCGCCTGCACGGCAGAGCATAGCAAGCTCCCGTGCTGATGAACAATGGGAAGACAGTGCTACGGTGCTATCTCTCCCCAAAGTTATGAGTTAAAATTCTAACCCTTATTGTAATGGTATTAGATATGGAGTCTTAGGGAGTTAATTGTGACATGAAAATTGTGTCCTCCTAAATACGGTCAATGCCCTACTAATATGGACTCAGTAAGCCTCTCACCCTCTGTCATGTGAGAATACAACCAGAAGACGATAATCTGAAATCAGAAGAGTGCTCTCATCAGAACTTGATATGTTCGGGGCTTGGGAGATGGTACCACATGAAAGTTGTTTGCCTTGTAAACGCCTGTTCAGTCACTGGCACCCCATATGGTCTTCCCCATATGGTTACCGCCAGGAGTAACACCTGCGCATTGCCGGGTCTGATCCAAAAAAAAAAAAGAACCTGACATGCTGACACCTTAATTTCATACCTTCAGAATCCAAGCTGAAATAAGTGCAAAATAAGTTTTTATTATTCATAAGTTACCCATTGTTTATCCATTTGCTTGAGCTGGCATCAGTAACGTCTCCATTGTGAGACTTATTACTGTTTTGGGAATATAATACATCATGGGTAATTTGCCAGGCTTTGCCATACGGGCAGGATACTCTTGGTAGCTTGCTCGGTTCTCCCAGAGGGGCGGAGGACCCCTATCCCGCCGAGACATATTCAATATGCCAAAAACAGTAACAACAAATCTCGCACTTTGCCCACTCAAGCAAATCAATGAACAATGGAAGGACAGTGCTACAGTGCTACAGTGCATAAGTTACCCAGTCTACAGTGCATTGTTATAGTAGCCCACACTGATGTGTCTTGGTGGTGAGCATGGCTTCTACTTCTAGTAACCTGAAATAAAACAAATCTCTCTTATGTATCCTTACATACAATTTGCAAACCATAATATTATGAAACAAAATGATCTACACATATCTTTAATAATAAACAACTAACTCTTTAATATTTTACTTTTGTAAGGAAAGTTTGCTTTTCTTTTTTCTGCTCATCAAATAGGTAACCTACAGCTGCAATGCTTTATTATTAAAAGGAAAATCAGTGAAGAGAAACAACTGGACTGAATTACTCCACGTGTGTTGCTCTTGAGCTATATTCTCTATCTTCTCTCATTTCCTAGAAGTACACTGTACCTCTTTACTTTAAATTGTACAACCTTTATTCAATATGGAGACATATTATTTAAAAAAAAACCTCTCTTATCCTCGCATGATTAGAAAAGTAAAAATTTTCATAGTCCATACAAAATTCTATGTACAAAAATAAGCACATGGTAATGACATTTAAAGTTTAAAATCAGTTACTGATTTTACCGTAACTAGTTTATCCTTAGATTCAGAGAAGCATGAGAGAAAGGTAGAATTATAATTTTGGATTGGCTCTAGTAAAAATCATATGCACTATCTTGCCAATTAACATTATTCACGTATACATAAATATAAATCTAACCCTGATCCTTTTGAACACAAAATATACATTAATAATATGTGAATTCATTTTATTATCTAATAACTATTTTGTAAAGGCATTAATTATGTGACTTCTATATGAAGAGAGTATTGGTAATCAAAAATTACAAAGCATCTATTATCTTTTGTAATTTATTACGATGAATAACAGGAGGACAGTGACAGTGACAGTGATTGAATCACCATGAGATATAGTTACAAAACTGTCTGACTGAGTTTCAGTCATACAATAATTGAAAACTCATCCCTCCACCAGTGTACATTTCCCGCCATCAATGTCCACAGTATCCCTCCTGCCACCCCCACTCCACCCCCTCCTACTTTCATGGCGGGCACTTTTCTTTTTACTCTCTCTCTACTTTTGTCATTATGAAGCATCTATTATAATTGGAGTGAAAAACGAGTTTGAAAACAGGCAAAGTTGGAGTTCTATGCGAATTATATATTTTTGATTAAATAGTGTTAGTTAACCTTTGAATGTAGTCCAAGCAAACTATTATTCTGTCACCTGGTCAATATTAAGACATTATACCATCATTTAAAGGGCAAAAATAAGACAAGTTTTGATTTATAATTTATTATTGTATATTATAATTATATGATTTATTATTTCATAAAATTATTCAAAATGTCATAAATGTTATTGATTTTTTTCAATCAACCTACCCCTCGTAAAGAACATTTGATTCTCCCAAATGTTATTGACATGAACATGTATTGAGCATTGTACCCCTGTTGCTTGATATTTTGAGAACTAAGAGAAATTTAAAATATTGAAGCTTTATAATTTCAAATGAAAAATTATTATCTATATTATCATAAAATTTCTTAGAATAATATATGATCAAATAGTAAACTTATATGAAATACTAATACTACATAATAAAACAGGAAACTATTTGAGCACACAATCTTCTTTTTTTCTCAATTTGTATTTATTTTTAATGGCAAAACTTAGCACTTGGTTTTCTGACAGGAAACTTTATCTCTTTTTATTCGGTAATTGTGTTATACTTGGTTTTATATAAGATATACCTGATCTGCATGGTTAATTTAAAAGTACTGCACTGCACTGTCCTCCCCTTGTTTATCGGTTTTGCTCGAGCGGGCACCAGTAATGTCTCACAACAAATTGTGAGACTTCTTGTTACTCTTTTTGGCATATCGAAGTAAATTAAAAAAAATTATTGGAAACTATTCTGATAATGATTGGATCTTGAAAAATATACATATAGAACCCCCCACATTTAAATAATATTTTGAAGTACAAACACCATATTTTGAAGATAATTAAGGTAGTTTAAAATATAGAATATTTATGTATATACACATGGGTAAACAAACACATAAAAACACAGACACAAAAGTAAATGAACACTAGTATTTTAATTCTGTTTATTTATTTGGTTTTTGGGGCACACCTTGTGCTTAGAGCCTATTTATGGCTCTGCACTCAGAATCACTCTTGGTGGGCTCTGAGGATCATATGTGGTATCAGGAATGGAATTCAGGTCTATACATGCAAAGCATATGTCTTATGCTCTGTACTTCTTCTCTGGTCTCATCACCAGTATTTTAATTTCTCATTTCTCTCTCTACATATATACGTGTGTGTGTGTGTGTGTGTGTATGTGTGTGTGTGTGTGTGTGTGTGTACACTCAAAAGGCATGTTTTCATATATATCTATATCAAAAGAGGCATCACGGTCACGGTCCTCCTGTTGTTCATCGATTTTCTCGAGCTGGCCCAGTGACATCTCCATCGTAAGACTTGTTACTGTGTTTGGCATATTGAATACATCACGGGTAGCTTGCCAGGCTTTGCTGTGCAGGCAAGATACTCTCAGTAGCTTGCCAGGCTCTCTGAGAGGAGCGGAGGAATCGAACTCGGGTCGGCCATGTTGGCTGCATGCAAGGCAAACGCCCTACCCGCTGTGCTATCGCTCCAGCCCATCAAAAGAGGCATATTTGGGGGAAAATTTGGAAATAAAAATGAGAATTCACACAAACACTCAAAAATGAAAAAGTAGTTAATACATGTGCTAGAGTGCTTAATACATAGTTAATACGTATTCTAAGAAGTAGTTAATATATAGTGTTTGCCTTGAACATGGCTGACCCCAGTCCAAATCCCCAGTACTGCTTACGTTCCCCTGAGTTCAACCAGAAATGTTTCTTTAGCACCTGAAGGAAGCCTTAATCACTGCTGAATATGTTCCTAAAACAAAAAGCAAAAAGCAGTAGTAGTAATGTAAATGCAGTAGCCAGTGAAAGAAAAGGAAGAGAAATTCCACCAGAGTAGAATAGTCATAAACTGTTCTGTGTTATTCATTAACTGTTTGACTGAGGTATTCCCCACAGGACCTCAATGTATTACTAAAATAAGGCATCCTTATTTATACCTATTTATACCTAATTGTTACAATTAACAGGAGAAATTTTAGGGGCTTGAGAGACAGTATACAGGGTTTGATGCTTATCTTGCACTCGACTTGAGTTTAATCCCTTCCTCTGAGAATTGTCCCGTGAGTACCTCCAAGAGTAATTCTTGAGTAAAGAGATGAGTAAGTTCTGAGCACCTCCAGTATGGCCCCAAAGCAAAATAAGACAAGATAATAAATTGATAGGATTGAAGACAGAGTATAGCAGGTAAAGTGTGTGTTGCATATTTCCCTTGAGCACAACCAGATGTGATCACTGTGCAGTCAGCCAGGATTAAACTCTGACCACAGGGCCTGGAGCAATAGCACAGCAGGTAGGGCATTTGCCTTGCACATGGCCGATCTGGGTTTGATTCCCAGCATCCCATATGGTTCCCCAAGAACCGCCAGGAGTAATTCCTGAGTGTAGAGCCAGGAGTAACCCCTGAGCATCGCTGGGTGTGACCCAAAGTGCCAAAAAATAAAAAATAAAAAATAAATAAATAAATAAATAAACTTTGACCAGAGCTTGATATGATTCCCAAACATATATAAATAAGTAAATAAAGTTAAAGGAGAAATTTTAAATCAGGAATTTTAAAGAATGCTAACATGTTTCAATTATTTTTGTTGCTTCTGTCTTTTTTCGGGGGGGGGGTGGGGACCAGGGGGGCACACCCAGTTGTGCTCAAAGATCATTCCTGCTAATGCTTATGAGAGAACATGTGGTACCTGGGATCAAACTCAGGTTGGCCAGTTTGGCCATGTATGAGACAAGTACCCTGCCTCTGTACTCTCCCTCCCACCTGTCCTTTTAATTCTTAATCTCTGATACAAAAGGTTATTGGGAGTCAGAATAGAAACATGACTTTGTCTTTTCAACTTTACAAAACCTTCCTTTTCTACATCTCATTTTATTCTAATTTCACATTAAGTCCTGATATCCATAAAAATGTGATCATTTACTAATTAGGAAGCACTATTATGTAGATTTATGGATGGTAATTAGAGATATTTTATAACAAATGTGGTCTCATAGACTGATTCAGGTTAATCCTTTTGTACATTTGAATAGGTGGGATATTGACTGAACCACGACTTAACACAGTGAATTAATTGCATAAAAGCTATCTTCATTTTGAGTGCACAATATGTACTATATTAGGGGAAAAGCAATGCATTAAATAAAACGAAGCATCAAAAACCAACAGCTGTTATTTCGATTAGAGAGACAGTCATTATTTCTTGCATTTAAAATGGCACATATATAACAATTTCTCCTAAATAGTGAATAAACATTAGCAAGTAATACCACTCACTAAAACACTACCAATAATTAATCAATTAACTTTACAGAAACTGAGCTAATCTTGAACCCGAAAGGGACAGGGTCAAAGAAATTCAATATCCATCAGTGGTATAAATGAGTGGTATAGTAAAATATCCAAACCACAGAGTCAACAACACTCAGAACAAGAGATCAAAACTTCAAACACCAAACTTAAAAATGTGCAGATGGCAGGCCAGGGGCAGGGTCGGAGGGAACCTGAGAACCTTGGTGCAGGGAGGTTGACACTGATGGCTCTAGAATACTTTATTTCTAAAAATCAACTATAAATAACTTTATAAAACATGGCACTTTAAAATTTTTTTAAAATTTTACTTAAAAGTAAGTTTTTAAAATAAAATACAATTATAAAAAGAAATATAAAAATTATAAAATTAAAAATATAAGCCTGCCGAGTCCTGGACTTTGGGCAGCTGCAACTGCAGGAATGCCTCCCTCCGACAACCGTGCCTTCTTCATAAAATTAAATAGGTCAGAAATATGGTCATAGTCCAGAGATAAGATGTGAAACAGATTTTTGGCTAGAACCATGTTAACAAATGACATTGGCAGAAGATAAGAAATGTAGAGCTTTTCTCTGGACTTTTACCCTTTTATTATCCCCATAAGCAACCATAATCAATTGTAATTTTTGATATCATCACTCTCCACCTCCCACTATGCTTATATAAACAAAGAAGAGTTCAAGGAGCAGGAGCCATAGTACAACAGGCTGAAAACAGACCTTGCATTTTGGTGGTACCAAGTTCAATGCCAGGTATCTCCTGATTCCCTGCACATTGGGAGAGTGACCCCTGAGCACAAAGATAGGAGTAGCCTTTGAGAATTCCTCAAACAAAAAACAAACAACACCAACTAAAAGAATTACAGCATCCCAGTACCATCTGTAGGAAAACAAAGAATCTAAATTAGATGCAGAGCAGAAAGATTCATGAGGCAGCCATTGTAACAATAAGACAAGATCTCTTAAAGAAAATGGCAACTGGGGCCTGGAGAGATAGTACAACACCTAAGGCGCTTAGCTTATATGCCACTCTCCCAGGTACAATTCCTACAGTTCCATAGGGTCCCTGGAGCACTGCCAGGAGTGATCCCTGAGCACAGAGCAGAGTATAATCTCTGAGCATACAGCATACTTTGGTGTGGCCTGCCCACCCCGAAAAAGAAAATGACAACTGTCCAGAGAACGCTTATACAGACCTGGAGGAAGAGACAAACCAAAAACTTAGGAGAAATATATTAATTTAGACTAACTTCAACCATGAGAAAGTGGGTCAATAATATTATAAAGGACTTACATCAGTCACTACATTCTGCATCCAAGATTTTAAAGATTATTAAGTGCTCAAAGGCCTATGGTGGATGCTGTTAGCCTTCAGTGAAAGGTGTGGCAACACTGTAACCCTAGAACATATATATTTAAAAATTCCAAACAGATATACTGAGTATTAAGAGCATATTGAATAAAATTTAATTTAACATACATTGCATAAAAAGTATACCCAATCTCATAGTAAAAAAGTATTTAAGAAGCTGAAGATAAAATCTCAGCAATGCTACAAATGGAAGAGGAAAAATATTTAAGAAAAAAAATCATAAACGTTTATGAGAAACACCAGACTCTAATGTAAAGGTAAATATCAGAGTAATAGAAATTCTAGGATGGAAAGAAAAGAATTGTATCAAAGACTATTTAAGGAGATTTAATCTCAGATTACTTCCAAAACAGAAAGAAGGAACTATACGTAGATTTCCAGGAAGTTGAGATAACATCACAATTTTTGAATCAAAATGTCCAACACAAAGATACATCATTGTTAAATTATAAAATGTTAAAAATAAATAAATATTGAAGAATGCTAGGGATAAAAGTAGAAATCAAAACACTTCTACCAGGTTATAATTAGACTCTTCCTCAGAATACTTCTAAGCTACGGTAGTGGAATGAAATATTCATATTATATAAAGATTGAAAATTAATAGTTGAATACTTTTTACCCTGAAAATCATCAATTTTGATACAAACAACAGGCAAACATAAATATTATCAGACTTGTCCTAAATGAAATGTCAAAGAGTTTTATTGGAAAAGAAGAAAAAGAAACACATTTTTTAGCTAGGAAATTGCTCAAAACAAATTTTGTGCTGCTAACTGTACAAGTAGCAAGACAGTAGAAAAATCAGAAACAGTACTAATAGTGGCATGAAAAAACAATAAAACATAAAAAGTAAAAATTTAAAAAAATAGCTAAATGACCATGAGTCTATACCAGCATTTAAAAAACCTATTTTATATATAGTTAACACTATACAACATTTTTAGCAGCCACAAAAGAAAATAATGAAACAGAGACGTAGCAGTAAAAGTGCAGAAACTGAGAACTACCTAGAAAAATCATTTAAATAAAAAATCAGACAAAAATTTTAGGACAAACAGTCAGAAAGGAAATATAGGTACCAGTAAGTTTCATGCATCTGTAATAAAACTGTTAGTGGTTTGAACCTGCCAATAAAGATCACTGTCACCGTTACTGTCCTCCCATTGTTCTTCAATTTGCTTGGGTGGGCCCAGAAACGTCTCCATTGTGAGACTCGTTGTTACTGTGTTTGGCATATCAAATATGTCACGGGTAGCTTGCCAGGCTTTGCTGTGCAGGCGAGATGCTCTCCGTAGCTTGCTGGGCTCTCCGAGAGAGGTGGAGGAATCGAACCTGCCTCGGCCAGACCGGGCACTTGCAAGGCGAATGCCCTACCTGATGTGCTATCGCTCCAGTAGATAAAGATCAGGGTCACGGTCCTCCCGTTGTTCATCAATTTGCTCGAGCGGGCCCAGTAACGTCTCCATCGTGAGACTTCTTGTTACTGTGTTTAGCATATCGCATGCGTCACGGGGAGCTTGCTAAGCTTTGCCATGCGGGCGAGATACTCTTGGTAGCTTGCCGGGCTCTCCGAGAGGGGTGGAGGAATCGAACTCGGGTTGGCCATGTTGACTGCGTGCAAAGCAAATGCCCTACCGCTGTGCTATCGCTCCAGTAGATAAAGATATGTATAAATTATTCACACAAATTTCTCATATTAGGTATAAGGAAAAAGGTATGCTCAGAGTAAAGTGCAAGGTGTCTAATCCAATAATTTAGAAAGGAGAAGCAGGAAGTGCTATTTTCAAGTAGACAAAAGTTTCACCAAAGAAGAAAGCAAAATAAAGATACGGATATTATGTAGTGATGAAGAAATTAATTCATCTAGAAAATATAACATATATGCATATAGTAAAGATCTAAAAGCCAATTATTTGATTATTTCATTCATATATGGCACATAAATTACAATTTTGTTTATACTAAGTAAAAAATAATTGGAATTGGACCTAGAGTGATAGTGCAGTGAGTAGAGTATTTGCCTTAAATGAGACCAAGCCAAATTCTATCCCTGGCATCCCGTGGAGTAGTTCTACTCCTGAGCATCACCAGGAGTAGTTCCTGAGTGTGAGACAGGAGTAACCCCTAAGCATGCTGGGTGTGACCTAAAAATGCAAAAAAATTTTTTAAGTAAAATGAAAAATAACTAACTCCTAGACTCAATGAAAAGAATGATAGTTGCTGTCAAAAAAGAAGATGGCTGGTTGAGGAATGGGAATAAAGTCTCTCTGGCACGTCGGGTAGTGTTGTGGAACTGGAACTTTGGTGTTGGAGAAGGGATCTTATACACATATAGGAGTATAAAGCTGTGCCCCTGAAATCCTATAGCGTTGCAAAAGTAATAATAAATCAGGTAAAAAGAGATTATTTAAAAAATAAACAAACATGGAAATGAAAAGGAATTGCCAATATAAATCTGCATAAATTATAACAGTTTAATATATTAAAATATTAGCATTTTTTACACAGTATAAGTGCTGGTAATGTTGGGTTCCAATAACTTTACTTCCATAAAATTATTTACAAAAACACTTATTCTCCAAATATGACTTGGCAATAAATAATGATTTCTCATTTTACTGTAATTTATTTTTCTCCCTACTAAGAATTAATACACTAGTAGCATAGTTCATATCTAGCAGCTTTTTTTCTCAAGCAGTTGGATATTCATAGCTTATATTAGTCATTCTGTTTTCATTACTTACCAATAAAATAATAATCACAAAGTTTGGAACTTAAGGTTAAAAAAATCCATAAATTTTTCCCATACTTAAGAAGTGCAATGGCAGGTTTTCAAGAAATGGGTACTGACCTGGTTGTTAATTTTACATTTAATGTAATTATTATTGTATTTATGGCAAGATCACAGTTAGAAAAAGACTATATAGCTTATTTAATGATTCTGATTGCTAATATTAAAATTTTCTTCAAATAAAACTTCATAGAATAATATAAGATTTCATTCAACCTAATATTCATCCAAATAAAAACTAATTAAAAATTTATTTAAAGTTGCTTAGGAAAGTTTTTCAAGTAGATTACCTTTGTATATGTTAGAATATTTTATTAAAAAATATTTTGACGAAATTGCCAAATATGGATCATAACATAACATAGTCATGTACTACTTATATGATAAGTTTACTAGTCTTGAGAATCATACTTACTATTACAATAATTTCACAGTGTACACAAATATTGAATCATTAATTTGTACACCTAAATATGACTTAATGTTATATGCCAATTGTATCTCTGTAATAATATATTCAGTGAAAGTTTTATGAAATGTGTAAAGCTTGATATAATTGAAATTTAATATTTAAGATAATAATCAGTTTAACTTTTAATTTATTATTCTGTTGAAGTCATATATTCTCAGTCACTCAAGTCATTTTATGAATACTATGGCACAATGTGAAATATGTAATAAATGGTATCTTCTGTTAAAGAACTTTCAACAAGTTAAGGTAGATAAAACAAATAGGTAAGGCAATTTAGAAAGAATAAGATTGCAAAACCAGATTATTTTTACCTAGTATAAAAGAACAGAATTTTAATTAAGAAATATTCTCAGTTGCTGGTAGAAGAGGTGAGATTTAAGCTGTAATATAAGGGATGCTTGGGATGTGCTCTTAAGAATGAAGGGGAATGAAATAGGGTAATATAGATCTTGCACCTGTGTTCCCCAAGAACAGACTGTAGTGCAGGATAGATGATACCTAGAGTGCCCAGAGGAAGCACTATGAGATGCGCTTTGTTTGTATATTAGGAAAGTTTGAATTACAGAATAAAACATTTGCACTCATCAGACAGACAACAGATAGTCATTTGAACAGCCCTACGCAGCTCCTACAGTCTCTTTTCAACAAGGCAGCCAGAGCAATTACATCAGAAATGCTCTAACAGATGTTCAATATTCTTAGTGTCAGTTTTGATGCCTCCTATTTTTCAAATTATGACTACTTTAATTTCTCTGCTTTTCTGTTTCATTCTCTACTTAATCTTTTTTGGTTTAACTAGTAACCTAATTTCTGCAAAATTTTACCTTTGGTACAGTTCTTCTACTTTTCTCTTTGGTTATGTGATCTACTCAAGAAATCCCAGAACTTCTATACTCCTAATTGTTACCATAAAGTCCTGTATTATTCTTATTCCATCAATTTGGTGTCAAATTATCATATTATCTACATTATTTTTTCTAATAGTTGCTATCATGGTACACAATAATTTATTACTTTGATTTCCCTTCAATTAGTATGTCTTTAAATTTATAATTATTAATATTCGAACAAAATTCATTTATATTGATTATAATTAAGTGCTGGAGCGATAGCACAGTGGTAGGGTGTTTGCCTTGCATGCGGCTGGTGGCCAGCATGGCCGACCCAGGTTCAATTCCTCCACCCCTCTTGGAGAGCCCGGCAAGTTACCGAAATTATCTCGCCCGCACAGCAGAGCCTGGCAAGCTCCCGGTGACGTATTCGATATGCCAAACATAGTAAGAAGTCTCACAATGGAGACATTACTGGGCCCGCTCAAGCAAATCTATGAACAATGGGAGGACAGTGCTACGGTGCTATAATTATAAAATGTTTATTTATGTTTTCTTAGATTTAATATGACTATCACCTAAATCTATAGCTACCAAGTAATACTTAAATTTTGAATTAAATTATAGCTAAAATTCCATCGATATTAGTGGTTCATGCTTTACCATATGTAATACCTAATAGGTAGCTTCCACTTCACAAAAAATAGGTTTGTGGTAGTTCCTCCATTGCTTATCACATTAGGAACTCTTAGAAAGTAAATATTAAGGGTTGGAGAGATTATACAGTGGGTAAGGTGCTTGCTTTGCACTTTCCCAACTTGGGTTTGATACCTGGCATCCATATGCTCCCCTGAGCACTGCCAGGAATAATTCCTGAGTTGCAGAGCCAGGAGTCATCACTGAGCATCACCAGGTATGACACAAATATAAGAAAGCAAGAAAGCAAGGAAAGAAGGAAGGAAGGAAGGAAGGAAGGAAGGAAGGAAGGAAGGAAGGAAGGAAGGAAGGAAGGAAGGAAGGAAGGAGAAAGGAAGGAAGGAAGGAAACAAGGAAGAAAGAAAGAAAGAAAGAAAGAAAGAAAGAAAGAAAGAAAGAAAGAAAGGAAGGAAGGAAGGAAGGAAGGAAGAAATAAAGAAGAAAACAATTAAGTAAGTTGGTAGCTTGTTTTCAAAATGAGTAGTACACTGTTCTGCAGATAAGACAGATGTTAAAATATCAAGTATTGAAATGAAAGAAAATCTACACAGATCTATAATGTGTGGCAACTCTGCCAGCATCCAAAACTTTTTCCTCAGAAAAAGACTTTTTTTCTGCCAAATCAAAGCCTGAGGAAAGGTAAAATCTTAAATTTATCTTGTAAATAGCAACCATAGTTGAAGTAATCACAGACTACTAAATTCATCACAGAATTGCAGGAGTATTTTATTTAAAAAAAAAAACTTAGCTTCTTCTACCACTTAACTATCTCACTGTATCATTGTTCATATATCTTCTACTACTGGTTCTGTTTTCTTTTAAAATTAATTGGCATTGTGAAGAGGATTCATGTTTCAAAGAAAACTGCCCAGCACAAATAAAATAGCCATAGCAATTTTAAGCATTATAATTTTCTTTATTGCAGATGTAAAAAGATAATTTTTTGTCTATAATTTTTTTGAACAATGGTCTCAAAGTTATAAATTTAGCATCTGTAAAAGCTTTGGGCTAAGGAAAGTGAATTAAAATGTACATTTCTTAATTATTTTAGATTGTCTGGATAGAAACCCTATCATTTGTAAAATATATTGTTGTTAGAAAAATGGTTAAAGTTTAGACACTATACCATTTCTGCCCTAAAAATAATCTATTTTAACATTGATAAAAATATATCTTTTTTAAATTTAAATATACAGATGCTCTTCATTTCTAGTAAACGATAGACAAAATTTAAAAATTTTAAAAATTAAGTTAAAACATGAAAAGGCAATTTATTTTCTGTCATGGTGGCAAAGCTTGCACTGGGCCAGTTAATGACAAGAAAAATAAGTTTAATTTCCAAAATTTTGTCTATTTGAAGAAGTTTTATATTTTTTATTTATTTTTTAATTTTTATTAGTGAAACCCAGGGATCGAATTGTGCACAGGAGACCCACCCTACCCAGATAAATACCCCACTGGCAGACTTCCACTCTCGACACTACTTCCACTACCCAGCCGTCGCCACACTCCAGGACGCTTTCCGGACCTGCGCGGCAGCTCCGGCCTAGACCCACGCACAACTGAAGACCCACAGAACAAGGGATCGAATTGTGCACAGGAGACTCACCCTACCCAGATAAATACCCCACTGGCAGACTTCCACTCTCGACACTACTTCCACTACCCAGCCGTCGCCACACTCCAGGACGCTTTCCGGACCCGCGCGGCAGCTCCGGCCTAGACCCACGCACAACTGAAGACCCACAGAACAAGGTAAGCGGAACTCTCTGAGACTTTGGACTCCAGGCTCGCCGGACCCAGGGACAGAGCTTCTCTGCTTGCTCCCACCACCACAGGTGACAAAGGGATTCTAATCAGGAGCCCCACCCTACCCTGCCCTGTCTGCTTCCATCAACCACCCAGGGATCGAATTGTGCACAGGAGACCCACCCTACCCAGATAAATACCCCACTGGCAGACTTCCACTCTCGACACTACTTCCACTACCCAGCCGTCGCCACACTCCAGGACGCTTTCCGGACCCGCGCGGCCGCTTGCGGCTGCGCGACACATCATAAGACACTAAATACCTGTCTTCTGGAATTGTCGTACCATATTTGATAGGGTTCAAATATGGTAACACCTACAAGGGGGATTAGAGGTCACCCCAAAAGCCTCTATACCTCTCGGAAAGACTGGCAAGCTACCGAGAGTATTCCGCCCGCACGGAAGAGCCTGGCAAGCTATCCGCTGTGTATTCGATATGCCAAAACCAGTAACTACAACTGGTCTCATTCACCTGACCCTGAAGGCTTCACCGACATGGCAGCACTGAGAAGGATGAGAAAGGAGAGGCCGACAAAATCTCAAGGCCGACCTAGGCTGCCACAATGAAGGAAGACAAAAATGATCGTCTGTACTTTCAATGCACGTACGCTAGCATCAGATGCATCCACCGAGGACCTGATGGTACAAGCGCGAATGATCAAGTACGACATCATTGGTCTGACCGAGACAAGAAGGCACGAATCTCACCATGCCGTTTTCGACACTGGAGAAGAATTGTTCCTCGGAACATGCGATAAAAGAGGTGTTGGAGGCGTTGGTGTCCTTGTCAACAGAAACTTGGCCAAGAGCATTGATTCATTCGAATGCCTAACAACCCGAATCGGACGTTTACATTTGAATAGATGTGGCTCACTGCCTGCAGTTTCTATCTTTGTTGTCTACGCACCAACATCTCATTATGATGAAAGAGAAATCGAGAAGTTCTACATGGAGCTAGAGAAGTTCTATAAAGAAGACCACACCTTCTACAAGATCATTGTGGGTGATTTTAATGCCAAGATAGGACCGAGAAGATCAGCTGAAGAACTTCACATCGGAACCCATGGCCTAGAATGGAACGAACAGGGTGAGAGACTGTCTGAGTTCATCATGTCGACCAAGACCATTCATGGTAACTCACAGTTCCAGAAGGCAGAATCTAAACGATGGACATGGGAGTCTCCTGGTGGACGATTCCACAACGAAATAGACCACATCATATTCAATCGACGGTTTTGCCTGACTGATGTCGCTGTTGTCCCAAAATTTCAAACGGGATCGGACCACCGTCTCCTTCGTGCAAAATTCTACTTCACAGAGCGGGGAGAAAGGGCTGCAAAGTTCAAAAAGAGAACTCCCAGAATGACCGCCAACTGGGAACTCTTTGGTACTATTGCGGCAACATGGGAAGATGCCATTGTTGACAACATTGACGAGGAATACGATCGACTGGTTCAGCACCTCCATGAATGTGCGAGAGATAGCAAGAGAGAGATAGCCACAAAAAATCGCCTATCTTCGAAAACTCTTGAGCTAATTCGCCAGCGTGGTTTGGCGCATGCCTCAGGCAACCGCAAGCTAACGTCCGAGCTTGCAAAGCAGTGCAGAGATGCGATCAAGGAAGACCTCAAAGAGAGAAGAGCAGAAGTACTGGTAGATGCGGCAGAAGCCGGGAAAAGTATTCGTAACGCCCGCCTGTCCTTCGCCAACTATAAGACCAAGATGACTGCCCTCCGACGTCCTGATGGATCCATCACATCCTCCAGAACGGCAATGGAGAAGATTATCCATGACTTCTACTCAAATCTCTTCGATAGCCATGTCCACTTGCTGACATACCAAATTCCACAGGATGGGTATGTCGTTCCCAATGTTCTCCCTTCCGAAATCCGACACGCCATTTCATTGGTAAAGAAGCAAACAGCACCCGGCCCAGACAAGGTCAGACCTGAACACCTGAAGAACCTGCCATCAGTACTCATCAATACACTGGCTCGGCTCTTCACTCGCTACCTGTCTGAATGCAAGATTCCATCTCAATGGAAAACCAGCAGGACCGTACTACTGTTCAAGAAGGGAGACATCCATGACATTGGCAACTATCGCCCGATCTGCCTATTGTCTGTCATCTACAAGTTGTTCACTCGAGTCATCCTGAATAGGATTGGCAGAACACTAGATGAAGGACAACCATGTGAGCAAGCAGGGTTCCGCAAAGGATTCAGCACCATCGACCATATCCACACGATAACCAAGCTCATTGAGGTTTCTCGGGAGTTCAAGATGCCGCTCTGCTTAACGTTCATTGATTTAAAGAAGGCCTTTGATTCTGTTGAGACGGAAGCGGTCATTGAAGCCCTAGCCAATCAGGGCATTCAAGCCCAATACATCAGGATCCTCCGTGAGCTGTATTGCGGATTCACTACCAGGATCTCACCATTCTACAAAGAAGTGATCGTTGATGTCAAGAGAGGGGTGCGGCAGGGTGATACCATTTCACCAAAACTCTTCAGTGCCACCCTCGAGAACATCATGCGACGACTGGAATGGGAAGGAATGGGAGTGAAGATAGATGGTCGGCAACTACACCACCTCCGCTTTGCTCATGACATTGTTTTAATAACACCAAACATCAGCCAAGCGGCACAAATGCTGGCCGACTTTGACCGTGAGTGTGGAAAGGTAGGACTACAGCTGAATCTTACGAAGACAGTGTTTATGAGAAACAGCCTTGTTCCTGACGCCCCATTCGCTCTCAATGGAACGACCATCTCCGAATGCAACAGCTATGTGTACCTAGGTCGAGAGGTCAACATGACAAATGACCTGGCACCCGAGCTGCGCAGGAGGAAGAGAGCGGCTTGGAACGCCTTCAAGAACGTCGAAGAAATAGCTAAGAGGACGAAGAACCTCCGGCTCCGGGCACATCTCTTTGATTCCACTGTTCTTCCTGCATTAACATATGCCTCAGAGACCTGGGCCCTACGCAAACAAGATGAGAACGCCATTCAGGTCTCCCAAAGAAGAATAGAAAGAGCTATGCTTGGAATATCACGTTTCACTCAAATGAGAGAACGAATCCGGAGTTCTGACATCAGTCGACGATCAAGGATCAGGGACGCTGTCTCATTTGCCAAGGTGTTGAAAATCAGATGGGCTGGTCACGTAATGAGATTTAAAGACGACCGTTGGACTAGAGCTGTTACTGATTGGATTCCACGGGATGTCAAGAGACCGCGTGGCCGCCCACCTACCAGATGGTCAGACTTCTTTGTCAAGATCATGAACGATCGGTTTGAGGCCCTCCATGTTCCCGGAGCGAAGAGATGCCATTGGGCTACACTAGCACGCGACAGGGACAAATGGGAACGTTACTGGCACCCGCTGGAGCAAATCGACGACTAACGGGAAGTTAAGTGATTAAGTGATTAAGTGATTAGTGAAACACCATGAGGTACAGTTGTAGACTTACAAATCTTTGTGTTTGGGTTTCAATTATACAATGATTGAGTACCCATCCCTCTACCAGTGCCCATTTTCCACCACCACTGATCCTAGTGGGTCTCATTCTTCGGACCCTGAAAGAGCCTCGAATGTGGCACTTTTTAAAATCTCAGGGCTAGGACGAAGGGCTGGAGCAATAGCGCAGCGGTAGGGCGTTTGCCTTACAAGCGGCCAACATGGCCGACCGGAGTTCGATTCCTCTGCCCCTCTCGGAGAGCCTGGCAAGCTACCGAGAGTATCTCGCCTGCACGGAAGAGCCTGGCAAGCTCCCCGTGAGGTACTCGATATGCCAAACACAGTAACAAGTCTCATGATGGAGACGTTACTGGGCCCGTTCGAGCAAATCGATGAACAACGGGAGTACTGTGACTGCATGACTGATCCCAGTATCCCTCCCACCCTCCCTGCCCCCCATCCCACCCTGCCTCTGTGGCAGGGCATTCCCCTCTGTTCTCTCTCTTCTTTTGGGTGCTGTAGTTTGCAAACGAGGCATTGAGTAGCAATCATGTTTGGTCTATAGTCTACTTTCAGCATGCATCTCCCATCCTGGGAGGATCCTCCCAAAACCCTTTATTTGGTGCTCCCTTCTCTATCTGAGCGGCCTTTTCCCCTAGCATGTGCGGCTGGCCTCCAAACCATGGAGTGAACTTCCTGGTACTTATATTTGCAGAAGTTTTTGAGTTTTCAAATAATTAGGAATATAAGGATGACAAATATCAGTGAGAGAGGAAAAAAAAGAAAAAGTCATGGAAGCAAGCTCAAAACTTTGCACATTACTTTTTCCCTACTGGTATTCGCATATTCAGAAATTGGGACAGAAACCAGAAGATAGAAGCTGCTTAGAGGTTCATAGATATACGTTTTAGCAATCTTGTGACGAGAGAGACCAAGTAAAAAGAAGTAATGGAAAAGTTCAGAATTGAAAGCAAAGGTTTTGGTGAGGGGAGATAAGTATAAAGAAAAAAATGGAAGTATATGGAACTAAGACTAACACTTTTTTTTCCAGGTACGTATCAATTAGTTTTTTTCCATGTTAAGCTCTCCTGGGCCTTTTGACCTACCTGAGAAGTGAGGTAGAAAACTGTTAAAAAAGAAAAGCAAAATTTGTTAGTCATACATACTCTGGAGACAAAGTAATTAGATCTCAGTAGCCACCAACACTGAAGTCATACTAAAGACAGTTTAAGCAGCAAGATGATTTTCTTTTTGCTGCTGCCGGCTAAAAAGCAGAAAGATATCTTTTTTAAAAAGATGTCTTCATCCCCAAACTATGATTTTTCTAACAAGTCTAATTTTTCTAACCATGTCTAATCATTAGTGAAATATAAGAGTCATGCAATGAAAAAGAGACCAAATCAAATTAATAATGATCTATACCACAAAATAAATGATGAATAGAATAAAAGGTTATCTGTAGACTGGGATAAAATATATGTCCACACTCATCTGACAATAGGATAACATCAAAGATATATAAAGCAGTTCTAAATCTAGCAACAACAACAACAACAAAAATGAACAACTCCACCAAGAATGGATAAAAGAGATGAACAGACACTCCTCCAAATAAGCATATAGATAATCAATAGGTATGTGAAAATATTAGGGAAATGCAAATCATTTATCATCAAGAAAATACAAATCCAAATAATGTAATATCACCTTGCACCAATGAGACTAGCACACATAAATAAAAGAACAATAAGTACTAGCACGGATAGGGAAAAGGCAACCCTTATCTAGTGTTGGTGGTATTCTTACCTGGATCAACATTTTTGGAAATTAATATGACTCTTTCTCAAAAAAATCTAACAACTGGGATTCCATATAATTCAATTTGTTAATTTCACTTCATCTACGCTGAGGGTCAATTATTTTGAAAAGACATTTGTGCCCCTATGTTTGTGGCAACACTATTCACTTAAGATAATATCAAGGAACAATTCAAATACCCAAGAAGAGATGACTAGATTTAAAAACTATAGTGTGTTTACACAAAGGGATACTACAGTCATAATAAAAGATGAAATCACTAAATTTTATGCCACATAAATGGAATTAGAAAGTATCATTCTGAATGAAGTAAGTCAGAAGGAGAGGGACAGGTGCAGAATAATCTCTCATTTGTGGGATATAAAAAGAACACATGCAAGCTACCGAGAGTATTCCACCCACACGGCAAAGTCTGGCAAGCTACCTGTGACGTATTTGATATGTCAAACACAGTAACAACAAGTTTCACAATGGAGACATTACTGCGCCCGGTCGAGCAAATCAATGAACAATGGGAGGACAGTGCTACAGTGCTACTATGGGCACAACAAAATGACTAACAGAACCAACTGGGGAGTTGTTCCACAGAACTGTGTTTATATGGCAGGAGGGTTGATGGGAGAATCTCTGGGACACTGATGGAGGAAGTGGCCCCTTTCTAGGTGCTATGGTAAGTAAGTAAAGGTAAAGTCCCTCCCGTTGTTCATCGATTTGCTCGAGCGGGCCCAGTAACGTCTCCATTGGAGACTTTGTTGTTACTGTGTTTGACATCTCGAATACGTCACGGGGAGCTTGCCAGGCTCTGCGGTGCGGGCGAGATACTCTCGGTAGCTTGCAGGGCTCTCCAAGAGGGGCGGAGAAATTGAACTCGGGTCGGCCATGTTGGCTGCTTGCAAGGCAAACGCCCTACCGCTGTGCTATCGCTCTAGCCCTAATGATAGATGCATGAGACTATCAGTATTGTGACTCAGTACTTAAATAAAAATGGGGGAAACAATCTATGGTTCAGTGGCTAATGTGCATGCAAGGATCTGAATCCTGGAGGCCTGAGCACTGCCATAGTCTTCCAGATAGTCACTCGCTCCAGAAGACCACATTTTTGGGCTCTAGCACTAAATTGCTGTCCCGATTGGCCAGAAGTGACCCTAGGTCCCCTGAGCACAACTTGGGAAGTTCCCTCTGAAAAATAAACCAAATACAATAGAAACTGACATATGGCTGACCTAGATAGTGAAGATTATAATAATCAGACTGAAATTGCAAATAGCCATTTCTAATTCAAATAGGACTTAGGATCTATATAAAGAAATCAAGTGAAAATGAAAATTCTCAAATAGAATAACTCATTAATTCAATTTTAGAACTCAAGCATATGATTAAATGGCATTGCAAAACACTTTGCTGAATAAGATGTATCCACCAGCACCATATGGTATACAGAAAACAAAAATGGAATCTAAAAGTGCAAGCAAAGAGTTGTATTTATCATAATAACTGTATATTTCCATGTAAAATTGAGACACAACAAGGAAGAAAGATGCAATAATTAGAATAATTAGAAGCAATAATTAGAGAAAAATAGTAGAAAAATTCCCAACATTTGTAAAAATTACAGCAGAACAGATGTAAGAAATCTAAAGTACTAAAATCTAAACCTAAGAATATCAGAGTAAAGCGACTAAAGTAAAAAAGCAAGCTTGAAATTAACAAAAGATAAGTTCTGTGTAAATTATTGTCATTAGGTTTACAGCTGATTGGTCAAGAGGAAAATGTAAACAGATAGCAATGGAATAGTACCTATAGAATGATCAACTAATACATTACTCTTATAGTGTTCAAGGAAAAGTATACAAGACAAAGTGTTTCAGTGGAAAAGTATACAAGACAAAGTGTTCCAGTACACAAAGAAAAGTTTATTCAATAATAAAAGTGAATAAAACTATCTCCAGATAAAACACCTTCCCTCAAAAAATTCTTAACTTTTTTCAACATCAGCCAATAACATAAGTGATACGAGTAACTCTTTAAGCAGGAAAAATACCATTGCAAATAGGAACATGGACTGGGAAATTATAAAAAACAAACAAAAAATCAATTTCTGAGAGGAAACAAAATATTGAACATTTAAATCTATAAAAGTATTAACTTGTGGGATTAAAATATCTGAAAAGTATATTTTAAAAATATTTATGTCAGTAATTAAGCAGATGTCTAACATTAAAAACAATGTATTTGGCCAATTTCATATAATAAAAGGAAAAATTATATAATAAAATACAAGCACCCTTATTATAAAAAATAATCTTAATAAAGATGATAAGTGACTAGAGAGATAGTACAATGATATGGCCTTGTCTTGCATGCAATTGACCCTGGTTCAATCCCCAGCACCCATATGGTCCCCAGAGCACCATTTGGTATAGCCCAAGACGTAGAAAAAAAGAAAAAAATAGATTGAATGACCGACTGAAAAAACTTGCCAAAAGTCTATAAATAACAAACACCTTATGTAATGTGTTGAAATCCTTTCTCTTGAGATCATGAATGAGCCTTGAATGTCAGTTATTACTACTTCTTATACAAAGCTATATTAAGGGTTTGAAGAAACTTAATGTTTTAAATACTGAAAATAAACCCCAACCAAAAAATCAATGTGTAGTTTAAAAAGAAACCCTACTGAATAGAAAAAAATATTTGCACATTATACTTCAAATAAGAGGTTAGTATTCAAGATACCAACCTTTAGAAAGCACTTACAAAACTCAACTAACAACTACCAAAACTCCAGGACCTCATCCTAAATGGGGCAAGGACAAAAACAACCACTTCCCCGAAGAAAACAAATGAATGGCAAACAAGCACTTAAAAAAAGTGCTCATCTGTTCTTAGGCACTCAAGTTTTTTCCAGATTCTGGCCATTGTACCTCATGGTGTTTCACTAATAAAAAAAGAAAAAAGTGCTCATTGTCACTCTGATTAGGGAAATACAAAAATCAAAGCAAAAATGAGATATCATCTCATTCCTGTGAGAAGGCACATATCCAAAAGTCTGGAAATAACTTGAAGTTATTTGTTATAATAAATAATGTATATAGCAGTTTTGTTTAATTTCAAACTTAAAATCTGTGTGACTTTGGAGAAAACACTATTTTTAATATTATAATAAATAAGGTGTCTAAACTCATATCTAAAATTCATATATTATATTTTTGTAAATGTTTCAAAAAATGAGGAATTTCATTTTTATTTTTACCCCACTTTATCTAAGCACCATGGTTTACAAAGTTGTTCCTGATGCGTTTGCTGCAGGCTTTCACTATTCCAAGACCAATCCCACACCATGGTGACCTTTCCTCCACTGTTGTCTTTATTTTCCCAACCAGCCCTCAAGCCTACCCTCACAGTAGACCTAAAATATTTTATTTGCTTTTTACCACTAAAAGGCTAATGAAATCACAGAATAGTTCAGTAAAAAAAATTGTGATAATGGTATCTCACCATGAAGCCATTAAATCCTTGTCTGAGAGTTTACTAAGTTGTTACTAGCTGAGACTTCTGTGTTAATGCTTTTTTTGTTAGTCAAGCTTAGTTGACTTCTATGAAACATTTTCTTCTGTTTTTGTTTTTGCTTTTACTGGGATATTAGTTTTGTAGAGTTTGGAAATGTTGCTCCAGAATATCCAGATTATATAACTGGGCAGTAAATCTGCATGGCAGTGATGGCGGAATGTGGCTGTGTGTTGGAGCTTCCAGAAGTAAGGGAAGGTGCAGGGAGATTGCTCATGCTGACTTTGACAAGGCCCAAAGTTTCAACCACCCAAAAAAGGTGTACTTAATTTTCAGCAGTTTGACATTTTTGTGAAGCTTAGTCATGATGTGATGGAGTTCAGTCATGAGCATGGTGGCAACTATTGGTGTGTGAGTGTGTGAGGTATTTCTAAGTTGAAGTTATAGTCTCTATGCATCACAGCATTATTTTCTTTCTCCCTACTTAAAAAAATCTCCTGAAGTCAAAGTCCTTATAAGTAAGAAGGTCATATTAGATTCTGTCTCAATATATATTCTTGTTTTTTGATAAGTTTGATTATTTCTTTGTAATAGAGCAGTCCTAAATGTTTTAAATATTTTTTCTTGAAAGTTAATTCATTGCCACCATAATATTCTTACTGAAATGGCTCAAGAATATATTTTCTAAGAAAAATTCTTATAATCATCATAGTTTTCTTTAGTTTTATTTATTTTACAACCCTGCTAAGTTACAAAGACTCTTTCTAATAATTTAACAGAACTGAATAGTTGGGCCATTCATTGGACACTAAGCCATATCTGTCTATTTTAATCCTTCATTAATATAAAAATTAAGATATAACTTCAGAGACAGTAGTGTCGGTGTGAGTATGGAGAAAAATCACTCTTAATTTTTCAAGTTCTTGTTAATGGGAATGTGATCTGGCACAACCTCTATGAATAATATTTTGTATATTTCACAAAATGGTTTTTTTTGTGTATTTTTTTGTCATACTCCCTGGTGCTCAGGGCTTACTTACTCCAGGCTCAGTACTCAAGAATCATTACTGGCAGTGCTCAGGAAACCACATAGGATGCTGGGGATCAATCAGGGTCAATATGTACAAGGTATGTGCCCTACCCACTGTCTCCCCAGTCTCTAAAAAAAGTCATTAGTTTTAAATATGAAAAGCTATGCTTATAAATTATGTATGTTTCTAAATATATAAAATATTATCAAGTAATTTTACTTCTAGGTATATTATAGAGGAATATGATACACACAATGAATGGAATACTATTAAGAATTTAAAAACTATTAAAAAGATTAAAATGTATCTTAGCAACAACAACATAGCTTTGGAAATAAGTATACCAAGCCAGTACGTGTACTGGCTTCCAAAAGAGAAAGACATAGTAGATGGTTCTTTGACATGTGAAATATAAAGAAGCAAAGCAAAGCACAACAAAACAAAAAAAATTAGACACTTAGAATAACATAGTTATTAACATAGGAGAAGAAGAGTAGGATACATTGATATGGGGGTCAATTTGACAGTGGTAGATGATATTAGAACTAGATGACTGATGCAGGCTGGTAGGTATATCTATTCATGTGAAGTGATGAAAATGAAATACATGATTTGGTGACATAATGGATAAATCAGTGTAAAAAAGTATATGCATCATCTAAAATTATATGGTTTAAACTGTAAAGACAAGTATCATGGGGTTATATCTATAATATTACTTATCAGAATTCTACTCATGTAAAAGTTGCCAAAGAATAATATTTAATAGTAAATTAATTTTTCACAAAATCTAGTAGTTTCTTTGTAAATTTATTATCATCTCTACCAGCTTCACAATTTAAATTGTTTTTCCCTATTAAATCAAAGCATCAGTGGATAAAAGCAAAAGTAAATCTGCTCTTTATTTTTAAATAGAGTATTAAGTTACTTAATATCACTTAATTTAACAAAACAATTCTATTCCAAAACTTACATCTGAATTAGAGATCTGCTTATATTAACATTAAGGAAAAAGTAATTTAACATCTTTAGAAATTTTAACATTCAGAGTCACACTCTCAAGAAACATTACAGTTGTGTGTAAAATATAGTAAAACATATAAGGTGAGTTGCTTTGTTATCTAGGATTGGAAAAAATACATTAATTTAAAAAGCCATTAAAGCAAAGAAGACATGGTTGTGATATATTTGCAATTTCATCTTTATGCACCCTTCCAAGTTCATCCTGCTCATTACTGGACTTTGTAGGATTAATCATATTTATAATAGTTCAAAAAGCTATCAAAAAGCTATAAAAAATAGTGCCTGGAAAATCAGAACTGATTTCGTCAATAAATAAACGGTACTGGTACATATTGCTGTTATAAATATTAATGTCTTATGGTACAGATATCTTTTTACAAGATAATTGGTTTGATATGTGTATAAACTTTTAGCCTTATATACTCTAAGTATCACAAAAGTAACTCTAAAACACAACTTAAAGCATAGCTTCTATAGAAATCATTGTGTATACGAATTATCTAGAAGGTTTGAAATGAATGCAAATTAGATCTCACAGATAATTACAAACAGGAATCTAGGGCTGGGAAGATAGAACAGGTGTCATATGATCAACTAGGGTGTGATTTCACCATCCCATGGCCTCTCAAGCATGATCAAGTGCAGCTCTACAGACCTTTGAGCACTTCCAGGAGACCCAAGTAATTCCTGTCATCACAAGTCTGGGTCAGTGCAGCATTCTTGAACCTTTGCACTGAACTACTTGCAAAAACCTCCTGTGTGAGAAGGGTCCTGGAACTGTAACATGTTGCCAGGGATTAAAACCTGTGCTCTGGAAGAATTAGAGGGTATTTCATTCACTTGTATCACTTCTGTCAATCAAAACACACAAGAAATAGATTTGAAGATCACTGGATGAGCACATTATTTCTAATAGGCAATTAGAAATTATATTTTGAAGTAAGGTTTTTGAGTAGAAATACCTAATCAAAATATTGAATGTTAGTTAATCCTTTGAAGAGCGGAGAGTATGACAATGTTAAGTAGCACTGTAGCACTGTCCTCTCGTTGTTTATCGATTTGCTCAAGCGGGCACCAGTAACTAATCTCCATTGTGAGACTTGTTATTACTGTTTTTGGCATATTGAATATGCCATGGCGAGCTTGCCAGGCTCTGCCTTGTGTGTAGAATACTCTTGGTAGCTTGCCGAGCTCTCCGAGAGGGAAATGTTAAGTATTTCAGACATCGCAAAAATCACAAATCATCCTGTTATTCGTCGATTGCCTCGAGCAGGCCCCGGTAACGTCTCCTTCATCCTAGCCCTGAGATTATATTCAAGGTTCTTTAGGAGAATGAGTCCCATCATTGTTACTGGTATTTGGCATATTGGGTACGCCACGGGGAGTTTGCCAGACTCTGCCGTGTGGGCAGGCTACATTCGGTAGCCTGCCAGTTTGTCCAAAGTAGGAATGAGATAATAAGATGTCATAATAAGATGTCGCGCGGCTGCAAGTGCGGCCGCACGGTTCTGGGAGCTGGTTTTTATAGTCTCTGAGTCTTGGCCATTGATGGGATTACACGGCGCCAGGGGGTCAGTTGGTGGGTGTGACCCCTGCCTACTGGAATTTGCAGGATCTGGGTGGAGGATGCTCAGCATTGAGGATGATCAGCCAACAAAATAAAATATCTCTTCTTGGGACTGGAGAGCTCGTACAGGGGGCAAGGTGTTTGCCTTGCACATATCCAATCTGGTTTCTTTTCTGGTACCTCATAGGGCCCTCCAGGTCTGCTAGGAGTGATCCCTAAGAACAGAGGCAGGATAAGCCCTAAGCACCACCAGTATGGCTCAGCACTGTAGATTGTAGCACTGTCATCCTGTTGTTCATCCATTTGCTCGAGTGGGCACCAGCAACATCTCCATTTGTCCCTGTTGTGTGCTAATGTAGTCCAATGTCGTCTGCTCTCTGAAGTGAGACTTGTTGGTACTGTTTTTTGCATATTGAATTTGCCCCGGGGAGCTTGCCAGGCTCTGCCCTGTGGGCGGGATACCCTCGGTAGCTTGCCAGACTCTCTCTCTGAGGAATGAAACTATGGTTGGCTGTATGCAAAGCAAACACCCTACCCACTGTGCTCCAGCCCAGTATGGCTCAGAAACAAAATAAAACAAAATGTTGTTTCTTCCTGTAAAAGTCACTTGTAACTCATATCCTAGAATAAACATTATTTTTGCTGTCAAAAAATCATATAGCTCATTTCTAAGGGGCTGGGGAGAAACTTCAAAGGGCTGTGGTACATATATGTGAGAGGTCAGGGTTTGATCTCTGTTACTATACAGTTATTGAGAACCACTAGGAGAAACTCCAAAGCACAGAATTATATGTCACTGTACCTTATATATAATATACTCTATACATACACGTATGCATATATAAGCCTGTGTATGTAATATCCTTTGCATACACATAAGATTCTTTCTTGGAGAATAGTTATCTGTGGCATTTGTGAATCATAAGATATAGATACAGAATATATATTATACATTTGGTTATTATCAGTTTTATATTTTTGAGCATTGTATACTCAAAACTTAAGTTAAAAATATTCTAGATAGCATCTATATATCTATTATATAGATAACATTTATATCACCATCATTAGCATTTTATTAAAATACCAAGATGGGAAAAGAGTGAATAATTGTGTTAATTTTTAGGGTCACTACACATTTCTTTACCTTAGATTTTATTTCCTCTTTCAAAGTTGACTTCATGCACTCTTCATAGAAAATGAAACTAATGTTCTAATATAGATGGAAATAAGTTCATTAGTAACATAATTGTTAATATGGTCTTGATTATATATGAAGGAATTGTGAACATTATTCCCTTAAAGCTCACAATGCAGTTTTGAGACAAATGCTAAGTTTATTGAAAACAAAATACAAGCTTTTAAGAAAACATCTTTCTACAAGTAGAAACACTTTGACTATCACACAAATGATAGCTATAAAGTGTATCTAAATTTTAATGTACTAATAAAAATGTGATATTTATCTCAGATAGGCAAAGCCTATTAACATTAGGAAGTCATAACCCTTGGCGTTTATAATTCATTTCCTGAAACTTTTACCAAATGTCTTATTAATAAAAATTCAAGGTTATAGAATTAGTTTAAAGATTCAATTTACTTTCATCAATGGGAGAATCTGCTAATGTATATTGCCACTTTTCAGCAAAAAGAAGAAGCAAACACTGAAAATTTGAGTTTCAATTCAAGACTGAAGGTCTTAACCTCAGCTGGCTAATTGGGCAAGTTGACATTTGCTTTGTTGCCTTGTTCTTTTTCATTTTGAATTTCTTCTTTAATGAAGACAAAATTCTTGACAATGACACTGCCCTAGAGATTAGATATGTAACAAAGAGGTCAAGTCCTTTTATATTTGTTTTACTTCTAAATTTTTATCCTCTTAAATACCATTATTCATTCCGTAACCTCTTTGTGGTAGCTTGTTTCACTGCTAACCTTTCTCATCTGTGGCATTATTAGTGAGGTTACTATTCCTTGTAATCAGAATGTACATATATCTTGTTATTAAAGTATAGCTATCTTTTATTTTTATGATAGATTGATTCTCAGATTGGGATAACATAGGGATGAATGACCCTTTAAGGAGTTATGTACTTTCTAAAGTTATGTCAAGTTTATGCATCTCCAAGCTATTCCAGAATGTTGAAAATATTTGACTATTTACAGAGAGATTTAAGAGTTTTCTTAGAACTTTATTTTCATCATGGTGGTATGCAGGCTTTTAAACTTCCAACCTATGTCGATCTCCTGTCGTCTCTTGGGCATGCATTTATTCATTCAGCAAACACTTGCTCAGTCTTTTACCACATCCTAAGAACTATGCTAGGCAGTAAGATTTCAAAGATCAAAAACACACAAAACAAGGAAAAGGCCTGTCTTCAAGGTGATCATGCCAAAGATGAAAGCAAACAGACATTTGGTACACACTGTGATCCTGGGGATATATTAAAGTTTTGCATGTCATTATAACATGCTGAGGAAAGGAAGGGGAAATGGGACAGAAAGTTATCCCAGTGGAAATAAAGCTAAATTTGAATTATTGGTAAATGTCAGCAAATGATTGAAAATGGGGTTTCGAGTCTCTGCTGGCCAGCTGAATACACAGCTTAGGTCTTCTGCTGTCAGTTGACTGACAGTCCCAGGTGGATGGTCATAACATTCATAGGAAGGTTAAGGATCTCTTGATTTGCTCTAAGTTTCAAACTGAATGAAATGGCTACTTGTTTGGTAGAATTCCTGAGAGATATGGGATTCTCCCATAGGGCAGCTTTGGCTTACTCGCTCTTGAGATGGTGAAGTTTTCCTAGAATTGTGCTAGTCAGATTTCTCCTTCTCTGTACTCCTTTCCTTCCTTTCTCTTTTCTTAGCTGTCAGACATTTTATCACAGTCAAAAAGAATTTTTTTCTTTTTCTCTTTATCCTGCCCTTAAAAGAACCCACTCCTTTCAGGAAGTTGTTTAACACTGGAGATATCAAGAGTGTTCCTAGTGTGTGATGTGTAATGTGTTCTATAATGTGCAACTTCTGATGTTATAATATCATTGTTGTACTTGACCTACAAGTCATTGCTATACTTTTCTGTCATATTGAAACTCCAATGACTGTTTTGTCTCATGCAAGACAAGATACATGCCCTGGAAATTTTCAGTGTACGTGCTCTTTGAACCTCTGATCCCTGACCGTTAGGCACCTGTACAGCTATGTTCCCAGACTAGTAAAGCAGAGTAAATAAAGACCTTATTTTCTTCAAAATCTCTGTCTCAATGTGCTTAATAAAGTGACCTTCCTGTACAACAGTTCAAAGGCAATGGAGTTTGGGAACTTGTCTCATTTGTTACCTGGTAAGTGATGAAAACAAACTCTTTAACAGATTTCGGGTATAAATGACCCCTGCGACAGATGGTATCCTAATGGCAGTTGTCTGGGAAAGTGAGAACTCAATGCAGATGTTTAACACAATGTAGACAGTTTTTTTTTATTCACTGATTTTGACTTTTTAAAATTTGGGTTTTTTAGGACACAACAGTGGTGATCAGGGGTTATGCTATCTCTGTGTTCAGGCATCACTCTTGGCAGGGCTTGGGGGACTCTATGTCTTGCCAGGGGTCAAACCTATGTCCACTGAACGCAAGGCAAATATTACCCACCATAGAGGCACAGGTATTTGATCATTGCATAATTGAAACCGAAGCACAAAAATTTGTAAGTCTACAACTGAACCTCATGGTGTCTCACTAATAAAAATTTAAAAAATAAAAAAATCAAAAAATATTACCCACCATAATAACCTCTATCCCTTGAGTTTGTAATTTAATCATAGCTCTGATGATTTTCTATTACCTATTTATGATATAATTCAATTAATTCTCCACAAGTTTTCTTGGAGTTTTATGATTTTACTTTTTTAACATTTAAGCCTTAATTATTTTTTGGGGGGGGAGGTCACACCCGGCAATGCACAGGGGTTACTCCTGGCTCTGCACTCAGGAATTACTCCTGGCGGTGCTCAGGGAACCATATGGGATGCTGGGAATCGAACCCGGGTTGGCCACGTGCAAGGCAAATGCCCAACCTGCTGTGCTATTGATCTAGCCCCAAAGCCTTAATTCTTTTAATTAATTAATTAATTAATTAACTTAATTAGTGAGACACCATGAGGTATAGTTGTAGCCTTACAAATTTTTGTGCTTGGGTTTCAATTATACAATGATCAAATACCCATCCCTCCACCAGTGCCCAGTTCCCACCACCACGGATCCCAGTATGCCTCCCACTCCCCATACCCCCATCCCACCCTGCCTCTGTGGCAGGGCATTCCCCTATGTTCTCTCTCTCCTTTTGGGTGTTGTGGTTTGCAAAAGAGGCGTTGAGTGGCAATCATGTTTGGTCTATGGTCTACTTTCAGCATGCTTCTCCCATCCTGGGAGGATCCTCCCAACACCATTTATTTGGTGCTCCCTTCTCTATCTGAGCTTCCTTTTCCCTTAGCATGTGTGGCTGGCCTCCAAGCCATGGAGCAAAATTTCTGGAGCTAATCTTGTCATTCATCTGGGGAACATAAAGTAACAAAATAGGAGACTAATACCCAAGAATGGCTGAAGCCTTAATTCTTAAGAATTCATTCTGCACACACTTTCAAGTTAAAATCCAATGGACATTTTACAAATGATCTTTCCTAAGTAGTTTATTTCATTCCCATGAATTTATTTACTTATTTTTTTGTGTTTTTCTTTTGAAATTTGCTTGCCACATAGAGAACATCCTGAATACATAAACTTTCTAGGAATTGAATAGTGAATGACCTCTGCAAACCATCTTTCATCTTGTTTCATAGAGTCTTCTTTTAACCTACTATTTCACAACTACATTCCTGGCCCAGTTTTCAAAATACTAAATGAATATTTTGCCCATTTCTTCCTTTCAACAAGAGTAGAATTCTCTCATCACACTCCCTGACTCTTAATTTCTTGCCATGGCATGCTCAGGCTTAGCTGATTCTGGTGGTTTTCACAATCCATTTTTGGAGGTTATAATAATATTTCTTAATACTAAAGTGAAAACTTCATAATATTAGTTTTCCTTGATGCATTTGAGTCATTTTCAAGAAGAGCTTGAAAGTATTGGCTAACACAATGATTTTATACCAAAAGTCTACCAACTGCCATATTGATGTAAAAATATTTATTACTATGTGGGTATGATGCCTTACAATTTTATCAATGTATATGTTTTGATGTACAAAGTTATGTACCACTTCCTCCACAAAGTGCAAAAATACAGAATAAAGAGAAAAGGAAGATTAGAAAACATGACCATCTTAGAGAATGAAGTATCTGATGTTTGTCCTACTTGCAGGTTAATGTTAGCCTGTAATGGAATCATGCACGGTGCCAGAAGACATGAGCTTCCCATGCTAGAGATAATACTATTAAACAGTGAATGGTGCATCTAGGTGTTATTTATGCCAGTTTTCCAAGACTTGCTTCCAACTGTTACAGAATGACTGGTATGTATATCTGAGTACACCATAAGTTTTAGTACTTGAAAAGAACACCGAGCCTAATAAATCCACCATTTTATAGTGCTAGCAAACAAGCTATTTTTCCAGAAATTATCACTTCATACCTAAAAGTTGCTTCCTGAAAACACATTCTAGAGGTTAGTCAAGGTTAGCCAGGGTCTTATGTTCTTGATACTCAATCACAGTAGGATGGACTGAAATGGGAAAGACCCCTCAAAGGAGTATTTCATAAACCACTGATGATCCAAAATATGGAGGATGAAATTTTTTTAAATGCCCCAAATATGTAAATAATGCCATCCTAAATAATCTTACATATTGTCTTAATAAATTTTGTTAGGTATTTGAATAAAAGATTACTAAAAATAAAAATGTATTTATAAGGATAAGCTTCTGTAGTTAAGAAGTTCACTCAGAGAGTGATTTTTTTATTTGCAGACCACGAAATTTGACAGTCACCATTATCTGAGTTTAGATTTCTTTATGAAAAATTGAGCACTGCATAATAAAATTATATGCCTGACTTAATGAGAATAAGATTATTATAAAAAAGGATATTGCTTATTAGCCAATTTAACCTGTAGAGAGGTTAATTATAAGCATAACCCTTGCCAGCAAAATGTGCTTTTTACTAGTTTCATTATAAATAGAATCTAAAGTAGGATAGTAAAAATTCAATTATACTATTACTATTTAGAATTCACCATATGATGTCTTATTTATTCGATCTGATTAACACACTTTAAGAAACATGAAGCATATAGATATAAATAGATAGGGAGAGAATGAGACTAGTATTTCCATGAGAGAGGCAATTAAAAACCTAAAACTTTTCAGTCTTAATAAGATGAGAGGTAAAGAGACTGATACATCTATTTTGGAAGAGAAATTAAAGTTTGATTTGTTTGACTTCTGAGGATTGAGCTTGCATCTATAAGTAAATATACAGATTAACAAGTTGTTTAACATAAACAATTCTAACCTTTCTTAAGAGGGAATGGAACTGAATATAAAGTAAATTCCAGCAAAGCAGGACTCTAGGTTTTAAGCAGTCTGAAATTTTAGCAAATTGAGGGGCTGACATAAAATAAAAATATATAAGTAGAATGTGAACATAGGTAGAAGTGCTGAGGCCATGGTTAAAGTAGTTTACATGTTAGCATATATGAGGCCCTGAATTTGATTCCCTGCACTTCGCAGTCTCTGAGAGTTGTCAGGCCTAAGCACCATCCTATCAGGTCCTAACAGGGCAAACAACTGGTAGTGACCTTGCTGCCTCCAAAGCTGACATTTAAAAATGTCATCACTCCTCATCCTGAGATTACTAAATCTGTAACTATATCGATTTCTAGTCTCATTTCAGATCTAGTTGTGAACGTACTTTCTAATAACTTTAACTCATGTTAAAATGTCTGATTGTAAAATGTAAAAAGGTACTTCTTATAAGTAGTAGAAATGATTGCCAATACCTTGAAGAATTAAAAAAAATTACTTCTCTCACCTGTGGGAGTTTTAATTATAGTTTTAATAAAATATTACTGCTCATTAAATGTCAGATTGTTTTAGATGATTCTTTTTTGATATATTATATACTATTGTTTTAATTCTGTACACCTTGGAAGCCTTCTTTTATTGGTTCTAGAGATTTTATTACTTTTCTACATTAGTTTGTTTAAATATTAATAGCTTTAGAGAGAACAAGTTAAAAAGAATGAAGAAAATAAGACTATAAGAAAGATAAAAAAAAGTAAATAAAATTCTTGTGATGGCAAACATATTGTGCAAAAAAGGAAAACATAAGAAAATGTATTGATTTCTATAAATTTAGAAACACGTTTTAGTCCACCGCCAAAATCTTTAATCCAGTTAATGATAAAATGTTGTCTTAATTTTCTTGGGATATTTGTTCTCCTTTATACTCAAAGATTTATGCTCTTAATAAATAGCAGTAGCACTGTAGCACTGTCCTCCTGTTGTTCATTGATTTGCTTGAGCAGGAACCAGTAATGTCTCACAACAAATTGTGAGAACTTGTTGTTACTGTTTTTGGCATATCGAATATGACACGGGTAGCTTGCCAGGCTTTTGCATGCACTTGGTAGCTTGCCAGGCTCTCCGAGAGGGGCGGGAGAATTGAACTCGAATCAGCTGCGTGCAAGGCAAACGCCCTACCCTCTGTGCTATCACTCCAGCCTAGCAGTAACATTTTCAATATCTCAAGGGATTACCTTTCTCTTCAGATACTTAAATACCCCATTATCATATCATATAGCTCAAATGTGGCAAAGGTCATAAATGCAGACTATATTTCTAGAAAATAATATTTCTAGTCTGTAAATAAACCAGTAGCACTGTAGCACTGTTCTCCTGATGTTCATCGATTTGCTTGAGTGGGCCCAGTAACAAGTAACGTCTCCATTGCGCAACTTGTCGTTATTATGTTTGGCATATCTAAAATGTCACAGGTAGCTTGCCAGGCTTCGCTGTGCGGGTGAGATACTCTCAGTGGCTTGCTGGCTTCGGAAAAATAAAAAAATAATGAATAGTGCAATAGTTCTTTTTATACAAGAGTTTTGTTTTGTTTTTGTTTCAAGGCTTATTCCTAACTCTGTGCTCAGATATCACTCCTGGACATGTTTGGGGGACCATTTGTGGGTACAGGGGATCAAATATTGGTCATATATGTGTAAGGCAAGCACTCATCCACTATACTATCTAGTAGCCCCCTATACAAGATTCTACCATTGCTTGGGTAACACCAGGTGATTTGTCTTTCCTTTGGCCACCTCTTAAGATGAGGAATGACTGGAGAATGCTATAAACTTCATTTCTTTGTTTTCTAAAGAGTTAGTGGGAAAACAATTTTAATCAGAATGAAAAAATGATTTACTTCTTTATATGGACAATGCTGCTCAGAAAAATTGGGAAAGTGCCCCATATTTGCTTATAATTATTTGCAAAAATAAAATACTAGAGAAAAGTAATTTCATCAACAGTATTATTTAAAATTTCTGGCACCATAATTTATGACAGTATTAGTGATAGTTTAATACATATAGGGGCAGGAGCGATAGCACAGCAGGTAGCGCATTTGCCTTACATGCAACCAAAATGGTCGACCTGAGTTCGATTCCTCCACCCCTGTCGAGAGCCCGGCAAACTCTGAGTGTATCTTGCCCGCACGGCAAAGCCTAGCAAGCTACCCGTGACGTATTCGATATGCCAAACACAGTAACAAGTCTCACGATTGAGACGTTACTGGGCCTGCTTAAGCAAATCGAACAACGGGAGGACAGTGCTACAGTGCAGTGCTATAGGGTTCCAAAACCACACCTTCTACCAGTGTCCCCAACACCCCTCCCCACAACCTAATCTTTCTCTATCTTCCATCCTGGTAAATTCAGTTCTGTAGAACAATTCTCAGGCTCTGCTGCCTTGGCCACATTTTATTCCCCTCCCATGTTTCTTATATCCCACATATGAGAGCTCATTTTATGTCTGTTCCTCATTTTCTGACCACTTCAGTCAGAATGATACTCTTCAAATCCATTTAGGTAGCAGCATTCACTGTCACTGTCACTGTGCTCGCATTGTTCATCAATTTGCTCGAGCGGGCCCAGTAACGTCTCCATTGTGACAATTGTTACTGTGTTTGGCATATCGAATACGTCACGGGTAGCTTGCCAGGCTTTGCCAGGTGAGATACTCTCAGTAGCTTGCCAGGCTTTTGGAGAGAGGTGGAGGAATTGAACTCGGGTCGTCCATGTTGGCCGCTTGCAAGGCAAATGCCCTACCCACTGTGCTATCGCTCCAGCACAGGTAGCAGCGTTAATTGCATTTTTTGTTTGTTTATTTTGGAGCCACATCCAGTGGAGCTCAGGGGTTACTCCTGGCTCTGTACTCTGCACTCTGTACCCTGGTGGGCTGAAGTAATTTATAGGATTCCAGGAATCAAATGCAGTCATTCATGCACAAGGCAAGTGCCCTACCCACTGTACTATTTCTCCATCTCTCAGTCGCATATTTTATCTTAAGAGAGACTAGCTTTCTTTTTTGAATCTATCATTACTTGCCAATGGGAAACAGGATTGTGTGTGACACAGAAGGTCCATCAATTCTAGATAATAATAATATTCATTTTAATTCACTTGTAAATATTTACCATATCGTACTAGAAGCCATTTACAAATGAAGATTATATATAAAGAGTTAATATCAGAAATTTCGATTCTCTTACTTGTGTGAGAATTGATCTACACTTTTTACTTTAGATAGACAGTGAACATAGACATATTTTTAAATAAATAACACTGTGTCTCTGTACTGTTTATAGTTTGATATATTTTGCAATTAGAAATGTTTTAGTTACATAGATAAAATATGCTGAAAAAGCTATTAAACTACTTATTTCATTGACAAGTCATTTTTTGAACTAAAGTACAGTATGTGTCATATAACTGTGAACTTGAGAAAGTTACTAAATTTCTCTACCTCATTTACAAATCTTTTAGACTGAAAGAAGAGTCATTGGATTCATACATGAATGCAGCAAAAAAATATGTGATACATAATTGTAATTAATTAATTATAGTATGTTTAACTGCTTATATTCTTAATATCTTTATTCATAAAGAAGCTATTTTTCAACATAATGCCATAAAATAAAATGATTATACAGATTACATTTTAATATAAATTCTAATATAAATCTAATATAAAAATTTAATATAAACTATAAATAAGAGAATTAAAAACATTAATTAAAATATTATTAGAATAAAAAATTAAAATTATTTCTTGGAGCTGAGTAGAAATTCATAATTAAAACATTTGGATCAATGAAAAGAGCATTCGATTTATATTTATTTATTTATTTATTTATTTTTGCTTTTTGGGTCACACCCAGAGATGTACAGGGGTTACACCTGCCTCATGCAATCAGGAGTTACTCCTGGCAGTGCTCGGGGGATCATATGAGATGCTGGGAATTGAACCTGGGTCGATCATGTGCAAGGCACCCAACCACCCTACCCACTGTATTATCGCTCCAGCCCAGAGCATTCTAATTTAAACACAGCTATCCCTCTAATAAAATGTTTTGCAATCTATTTGATTTCAGCTTCCCAGAGCAGATAGATGAAAGTGTTATCAGAAACACAGTTTATTGAACTAAGGCCAATGTATATGCTTAAAAACGTTGCTTCTTTTTTTTTATTTAATTTTCATTTAATTTTAGAATCAACTGGATTTACTGCTTTAAATGCAAATTTCATTATGTTATTTATTACTTGAAAACTTTCAATATCTTTCTAGTACCTCAAGGACCAAATATAGCATTTTAAAATAGCTTTAAAACTATTTTTTATCTATATCATTCCAAGATAATTTCTTTGGATAAACCTCTTCAACCACTGCAAAACATTTATTCTTATCTGATATCCCAGGCATATTGAATTATATCCTATTCCCTAATTTTTTTTGTCTTTATCCATCCATAAATCTGCACTCTGTCTGCAATGCCTCTCATCACCTCTGCCCATAAGATATCTAAGTTTTAAAATATGTTTTGGGGCTGGAGAGATAGCACAGTGGGTAGGGCATTTACCTTGTAAGCGGCCAACCCGGGTTAGATTCCCAGCATCCCATATGGTCCCCTGAGCACTGTCAGGAGTAACTCCTGAGTGCAGAGCCAGAAGTAATCCCTATGCATCGCTGGCTGTGACCCAAAAAGCAAAAATAAAATAAAATAAAATAAAAAATAAAATATATTATGTTTTAACAAATATATTATTTTTTACCAAATATATTATGCTTTAGCTCAAATACTACCTGTTATTGAAGGTTCTAGATATTTCATTCAACTATTTTCAATAGCTTTTTTATAGAATTTATTTAATTCATTACATTATGCTAACTTTTATTTCAATTTCCCAAGTTAATGAGAATTGCAAAATTTTTGATACGGTTTTTCATTATTTCTTTACTAATGCCAGTCCAATACAAGTGTGCATATAATACATATTAGGCCCATTATATGTTATATTCTCTTACAACTAAAAACATAACATATGCTATGATTATCAAAGTATATCTACATAATTCTATTTCTAGTATTCACATTTTTATTTTACTTTTAAACTTCGTATTTTTGTCCAGAGAAATAGTACCATAGACTTGTCTTGCACGTAGCCAAGCTGGGTTTCATCTCCGACACCAAATACGATTTTCTAAGCAACACCAGGAGTGATTCCTGAACACAGAGGATTAAGTCCTGAATATTGCCAAGTGTGGCCCCCAAACCAAAGCAAGAAACTTGCTCTATACATTTTAAATTATTCAATAGAAGTATATGAAATAGTCATTTTGTGAATTATGCAAATACACTATTGACTTTTCTTTTGCAGATTTCACAAGCTACATGGTTAATAAGCTATGAGAATCTGGCAATCCAAGATCAGTTAGGCTGTACAATGAGCCCTGAAATACATTGACATCACATAATTAGCATTTAAATATTTAAAGAGCTATTTAAATATATATGATCAGATTTGGTTTTACTACTATAATTTCAGTAATTTTTTCATTAATTTTATAAATATTTATTGAAAAATATTAAACTAGGTGAATTGGAAAACATTTCTACTCTCAAAGAGTTTAAAGTCTAGGAGGTGAAATTAGGTATAAATTTCAACGAGCTAGACATTGATAAATGATAAGAGGCCATAATACGCTTTTACGAAAGTTTAAAGTAAGGAGGACAATTCTTTTTTAGAAATAGGAAGAAAATAATTTTGATTTGTACTATTAGAAAGCAATATTATCTGGATATACAATAAGATAAAATTATCAAACTTTCTATTTTAAAAGATCGGTCTATGCTTTCTCATGGTGAATAAAATTGCATAAGTGGCAGCAGCATACAAGAATCTTTGACATAATTTAAGTTACAATCAGAACAACACAGTGACCCACATTGTGATGACCACGTGGTATGAATACTAAATGGCGGTTCCAAAACTTGTTTTGTAATGATACATTGTTAATACTTTTATTTTTTTTAGTATTTTCATGCAGGCTTATGAGATGGCTTTCTTTATTCAGAGCTATTCAGTCATTTTTTAATATACGTACTATATCCTACAAGTGGTGTTGTAAGGGACGCAAGAGTCTATTCCTGTTTTCATTCAATCTGGTGGTGTGGGCTTTAGGATTCAGTGTTTGGTCTTGCATTATAGTATTCATGGAGGAAATTGTTGCTTAGAGACTACTGGGGTAGAATCTGGGGTTACTGAGACTTGGGTCGCACACCTATCAGACATGTACACCTCCTATTTGAGTCATATCCCTGACTCATTAGTTATTTTTATCTGTATATCTTATGTAACTAGATCCCACAAAATGAGTTTTTATTTTGTTTAGTGTAGTCAGAATCTAAGCAAAAGAAAATAATAATAACTTCAGTGTTCTATAAGAATTCACATGGAGAAGTCAGTGGTAATTTCCTGAGGTGTAGGTGGATGACAATATGACCTCATTTGTTCCTGAATCTCTGGTTTTGCTTGCTATTCCTGTCTACTATCAACAACGCCCACTCTTACTCTTAGAAGTACATTTTAGGTGATACAATAGGTACAGTGCAAGTATACACAGTGTCCAGGTTCAGATTCACAAGTGTCAATTATAGTATCATCTAAAATAAGCCATTCTTGGAGTGTTTCCAAGATACATTCCCAGAGTTTTTGTTTTCAATTAGTCACCTAAAGCTTTTATTGCCATGAATACTGCATTTACTATTGCTTTCTGCCTTCAGAATTGGTTTCTGGCCCAGCGGAACTTTTTAACTGTCAATTGAATTACCAAAAATAAGTTCAGAATTACAGTAATTTTTCCTGAAGCACTGTGCATTGCATTCTCAAACACTGAAATGGCAAATACATTTTCTGGACATTAGCATTTTCAGGTTCCTGACTCTGATGTTGTCCTGTAACTAAAAAGAATCACAAGGACAAAATAGTTAATTTATGAAAAAATATTGTAAAACTTTAAGATCTCCAATCAAAATTTTATTTTTACCATAATAATATTATGGTAATATTTTGACAAACTGGCAGGCTACCGAATGTAACCTGCCCACACGGCAGAGTCTGGCAAACTCCCCGTGGCGTACCCAATATGCCAAATACCAGTAACAATGATGGGTCTCATTCTCTTAAAGAGCCTTGAATATAGCACGTTCTTAAAAATGTCAGGGCTAGGATGAAGGAGACATTACTGGGGCTGCTCGAGGCAATTGACGAATAACAGGATGGTCGTGATGATAATATTAATAGTTGTGCTTCAGGAATACAATGTTTCTACACCACAGTGTCAGCATAGCTCTATCACTATCTCTAGGTCACCTCTAATCCCTTTAATCTACCTACCTAAACTCTTTGCAAGTTTAAGTAGATTATATATATATGTGTATATATATATACACACAAACATACATATATGTATGTATATGTATATACATATATGTATATACACACACACATATATAGGCATTTATCCTTTGCCTATTAATTCACTTTACTCAATATGATACCCTACATTTTCACACAAGTAAGATCATTCAAGAAACATCAAACTACAGAATTTACCCTTCCTCAACCCTCACCTCTCCTCCTCTTCCTCCTGACACTGCAAATCTATATCTCTCTTCCTATACCTACTAAACATTTTTATCCCTTCTTTGGGATATATTTATATTCTTTCCTTGGAAAAGCTAAAGCTCCTCACTTCAAGGTTTTATCTATTTATTTATTTATTTATTTATTTATTTATTTTTATTAGTGAATCACCTTGAGGTATGTTTGTGTTTCAGTCATACAATGATCGGGTACCCATCCCTCCACCAGTGCCCATTCTCCATCACCAATAATGCCACCCTCCCACCTGTCCCCACCCCATCCCCTTCCTGACCCCACCTCTGTGGTAGGGCTTTCCCTTTTTGTTCTCTGTCTCCTTTTGGATGTTGTGGTTTGCAGTAGAAGTATTGAGTGGCCATCATGTTCAGTCTATAGTCTATTTTCGACAGCTCCCAAACTGAGCGGTTCCTCCCAGGACCCTTTAACTTGGTGTTCCGTTCTCTGTCTGAGCTGCCTTTTCCCCTAGCATGTGAGGCTGGCTTCCAAGCTGTAGGGCAAATATACAAGGCACTAGTTGAACTCCACAAGAAGAAAACATCCAACCCCATCAGAAAGTGGGGCAATGAATGAACAGAAACATTCTTAAAGAAGAAATCAGAATGCCTAAAAGGTACATGAGAAAATGCTCTACATCACTAATCATCAGGAAGATGCAGATCAAAATAACAATGAGATATCATTTCATACCACAGAGACTGGTCTATATCCAAAAGAACAAAAGCAACCAGTGTTGGCATGGATATGGGGAAAAAGGGACTCTCCTACACTGCTAGTTGGAATGCCGACTGGTTTTTTTTTTTAGGTCAGTTTTTTTTTTTAATCCCAGTTTTTTTTTTATCCCAGTCCCAGTTTTTTTTTATCCCAGTTTTTTTTTTTAATCCCAGTTTTTTTTTTATCCCAGTCAGTTTTTTTTTTTTAAGTTCATTTTAGAATTCAGGATCATATTAGTTTTATATTACCATGAAGTAATTACATGTAATAAATAAAGCCATTTATAAACTTTATGTTGACTCATACTTTAACTTTCTCTATTTTAAGCTGTTTTTGAGACCTACATAAATCAACATCTATAACAAAAATGTCCATAGTTAACCTAACTCAACTGAAATTCATTTTATGCAATAATAAAAAACTCTTTACATTTCCAAAATCACCTAAAAATGCTTTTGAGTTATTTATGTTTATGGAGAGACAAAGACTAAAAAGAGGAAAAGTGGCAAGATGCTGAATTGTCCCAGTTATACCAATCGGAAAACTGTAGTCTTCTCAGAATGAGGGAAGGGAAATTTCGCCTCCCTTTCAAATAGGTTCAGCAGCCCCTACATCCAACCTCCTCAGATCTCCTCTGACATTAAAAGGGCCCAGCCCCACAGCTCCTGGAGCATGCCAGCTGTGTATATTTCACAGTACTAACATCCCAGTAGGAGTACAGAAAATTTGATGGGAAAGTTGTGTGTGCCTACCAAGCTTTCAATGAGTGAAAGCATTAACACAAAAGACTCAACCTGCACCAACCGGCTCTGTAAATCCTCAATTACTATAGGAGCACCATTGTGAGATACAATTATCACACTGACTTTCATTAATCTATTTTCTGAGAATTTCACTTGCCATTTTGTTGTAACAAGCAGTAAAGTAATGGAGTGAATTTGTTTGTGCTTATTAAGGTGGCAGGCTTGTGGGATAGGTGGAAAACTGAGAAAAAAGAGAAGGTCATATTGATGGTGGGATTGGTGATGGATAGTGAGTGCCCAAATGCCTTAAAGAACTGCATTATAAACAACTTTGAAAAACTCAGTTTTTTGATAAAAGAAACTGGAAATAAAAAGTAAATAAATAAATAAGACATATATTATTATAGATGTACATAATAATAAATATACTATTTAAACTACCCTATTTTTTATTTGAAATCTTTGATGTAACTTTTTTAAAGCTTTGCTAATAATTGACTTACAAGGAATAAGTTGGAACCTAGGAAATACTAAAGAAATATAAGGTGAAGGCCTTTATTAAATGAAAAAACAAAATGCCAATATAGTCACTGACACTGTCCTCCTGTTGTTCATTGATTTGCTCAAGTGGGCACCAGTAATGTCTCACAACAAATTGTGAGACTTGTCGTTACTCTTCTTTGGCTTATTGAATATTTCATGGTCTGTAGCAATAGCACAGTGGCTAGGACGTTTGCCTTGCACGCAGTCAACATGGCCGACCCGAGTTCGATTCCTCCGCCCCTCTCGGAGAGCCCGGCAAGCTACCGAGAGTATCTCG
Organism: Sorex fumeus; assembly: GCF_029834395.1. NCBI lineage: Eukaryota > Metazoa > Chordata > Mammalia > Eulipotyphla > Soricidae > Sorex > Sorex fumeus. Next base: position 19,986,628 of record NW_026606066.1, on the reverse strand, counting down.
CCTGCACGGCAAAGCCTGGAAAGCTACCCATGACGTATTCGATATGCCAAACACAGTAACAACAAAGTATCACACTGGAGACGTTACTGAGTCCGGTCGAGAAAGTCGATGAACAAAGGGAGGACAGTGACAGTGACAGTGAATATGTCATAGGTAGCTTGCCAGGCTTTGCCATACAGGTGAGATACTCTCGGTCACCTGCTGGGCTCTCCAAGAGGGTCAGAGGAATCGAACCCAGGTAGGCCACATGCAAGGCAGATGCCCTACCTGCTGTGCTATTACTCCAGCCCACCAATACAGTACAATTCATATATAGCTCAAAGGTTTATGAAGAAAGAAATGTTACGAATTCCAAGGGGCTTCCCTTATTAGTACATGTATTCAAATTGGGACAACATAGAGACTAGCATGAATTTTCTTTCATGACAGGGAAATTCATGACATATAAGTTTTGAGAGAATATAAGTTTTCCTTATAAATTTTTGAGAGAATTTTTATCCAAATAAATTCTTTTACTTTCTTTATTATTGCAGTATAGAAGATGACAGATATTAACAAAACTTATTATGTAATCATTTTGATGTATATGTAAAACAAATTGTTATAATACATAACTTAAACATTCACAGTGGAATATATCACGTGCAACTTAATAAAAGTAGGAGAGGGCCCGCCCGCTCCTCTCTGGAAAGAAAGATGGCGGCCGCACCGGAGCCTTGTGGACAGCAGGTTTGAGCCTGGCTCAGCGGTAGCGGCAGGGACCTCATGGGAAGGGGGGCTTTGTGGGCCGTCCCCCACGCCCCACTGAGGTCGCCAGCTGCCCCCCACGAGCGGCTCTCCGGCACGGCCACGGTCCCGGAGGCACAAGGACTTAGCACAGAGAACCAGCCGCTTGGAGCAGAAAAGCAAATGGACTATGTGTTAAACCGCGCCACCATACCTGCCCGGAGGGGAAAGGGTGTTGACCGGCCCGCCCGCTCCTCTCTGGAAAGAAAGATGGCGGCTGCACGGGAGCCTTGTGGACAGCAGGTTTGAGCCGGGCTCGGCGGGAGCGGCAGGGACCTCATGGGAACGGGGGCTTTGTGGGCCGTCCCCCACGCCCCACCGAGGTCGCCAGCTGCCCCCCATGAGCGGCTCTCCGGCACGGCCACGACTCCAGGGCACAGAAACCAATCTCTTAACTATCTAACTTTTAATAGAAATTCTTCCAGGGTCAATAAGTAAAATAGCAGAAATTCAAAACCGCGCGGCCGCGATAGCGGCCACGCGACATCATTTTATTCTTAAACCAAGTTGTAGAAAGCAAATCATTTCACAACGCTGTTTCAGCATATCTGATTGTGGGGGGTGGGTCGTAAACTCTAAACAATAATTGTGCATCTTCTATCGAAACAATCTATCTAGTCAAAGTAGATAGAGTATTAACTAGAACTCATCTGCCTCACAAGAATTGGGAGGGGTGGGAGGTGGGGGTCTATTGGGGTTCGGGGTTAAAAATAAGTATTGGTAAAGGGAAATGTGTTTGATATTTACATGACTGAGACCTAAACCCGAAAGCTCTGTAACTTTTCCCACAGTGATTCAATAAATAAATAAATTATTAAAAAAAATAAATAAAAGTAGGAGAAAGAATGTGGCAAAGAACAGAGACTGGCACATATCAAAAAGAATTGTTACTCATTGTTGGGGAATGCTGACTGTTCAGTCATTTTGGAAAACAATATGGGAATTCCTCAATATGAGCTCAAAATGATACGGGGTTCCATACAACCCAGCAATACCACTTTTGGATAACCGGGGCCCCAAAAGTACAGCAAAAATATTATCTGCACTTCTATGTTCATTGCAGCCCTATTCACAATATCCAGAATCTGTAAACAACTGGAGTGCCCAAGAACACATGACTGGGTAAAGAAACTATGGTTCATCTATATAATGGAATATTATGCAGCCACCAGGAAAAACAAAGTCATGAAATTTGCTTATAAAAGGATGGGCATGAAGAGTATTTTGCTGAGGAAAATGAGTTAGAGAGTGTCAGACAGAATAATAGCATTCATTTATGAAATGTAGAAAACAGAGTATGGTACTATTACCCAATGACAATAGAAATAAGGGACATGGTTGGAAACTTGTAACAAATGGCAGGGAGTGAAGGGGATTGTTGGAGAGAGGGCAGTTAGGATAGATAATGACATCATTATGACAAGGATAGTTGGAACTGCTCACTCTGGACAAGAAGTGGGAAATGAAAGTAGATAAGGGATATACATGATAATCTTTCAGTACCTGTACTGAAAACCATAATGCCCAAAATGAAAGAGATGGAGAGAGAGAGAGAGATAGAGAGAGAGAGAGAGATGGGGGGCAGAGGGAAGGATACGGAGAGACAGAGACAAAGAGAGACAGAAAGAGACAGAGAGAGGGAGAGAAATACACCACACACACAAACACACACACACAAAGAGAAAAGTGTCTACCTCATAGGCAGATTGGGTGGGGGTTACTGAAGGAGGGAAGCTAGGGACATTGGCGTTGGGAAATGTCCACTGGTGAAGGGACAGTTGTTGGAACATTGTATGATTGAAGCCTACTCATGAGTAACTTTTTAAACCTTACAGTGGTTTAAAAGTAATAAAAAATCAATAAATATGTAAATAAAATAGAATATGGTAAAGAGGAGATGGTATTTTTTGAAAACTAAAAGCTATTCAAATTTCTGTGAAAACAATTTCTCACGATCTTGAAATATATGAATTCTAAATGTATCTGACCATCAGGAAAGCTAATATGGAGACATTTTCTATATGAGCACAGCAACATTTTCAGATTTTTCTGTAATGACTAGGATTTAGTTTAAGAACTCTCTTAAGGTATAAAGCTCTACAGAAAGGAGAAGCTTACTAATTATTTTAAGAAACTAAATTATTATGGTAGAAATAAGAGTAAGTAGCTTGATTGTGTTATGGAAATGGGTGTTGCCAGAATTACATGTTAGATGTGTGTAGATAATATGTATTTATTGCAAATGTGTCTATGTATGTACCTTTCTGAGTTGGTGGTAAGATGGATTAAAAAACTGAAAACAAAATGAATCATTTGATTTAGACTGGATACAATCTTACTTTATTACACCAGAGATCTGGAATTCTGAAACACTAAAAAATAGTCCAAAGGAAACAATTTATACTTGGGCTGACACATTTTATGAGTTTGTAACCTGGGCTTGATTTACTCTTTCCTGAATTTTACTCATTTTCTGTCTTTTTTTTTTAAAGTCAAAGTTTATGTAAAGCAGAATAGATTTATTTTTCATAGTTTTACTGAGGTATAATTGACAAAAACTTACATACTTAAGATATATAATGCGATTAATTTGCATTTGTATACATTTTGAAGTGATTACAACAATCAAGCTAATGAACACATCCATCATCTCACAGAAAGGATTTATCTTCCCTTCTCCCAGGTTATTCATTCACTTATTTCTCTGACAAATAAATCCTGCATATCTCCTATGTACCAGACAGTCTCTTAAGGACAGGGTAGATAAAAAGAATGACTCAGCCTTTGAATACTCAAGGAGCACACAATTTAGTGAGGTAGCCTGAGACCTGAAGTAATTATAAATCACTATGATTGGTCTCTTGATCATACTAGCCAAGGAACAGATGAAAAGGGGGTTGGGGAAATATCATAAGAGTTAATGAAGGTGATAAATTGAAATGCAAATGGTTATTCAGTTTAGGCTGGTGAAGACAAAGCAAAACTAATCTCAGGACAGTATAAGCATAGATTCTGAGATAAGAAGTGGCTTTTTTTGTCTTGGCATGAGAGTTAACATACTTCTATTCAGAGAAATGGTGAATGTACAATATCTCTAAATTTCCAACCAGCCTAAATAATATAACATACCTGCAGAGACAGTTATATGTGAAAATCACTTGCATGCCCAAAGTGCCAGTTTGAATTGTTGCTATCACTTCTTAACTAGGTGTGTCCCCCAAATAAATATTACAGACTCAGAGAAAATATAATATTAAATTAATAATTAATTTAATGAATTATTTATACAACCCTAGTACATTGATTAAATCTAGGAAATGAACATTGATACAATACAAGTAAATCACCTATAGACACTATTTAAATTTTAGCTATTTTCCATTTTATGCAAACTTAGGGGTCCAGAAATACTCGATCCTATACTATATTCAGTTATTATATTTTCTTTGTTTCTTCTTATCTGTGATAGGTTCTGAGGGTCTTATTTTTATCCTTTGGGTCTTAACACTTTCTAAATACTGGTGGCTATTTAGCAAAATAGATGCCCCTCAGGCTGGTTTTGTATGATATATTTTCCTTAGTAGATTGTATACACACACACACACACACACACACACACACACACACACAACAAGCAAGAATATGGCAGGAAACATATTCTTTTCTTTTTAGTGTCATTTTATGATTCCCATAGTGTCCATGTATCTCATTATCACTGACACAATGACATACAATATGCACATAGCCATACATGCACACATATAATTGTATACACACAATTACATGTATAACAGAAACTAGATTGTAGAAATCAAGATCATGATGCTAATAGCATGCATATCACTGCACTGTTGCACTGTCCTCCTGTTGTTCATCGATTTGCTCCAGTGAGCCCGTAATGTCTCCATTGTGAGACTTGTTACTATGTTTGGCATATTGGATATGTCAAGGGCAGCTTGCCAGGCTTTGCTGTGCAGGCGAGATACTCTTGGTAGCTTGCTGGGCTCTCCAAGAGGGGTGAAGGAATCAAACCCGGCTCGGCCAGGTCGGCCCTGTGCAAGGCAAAAGCCCTACCACTGTGCTATTGCTCCAGCCCCATAGCATGTGTAGTTTACAATATTTTACAGAACATATTTTATTTTAAATTTTTTATATATTGTAGGATAGAGGGTTGGAGCAAGGCTGGCTGCATGTGAGGAAGTACCCTACACCTCTACTCTCTTCCAGTCTCCAAAAGTTCATTACCATTTAATGACAATTTCTTTTTTCTAGCAGAAGCTTTTGGTTTGATTAACTGTATATATTTTTGCATTCGGTTCTTTTGCCATTTTAGCTTAAATATCCAAGACTTTACTGAAGTCAGTATCAAAAAGTGTTTTTTTTAGTGTGTTTTATAAATTTCAGTTAACATCTAAGAATTTTATCCACTTTGAGTTAAATTTTGTGTTTGGTATGAGACAGATGCAATTTCTTCCTTTTGTATGTACTCAGTTTCTCAACATCATTTATGAAGGAATATTTTTTCATTTTATTCTCTTGACTCTTTTGTCCTAAATTATGTATTCAAACACGTGATGGTTTATTTCTGGGTTCTCAATTCTATTCCACTGGTCTATGTATCTGATTTTGTATGAGTACCACAGTATTTATTCATTGTATTTTGAACAAAATAAAAAGTAAAACACCTGGAGGTGCTCAGAACTTACTCCTGGTTCTATGCTCGGAAATCATTTGTGGTGGGCTTTGGGGACCTTATGAAGTGCTGGGGATCAAACTTGGATAAATAGCATGCATCACCCACTATTATATTGCTCCAGCCCCTAATACCATGCTCTCTAGATTACTATAGCTATTTTGTATAGTTTAAATTAATAATGTGATACCTCAAGCTTTTTTCTTGGACTTTGGGGTCTTGATAGTCCCATAAACATTTGAGTAATGTTTGTTATATTTCCTTAAAATATACTTTTATAATTATTTTATATAGGATATTGAATCCATATGTTTTGGGTAAGATGTTCATTAGTTTCTGTTTTTGAGCCACACTCAGCAATGCCCAGGGTTTAACCTTGGCTCTATGCTCAGGGATCACTTTTAGCAGAGCTGAGAGGACCACATATGATACTAGGGATTAAACCAAGGTCTGATGTGTGCAAGACCCTACCTGCCTCCACCCCTAAGATTGTCATTTTAAAATTTTTTTTTCTTCCAATCCAAGGATCTGAAATTTTCATTTACTGTTCTTCAAACAATGAGTTATATTTTCATTGCAGAGAATCCTACTGAATTATAGAAAATATTTGGATGCCATAAATCTGATAAAAAGTTAACATCCACAACATACAAAGAACATACAAAACTCAAGAACTCTATTTTAAAAATGGAATGGATAGATGAACAGACACTTCTCCAAAGAAAATATACAGCTGCCTAAAATGTGTCTACAGATAAGTTTATAACAATTGATTAACTGGGAAATGTAAATTAAAATATCAATGGACTATCACCTCACACCATTGAGAATAGCATATATATAAGCATATATACAAACATAGAAACAATAAGTGCTAGTGGAGATGTGGAGAAATAATATTTATTCTCTCAATGGAAATGTTGATTGCTCTAATCTCTATGAAAAACTGAAGATTTCTCAAAAAATTAATTAAACTATGTATTCCAACAATTTTACTCCTAGTTAAAGAACAGAAAAATTACTGTTTGAAAAGACATACACAGTATGCACACACATGCTCTTTGCAGTGCTATTTATATTAGCCAAGATCTGTAAACAACCTAAGTGCCTAAAAACAGATGAGTGAAGAATACATATACATTATATATGTGTATATACATATATATACATATATATAGTGTGTGTAACCACTCACACATACACACACAATAGGATGCTAGTTACAAGAAAAATTTAAACCTTGCATTTTCTGGGGCTGGAGAGATAGCACAGTGGGTAGGGCGTTTGCCTTGCACGCGGCCAACCCGGGTTGGATTCCCAGCATCCCATATGGTCCCCTGAGCACCGCCAGGAGTAACTCCTGAGTGCAGAGCCAGGAGTAACCCCTGTGTATCGCCAGGTGTGACCCATAAAGCAAAAAAATTCCTTTCATTTTGCTGCAACATGATGGAACTGTTAATATGGAGAAAAAATAACCCACAGGGAGAACAAAGAGAAATGAATGATCTCATGTAATATGTAAAGAAATAACACATATAAAGATAGCGTCCCATGAAAAGAAACCAAGGCTATGAACACAAAGCTAAAACTACCAAAAGTTGGTAGGGGTTCATGCACTTAAGGTCTAATGGACTGTGGTAGAATGATACTGACAATTTGATAGTGGGAAGAGTATGGTAACATTAGCACTGCACTGTAGCACTGTCCTCCCGTTGTTCATCGATTTGCTTGAGCATGCCCAGTAGCGTCTCCATTGTGAGACTTGTGTTACTGTGTTTGGCATATTGAATACATCACAGTTATCTTGCCAGGCTTTGCTTTGCGGGCAAGATGCTTTCTGTAGCTTGCTAGGCTCTCTGAGAGGGGCAGAGGAATCAAACTCAGCTAAGCCGGGTCAGCCATTCACAAGGCAAACGCCCTACCACTGTGCTATCTCTCCAGTTCTTGGTAATATTAAGTAAAGTAAAGTAAAGTAAAGGCCCTCCCGTTGATCATCGATTTGCTGGAGCGGGCCCAGTAACGTCTCCATTGGAGACTTTGTTGTTACTGTGTCTGGTATATCGAATACTCTTGGTAGCTTGCCGGGCTCTATAGCCTTAAAATATATAAACTTTTAAACTCATAAAATATGTTACCTTTATTAAAATTAAACTAAGGTTACTGGGCTTCTATAAACATAACTTTACTCTTGACCACCAAAAAATTTTTCCGAAAATCATCCATAATACTTTATCACCATGAAAGGCTTTTCTCATAGGGGAAAATTCAAGTTCTAGATTCAGAGGCCACCAATTAATCAGTAACTGCATATTGTATCATTCACTAGTGAAGTCCCACTATTTACTGATACTATAAATGACCTGAATAAACACATCTTTATCAGTAGTATATTAATAGTCATGACAGATATGCCACTGCTTGTATATGTGTTGTCAGTCTAAGACATCCGTGCAGAGGTGTCTCATGGAGGTGGTGTTCCTTAGGCTGCTTGCCAGGATATTGTTCTTAGTCTTCCACTTTAGACATGCTTCCTGTTATCACAAACTACCTTGTGTGAGTCTTTTATTAATATTTTTCTTTAGGTCAGAGCTATACCAATCTGTATTGACTACATTCTGGCAGGAATCACTCTTGTCAATGATCAGGAACCATTCGTGGTGTTAGGGATTGAACCGGCACCAGCCTTGTACAAGGTAACACCTTAACCCCTGTACTATCTCTCCTCATCCTTTAGGTAATATTTCTTAACTTTGGTCCATAAAAAGTGCCACCCTGTAAGCAGACACTATTCTTGTGTGATGTCTTGCTACCCAGAACTCTCCCGAGGAGATTCAGGTTTTGCCATATTACACTGCTTTCCCTGTCTGAGAATTGCTTGGGACTGGATGTTGACAGAAAAAATAATGGATTTAAACATGATCATACTGGGAAGAACCAAATAGACTTTTACTTTTTAATTTATCTAAATGATAAAGACTATTAATTTAATGAGTTGACACTTGGTATGATAAAATGTCATAAAACATTTGGAAAGCAAGGAAAGTATTTAAAAAATTACTATGAAAAATAGTAGAGGTCAGAATGCTGCCTATGGTATAAACTCATATATCTAAACATTTGCTTCATGATACCATTTAAATGTAAAAACATAGGTAAATTAATTCAGTACAAGTAGTTTATAAAATATTTAACAAGATAATTTCTTATAAATAATCTCAAAATTTACACTAAGAATATCATAAAATGTCCTTTTCATAGTTATAAAATGTACAGTATCCTGCATTCTATAAATTATTCTGTAACATGAATATGTTAAGAAGCAGACAAAAGAGGAGTGTGACTTGTTTTGTTTCATTTTTGCTTTTGTTTTCAAACATTTCATATGTTCTTACCTATCATGAATAAGTAACTGTTAACAAAATAAATATCACATAATATATAAATATTTTACAGTGTTGGGCTGGAGAGATAGCACAGCGGGTAGGGCGTTTGCCTCGCATGCAGCCGACCCAGGTTCGATTCCCAGCATCCCATATGGTCCCCTGACCACCGCCAGGAGTAATTCCTGAGTGCAGAGCCAGGAGTAACCCCTGTGCATCGCCAGGTGTGACCCAAAAAGCAAAAAAAAAAAAAAATTACAGTGAAAATTTTGATTGAAATGAGCACAGATTTTATGCAGCATCAAAGAAACTGAAAATATTCCATAAAAATCTTTGCTCAAGTGGCAGCAATACATCCATTACATAGGGATTTGAGATTTTGCCTATATTGATTCACACAGAATGCTGATAAAGATGTCAAGATGCTGGGGGTGGGCCACATCCACACTGTCAGAGAGGTTGGCCCACTATGGAGGCAACCAAAGCACACTTCTGGCCATTCCAAAGTATATCACAGAATAACCCAAATTCAACATGTATTCTGATTTTTTTGTATTTTTTAATTCTTATTTTCAAAATCTCTATATTAGATTTTGTAGATATGGCCAATATCTATGGCCAAGATGTAGCTATAACTATACAGCTACATAGTCAGGCAGGGCATGAGTTTTCCCCTTGGTACCTTAAGATTCTGATTCTGCCCATATGGGAGAGATGAACCCCTTTTCAGCTTTGCTCTTCTCTCAAGATAGAGGTCTCCTTTGCCAATAGTGGCCACATTTTTAAAAATTTTTATTAGTGAGACACCATGAGGTACAGTTGTAGAGTTACTTATTTTTTGTTTGGGTTTCAATTATACAATGATCAAATACTCACCCCTCCACCAATGCCCGTTTCCCACCACCACGGATCCCAGTATCCCTGCCATCCCCCATTCTCCCTATCCCACCCTGACTCTGTGGCAGGGCATTCCCCTATGTTCTCTCTCTCCTTTTGGGTGTTGTTATTTGCAAAAGAGGCATTGAGTGGCAATCATGTTTGGTCTATAGTCTACTTTCAGCATGCTTCTCCCATCCTGGGAGGATCCTCCCAACACCCTTTATTTGGTGCTCCCCTTTATATCTGAGCTGCCTTTTCCCCTAGCATGTGTGGCTGGCCTCCAAGCCATGGAGCAAAATTCCTGGTACTAATCTCGGCCATTCTTGGGTGTTAGTCTCTTATTTTGTTACTTTATGTTCCCCAGATGAATGCAATCTTTCTATGTTGGCCACATTTTTGTTTTATTTTGCTTGCTTTATTTTTTTTTTATCTCCAGCATGACTAGTTAACTTCTTGGAAATACAATGTTTTCCTCTGGCTGGGATTGAATACTTAGAGTATTATTTCTGTTGATTTCAGAAATTTATAATATCATTTTCTATTCATATCAGTCTTAAGAGTAACTGCTGGAAAAATTTATGCAAATTAATTGTGGGTGTTGGGAGGATCCTCCCAGGATGTGAGATACATGCCAGCACACCTTTTTTTTTTTTTTCATTTTTGGGTAACACCCAGCGATGCACAGATGTTGCTCCTGGCGGTGCTCGGGGGACCATATGGGATGCTGGGAATCGAACCCGGGTCGGCCATGTTGGCTGCGTGCAAGGCAAACGCCTTACCCACTGTGCTCCAGTGGGGCTCCCGGGGGCTGGAGCGATAGCACAGCGGGTAAGGCATTTGCCTTGCACGCAGTCAATATGGCCGACCCGAGTTCGATTCCTCTGCCCCTCTCGGAGAGCCCGGCAAGCTACTGAGAGTATCTTGCCCGCACAGCAGAGCCTGGCAAGCTCCCGGTGACATATTCGAGATGCCAGACAGAGTAACAACAAAGTCTCCAATGGAGACGTTACTCGGCCCGCTCGAGCAAATCGATGATCAACGGGAGGGCCTTTACTTTTACTTAATTAATTGTGGAATTATAAATAGAACTCATAAACAAAACATTTTGATCATGCTAGCCAGTAAATAAAAAGTAACTAAATGTTGGAGCAGATACATGTGTATACAAGGTTTCAAACTGTATAGATCAGTATTCTTATCTTATCTCTCTCTTTTTTCTGTCCTGCTTGTTAGCTGGGGTCACTTAATTGTATCTATAATTGCTTTCATTGCTTTTCTAATTGATTTTCATTCTTAATGAAGACAAAGTGGTAAAAGAGTAGTGTTGTGTTTGGTATCAATGTAACCCACTACTAAAAACCAAATTTTGCACATAGTATTGTAGAATCAAAAAATTATATATCATATCTAGTATACATTCTGGAGAATATATGGCACATAAGCAAATATTTGTAAGTAAATGAAATAAGAAGTAAATTAGAATAAATAGAATTACATGAGAAACTAGTTTTTTGTGTATATGAAGGACAACGCAGTTGGAAAAAATTTAAAAGAAACAATGAAATTTTCATTAGGTATCATAATGTGAATAGCTCACTGAACTATATTTGACTAATTTGGTCTAGATCTATTTTTTATTAATTTAGGAGTACTGCTATTTATTTAGCCACTGATTAGGCTGATTGAATTGGGCATGAACTCCTCCTTACATTTTTTTCATTTTTTATAATTTTATTTATTGAATCACTGTGAGAGCAGCTACAAAGCTTTTGGGTTTTAGTCTTGATCATAAAATGAAACCCCCATACCTTTACCAGTGCCCATTCTCCATCACCAAAAGACCCAGTATACCCCCATCCCACACCCTGCCCCTACCTGTGGGGCAGATGATTTCCACATTTCTCTCTACTTAGATTACATTCAATATTTTGACACCTGACCCACCATTATTATTTGGGATTTTACCCCAACACTTGGATATGCCAAAAAGGCAACCATAGACAATTTATTTTCTATTGCTGGTTATGAATAACATATGATGTCACGTGATTGCAGCAGTGACCACACACATGCTTTTGGAATTTCGAAAATTTAACAATTAAATCTGGAGGGATTTCTGCCAAAACCTACTGGGTTCCGAGATTTGTTCCTTAGTCATGGCTGTTTAGCAGCTTGATCAGGAGCCAGAGAGGCCATTCGTGGGCGGTGACTCGGGGTCTCATTGGGGTGGGGAGGAAAGGGCCGGCTCCAACCCCATTTTGTGAGGCCCCATGGAATGTCTCATCACTGTGGGCCCAAACCTGACTGTCCAGTGGCCTTTGGTGGATGGCAGCCACCAAGCCACCAAGGGGGAGCAGGCAGAGGGACAGCACTCTTTCCCCCCTGGGGTGGCCTGGCGACAGTAACTTACTGCAGGGACCTGATGCAGTTCTGCCAAAAGCCGCTGGGTTTAGAGATTTGTTTCTGAGTCTCTGAGATCATGGCCGTTAAACAGCTTGATCAGGAGCCAGAGAGGCCATTTGTGGGTGCGACTCAGGGTCTCGTTGGGACGGGGAGGTAAGGGCCGGCTCCACCCCCATTCCATGAGGCCCCACATGTCTCATCACTGAGGGCCCAAACCTGACTGTCCAGTGGCCTCTGAAGGATGGCACCCACTGAACCGCCAGGGGGAAGGCACGAAACCTATTCCCACCTAGGGTGGCCCGGCTCTGGTAACCTATTGCAGGGACCAGACACATTTCTGCCAAAAGCCACTGGATTTTGAGATTTGTTTCTGAGTCTCTGGGATCATGGCTGTTAAGCAGTTCGATCAGGAACCAGAGAGGCCATGCCTTCAATTATATAGCTGAGCTGGAGGTGGTTTGTAGGTGTGTCTCCCACACACCTAACTTTTGGCCATTTACTTTCTTGGTAAACTTTGCCCCAAGTTTTTGGGGTCTGGCAAAAGCATAGCAGCAATTTGGGTGTATCTGGAAGTCTGAAGGCACCACCAGGCTGCTGATGCACTCGCCTCACAGGTACATATTGACCTGCTGGCAGCACCATACCCTCGTAATTTGGTCTAGATCTAATTCTCTATCCATAATCAATGTCAAGACTCCTTTATCATAAAGGAGTAGTAGAAACCCAAATCAGTAGTTGCATGAAATAATTTATTCAAATACTTTACATCAATCTTTGAATCCAATGTTTTCAGTCATAATTTATTTTGTTTATTTTTACTTGATACAGAATATCCTGGGCTGGAGTGATAGCACAATGAGTAGGGCATTTGCCTTGCACATGGCCCAACCCAGGTTCAATTCCTCCATCCCTCTCAGAGAGCCTGGCAAGCTACCGAGAGTATCTCGCCTGCACAGCAAAGCCTGGCAAGCTATCCGTGATGCATTTGATGTGCCAAAAAACAGTAACAAGTTTCACAATGGAGACATTCCTGGTGCCCGCTTGAGCAAATCGATGAACAATTTGAGGACAGTGCTACAGTGCTACAGAATTTTCTAGGGCTGGAGCAATAGCATACCAGGTAGGGCATTTGCCTTGCACACAGCCGACCTGGGTTCTATTCCTCTGCCCCTATTAGAGAGCCAGGCAAGCTATCAAGAGTATCTCGCCCGCTTGGCAAAGCCTGGCAAGCTACCCGTGATAAATTCGATATGCCAGAAACAGTAACAAGTCTCACAATTTGTTGTGAGACGTTACTGGTGCCCACTCGAGCAAATGATGAACAGCAGGAGGACGGTGCTACAGTGCTACAGTGCTACAGAATTTCCCAATCCATTATCACCAAGACTTTCTGAACTCTGAAATGTAACACGTTTTATTTTTTATTTATTTATTGCACAGCAGGTAAAGCGTTTGCCTTCACACGGCCATCCCAGGTTTGATTCTTCCGTCCCTCTTGGAGAGCCCAGCTAGCTACTGAGACTCTTCTATCCCCAAGGCAGAGCCTGGCAAGCTCCCCGTGGTGTATTCAATATGCCAATAACAGTAACAACAAGTCTCACAATGGAGTTGTTATGGTACCGGATTGAGCAAACTGATGAACAACAGGAGAACAGTGCTACAGTGCTTTATTTATTTATTAAAGATTATTTTTTTATTGAATCACTGTGAGATAGACCCTTACAAATCTGTTCCTAATTAGGTTTCAGTCATACAGTGTTGCAACAACCATCCCGCCACTAGTGTATGTTTTCCAGCAGTTTCCCTCTCTTCAACCCATCCCTGTCTGCCTCTATGGTAAGCAATTTTCTTCTATTTCTCTCTCTCTCTCTCTCTCTCTCTTTCTCTCACCCCTTTCTCTCTCTCTTACATTCCTTTTTATTGTGTTTTTCAATTCAAATACTGAAAAATTATCAGGTATATCCCTTTACATATTTTTAATACTCAGTTTTACCGAGTGACCGTTTCCAGCTATTATTGTCATACTGGTCCCTTCTCCATTTTACCTACCCTTTGCCCACCCACACATCTGTGGTTGATTTCAACCATTGACCTGTCCGCCTACCCCCTGTTTGTCCTGGTCATGGATATTAGTCTTCTACTATATATACTTTTTATATATCACAAATGAGTGAAGTCATTCTATATCTGTCCCTCTCCTTCTGACTTGTTTTACTCAGAACCACATTTTAAAATCTGTCATTGACCATCACATATTGATTAAAGACTTTAGAATATTATCTGTCTTAAAGGAAAACACCATTTTCCTGTAGATTTATAGCCCCTATGTTTTATCATTTATTAATTTACATTTATATCCTGTCCTCCCATTGTTCATCGATTTGCTCGAGATGGCCCACTATTTTTAATTTTATTGACTTTTTAAAAATTTCCAAAATATAGAAAAATTTTATTAGACAGACCATATATTAATGGAATAGTGTAAATAATATTTCTATTCAATGTTTATTCATTCTTTAACACATTGTATCTTGATTTCTAAGAGGCTTTCAAACTAGAGTTTATTGTCATTATTTCAAGCCAATATGTTAAAAACATTTATGTATCACTTCTCAGTCTTTTGGCTTAGATAAAGTGTGTAAAAACATTTGTGTAAATACAACTAATTAAATAATGAATTCAAATATAAGAGACCTTGTAAAGATTAAACTAAGGTAGCCCAGATGAAAGGCAAACATCTTAGTTTCTGTGTTCTCCAACCTCCCAGATAAAATAATATTTAAGAATTTATAGAAGGAACTGATAGAAATAGCAGAAAGAATTTTCTCATCTGAAAATAAATAATGTTGGTCTCTGTCGTCAGATCTATAGTCAAGACACATGTACAAAATATGTGTTAATCAATTATAAGCATTATACAAAATGTGGCAAGACATTGCTTATTTATAAAACGAAACTTCATGAAATAAATCTCAGGTATGCCCTGGCTTTTTGTACTTAGGTAATTTACAAGTTTGTTCATGGAGAATTCAAATTGGGAGAGAACAAGTAAAGCTTATCAAGTTCAGGAAGATTAGTATGCCTTTTGATATTTTCATAGATTAATCAACAAGTCAAGAATCCAGAAATTCAAGGGTGACTCATTGACAATATGAAAGTCAAGAGGGAAAGTATGGCGATAATAAATGGTCAACAACAGAATATCCCCCCAAATAGGACTGAGAACTGGTTTAAAGACCGAGAATATCAAGAGTGAGGCAGGCTGGGATTGGGGAGCAGGGGTTAGGAGGACACCTTGAGATAATGTTGGAGGGAAGCTGACACTCTGATGGAGGCTATAGTGTTGAACCACTGTATGCATGAAAGCCTACCAATAAAAAAATTATAAATCATGCTGCCTAAAAAAAATTAAAAAATAGAAAACACCAAATACCAGGACTGTGACTCATACAGAAAGCACACACATTTCATATGTGAAGCCCTAAGTTTTATCCCTGACACCACAAAACAAATAAAATATTATGAATACAAAACCAAGACTCTTCAGAGGACAAAGGAATTAACCTTTACAGTATGACAACCAAATTTTTACTTATACAATAACACATACACTGGATTCATTAAAAAAATAGCAATGTGAACTGGCTCATAAGTTGATTGAATGTTTATTTAGTATAAATAAATTCACTACTAAAAATATGATCAATATCTTAGAGTGAAAAAGTCTTAATGAGCAAGAAGGAAAAGAATCTCAGAAGAGAAATATAATTTGTAAAAATGCCAAATAGAAGAATTACAATAAATAATAATGTAATATATAATTAAAAATTGTTTTCAGATATATTAAGAAGTCTTAAGGACAAAAAATTAAATATTACATTCTAAATTTCTTAAAGATTAAAACTTAAAACAAACTTGGAAAATCCAATATCATCCACAATAACAAATAAAATACAGCTTGAAATGAGATATGGGAGTGAAAAAATGTCACACAATAAAATAATTTGAACTTTGCTAAAAGAAAAGCCTTGCTTTATATAGAATGTAACATAATGAATAGGATTATTATTAAGTATTTATGAAAAACTCAATTAAAATTGAGAAAACAAATATGATGAACTACTTGAACAAACATTTCACCAAAGAAGACAAACAGATGGCAAATTTTCACAAAAAAGATGTTGAACAATTTTAATCATTAAGAAAATTAGGCTCATATATTTAGTAGTTCCTATATATAGTTTCTCTAATGGTCTTTACATAGTAGACTTTGCCTTAGTTTATAAATTTAATATGTGATATAATGTCTGCCATGAAACACTTCCATTTCTTACACTAAACTTCTTTAATTTGTAAAATTTATTTATTTTTTAAAATTATGTTTAATAATATTATAGAATTTTCTACTATAAATAAGCATTCAAAGCTTATTTTTAAAACCCAGTCAAAAATTAATATAATCATCTATAAATATACAAAAGTTTTCAATAGTATTTATAGAGAAATGAATATGTAAAAATATGATTCAACTTTGGTACAATGTAGAATTTAGTATTATTTTCCTACTCCATTTGTTGTAAACAACTGAAACACTGGATTTGGGGGCCAAAATTTAACTTCAATAACACAATGACTCTTCTACACAAATTGTAATGTAAGGTTATTAGAATGTAGATTCTCTTCAGTGGTCTCAGGAATAGTGAGATTCTGCTGCTGCTGTTCCTATGTGATACTAAAAATACTAGTCTTTGAATACTTACAATTTAGTAAGATCCTGATCTAGAGAGAGGCAATTCATAAATTTGGTGTATTATAGTTAGAACAGATGTGTTTGACACTCTAAACTTTGACATAGGAACTATCTTAGTTTTAATACTCAAAGTGTAACAGTTACACTTTGATGGTAAGCAGCCTCCAGGGTTATATCTTCATATTTGTAGTGTACCTGGATCAAAGTCTAAAACTAAAGGATAATAAAAACCTCCACTAGTGACATAAAAATGTTTTGTTTTTAAGTCAATGATAAAATTGATTTACACATATTTTATGAATTTTTCTAATGAAGAAATACCATAATTTTATACAAGCAGTTGTCTGTCACTTACTAATTCTTTCTTTTCATGTTTGTCTGTTTTGGGGTCATACCTGGCAGTGCTTACTCCTGATTCTGAGCTGAGTGATCACTCTTGACTGGCTTTGGGGGAACCATGTGGAGTACCAGGGATTGAAACCAGGTCAGCTACATGCAAGCCAAAATCCTTCCTTTCCTACTGCACTATCTTTCTCTTGTCCCAATACTTCTTTGTTAAAACACATTATACCTTATCAAATCCCTAATTCCTTCTCCCTTTTTGAAGAAAGTTTTCATTTGTCGAACTATTTAAAATTTATAGAAAATTCACATGGCATAAGATCTTTACAAATAACTTAAGCCAGGATCACTCAACCCTTTAAAGAATTTGCTAGATAAAGGTAAAATAAAACCTTACCCAAAAAAAGACAGCATAAAATATTTTTGGAACATAAAATATTCTACCAACATTCACATTATTCCAAAATGATAACAAATTTAGACAGCATTATTAAAATATCTGGAATATGAAATAGTTAATTACAAAAATTGTCTTTTTCCTTTTGACATGCCCCCTTTTAGTATGGAATTTATCCTTCCCACTTATCACTAGCTACATTTATGTCTGAGTGACAACAGTGGAATAAAGATTAAAAACAGTTCCCTGAAGACAGCTTTTTTCCATGCTTCCCACATTCAGTAAGTGTGTGAGAATTGTGTCTGTGAAAACCTCTTCAAGCTGTAGAAATTCCTCATGTACACTGACAGGAAATAACTTTGCTTTAATAGCTAAATAAAGTTCCAAGATGCATTCACTTTATTACAGTCCATAAGTATACTTTTTATTCATAAACAAATTTTATATGGAAGCCTTATGGAATATGGGCCACTTTACAAATGCACAATATCTAGGATTGTGGCAGAATTCTTAATTTTTTTCTGTTTAAATTTATTTATTGAATCACCGTAAGAAAAGTTACAAAGCTTTCAGGTTTAAGTCTCGGTCATACAATGATCAAACACCCCTCCACTCACCAGTAATCATTTTTCATCACCAAGAACCCCAATATAGCCCCCCACCCCTCCCAATGCCTGTGAGGCAGATGATATTTACTTAAACTCTCTCTCTACTTTGATTACATTCATTATTTCGACAAAAGATGCTCCATTACTGTTTGGAATTCCCCCCCAACAATCAGAACTGCTGAAAAAGCATTGTGAAATAATTTGTTTTCTTTTAGTGGTTATGAAAACCATATGATGTTGCGTGGCCACAATAGCAGCCATGCGATTTTAGATTTCTGATATTTTACTAATTAAGACTGGAGGCATTTCTGCCAAGAGCTGGATAATTACGAGATTGGTTTCTGTGTGTCTGGTGCCACGGCCACACTGAAGAACCACATGGGGGGGGGGGGCAACTCATGGCCTTGGTTGGACGTGAAGGAGGAGCCAGTTCCCCCCTTCCCATGAGGCTGCAGTTGCCCCATCACTGCCCGCTCATACCTGGCTTTCCAATAAGCTCTGAAGTGGCTGCTGCTGTGCTGCTGTGGGGGAAAAAGACAGAAGAGACAGACACCCTTTCCCTCCCGGGGGACATGGCCTCAAAGTTTAATACATAGTTCATTCATATTTCTGTCGCAAGCTGCTGGGCTCTGGATTAAGTCCGTATGCCTCTGATGCCATGGCCATGCTAAAGAGCCGCTCATGGGGGGCAACTCATGGCCTCGGTTGGACATGAAGTGTGGCAGAATTCTTTTATTCTACTTTTATTCCTCCTTTCCCCATGAAAGTTGGGAAGTCAATCCACTGTAAGCACAGTATGATTAACTAACAGGTAGCTGCATTCCAGGTGACAGCAATGAACAACTGGTAATTCACTGCCTTTGGAGATCTTCTATGTGACATTTAATTACATGAAAAAATATGTTCTGTATATGTCCGTATGGGCAACTTTAACAAAATATCATGTACTGAATGAATTAAAGAGCAAGTATTCATTTTTCACAGTTCTGGAGGTTGGGGAGTTCAAGATCAAATTTCTGGCAGCTTCAATATCTTGGTGTATGCCTTCTTTGTGGACATAAGTCTACTTGCTGTAGCTTTACCCATAGACAAAGGATTCTGACATTTTCCCTAAAAATTTTATCACAGAGGTTCTACTTTTATAACCTTATTCAAAGCTATTTATCTTCCAGGGGGTCTCAACATCAGTGTCATCATGTTGGAGATTAAGTTTGTAGCATATGAATTTTGGAAGAACACAGTCCATGACATACTTATATCCATGCATATTATGAAATTTTCTGTTTCCTGTATTTAAGTGCCATGCAAATTTCCACTAATTATTAGTATACCTTTCAGAAAAGCAATTTTCTCCATCCATGTTGCTAACTATATTCAAACCATTAAATACATCTTGTTCTTGATGTACATCAAACACATATCCCTCACACTTACGATAATTGTTTTAAAAGTCTGTGAGGCTGGAGCTACAGTACAGGGTTTAAAGCACTTGCCTTGAATTTAGTTGACCATAGTTTGGTCCCTGTCACCACATGGTGCTCTCCATTCCGCCAGCAACTCCATAAGTGACTCCTTAGCAGCATAAGTCCACCAAATACCTCACATACTTTGAACACAGAACTGGGAGTAGCCACTGTGCATCACTGTGAATGGCCCAAAAGCACCATTCAAAAAAAAATCCTATGGGTATTTAAGATATTTACAAAATTCTTTCCTTTACTTTTCTTACATAATCCTATATTCAGACTTAATGGTGAATATCTAGTTTTGCAAAAGTTATTCCTAACAACAAATTATGTCCAGTAAGTAAAGTCGCCTCTTTTTTACTTCAAAAATCACAAACTTGGGGCTGGAGCAATAGCACAGCGGTTAGGGTGATTGCCTTGCAAACAGCCAACCCAGGTTCGATACCTGGCATCCCATATGGTCCCCTGAGCACCGCCAGGAGTAATTCCTGAGTGCATGAACCAGGAGTTACTCCTGTGCATCACTGAGTGTGACCCAAAAAGCAAAAAAATAAATAAATAAACAGCAAGCTTGTGGAAGAGAGTGGGTGAATAGTCAAAAACACCAGAAACAATTAGTCTAGGTTGTGCTCTAATGAATCAAAGTATTTGAGATCAAAAAGACATCATCAAATTAATGTAATTAGCATCAAATAAATTAGTTTGTTTCTTCCTTGCTAAAAATATCTTTAAATTTTCTATCAGTTTTTATTTATAAAACAAAAAGAACAAAAAGTAACCATATCCTTCAATGAGTCAGGCGTTGTTTAAGTTCAAAAAAGTTTTCAAAATCATCCATAGTTCCTCCCCTGATGTAACACATACTCCAGGAAAACAAAGACTAACTGTGCTATTCAAATTATAATAAATTCACAATTGCATTAAATGCTGAGAGGGAGTGATTTTTATTGAGATGATGCAATGTGGAAAAAAACTTGATAACAGATTTACTGTCCTGAATATTTTTCTATGTTCCTTGCTCATTCAGGTGACTGAATTTTTTAGATGATCACTGCATTATCCAAACTTCAATATTTAATAAGAGGTTGAGAGTGATAGCACAGAGGTAAGGCATTTGCCTTTCATTGAGCCAAACCAGATTCAACTCTCAACACCACATACTGTTTTCTGAGCATTGCCAGGAGTGAACCCTGTGCTAAGATCCATGAGTAAAGCAACGAGGACTGCTGAATGTGACCCAACTCTCTCCTGTTGATAAATAATACAATAGTCCTTAAAGAATCTCTGTGACACCATAGCCACAAATTTGGCATATGGCCTAGTTCTGAGCTTTATATTTTATTTCATTCATCTATTTATAATCTATTTCATTGCTGAGGCCTTATACAAATTTAAAAATATATAATAATACACATCTTAAACACCACCGAGATGGTTATATATGCTCTAAAATGAATATATTATTGATAATTTTTGTTATAACCTATAATTTATATGCTAATTTGAGAGAGCTGACATTTTCCTGAGATAAATATTACTAAGATAATTTGCTTATGACTTTCCCTTGAGTGAATATCCATTCCCGAGAATATAACCAGTGTCTTTCCTTTTACTTCAATGCAGTCAAGAAATGAGAGTGGTTAAGTATCATATATGAGGAAAAAAATGACTATAGAATCTTATACTGAAAGATGAAGCCTTAGTTTCCATTTGCCAACAAGAGGGGAGGGCATAGTTTCCCCTGACTAGCAGTTTCATTTCTCCTCATTGACCAATGACTCCTCATTCCCAAGCCCTATCTTTAACATTCCTGTAGTTCCCAGAGCTAGGAGTCACCAGACTAAGATAATGAACAATACTGGAGGCAGGTGACCAGAAAGACAAACCAGCACGAACACTCCGTAGACTCCCTGCATTCTCTGTAACACAGAGACCCAGTTTTCTTAAAACAATCTCACAAGAAGAGCCACAGTTCTATACCAAGTTCCTCCTCACTTGGGGAACTCCTTTTCTTTTCTCTACTACTTTCCAATAAACTTTTCTACTTCCCAATTCTGAATCTGAGCATCTTTATTATTCAATATTTTCATCCTTAAACATATTGAAGAATCTGGGAATTGCGAATGAACATAGAGACCCACCACTGCCACTTCTGCCTCGCCTGAATCAATACAAAGTTCAACCTCTCATCTTCTGACTCTGTCAGATAGCAGCATTCAACTGAATTCGACTAGAGAAACAAGTAAAACATCAACAAACAACCCCCAATTGTAACCCAAATCAGCTCACTGCCAAGAATGTATACCAAGTAGACAGTTATGACAATCAGATAAAATTATAATAATTTCTGTACGTAGGTAAAAGGTAAGCATAGAAAATGCATATACAAACTGTTCTAAAATGTATATCAAATCATTTAAGACATTTGTGTCTCCCTCATCAAATTCATTTCAAATGCTAAAAACTGCTTTTGAAAAAACAAAGGTGAAAAATTAAGACTTGATGTCTACATAGAAAGTAAATAATTTTATGTAAATACAGAATTTTTTAAGCTATTTTTAAAAGAAAACCATTTATCAAAATCCTGTAATATGCAAGTTTATGATTTTCATGAACTTGTTTCAATTATATGGACAGGTTATGTCCTTTAACTTTTTAAATTAACTTTGTCATTAACTGTTTTTTTATTATGTTGACAAATTATATCCAGTTAGAACCAAAGTCTAATAGAAAAATAAGCCAAATATTTGAATCATAAACAGTTCACTAAATTGACCTAAAATTATTATAGTTGTTTTTGGTTTTACTTTGTTGTCCTGAATGTATGCAAGTTTCTTGGAATATTCTTGCAAGAGTATGGAATAATTGTTTCTTATTTAAACAAATTTAATAGGGGTAACAACTGGATCACCTGGGGTGATTCCAGGGTCATACAAAGACGGGGATCAAACTCAGGGCGTTGGACCTATTTGGACAGTACAAGACCATGTAAGGTATCTCAAAGACCTCTTTAAACAATTTTTATGAAGATCTAACCTTTTGTATTCAACATTTGTTCCTTTCATTTGCTTTCTGGCATCAGTTAACTTTTTTTTTCTCTCAAAGGACAGAGCATAATGAACATACATAAGATTATTTAAATGAATGGTTTTAATTAGTTCTCTGAATAGATTCTTTAAAAAGCAAGCATGAAATTGCTTTCCCAGTTGAGATGCTTTAAAATATTTTTAGAAAATTCATATATAAAGTCTTAAAATTATACTAACTTATAAAGGAACAATGATTGAAAGGTTTTTTTATGGCAATATGATTTATTTTTTACTCATAGTGCAGAAGACATTACAAAACCCAGCAGGAGTTTTGAAATATTTTAATGGGTTATATTTCATACTAATAAGTGGCCATTTATCAAATTTAAAAGCTACATCTTTGTACACCACTTTCACTTATGAAAACATATAACCTCTGTAATTGGTGAACACTGACCAGACAAATAAATGTCCTTTGTATTGTGAACATTGTTGTCCTTTCACCTCCTTTGAAAGTCTATTCAAGGTGCCAAAGACTTGAGGTTGGGCACTATCCTCTGATATTGTTTCAGAAATGTATGTACTATAGCAGTGTTCAGGAATTCTATTTAAAAACTTGTTTTACTTCTTGGATGTGAATAAATAAATGTATGGGCCATTATACAACTGTGAGGACTAAGCGTAAAGTATGCAAACAAGACAGGGTGCTGTTGCAAGAACTTACAGAGAAAGGTGAAACTCTTTTTTGACACTTGTTTTGACCTCAGGTTTGGTGGTTGGTTTTTTTTTTTTTGGTAATTGTTATTATGTAAAAAAGTAAATTTTCTTTATTATTTAAGCTTATTCGGAAATAAAAGTCTGGTATTCACAATTTATATGAAGTGCCTTTGGGAACTATCAGTTACCTAAATATAAAACCATTTATTCATATGGTAAAAACATTTTAAGTTACCTCTGTTTATATTCAAATAAAATATGCAGGTAGCTTATAAACTGCCCTTAAAATGCACATTTTAAAATTAAATTTTTTTGCTAAAAGCTAGAAATATAAAGTTGATCCCTCGTGTAAAGGTTATTATACTATTTTGTGTGTTCAGTCAGTCAAAAATATTCACACATATTATGATACTAAATTCTGTTGGAAAAAATGAAAATAAAACTCCTTACCTTTTAGCTAAACTATCATGATTTACACATACTTTTGAAATAAGAGAACATTCAATATAAAAGAGTATTATGGCAATGTTGATCAGTTTCTAGAAATTTTACTCATTTGTAAAAAGGTATCAATAAATGACGTAATTTTTCTTCTACTTTTAATATTAAATGACTATAGCAAATGAAACCAAGAATCTGACAGAAAAGTGGTTAAAGCATCCTACACACAGTATTACAGGGGCTGGATAGATAGTACAGCAAGCAGGGTGCTTGCCATGCATGGGACCTACTAAGGATCGACCCCTGACACCCCATATGGTCTTCAAAACCAAGAGTGGTCCTTGAGCACAGAACCAGGAGTTTATGAGCATTGCCTGTTGTAAATAAAATAAAAAGAAAAAATAAAAATAAAATAAAAAGAAATAATAAGGAAAATTGGAAACTTTTATTCCTTATAAGTGTTTTATAAATTGGTTTATTCATTTTTTTTGTTTTCTTATTTTTCTTTTAATTTTCAGGCAGCACTATACTGGCCATAAATTTTGTTATAAGAAACATAAATAAGGACTAGTAGAATAAAGAAACATAAAGGGTAATATTTGGGAATTTTCTGAGTACAGTTCTCATGCCTTCTCTGCATACCAGTGTATTCACAAGTTCACCAACTAGGAATCTCAACTAACCTGTGTCCTGAGTTTATTGGTTTCAACACATAGAAATAATCAATGGAATTTTTGGACACATGATTGAATT
The DNA here is from genome assembly GCF_029834395.1 of Sorex fumeus. NCBI lineage: Eukaryota > Metazoa > Chordata > Mammalia > Eulipotyphla > Soricidae > Sorex > Sorex fumeus. The sequence goes on along the minus strand of NW_026606066.1, from coordinate 19,961,984 downwards.
AAGTGTCAAAACTCTTTCTGGGGACTAAGCTGTCCAATTCAACCTCATGTCACACAGAATTTCTGGCAGCCATTCTCATATTTCTGTCTTGATGTGCACACGTGCACGTGTGTGTGTGTGTGTGTGTGTGTGTTTCTTTTTCCCCCCCCTTTTTTTGTGGGCAAAAGGGTGTTGGGCCACACCCAGTTATTTCCAGGGCTTAAACTACTAGCTTTCTGCTTAGGGGAGTTTCCTGTTTGGGGGACCATATATGGTGCTGGGTATTGAACCTGGGTTGCTTGCGTGCAACGCAAATATTTTATCAGCTATAACAATCTCTTAAGCACTATATATTCTCTTTTAACAGTTCAAATTCTGTTCTACTCCCATTATCCCTTTTTCAGTTAAGTTTACTTATATTACTAAATTCACCTGCTTGTTTTTAATTTATTAATTCATCTATTTTATGTTCTTATATTGCACATATAGGTGAAATCATCTGATATTTGTATTGTATGTTTCCTTCTGACTCACTTTATTTCACAAATTTTCCTCAAATTACTCTCTTTTTCTGTAAAAGATAACATTTCCTCTTATTTTTATTGATAAGTACTATTCTAGTATATAAATATACATACTTTTATCCAGAAAAATATATCACAGAAATAGCATTTGCTACCATATTTCAACTATTGTGTTAAAAAAAACTGCAATAAATATTCTGCTAAATTTATTGTTTTACTATTTTGAGTTTTCAAGTGACAGATTATTTGTATTCTGCATTATTTTTACCAAACATACAAATGATAATTTTTTCATTTTCATAATCAGTCTTTCATAACTGCCTTTACATAGATTGTGTATAAATATCAATTTAATGCTAAAATTCTAAAATATTATAATCAAAGTTTTAGAACTAATGAAGTTTACTAGAGAAAATGTAGATTAAATCCTTACAGGCTTATGCTTTCTTAGATATGACTGAGATTTTCTTGGAATTCCTTTGGTGGTGAAGGATTCTTGAGCTCCTAAAAGCTTGCTCCATATTTATATAATATTAATGGCTAGTATAGTATCCCCATCCATGTATCTAGTTTTTCTATATTCCTTGAAATTCTAAAAATGTGTATGAAGTAATATTGTAACTGCAGCTAAATATATTCTTTTGGAGAGATCAACTACACACATCAGATTATGCCTAATTCTATTCGAATTTTATAAATTATAAAGTTATAAAGTTTAATGACTTGTAGTTAAGCATTTTATTGTTATAGATTAAATTACTTAAAATTTGTGCTCTCATATTTTATCAGCATATAAATAAAAGTTATTCTAACTTACTATTATATACATTATTAAATAATTCATGGTCTGGAGCGGTAGCACAGTGGTAGGGCATTTGACTTGCATGCACCCAGCCTGGCTGAGCTGGGTTTGATTCCTCCACCCCTCTTGGAGAGCCAGGCAAGCTACCAAGAGTACCTTGTCCACATGGGAAAGCCTGGCAAGCTACCTGTGACATATTCAATATGCCAAACACAGTAACAACAAGTCTCAAAATGGAGACGTTACTGGGCCTGCTCGAGAAAATCGATGAACAATGGGAGGGCAGTGACAGTGAAATAATACATGATTATCATGGCAAAACTCATCTTTTCTTCAAATAAAATGGTACAGTAATTATAGAAATAATTCTAGTAAGAGTGTGCCATATATGTATTAGTATGAAGTTTCATGCTTAAACACAATAGAGTGTAAATATAAGAACTCTGTCTTCAAATAGAATAAAAGGGTGTGTCTTTACCATATACTTATTCACATCAACTTTCTGCTATTGTAATGCTCAATGTGCTAAAGAAAGTGATAAAAGCATCCATTCATTACTTCTTCAGAGGAACATAGACTTTGTGTTAAAAAGGATCAATAGCCCAATCAATGTGCTCTAACAATCACTTGTGTTTTTTAGACTTTATGTAGAATATGTGGGTCATCAATGTTGCTTTGATTTAATTTTACATAATTCAAGAAACTTTAGCTTACTAGCCAAGAAAGACTGAAATACGTGAAAATACTCTGCTCATCTCTAGTGGGGGAAGTTTGACTCTTAAGAGTCTGTAGGGTTTTTTTTTTTGGAAACTTTCTGCAATCTTTCTGCTAACATTTATGTTATTTATTTTTAGTGTTTTCTTAACTTGGACAATGGAATGAATTTTCTCTTCCCATACCCCTAGTTACTGGGAGTCTGATAACCAGGCAATGGAAAATGACATAAATCAGAAAAAGAAAGAGATGTAGAGCAATAGATTGACTACTATAAATGCCTCTCAAATTTTTGCGTACATATAAATCATTCAGAAAGCACAATTAAATTAATTGCATTGAGATAATCTTGGTATTAAAGCTTCTTGTCTATATGCAAAATGTTTAGTAGCAAGAGACTAGAATATGTATGTATATATATGTGTCTCTATATACATGTGTATACAAGGTGAATTATCAAAACATGCAGATTTACTCTTGTTTCTAAATGACTTAATTATAGTTAATCTACCCAATAATCAGAAAATTCAGAGAGCAGTTTCTTTCTTACATCACCCCACTTTTGTGATCCATTGCTCCGCATACGTTTTTATTGAAAATCAAATGGAACAAAGGTAACCTACTTAAGAGACTGGTTAAAAATGGAGCAAAACAATATGATAAAGGGAGAGAAAAGGCTTAAAATTACTGAAAACTTGAAAGGGTGAAGAAGAGGAAAGCTAAAAAGATATGCAAATGGGGCAGACATTCCTTAAGAATACCACTAAGGAGATTAGTGACTTGCTGTCTGCTCTATGATTATATGTCCTGTGTGTTCACCTCTAAAATAAGTGCCACATATCTGAGATCTTCATGTAAGTGTACAACTCTGAGTACCTGTGTTTCACATACTCTATAATTTCTAATAAAGAACTAAATTTGGGGGTATGGTGCCACCAGCAGGTCAATCTGTACCTGTGAGGTGAGTGCATCAGCAGCCTGATGGCACCTTCAGACTTCCAGATACCCCCAAATTGCTGCCAAGCCTTTGGCAAGACCCCAAAAACTTGGGGCAATGTTTACCAAGAAAGTAAACGGCCAAAAGTTAGCTATGTGGGAGACATACTCACAAACCAACTCCAGCTCAGCTATATTGAAGGCAAGGCTCTCTGGTTCCTGATCAAACTGCTTAATAGCCAGGATCCCAGAGACACAGAGACAAATCTCAGAACCCAGAGACTTTTGGCAGAGATGTGTCTGGTCCCTGCAATGGGTTATCAGTGTCGGACCACCCCGGGGGGAAAGGGTGTTGGCCCTCTGCCTGTTACCCCTTGCCAGCACGGTGGCTGCCATCTTTCAGAAGCCTTTGGACAGTCAGGATTGGGCCCGCAGTGACGAAACATGCAGAGTCTCATGGCATGGGGATGGAGCTGGCCCTTTCCTCCCTGCCCCAATAAGACTCTGAGCCGCTACCCACGAATGGCCTCTCTGGCGCCTGGTCAAGCTGCCTAATGGCCATTCTCCAAAAGCCTCAGAAACAAATCTCAGAATCCAGCAGCTTTTGGAATAAATGTGCCCAGTCACTACAGTAGTTTACCGGCACCGGGCCACTCCAGGTGGGAATAGGTTTTGTGCCTTGGCCTGTTCACCCTGGCAGTTCTGTGGCAGCCATCCTCCAGAGGCCATTGGATGGTCAGGTTTGGGTGTGCAGTGATGAGACATGAGGGGCCTCATGGGATGGAGCTGGAGCAGGCCCTTTCCTTCCCGCCCCAACGAGACCCCACGTTGCTGCCCACAAATGGTCTCTCTGGCTCCTGATCAAGCTGCTTAACAGCCATGATCCAAGAGACTCAGGAACAAATCTTGGAACTCAGCAGGTTTTGGCAGAAATCCCTCCAGATTTAATTGTTAAAATTTCAGAATTCCAAAATTGTGTGGCTACTGCTGCAGCTGTGCAACATCATATGTTATTCATAACTAGCAATAGAATTATCACTTCCTTGAAGAATGGTGAGATCCTGGTAGTGAATCCGTATTACAGCTCACGGAGGATCTTGATGTATTGAGTTTAAACACCCTGTTTGGCTAGGGCTTCAATGACCGCTTTAGTCTCAACAGAATCAAAGGCCTTCTTTATTTTATTTTTATTTATTTATTTATTCACTTTTTATTAGTGAAACACCATGAGGTACAGTTGTAGACTTACAAGTTTTTGTGCATGGGTTTCAGTTATACAATGATCAAGTACCCATCCCACCACCAGTGCCCATTCTCTACCCTCACCAATCTCAGTATCCCTCCCACTCCCCCATCCCCCATCCCACACTGCCTCTGTGGCAGGGCACTCCCTTTTGTTCTCTCTCTCCTTTTGGGTGCTGTGGTTTGCAGAAGAGGCATTGGGTGGCAATCATGTTCGGTCTATAGTCAAAGACCTTCTTTAAATCAATGAACATTAGACAGAACAGCATCATGAACTCCCGAGAAACCTCAATGAGCTTGGTTATCATGTGGATATGGTCTATTGTGCTGAATCCTTTATGGAACCCGGCTTGCCCGAATTTGGAGAATTGGAGATGACCACTGGACTAGAACCACTACCAACTGGATTCCATGGGACGTCAAAAAATTGCATGGCTGCCCACCTACGAGATGGTCAGACTTCTTTGTCAAGACCCTAAACAATCGGTTTGAGGCTTTTCTTGTTCCTAGAACAAGCAGACACCATTGGGCTACACTAGCACGTGACAGGGATGAAAGGAGACGTTACTGGCACCTGCTTGAGTGAATTGATGAGTAATGGGATGTCAAGTGATCAAGTGATCAAACCAGTAATAGAAAACAAATTGTCTATTGTTGCCTTTTCAGCAGATCAGAGTGTTGGGGTAAAATCCCAAACAATAATGGTGGGTCTTGTGTCAAAATATTGAATGCAATCAAAGCAGAGAGACAACAATGCGGAAATCATCTGCCCCACAGGTAGGGGGAGGGTTTGGGATAAGGGCTAGAGTGGGGATTTTGTTGGTGGAAAATGGGCACTGGTGAAGGGATGGGTGTTGCATTGTATGACTGAGACTTATACACAAAGCTTTGTAACTGCTCTCACGGTGATTCAATAAATAAAATGATAAAAAAGGGGGAAAAAAGTACAGTGGAATTCATACTCAATTCAATCAGCCTAATCAATGTCTGAATAAATAGCAATACTCCTACATAAGGGCTAGAGTTATAGCATAGCAGTAGGGCGTTTGCCTTGCTCGCATCCAACATGGTCGACCCAAGTTCGATTCCTCCGCCCCTGTCGGAGAGCCTGGCAAGCTACCGAGACTATCTCACCCACACAGCAGAATCTGGCAAGCTACCCGTGATGTATTCGATATGCCAAGCACAGTAACAACAAAGTCTCCAATGGAGATGTTACTGGGCCCGCTCGAGCAAAACAATGAACAACGGGAGGACCGTGACTCCTACATAAAAAAAGAACTAAATTTAACCAGCTTGAAATAAAGGATAGTTCTAATATCTTCCTTCCCATGATTTTTCCCAGTTTTTAAAAGTACTTTAAAAACACATTCAAATTTAAAAATGATAAATATGAATAAATCCGTTTTCCAATGTATTAGCCTGTCATAATAAATAGCTTTGTCCAGAATTCAAAACAATATAATTTGGGTGCACATAGTAATATTTATATAAATACAACATTGTTTCATGTCCATGAAACCCTGCATTACCTACTATTTTTGTTATTGGTGTTTTTCAGAAATCTTATCCTGTTCATTCCTGTCTATGTGAAATAATAAAAGTGAACAAATAATTAGAGTACATGTCACATTGAACACCAAGCAAGGGTCAATAATACCCTGTTGTATTCATTATGAAATATTAAGTTCATATGTTAAATGTAGTTGCAGTAATAATAATAATATATATGGGAGAGAGATAGGTAGGTAGATAATTTATATAACATATAATTATATAATCACGGCAGAGCCTGGCAAGCTATCCGTGATGTGTTTGATATGCCAAACACAGTAACAACAAAGTCTCCAATGGAGACGTTACTGGGCTCGCTCGAGCAAATCGATGAACAACGGGAGGACAGTGACAGTGACAGTAATTACATAATAGGGCACAAATATCTGGTGAATGAATAGCACATCTCCAGATCTCCACCATCAACATTGCTCTTCAGTCTCCTACACCTATGTAATTGTATTTGTATCCAAATCTGTGTATCTTTCTACAAGTCTATATTTTTAACTTTAATAATTTCCTAACTAGCTTCAGTAACACTTGCTACTATATGTCTACGATAGATTAGTTTATAATAATTCTGGTCTATTGTTCATTGAGGCCTACACTGTAGGCATAACGGATTTGCTATCTATGATCTCAGTGAATTTACAAGTAGATGTATGAATAGAAATATTATCAAAAATATAAGTAACCAAATAGATATCACTGCAAGTTTGTATTTTTGTTTCTTTTTCAAGTCACCAAACAAAATTTCACCTCTATTTTTATTTTTAACTGTTTTCAGTAGTTAGGATATCATTATGAGAAGTACAATAGCTTAACTTGTAAGTTTGATGCTTGAGTTCTGAATTCTGTGGAAATATTTGTCAAAAAAGGCCTATCTAGGCTGCTCTTTATATGGCTTTAGAAAATGCATAGATTACTCTTTTAATTTATCTACATACATTTTTTTGGTTTCTGGATTAAACCTAGCAGTATTCAGGAATTTCTGGGCTTTGGGATTACTGCCAGCAGGTTTAGGAGCTTTGTGGCTCTGAAATAAATGAAACCTGGACTTCCCTCAGGCAAGCATGTACTCATCCCTCTTTGGTATCCCTGTAGCCCCAGTTTTAGTTCTCAAATTGTTACAGGACTGGTGTATGTCAGGGGGAAAAGGGATCCATGAGATAAGAATGTTCTGTCCAATATTCTGATGGCATCCCCACTGAGAAGCTGAAAAAAACAAATCTTTGACTCTTTTAAACTCTGACAGAGACAACTCTATTATAGCCTCCAGCCTCCTTGCAGGTGCCTATTACAACTGTTAAAAAAATTCTACAGAAGATTACTTGACGCTAGAATTTGTGCCTGATTCATACTGAAATACCCCACCAGGAAATTATTCAAGCTAATAATTTTTTTCTAAATGAATGATTTAGAAATCATTTTAATGTATTTTAATGTCACCAATAATCATAGAACATATGTGTTTATTGACTTCAAAAGATTAAATTGATGGCAGAAATTTCAAGTATATTGACTTAGAATTCTGTTCATGTGAGAAAAGCAAAGACAGTTATTTTTTTAGGGAGATGGGAAATAAATATTATGTTCATAATATTTATGAACATCTATAAATAGAGAAATCCCTTATTAAATATAAAGTCCATTTTTTCAGGTCCTAACTTCTTAATCTTGGAGAGTAAAATTCTCATCTCTCTTAACAAAACTGAAAAAATTGAAACATTTTTCATCAGGATTATTGATACTTGTTATATGTTGAATAAGGATTATGTCATTTCCTCATTTCCTAAACTTAAAAAAATTAAAAAATAAGTTACATAGTTATATTAGCTGCTTGAAGACTAATTAAGCTATTGGATTTAAAATTATTTTTTTACCGATTTTTGCCTCCTGTTTTGAAAGTAATGGCAATGAAAACTGAGAGTTATTAAGACAATTGAAAGGAACCCTGTGGCACTGAAATTTACTGGACATGAACTCTGAAGTCTCAAGAAATATTTTGAGCCTTTAATTTGATACCATTGCGATGAATTTAGATGAGACATATTTCAGTGTTTTCTGGCATAGCTCCTTTTGATGCTGGCAGATCATTGTCAGCCCAAGGAAAGAAACAAGCTGCTCTAAAAGACAATTAATAGAAAATGACTCCATCATCATTGTTAATAACTCTACTCCTCTCACCCAGAAGTGAGGGTTAACTCTAATCTATGTAAAATATTCTCTTAGCAGCACTAGTGCCAACAAACCACTGTAATATCACATAGAGCCTCGGAGAGGTGCTTGTGCAGTGGCACTTCACATTAACAGTGCTCTTCATATTCATGTTATGCTAATTAAGCAAGAGCTATGATCTGATGCAATGATGGTCCTTAAACTGAGAGTTTTAACGCCAATAATGTGTCTCAAAGGGCACAAGTCAAAGTCCTGCAAATGAGTTTAATCCATGCCAGAGAAGTTTAAGGTCAAGGATGGAAACAAAGTATTAGTAAGTGCTACAAAATAGGAAACATGGAATCATCCCAATCCCTATCTCTATTAAATTGTTATAAAAAATCCTGATTTGACTTTCATTAGCAAATATTTTGCTAATGGTAATTATGCTTATGTTTGCTTCTATTGGGTGAATGAGCAATCCCTATTCAACATAGATAAAATCTTAGTTTTAAGGTTCTTATGAATTCCTACTGTTTGCCCCCAACAATACAAAATCATTTAAATCTGAGATCCATACGAATACTTGAACTTAGTCATTGTAAAGCTGTCCTCTTAAAAATGTGTAAAATTTCAAAAGGATGGTGGCACATTCTCTTTCAATATTCTTTAAAGTTATAAAATATAGCCAGTAATGTGATCATTAAAGCTTGGTATTATAAAAGAGGGTCCAAATCTGATATTGTGGGAGACCTATGATTCTTAGTTTTGAAACATTCACATGCCCTTTTCATAAGTACAACAGTTCTAACTAAATTGACACATTCACATATTTGACCTTTTCTCCCTTCGCTCTCCTCTTTCTTCCTTGTTCTGCTACTTGCTCTATGAGCTCTAGAAAGGAAGGGTTTTATTGTTGGCATTTTCCTTTCTACTCATTTTTCATTTTTCCCTGTCATTATTCAACTAACATAACCTCTTTCTACCAACTGCTAAATCTTCAAGGTTATGATATCCTTAGTTTAAAAAAAAAAACCATCACACTTCTAGCCCAGTGTTCTCACAATGAATAGATATTTGCAGAACAAAATGGATTTCTTGTTAGTAAAGGCATTTTTGTAACAGTAAACCTAGCTACTCTGAAACAATCTCAAATTACAGACCATTGAACATGAAACTGGCAGGGTAAAAATAAATGAAACACTATTAAGATTGTGATTTTAAATTATTTTTAATTTATTCAATTATGCTTTCCCATTTTCCTGAACCTCAGCTACAATTCATCTCCATTTCCTCAAAGCGATTGTGTTTATCAGTTCCACTAGGTCAGCTTCATGTTTAATAGACCTTGTTTGGAATCACAGTCACTGGAATTGTATTCTCTTCAATAGAATAATTTGTGAAGTAACTATTTTAAGCAAAATGAGAGTGTTGAGTTCAACCCCAAGAAAATGACAACAGGAACATTTGTCCTTTGATGATGAAAATTTAAAGCTGTCAAGGGGATTCCTATATCCCGAAGAAAATTGAAGCATTGTAAACGACTTTCAAATACCCTAATGGTATTTCACCATACGTGATTGTCTATGTTGTCTAAGTACTCTTTTCCTTGCTTTTTGTTTTTTTCATCTAGAATTAAGGAGATATTTCATTGTTTTGTTTCTCCCTTGTATTTCAAAAATCAGACACACAGTTTTCAGCTTCTAAGACACAATTAACATTAATGGGATTAAAAATCTAATCACACTACTGCTTTTGGCTTGTATCTACAGAACTGCAGAGTAATGCCTTGCAATGCAAATACCCCTAAATAAGTTATTACACTAGTGCCTGGAAAATCTCCACAGCCCTTCTTTTATCTGGCTCTCCCTCTATGGGCAACTTTTCATGGTTTGATCAGAGAAAACAGCTCATATTTATTTCTTACAAAAAGAGCATTTGCATTTTATTGCTTCCAAGTTGCTTTAGACACACGTTAAGACAATAGCAAGAGAAAAGATAGAGTCACAACTGGGACAAAAATGCATTAGAAATAGATTTTTCTAAGTCCAAAGTGATGACAGTCACCACAGAGATTCTTCACTATCTTTCAGGAATGTTTCAACTTTAAGAAGCTGAAAAAAAAGATGTTCCTGCCAAAACATGATGCAATGAGAAATAGTCAATATAAAGAGCTAAGGGACCTGGGCTGCAGTCCTCCTGACACCCCGTGGCAAAGAGAGGACTGAATTAGATGTCTTTTGAAATACTTCGACATTAAAATTCCATGAGGATGTGGTGTGAAATTTCATTTGTCTAGGAATACATTTATGTTGCAGATAATTTAATTTTAAGGTGCTAGGACAAGAAGATATATATTGAAAGAGAAAGACATAGCAAAAAGCAATTTCACCATAGAAAGATAGATGGCTTAATCTTGGTGCTAGTTTGTTCAATAAAATAAAAATAAATAATAATATAATAGTCATAATAAGTCTAACAGTTATTGAGCACAACCAAATATATAAAATTCTAAGCTTTCTGAATTCATTTTCATTAAATCCTCATAAATCTATGCAACAACCACTATAACTCTTTTCCACAGAGAGAAACTAAGGCATAAAATGGTTTAGTAATCACCAAGCTCATACACTAAATACCAAGGCCAAATCTATGGTATAGGTCTTATGGCTCTAAACTCCAGTTTTTGTTATATATGGTGTGTGTCTATGTGTGTGTGTGTGTGTGTGTGTGTGTGTGTGTGTGTGTGTGTAAGGGGGACTCCCAGTTATTCTCTGCCAAGTAGGCATTATTAAGGGGCCTCCATGGTCACATCTACTGGTATTCAGATGTCTCCTTGGTTGTAGTCACCAATACTTGGGGAACCATGTGGTGCCAACCTACGAAATGCAGGGCAAGAAAATTAAACGTGTACAGTTCTCTCCAGTCCCAATCCTCAACTCAACACTTATAACTACTATTCACTTTAAAACCACCAGTTGGAGTCTACTCACATGGAGACAACCCTCAGATGCCCTTGATGAATGGTTAAAAATCTATTAGCAAAGGAAAACAAATCCTGCTCAGTTTTTCTGTTAATTCTATTTTTCCCCTGTTCAGTTGAGTCAGCTTAGTTTTTTCTACATTTATGTTTTATCAATATAAATTCTCAAACATTTGTAATGACCACCCACATGAAACTGTTTAGCGTTCCTCCAAGTCACTGCAAATAAAGTCAGCATATCTAGTCTCTGTGCATCCCTAGGGAACAACTAAACAATGAATATGTTTCTTATTATTTTAATCTAAGAAAAACATAACTTGCAAAGCTTCTTATTTTTCCAGCAGAAATATAATTGACTTTTAGATTTTTATATTGCCAATCATACTGGAATCTTAAGATTTTCCCTCTTCACTAGTTTGCAGTTATGTTCAACTATCATAAATACTCAGCCAAAAGGTATCAGAGGAAATACCTAATACAGATTCAAGGAAAATTAGCAGTTATAATGCAAAATATTTTAGTGCAGCTATATCATATATAGCTTATTTCTATAAAGACAATATTTAGCATAAAAATTTGTCAAATAAAAAAATCACTTCCTATCATAAACATCATAAATAATTTTGTGCTGTGTGAATGAAAAGGCAACCACTATTTAAACTATTTTTAAAGTTTATTTTGAACATATAACTGAACAATATTTTATATATTATATAATTCACTGGGGCTGGAGCCATAGCACAGTGGGTAGGGCATCTGCCTTGCACGCAGCCAACATGGCCAACCCAAGTTCGATTCTTCCGCCCCTCTTGGAGAGCCCAGCAAACTACCAAGAGTATCTCGTCCGCAAGGCAAAGCCTGGAAATCTACATGTGATGTATTCAATATGCCAAACACAGTAACAACAAAGTCTCCAATGGAGACGTTACTGGGCCCGCTCAAGAAAATCGATGAACAACGAAAGGACAGTGGTAATTCACTGGGCTGGAGTGATAGCACAGTGGGTAGGGCAATTTCCTTGGACACGGTGGACCCGGATTTGATTCTTTGCCCCTCTAGGAGAGTCCAACAAGCTACCGAGTATTTCTCAAATGGCAAAGCCTGGCAAACTACCTGTGACGTATTCCACATGCCAAACACAGTAACAAGTCTCACAATGGAGACGTTACTAGGCCCGCTTGAGCAAATCGATGAACAACCGGAGAACAGTGCTACAGCGCAGTGCTATAATTCACTGGTTTCAAATGAAAATGTAAAGTATTTTTTAACTCTTTTTAATTGACTGAGGTTCGAGGATTTAATTATGATGGTTTTGCAGTCCAACACGACACATTTCACAGTGTATCTACCTCCTTCCTCTAAGTACCCCCAATGTCCCTCCTTTTAGCCAGGTCCACCCCCCTGCCCCCTGATCTCCACCCCTCTCAGATTAGTTGTATTAATCAGTTTTCCCATTGTATTACCTTGGTCCTTTGTTGCTACCTTGTTCTGTATTGTTAAGTTCCACATATGAGAGTAGTCATTCTGTCTTGAATTCCTTCTTTCTGACTGACTTCACACAGCATGCTATTCTCTAGTTTCTCTATGTCACAGAAAATTGCATAATTTTGTTGTTTTTTATTTTTATTGAGTAGACAATACTATTAGCATAAGCTCTATTAGCAAGCCTCATTGTGATGTAGACTGGGTACATGCATTAGACAGGATGCAACACATGGTATGCTCCCATGATAGGATAGGAGCATTACTTTGTGGGTTTAGGGCATCATAGTTGATCCTAGGAGCAATAGGTAAATTTAAAAAACAGAAGACAGCTCCTTTAAAATTATGCGTATATTGCTTGACATATGGATGTCTATAATAACAGATTTTATGCAAATACTTGAGCAACTTTCCTTAAATTTTATATTGTCCACATTTTGAAACATGTATGTAAAATAGCTGTGACAAAATTGGGAACGTTCTTCATCTTTTGTTGCACTGCAATTCATATTTGCTATGAAGGAAGATGCTTTAGAGCACAAAATTATATTCCCATAAAACATTTGTTGAAACACTGCTAATGTCTAAAAGTAAAATTTTAATTAAAGTGAGCATCTTAGAATTAAATGTGAATGGTTTGAAGAAAAATAAAACACATAGTAAAGTTAAGCATAGCTTTTCCACATTTTAAAATCTGATGAACTAGAAGGATTACTCCATGGCTTTGAGGACAGCCGCACATGCTAGGGGGAAAGGCAGCTCAGATAGAGAAGGAAGCACCAAATATAGGGTGTTGGGAGGATCCTCCCAGGATGGGAGAAGCATGCTGAAAATAGACTATAGACCGAACACGATTGCCACTCAATGCCTCTTTTGCAAACCACAATACCCAAAAGGAGAGAGAGAACAAAAGGGAATGCCCTGCCACAGAGGTGGGATGGGATGGGGGGATGGGGGGTGGGAGAGATACTGGAATCAGTGATGGTGGAGAAAGGGCACTGGTGGAGGGATGGGTATTCGATCATTGTATAATTGAAACCCAAGCACAAAAATTTATAAGTCTACAACTGTACTTCATGGTGTTTCACTAATAAAAATTTAAGGAAAAATAAATAAATAAAATAAAATAAAATAAAATGAACTGATCAAAGTTCCTGCAGCAAGTAACCAAACCTTTGGACAATGAGTAACAACTTATAATTACAGAGCTCACATAGAAATAATAATATTAATCTACAAATATAATTGGTGTTCATAATGAGTTAAAAAATCTACTCTCTGAATGTGAAGAGGTGTGAAATTTGTCTAATTCTAGACATGTTTTTCCTAATTGCAAAAATCTCAGAAGAGTGGATTTTCTCATGTCTCTGCAGGGTGTTACTTAAGTATGTTAATTTATAAAGTTAAACACTGACATATGAAAACCTCAGCAACTCAGACATTCTCTTATTAAAATGTGTTATATCTGAATTTTGTTGACTTTAAATTGAGTGAATATACAGTATAAACAATATTTAGTATTGAGGCTAAGTATGTGAAGAGATAAAGAAACGACAGAAAAAAATTAAACTGTAAATAGTTTTAAGAAGTATACTTCTATATAATAGGGAATTATAAACTGAGAATAATATTTAACTTTCTTAAAACAATGAGACCATCATAAAATGTTGTCCTGAAAGTCCATCTTCTTGACAATGTTGGTCCCACTTTGGAACAAATTATATTCAAAACTTCATTTTTCAAAGCCAGGTGGAAAAAACAACCTACAGTAGAAATTTTTAACTGCTCAAATCATTTTATAAATAACAAAAACATATTTGAAATTTAGTTCTGGAGAATATAATCACTATTTCTATTTTTGTTTCTGTGGGAGACACATATGAATTCATTTTTCCTATTTCCCCTCCTCTTTCCCTACAAACTAAGAAATATACAGAAAAACCTGTGGCTTTACATCCTGAGGGTCTGAACAAGAAAGTAATAGAAATGGTCTCTTGTTGCTTAAGTGCCCTAGGCCTGCGTGAAATGATGTGTTGGAATGATTCAGCTACTGCAGAATCTCAACTGTTACAGCTTCCAAAAATAAAGATGGGGTGAACATATTTTACAAAGTGAAAATCATGAGTAATGATGCTAGTGGTAACAATGGCAATATCTTATATATTTTTCTACTTTCTTTTCAATCCCTAAAATATGAGGGGTAGATAACACTGTCACTGTCACTGTCCTCCCGTTGTTCATCGATTTGCTCGAGCGGGCCCAGTAACATTGTGAGACTTGTTACTCTATTTGATATATCAAATACGTCATGGGTAGCTTGCTGGACTTTGCCCTGTGGGCAAGATACTCTTGGTAGCTTGCCGGCTCTCCGAGAGGGGTGGAGGAGTCGAACTCGGGTTAGCCATGTTGACTGTATGCAAGGCAAACACCCTACTCACTGTGTTCTCTCTCCAGCCAAAGTGGGGGGGGGATATACACTGTATTTATTTTATAAATAATAACAACTAAAATTTATTATGTTCTGTGTATTATGGCTTCACAATTTTTCCCATTCTTCTATGATGAGTCTCACACTTCTCTCATGCAGAGACCAAGACTATTTCCTTTCTTCTCATTAGTGATTTATATTAATCAACTAGACGTCATAGAAGTGAGAAAATTTAATCCTCACAATTAAATGGGGCAGGCAATGTTTTTGTCCACATTTTAGGAAGAAAAAACTGATGTACACAGATGCTGAGTGACTATCCCAAAGTCACACTGGTAAATTCTAAATAAAGCATTTGCTTATGTGCTGAAGCTTTGAGAGCTGAAGCAGTCCTTGGTGATCTGAACTCCTAATTCTTAGCTTTTCATGGTATGTGTTTTTAGGGGTGTGTGACATATGGATCACTATAGTCAAAGCCTAGAATTCATAGATATATTCACAGAGGGGGGGTAGAAAAGATGGCTTAGAATAAAATTTCTAAAGGACCATGCATCATGCTTTACTTCAAACTATAGTCAGTAATGATATTCTGACCAAAATATGTTAAATGACAAAAATGTATACTATACGAAGTTTATGGCACACTCGAATGACAATTCAATGCCTGCTGATCTTCATTTCAATGTAGTTTTTGTACTAAATTTTAAAAATACACTTTATAAAATCCTTAAGAGACTAGAAGATTGTTTAAAAGTTGTATTTTAAACATTGCTATTTAGAAAATCTCTTATATGTCTGTAAATTTAACTGCCTTATGAGATCTGAAATTTAGGTGCTACAGTGAGACAAGAAAATCTGGAATATATATACTTGATTTTGAAGAATTAAAGTTTATCATAATTAGATTAATGTTTGGATAAATGAATTTTTATTTTAAACTGTATGCTGATAGCAATGTACTTTTTAATTTATCTTCCATTCCATTTATTGTCCTATAACTGTTCATGCTTCTTTGGGAAAACGTATATTGAAAGACCTAATATTCGTTTTAGCTCTTCCTTAGCAACCCTGGTTATGTTGAGTTATGCTCAGTGCCTGTTCTGTGAATGTATATAATAATTGCTTATTTAATCATTAAATGATTGAATTATTTCTTAAGGAGGGTGCTTTGTATAAGCTGTATATTCTAATAACCACTGATATCTCTGGTCTTAAAAATGATTAGAAAATTTTCACTATATATAAGAGGAAAAAGAAAACATTATTGTTCTAAAAATGCCTTAGGAAATCATTCCAAACTGAACTAAGCAAAAAGAATGGTAGCGACAAGCTTTTATTTTAGCACTGGGTTTAATTTATAAAATTTAATGATGGGCAGTAATTTAGAGAAATTGCTTATAGTGTTAAACATGCTTTTTTCTTCTTCAGATCAGTTGAAAAAATATTTTAATACAATTTGGATTTTATTCTATAATAGCTCCCTGTAATTATGCTTTCACTAATTAAGGCTTTTATAGTTTGGGCTTAATTCAGCCTCCAACCTATTTTCCATCATTTTTTTTAATCTGTGGGCTGTCAAAAGTAACAACTCTACTCTCATTTTTCCTTGTATATAAAAGTCAGAAAGTACTCCCAAGACCTCACCACAATTAAATACACAAATGGAAAGGCAGATATTGTAATGGGAAGCAAATTAGTTTTTGCCTCATTGACAACAAGTACTTGAGATTCTATGAAGATTCTTCAAATAGCAAAACAACCAGGGAGGGCACTTCAATTGCTCATAAACAAATACTACATGCAGATATTCTAATCAAGAGCATTGCCAAATGCCACCTTTAGCATTTGGTTTGCATTTCTAAGTCAAATTATTCAGCGTGGAATAATATCTTGGAATTGTAAGGGACTGTTAGCCATCACATCTATGAAACTATTTGCGTATAATTAACCATCATTTGAGCTGCTGATATATTGCTTTATATCAAAATGTGATCAGTTTGCATTTCCTAAAAGAACCAATCTGAAAAAATCAGAAAAATTAAACATGAGAGAAAGCATGGATTTGCAACGAGCCAGCTATATTTTTTAAAGTACTTCTATCTGGTAATTTTATATAATTTTTAAATTTAAATTTTATTCATTTCCAAATTTTACTGATGCACCATGTAAACACAATGCCAATTAAAACTATTGTTCTATGCATATAGTACTCTAACACTACATCCAACCAGTGTGTTTCTGCCAAAGACCCATGAACCTCTATAAGCCCCCTCCCTTAGAAACTATAGAAATGACATAAGTACATTGTAGGTACATTTTTATATAATAATCAAGAAACTTCACATATGTTAGTGAATAACAATTCTGGAATGAAAATGAAAAAAACTTTGGTTGATGTCTTAGTCCTGAAATTATGAACATGCTTATCATTTTTGTGGTGACAGTAAATAAATCACATTTTCTGAGACTGTGACATGTACACAACTACAAATTAATTTAAACAACTATAAACATAACTCATAAAATTTAATAACATTAGCTGCAAGAGAGTATTGATGTGTAGAAATAAAAATAAGGTAGTAAACAAATATCTAGAGAAATGTGAGGAAGAAAACAAAGGAAAGCAACTCCTATTCAACTAAAGGTTCTAATTGCTAAAGCCCCACCTTGTGGCTGTGAAGGATACAAACAACACCCAAAAGGAGAGCGAGAACAAAAGGGAATGCCCTGCCAAAGAGGCAGGGTGGGATGGGGGTATTGGGGGGTGGGAGGGATACTGGGACCCCTGGTGGTGGGAAATGGGCACTGGTGGAGGGATGGGTGTTTGATCATTGTATAATTGAAACCCAAGCACAAAAATTTGTAAGTCTGCAACTGTACCTCATGATGTCTCACTAATAAAAAAATAATAAATAAATAAATAAATAAATAAATAAATAAATAAATAAAACATACAGCCTTGGGAAAAAAATGGAAAGGGTCATCTTCCTTTACCAACCTTTATGGGTAAGCTAATTCCCCAGATGAAGACTCAGTCAGTTTTTATAATTCTCTTAAAGGATTAGCAAGTGAAGACAAGGAGAATTTAAGTCAGTTAAATGACACAGAGCTACTAGGGGATGACAAAACATTTGAGCCAAAGATGCTAGCTTCAGGCCTAAACTCTGAAAATACTATATTCCATAAAATGAGTTGTTTCAAAAATGGAAATCAAACAAATTATAACTTTTTGATTTAAAAAAATAATGATAGAGAATTTCTTAAATATACTTGTTAATTTCTTATCTAACTCTCTTAGAAGATAAATTTGAATTTTTAGCAAAGAGCATAGGTGTTTTACATATCTATGCAGTTAGAAGTGAATCTCCAGAGGAAAAAAATAAGGTGAGTTATAATTTGGGGAGCAGAAGACTGATAGAAAAAAATAATTCCCCAAGTTATAGTTTTACTCTCTATTAGAAAAATATTCATTTTAAAAAATTTAATTTGGCAATCTGATTTTTCTTTATTGACCACACAGATCTGCGCTTAAAGTACTCTTGGAACAAGCACTCTTGCTTTTTATAAGTTCGCTAATTAATTAACTGAACAAATATTGGGGATATGGCTACTACTAATTTTTATGTTTTAAAATATTTTTATGATATTCTCTTGGCATGTGAGTGCTTAAAGTTTGAAATAAAGAGGCATCATGATGTAATACTAGAAGTATATGGATATTAAAAACACAAACAAACACTGTCCTCCTGTTGTTCATCAATTTGCTCGAGCAGGCCCAGTAACGTCTCCATATTTTTTTTTTTTGAGACTTCTTGTTACTGTGTTTGGCATATTGAATACATCATGGGTAGCTTGTCAGGCTTTGCTGTGCAGGCGAGATACTCTTGGTAGCTTGCCGTGCTCTCTGAGAGGGGCAGAGGAATCGAACTCGGCTCAACCAGGCTGGCTTCGCTCAAGGCAAATGCCCTACTGCTGTGCTATCGCTCCAGCCCAAGGATATTAAGAGTGACCCAAATTTGGGAACTACTGACACTGATAAATGATAATCACTCTAAGTAAATGTCACTGTCATTGTCCTCCCATTGTTCATTGATTTGCTCTAGCGGGCCCAGTAACGTCTTCATTGTGACAATTGTTACTGTGTTTGGCATATCAAATACGTCACGGGTAGCTTGCCAGGCTTTGCCGTGAGGGAGAGATACTGTTGGTAGCTTGCTGGGCTCTCCGAGATGGGTGGAGGAATCAAACTCGGATCAGCCATGTTGGCCGCTTGCAACGCAAATGCCTACCACTGTGCTATCGCTCCAGCCCCTAAGTGAATGTATATCAGTAAATGATGGTAATAATTTTTAGCAAAAGATATATTGCTGAAAATATTATATAACAACATTTCTAGGGTACCTTAACTGAGCTAACACAAGTCGTAGCAAAAGATAATATTATATCTTTTTAGATAGACTCATTCAATATAGTATGAATGATTCAGATAGTATGACCATTTTGATGATATTAAGTCTTCTAATCTATGAATATAAAATATTTTACTCTTCACTTGTGTCTTCTCATTTCAGTAGTAACTTATTGTCAATGTATGTCTCTCACATCACTTGTTAAACTGATTCCTAGGTACTTGATGTCTTTGCAAACCTAAGTATTTTATTTTTATTTCTATTTTAGTTTAAAAGTATAAATGAAACATATATTTTTGTGTGCTAAAATTTCTTTGTTTTGGGCCAACTCTTGGCAGTACTGAGTCTTACGCTAGGCTCTACACTCAGGGATCATTCAGGGATCATTATGTTCCCTGAATTAACTGGGGTTGATCATGTGCAAGCAAGTGCCCTTGCCCCTGTACTAGTTCTTTGGCCCAAATTTGTGTGCTGATTTTGTAGACTATTGCTTTATTGTTGGTTTATTGTTTCTAAAAGTTTCTCAGTGAAATATTTATGGTATTTTTTGTATTTAATTATGTTTTCTACAAAGAGTGATGGGCTAACATCTTCAATTTTGATCTTGGTTGTTTTTCCTTGACTGATGTAGTGACGCCTTACAATACTAAATTGAATGATAGTGTAGAAAATGAACATCCTTACCGTCTGCTAAGTTATCTAGAGAGAATGCCACAACTCTGTATCACTGAGTAGAGGTGTTATCTGTTGGTTTGTGTTACATGACCATTATAATATTGACTCATGTTCCTTCTACCCTTATTTTATTGAAAGCTTTTATAATAAATGGATGTTGAATTGTTGAATCTTGTCAAAAGTATTTCTATATCTATTATGATTGTATGATTACTGTATTTCTTTTTATTGTGATAGCATATTACACTAATTTGTTCTAGTGAACCATCCTTTCATCCCTGGAATAAATCTGATTTGAATGTGGCTTATGATGCTTTTGATATATATTAATTTGGTGCACTAATGTTTGTGAAGGATCTTTGCATGTATGTTAACTGAAACACTTAAATTTCTAAAATGTCTTTGTCTGCTCTTAGTATTGGAAAAATGTTGGCTTCATAGAAGCTATTAGGGAGGACTTCTTTAACATTTTGGAAAATCTTATTAAATATAGATAATTTCCTTTGATGGTTTGGTAGAGTTCATTAGAGGACACATATTTGACCTGCACTTTAACTTTTGGGCATACTATACCTTACTGTTTAAATTTCCATACTCATAATTGGTTTGTTCAGGTTTTCTATTTCCTTCTGATTCAATCTTAGATGTATGTTTATTTGAAAAAGTCATTAATTTCTCCCAACTTATAGTTAGTTCTTATGACCTTTTGTATTTCAGAGTTATTTGTTATAGTTTTTTCTCTTTCAGCCATGATCAAGTGATTTTTTATCACTTGAGTATAGTTAATGGTTTGTCATTTGTAAATTTTTTAAAGGGTGGAGACACTATCTGGTTAATGCTTTAGAAAAACCAGCATCTGGTTTAATTACTCTTCTTACTGCTTCTTGATTTTCATATTATTTATTTCTACTCTTATTTGTTAATTTTTATGAATACATGAAGAAATTTTAGATCATGAAACACAACTACATTTGTGTATTTTAATAAGCCAATATGCTAAATATTTATAAATAATGATTAATTTTTATTCATTTATAAGATTTTAATATGTCAATATACAGTAATTAAATTTTTAAAATTGGACATGACATTTTCCTAATTCATTCTTTAATTAATAATCTTTATGATATTTGGTGCATATTTCTTTAATACATGTATGATGGAGAAGGAGCAATAGCACAGCGGTAGGGCATTTGCCTTGCACGCAGCTGGCCCGGCCGAGCTGGGTTGGATTCCTCCACTCCTCTTGTGACATTTATACAATAATATGTATGATAATTAAAGAATCAAAGTTTTCAAGTAAATCCCTTGTCTACCAGTTTACCTATATATCTTTGTACATTCAATACTATCAAAATATTAGTTTATAGGTTTATAAAATATCTTTGAATATTTTGCTAAAAAGTAAGAACTAATTAAAATCTATTATTTGTCAATGGTGGGTTGGGATGCTTCCAAGAAAATGAGAGATACGTATGTATTTTTGGATCAGTAAAGAAAGTCCTGTGTTAAGTTTTAGGCTGTAGTTCTCACAACTTTTCCCAAGAGATTCTCAGGCTAGAACAGTCATTCTAATGATTCAATAAGAGATCTCTGCAGTTGAGCTGCTTATAATCAAATCCCAGCTGTACCACTTTGACTTTGGACTCTATTTATATAATTGAATGTCTACAGAGCTTGCTTTATTCACAACTAAAAGGAAGGTGATTATAATAAAACAGTCATAAGGATTTTTGTGAAGATGAAATTAGTTATTACATATTATATGTTTAAAGTATATTCAATGATACATGTTATTATTTTATTCCAGTTACAAGAACACATGCACTCTTTTTGTAAGCAAGTTTGAGATAGACTCCCATAACTTGCAATTGAGATAGACATGATGTTTAAAGGCATATCTCTGCTCCTCCTCAACTGTGACATAGATAAAAATTCCCACTATGTCCTCTCAAAGCCAACTGTTTTTGAGAAGGAATGCAACCCAGTGACTATCCCAGATTTCAGAATTGTTATAGTGCTAGCAGCTCTTACAACTGGTCTAATCAAGAAGCATTCTTTTACAGATACCTTTCTAACCACCTCAAATAGATTTCCTCTCAGGTAACTTCATGGATGGCATACATATATATATCTTCAGAGATATTAGCAATTATATAATTGTAATGTAATTTTCAGGGACATATGAATGAACTAATGACAATTTTGAACATATATACTTCAAGCAGAGTAATCATTAATGATATACATATATTTGAAACTAGAAAAGAAAGTTTGAAAAAGCATTTTTTAAAAGCATTTAAATGAATGAACTAGGATCTATCATTAGAGAAAAATTAAGGATTAAAATAGTTTTCAAAAGTGTCAGTAAATGTCTCAGGGAGATAAACCAAGGATAACGTGTTTTTCTTGGGCTCTATGCTAGATTTGAACCAGATATTATACGTTCTTCCACCTTCACCAACCAGCAGAGCCACCAGGTATATTCCTGGTGGCCCCCTGAACTATTGATCCAGGCAGTGCTGCATTGATTAATTCAAGAACTGAGCTTTCAATTCTACAAAACAGGGTCCAGAAATACTGGGAATAGCCTGTCGGCCCCCTGAGCATTGTTTGGAGAAGACTTTCTCCAAATTAGTGAATTTTATGCCAATATTAATATACCAATCTTGGTAAACAAATTATTAATGGTTTTTTTTCTTGGAAAATAATGCAAAAGGTTGAAGAAAAAAAGACTGCCATCATCCATATATCACTTCTCATTATTTGAATTTTAACTAATTATGTGCATCAGAACACTTAGGTGTGAGTATTCCTGCAAAGGAATACATATAAACTGGAAATAATTAAGCTGAACAGAAAATCTAAATAATTATTAAACTAGGAGTCCATATTCTAGAAGAAAAACATCTTGAAAATATATATATAGGTTAAATATCACTTCAATGACTTAGCTTTTCTCTTGGAGAAAAAAATGAAGACACAAAATGACTCAAAAGAACTTTTAAAAATTCTAAAATGGCTGCCTTCATTTCAAATGCCTTTCTTTCTGATTGACCTTGTAAAGGTCAGACCTAAGACCATTACTGACCAGTCACTGACATGAGATAGTCACAATCTTTTTTTGCCAGACTGAGACACATGCCCCATTCTAAAGGTAGCATCATATAATATGCCCCCTAACATGAATTAGCAGGGTACTACATGCATGAAGATATCAGGTTATAGTAAAACAAAAGGTTAAACAGTTAGAAAAAATGTATAATCCACTATTAATAAGAACATTTACACTTGATCATAGCCAAAAGGCCAAGAATTGACTAAAATCACTAGTATAATGATTTAGTACTTTGCTTGGTCCTATGAAGGCAATCATATTTCAAAAAGACACCAAGAGAATCCTTTCAATCAGACAGAGAGATCAAGTGTCATTTCATGAGAGTTTCCAAAAAGTGTTTCACCTTTCAATGCTTTGGCTAGCTGTTAAATTTTTATGTATTGAATTACTGTATTTAAAATCCAAAATGAATTATGTATCATATGAATTCTTTTATTTTTAAAAATGAATTAAGAGGGGAGTTTGGGAATGACTCAAAAGCAAAAGTGCCTGTCTTGAAAGTATTACATTATGCCATGCACAATCCGGATGTCTCTGCTCTCTGGACCCCTGGCTCTGCAAAACAATGTGTTATAGTACACAGCAAGGAAAGTTTGTGATTATAAGAGCACACTAACAAATGTGAAAACTCTAAGGCCAGGTATGCAACACCCAGTAAATGTGTGAGTACCACAAGTAAAGTGTGTGACCCAAAAAAACTCTGGATTTGACTGTGCGATCACCACAACCAGATATGCAACCCCCAGAAAGAACAACTGTGTGATCATTATAATGAAGTGTGCATGCAAATCCTGGTCATTACAACAAAAAAGGGAAGAAGAAAACATTTTAAAAAGACAAATGATGAGCAACTGACATAATTATGTTTTGTTAAGTTAGTTTTATGGTGAAGATATATAGTTGATATATTTTTGTTAATTTTCTCACACTAATCTTGAAAAGAAAACACTTTTATTCTGAAGAACAAAAAAGCAATGTTTCTCATAGAATTTTTCAATTAAAATATTTGTTTTCTTGGATCAAATTGTTTTTTAAAGGTATTCAATTCAAATTTAATAAAAACATTAATTTTATTGATTCTATTACATAGAATTGTCAAAGATTCATGTATGATTTGATGTATCATTACAAACACACAAAATGCCATTTGAGAATTTCAGTTTCTTTTTTTTAAATTTTTTTTGTTAGTGAATCACCATGAGGTACAAGAGAATTTCAATTTCATTGGAAGTATTTTGATGTTGTAAATTATGTCAGCGATTTGGGTTGTGCTACAAAGCTTAACATGCTAAATAGTTCCTCTTTGTGGCATTTATTTTTCACTTAAAAAAACTGACAATTTTTTTCTAACACAAGGATATGAAAAATAGAGCTTTTCCATGAAAAGATCATATTTTGAAAGTAATGATTTTAGCATTTCCTCCCTCCTCTTAGGAATCGTTTATCAGCACCAGTTTATGAAATATGCATAATCACAATGGTCTTTAAATAATACATAGAATTTGATGCTTGTGGCAAGATTTTACAATATTTTTATAAAAAGAGTATAATGTACAATCTTCAACTTGGCAGCTTATTTGAGTTCTGGTTCTACCATTTACTAGCTGTGTATGTCCTTGGACTGACTCTAATTGCAAAGACACTCACTTATTTATGTATAATATGGGAAGAATAACATTAGGCAATGCAATTTTGTGCCTATAAGTTTTTCATAAAAGTAATACGGAATAATACCTGTGAAAGCAGGCTATATGTTTCCAAGTGTTATACAAATTAAAAATAAAATCATTGCAAGGCTTTTTATGGGACCTCTAAGGCAATGCATGTTATAAGATTCCAAAATGTTCAGAGGGTTAAAGTCTTACTGAGATATGGACTAAATCAAAGAATTTCCATGCAGAATATCCACATTATAATGTGAATTTTTATTTTGGAACATAAGAAATGCACGCAGAAACACTTAGAAAAGATGAGATGAGCATAGAGTGATATAAAAAGGACTCAAAATTCTAACATTAAAAGCCTCTGGCATTAATAAGGATGGTATTTTGATATTCTTTCCAGTACATGTTGCTTTCTGTATTTTTCTCTGCTCTTTATCTATTGTCATATTTGCACAATTGGTAATATTTTAGATGTAGCTTTTGATATGCATCTTATATAACACTATACAATCACCATTTTCCTTTATTACAGACTCATATCTTAAAGTTAATAACTGTTATTACCACCCATTAGACATTTCTTAATGCGTGACAATAAAATTTAAAAAGTTCTTTAGCCATATCTTAGTTTCAAATAGTTAGAGCTTCCTTTAAAATTCAAATTTAAATCTCTGCCTTGATCTTTATTGTCCAAAATTCTTACTGTAATTGGAGGCTGGGTTTCTGAGGACAAAAAGTAGGAAATGATCCCCTTAGTGCTTTATTACTAATGACCTCTTCTCAAGAGCACATTTTCAAGTGGA
This sequence comes from Sorex fumeus, assembly GCF_029834395.1. Taxonomy (NCBI): domain Eukaryota; kingdom Metazoa; phylum Chordata; class Mammalia; order Eulipotyphla; family Soricidae; genus Sorex; species Sorex fumeus. The sequence continues at coordinate 19,936,514 of NW_026606066.1, read as the reverse complement.
AAACAATGTTTTACCTTGTCAAATCACAAGCTTATTTTGCAGTAATCCTCAGGCTTCAGCATGTATCAAAATAATCGTGAGGTTGTGCTAAAAAGCATATTGCTTACCCCCACTTCCTGAATTCTTAATTAAAAAATAAAGGCTGTTAGATATAATTGCCAAATTTGTACTTCTACCAAGTTCTCCTGTGATTCTGAAATGGCTACGTAAAGAATTAGCCTTTGAAAATCAATGTTGTCATTTATATACAAAGGTTTTTATCATGATTTTTCAGTCCCTGAGACCTTTCTCAATTTTCTCCACTCTAACACTAAAAGGTAAAGGTAAAGGCCCTCCCGTTGATCGTCGATTTGCTCGAGCGGGCCCAGTAACGTCTCCATTGGAGACTTTGTTGTTACTGTGTCTGGCATATCGAATACTCTCGGTAGCTTGCCGGGCTCTCCGAGAGGGGCGGAGGAATCGAACTCGGGTCGGCCATGTTGGCCGCGTGTAAGGCGAACGCCCTACCCGCTGTGCTATCACTAATAGTTAAAATTCTAAGGATCTTTTGCTGCTATAATTTCAACTGAGGAATTTTTGTGGCAAGATAGTAACATTTTCTAAGTGTGATTCTCCCTATTGCTTCTCTGCTTAGCAATGTTGATCATGCAGAGTAGTTATCATTTGTGAATAGTCCTAGTGTCCTTTGGTCATATTTTGTTAGAACTTGAGAGGTAAGAAACATTCAATAGCTTTATATTGTATATGCTATCTCTCTTTCTCATGTGAATAGGATATATGAGAAAAATATTTAGAGGAGCAAATTTTTCAGGTTATTTTAATTCCATGAGACAGTAGACAAGGGAACTCAGAATCTTAAATAACAGAAAACGCATTGAGTTCATTTATTTTAAAATCATTTCTCCTTTTCTGGGCATGGTTTAACATTAAAGAGAAATTAACTTCTGTCAGTTATATTCTTACCTGCTTATCTGGCTTGGCATATTTAATTAATATTATAGTAGACATTTAGTCAAAGTCAGACCAATAAATATTTTCTGTTTTAAAATAAAATTGTAAATCAGTGTATTTTTTTTTATTTTCTTCTTTCTTTGTTTTTGGGCCAACCAGGCAATGCTCAGACTTATTCCTGTCTCGGCACTCAGAAATTACTCCTGGTGTAGATAGGGGGCCATATGGGATGCCAGGGATCAAACCTGAGTTGGACATGTACAAGGCAAATATCTTACCCACTATTCTGTTGCTCCACATCCTGAATCAGTGTTTTATGATAGAATTTGTTATAAAGGTGTAAACATGATGTGGTGTGGAAGTAGTTTTGTTTCCCTAACATCAAAATCATGATAGTATAGATAGGTGCCATATTTTGCCTCACATGTGGTTTACACTGACAATGAACTGAACTGACATTACAGGGAAGGAATGATATGTGGACAATGAGGGAGAAAAGGAGGAGAGAGGAAGAGATCGAGATCCTACAGAGTTGGTTAAGAGCAGATCATGATATTCAGGTATAGACATTCCCATTATACTAGCTTGAACATTCTTTGAGCACCTAATTTTCGTAGTTTTTTTAAAGTTAAATATTATTAATCGTAGGTTGATGCAAAAATTTCTTCTTGTTCCAAAACATAAGAGGGATTATTTTTAAGAAATAAACAGCGGGTAGGGCGTTTGCCTTGCACGCAGCCAACATGGCCGACCCGAGTTCGATTCCTCCGCCCCTCTCGGAGAGCCCGGCAAGCTACCGAGAGTATTCGATATGCCAGACACAGTAACAACAAAGTCTCCAATGGAGACATTACTGGGCCGCTCGAGCAAATCGATGATCAACGGGAGGGCCTTTACTTACTTTACTTTACTTAAACTTATACTAAAATCCTGGGGAAAAGAAGAAAGGTAAAAGGAAGAAGCAAATGGAAGCAGGTTTGTACATTTTTTTTGACTGAGAATAAAGCCTCTAGGTGAGTATGAGTAAATGGCAAGGGAGTGGTAGCACAGTGAATAAGGTGCTTGCCATGCATATGGACAATTTGGGTTTTATTCCTAGCAACATATATGATCCCCTGAGGCTTGCCAGGAGTGATCCATGAGCACAGAACCAGGAGTTCTGAACACATCCAAGTGTTGATCAAAATCTTCAAATGAAATGAAATGAAAATAAGTAACAGAACATTTTTATAAAAAACAGGGTTATTTTTACTTCACATATAAAACAGACTTTTGTGATTTGGGGAAATTCTCTATAGACCATTGTACATTGACCTGGTACACCGTAGCACTGTCATCCCACTGTTCATCGATTTCCTCGAGCAAGTACCAGCAACGTCTCCATTCATCCTAGCCCTGAGATGTTAGCATGTGCCACATTTAGAGGCTCTTTCAGGGTTAGGGGAATGAGACCCATCATTGTTACTGGGTTTTGGCATATCGAATACGCCACGGGGAGCTTGCCAGACTCTGCCGTGTGGGCAGGATACTCTTGGTAGCCTGTTGGGTTCTCTGTGTGCTTCCTAGAGCTTGGTTTTATAGTCTTTGGATCTTGGTCGTTGATGGGATCACACAGCGCTGGGGTAGTTGGTGGATGTAACTATCTAGATACTGGAAGATGGGGGACCTGGGTAGTGGAGGCCCAGTTCTGATCCAAGCAGGCTTGGTGATCTCAGCCCCGGGTCCCGCACACCTGGATTCCTCTGCCAGTTCCTTCATGTGTGAGGCTCGTCCAATCGTGGGGAGAGTGGTATTAAGCATGGCTTTGGCTGGTTCCTGAGGTCTTCAGCTGCCGGGGCTCTGCTCGGGTCGGGGAGGGAAACTCAATCCCCCCACCCCCACTGCCATGGTGTCCCAGTGAAGACAGCCAGGCGTGGGGGCAGGAGACTCTGTGTTGTTCTCTTCTTGAAGAAGAAGAGATCTGGTACATGTTAAATAAATTAAGAAGCAGACCAATAACAGAAGACTACAATAAACCCACATGAACTTCAAATTAGTTTCATGGGGATTCAACTTTTGTTCTTCTGTGAAGCTCTTGATAGCTAATTGCTGCTCTGAGAAGACAACAACAGGCTTGCATCCTATGACCAAAGGTGCTTTATGGTTTCCATGCGACCTTCTTCCCAAATTTTTCACATTTTATCTTTTTTCTTTCTTCTTTACAATATACCTGGCTCTGGGAAATAGCAAAATTTCTTGTTCATATACTCTATAGCCATAGACTCATAGACTTTCTGCCGTAAGAAGGAATGTGATGACAGGAACCTCTAGGGAAGTCATAAGGTCTTTTGACAGTGATGTAATAAAATAGAATTTAAAACTATTTCAACAGTTCCTGTTTGAAAGTTTAGAACTGCTTTTTAAAAAGTTTTTCTTAAAATCTTTAAAATATCTAGTTTCCTCTAGAGTTACTTGAATAGCAGGGGCCAGTTGGTGAAATTATAACATACAGAAGATAATATATTATAAAAGATAAAAGCAAAAGCACATTTATGATTTGATAATTTGAAATACAATCTTCATTATATTATTGAGTATGGAGAAAAATGGATGTTATGTGATAATCCTTAGAACCTGTGAATGTTGTTGCTACATGGCAAAGTGAAGTTGAAATTGTAGCTATAATTAAGATTTTATCAGATAACTTTGAAATAGGTAGACTGTCCATAATATCTAGGTTGTCTCAAATAATCAAGAATTATTAAAAGTAGTATACTGTGATAGAAAAGGAAAGCAGATTACTGCTGTGTGAGGACACAGTCTTCTGTGACCGGCTTTAAAGGTGATAAATGAGACTATAAGCCAGGGAATATGGGCTTTCTCCAGAGACTGGTGAAGGGAAAGAAACAGATACTTCTTAGAGCATCCAGGAGGAAACTTAGCCCTGCCAGCACTTTGCTTTTATCCAAGAGAGGCTAATATGGACTTCTTACCATTATAACTGTAGGATAAATTATATTTGTTTCAAGTACTAAGTTTTCGGTAGTTTATTAGAGCGGTAATAGGAAATTAATGCCATGATTACATTGAAAAATTTGCCATACAAACACCATCAGGTACTATTTACTCCACACTCTTTCTATGCTGAAAATTTATCAATTTTAAACCCTAGATTTAAAGTTCATACAGGTTAAGAGAAAAAGACAAAGACTAAATTACTAGTTATCTTATTTAAAAATAACCTAAAAAAATAGTGAGTATAAGAACATTTTCAATGGAAAACATAGTCTTAAAATTATATTCTCAATTAATTGAAATATACCCTGATTGCAATACTAAGAACAACGTATTATTGACTACTTGAAATATTCATACCATTAATTATTTAAACCTATCAATATGTATCATTCACTATTGAAATAAAACAGGCATTGGAACACCTTTATACACAATGCTCATCATCTTCCTATATTATATGTAAATAATCTCATTAGCAGATATACTGTTATCATATTATTAATAAATGTAATCACGTCATGAAAACATGTACAATATTCCCATAGTGTTAATTCATTTTTGAGTAAACTATCACTGGTGCACAGTGCCTGCTGAGTCAGTGGGCAGTTGCTATTTTATTTATTTGTAGATTCCTGGGTTACATTTTAAGTGTGCAGAATTGTGCAAGGATTATATTTCTACTGAGTGAGCAAATTTGTAGACAAAAAGAGTGAATTTCTTTGGCAGGATGTTAAAGCTAAGGACAACTTATGTTAGGAAAAATTCTGTACAAAGCATGCGGTGACATGATATCCACTAAACCTGTGATTCTGTCCTTTGAAACACAACACTACCATTAAAGTGGATCTGAAAGACAAAATATCAAACTGAAAAAGATAATTTTATAATATAAGGCACTTAGATCTGGATATTTGATTTTTAAAAGTGAGAAATTGTGATTGACCTCTTGTTCCTTTTGAATGTCACAGGAAAATAGAAGTCAATGTTCAATCATACTCGGCATTGGCAATGATGAAAATGATAAACAGCAGTTTTAACAGCCAAAGTGCTAACCGACTACACCACAGAAACAGGACAGCAGTTTTAAATGGTAGATATTTTAAATCAAGGAAATATCTTTTGATGGTTTAGGTGGGAATACATGTGTAGATTGTTAGTATGGCAATATTTCAATACTCATAGTTTATTTGTAAAATAGGAGAAAAATAAAAATTTTGTAAATAATTTTGAGAATTATGCTTCAATATGAAACATGGGAATATATTAGGCCATAAATAATGATATACTAGAAGTGTACTTTGGAAAAAAATAAAACCAGACATTTATTTTTCAAATCCAATATATGTAATTTTTAAAGCCATAGGGCTGGAGCGATAGCACATTGGGTAGGGCATTCGCCTTACAAGCGGCCAACATGGCCGACCCGAGTTCGATTCCTCCGACCCTCTCCGAGAGCCCGGCAAGCTACCGAGAGTATTTGATATGCCAAACACAGTAACAACAAAGTCTCCAATGGAGACGTTACTGGGCCCGCTCGAGCAAATCGACGATCAACGGGAGGGCCTTTACCTTTTACCTTTTAGGGTTGTTTTAAAATGGACCTATTGTTGAACAAACATTGATATGTATGTCTATGCTCATCCCTATGCAATGCAATAAAGATTAAAATAAATTATAGTCACCTGTAAACCAATTTAGTGTGATCAATGGGGTATATATTTATTTAAAGACAGACAATTACAAATTGTGATGATAGCTAATTATCATGTTTGTAATGCCTATTAAATTAAATTATAACAAAACAAAGTATAAAACTCTTATGAGTTCAAAAACTATACAGTTAACAATGATATTGGTACTTTCTTTCTATAATAATTCTTAAACCATACCTATATAAACAATAATTACCTGAAACATGTCCAACTATTTCATAATCTTAATAGCTTGAAGAGCTTTTGTTCTGAAAAGTAAAATTTTAACTTAAAAATGAGCTAAATTGCTCATTGAAAAATGGACTAAACTTTTTCTTAAACATTAATGTCCAATATTGAGCCTGCCTCTGGTGTTTCTCAGAAAAAATTACTGATTGTAGGCTGATAGTTGTCTTACTAAAAAATTGGCAGGATTTTTTAAATATAATATTTATTATCTATTTTATATGGAAGTGTACACACACTTGGTAGGGTGGAGCTAGCATAATTAATTAGCATGAGGATTAGCAGAGAAAACTATAATACTCTTAGAGCTACAACAATTCTTAACATTAAAAACATTATATTCATGGACTGGAGCAATATTACACAGGTTAGGCATTTGCCTTTCATGTGGTTGACCAAGTTCATTCCCTGGGGTACCATAAGGTCCCCCAGCAATGCCAGGAGTGATTCCTGAGTGTAGAGCTAGTAGTAAGCTCTAAACATTGTCAGGTGTGCTAACCCCAAATATTTTAAAAGTATATTTTTAAAACAGCATTTTCTGAGCTGGAGCAATAAATAGTACAGCAGTACTATTTCCTTTCAATAAATGAAAGCCTTGCATGTAGCTTACCCAGCATTCAATCTCCAATGCCGCCTTATAGAGACCTCTGAGTCCTTTTGAGATGATCCTTGTGCAGAGAGCCAGAGTAACCCCTGAGCACACTGGATGTGACCAAAAAATTTAAAAAGACAATTTCCTGGTCAAGAGACAAAATATAAACTTCCTCCTTATTTTAATATTAAGGATAAATGAATCAATGCTTCAAAGTTAGGTTCATGGAATTATAAAAAAATTCTGAATGACAAATGTATCTATTGTAGCAATTTTATTCTCCCATTGTTTTTAAATGTATCTTTTAAAAGACAATTAAGATTAAATAATTTAATGAAGAACTCCAGAACCAGCCACAGCCATGCTTAAGACCACTCTCCACACGCTCAGACGAGCCTCACACATGAAAGAACTGGCAGAGGAATCCAGATGTGTGGGACCCAGGGCTGAGATCACCAAGCCTGCTCGGTTCAGAACTGGGCCTCCACCACCCAGATCCCCTACCTTCCAGTAGTTAGACAGTTAACACCCACCAACTACCCTGGCGCCAAGTAATCCCATCAATGGCCAAGACCCAGAGACTTTAAAACCAAGCTCTCAGAAGCATGCAGACTACCAAGAGTATCCTGCCTGCATGGCAGAGTCTGGCAAGTTCCCTGTGGTTTATTCAATATGCCAAAACCCTGTAACAATGATGGGTCTCATTCCCCTTACCCTGAAAGAGCCTCCGATGTGGCACTTGCTAAAATCTCAGGGCTAGAATGAATGGAGATGTTGCTGGTACCTGCTCGAGGAAATCGATGAACAACAGGATGACAGTGATACAGTGATTCAGTGAGGATTAAATATGATTCAATGAAATACTGATCAAAATTCCAGTTATATTCTTCACATAAATATATCAAATAACTAAAGCAATCTTGAGAAATATAAACAAACCTGGAGACCTCAACCTTCCTGATTTCAATTTGTAAAAAAAAAATTATACTAACACAAGCAGGATGTTATTACCATAAATCACACACAGTGGCATACATATAAAAGCAGTTAACTTAAAACAAAGGACCGAAACATATATTTGGGGGTTAGGTTCTTCTCTTCAATAGCATTGAGAAAACTGGATTGCCACTTGAAGATAATAAAGCTTATCTTACAGTGGTCCTCCCGTTGTTCATCGATTTGCTCGAGCGGGCCCAGTAACATCTCCATCATGAGATTTGTTGTTACTGTGTTTGGCATATTGAATACATCACGAGTAGTCAACTCAAAGACTTGAATTTAAGACCCCAAATGACTTATCTCCTTGATTAAAAACAAAAAGTATGTAAGTTCCCTGACATCGATGAACAACAGGATGTCCTTGACAATTGTTGTTTTGGATTTGTCACCAAAGTGAAAGTAAAATGGTCAAATGTGATTTAAAAAAAAAAAGCTTCTGCTCAGCAAAAGAAATAATCAACATGGGGCTGGGGTAATAACACAGCGGGTAAGGCCTTTGCCTTGCACATGGTTGACCCGGGTTTGATTTCCAGTATCCCATTTGATTCCCTGAATACTGCTAGGGGTAATTCCTGAGTGCAGACCCAGGAGTAACCCCTGTGCATTGCCAGGTGTGACCCTAAAAGCAAAAAGAAGAAGAAAGGAAGGAAGGAAGGAAGGAAGGAAGGAAGGAAGGAAGGAAGGAAGGGAGGGAGGAAGGAAGGAAGGAAGGAAATAATCAAAATAAAAACACAACACATAGAATAGGGGAAAAACACATTCAAATCATTATTCAATGATGAATAAAGATCCAATATGTGCAAAGAACTCATGCAACTTAATAGGGAAAAAAATTAATGAGCAAAAGATCTGAATGGTCACATTTCTAAAGAAGGAATCCAAATGTCACTACTCATGCTCAATGTCACTAACAATCAGGGAAATGAAAAACAAAACTACATAATTTCTCACCTCTCTCCTGTAAGAATGGCTAATAAAAATTGAGAATACCTGCATTACTTCAAAGGACAAAACTTTATTCAAAATATAGATATTCTCTGAATACACATTTTACTCAACATGAGAAATAACCTTCTAAGGAAGAGAGCTAACTGGCATTAGAAAACAGTATTTAAGTAAAGTAAAAACTCCTAGGAACTGGAAACACTACAGGGAAGCTGGGTTGCCATCTGTTTTAGTAGAATATCCATCCCAACCTTGGGAGGAAGTTTGACTCAGTGACATTTAAGGGTAGTTTTCTCTTCTATGATTCTTATCATTTTATTTAAGCCACTGTAATTGCTGTAACTCATTGAAACTGGATTGCCTTTTGTTTTTAATTATTGAAAAGACACTCTCAACTTTGGGGACAGCTTATTAATAACATTCAGATTGCAACTAACGTGACTTCTTTGAAAGAATTTAACTTTTAATTTTCAAATTTGGAAAAACATCTCTAAGTAAAAAAAAAAATTACTAATGGAAAAGATCTCATTAGATATACATTCGTAGACCTCTTTGAGCAACATGCCAGATAACTACAGTAAGAATGCTGGTAAAATATGTTGCTATGGAGAAGATATTTACTGTAAACTGATTTCAACTTTGCAGTTACTTTTACCTTACAAATATTAAAAATTCTTCAGTATAGATTTGGTTTTGCTTATAAAGTAAAAGTAAAGGCCCTCCCGTTGATCATCGATTTGCTCGAGTGGGCCCAGTAACGTCTCCATTGGAGACTCTGTTGTTACTGTATTTGGCATATCGAATACGTCACGGGGAGCTTGGCAGGCTCTGCCATGCGGGCGAGATACTCTCGGTAGCTTGCCAGGCTCTCCGAGAGGGGCGGAGGAATCGAACTCGGGTCAGCCATGTTCGCTGTGTGCAAGGCAAACGCCCTACCGCTGTGCTATCGCTCCTTGGATGGGTTTTGCTTATAAAGCATCTTTACTATAACTACCACTCCTGATTTATTATTAGTGCATTATAAGAATATAGGATATCTTTTTCTCTTAGTGAATGCTTTCTTTCTTTATTTCTACCCTCTTACTCTCTGAAGTGATGAATGTCACTTACTTTCTAAGCACTGTTGGGAACCAAAACCTTGTTTTTATTTACTGATAAGGACTAATAGTGAGAATATGATGATTCAGCACAACACTATCTACTAACATTTCACTTTGAATACCTCACTGAGGTACATGTGCAATTGGCCCCTGGTTACCTCTCCTAAAAAATTGAAAAGGAAAGAAAAAAGATAAAGAAAGGAAGGTAACCGTTTTTCTAGTTGGCTAATTTTAATGCTGTATATATCAATGAATGTGGGAGATAGCATATATTATTTATTCTGAGTCCTGCATCTGCTGAATTTATTTTCTCCTGCTTTATATGGGAATCTTAAAATACTATGGAAAGAGTGATTTTAAACATTAGTATAAAATTAAAAACTTTTTTTAGGTTGAGCAATTTTTGAATTCTTTGATGGCAAAGACTGAAAGGACTATAAAATATCTGGACCTCTATATGCTCCCCACTACATTTTTTTAGGGGAGCAAGTGACAATATGACTCCCGGTACAATGCAAGGGCCTGAGGGTGCTGTGATTCTTGGTCCCTAAAATACCAAGGAGTATTTGGGCCACTCTGGTGGGGTTCTAGGGACTCAGGTTTACACCCAACATTCTTCATTAATAGGATCATTGGGATTGAAGTGGCCTAGTGATATGCATAACATTTTCTGTAACCCCTGTATATTTCTGAAACGCACCACTGCACTTTTGATACAGAGCTGTAAAAAATGCAGGGTTAATTTTCACACTTTTCTCTAAGGGTAAACTACCTCATTATTGTTTTAAAGTAAGTAATTATTGATTATTGCTTAACATTTACCTAAAATGAAAAAAATAATTCAAGCATGAAGGCAGGCACTTTCTCAACCTCTCAACCAATAGTGGTGATGGGTAGGTGTATGTTGGCAGTTGACGAAGTAGATTTTACTAAGGAGGACTGTACAACACAAAGACAAAAGCTCTTTCTGAAACTAGCTGCATGTTCATACTACTATCAAATAATACAGAGGGAAAATTGAAGAAACATAAATCAAGAATGCATTTTTTTATAATGCTGTTAAGGATTGCTTGATTTTAAAGGAACATTTAAAGCAGAAAAAGTGAATGTTAATTCCTCCCTCTACAATTTCATAACATTCATTGATAAGGCAGTTAAAGTGAAAAAACAGGTTGTCCAAGTTAGACAGGCTGGCATGCTGCCACAGAAGAGATTGCTTAGATTTAGTTGACCATATGTAAGGAACAAATGACATAAAGTTATCAAATGTCTACTGTCAAATGAACAGAAGGTGTGCAACTATTACTGTAAGGTTACCTTGAAGCTGGCTTTTAATGATGAAATGTTAATAGGATCATGACAGAAGAGAAAATGACAGGGACTACCTCATCTCAATAAGGACATTTAACCACCCATTCCCAGATATTTGTATAACCTCTACTTGTAGGGCATTTTGTTAAAAAATCAAAGTTAAAGAGAATATTTCATGTGGATTCTGCCTTATAATTCAAGTGGATAATCAAAAACGTTATCACTGGGTCATTTTTTAATGGAAATGACACTACTAATAATTATTCTGGGGCATATGCATAAACCATGACTTCCCACAAAATGACACATGTGATTGCCAGATGAATGTATTATCAATGATTTAATAAGAAAGAATTTGGGAATAAATTTTTAAATGTAATAGAAAATTAAAATAAATTACACGACAAAAAGAGAGCAATGCCATAAATAAAGAGCATGCTAAAAATTACACCCACGAATATGAAAATTTAAAAAGTCACATTAGCATTAGCACAAGCTAGCAGATGAAAGACAATATAACAGAAGAGGAGCATCAAACCTTTACACACTCATGAGAACGTCTGAAATTAAAAAAAACAAGAACTCAAATTTCTGGAGTGTAGAGGAACAAAAACTCGTTTTTGGTGAGAATGAAAAATGGTTCAACCACATAAAATAGTTTGTTAGTCACTTAGAATAATTAAATTATTCTTATCATTCATTCCAATAATTAATACCTAAGTAAGTTGAAAACTTATGTCACCCCAAAATCCTCAGTAAAAATGTTTAGACAGCTTTATTCATACCACAAAAACTCAAAAGAAATAACCAAGTTAGGCTAGATAGTACAGTGAGTAAGCATTTGACTTGCGCATGCTTGACCTGGGTTTTATCTCCATCACCCCACATGATTCTCTGAGCCTAGCTAGGGGTGATTCTGAGTGCAGTCAGAACTAAGTTCTGAACATTACAGGTTATGACTTGAAAACAAACAATCCCCAAATTCAGGAATAACTAATATGTCCTTCAATAGATGAATGAAGACATTCAGACAAAATATTCAAGAATAATAGAAATGCATACTTCTAAGTGGAAAAATCAGAAAAACTATATGCCGTATGATTCTAACTTTATGACTTTCTTGAGAAAACAAAAGTTTTGGAGAGAGTAATAGAAAATCAGCGACCACTGGGGATTCAAATGAAGAGAAGAAAGAATTGTAAGGATTTTCAGGCCACAGAAATTACTCTGTGAGTGGTGTTATAATGATGGATACATGTCATTGGCATTTGTTAAGCCATAGAATGTACAATCTAAGGAATACATACTAATTTAACATGTGAATTTTAATGATAATTTATCAATAATGACTTGTTTATTTTAACATATATTATCTCCATAATCACGGTCACGGTCACGGTCCTCCCGTTGTTCATCGGTTTGCTCGAGCGGTCCCAGTAACGTCTCCATTGTGACACTTGTTGTTACTGTGTTTGGCATATTGAATACGACACGGGGAGCTTGCCAGGCTTTGCCGGGCTGGCGAGATTCTCTCGGTAGCTTGCCGGGCTCTCTGAGAGGGGCAGAGGAATCGAACTCGTGTCGGCCATATTGGCTGCATGCAAGGCAAACGCCCTACCGCTGTGCTATCGCTCCAGCCCATCTCCATAATAAGATATTGTTAATAGGGAATACAGGAAGTAAGAGTACACGACTATATAAAACCTCTCTTCATCACACTATCTTTTTTCCCCTGAAAACCTAAACTTTCTGGACCTGCTCTATTTGATTTTTTTTTCAACTGCTTCTTCAGAGAAGGTTCATAGACAAATAATTTTATTAAGTCTTTATTTTCTTATTTGAATAATGGTAATACTGATCTAGTTAAATTATAGTATAGTTAATAAAATTAAAAGTGAAACTATGTTTAAAATATTTAATATATGCCTGGAAAACAATGAATGTTCCATGACTTTTTAATTATATTTATTCAAAACTCATAATTTATTTATGCTAAATTTTATCAAAATCAAGATGACAATGCTATTTTTGAAACCAAAAGAAAGTATAGTTAATTCTGACAAACTAAGAAATGTAACTGACTACAAAAAGAATATAAATTTCAAAGGTGCTAGTATGTGAAACTATATATATATATATATATATATATATATATCTTAGAACTGAGAATACTTGGTAGAATTTGTGACTCTTATAGTTTAAGATGTGTGATTTCTCTATGAATGTTTAGAAATAATTCATACAGAAAAACAGCTTTAAAATTCCATATTTTAAATGAAAGCATGAATTTAGAGGGTACTCAGAGGGTAGTATTTTATTATTGTGATTTCTGTGTTGATATAGAGGTAGTTCACATACTTGCTCTATTACCCACCATATACCCTTGGGATAAGTCATTTAGCTTCTATGCCCTGTAGCTGTAAAATGGGAATAGCAATGGTTCTCTCTCCTAAAATGCTTTTGAATATTAAATGACAGTAATATCTATGAAGCCCTCAGCACAGTGCCTGATATATAGTGGTTAATAATGACTATTTATGAGCCATTAGGAGTAATACAGTGCTTCATTCTCTAGATGCCAGGAGGAAGATCTATGTGAAGATGAGGTGAGACATTCAAAGAAAATCTCAAAAATGTCTGGGCCCTGAGAAAACAGAATATGGCTATAAACCAAAGAGCACATTTGAAACAGATCTTAGTGAATATGCAACCACTGATTCTGAATAAGTAAGTCTCTTAGAAACATGGATACATGTTATTTTAAATTTACTGATAAAACACTAAATATCAAAGAGGGCATATAAGTGTAGTGCTTGTGCATGTTCAGAAGCAAAAAAAAAAAAGAGTGCATCATTGTGCATGCAGGAGAGAGAGAGAGAGAGAAAGAGAGAGAGAGAGAGGATTTGTGGCATTCTTGGTTTTCGCTTTGTCATTGATGCTATTTATCATAACTTAACCTTTTCCTATTTACTTTCAAATATTTTAAGACATAAAGAAAACCTTGATCTAACATGTAGAAATAAAATAAAAAAGATATTAGATCTCATGGGACCAGAGAGATAACACAAATGAGTAGGGTACATGTGTTGCATGCAACCATCTTCACTTCAATCCCTGGTGCTCCATACCATTCAATGAGCCCCACCAGGAGTGATCCCTGAACACAGAGATAAGATGATGTTCTGACCACAGTTGGGTGTGGGCCCCCAAATAAAAAATATCTTAAATTAGAAAATAATGATTAAAATTGGAAATATTTTATATCATTTTATCATTAGTAATGAAATATCTGATATCAAATCAAGGTTGAAATCAGAACATCTTGATTAATTTAAAGCATGCTCCTGACATGTTCCACAAATGTGGAGGAAAAAGAGAACTGTATGTGTTGTGATGCATTACCATGCTTTAGAGCAATCTGTCTCATAGCATCCAATACATGACTTGCATTGACATAAAACAAGTTAGTACACTATTATGTACCATAAATCATCATATTTGGTAGTTGGTATAAATGAGAAACATTAATGGAGCTTGAATTTGTTTCAGGTGTTTGGAATGCATTTCATTTATTTAATACTACACATTGAATAAAGAAAGATTTTTCCAAGTAGGAAAATGTGTTAACTATTTGGTTTCCATACAAGTTATTATGAATGCTTATTAGGTCTTAGATAAGTTTCAGATTGTTATCTGAAAACTTGTTAAACTTGAGACAGAAGGTAAAAGTTTCACTGCACCTCCATTTGTAATTGTAAAACCATACTGTAAACCAATTATCTTGAATTACTCCTCTGATAGATGACTCTTAATTTATAAATACAGACAGAAATCATCTGCATTTGTGTAGGATAACAATGGGTTTGTCCTTTCAGCCTTGCCACAGGGAATTTAGTTTACCTTAAAGCAATTTCCTTTCTGTGTGGACACAGGAAAACAGTTAATATTATGCTTTGTAACTTGGGAGTTGATTGACTCCAATAATATTTACTCCTGAGCATCTGCTCTTGACTCAGGTTCCCTTAGTTTCTAGCACCCCCAAAAGCAGGGACCTGACGAGGCACTGAATGGACCAGGTAGCTGTGAACTACCCTGGCATCAAAATGGGCCAGGCCAAAGTACCACAATACTCAACTATAAGTTGAGAGCATGATCATAGACAAATGCTGTAATTATCTAAAAGTAAATACGAGACTAGGACCCTGCTGGGGTTAGGAAGACTAACCTGGCATGAGGACTGTTGTAAGACATCCTCAGGAAGAACCAAACTTTAAGTTGATATATCTCTTACTGTACTTATACAGAATGACATTGCTAGAAATATTAGAAGTAGATTTACTACTACTATTTAAGTGGTTTTACTAGCTGAGGAAAGAAGAAAGCTACACACCCTGAATGGGATCCTGCCCTTAAGCAGATCTCTTAGTAATCCAAAGTAATTTCTTTAGATGAGATTTTATCCTTGAGTTAATCTCCTGGAGGAGTGATTTTATCTCTCTTTGTTGATTTGTTAATGTTCAACCCATCTTTGTGTCACCACCCTATGTGATTGCTATATAAACTATAAACTAAGACTGTAAGAGAGAAGAGGGCCAGAGTCAGAATCCAGAGGCAGAGTCAGAATCCAGAGCAAAGGGCTAAAGCAGAAGAGCTCCAGAGAGAGAGAGAGAGAGAGAGAGAGAGAGAGAGAGAGAGATCTGAAGATACCAGAGGAGAGACTACAGAGACAGAGTCAGAAATAGAGAGACAGACAGAAGAGAGCACAGCAGCATGCACAGAAGCAAAGCACAAAGGAGGAGCCATCCCAATCTGGTCCATACACGGCGGCTCCAGAGGACCGAATGCGGGCAGCAAGAGAGAGCTGGCCCAAGAGCCCTCCAGCAACACATAATCATCTTCGCATCCCTCCCCTGCGCGTGCATAAGATATAGTTTTTACACATTTGTGCAATAAAAAAGAGTACATTAAAGAAAGTTTTACTATATTCATCTGCTCTTTGACAGAGGAAAAAAAAACAGAGAAAGAGCCTTGCGTTAAGGAAGTTCACCATTTGTCTGATATAGAGGTAGAAATTTTAGGGACAATAAGAAAATCCAATAAAAATAATATGTTATATACTCATTAATTAGGGCATTTTGTCAAGCAATGTATTACAGAAACTGTAACTTACTCTCATATCATAAGGACTATAGATAGTTGTGCTGCTAGAATTTGAATCTGAGAAAAGAGATCATTTGAGCTTCTTGAATTTGAAGCAATGACTTGGAAAGACTGTAATCAAGACTAGATAACAAGAATATTGTTTAGAACCAATACCAATAACTATTGCTACAATGAAAAAAAAAGACATTCTACTCCTAAAAATAAAGTGAAACCTAGTAAGGAACTGTTCAACTATAAAGTTGCCCAGATATCTAGTTTCACATATGAATCTCCTTAAATACTCGTTGGTAGGAAAATTTTAGTTTCCTGAAAACTGTCAAGGTATCTCTCTCATCTCTGCCACAGCAGGACCTTGTGCTCAGCTGGCTGAGTTCTCTCTTTACCTCCTAGATACCTGTCTTATTTTCCTCTAATCTGAACTAGAAACTAGCAGTTTCTTTGTACTTATTCAACAATGGTCTTCCCATTTTAAAAAAGTAATAGTCAACTTTTTTTAGGATGTCCCACCTACGTGGATTTTTATGTAATGTTATTGATCCTTAAATCTGCATCATAAATTTGATAATACCACAGGAGTAGTCCTTAGTCATTCTTAATAAATCAGATCAGGAGATTCAATGCTATTAACATTATCTTTCTTGTGGTGATATTAATACTCAGTAAAGTTGTTTTCTTACAGTTTTCTTCACAGGGACATTTATTTTTAGCTGACAAGGTTTTGTGGAAAAAAATTCCTATGTTGACTTCTTTCAGGAATGCACATGAATTAATGTTAATGGTTAGAACCTCATCTCAAGGACTTTGAAGGAATCAAAGCCTGAATAGAAAAAAAAATCTCTATGTTTTCTAATATAAAGCTCTAGGTTTATCCAAGAAGAACCTAGGTTGAGATTCCTAAACATATTTGGCCTATTACCACCTCTTGAAAAAGAACAGTATTCAGTATCCACCTGCAAATCTGTTACTCAAGGGAATAGAGACATGATAAATAGTTCCACAGGTAAAATTCTTACCTTGCATATTGCTGTCTCTAGTTTGATGCCAAGAACAATATAAGGGCCCCCTAGCACTGCCACTAGTGATACCTGAGCATAAATGTCATATATAGCATAGCATAGATCAATCAGTAAACTCTGATCACTATTCCATTGAGTCAACCCATGCACTCAGAAAAATAAACAAATGGAAAACATCTCCTAGGACCCCCCCAATATCTGAGGCTACTCATCTCACTTTTCACCAGTTGTTCTAGTGACCCTGCTGTAGGTGGTTTCACGCATGTTCTAAATACTGTGATCAAGTATTAAAATAATTAAAAAGAAGACAGAAAAGAGGAAAAATAATCATGAGATTAATTGAACTTGAATTCAGTCAGTATGTATTAATACCAACTAAAATTCTGCAAAAGATAGGAATGCTAAAAGAAAATGGGTTTACAAAAGAGAAACAAAGAGGAAAGCAATATTCATATAACACAAGAGTGAAACCCTTGCTAGTCTTTCAAGTAATATGTCAAAAAATTCCCATCCACTAACTGACAGCAGTTTTCCCAGTTGGAGGAGAGTCAATATTGCTTAACATCTTTCTGTAGCTATCAGCACTAAATTCTTTCACAATGTCATATTGTGACTGCATATATTACTGTGAGACAGAAATGAGATGAAGTGACAGTTTGCTTTGAAAATTTCTAAAGCCATGTTAATGCATTCAGTTGAATTTTTACCAGCAGACCAGAGCTATCTTTCTCCAATTAACATAAAACACAGACAAGAAGTAAAATATAAATTAGTGAAAAACCAACCAAAGAACTCAAATACCACTTTGACAAATTGTGATAGTAAGAAAATGTTACACAAAAGGAAACAAAACAGAGGTAAAAATAAAGATTATGGGAAATGTACACTGCTGGGGGGATGGGTGTTGGGATACTGTATGACTGAAATCCAAGCATGAAGAGTTTTGTAAAAAAAATTAATTTAATTAATTAAAAATTTTATGAAAAAATGGAAATGCAAATAGAAAAATAAATAAATGAGTAGTATGTATTAAAAAAAAACAACGCTTAATAGGCTGGAATCCATGCTTTGCTTACAAGAAGCCTGGATCCAATTTTTAATACTTCATGATCCCCCAAGAACTACCAAGAGCAGTCCCTGAGCCCTAACCCAAGCACTGCCATGTGTGGCCCACACCCCCCACCCATGCCAAAATGAAACAAACACCACGACCCATTTTTATGGTATTTTTGAAGTTTAAGCATGAACTGTGTGTCTTATGAATTTGTATATGTACCATCATGAGTGTAAATGCATCTACTTATCAGGTTTCACTTCTTTGGGATTTTAATTCCTAAGTTTTTTTTTTTTCTAAAATAATTGGAAATGACGATCACTGTCACTGTCCTCCCACTGTTCGTCGATTTGCTCGAGTGGGCCCAGTAACATCTCCATTGTGACAATTGTTTCTGTGTTTGGCATATCGAATACGTCACGGGGAGCTTGCCAGGCTCTGCCGTGCAGGTGAGATACTCTTGGTCGCTTGCCGGGCTCTCTGAGAGGGGCGGAGAAATCGAACTCAGGTCGGCGATGTTGGCTGTGTGCAAGGCAAATGCCCTACCAGCTGTGCTATTGCTCCAGCCCAAAAATGACAATAAAATTGGCAAAATTTCTCTAGGACTTTTATGAAAACTACAATTTAGCAAAATGTAGTTCTTTGTCTCCTTTCAAAATGGATTGTAGGTCATGTAGAAAAGTTTCACTAACATTTACTCTAATGAATAGTCCATGAGAGTTCTTCTCCCTGGTGCCTCTGAAATAGAAAAAGGTGTCAGGAAAAAAACAGTATCCTTACCTAAGTTCCTTTCTACTTTTTACTTTAGAAACTGCTTGCTCTTGTCTTTACAGAGACAAAACTGAATTCCATTTAGATGAAATATTTTCCCTCAAATACTTGTACTGAGTTTTAGATATCATATAATATATATAATATAATATCTACAATACATATATTGCAGGGGTTATGATATGATATACTACATATGTATATACATATATATATTATGATATGTAGTGCAGGGAATAAGGAATTTGCCTTGCACACACCAACCCTACTTCAACCCCTGACATTCCATGTAGCTCTCAGAGTACCCAAGAGTGATGCCTATGCAAGGAGTCAGGAATAATCCCTGAACACTATGTGTAATAACCTCCTCAAAAAACAAACAATCAAACCCCACTTCATTTGATGATACCTCTTAAATACTTCTTCACTTTCTGCTATTATACCAATTTTATCCACAAAAAAATTCATAATGAGTTTCTCACTTATTAGGTATGAAAATTAAATAGTAGTGTGGTAAAATATTAATTCAAGTTTATACAATGAGGGAATGACCCTTGATTATCAAATATTATGTTTTTATATATTATGCTGGAACCAAAATCATGCTTCTGTATAATATGTACTCTAAAAATAAATAAGAAATTTTTATTATTCAACAGTTCACTTCATCTGTACCAAAAAAAAAAAAGAAAAATATCAATTCCTCATAGATGTTCAAATTTATTCTGTAGAAAAAAAATTTATCTCTGACTATTTTTGAGAGTTTTATGGACTTTGCTTTGGTAATGCTTTTCAAGTCTGTAATAACCCTTGTCATATCAAGTTATTTTATAAAATGCATCATGCTTGGGAGATACTATCTCACAAACATTAATGAAAGAGGAAGACAGGAGATAGAAGACTTTGTCTGAAAATAAGCAGTACTATTTGCTCTAAATTAGAGGTAAACTAATCGCTTTGTCCCCAAATGTTTGAATTTTAGACGCAAACATAAGTCTAAGCATCTAATAAAATGATTTTGTGTAGAAGCAGAATGAAAATCATCATTTAGCTGTATTTTTAAAGACCTAATTTTATGCAGTACTAAAAAACAAATGACAAATTGTCATGATATGAAAAACCTGAGGCTTTTATTATTGGAGGGAATGAAAATAACATTCTAGAAATTATACCATATTTAATTATTTATATCCTATTAAAATATTGATGCACATGGAGGTCTATGTCCCTTAACTCTATGTGTGCTTACCTTCCTCTCCATGCCTTCTATCAGAGTATATAGAATAGAATGATTTTGTTTCTTTTTGTTTGTTTGTTTGTTTGTTTAAAACAACCATACCTTCCCCCATGTGCTTTCTTATTTTGATCAAGTTCATCTCAGTCTGATCAATGGTTTGCAAAGAAAGTATGCTAAATTAATTGTAGAGACAGTCTCTGTTGGAACATTAGGAAAACTTAACCTGATTCCACAAGTCGTGTTTTGTTTTTTTTGTTGTTTTTTTGGGTTTTTTTTTTTTGGTTTTTGCTTTTTTTGGGGGGTCACACCTGGTGATGTACCGGGGTTACTCCTGGCTCTGCACTCAGGAATTACCCCTGGTGGTGCTCAGGGAACCATGTGGGATGCTGGGAATTGAACCCGGGCCAGCCGCATGCAAGGCAAATACCCTAACTGCTGTGCTATCACTCCAGCCCCCACAAGTCGTGTTTTGAGGGAAGATCTTAACTGTGCATTTCTTAAACCACTAGGAGTCAATAAGTAACATATTCTAAAATTTAGATCACTTACCATTTGGATCCAAAGAGATATAGAGTAAGGGCAAAATTGATTAATTGAATCAAGAATTCATGTATTTTAGTAACATCATCATGAAGGCTGAAGAAGTTATTTATTTAGCTTGCTCAGTGGTTTCACTATGGTCAGCAACTGGAATCTTGAAATCTGAAGTAGATATATGCAGCCTTCTTGGTACCAATGTATTCTTCAATACAGATCATTTAAAACTCAGTATATAAATTATATATTATTATTATATAAATATATCTAATATATATATAAATATTAATAATATTAAACTCATTAATATATATTAATGCTACTGAATTCCTTAATGTCATAAGCATTCATAATTTTAACTACACATAGAAAAAAGTCAAATGATCACCTTTAAACTGCGCAGTGATAAGTATATGTCATATACTTATCAGAAAAGAACAGAGGAAAACTCCAAAATCACAAAATATCTGTTTTTACAGTTCTAAAGTGCCTAAAATAATATTAACTTCATTAGTTTTCTTTTATGGCTGTAACTAATGGTCACCAACTTAGTGATATAATACATACATTTAATTCTTATAATTCTGTAAACTAAGGTCAGAAATAAGTTTGACTGTTCTGAATTCTTGGTGCCTGAGGGCTGCATTCATTTTGGATGTGGTAAGGAGGAACTTGTTTGCTTTTGCCAGTCTCTGGAGACTGGTCACATTCCTATGGTCAAGGCCTTGCACTCTACCACCAATATTTTCCATTCTATGTCTAACTCTCATTCACTCTAACATTCCCATCTTTCTCTTTCAAAAACCAGTTTTTACCTGACACAATTCAGGAAAATATTTTTATTTAAAGGTCCTTAATTCTCAAGTTTGCAAGTTACTTTACGCTATGTCAGACAACAAATATCCACTTTGGGGATTAAGATATGGATATCTGTATAGTACAGTCACCTAATTGAATCTAAAGAGAAAGTTAGACTTAAATTGTGCCCACATATAGCTGCCAACAAAGGCCCATTTGTGTAGGAACTTTCTGGTGATTGAATTAATTTGTGGTATATCAAAACATTCTGGTTCTTTATTTTATTTGGTGGTGGGGGTTGGGGCATACCTGGCTGTGCTCAGCGATCACTCCTGGAGGGAATCAGGGAACCATATGTAGTACAGGGGATAAAACCAAAGTCAGCCATGTGCAAGGCAAGTGTCTTATCTGCCGTGCTATCTCTCCAGTCCATGAAACATTTCTGTTTCTTTTATAAAATATTTAGATAAATTTGCCTGAACCAGAGCATTTTCAAAGAGGCAACAATTATCCCTATCCTTATATTCATTTACTTTTATAAATATGAGTTTCCTGTTCCTCTTATCAAGGCATGGAGACACGGGGTCAGGGAAAAAACACAGTGGTCAGAAGTACATGCCTTGTAAATACAAGGGTCTGAGTACCACACCTGGCACTGCATTCTCCTGAGCAGTTCTGGGAGTGACCATGGTGTAACCAGAATGACAACACCTGAGCAATGTCATATTGCCAGGGCCAAACATTTAACCTTCAGGCCTGGTTGATGGAGAATTACAGGGAGTGAGGTTTTGCCCCCCTACTAAGAACTACTTAGGAAGTCTCCCCATTTTGGGAAAAAAAAAGACATGGAGTCTATTTCAGCACAACATTAATGTGGTTTGTTTTTGGAATGCTTTATCCAACAGAATATGGAAATGATCTTATATCTGAGTCCTGGTCTTTAAAGGTCTCATACAGTTTCACTTTTTCTCTTGAATCTGCTGGGAGTAATGCTTGATCAGGGTACCCCAATGGAAATACAGAGTCTACTTAGGACTGAGCTGAGTTCAAACACTCTGAGGTCATTCTAAATTAGCCGGTTTCTAGTTCACTCATCATGACTGAGAAAAGAGTTCCAAGCTCACCACAGACTGAAAAACCATAACAAATGACTATTGTTTAAAACTGCTAATTTGGGGGTGGTTTGTTACAAAGCTGGTGCATTAAACAGCAATGTTTTATATTGTCCTAAATAGCTATTTTTTACTGTTGCAAATGTATGTTCCATTACCTCCAAGATTTATAACCTTATACCAAATTCTTATAAATACTTGTAAAACTCTTTGAAACTCATGTTCCAAGCCATTTATTTAGGATAATGCCTATGTGAATTTTTGACTTTCAATTGTTGTCTGCTTCATGAGCATAAAAATCTTCAGTTGAAAAGTTCATTCTTGGTTTTATTATAAGGCATTTTTATTAGTGAGAACAAAAGGTCATATTATAAAATCATCAAATGTTAGCAGGTAAAATTATTTTAAGAGCTTCTCATAATATTCTATTGTAATTATATCAGGATAATGATCTTAACAAACACAGAATTGTAGTTTAGAAGTTGATAGCATATGCACTATAATGAGCTTATGCACTTATAAAATTAAATCTACCAGGGTCAGATAGCTATAATAACAGGCAGGGTGTGTGCCTGCACAAAGATACAGACAACAAGGGTTCAATCCCCAGAACCCTTTAAGGTCTCCCAGGTCCTGCAACAAGTGATTCCTGAGGAAAGAGTTAAGAGTAAGCCCTGAGCACTGCTGAGAATGGCCCCCAAAGTAACATAACAATAAAAAAGAAACGTGGTACTTTGAAGTTCCTTTCTCCAGTGAACAAATATTTTTCTAGATTCAGTTATCCTTAAATGGGCACTTGTAAATATATTGACATATTTCTCCTATTTTTCTTGAGATAAAATAAATAATAAAGGCCCTCTCATTGATCATCGATTTGCTCGAGTGGGCCCAGTAACGTCTCCACTGGAGACTTTGTTGTTACTGTGTTTGGCATATCGAATACGTCACGGGGAGCTTGCCAGGCTCTGCTGTGCAGGCGAGATACTCTCGGTAGCTTGCCGGGCTCTCCAAGAGGGGTGGAGGAATCGAACTTGGGTCGGCCATGTTGGCTGCATGCAAGGCAAACGCCCTACCGCTGTGCTATCGTATATTGCTATAGCACAGCGCGGGGGGGGGGGGGGGGGGGGTGTTTGCTTTGCATGTGGCCGACCAGAGAACTTGGGTTCAATTCCTCCGTTCCTCTCGGAGAGGCTGGCAAGCTACCGAGAGTATCGCACACAGCAAAGCCTGGCAAGCTACCTGTGATATATTTGATATGCCAAAAACAGTAACAGCAAGTCTCACAATGGAGACGTTACTGGTGAAAACGTTATTGGTGCTCACTAGAGCAAATCAATGAACAATGGAGGACAGTGCTCCAGTGTTACAGTGCTATACTGCTCTATACTGCTATCTTTAACTATATATACCAATATGTAAAATATTGCACCTCTTTATAAAGCGTATAAATTCTAAATTTTATTTTAATAACTTCATAAGATAGTTTTCTAAATGAATACCTATGGTTATAGTTTATAGTTTCCTTTTAAAGCAACATTGAAATGTGGTTCATTGTTTTTTATTGTTGAGATTATTTGCTAATTGCAAGAACTTTCCATATCTGAAATAATTTTCTGTCCTTGTCTCAAATATCATTAATATTGAATACTTTTCCCCACATCACCAACATTTCAATAAGAATCTCCATAAATGTCACAGTTACAAAGCAGCTGGAATATTTTTACATGATTTATGTAAATAAATATCATCTCATTACTTATAATAAAGATTAAATTTTTTACAAGAAGATAAAATGCTCCATAGAAACAATGGGTTCAAAGGCTAAGTTGCACAATATTGTTATGTTTCAGTGTGAACTATATAATTCAGAATTGAATTGAGCTAGGGTAATACTGACACACCAAAGAATAAAACATAAGACTTAATTGAATTGAAGTAAATTAATATGTTTTGGGGTCACCAGCACTACTCTCAAACTGTCCTCAGGGCAGTGTGTATTGTGTCAGTGATAGAATTCAGGCCCTCACACATGCAAGTCACAAGGTCTATAAGCCATATCCCTTTTCTGGCCCCTTTTTACTTTTTTTTTTAAATTTAAGTCATATGGAACTTACGTAGAAAATTTTACAAACATTGCTAATATTCATTTTGTAACCGGATCTTAAGATCACATGTTGTCTATTGTAGATGAGAAATTTCTGTGTCTAGGAACAATCCATGCTTAATTTACTAAGGTAAATACCATATTACAATGTAAACTACTAGAATACTTACAAAAAATGCTGATCATATTTCACAATTATAAACTAAATGCTGCTTATAATATATATAATATACATAACATTATATTTATATATACATACATCTTTCTTTGATGGACACTAGACCCAAAGTTATAAATCATATTAATAGTAATACTTTTGTATTCAATTATAGACCATTATTAACGTCTCATTTTTGTTTTTTCTTATTTATTTATTATTTTTTTTTTTGGCTTTTTGGGTCACACCCAGTGATGCACAGGGATTATTCCTGACTCTGTACTCAGGAATCACTCCTGGCGGTGCTCAGGGGACCATATGGGATGCTGGGAATCAAACCTGGGTTGGCTGCATGCAAGGCAAATTCCTTACCTGCTGTGCTATTGCTATAGCCCCAAAGTTTCATTTTTCTTACTACTTCAATGAAATAGATACATGATCTCCAAATGAGGATTACACTATATTTACATAATTTATAAGAATAGTACTTCCTAATTTTGGCTATTTCTTCAGTTAATTACCTTTAGTGAACATCCAAAAGAGTTATAGACAGCAGAATGAAAGAAAACTTTTCTACGAGCCATTACTTTTTTTAAAAAAGATAAAAAAATTGACATTTTTTGTACAGAAAGAGAGGAACAGACATAGAATTCCTGCACTCATTTGTGGAATATAAAACAACACAATATGAGACTAACACCCAAGGACAGTAGAGATAAGGGCCACTAAGACTGCCCCACTTTTTGGAAGCCTGCCTCAAGAGTTGGGGGAAACAGTAGCTGAGTTAGAGAAGGTATCACTAAGTCAATAATGGTTGGAGGGATCACTCAGGATAGAAGATGTATACTGAAAGTAGTTAAAGGACCAAACATGATGGCTTCTCAGTATCTTTATTGCAAACCATGGTGCTCAAAAGTAGAAAGAGAGTGAAAGAGAAATTGTATTCCATAGAGGTAGAAAGAGGGGTGGGATGGGAGGGAGGTGAGGGTTACTGGGGACATTGGTGGTGGAAAATGTAAACTGATGGAGGGATGGGTGTTTGATCATAGTATGACTGAAACTCAAACATAAAAGCTTTGTAACTCTATCTTACAGTGATTCAATTAAAAAAAAGAAAAAATGACATTGTAAATATCTATGTTGAATGTATCCTAGTCTCTAGACATACAAATAAAAGACACTGTGAAAATATAAACAAAAAATATTTTGCTTATAGAACAAAAAGAAGAAATGAAAGGTTCAGAATTTGGTCATTTTCTTTTAGTTTTTTTAAGGAATTTTTAACTTTCATTAGAACCTCACTAATATTATATCATGACCTTATTCTTATTAAACTAAATCAAATTATTTAATGTACAGAATGACCTCATTGAAACTATCATATACATATCAATAGGGACACTGGGAACAAGTTTTAGTAAACTAATTCATTTAAAAATGTATTTCATTTCTGTGAAAAATCTTTTCTGAAGCCTAATTTATCCATGAACAAGTATATAATGGTACCTTTCTGATAACTAACAATAGGTTAAAAATTAATAAAGCATGTAGTTTGCTTTCCAACAGAAACCCCAAGATCATTTATTAATTATTTGTCAAATTCAACTAGCATCTCTTATGTAGGTATCTTAATGAGTATAATAAATTCAAAAAATTCCAGTTTAAACTGTAGTTTCTCTGAATTGATAATAGAAGCTCACATGCAGCCTTAGTTAATAATGTGGCTAATACTGTTTTCTGCATTTGACTATTTAACTAATATACAACTATATTTTTGACATAATACACACCATATTTATATACATCATATTCACTTAGGCATGAAGACCATCTATTACAAAAAATTCCAGATTCTTTGTTTAAATATATTATCAATATGCTCACATAACTCCTGTACCTTATTAGGTTATGATGTTTGGTTCCTGGCCCAAAGAGATAGAATGGCAGGGGTGGGGGTATATGTTGCTTACCTTGCATGTGGTTGACACTGATTCGATCTCACAGATAACATACGGTCTCCTAAAAACTGCCAGGTGTGATTCCCGAGCACAGGGCCATGACTGAACCCTGAGCATAGTCCCGTGTTTCCCAACCCTTAATACTTTCCAAAAAAAGACATTTGAGGTAATAAGATCAAGTGTCATATTCATAGCAAAGGAAACAGCAGATTTGGAAAGACATTTTATTAAAATGTGCTTCTAGATCTATCCCTTATTTACTACCATTTCTGGAAAAAAATCCACTGGGTTCTACTTAAATGCAGTACCATTTGTTAAATGTGTGAAATATAAATCGTATAAGAAATCATCACTCACAAACTGAGTGCTGAAAGTAGGTAAAGTGATACGTATGATATCCTTTCTGTAAAAGTACTGCAAATCACAGTGCCTAAAAGGAAAAGGAAAATGAAGAGAGCAACAGAGACAGAGAGACAGAGAGAGACAGAGACAGAGAGAGAGAGACACACACAGAGAGACAGAGAGAGAGAGAAAGAGAGAGAAGAAAAGTGTGTGCCATAGTGGCAGACTATGGCAGGGAGGGGGGAGCGGGGGGGACATGGGCAGGAAGGAAATTGGGGATATTAGTGGTGGGAAATTACTGGTGAAAGAATGAAGGGGTGGATGTTCGGACATTGTATGACTGAGACTCAGTCATGAATACCTTAGTAACTATATAGTTCTCGGTGATTCAATTTAAAAAGAAAGTAAGAAAAAAAAAACAAGAAAAAAATTATCCCTGGTTCAACAAACAAAAAGTAACTGGTGGAAATAAAGTGAGTCCATATAGACACATCAACATAAGATAGCCTATCAGAACTGTTTTTGTGAGTAAAACAGGAGGTTGAGTGCTCATTAGCAAAAATCACAGAGGAAGTCAGTAATAGAGGATGCTACATTTCATACTCTATTACATTGTTGTTCAATACATACCTTTAAAATAAAGAATAAAGCATTACAGGCTTAAAAATAAATGGCTAGACTAAGCACTCACAATGATTTACTTCTTACCTTTCGAACACACTCAGCTTGTCCTGCAGGCCTTTTTCCACTCCTAGGAGTCTCAAACACACTCCTCAGTTCATCAAGAGCAATGGAGAAGCGCTCAATTCTACGCCGGCCTCTCACAGAATCCTCTTTCAGCACTTCGGGCTGGCCATGTTCTCTGGAGTTGTCGCTCTTGTTCTTATGACCATGCTCTTCTAGCTCTATGGTCAACAGCTTCTCTCTGACACTGTTGTTGAGACTAGGACAATCTGCCAGTGCTGCTGCTGGCATTACCTCCACTGCAGTTTCAAGCGATTTGCTTTCCTGAGGCTGGAAGAGTCTACAACGACTGCCTTCTGGACAACACTCACTTTTCTGGTAATCACTAGATTCCCATTTCTTCCTCAGAAGGTTCAAAGAACCTTTTTGCACTGGGAACATGGATGACTCCAAACTGTCCTGCAATATCAAGAGTTCTTTCATCAAACAAGTGCTCAGAAGTGAGACATTTTCAAAAACTGAATTTAGGAGTTCCATCTGAGGACTGCTGTGCTTCTGTGTTAAAAATCTGCTTTCTAAGATTGCATTCATCTGGGGAACATAAAGTAACAAAATAGGAGACTAACACCCAAGAATGGCCGAGATTAGTACCAGGAATTTTGCTCCATGGCTTGAAGGCCAGCCACACATGCTAGGGGAAAAGGGATCTCAGATAGAGAAGGGAGCACCAAATAAAGGGTGTTGGAAGGATCCTCCCAGGATGGGAGAAGTAAGCTTAAAGTAGACTATAGACCAAACGTGATTGCCACTCATTGCCTCTTTTGCAAACCACAACACCCAAAAGGAGAGAGAGAACAAGAGGGAATGCCCTGCCACAGAGGCAGGGTGGGATGTAGGGATCGGGGGTGGGAGGGATACTGGGATCCATGGTGGTGGAAAATGGGCACTGGTGGAAGGATGGGTATTTGATCATTGTAAAATTGAAACCCAAGCACAAAACTTTGTAAGTCTACAACTGTACCTCATGGTGTCTCACTATAAAAATTTAAAAAAAAATCTGCTTTCTAAATAATTTTTGGCCTATGATTTAATCTTACTAAATTATGTCAGTTAAACACAAATTAGATTAAGGATTTATTTTTTCACCTTTAAGTGTTGGATAAGGTCATCAGAGGCTGTAACAAAGGACTGACTCATGAATTAGACCCAAGCAATAGAAAACTTCCTATTGCTTGACTACTTTTGGAACATGCATTTGGCTCATGCTTATGTACTAAAATTTGTTTCAGGGATGAAACTGTGAAAGAGTGCGTTGTTGAGACTTCCTGGACTATATACATGACTAAATCTAGTTGAAGCCACCACAAAAAAAAATTGGGAAATATGGACGTAGATTTGTCTAGTGACTGTCTAAGAATAGTCTCAGTAGACAAGTATGCTTGCATATTTAAAACTGCTATCTATCAATATGGAGTGTTCTGCTCTTTCTTTCATCTCCCCCTCTTTTTTTTGTCCTTCCTGAGTAAGTCAATTTCAAACTGCACCAAGTAAACTCACTGTCAAAGTTGTGAACCAATATGTTGACATTTAGATATAAAAATAGAAAAAAACAAGGAAAATTGCTTTTTTCAATCTGTATTATAGAATAGATCAGCAATTATTTACAATAGGAAAATGAGACCAAGTTTATTCATTATGTATTATTCTGAGAAAAAGATAATTTAAAAAGTCAAACTTTAAGGAAAGGAGATTTGTTTTCTGCAGACAAAAAGTTCAGAGCTTTCTTTGAAATTGTTGTTTCCTGAAAATATCTTGAAATCACATCACAAGTAAGAGACCAAGAGCTAAGGGTTATTAGATTTTTGTTTTAAGTAAGAAAATTGATAACTTTGTACATATATTTCATTTTTGATCACAATATTATCATTTAGTTGTTGCTGTTTATATTATTATCCAGATAAAGGAATTGAGAATTCATTTTCACTAATTTCTGAGAGATGGGATACAGATGGGGAACTAATCTGTATAATTCTCTAGAATTAGCCCTCTAAATCAGTAAAGAGCAATATATTTTTGATACTTTCATGTAGAATTCATATCTTTTGGTGAAACTGATTAGAATTTTACCTTATTTTAGAGTTCTGTTGAATGTAAATAAACTGAAAAAACAAAACCAAATGTACTCTTACCAGAAACACGCATCAACACAAAAATCATTATCAGAAAGACATATATCTCAGGATACATTTTTACAATAGAAATAGCTATTTTTGGTTAGCCCAGACATGCAAGTTTAGTGCTTTAAAGGTAATTTTTGCTCTTGAGGGATGATGCATTTTCCTGGAAAATTGTTAGCACAGTGGGAATGGTATGCACTCTCACTTAGAGTAAGACCTTGAAAACTTTTTCATTAAACAATATTTTCCCTTACTATGTGAAATTATGATGATATTTTCTACTCTGATATCTTTCACTTTAAAAATTGTTTGCTACTGACTAAATTGATTTAATGGTCTACTTAATGGTTCATGAACTGCTGGCTAGCTCTATACTTGCAGCAGGAGTTCAATCCTAGGTTGGGTTTTACTGACTGTGATCTTGCAAAGTCTCCTTGGCTAAAATTGATTTATATACAGTGGGGATTTATTTTAAGAAATGCATTAGATAATGCATATAAAACTTCTAGTTGTTATTAGATATCTCCCAATAGCTATTAATTCCACTTCTAGCACTATCTCTGGCCAAAATAACATTATTACAATCATTCAAATATTTATACCATACATGAGTATTATAGATAGAAATGCTTGGTAGACGGTATTTTAAGCCATAAATCCATAGGCTGAATGGACAGGAAAAAATTAGTCTTAATAATGGCACCAATTAATCAGTTTGGATTAGTGCCTTATTATGGAAAATCTCTCAATAAAATTTTAGCACCAAATAAGACCTGAATATCTGTTTAGAAAAGGGATCAGCGTATGTTGAAATTTTAATTAACATATGTTTGAATGTCTGTTTCTCATGTGTGAAAGGACTTTAAGAAAAGATATTATTAACAAGGGAACAGTTGAGACATTTTCACAGTGAATAATAGTGACCTAATGGGGATATTTAACAAAATAATTGTTTATGAATCATTCTTGTACGGCAAGCAATAGAACATATAAGGAGGAAATATTGGCAAGTAGGAGAGTAATCACATTTTATCCTTTAGGAAAGAAAACCCTATTTAAATTTATTTGAAAAGAAAACCCTATTTAAATTTATTTGAAAACTTTTATATTTTTAAAAAGTGCTCCTTGTAGAGGCAGACTGATGGGTAGTAGGCAAAGATGGGGTGGGAAGGAATTGGTGGAGAGAACTGGGCACTGGTCAAGGTATTGGTGCTGAAGAAATGTTTGCTTGAAACCCAAACATGAATAACTTTGTAATTTTATGGTGGCTAATAGAGAAAAATGAAAAAATTTATTTGAAAATCTAGATAAATCTAGATAAACAAAAGATAGGATAATTTTTCTCTATTTCTCCTAATAAATACAGCTAAATATATATGCTTATATATTATATATATATGTGGACTTGAACAGTATAAAAAAAATAGACAACCCAGAAACTTTGTGACTTGTGGAATAACATGATTGTCAATTTTCTGTGTTGCTTGTTGTCTTAGATATCTAGAATGTGTTGCTCAAAGAATCAATAGCACAAGTACTTCAATGGAAATAAAGAAAATTTCCTAAGAACTATATGTTCAGAGACTATAAAACCCAGCTCCCGGAAGTGCGTGGCCGTTTGCGGCCACGCGACATCTTATTATCTCATTCCTACTTTGGACAAACTGGCAGGCTACTGAATGTAACCTGCCCACACGGCAGAATCTGGCAAACTTCCCGTGGCATACCCAATATGCCAAATACCAGTAAAAATGATGGGTCTCATTCTCCCATCATTGGCACTTTCTTAAAAATCTCTGGGCTAGGATGAAGGAGACGTTACTGGGGCCTGCTCGAGGCAATCGATGAATAACAGGATGGTCGTGATTGTCGTGATAATATATCAAAAACCCAACAAGTAAACAAGTAAAATGGCTATCAGATCCCTCCAGGATTTTTCCACTTGGAAAATGGGTGGAACCTACACAACCAATATTCACATTATACAGTGCAAAGGGTAGAAACGCATTCTTCTGCATAGGCCACCATTACAAAGATTAACCATGTGTTAATTTTTTATCTTCTCTCAGTTGTGCACTCCCTTCGTACTTGATTAATAGGCACTTCTCCTTTGAAGTGAGCGCAGCATTTAACTTTCTCAGCAGAGGGCACTGGAGAGACACTACAAGGGGAGGAGATGTCCAGCAATTTCCTACTGAAGAGAGGTGTCAGGCTTATTAAATGTGAGAAGATTCCTTGGAGCCTGTGGAGCCACAGGCATAGAATGTCATTCCTTTATGATCTTACCCTTGGCCTGGGGATAATCTTTCCTCCACCCTCTCAACATAGAAACAAATCCCACAGGTGCCCAGTGGCCTGAAAAGTCACATGGGGGAGCAGCTGTTGTTTTGATTATGCAAGCCCTTGGGCTGAATTGCATGCAGTTTGTTTGCCGTCCAAGAGATAAACATAGATTTGCTGCTCCCCTGGCAAGCTCCAGCATACTCTTGTCCTCTGAAGCTCTTTTGCCTGCACAAATCTTTCACTCCCACTGCCTTGGCTGCTTATCACCTGCTAAGAATGTATCCCAGAGGTGGTCTAGAAACTCCAGATCAGTTCCAGTGTTATTAAACTAGTAAGGTTCTCTGCTCTGCAGAATGTTGAACTGCAATTTCTCCAGGGAGTTCTGAACCCACCATCAGTTTGCTTTCTTTGGAGATTCTCACCCAACACTACATACTATGACTTTTCTGTATTGTTTCCTTATTATTATGATTATATTTTCATTGTAGTTATTAACTTCTTTACATTATATTTTCCAGTTTAACTTATTGTGTCTTCTCTGTTCACTCTTAGATCTAGATTACTGTCGATATTCTAGGGAGAAAATTATACTAAACAATTGCTAGAGCATTAATTATTACATAATACATTTTTAAAAGACCGTTTAGGACATATTTCTCAAAAAATAAAAGGTAAGTGCTCTCTAATTTCAGCAGAGGGTCATGCTGACACGTAATTTCATATTGTCAATGATGGTACATTCCATTGTCCCCCTAATTACACAGGGTGTATATAATGCGGTGAGAACAACTCCTCCTCATGCTCCGTAGTCACGGAATAACAACCAACAAGACAGAAGGCAACATTTTTCCTAAGAGTATCCCACTGAATTCTAGACTTTATGACATCTGTCAGAAAAATGCAGAAAGTCACTATCTATACAAATTCAGAAATTTAATATTTATCTTTTTATCAGAAATAAAATATGAACTTATACATAATCCCATATGTAGTTCAGTGTCTTTCTAAACCTTTTGAATAAGAGAAACTTTTACAATAACCTGACTTTAACATCCTCATGTTCTCTTTCATCAAAGTTATTTGGATAAATGTTAACATAAGGCAAAAGTTGCTAATTATAATAGGCAAGCCTCAGATTCCTTTCTGTTACATGTGCATTTTAAAGGTTATATAAATTATTTACTTAACAAATAACTGTGTTGCATTTTAATTTTATTTAAAGGTAATTGACCTCTGTTAAAGGTCACCTAATTAGCCGCAGCATTTATGTATAAAATGAGGAAATTTTACCACCAATCAGGGGATGTAATAACCTTGGAAATAGTTGAAATAAGGAAGTTAATTTATATTTTATAACAATAAAATCTTGCCATTTAAAAAAATTGAGCTGACATGAAGATCCTCAAAGAGCCATGTGGATGATATAATGGTCACACTGCAGTGATTGCCAATGAGTTACTTTCGGGGTCTGGAGGATGGGGTGGGTTTTGCATCTGGACCACTCCTGGCTATACTCAGTGCTTACTCTTGGCTCTAGGCTCAGAGAACTGTCTTGGTGGTACTTGCAGGACTACATGTTGACCA
This sequence comes from Sorex fumeus, assembly GCF_029834395.1. Lineage (NCBI taxonomy): Eukaryota > Metazoa > Chordata > Mammalia > Eulipotyphla > Soricidae > Sorex > Sorex fumeus. Next base: position 19,902,705 of record NW_026606066.1, on the reverse strand, counting down.
AATGAGTCCAAATCAGTAACGCAGGTGCTTTGCCCACTGCACTATCTCTCCAGCCTCACTGTGTCATCTCCCTTTATACTTTGTGAGATACACTTTTATTCACATAGACTTTGTTTCAGTTTACATATCTGCATTTCATTTTACTGATTTTTAAAATTTTATTAAAGCACCATGATTTACAAAGTTGTTCATTATGGAGTTGTTTCAAGAATAGAATGTTGAAACAGCAATCCCACCTTCAGTGTGCCTTTCTTTCCACCAACGTCCCAGGTTTCCTCCCACCCGCAGCATACCCCGTGGTATGCATAAAATAAATTTATATCATACTGCTTGCTGCAACAAAATTTAAGTAACAGCAAGTGGAATTATCAGAAAATAAATAAATAATAGTTTTATGATGAATGTTATATTGAGTTAACCTATATACATAAATAAATTCAAATCACAATATAATACAATATAATGATGACTTTACATAAGTTTTCAACTTTGTCATCTTAAATATAGTGAATTAAGTTTTATTTTTTATTTGCATCTTATTGTGATGATTATCATGTCTTCCATGTAATTACTAAAAGTTTTAAAATTCTGTGCTTTAGACTTTACATGGACTAGAGCAATAGCACAGTGGGTAGGGCGCTTGCTTTGCATGCAGCCAACCTGGCCGACCCAAGTTCGATTCCTCCGCCCCTCTCGGAGAGCCCGGCAAGCTACCAAGAGTATCTCACCCGCACGGAAAAGCCTGGCAAGCTACCCATGATGTATTCGATATGCCAAACAGTAACAACAAAATCTCACAATGGGCCCTACTGGGCCCGCAACTGGGCCCGCTTGAGCAAATCAATGAACAACAGGAGTGACAGTGACAGACTTTACATGAATAGATTAAAACTAAAAACATAAAATTAGAGTGAAGAGAACAAAATTTAAAGGAGAAAATCTGAAGAGGCTATGAAAGTACAAAGTGTTTATTCTAAGAAAGCAAATATTGGTTTTATATTCGAAAGCATCATATTATATGTACTGTTTAAGTGTCTGTATTAATAAGGATATATTCATTCACCTTATTATGTGAATGAGTACAGGAATTCTGAAACTTTGTTTCTTCTATCAGATGAGTCCTCACGGTATTAGAATCAATAATATCATCAATAAGCTTGATACATATCAAGGAAGTTTAAAAGTACAATGTAATTAAAAAATATCTGCAGAAACTACAGAGTTAATAAACTAGCTGGGCAGGGGTGGAAGTTGGGGAAATCAATGTGAATAATACAATCAATATTGGCATTTCCTTGGTATTACCCTGACATATAAGACAGATAAAGTATTTTGATTATCATCTAAATAAATTAACCCTGTATTTTCCTTAATTAAGAGATAATTTGGGGGAGAAGAATATAGTTTAAGGTATTAGCAACCAAATTTCCCTTTATCATTGTTCGCAGGATTTAATACTTCTTTCCTTTCTATCTCAATTATTCCTTCTCTCTTTCTCTCAGACCTTTACAAATAGTGCTCCTTTGTCCTAATATTCTTCTTTTTCCAGTTCTTGTATCTTCTAGTCATGGTTTGGGTATCAGCCTAAAGCCTGACTTCCTCAGATAATCAATACTGTATTCCCCAAAAGACAGTTCACTATTTAAAAAACCCAACTGACTTAAGAAAAAGTGATCTGGAACTCATACTTTGAGAAACACTGAAAATAATTGTTTGCTTGGAGTGACAGATAAAATCTGCCAGGATTTGGTATATACACACAAACTTACACTTATATTAGGCTTCAAAACTTTGGTTCACATTGCTACTAGAAAATCTGCTATTGTATCTGAAAGAGAATTGTTCCTAAATACAGAGAATTTTCAGCAAGGAAAAGACAGCACTGTCTAAAGCTAAACTGTCAATATTTTGTCAATATTATAAACCGTGAGTTTAGTATAGAACTAGGAGTCAGTCCAGAGCACCACTGGGTATGGTTCAAAACAACAATAACAATGACAACAACAAAAAGCAAAAAGCAAAAACTGAAATTATACAAAACATTTCTTACATGTTGTGATCTCTATTATTGTAAGAATTATCTACTACCTCTATTTTGAGTACTGAATTTCTAATTATAACAATAATGTATTGTTTTTTTACCCCATTTTTAAAATAACAAGAAGAAAGATATAATTTTGTCTGTCAAGGGCGCCAATTTATTCATAGAAAACTGAGTCTTTTAGTAAGTCTTGTTAAGAAAAATTTGCCAAATGCTTTATAACTGCAATTCCCTGAAGTCACATTTTAAGGAAGCTCTGTAAATAGTCTCATATGGTTGATTTAATAAAACTTCTTATAAGTCATAATTCTTATTTCTTGTATTTGAGGACTTACTTTGGGATATTTTCTTTTAAAACGTTTCAAATTTAAAGCATAGTCATTTATCAATCTGAAACATTTCAAATCAAAGAAATAAATGATTACTATAGAACAATAGCAAGTATTATCAAATGGAAAGAAGTGAAAAAATTTTAAGTCAGATACATGACAAATGAAAAAAGTATCAATACTTTTAACTTATATTAAATATATATATTCTAAAGTAGTAAATTAATAGAATATTTTATAAATATATACAGCAGCATTTTACAGTTATTAAAATAAAGTTCAAAGCAATATTAATATTTTAATAAATTATACTCTAGTTACAAAATAAATTATATGTAGTCATCTAAACTTGTAAATACAAAGAAGAAAATATTGAAGTAACTTTATGCATACTATGAAGCAATGAAATACACAAAAGAAGTTATATTTAATTATTTCAAAATACATGCATATGTTAAGAAACGAAAATTATTTTAAAATAAAAAAATTATGTTAGTGTACTTGATTTTGAGGCAGTTGACTTTTCCACACTTTTAAACAAAAAGATTAATATTGTCCTTAGCAATATTAGTTTAAATAATTTGCTTTCATGAAACAAAATATGTCTGTAGAAACAAATATAAACTTCTCTGGAATATTTTTACATTTATCACTCACTACTCCAATACAAATAGCTTCAAATTCTGCTATTCTTTATTTTCATTAAGCAAAGTATGCTACTGATGGTAATTTAAACCTTGGAGTCAGTTTACTGCAGTCATCTCTGTTTTAAACTACACTAGCAAACCTTCTCTGAAATCAGCACTTGATCCCTCATTTTCTCTCAAGTAGTTTTACAAACACACCACACACACACACACACACACACACAGATATGACTTCTATGCAATAAGAAATGAATGTATGATTGTAAGTGGTGTCATTTCCATTGCTTTAAAATCATTGCTATCCATGGCAAGTTATCAGCCAAAGTCTATTTTGGGTAAGAATACAAACATCAGCTGCAGGAATTTTAGAGGTCTCCTAATATTTCAGATGAGATATGGATGAAAAGCATTTTTCCTGAGGCAAGCGGGTGGAGTTATTTATTCTAAACAATTATTTAATGTTTATTTTGAAATTCTGGGAAGAACACACTGCAGAAGGTCAGGATTGCATGACAAATCTGTTTTGTAGAATAACACCAACTATAATAACTATAATTTGGTTTACAGTTTTTGTGAGAAATCACCAAATGGCTGTTTCTATTCTTTTTTTTTTTTTTCTTAAGAGTGGAGGTGGGCGATTTAAGACTAACAATGCTCAAGGCTTCTTCTGTTCAGGAGTTTCCTCTGGCAGTGCGTGGGGCAGCATATGCCTGCTGAGTTGGGAATTGAACTGGAGTTGGCTGCATGGATGTCATTAACCCCTGTATTACCTCTCCAGCCATGCTTCCATTCTCATTGTTTCCACTCATTTCTACGTATTCTCTTTTTACCAAACACTCATCATCATCCTAAACTTGGTATTTCTGAGGTAGAGCATGTACTGGAATCATTTAAAGGTGACTTGCAGTTTTCAGATATAAATTATCTATTTTCAACAGAATTAAAGTTAGGAAAATTTTGTGTTAGTCAAAATAAAGCCTCTCCAAATTTGAAAATAAAAAATAATTTTAGAATGGAATAAAAAGGTATTGTGGACTAAAACTTTTAGAAAGCTTCTCATCTTTGGTGACTACAGTTATATAACTGAAAGGAGAAAATAATTTACAATATAATGCTAGTCTCTTTTAAAATAACTGCAAATGATCCTACCAAAATGACAGAACATTAGATGATCATGAGATACATTAGCATCAGCAAGCAGCAGTTTCAAACTACCAAACAAAGGGTTTCCAAGAACCTGCCAAATTTATGTTGTCACAGAGCCAGATTTCTCTGCCAAGAAAATCCTCAGCCTTACAACTGTGGAAAGCAAGTCAAGGTTAGGGAAATACGTCACACCAGTAATTTTTCCACAAAGGTAAGAAGCCTTATGCATTAGGTTTATAAATGGAAGCTAATTATTTCTTTGTTTTACTTATATTTTTTGTTTGAAAGCATTCAGTATTTTTTTTGCTACTGAGAAAAATCCTCAGATAACACATTTTATTTTTTAGAGAGAAAGCAATCACAAAGCCAATGACTAAAAAGTATACATCAAAACAAATTATTCTTTTAGAGGGGAATTTTCATTACTTTTGGTAGGTGGTTGATGAACATAAACTTATAAGAATATGTAATAAATTAAGAATCTAAAAGAAATGGCACTTTCATTATTTTTAAAAACTTAACAAAAGATGCAATACTAGATGTTGTCAAGTCCATTATTTTTTTCTGGCTATTTTTGCTTCCTCAAAACATAATTTCAAGTAGCTTAGTTTCTGAAAAATCTACCTAAAATCAGTAGTTTACTTATATTCCCACCTTATAAAATACTTGCATAATTTAAATACATGAGCAAAAAAGATCAACATAATGCATTTTTTTATGTTTTGTTCTTCCATCTCATCACATTTATTAAGCAAACTGGCAAAATTCCTTCCTAAAATAAGTAATTAAAATAATTTATGAAGTTGTATATTTGTAAGAAGCTTCTCTTACCGCCATGTCCTTTTCTGTTAAGTTTCTGTCCTGAGACTCGGCTACCACAGTTACATATCCATTAAAGGAAAACACAAATTTAACAGTTCTTTAACTCATTGATCTCATCTAACTAATGAACATCAAGCATGATAGACATACGTCTCTAGCTAGCAGTCATAAGACACCAAATCTCTCATAGCTAGCTCTAGGAGCTACATTATTTAGTAAGTCATGGAAGGGAGAAGTGCACTTTCACCATAACCCTTGCTTGTGCTGGGTACTCAGCTTACAAGGTTTACTAAGGAAAGGCTGATTGAAGCAGCTTTTGTTTCCAAATTCTATAGCACAAAACCATTCCTCAAATGATCAATCTTAGAGCAACACAGAATCTGTCCACAGGATATGAATAATTAGTGTTTAATAAAGGACATTATTGAATTTTTTATGGATTATCAGAAACAGAATGGGTACCAGATAATATCGGGTTTTTCTGGGTTTTTTTTTATTTTTTGTCTAAAGATGCTATTCTCTGACAACCTGCTTCTACCATAATTATGCAGAGTACTTCTAAAGAAAAAAAAGTATCTAAAACTATCTTGCTCTTTTCAGTTTTAAAATATAAATATCAATGTCAATGATAAAAATGTAATAATATATTATAGGATATCATGAATGATTAATAAATATGTTCAGTCTTTGAGACTTTCCATTCTGGTCAAATGTACTAGTCCTTACATTTATTTTACAGCACTAAAAATAAATGAGACTTTCCATTCTGGTCAAATGTACAAGTCCTTACGTTTATTATACACCTTACACCTAAGATGCTGTTGATATTACCCAGTTCTAAAATTCTTTGGGAAGCTCTATATTAATTAAGCTTAAAATGTGATCTGGAAATGTGCCTTTTAACAAAGCATTACAAAGGATTATGATGAAGTCCAAGGACACCACAATTTTAAACTACGTTAATATTTATAGCAATGAAAATGAATTGACAAAGACATCACAGAATTAATCAATTCAATTTTTCTGAATTTCTTACTATCTGGAACATGCTATGCTAAATATTCTTTATAAAATAACATAAGATGACAAAACTTCAGTGATTGTGAGGGTACTGAGACACCTGAAATCATATAAATTCCTTCAGACTGTGTAAAATAGTACAGTTGATCTAGAATAGAATGCGGAAATTCTTTTTATAAGATTTAGATGCACAAATACTCTATGATCTAGTAATTGTACTTTAGGATATTTGTCAATAGAATTGAAAGCAGAAACTTAAGTAGCTATATTTTCACCTATTTTAAGTATATTTACAATAGCCAAAAGGTAGAAGCAACCTAACGATTCACCATGAGGTAAACAATTAAGTAGATGTTGTATGTATAACTATATTTAAACATTGTTAAAATGGCAAAATTATGTATATTTAGCATGATAAAAGTCCACAAAGCATATCATAGAAAATCATACAAATAATGGTTGCCATATTTACAAATCATAAAAATAAGTGTAGAAAGAGCATTGGTAAACACTGCTGCTGTGAAAATTAGTTAAAATGGGCTTCCAATGAGACCTCGAGTTGCTCCTGATCAAGCTGCTTAATGGCCATGAGTCCAGAGACTCAGAAGCAAATCTTGGAACCCAGTGGCTTTTGGCAGAAATGCCAGTAGGCTTTGACAGTAAGCCAGTAGGCTTTGACAGTAACCCAGTAGGTTACTGTCACAAGACCACCCCAGGGGGAAAAGTGTGCTGTTCCTCCGCCTGTTCCCCCTAGGCGGCTTGATGGCTGCCATCCTCCAGAGGCCACTGGACAGTCAGGTTTGGGCCCTCAGTAACAAGACACACGGGGTCTCACGGGATAGGGGTGGAGCCGGCCCCATCACAAAGAGACTCCCAGTCACTGCCCTTGAATGGCCTTTCTGGCTCTTGATCAATCTGCTTAACAGCAATGGTCCCAGAGTCTCAGGAACAAATCTCAGAACCCAGCAGGTTTTGGCAGAAATCCCTCCATATTTAAGCGTTAAAATTTCATAATTTCAAAATTGCTTGGCCATGACTGCAGACACGCAACATATGTTATTCTTAACCAGCATAGAAAACAAATTGTCTACTGTTGCCTTTTCAGCAGATCTGAGTGTTGGGGTAGAATCTCAAATAATAATGGTGGTTCTGGTGTCAAAATATTGAATGTGATCAAAGTGGAGAGAGAGAGTAATATGGAAATCATCTGCCCCACAGATAAGGGGAGGATGTGGGATGCGGGGTTCTGGGGTTTTTGGTGGTAGATAATGGGCACTGGTGAAAGTACGGGTGTTTCATTGTATGACCGAGACTTAAACTCAAAAACTTTGTAACTGTTTTCATGATGATTCAATAAATAAAATTATAAAAAATGAAAAAAAGTAAGGTGGAGTTCATGTACAATTCAATCAGCTAATCAGTGGCTGAATAAATAGCAGTACTCCTACATAAAAAAAGATAAATAATAGAAAAAAATAAAATGGGCTTCTTGGTGAAGAGAATTTTTACACGCATCAATTGTTGCCTTAACTTTACTCTTCAGCCACCACACAGCTTTGAGCTTCAGTTTTGCTAACCTTCGCCATCAGTTACACTCCTGATGCTTTCCTTATCCTATGAGTGGGTAAATCACTTCTGGAAGGGAAGAAGTGGAATTATCAATGTGTTATACTGTGCCAGAATAATTGCTTAATGTAGAACCAAAAAAAAGCACTCAGTTGAAACTTTTTTTTGCATGGTTTAGTAACAAAATCAAAATATATTTAAAATTTCCTTCAAGTGTTTAATATTTTTTAATGAAGAAAAATTATCTTTGATCTGATTTTCAGAAATTTCAGGTAAATATCTGAGGACCAACTGCCCAGAAGAGCAAATCTGTCACTGTCACTGTCCTCCCATTGTTTATCGATTTGCTCGAGTGGGCCCAGTAACATTGTGAGACTTATTATTGTGTTTGGCATATCGAATACGTCATGGGTAGCTTGCCAGGCCTTGCCATGCGGACCAGATACTCTCGGTAGCTTGCCAGGCTCTCTGAGAGGGGCAGAGGAATCAAACTCGAGTTGGCCATGTTGGTTGTGTGCAAGGCAAATGCCCTACCTGCTGTGCTATCACTCCAGCCTGGAAGAAGAGCAAATGTGTATTTAAATATATCCAATCAACTTATCTGATTTGTGAGGGCTTTAGTTCTGTCATTAGATATCTCACAATGAGTACTTTGCTATATGAGTCAGGAAGACACATCTGTCTTGCTTGTTTTCATGGGTAAGTCTGTCCACAGTGTTTTGGCTGTAATGAAATGACAGCTACAAAGTTCTCTGTTCTGCTTCAAATGAAGGAAGACAAGACTCATGGCCATTCATAACCTCGAGGAAAGTTCCCATTCCCAAGAATTACTTTTACCAGTAGTGGTCCCTCAGAACAACTTTGTCACACATTGAGCCACTTCTTAAAGTAAAATCAAGCCTTTAGGTGCTGGTTCAGGACTGTTTTTAAACACAGTTATGACTGCATCACTGTATCACTGTCATCCTGTTATTCATCAATTTACTCGAGTGGGTGCCAGTAATGTCTCCATTTGTCCCAGCCCTGAGATTTTAGCTGCCTATCCTTACTCATCAAGTATAACAAGAATTATAACAACTATAAAAGGAATTTTAAATCTCTGTGTTTTCCATCTACCCTTGAGTTTTTGTTCATGTAGAGATGAACTATATTTTTCAAAATAATCTTCAAAACACAAATGGAGTCAGGGCTAGAGATAGTACAGGGATGGATAGTACGGGGTGAAATGTTTGCTTTGCATGTGGCCCAATACAGTTCCAGTCTTGGCACTCCATATGTTTACCCAGGCATTGCCAGAATTAATCCTGGAGCATAGTATCAGGAGTAAATCCTAAGCACCACTGGGTATAGCCTCCAAACAAACAAACAAAAAACCCCAAAAACACAATACCCCTCTCCATGCTGGACTAGTTAAAAACCCTGTTAATATCTATATTGTAAGTTATGCTGGCTAAAATTTTTTTAAAAAATTAAAGCCTACAAATGAAATTACTCATACAAAAATCCAGATTCTATAGACACAAACCTAAAATATTCTAGACTAATACTTGCTAGGGAGATTGTCTTGAATAAGACCTCTATGTACTCTGTGATAAATATAGCAACTTTTCTTATAATGAGAAAAAACACGTTTAATCTGGACTAGGACAGTTTGTTAGAAAAACTACTTATTCAATAAAAGCAGACGCCAAATCAACACTTATCAAATTGTGTTTTGTGTGTATCTCGGTGTCCTGTGGTATATCTGGGATGGTTGTGTAAGTGGATAATGGTGGCAATATCAGCCTCTTTATAATAAGACCCTATGGTAAATAAGAAGGTAGAGACTGAGTCTTAGAAAATTTACAACTTTTTAATGTTTTGCTGTACAAATACAACCTCATTCAAATACACTTTAGTAACAACCCTGACCTTTTGGTACTTTTTTAAACTTGAAATTATAAGGTAAATTTTCTCTTTTTCTTTTTAAAACTTTATGTGCTTCGCTTTTACATATTTTTTTTCTGAGTTCCTGATCAGAGAGAAGACGTTCATGGGTTATCTGCATCTATAATAGAATATCTGAAAATCGTATATGTTCAAACTGTGATTGGCTTCAGCCTTTGGTTGATCTGCATCTCAAACAGTAGCACACAAAAATCTTCTCTGGAGATTTGAGTATCTCACTCATTATTTTTCTTAAATAGGACAGTCTAGAATGCTCATTATAGAAAATTTCACTTAATATACTTCCCTCAACAGAGAAGCATTGTGTTGAACCATTTTATACTCAAGGTATACACTTATGATGAAATTTAATGAAAGTGCATTATTATTATGAGTAAAATACATTGGTATTACTGTGATTTTATAAGCAAATCTCTCAAAGATCCTGGCCATGTACAGAATATTATCCTATGGTAATTTCATACACAAATGAATTCACAAGTACTCCAGAATCATATATGCCATTTGTCTTCTTTCTTTATTCTAAGGATAAAGTTTTCATATCAAAACTACAAGAATGACTTCCACAAACCAAAAAAAATGCATACATTATCTAAGAAACAAAGAAAGCAGAAGGGCTAAATAGTATCCTATTGTCTTTCTTTTCAAAAACAATTTTCCTCCCCTGATTAAGTCTCAAAGGTCAGATTTGTACAACATAGCTAATTTCCCCGGCAGAAAGTATAGTAATTTATTTTAAATCACATTGTTACTCTAAATTAAATTTTATTTCTTAGCAATGAGAAGATGGCAACTAAAATCATTATCTGTCACTGTGGTCTAGTCCAAATATATTTATGATGCTTTCATTCTTGTGCAAATGTTAAGATATTTAAAGTTTCTTTTCTCGGAGATATGAAGGGACAGACACCAGCAAACAACTCTCTCCTCTAATGCACAACCACAAATCAACTATAAATTGCAAAAAAAATCCTTACTAGATCAAAGCACAGTTTGTAAGAGAAATCTATTCATTCTTTTATAGGAATGTTGGTGACTTTGGAGCATATAACTGAAAGAGCAGTTCAGGGAAGGGATTTGTGTCATTGCATAAAGCAACATTAGCTTCCATTATCGTTGACCAAATTTATCGTGCCGAAGGACAGAGAATATGTACATTATAATTTTGACATCAATACACATCTTGATGGGGTGGAAGACTGCACTGTTGGCAAAACATGAGCATTTGTACATAAAATTGAGTTTTGTAGTTTAGATGATTGTAGGATCAAAAGACTGAGTACACACCCCTCACTTAAAAAAAAATTAAATGCGTAGAGATCAAACAACTAAACAGAAGTAAAGAATCATAATAATAAAAAATAGGCCTTTTCTTTTCTTTTGCACAGAGTGGGGTTGATTGTGGCCATGAAACCAGAAAAGTATCATGGAAGTCTGCCTCTAGGTTTCTATATTATACCCCCCCCCCCCAGAATGTGACATCATATTTTATATTTTTAGACCTCTGTCTCTGTTTCTCTGTCTCTGTCTCTCTGTCTCTCTCCCCCCACCCCACTGGTCCCTCAACACTTCGAAATAAAATATTTTATACTTCACTGCTTTCCTCCTTGTGGAATCTTTTCTTTGAGGGTAAAATAGGAGCCTAAGAGGCTTGGGTGAGGACTGATGTTTCCTTTCCTGCCCACAGCAGACTCCTCAGTCCCAACCTTCCCCAGCTACTCCTGGGTGGCAGAGGTGAATAGAGAGAATGCTGCAGATTCCTTTCTGAAGGTTGCCCCCTCTCTCCTCCCCAGTTCACATAAGTCACACAGAGACCCCACAGACATCCTTAAGAACCATGTCATTATTTTTTGAAATTAATAGTTTAAGATATTTCTGAATAACTAGGTAATATTTATTTGGTTACTGTCACTTTTATGCATATTTATGAAAATTTTTAAACTTGAAGAGAATTTGTATGACAGGAGCTGAGTGACAAAACATTGTAGTAACTGTCACTGAGTCTCAAGTTTAACATTAATTAAAATTGTATTTCTTTTTTTTTTTTTTTTTTGCGTGTGCCACACTCGGCAATGCTCAGGAGTTATTCCTGGCTCTATGCTCAGGAAACACTTCTGGCGGTCTTGGGGACAATATGGGATGCCGGGGATCGAACTGGGTTAGTCACATGCAAAGCAAATGACTTACCCACTGTACTAACACTCAGGTCCACATTAATAAAAATGGATGCCATGTCTAACTCAAAGACAATTAGGAAGGTTTAAAAAGATTGATATTAATGAAAGCAGTCAAGTATATGGAGGCCATGCCATGTTCAGATCAACTGACTTGGTAAATGGCATCATTTACTAATGGCATCAGATATATTATTTATATATATGTATATATAGTGAGAGATAGAGTATGTATAAAGTTATAACAATCTAATAATCTAACTTAAAAAATAGGATGATATTACCTCCCACAGAATTCCTATTGTATATGTAAATAAAATATGTAAAATATGTATATGTAAATAAAATAAGGTTTTCTAAGAAATTTAAATACTGTCTGGAGTGGAGTTAGTGTTCAGTGATTGTCAGTTTTGATTAGCAGTACTTAAGTTGGGTGGTTGGCACTGAAAATGCTTTAAAACATCAATTAGCTTCTACCTACTATAAAAAATCACAGTTTTTGAGACAATTTAATATAGATATTAAACTATACTTGATCTGAATTAAATTTATTCTATGCAATTTTCCTCACATATTGTAATCACAAACTCTAAGCAACTGATTTTTATTTGATCATTCTAATAGGTGTCATTACACTCTTTAGGTTTGCTTATATAATCACTGCAGCAATATACTATTCAGAAGACTGGCAATATTTATGAGTAAGTGAATCCAGTGGTGGAAACACTGTTCTTGTCTTAAATATTTAGTCGAAAAGTGTTCATATATTAAAAGAATGAAAAATATCATAACAATTTATCCCTCTGTAAAACAGAGTGCAACAGGAAGATTGTACTATAGATTATAAACTGTAAAATTCAAATTTTGATGATTTACAACATTTTTGTAGGATTTTTCCAAAATCAATAGAGAGCAATTAATCCATCTTTTAGTTACAAAACACTTGCTAATTCAGCTATATTGTGAAGGCTGAATGCAGTACTGATCTTATTTTGTTTCTTCTTCCCCCTTGAAGACCACTTAAAAAAACAGATAATCTACAAATTATAGACTTGTCATAATCAGTACTTATTTGGAAACATACTGAAATGTAGTATAAAAAAATCATTTTGGGAGTAACTAGAAAATCAGGGGATCCCATTTAAAATCTGCTCAACATGATGAAAAGTAAATCTTGTGAAATCAACTTAATTTCCATTGGTGACAGAGTAACAAGACCAGAAATAGAGAATAAGAAGAAAATCATATTCTACTTATGGTTGGGATCTGGAAATGGCACTTTATATAAAGAAAAAATATATACAATTAAAATTATACTTTACTTTTATTTTTACCAAAAAAGCCTAATAATAGTTGTGCTTAATACATATGTAATTAATAATCAGAAATTTGCACAAATAAGATGACTAATTAGGGGGTAAAATCCAAAACCAACTTGTAGTGTAGTTGGATAATTATATTTTTCTTAGGAAAAATATCACAAGGAATCAATCGAGCAAAATCTCTGTGAATTACAACTTTCACATTCCATTTTAAAAATTATTCTATCTTTTGTAACTGCCATTGTTCTTCTCTTTAATGTATTTATATCTTATTAAAATTATAAATCCAAACAAAGAAATTGAAAACTATTAGCGGGTAGAGCGTCTGCCTTGCACACGGCCAACATGGCCGACCCGAGTTCGATTCCTCTGCCCCTCTCAGAGAGCCCGGCAAGCTACCAAGAGTATTCGATATGCCAGACACGGTAACAACAAAGTCTCCAATGGAGACGTTACTGGGCCCACTCGAGCAAATCGACGATCAACGGGAGGGGCCTTTTTACTCATTGCATATAAGATTTGATAATGTTAAATGCTATGTTGCTTAAAACAATACACATATTCAAAGCAATCTCTATCATATGTCCAATGGCATTCTTTACAAAAACATAAGGGAAATAGTGAAAATATTTGGAATTATAGAAGATTTCAAATAGCGAAAACAATCTGTAGGGGGGAAAAGATATAAGAGGCATTAAATTCCCTCTTTTTAAACTAATATACAGCCATATAAATTAAAACAGTATAATATTGGAATTAAAAAATAAACACACTTTTGTAACAGAACTGAGTCCATATATATATATATATATAGAAATTAGAACGATATATATATATTTGATTTAACTCTATTAGTCATTAGTCAATAAGTGTCTATAATTATAGAGCAAGGAAGATCTCTTCATGAAATGGTACCAAGAAAAGTAGATTATCAGATGCAGAAGCAAGATCACTAGCAAAAGTAGATCACTAGCACAAATATTAGCTCAAAATTGATAATGCAGAACTAAAAGTAAAAGATACATAGAAGAAAACACAGGAGACACATTTCCTACACAGCAACTTTAGAGATACTTTCAGGGACTCCATTCCAGTAGTAGCAGAATCAAAATTAAACAATTGAGACTACATTTAATTAAAATAAGCTTCCACAGAGTGAAAGAAATTATCTCACCAAGACCATAAATTTGAACACTATTGTAAACACATTACCAAACTATAACATTTTTAAAAATCATAAAATGTTGGAAAGAAAAAGATTTAAAAATAAACTTGCAATGAAGTGGATGAAAAGAACATACTCCAATATAGTAAAAATCTGTATACAATAAACCCAGCACACCCAACATCATAGATCATAATAATGGTAAGAATCACAAAAATTTTCCTTCACAATCATGATGAGACAGGACGAGTATGTGCAGTCTCACCTTATTATTCAAGATAGTATTGGAAATCTCAACTACAGAAATTAAGCAAGAAAAATAAAGTGATTAAAATGGGGAAAAAAGTTAAACTATCACTACTTGAAGATAAAATAAAAATATGCATAAAAAATCCTAAAGATAAGCATTAAACTATTAGGAATTACTAAGCAATACAGCAAGAAGGCTAGTCACAAAATCAATATAAAATATGTTGCATTTCTACAATAAAAAATTTAAAAGAGAAGAAAATTTTTAAGTCCTATTTGCAATTATATCAAAAGTTAAGTATCTAGGAATAAATCTAACATAATAGGTGAAAGATATATTCATCAAAAACTATCAGTCGCTCTAACGTAAATAAAGAAGACACAAGGAATGGGAAAATATGTTCTTGAATGCAAAGAACTAACATTGTTTAAACCATTACCCTTCCCAAAGCATTATATATTTTCAATGCAATTCTATTCAGAATTCCAACAGTGGTATCTTTGCTGGTATTCACCCTCTTACCACAGCTAGGTGTGATCTGGAAATCTAGTATACACCCTCCCACCATCCATCCCTCTACACACCCTGCCCCGCCCCCACTGTGTCTGACCAGGAAATTGCATGATCTGATACTAGCTCTGATCTTTTAAACCCAAAACCATAAGGACATGCAAAAATATTGCTGAATAAATTCATAATATTGGAGAAGGTGGGATACAACAGTCTTAATTCACAGTTATAATCTGTTTAGTCCAGTTAACAAAACAGAATCACTAGCTCAAGATTCCTGTGTCATACTCAAATAGCAGCACTAAGGAAAATAGTCTGAATATCAGAGGAATTATCTGCAGCCCTTCAGTATAAGATACTGAACAGATTCTTTTTTAAGTAATTGGGAATATAAACCTCAACCATTCACATACATAAAATTCAAGGAACAACAGGGAAACAAAGGAATTTGCTGCTTTGTCAGACAAAACAGAAACTCAGGCAAATGCTCGAGCCCATCAAAATTTTGAGTCTGGTCGATAAGGATCTGAAATCAGCAAGACTCATTCCCTTGAGTATAGAAATTAAGTAAATACTGGCCAGTGAAATTAAGCAATCACTAGACAAGGAATTCAACCTATCAAAGAAAAACTGACTCAGAGGAAGACAGATTCCATACAAGTTGAATTGAAGGAACTAAACAACACAATAGCAAGCCATAGACCTATACATGTAGAGAATTGTATAGACAAACTTCAAGATAAAACACAGGCCAGCATTGATAAGGAGTGACAAAAGAAAAGAAGCAAAGAATAAAAGAGAATGTAAATACTTAATGGATAACAGCAAGACAATCTCTGAATTATAGGAATACCACGGCACAGGAAAAAGGGAAACGGGAGGAACGAGATAGGAGAATTCATAACTAAGGACTTTTCCACTCTCTGGAGGGAGGCTGGTGTATAGAATCAAGAACACCAAAGAGTACCAAGACAAGTACACTCAAACAGACCACAAGACACAGAGTAATCGAAATGGCAAAATCCAGAGTGTTGGATAACATTGGTTTGTCCTTGCACCTCCCGAAGGGAGCTTAGTTTTATTGAGTTACTCCCACAACAGTACTCTTGAAGCACACTCAATTCCACCAGGCACTTCTAATCCTATATTGGTTTTCTATTTTCTTTACTTTCTTCACATGGTTTAGCAATGCCCTTTTTGTATAGACACAGGAAGACAATTAATTATATGCTTTTGTAACATGGGAGTTAATTGACTCTGGATAATATTTACTCTTGGGCATCCATCATATTTACCTGACTTAAGTCTCAGTTGCCCTTACTTCCTAACATCCCCCAATGGAGGGTTCAAGTAAGGGAATAGGATGGACTCAAGGCAAGTTGTAAGCTACCCTGGCATCAAAAAGGGACAAGCTAAGTGCTAAAAGAAGAATAATGTAAAGAACACTGTCATGGCATTCCCACCAGCAGCGAAGGAGAGTCCCTTTCTTGCCACATCCACACCAACACTGGTTGCTTTTGTTCTTTTGGATGTGGGCCAGTCTCTGTGGTGTGAGATGATATCTCATTGTTGTTTTGATCTGCATCTCCCTTATGATTAGTGATGTAGAGCATTTTCTCATGTGCCTTTTAGCCATTCAGATTTCTTCTTTGGGAAAGTTTCTGTTCATTTCATCACCCCATTTTTTGATGGGGTTAGATGCTTTCTTCTTGTAGAGTTCAACCAGTGCTTTGTATATCCTTGATATCAACCTTTTATCAGATTAGTATTGGGTAAATAGCCTTTGCCATTCAGTAGATTGTCTTTGTATTCTGGTTATTGTATCTTTTGAGGTGCAGAAGCTTCTTAATTTAAAATAGTCCCATTTGTTTATTTCTGTTTTCACTTGGTTGGTCAGTGGAGTGTCGTCTTTGAAGAACCCATTAGCCTCAATATCCTGGGAGGTTTTGCCGACCTAGTCTTCAATGTATCTTATGGATTTTGGCCTGATGTTGAGATCTTTAATCCATTTTGATCTGACTTTTGTGCTTGGTGTTAGGTCGAGGTCTAAGCCCATTTTTTTGCATGTGGTAGTCCAGTTATGCCAGCACCATTTGTTGAAGAGACTTTCCTTGTTCCACTTCACATTTCTTGCTCCCTTATCAAAGATTAGATGTTCATATATTTGGGGTTGTGTGTAGGGATATTCCACCCTGTTCCATTGACCTGCGGCCCTGGCTTTGTTCCAGTACCATTCTGTTTTAATTATTACCACTTTGTAGTAGAGTTTGAGGTTGAGGAAGGTAATGCCTCCCCACGTCTTTTTCCCAAGAGTTTCTTTAGCTATTTGTGGACATTTGTTGTTCCATATGAATTTCAGGAGTGCTTGATCTATTTCTTTGAAGAATTTCATGGGTATCCTTATATGGATTGCATTGAATCTGTATAATGCTTTTGGGAGTATTGCCATTTTGATGATGTTGATTCTTCAGCCCTTTTGGAAAACAGTAGGGACGATTCTCAAAAAATTAGAAATTGAGCTCCCATGTGACCTAGCAATACCACTCCTGGGAATATATCCTGGAGAGGCAAAAAAGTACAGTCAAAATGACATCTGCCCTTGTATGTTCATTGCTGCACTATTCACAATAGCCAAAATCTGGAAAAAAGACCCAAGTGCCTGAGAACAGATGACAGGTTAAAGAAAGCTTTGGTGCATCCACACAATGGAGTACAAAGCAGCTGTTAGAAAAGATGAAGTCATGAAATTTACATACAAGTGGTACTACATGGAAAGTATCATGTTAAGTGAAATGAGTCAGAAAGAGAGAGACAGACATAAAAAGATAGATTCAGGGACTGGAGAGATAGCACAGAGTGTAGGGTATTTGCCTTGCACACGGCCGACCTGGGTTCGATTACCAGCATCCCATATGGTTCCCTGAGCACTGCCAGGAGTAACTCCTGAGTGCAGAGCCAGGAATAACCCCTGTGCATCACTGGGTGTGACCCAAAAACCCAAAAAAATAAAAGATGGATTCATCTGGGGAATATAAAGTAACAAATTGGGAGACTAACACCCAAGAATAGCCAAGATAAGTACCATGAGTTTCACTCCATGGCTTGGAGGTGAGCCGCACATGCTGGGGCAGAAGGCAGCTCAGTTAGAGAAGGGGGTGTTGGGAGGATCCTCCCAGAATGAGAGGTGCATGCTGAAAGTAGACTACAGACCAAACAGGATTGCCACTCAGTGCCTCTTTTGCAAACCACAGCACCCAAAAGGAGAGAAAGATCAAAAGAAAAGGGAATGCCCTGCCACAGGGGTGGGGTGGGATGTGGGGGTGGGGGGTGGGAGGGATTTCGAGAGCATTGAAGGTGGGGAATGGGCACTCATGGAGGGATGGATACTCAATCTTTGTATAACTGAAACCCAAGCATGAAAATCGGTAAGTCTACAACTGTACCTCATGGTTTTTCGCAAATAAATAAATAAATAAATAAATTTTAAAATATGGTAAAAATAAAGAACACTGTCATGGAACAAACTCTGTCATAACCCAAAAAGGAGTAACTGAATAAAAAAGGACTTTGCTGGGATTAGGAAAGACTAATCTGAGGACTATAGTCTAGGACAAACAGCGAGATGTCCCCATGAAGAGCCACCCTTTAAGCTTAATATATATCTTACTGTGTTTATACAAAATGACTAGAAATATTAGTATGAGGTAAATTTACTATGATTGTTTAAATAGACTACTAGCTGAGAAAAGGAGAAAGCAATACACCATTAGAGCTTATCTGGTAATCTTGAGCGCTTACCCCTCAGAATAGATTTTGTTGTTGAATTAGTCTCCAAGAAGGACTTCCCTCCAAAGAGGTGCTTTACATCAGTTTGTTGTTATGACAATATTCAATGTGTACCCCCGCCCTTCATGATTTTTATATAATTATGCTGTAAGGAGGGAGTAAGGGGGAAGAAATTGACGTGGGAAAGAAATAACTATGTTGCGGGATAATGAAGCTATAAGGATGAGGATGAGGACGAGAACAAATTAAATGGTTCCTGACTACCAACCAGTCTGTGGCCCCTGCTTCTTTGTTTCCCCATTTTTCCATCCCTTGTTCATCCAGCATCATTGGCTGGCCTGGGAAAGCAAATCTTGGCCACCGAATGCATGCCCTGTGTACTCAGGCTTTTTGAAAAAAAAGAGAGAGAGAGAGAGAGAGAGAGAGAGAGAGAGAGAGAGAGAGAGAGAGAGAGAGAAACTTACTTCTTAAAGCATCAATAGAGGATCTAAATCTTACTTATAAAGGAAATAACATAAGAATCAAAACATGTCTCTCATATAAAATAGAACAGGTGAGAAAAGAATCTAGTGACATGTTCAAATCACTGACTGAAAAAAACTTTCAACATAGAGTCCGCTACCCTGGAAATCTCACACTTAGGTGAAGGGGTGGGAGAAGAATATTCTCAGAAAAATGAGAGCTGACAATATTTGTTATAACTAACCCATACCTGAATAAAAGATGAAAGACCGTGTATATAAGGCCATTTATATAAGGGCTGTGTTATCATTTTCTGTGTGGTGTTGTTGCTTCTACAGTTGCCTATTTAGGGATAGAGAGATTGTATAGTTGATAGGGTACTTGCCTTGAATGAAGCCACCCCAGGTTTGATTTCCTGCATTCCATATCGGCCCCTAACCACAGCCAGGTTGTATCCCCAAAACCAATAATTTTCCTGAATGTCAACTTACTAAACTCTCCCAACAAAAGGCATAAAGTGATGGAATGGATTAGGTAACAAATTTGCTGATTACATGAAATACATCTAAAGAAACAGGCTCAGAGTAAAAGTATGAAAATCAATCTTATTAGCTAATAGTAAACAGAAGGAAATTTTGACAGCAATACTTATGTCAGACAAAA
Organism: Sorex fumeus; assembly: GCF_029834395.1. NCBI lineage: Eukaryota > Metazoa > Chordata > Mammalia > Eulipotyphla > Soricidae > Sorex > Sorex fumeus. The sequence continues at coordinate 19,882,855 of NW_026606066.1, read as the reverse complement.
TAACATTCAATCTAAGGAAAGTAATTAGAGTTAGAGACAGACACCACTTATTGGTTAGGGGAAGAAATAAATCAAAAAGTACTAACTCTAACAAGTACACACAAAATATAGTATCAGCAAATATTATAAGGCTGTTTTTCACAAATCTAAGGAAACACAAAAGTAAAGGGAGACTCCAACATTGTCACCACTGGATAGGTCAACTAGTCAACTATCAGTAAATACATGAGTCTTAAATAAAGAACTAGAAGAGCTGGGACTAAGGGATATAAACAAGTCCTTCGATCCTCCAAAAGCCAAATACACATTTTTCTCTAGTGTATGTGAAATAGACTTCAGGATAGATTACATATCAGGATCTAAGTTAAACATATGAAAATTCACAAAAAAATGTGATGCCAAGCATCCTAACAGACCACAATGCCACAGGGATAGGAATTAAATGTAAAAAGATGTGGGCAAACTCTAACATCTGGAGAATAAAAAAATGGTGGTGGGATTGGTGCTGGAACAAAGTATGTCTAAAATCCAACTATGAATAACTGTGAGTCATGGTGTATTCATACAATTAAAAAAGAACAAAAGAATATTAGAATTCCAATGTCATTCTTCTAGAACATATAATAAATATTATTAAATTTATGGGCTGAATCGATAGCACAGTGGGTAGGGCACAGTGGGTAGTGCCTTGCACGCAGCCAACATGGCCGACCCGAGTCCAATTCCTCCGCCCCTCTCAGAGAGCCCGGCAAGCTACCTAGAGTATTTCACCTGCACGGCAAAGCCTGGCAAGCTCCTCGTGGTGTATTTGATATGCCAAACACAATAACAACGAAGTCTCACAATGGAGATGTTACTGGGCCTGCTCGAGAAAATCGATGAACAACGGGAGGACAGTGACAGTGACAGTGATTAAATTTATGGAAACCCAAACTCCCTGTGACATTTTGACAAAAACCTATATATAAAATAACTGAAATGCCCAACAATAGATGAATGAATATATATTTGTTACATACAATATAATTATAATAATAATAGTCATACTTGGGCTGGAGCAATAGCACAGCGGGTAAGGCATTTGCCTTGCAAGCGGCCAACATGGCCGACTCGAGTTCGATTCCTCTGCCCCTCTTGGAAAGCCTGGCAAGCTACTGAGAGTATCTTGCCCTCATGGCAGAGCCTGGCAAGCTACTGGTGATGTGTTCGATATGCCAAACACAGTAACAATTGTCACAATGGAGACATTACTGGGCCCGCTCGAGCAAATTGATAAACAACAAGAGGACTGTGACTGTGATAGTCATAGTTAAAGATGAAACCTTTTTTTTTGTGGGGAGTGTTGGGGCCACATCCAGCAGCACTCAGGGTTCACTGCTGGTTTCTGATTCTGAGCTCAGTAATCACTCTTGGCAGTGCTCACAGAAGCATGTGGGATGCTGAGGAACAAACCTCATTTGATAGCATCTGAGGCAAACACCCTGTGTACTTTATTATAGCTTCAACTCCCTGAAAGTAAAATCTTTTCATTTGGTACAACATGGATGGAACTATTAGTTGTCAAATAAATTTTAAAAATGTCAGAAGAAAGATTAAAACTAGATTATTTCACTTACATTATGTATATAAAGATAAAACTAAGTATCACTGTCACTGTCCTCCCATTGTTCATCAATTTTCTTGAGCGAGCCCAGTAATGTCTCCATTGTGAGACTTTGTTGTTACTGTGTTTGGCATATCAAATACATCATGGGTAGCTTGCCAGGCTTTACTGTGCGGGTGAAATTCTCTCGGTAGCTTGCCAGGCTCTCCGAGAGGGGCAGAGGAATCAAACCTGGCTCGGCCGGGCTGGTTGCATGCAAGGCAAACGCCCCACCCGCTGTGCTATCATTCCAGTCCAAGTAAGTATATATAACATAATAAAAACAAATCCTTAGACCCTGACAATAGAACTGAGGTTACCAAAGGGGACGGGTGAGCGAAAAGTGGATGGTAAGCATCCTATCAAATGTAGTAGAAGACTATAGGCACTTCGATTGCATATGGTGTGCCAACAATATATCTTTAACATGTAAAAAGATTTAAGATATTCTAAATAAGTGTTAGCTCAATAAAAATAAAAATATTATTGGATAAAGTTGCTATTACTTTTACTGTTTTTGCTCTCAATGGAACAAACGTCTCTGAATGCAGCAGTTATGTGTACCTAGGTCGAGAAATCAACATGACAAATGACCTGGCACCTGAGCTGCACAGGAAGAAGAGAGCATCGTGGACACCTTCAAGAGCATTGAAGAAGTTGTTAAAAGGATGAAGAACCTCTGGCTCTGTGCACATCTTTTCAACTCCACCGTTTTTCCCGCATTAACATACTCCTCAGAGACCTGGGCCTACGAAAACAGGGTAAAAATGCTATTTGTGTCTCCCAAAGAGGAGCTATGCTTGGAATATCACTTTTCACCCAAGCGAGAGAAGGACTCAGGAGTTCCAACCTCCATCGACCATCTAGAATCAGGAATGCTGTCTCATTTGCCAAGGCATCAAAAATCAGATGGGCTAGACATGTAATGTAATTCGTAGATGACGGCTGGACTAGAGACGTTACTGACTGGATTCCACAGGACATCAAAAGAACGCCTGGCCACCCACCTAAGAGATAGTCAGACTTCTTTGTCAAGACCCTAAATGTATGGTTTGAGGCTCTTTGTGTTCCTGGATCAAGCAGATGCCACTGGGCTACACCAGCACATGACAGGAACAGATGGAGACGTTACTGGCGCCCGCTCGAGCAAATCGATGATAAGTGATACAAGTGATACAAGTGATAAGATAAAGTACAATGAATAATGTTAGAATGGATTATTATGCGTATGATACCAGGATTAGAATTCAGTCTCATACATGTACAACATGAGCTTTGCCAATGAACCTCATACATGGTTTGAGAAAATTTTTATAATTACTAATATTTATATTTCTTAAGGCTGCATATTAGTTTATGTTATTTTTAATCAATGTTAAAGGACCCAGTTTTAATGTATTATCATACCAGTTTTGATAAATTCATGAATGAAGAAAAGGTAAATATAGCAATTAAAGTATTTCTTTGAACCAAGACTTAAAAATAATTTCCATTAAATATACCAACGTACTTTAATCAACTATGAATTAATGAAGAGTTTACTAGATTGGCTACATTCTGAAGAGTGATATGGTGAATAAACCCAAATTATGTTGACTATTCAGTTTTATGAAAGTAGAATACTTGCCCCTCTGCCATAACGAGATAGCTTGCAACTGATACGAATATAACTAAAGAATATATATTTTACTAAATATCCATAAGGGTTAATCATTTTTGGACATCTATGTTTTTCCTCAATTAGAAAATGTCATCCTTATTAGAACTTCAAAACTTTTACCAAGTGCTATACATTCTAAAGTGTAGAAGGCGCACTGGGAAAATTTAGACATTCGTCATTCTATAAGACAATTCTGCTGGGCTGTAATCATTACGCTTATAAGTTATTTGATGCCAAAATTTTCCTCTAATATAGTATATCTTTCAATATACACTCCAGATAGAACTGGACTATTTTATTTATTAACTCAGTCACTTAACACAATAACTGAGATCCTGGTAAAGGTCACTAGACATTGGGTTGAATACACATGCTGTCATTATCCAAGGATTTATAATCTGATAAGAGATTCCACTCTGGTTTAATTCCTTGTTAAAGTGTTCTGGCAGCTGTATCATGCAAGTACAGAAAGGGATTTGCATTAGGCTCAATTAAAAATATTATTTCTTGAATTAAAGCTAGAATAACTCTAATTTTCCCTCAGTGAATTTGCTGAAAATTTGGGATTTCACAGCTCTTTCTTCCTCATGAAAAACATTAAATAATTAAAAACAATAAACTTAAAGAAAAATTGTAATAAGTCCTCTAAATCATCAACTATGCAAAACATATTGTTCACACATGTGGTTTATTAGAAATCATCCTAATTTTACCAACTCTAATCTCTAATTTAGTTGGGAAACTCTAACTTCCCAACTAATAATCTCCCAACTAATAATAATAATAATAATAGGTGCTGTTCACCTATTACTGAATAGGATTTTTCTTCATATTTGTAGATAATTTGCTCGAGCGGGCCCAGTAACGTCTCCATTGGAGACTTTGTTGTTACTGTGTCTGGCATATTGAATACTCTCGGTAGCTTGCCGGGCTCTCCGAGAGGGGCAACCCTACCCGCTGCGTTCGCCTTACACGCGGCCAACATGGCCGACCCGAGTTCGATTTGTCCGCCCCTCTCGGAGAGCCCGGCAAGCTACCGAGAGTATTCGATATGCCAGACACAGTAACAACAAAGTCTCCAATGGAGACGTTACTGGGCCCGCTCGAGCAAATCGACGATCAACGGGAGGGCCTTTACCTTTACCTACCATTTGTAGATAATAGTTCACTTACCTCTCTCCCTTTAGCAGACTGCAAAACTTTTTAAAAAGGTAATATATGGATTTATATTTTTGTCTCCTGCACCTTTTGCATAGTACCAAAATCAATAGAAATTAATAGAAAAGGGAAAATATCTAGAAAGCAAATGTTATAGAATATAAAAAACTTTTGGAGTATTGTTCAATTCCATGGCTATTATAGATTCTTAGAGAAATGTGACCTATTGAAATATTATAATTCCTTCTTTTGCAAAAGATTTTTAACAGTTATTTTCTGAATAAGTTTAAAATATACTGATATATACTTGAAATGTCAAAAATATTAATAGCTAATAATTAGTTTCAGAGAGACACCACTCTCATATTAAGCAAGGTTTGGTAGTACTAAATGTGTCTTGTTCTGAGAGTCTTGGAGAGAGGCAAAGACTGCTTGCAAGTTACTAAAATTATTTGAATATTAAAAATTCTTGTTCAGGAGGCCAGGAAAATAGTACAGAGGGTAACGTACTTGCCTTGCAAGCAGCGTACCCCAGTTCAATCCTCTGCACCACAGTGACCAAAAATCTTTTGGAGCATTCCTCTGGCATAGAGTTGGCAAAAGCAAGTAAGGCAGAATATGACTCAAGCTCCTACATAACCCCAAGAGAAAGCAGTTAGGCAACATTAGAGCAGAGTTAATAAATAATAGAATCTGAAAGGTCAAATTTCAGCATCATCTATTCAGATTGAAACCCTGTAATCAAATGCCTATATTATACTGTTTTAAAAGGGAAAGTCCCTATTCAAGTTTACTCAATTAGAGAAGAAACAGTGCAGCGCAGTTTTCACTTCTCCCTCAGCTGAACTAAATTTTAAATTTCTTACTGATTTAGGTGCCTGATCTCCCGTTTCTTAGAGCATTTGCTTTGCTAAACTTGTAAATATAAAAGATTTCTCTACCTTTTTATAATATAAATCTTCTCCCATACTTGCCAGTTTTACACATCAGAACTATCAGTTTCTCAAAGGCCTCAAAGTCATCTGTATAAAATTTAATTATCAAGAAGATAGTGTCATAATTCCCAATCTCTGTGGGAAGACAAGAGGATAGTAAATACAGATATACTTATCTCCCCATTAACATCCTCTACTACCTTTGTATTACTCCAATACTACTGCTCACTCCAATATGTTAAACACCCAACTTCCATTTCAGTAGTGTTGAATAGAATTTCTCTTCCTTACTGCAATGTCTTTAATACCATTTTACTTGACTGCTTAATTTTCTCAGTATAATTTCTCTTTTATAGAACCCATTTCTTAAGAATCTTGACATCTTTCTATGACATCTTTCTTTCAGAGGTTAACTAGAATTATCATATAAACATCAGGGAAAGGAAGGCAACCACCACTTTTTCAGTGGTATATATGACACTTTCTTGTTATGTAATATAAATCATACTTCACAGAGTCTCCTGCACCCATGCCAGGTTGCCTTCATGGGGGCTGCCTCAGAGGGGAGTGGGATGAGTTTCCCTCCCTGGCCCAAGCAGAGCCCCGGAAGATGAAACCCTCCACAACCAGGCCACAGCCATGCTCAAGGCCACTCTTCACACACTCGGATGAGCCTTATCCATGAAGGAACCATCAGAGAAACCCAGGTATGCGGGTCCCATGGCTGAGATCTCCAAGGCTGCTCAGATCAGGACTGGGTCTCCTCCACGCAGATCCCCAGTTTTCCAGTAGTTTGGCAGCCACACCCACAAACTGCCCCCAGTGCCATGTAATCTCATCAATGGCCAAGATCCAGAGACTTTTAAACAAAGCTCCTGGAAGAGACCAAAGCAGTTTTTTCTGGAGCGTGCGACCTCTTATACTCTAGCCCACTCATGGACTTCCTCTTAGAGAGTCTGGCAAAGTACCGAGAGTATCCTGTCCACACAGCAGAGCCTAGCAAGCTGCCCATGGATATTCGATATGCCAAAAACAGTAACAATAATGGGCCTCATTACCCTGACCCTAAAAGAGTCCCCAATACACCATCGGGCTATGACAGCATGCAACAGGGACAAATAGAGTCCTTACTTGTGCCCGCTTAAGCAAATCAATGATCAACGGGATGATAGGTGACAAGTGATCACAGAAAGTGATTTGCAAATTTGTACCATACTTATGTCAAACTTTTAGTGTGTCTAAAATTTTCTCGGATGTTTTGGCAAATGAACATCCTCAGACTTTTCTTAATTAATAGTTCTAAAGTGGGGTCATAAATATGGTTTATTGTACATTAGTGGTCACCCACCTTACATATCCTGTTTTATTTGCAAACATAATAAGGGGAGGGATCTGTTTCTTATCTACCTCAATTATATCACAGGATAGCATTAAACACTCCATAAATACTTGCTTAGTATTTAATGAAGAGGATATGTAGGCATATGAAAGGTATTTATTATCACATAAGGTAAGGTAAAAGGTAAAGGCCCTCCCGTTGATCGTCGATTTGCTCGAGCGGGCCCAGTAACGTCTCCATTGGAGACTTTGTTGTTACTGTGTCTGGCATATCGAATACTCTCGGTAGCTTGCCGGGCTCTCCGAGAGGGGCGGAGGAATCGAACCTGGGTTAGCCATGTTGGCCGCTTGTAAGGCAAACGCCCTACCGCTGTGCTATCGCTCCATAATATTATTGTCACATATTACCAAGAAAGTGCAAAACAATATTAAGGTATCCTCTCATGTCAGTGAGAATGGATGTATAAAAGTACTGGGAATAACCAGTATTCACACAGATCTTGTTGAAAAAGGAGCTCTTGTTCACTGCTGATAGGGTAGGAAAATTATGAAGTTTAGCTTCAATGGAAAACATTTTGAAAATATCTCAAAAAGCTAGGAATGGTTTCCATATGACAAAATAATTATACTTTGTGCAATTTACACCCTCATTGCAAAAGCACTAATCTGAAGAGATATATGCTCACCTATGTTCATGACAGCACTTAGTACTATAGTCTATAGAAATAACCTAAATGTCCAACAGTAGATGAATGAAGAAAGATGTTTTCTATTCATATACAAACTTTGTATATTCATATACAAACAAAAATAAATGATGAAATTATATAGTTTTCTATAACTTGGATTGAACTTGACATCATATCAATGAGTGAAATTAGCCAGATGGAGAAAGACAAGTACCAAGTAATCTTAACATCTGTGGTATATAGGAAAACCAAAAAAAAAGGGGGGGTGGAATAGATAATATCAAATAAAAACGGATTTTTGGTACTTAAATACAAACTGAGAAGTCCAGATAAGTGGGAAATTAGAGAGTAGAGGGAATGGGTGAACATGATGTAACACAGGAATGTGGGTCCACGGTCCTTGAGCACTTTGTTGGTGGTGAGGTGAGATACTTATGTATACTAAGACCATACATGTTAAAAACATTGTAAACAATAAATTTTTTAAAAAACTGCTGGGTAGATTATTGATTTTGTTTAAACTTTATCATATTTATATACAGTGCTACATATATATGTGTGTGTATACACACACACACACACACACACATATGTATATATATCACTGTCCTCCCATTGTTCATCCATTTGCTTGAGGAGGCACCAGGAACTTCTCCATTGTGAGATTTGTTGTTACTATTTTTAGCATATAGAAACCGCCATGGGGAGCTTGCAAGGGTCTGCCATGTGGGCGGAATACTCTCCATACTCTCCGTAGATTGCCAGGCTCTCCAAGAGGAACAGAGGAATCAAACCCGGGTCGGCCAGCTGCAGGTAAACGTGTTACCTGCTGTGCTATCGCTCTGGCTCATATATATATATATAAATCTTTATATATATATAAATCTTTAATATATATTATATATATAAATATATATATAAATCTTTAATGGACTTCTGGTGGTTAGGACCAAAATTTCATATCTAATTTACATTATATACATTTGTAAATGTCTCAAGGCATCTTTCCTTTCTTGTGGGAGAAAAAATAAATTTAAAAGTAAAATGTTTTAGCAAAAAAGTTTTCTCTGTACAAATTTACCTGTTTTTTTTTTCCTAGCACATTTACCCCTAGTTTTCTAAAGTTAGAAGTTTGAGCACTCCTAGTTAAAAAATTTTTTTTATTGATACCTTTTTTGGTTTTGTGGGGGACCACATGTGTCAGTGCCCAGGGTTTACTCCTGGCTCTGTGCTAAGGGATTGTGCTCAATGAATCTTACTGATACTAAATATCAGACCAGGGTTAGCCACATGCAAGGTAAGAACCTTAACTCTTGCATAATCACTCTGGCAGAATATCTTATTATCAAGCCAGATATCAGAAAAAAGTCACAGAATCACTTTTAATGCTTATGAATTATAAAAATTGCTCAAAAACTTAAAAAACAATGTTGAATCCAATTGATTCTCAGGGTTGAGAAAAGTAAAAGAATCTACTTTTATTCTAATTGAAAAGATAACATATGTTTAAAAACTGTTGAATTGTACTTTATTCTTCCTTCAATTTTGAAGATACACTAGGTATTTCTAAAAATTATATTAAATGAAATTTGCTTTACTAATCAATCCATGGTGTTGCATAAAGCTTAAGTTTGGATATATAAAACTTTGGTTCGGATGTATAATATTGATTTATAAAGCCTACCCTCACTTTAGCAGGAAAAACAAATATTGTAAAATTGCACAACATTTTGATTTTTTAATTTTATTTTTATAAAGTTGTTCACAATATGTAATTCCATTTAAAATTCAAAAACCAATCCCCACTATCATTATACCTTCCCACCACCATTTCATCCCAAACCCCAAACCTTGCCCCAAAGAACAGAAAATGTTTATTTTGTATTGATTGTATGAATAATCCACTTACAATTATTCAAAACAGGTTTCATAGAGAGCAAAGTGTGTGAAGATTGTTGAATTTTATGCAGGAGCCATTTAGCCCTTCTATAAGAAATTAGTAATATGTTGTTAAAGGTTGAGCCTTGTGTGTGTGTGTGTATAGCAAGCTACCCATGATGTATTTGACATGCCAAACACAGTAAGAAGTTTCACAATGTTACTGGGCCCGCTGGAGCAAATCGATAAACAATGAGAGGACAGTGACAGGACAGTGACAGTGATATACATATATATATATATATATATATATATATATATATATAAACACACACCCACACACACACATATGTATAAATGTATTTCCCCCTAAGACTGGTTGTCTTCTACTATAAACTCCATCAAATGTGGTGTGCTACTCTTAGTATATCAGTGTTATGTAGTATAAGATATCCAGGAATAGATTCACTTGTAGGTGAGACCTGTCCAAGCATGTGGAGAGTGCTTGTGAGCATGGTGGTGGTTGAGTTCTGGAGGTTTTTGGCTGCCAGGGCTGGCTCCTTTGGGGTGGGGAGGAACCTCACCCGGCCCCCTTCAGGTTGTCCCAAATGAAACACACAGATGTGGGGTCCAGGCATGTCTGTATATCAACATTTTTATTTTTGTTAACTATTTATTACACTCTAGAAATAGTCAAATAAAATATCAACATTTTGTGGATGACTTTGATATTTTCTCATTCACTCTTGAGTATAGCCATGTTATTTGTAAAATATATTTGAATTATTAGATAATTTCCATGTTATTAACCAAATATTATAGGAATAAGTATAAAACAGTTTATTTTAATAATAAACTTAAACATAAACGCTATTTATTAAGGAGGTCATGATCTTTTTCTAAATTGAACTCAAGTATGGTCTTGTGTCTTACATAAAACTTAATATTTTAGTTTGCTTATATTATGCTCCTTTTTATAACTTACTTTGCAGAGAGAACGAGGAGAGAATACACAAAGGAAAAAAAAATAAAGTCTATGTCTTGTTCCAGAAATGTCTTTTCATTTCTTTGTTCTCCTGCCACTTCTAGCTCAGCATATTGAAAAATCTCTGTGTCTCACTGCCGATAATTATTTGGTGTTTTTATAATTAGAACTACAAAACTTGGTTTCCAGCCCTGCCACATCACTGAATTAACTCACAAAAATGAAAACAAACCCAAACTATGGAGTATTAGTAGCATTTATCTTTTTGTAGTTCTTAGCTCTCAATTTTTTCTCATTTCTATCATTTTAGAACCTTGAAAAGTGTTTTGTGAGCTTTTCTTTTGAAAATTATTTTGAAGAATGAACTGTAAACTGACTAGTATTTAAACACTCACATTATTTATTTTTTAAATTTTTATTAGTGAGACACCATGAGGTACAATTGTAGACTTATAAATTTTTGTGCTTGGGTTTCAGTTATACAATGATTGAGTACCCATCCCTCCACCAGTTCCCATTCTCCACCACCAATGATCCCAGTATCCCTCCCACCCCTCATCCCCCCACATCTGACCCTGCCTCTGTGGCAGGGCATTCCCTTTTGTTCTCTCTCTCCTTTTGGGTGTTGTGGTTTGCAAAAGAGGCATTGAGTGGCAATCATGTTTGGTCTATAGTCTGCTTTCAGCATGCTTCTCTCATCCTGGGAAGATCCTCCCAACACCCATTATTTGGTGGTCCCTTCTCTATCTGAGCTCCCTTTTCTCCTAGCGTGTGTGGCTGACCTCCAAGCCATGGAGTAAACCTCCTGGTACTAATCTTGGCTATTCTTGGGTGTTAGTCTCCTATTTTGTTACTTTATGTTCCCCAGATAAGTGCAATCTTTCTATGTCTATCCCTCTCTTTCTGACTCATTTCACTTAACATGATACTTTCCATGTAGTACCACTTGTATGTAAATTTCACGACTTAATATTTTCTAGCAGCTTCATAGTACTCCATTGTGTAGATGTACCAGGTTCTTTAATCAGTCATCTGTTCTTGGGCACTCAGGTCTTTTTGCAGATTCTGGCTATTGTAAAGAGTTCTGCAATGAACAAAGAAGTGCAGATGTCAATTTGACTATACTTTTTTGCCTCTCTGGAATATATTCCCAGGAGCAGTATTGCTGGGTCAAATGGGTGCTCAATTTCTAATTTTTTAGGACCGTCCATACTGTTTTCCAAAAGGGCTGAACCAGTTGGCATTTCCACCAGTAGTGAAGGAGAGTCCCTTTCTCGCCACATCTGCGCCAGCATCGGTTGCTTTTGTTCTTTTGGATGTGGGCCCGTCTCTGTGGTGTGAAATGATATCTCATTGTTGTTTTGATCTGCATCTCCCTGATGACTAATGATGTAGAGCATTTTCTCATGTGCCTTTTAGCCATTCGGATTTCTTCTTTGAGAAAGTTTCTGTTCATTTTGTCGCCCCATTTTTTGATGGGGTTGTATGTTTTCTTCTTAGGGATTTCAACCAGTAATTTGTATATCCTTGATACCAACCCCTTGTCGATGTGTATTCAGCAAAAATATCCTTTCCCATTCTGTACACTATCTTTGTAATTTGGTCACTGTTTCTTTGGAGGTGCAGAAGCTTCTTAGTTTAAGATATCCCATTTATCTATCTCTGTTTTCACTTGCTTGGCCAGTGGCGTGACATCATTGAAGATACCATTAGCTTCAATGTCATGAAGGGTTTTGCCAACTTTTTCTTCAATGTACCTTATGGATTCTGGTCTGATGTTGAGGTCTTTAATCCATTTTGATCTTACTTTTGTACATGGCATTAGGCAGGGATCTGAGCCCACTTTTTTGCATGTAGCCATCCAGTTTTGCCAGCACAATTTGTTAAAAAGGCTTTCCTTGTTCCACTTCACTTTTCTTGCCTTCTTATCGAAGATTAGATGATCATATGCTTGGGGGAAGATGTCCGTATATTCAACCCTGTTCCATTGGTCTACAGCTCTGCCTTTGTTCCAATATCATGCTGTTTTAATTATTACTGCTTTGTAGTAGAGCTTGAAGTTAGGGAGGTTGATTCTTCCCATTTTCGTTTTCCCAAGAATTGCTTCAACTATTCGTGAGGGCTTATTGTTCCATATAAATTTCAGGAGAGTTTGCTCCATTTCTTTGAAGAATGTCATGGGTATCCTTATAGGGATCACATTGAATTTGTAGAGTGCTTTGGGAAGTATTGCCATTTTGACAATGTTAATTCTCCCCATCCATGAAAAGGGGATATTTTTCCATTTCCTTGTGTCCTCTTTTATTTTCTGAAGTAGAGTTTTGTAGCTTTCTTTCCTTAGTTAAGCTGATTCCTAGGTACTTGATTTTTCTGAGGCACAATTGTGAATGGGATTATTTTCTTCATGTCACTTTCTTCTCTTTCACTATTTATACATAGAGAAGCCATGGACTTTTGGGTATTGATTTTATAGCCTGCCACTTTACTATACAAGTCTATTTAAACACTCACATTATTTACTAGGCAATGCAGAATACCTGATACTTGAAATTACTCTATTAATAGTTATTAATTTATAGATAGTCTTGATCAAAAAGTAGAATTCTTTCTACTCCTTTCTGCATCCTTTGCATTGGGAGAGGTAATATCTGGTTTGCACTTTTTATAGGTAGTTATTTCCATAATAGTTTTTGTATGTTTGTTTAAATTTGTTTAGTATATCCATTCTATATGCCCCAAGTGTGAAAAACTGCTTTTGTTTGGCTGTGGAGAAGAACACAAAATCTAGCTTACAACATTATACAATATACTAATTCTTTCATTCTCTGTTGTATTGTATAAGGTTTGTCATTAAACACATTTAATAAGATGAAGTGAGTGTTAGTACTTTTTGCAATGGAAAAAGTGATCATTAGTATATTTCACAATGCCGGTAATCAAGTCCAGGAACTCATTAATACAAAGTCTGATCTCTGCTGTTGAACCACATCGCCAGCATCCAAGAAAGTGTAATTTTTAAAAATATATGATAAAATCATTTAATAAAATGACTGCAAATCAGTCAACCTTTAAAAAATCACTGTGATCATCCTTTCCATATTTTTGATATTTTTACATATAAAATTATTATGCTTTAAAATCATTGTAGGATATACAAGAATCTTCAATAAGAAATTGACATAATTAGTCCTATCCCAAAGAATTTATATCCTTCCCCAGAAGCACCTCTTCCTGGGAGATTTGATATCTCTGCAGTATCTTTATAAAAAAATTCTTGATATTTCCAGGACTTAGACCAAACCAAGCACATGCATTGTGTTTATTGAAGGATAAATTACATAGTGGGCCAGAAAGACAGTACAGTGGGAAAGATGCTTGCCTAGCTTATAGCCAACCTGGATTCAATCTCTGTATCACATACGGTCCTGGAGCACTGCCAGAAGTTATCCCTGAGTGCAGAACTAGGAGTTAGTTCTAAGCATCACTGAGTATGACCCCAAAACAAAACAAAACAAAAAATAGTAAAGGACAAGTCTATGATTTTAATTTAGCCGAACATCAACCAACTTTTGGTAAAAAGTCAGAACACAAGTGTGGTGGCAAAATCCCAATCCATTATGACACTAATGGGTATTTTTTGGAGTTGAAACAATAGCTTAATAATTCTCACATCTCTCTGAAGAAAATGATATTTCAAAATGGCTAGAATATGAATAGATAACTATGGAGAATACAATGCCAAAGTTATTTTAAAAAGTATATGATTGAGATATGCCTGGCAGTTAATAAAAGAATGTGTGTTGTTTTTCTGGATTCAAATAAATAAATAATAAAAGTCACCATGATTAAACACTGTCTATAAATCAGTTATACTCATCTTCCAAACTTCTTGGTTCTTTCACTTCTCATTGTTATTTCTCATTTCTTACCTCCTGCATTTTTATGCCTGTACCATTGTTTCTTTGAGCTTATTAAACGTCAACAATATGTTATCTCTAATATTACTATCTGAGAGGTTAAAGGGCTGGTTAGTACTAGTCAAGTCATCCAAGGAACTCTGTTTAATCACTAAGCTTGGTGGGGAAACTGTTTCTCCTTTGCTTCTAGGGGGTAGGTCTTTCTAATTCAATAACCTCTGCTCCCTGCAAGCTCTTTGAGGGATTCAGAGTTTTGGTCTCTTCATTCCCTGCCAAAGCTATCTCACCAGTTCTGTTATTACTAACTAGTTGCTAGAAGTTATGCAAAAGGGTTCCAAGGAAGACTTTCAATGTTGTTGAGTCTGACTCTCCTCTGTCTATAATTTAGGTTTCTATGATTTCTTACTAATATGGTTACCACCATGAAATTTTTGAGGAATAGGTGATTCAAGCTAGAATTAAGTGATTACTATCTTGATGTGGCTGTGGGCAGCCAAGATACTGAAACATCTGTAATTTCACTCCAAGAGTCCCAAGTGTGTTTCCTGTGAATGAAGAAAGTATAGTGCAGAGACTCACACTTCTGGAAAACCCAAACATAATACTGGTGCTCTAGGAGTAAAGCAAGAGACAGCTTCTGGACAGTAGCTTCCTGCCAAGGACCTTCTAATGTTCTGTGGGTTGGGGGTTAATATGTAAAATATATTAAGGAATGATATACCTTTACAAGATAGAAGTAACCAACCCCATGAAAAAATAAGGGGAAGAGTTGAAGAGAAACTAACTTGAAGACATACAGATGGCAAAAAAATAAATGAAAAATGCTCTTACACTTATCTTCAGGGAAATGCAAATCAAAACAATGAAATATCACCTCACACCAGTGAGGCTAGCACATATCATAAAGAATAAAATCATCAATGTAGGCATAGATGTGGTGGGAAGGGTACTCTCATTCACTGTTGGTGGGAATGCTGATTGGTTAGACCATTTTGGAAAACAGTATGGATACTTCTCAAAAAAAAACTAGGAATTGTGTTTCCCATATGACTCAGCAATTCTATTTCTTGGCATCTACACCTCACACCCCAAACTCTATTAGAAAAGACATTTGCATACAAATATTCATTGTAGCATTACTCATCATAGACAAAGTTAAAAAAATAAACAATTTTCCAAGAACATATGAATGGATAAAGAAACTATATGCACAATAGAGTAACTTCACTATAACCAAAGAGGAAATCATGCAACTTGCTGCTATGTGGATGGATCTGAAGAGTACCAAGCTGAATAAAATTGCAAGGACAGATACAGAATGATATCATTCATACGTGGGATATAAAGAAACATAGTAGGGGAATAACAAATGCTGAAGGCAATAGAAACTGAGAATAGACTTCAGTAGGAAGCTCACACAGCAGGGTATGGTGAGGGGCTGAAAAAGATGAGTAGAGGGGCCAAAGAGATGTACAGGAGATAGGTATTTGCCTTGCCCATGTGGCTGACCTGGACTTGATCCCCAGCACTGGTCCTAGGAACCCATCAGAAGTAATTCCTGAGCACAGAGCATAGAGTAAACCCTAGGCAGAGTAATGTGTGACCCTCAAACAAACAAAAAAAAATTGAAAAGGGTTTAAAGGTCAGCAAACGCTCTGGTGGAGGGTAGCATGCTTTCATGTTTTATGTATGAAACTCTGCAATTAATGCTGTTGCAAACCATGTTACCTAAACTAATTTTTTAAATAATAAGTAAGTTATACTCATATGAATGTGACATCTCTAAATTAATATCAAAAGTAATATTTAAAATAAAACTGGAGTCATCAATTACAATGTGTTTTTTCCAAAATAGTATGTTTGCTTATTTTTTCTCCTTTTGTCAATAGATGTTTAAATTACTCCCTTCCAAGTTACTTTATGTCATAACTTGCCAATTCATTTAGCTTTTCTGAATTTATGGCCATCTGTTGTTCTATTTTTATTCGAACAGAAGAATGAAAAAATGCATTAAACTGCATAGTGATTCATTTTTCACCTTATCCAACACTAGTAGTTTCACAATGAAAATAAAATTTTTACTTTGGTATATAAAATCATGGTTAACAGAGCATCACAGCATCTTCTGTTGACTCCAGAAGATCTAAATTAAACTTGCAGATGAGTTGGTCACCCATAACTGTTGTTTTGGGAAATTTGGAGTTATACTTTTTCTTTTATGTTGTGAGAGAACATAAAGCAGAGAGAAAATGAGACAAAGAAGGGAACTTGAAAAATGGAATTGTAAACTTTGATCTATATAGCAATGTTTAAATAAAGTTCAACAGGTGACTTGTTGAAAAGAAAATCCAGAAATATTCAGAGAAAGCATATATTCATATTGTTTACATTATAAATCATGTATCACTATATATTTATACACATACTTATATGTAAATATGTATATATAGATATATGGCATGCTTTTTACATATGACAGCAAAATACTACAAAAATATAAAAAATCAAAAGAGACTATTATAATTTCTCTATGCAAACAAATTCAACCACCTAAAAGAAATGGATTATTGGAGTCATATAACATGGCAAAACTAAATCAGAAAAAATTAGATTGTTTTAACAGTTCAGAAACAAGTAGAAAAAATTAAAAAGAAATAAAAAGTCTCCCTAAGAAAAAAATCCCAGAATAAAATACCTTTGCTAGTAAATTTTACTGAACTTTAAATGAATATCTGACATCTTAAGTTTCAGGAACCAAAACTAAAAACAAACAAACAAAAAGATTTAAAATAACTCAATAAATTTGGAATACAAGGAACTGACATCAACATAATTAAAGTCATGTAGTACAAATCATAGCTAATGTGGTAAAATTTAGTTTTCTTTTTATATAAAATGAGAAATAAGACAAGATGTCTTCCCTCAGTGCTGCTATTTAACACTGTTTTGGATATTAGAGTCATCAATTAAATCAGTCAAGAAGAAATATATAAATGGAATCCAAATTAAAAAAAAAACCTAAAGTTTCCAGCTACCCAATAAAATGTACTATAAATTAAAACCAATAATGTATCAGGATAAAACCAAAATTCAAAAATTGATTTAAATTTTGCAATACAACAAACAAAATAAAGATAAATTAAGATACTAATCATATTTATAATTGAATCAAAAAGGATAAAATACCTGGCACACACTTAACATAGAATACCTAAACATAGAAAGCTAAGTCATTGTTAAACATTAGAAGATAATATATGTAGATACAGATTTAGAGATAGATAGACAGGTGTAATAGCTTTATATCTGTATTTTGAAATTGTACTATTAATCACTTGATCACTTGATCCCCTGTTATTCATTGATTTACTCGAGCGGGTGCCAGTAATGTTTCCATTCATCCCTGTTGCATGCTAGTGTAGCCCAATTGCATGTGTTCGTTCTAGGAACATGCAGAGTCTCAAACCAATCATTCAGGGTCTTGACGAAGAAGTCTGACCATCTTGTAGGTGGGCGTCCACGTGATCTTTTGATGTACCATGGAATCCAGTCAGTAATGGCCCTAGTCCAGCGGTCATCTTTAAATCTCATTACGTGACCAACACATCTGATTTTGATGCCTTGGCAAATGAGACAGTGTCCCTGATTCTTGAGCGTTGACAGAGATCAGAACTCCGGATTCTATCTCTCATTTGAGTGAAGTGTCATATTCCAAGCATAGTTCTTTCGATTCCTCTTTGAGAGACCCGAATAGCGTTCTCATCCTGTTTTTGTAGGGCCCAGGTCTCTGAGGCATATGTTAATGCAGGAAGAACAGTGGAATTGAAGAGATGTGCTCATACCTGGAGGTTCTTTGTCCTTTTAGTTATTTTTTCAACACTTTTGAAGGCATTCCAAGCCACTCTCTTCCTCCTGCATAACTCAGATGCCAGGTCATTCATCTCATCATGTTGATTTCTCGACCTAGGTATATATAACTGTTGCATTTGGAGATGGTGGTTCCGTTGAGAGTGAATGGAGTGTCAGGAACGAGGCTGTTTCTCATAAACATTGTCTTCGTAAGATTCAGCTGTAGTCCGACCTTTTCACACTCACGGTCAAACGCCTCTCTTGACATGGATGATTACTTCTTTGTAGAATGGTGAGATACTGGTAGTGAATCTGTAATAGAGCTCACGGAGGATCCTGATGTATTGAGTTTGTATGCCCTGATTGGCTAGGGATTCTAGACTGCTTCCATCTCAACAGAATCAAAGGTCTTCTTTAAATCAATGAACGTTAGACAGAGCGGCATCTTAAACACTGAGAAACCTCAATGAGCTTAGTAATCGTGTGGATATGGTCGATGGTGCTGAATCCTTTTCGGAATCCGGCTTGTTCACATGGTTGTCCTTCATCTAGTGTTCTGCTAATCCTATTCAGGATGACTCGAGTGAACAGTTTGTAGATGACAGACAATAGGCAGTTTGGGCGATAGTTGCCAATGTCGTGGATGTCTCCCTTCTTGTATAGTAGTACAGTCTTGCTGGTTTTCCATTGGGATGGAACCTTGCATACAGATAGGTAGTGTGTGAAGAGCCGAGCCAGTGTATTGATGAGTATTGATGGTAAGTTCTTCAGGTGTTCAGGTCTGATCTTGTCTGGGCCATGTGCTCTTTGTTTCTTTACCGATGAGATGCCGTGTTGAATTTCGGAAGGGAGAACATTGGGAATGATATATCCATTGTGCGGAATGTGGTATGTGGGCAAGTGGACGTGGCTATTAAAGAGATCTGAGTAGAATAATCTCCATTGCCCTTCTGGAAGATGTGATAGATCCATCACGATGTCAGAGGGCAGACATCTTGGTCTTGTAGTTGGTGAAGAACAGACTGGCATTATGAATGCTTTTCCCGGCTTCTGCCGCATCTACCAACACCACTGTTCTCCTGTCTTTGAGGTCATCCTTGATTGCTTCTCTGCATTGTTTTGCCAGCTCGGACGTTTGCTTGTGGTTGCCTGAGGCATGTGCCAAGCCACGTTGGTGAATAAGTTCAAGAGTGTTCGAAGAAAGGTGGTTTTTTGTGGTTATCTGTCTCTTGGCATTCCTCGCACAATCATGGAGGTGCTGAATCATTTGATCATATTCCTCATCAATGTTGTCAATGACGGCATCTTCCCATGTTGCCACAACAGAGCCAAAGAGCTGCCAGTTGGTGGTCATTCTGGGAGTTCTCTTCTTAACCTTTGCATTTTTTTCTCCTCGTTCTGTGAGGTAGAATTTTGCATGAAAGAGATGGTGGTCCGATCCCATTTGGAATTTTGGGACAACAGCAACATCGGTTAGGCAAAACCGCTGATTGAATATGATGTGGTCTATTTCATTGTGGAACCATACACTGGGAGACTCCCATGTCCAACGTTTAGATTCAGCCTTTTGGAACTGTGAGTTACCATGGAATGTCTTGATTTTAATCACTGTATGTTTACTTTTCTTTATGCATGCTAAGATATCCCAGATTACCCTTGAGCCATTATTGTAGCATACACAGAATTACCATTGCTTAAAAGCACCTTGTAATGTTCTATTTGAGAACAGAAACTATGTAGTAGGCACAGTAATCATATATTTGATTGAGGTTTTAATGGCTAAGTACTCTTAGATCATTTTAGTGCACAGAAACATAGCAAATAGGCACTTATTTTTTTCATGCATGCTTCAAATTGATATTTTTTATTTAACTCCAACCTGATTTCTAGTTTCCTTTAAATGGTTTTCCCTTAAGAACTGACTTTCAATAGGAAGAATGTCACTGGCCCATGAGACTGGTGGTCAGAATAGAAGGGAAGCGAAGACAACAATGGTAGAACGAAGTTGTCAACCTGAAGGATGGAGGTGCTAAAAAATCCAAATGTGTTGTTCATGAAACCCAACAACAGGGTTGGTATAGATATTGTTACTATGAATAACAGTACTGTAAACCATAGTGCCAAAAAATTTTTTTTAAGTGTTTCACAAAGATGCAGACTTGTGTTTGGAAGACAAACAATGGTATTGATCTAAAGAATT
Organism: Sorex fumeus; assembly: GCF_029834395.1. Classification (NCBI taxonomy): domain Eukaryota; kingdom Metazoa; phylum Chordata; class Mammalia; order Eulipotyphla; family Soricidae; genus Sorex; species Sorex fumeus. The sequence goes on along the minus strand of NW_026606066.1, from coordinate 19,862,604 downwards.
GGACATTGGTGATGCAGTTGGTGCTGAAACATTGCATGCCTCAAACTCAATCATAAATAACTTTGCAATCCATGGTAAAAAAAAATAAAATAATAAATGTATTTCAGAAAATAGTCAAAAATATACTTTTTATGTCAAAATACTTATTTTTAACAACATATAAATTTCTCTTGATATCAATCCAAAATTAATTAAAAGGGTATATATATGAAAATAAAAGTTCTTAATTAAGTGTGAAATTTTCTATGTAGATCTTTCTGCAAATGGTCTACATTCTAATAGACATTATATACAACTTGATTTGTTTTAGGTTCATGCATAACTCATCCAGCGTGGCTACAGAAATATTTACGTATGATTTGTTGCAGTCTATTTCAAATTCATGGTGTTATATCATTCTAAAAGATTCTAGTTCTATATTCTTTGAAAGAGTCATTTGTAGGTGTTGATATTTAGAATCTTGTGGAGAACTCTGTAAACAATTCTGGAAGCCTATTTATGAGATGTGGGAGAAAAAAATCTTTGCAATTTAATTTCTGAAGCCCTGTAAAGTGTTTTAGTTAGCCACCATCTGGCCTGTCTGCCATAGTTAAATGCATGGATTAAAAGCAAAGGATTCATATGTATGACTACAGGCTCAACAAAGTAATTTTCCCATCAATGTTCAGTTTCAGATAATATTAAAATATACATGATGAATTAAATAATAACTTTCAAATCCTATTTAGTTATATGATTTTATTTATCTTTATCACTTTAATAAACATAAAATGACATTCTTTTCTATAAAACAATATTTAGCTGCAAACAATACATTTTGCTGTGCACTGCTATGCCACAGATTGCAAGTGTTTATATTCAATCCGTATTAGCATAATCACTTTGCACTATTTAATTATTTTTATCCAAGAATATTTTGAGAAATAGATCAAGTACCAAATAATGTAATGTCATGTTATTGATATTAGTAATATACAAAAAGAAAGCTTTTTTAAAAAGTTATTCCAGAAAGCTACGACACTGTATCAGCTGTTGGTGATGAATTTTGTGTTAGATACCATAGAGACAAACATGAAAAAGCCAAACATAACCTATTCCCCAGATATTATTTGAAATAATGGGAATTTTTGATTTATGGATGATTTCAGTATACTATATTAGTTAGGATAGAGAAGAGGAAGGACTTGGATGTATAAGGTCATTCAAGTCAGATCTTGCTGATTCAACTTAAGCAATCCTATGGCCTGTGTACCATGTATGAATGTTGAATTGACAGAACTAAGAGCTGTCAACAAATTTTCACCTAAGCACTTTTCTAAAATAATATATTTTATCAATGTACACACAACCTGTCTTTTCTATTATTGCATTTATACTTATACTTAAAACTATATATAGGCATTGTAAATATTTCTGTCCAAAATGATCTCATTTCCTCTTTCTTATCCTTAATTAGCAGAATCATTCCCCTGACATAGCTGATTGAACTGAGAACAGCTACCTAACCCCAGAGGAACCAATTCATAAACTAATCTCAATTAATCAGACTCCCTTTGGAGAATTTCAAGTCAGATATGAGAAAAACTACTAAGCTGTTGGCTGAGGTAGCAGCCTATCATTAGAGGATAGTTCCAAGCACTACTCCAGCAAAGTTCCCTTGAGCTCACATGTTTTCCAGCCTTGCTGAAATCTAGTTGTTTTCTTTTTAAGTTTTAAAAATATCCACTTTACCAAAAATTTCCTTATATGGGCTAAGTCAAGTAGGTTTATGTTTTACAATTGCTTTCATTTTTTCCTGACAAAAATGTTCTAAATACTATTAATGTGTATTGAAAAATCAGTAAACAAATCAGACTCCATTCTAATGTTATGTGATAACCCACTTCTACCTGAATTTAAAAGGAGAAAGGTCATCTAAAGAAAGTAGTCACATTTACTAAATAAATCTTTTTTTTTTAGTCTTTGGTTTATTATTTCAAGTATCATTATCACTATCACCCGATTGTTCATCGATTTGCTCAAGCGGGCACCAGTAACTTCTCCATCCGTCCCTGTAACATGCTAGTGTGACCCGATAGCAGATTGGGGGCTTTTTCAGTGTAAGGGGAATGAGGACCATCATTGTTACAGTTTTTGGTATATACAAGTATATACCAGTATTTTTATTAACAACATAAACTGACATGTCTGCCTACATATTGCAGAATCCTAAATTGAGTCTGATAGTTCCACAAGACCAAAAGTAAGAACTTAATCGACTATTTTTGTATCTGGTATTTCTCTAGAGAAAAATGTGACCCACTAAATGTTTAATAAAACCCTTTTCTCAGAGCATAAAGCAAGCATATGATGAATCTGTTATTTGAATTACACTAATCAATACATCATTACACTGACAATGAAATTTTAGATAATGCTCTGGAAAAAGTCAGCTTATTACTATCTAAACCATCTCTCTACATCTTTGTGTCTAGTTAAAAACTACAGATTTGGAGTAGATCACCTGTAAAAATCATATATACTGATCTAAAATTAATTTTTCCAAAAAATATTATTTGCTAAAGGCATTGTACTAGGAAAGGGTCTTTTGTGGGAAATACAATACAAAACCTGTCTTTAAGGAGCTCACAATTCATCATACATTTTCACATATATTCATTAAAATTTTTAATACAGAACAGTGTAGTTTGTGAATATGACTTGGGTGAGCCACAATGCATTCGTTTAAAAGAAATTTTATGATAAAATTATGGTATCTGAAGAAAAATATATTTCTCTGCCCCTATAAACCTTCAAATTAATTTTCATTTTTTACTGCATGTATTTTAATTAAATCATTCAACTTAAATATTTAAAATTTAAATATATTTTAGAAATCCTAACTCCACAGATGAGTAACTATATTTTTTATTTAATTGTCTTTTTAATAGTGAAAACATTTTTTGTAAGTGAAATTTTTTGTAGATGTATGGAAAAGTAATTTGGGAACATGAAAGATTAGATATTTATCAGTCTGTTGTAACATCAGGTAATTTTTCTATGAGATGAATAGAAAATAGTTGCCCTTAAATGTTCTTGAAAACCATCTTTGACATCTAAGTATTATCAGAAATCAAAAACACTCAAAAATGTAAGTTCAAAAGGAATATATGGTATCAAACTCTCTAAATGTCACAGTCCTCTCATTTCACATTGCTTAAGGTCATTTTCCTCACTTGTTAAAAATAGGTTATTTTCAGTTTATATTCAGATATTAAAATGTAGCTACTGAATACATTAAATTGCCTTTCTCTCCATTATTCACAGTATCAAATGCTTTGAGCAGCTCTTAAGATATCTGTATCTTAGGTCAGCTCCCCAGCAGTTTGCTTTTGAGAATTTTATGCCTGTTTTTTTCTTCTAAACCACCTTCCAAAGGCGACATTGACAACATAAAAGAATTTCAGTTTCACCTATTTATTCTTTTCACTTTGAAGTCTCCTTCATCTGAAACATTGTCTTCATTTGGTCTTTTTAATTAATTGAATCAGGTACACTACACCTGCTTCCCTAATCCCCCTTTACCAGTTTCATAAAGGAACACACTTGATGCATTTTCTTCTATTGTACATTATAAAAAAAAGTAAAGCTATGCAATGCAAAATGGGTCTCTTCATTCAATCATATTGAATCTATCCCCAGAAAGCTACTTTTTACAAAAGCAACTACAAAAGAGATTTTTCTTCCTCCCTTTTCGGACTAATAAACATATTGTTCAGAACCCCCACCCCCACACCCTGAATTAAGAAATCAAAACTTTGAAAATTTTGGCAACATGACACCTCTCCAAAGTTCATTGCATTTTTTAATTGCTAAAGCACTATATAGAACAAAAGAGTGAGTTATTTCTAAAGAAGTGAATAAATTAGTGAATACATTTTTTAAGTCTACCAAGAGGCTCTTAGTAAAACACAGAACTTTAGAACACTATACTATTTTAGTATTTTCAATCAATATAGCAGGAGTTGGTATAACCTTACATCACAGAAGCTAATACATGTCAAGTCATCCATGGAGGTTATATATACATATATATATATGCATGTATATGTATATATCTTTTATGACCTAGCATAGCAGGCTTGGAAATGTCTCATCTCCTTTTGCCCTGTGAAACCAAAAATTGGTATAAATAATATTTTCTCTTGTGTCCAAATATTTTCAGTTTGTATTAAATTATACAGGTATCCTGTGGGTTTCCAAATTCTGAATTTATAAAGTCATATTATAATCAGTTAGTGAAGACACATTCACTAATCAGATATGTAGTTATATATCCTCTGTGTTGGTTTAGTTTGTAGTTTGTTGGAAAAACACCTGTCAGTTTTCAGCTCAAAACTAAGAGCAATGGAAAGTATCATGCTAAGCGAAATGAGTCAGAAAGAGAGGGATAGACATAGAAAGATTGCATTCATCTGGGGGATATAAAGTAACAAAGTATGAGATTAATACCCAAGAATAGCTGAGATCAGCACCAGGAGGATTACTCCATAACTTAGAGGCCAGCCGGGTATCCTAGAGGAAAGGGCTATTCAGATAGAGAAGGGAGCACCAAATAAAGGATGTTTGGAGGATCCTCCCAGGAGGGGAGATGCATGTCGAAAGTAGACTATGGACTGAACATGTTTGCCACTCAATGCCTCTTTTGCAGACCACAACACCCAAAAGGAGAGAGAGAACACAGGGGATTGCCCTGCCACAGAGACGGGGGGATGGGGGGATGGGGGTGGGAGGGATATTATCCATGGTGGTGGAAAATGGGCACTGGTGGAGGGATGGGTATCTGATCATTGTATAATTGAAACCAAAGCACAAAAAATTGTAAATCTACAACTTTAAAAAAAATAAAATAAAATAAAGGGGAAAAAAAATAAAAAAAAAAAAAAAAAAAAAAACTAAGAGCAAATTAAGACTGCCAGTCTGCCTAATAATCTTACTACTTCTATGCTCTTTGCATAGTTGACATTTTCTACATTACTAATCATCATCTTGGCTACCAATATAAGATTATTTATTTTTATTATATATTAATTTTGATTACATAATATATTCTATACTGATTCTTGCTCCTTGTTTTTTTTTATCTTACTCTAATGCCAGTATTTCTTTTCCTTTAACATGTTTGTTCCCTTCTCCTTCAAAGCCACAATTAGAAATATGTGTTCTTTTCAAATACAGAGAATATGTTGTTAATTAATTATTCTAATTTATTTACATTGTTTTGTGTACCAATTTCTTCCTAATGTCCACAGTCAGTTTATGTGCCTTTGAGACACAAATATTTTCCCCTAAAGGAAATTTTTATTTCTTGAAATATTGGATATTTTTCCTATTGTCATCATAACCCAACAGGATCATTCTCAGATCAATTTTAGTTCACAGAATTATGCTTGCCCAACACTGAGCATCTGAGTTAGCAAATTCCTGAACTAGAAGTATAAGGTTGCATAAGCAATTGAAAAGTATCAAACAAAAGGACTTTTTTAAAAACACTGGTTTCAGTTCCATTGTAATTATACATTAGAACATGAAGCCAAGATATTAGGGCATTAAATGTGGACAAACAATGTAAGTCCCATTAGCTTACAGGGGAAGCAGTGAATGATCTCATTTAATTTGTGGAAAGCTGGATTTCAGAAACTGCAAATGAAATTAAGTGTTATGCCTCATTGAATGAGCTCAGACCTCTCTAGGGGGAGATCTGAGTTCCAGTATACAGCAGATAATAGACAATTTCTTAATTTAGCTGTAATTTTGAAATGGTTAGTTGGCAAAAGATATTGAGAAGGATCTAAATTATCTAAGCCTGCAGGAAGCTGCGAAGTGTCCATGTCAATACAGCCCTCAAGATTTTAAACTAAAATTAACAATATGCTAAACTTTAAGTTCCCTGTATATTTATCAAGTAATTTACACTTTCCCAATTACTGTCTTTAAAAACTGACTCTAAACTTTGAGTAAGATTCTTAAACAGATTCTCCTCATTAGATTCTCTATTTTTACAATGATTTAAATTATTGTTTGATATTCTGCTCTACAATCACTTTGGCAAACTTGTTGATTCCTGTCAATCATAAATTTTAAGACAGTAAAATATATGCTACTTTCAAACAGTTCATTTTGAAAAATATATCTTAAAATACATGCATTCTGGAGGAAGTAAGATCATGAAGTAAGATCAAAGCTGTAAATGGAACAAAGGGAAGGCCTGTGATGACCCTGAAGTGAAAATTGTAGTAAATCTCACACTTGTTTCAGCATAATTAGTCTCAGACTAATTTAACCATTACAAATAGGAGACATGTAAGCAATTTTGTTTTGTAGATCTCCTTTTAAAATAACTTTTTAAAAAAGATATTTTCTGACTCTAATTATTTAAGACAGAACAAATGTGTCAACCCTCTAACAACACAGAATGATTTTTTATCTCTTGTTTTTATTAATCTGTCAATAAATAACTTTGGGTGCTTGGAAAATAACACTAAGAGCAGAAATGGGCGATCTTATTTTGAATTCTAACTCTAATAATTGGTAGTTTCAAACTGCCTTAACCTCAGTGAATGTCCATTTTCACATCAGTTTGATGATGGTAAAAGTACATATTGCTGCTTCATCTGGGGAATATAAAGTACAAAATAGGAGACTAACACCCAAGAATGCCCGAGATTAGTACCAGGAATTTTGCTCCAAGGCTTGGAGACCAGCCACACATGCTAGGGGAAAAGGGAGCTCAGAGAGAGAAGGAAGCACCAAATAAAGGGTGTCCGGAGGATTCTCCCAGGATGGGAGAAGCATGCTGAAAGTAGACTATGGACCAAACATGATTGCCACTCAATGCCTCTTTTGCAAACCACAACACCCAAAAGGAGAGAGAGAACAGAGGGGAATGCCCTGCCACAGAGGCAGGGTGGGATGGGGAAGATGGGGGTGGGAGGGATACTGGGATCCGTGGTGGTGGGAAATGGGCACTGGTATAGGGATGGGTATTTGATCAATGTATAATTGAAACCCAAGCACAAAATTTGTAAGTCTACAACTGTACCTCACGGTGTCTCACTAATTAAAAAAAAGTATTGCTTTAGGGTTGTACTGAACACTAAATAAAATTTGCATTGGTCACTATATAAGTGATACTGAAAATTTTACTAACTACATTGAGATGTAGCAAATATTTGCATGGAAATTGACTGTGAAATTAATTGAATATTTAATATTTCTGAAAACATGGTCATTAATTTTATTCTGTTTGTTCTGTTTTTGTTTGTGCCTCTGAAAATTTTACCTATTTTATGTTATAAAAAATATTCTTCTGATATTTTTGTTTTCCCCAAGAGGTTTTGAGCACACACACACTCAGTGTGCTCATGACTCCTGGCTCTATGCTGAGGGATCACTTCTGGCAAACTCAGGGGACCATATGTGATGCTGAGGATTGGACAAAAGTTGCTCATGTGCAAGAAAAGCACTCTCCCTACTGTACTATCTCTTGTCCTCTTCTGATGTAATTTTAGTAATTGTCAATACTTTTATGATCCATTTCAAGTTAATTTGCTGTGAAAAATGAATATATTCATTAACCCTTCATAATTTACACAAAATTCTTTCTTGAAAGGTTATTATTTACCACCAAATTTTTTGGTCATCTTTAGTCACCTTTGTCTGGGTCTGTTTCTAGATCCTATTTTCTTTCCACTCATTGTTTACACTTACTCATATGTCATATTATTTTGCACATTAACTTTGTACTGTTTGAAGTCAGACAGTATAAACCACCCAACATTTATCTTTTTATGATTTCTTTAGTTACTCAATCTATGCAAATTCAAAATAAGCTTGCCTGGTTCTGTGAAAAAGAATTTTATTGGGACTTTAACTGAGATCGTATTCATATCATCTGTGAATAATGAGAGCTTTATTTCTTCCTTTCCTATCTGGATGCTGTTAATGTCTTTTTCTTGCCTAATCACTATTGCAAGTACTTCAAGTACTATGTTTAACAGAAGTGGTGATAGTGGGCATCCTTGTCTTGTCCCTGATCTTAGAGGAATGGCCCTTAGTTTTTTCCCATTGAGGATAACACTTGCCATGTGTTTGTCATAGATGGCTTTAACTATCTTGAGGAAAGTTCCTTCAAAACCCATTTTGGTGAGAGTTTTTATCATAAACGGGTGCTGGATCTTGTCAAAAGCTTTCTCTGTGTCTATTGCTATGATCATAGAGATCAAGCACTCCTGAAATTCATATGGAACAACAAGTGTCCATGAATAGCTAAAGTAATTCTTGGGAAAAAGACATGGGGAGGCATTATCCTCCCCAACCTCAAAATCTTAAACAAAGTAGTAATAATTAATACAGCATGGTACTGGAACAAAGAACATGGTGGAATATCCATACACACAACCCCAAATGTATGAATATCTAATCTTTGATAAGGGAGCAAGAAATGTGAAGTGGAACAAAGAAAGCCTCTTCAACAAATGGTGCTGGTATAACTGGACAACCGCATGCAAAAAAATGGGCTTAGACCTCAACATAACTGAGATCATATTAAAATTATTGACTAATTCCGAAGAAATTAACTGATATTTCATCCCATTATATTTTATCTCTATTAATATTTTTATCTGTTATACATGAATACAATATAAAGAGCTCCATTACTAATTATTTCCTTTCATTATTATATTTGCTGCTTTATATATTTTATTTTTCTATTGTTATATAATAAATTTCTACCAACTTAGTGGTTTAAAACAACACCTATATATTATCTTTTAATTTGGTAAGAAGTCTAAGCATGTAATAGGGATCCCTCACGCAGGGTCTTCTCTGGTTGAAATCAAGGAATCACCTATGTTAAATTCTTGCAGTGTCTAGATAGAAAAAAATAATTTACTCCAAAGGTCATTTGAAGTCCAGGCATAATTAAACTGCCTGCATTTTAATTAGTGAGGGCATTTTTTCTTGCTGGTTTTTATCTAGACATGGCTCCAAACTCTTTGGCGTGTATGTGTTCATTGCTATGTAGCCTCCTCATTTTAGAGTCAGCAGCAAATAATTTCCCTCTTGTGAAATCACTCTCATGCATTAAGTCTCTATCACCAGCAAGAATCCTGTTACTATTAAGGGCTTATTAGGCACACTGAGGGTAATCTTATTTTAAGAACAATTAATTTGGAAACTTCATTACATCTGCAAAATCTTTCACAGTAGAAATGAGAAAATACGTGGAAGGAAGTCTATATACACTAGTGGGCAGAAAACTTAGAATGATAGTATTTAACCTATAATAAAGTGTGAATATCTAGCAATGTTGTTATATCCACATATTGGCTATAATATTTACCCTATAGGTTTCTCAAGTACTTGATGTAAAAATCAGACATTAAAATTTTTCCTTATTACCATTATTATGCTGGCAAGATACCCATGGCATATTCGATATCCCAAAAACAGTAACAGAAACGGGTCTCACTCCTCTGGCCCTGAAAGAGCCTCCAATACAGCAGCATTGGGAAAGATGAGTAAGGAGAGGCTGCTGAAATCTCAGGGCTGGGACGAATGGAGATGTTACTGGTGCCCACTCAGGTAAATCAATGAACAATGGGATGACAGTGATACAGTGATATCATTATTATATCCTTCATTTCTTTCTCTTGTCTTATTGCACTGATTAGAAATTCTATGTAACTTTGACAATGATTTTATGATTTTTATTTTGCTCTTGAGGGACTATACTTGGTGATGCCTGAGGAGTAGTTGGGCACTCAGTGTCAGAATTAAACTCAAGGTCTCAAACACAAAAGGCACATTCTCTACTACTTAAACCACAACCCTAGATAGCTAAGTTATGTGACTTTGAAAAAATCTTTATACTTTATGAAACTATAACTATAAATTGCATCTGGATACTACTAAAGGGTTACTGACATGCTGGTGGTAAAGTATCACTGCAAACACATAACAAATATGGAACCTTAAAAATCACATCAATAAAATGTAAAAAACATTATCTTTGGAAACACATCCTATATTCTGATCAGCAACATGCAAGGCAAGTGTCCCACCCACTAAACTATCTTTCCAGCCCCCACTACTAAATTTTAGAATCTTTTACTACATTTTAGAATCATTAGAGGGACATACTAGTACATACCCTTACACCTACATGTATTCATACAGACACACAAAGGAGTGTACAAAATTTGACCTTATTTCTGGACATTATAAATAATATAAATTATAATCACTAATATATATTTTCTATAAAATTTATATAAATGCCAGTAGCATCCAGTATCTTAAAATTAAAATCTACAATTTTGACTTAAGTTTTGGTTTGTTTCACTTGGGGGCCCCACCCAGTGATAATCAGTACTTAATCATGGCTTTGTACTCATGGATAACTTCTGGCAGGGACTGGGGATATATCAAGTGTTTTGAATCAAACCTGGGTCAGCCACATATAAGGCCAGTGCTCTACCCATGGGACTATCTCCAACCAACCTTTTTTTTTATTTTGGGCATGTAAGAAGGCACTCATTCATTCCTACCATCTCTCCTAATCATCACATTAACCCTGTTATATAAATATTATCTCTAGTTTACAAATCTAAAAGAAAAAAAAAAGAAGCTTACAGTAGTGTCTTTAATCAGGGCCCATAGACCTCCTTCAGGCCCTCAGGGGACCATAGATAAAACTTGTGTAAATGAGGGGCCATAGCATAAGACTAGGGAAATAGGGCAGGTGTGAAAAGTGAAGAAAAGAAACCAAGAAGAGTAAACAGAAAGAGAAACACTGGACTATGCTATTTAAATCACACTAGCAAATACCAAATTTCAGCATTATCTTACATATAATTTAATGAGGTAATAATTTTGAAAGCATGTTTTATGGGACAAGTCTTTTCTAACTACACCACCTTCACAAATCAGGTTAGGATTTCTTGCTATTCACCCTCATAATTTTGTTCTTCTTCAATGGAACATCAGAATTGTAATCAAATAGTTATTTGTTATTGTCTCTCTCATGCTAGATTGTCAATTTCATTATAGTGCAATTGTATACTTCTTGCTGCTGATGCATTTCAGCTGTTAAAATGGTACTTGACATATAGTAAGTTATCGACACATTTATGAAAAAAATTGATTGCAAATTTTTAATAGTGAAAAGACTTCCCAGAATTTCATGATTTTCACAGTCCTGATAATACAAAATCACAATTGAGTAACTGGACCTTGCGAAAAAGAAGGTACATGATCTCAACAAATCCTTAGCTCATGATTTCGGTGTTTAGTTTTCACTACCGTTTCATCAAATGTTGTTGAGAAATGTTAACAGTTGTTATTTAGTGCTTAGCATTTGTAGAATAGAAATGAATGCCTTTAGTCAGCACATTATCATAGGAAATAGTTTTCTTATGCATGAGCAAGTAAATATGTGACATTATGATAATAAAATAATTGTATTATCGAAAGATTCTGTTTATGCCTATGGTGTACCTCAGACCATGTTCTTCATATATCTTATTTTAATCTTCACAACAAATGAAGTGCCATAGTGAAGCATTCTAATAATGTCACAGTTTTGTAGAGAAAGGCACTAATGTTGAGGATATTAACATAATAAGAAAAGGTAAACTAGTCTTTAAATATAGGCAGCCTGCTGCTAGAGTGACTCTTGGCTGCTACTCTGTACTAATATAAAATTAACTAATATAAAATTCCATAATATGTTATATTTTATATTTCCACACTAATAGTGTTGAAAGGAACATATTGCTTCAGAAGGAATAAAACTGTGATAAGATTATAATTTCCCCTTTACAGAATAAGATTAGATTTATGCTAAAATAGTCTGTCTCCTTCGAAGATCATAATGCAAATTATAGCAATGATACACATGTTATGCTTTTTTACTTATAAAAGATCAGAAGATAGTATCAGCATTTTAGTGATAAACAATAAAGAGTTATACTGGAAAGTGCTGGTGTGGATGTGGGAAAACAGGGACACTCTTTCACTGTTGGTTGGAATGCCCACTTGTCCAGCCTTTCTGGAAAACAATATGGACAGTCCTTCAAAAACTAGAAATTGAGCTCCCATATGACCCCTCAATACCACTTCTGGAAATATATCCCAAGGCTGCCAAAAAGCACAGTAGAAATGCCATCTGTACCTATATGTTCTTTGCAGCACTGTTCACAATAGCCAAAATCTGGAAACAACCCAAGTGCCCTACAACAGATGACTGGTTAAAGAAACGTTGGTACACCTACATAATGGAATACTGTGCAGATGTCAGGAGAGATGAAGTCATGAACTTTGCTTTTAAATGGATAGGCAAGGAGAGTATCATGCTAAGTGAAATGAGTCTTCTCTTTTAGAAAGAGAGTGACAGACATAGAAGGACTGCACCCATTTGTGGAGTATAAAACAATATAAAATGAGGCTGACTCCTAAGGATAGTAGATACATGGGGTGGGAATATTGCTCCATAGCTGGAAGCCTATCTTATGAGCAAAGGTCAGAAGGCAGCTGGAATATAGAAGGGATCACTAAGAAAATGATGGCTGGAGGAATCAGTCAGGATAAGAGATGTGTGCAGAAAGCAGATAAAGGACCAAACATGATAACCTCTCAGTGTCTGTATTGCAAACCATAATGTCCAAAAATAGAGAGAGATTATGGGGAATCATATCTGCCATGAAGGCAGGGGGAGGGTGGGAAAGGGGGGATATACCAGGGATATTGGTGGTGGGGAATGTGCACTTTTGGAGGGATGGGTGTTTGATCATTGTGTGATTATAACCCAAACATGAAAACTTGTAACTATCTCATGGTGATTCAATAAAATAAAATAAAATTACACTGGGAAATAATGCTGAAATAAAAAGAAAAAACCTTATGCTAGTAAATCTATCTTCCTTTTGAATTTTCCTTCAGTGTTTGATTTTCTTTCATCATAGAATTGTAAATTTAGCAGCAATGTGTTGGTTGAAGATTGATTATTGAAGTAAGTGAAAACATAGTATGAAACAAAGTACATCAATGACAATAAAAAGGTAGTAAATAGATACTTTGAACCTGAGTACCAAGAGCTAATAAACAATAGTTATTTCCTCTGATAGAGTCCTGGGAAAACATTAATAGGTAACATTTTCATACCAGAAATATCTTAGGGAGTAGTATGTGGTCTGGGAAGAATATGATATATAGGGAAGAACAAGGGTATGGAGGAAAGAGGAAGAATGGTGTGAAATTCTTTGATTTTTAATTTAGTAAAATATGAGACATAATATAATTGCACATATTAAAACAATTTTGACAAATCTTCTATTGAAATAATCATTCTAATCAATATGTGAAACATGTAAGTGTCCACCAAAAGATTCCTGCTGGTCTTGACAACCAATTTCTCCTTTACTCCACAAATATTTTAAGATTGATCTCATAGCTAATTCCTTTATGTTATTGATTGGTATTCCATTAAGTGTATTTTCTGAAATTTGTTAATTCATTCATCTGTTGCTAGATATTTGGGCTTCTACTTTGATATGTCAGAAATAAAATGACTATAAACCTTCATTAATAACTTAAAAGTTTGCATATGGATTTATTTTATTTTCTCCTGGAATAAAGGTTTTCAAAGTGTAAATTTATTGATGGTTTAAAGTCTTTCTTAGGAACATTAGAAAACTCTGGTGCATTAGAAGTCTTTCCTAGGCTTTTTTCCCAATTACAGCCTATGAGTTTATGTACTCCTGATGCTTGTTGGGCAGTATGCCACAGATACGCTGTAGCTACTGTACTACTAAGCTCTAACTTGCAGGAGTTCTGTTCTACAATTGACTATTCCTGGTGTCTGGCAATTGATGTGAAATCAATCTGGCCAGTATGGTCAGAAATTGAGGATTGTGTACTTGTGTACCCAATAACAGATGCTACTTAGCTGATCTTTCACAGCAATGGGTAATTTACATTTGCCAAATCAGCGGCAACTGTAGAGTTAAGATTTAGCAGATCTGGGCAGCAAAACTTGATTTGATGTTATGACTTTTTGGATAGGAATATATCACAAAGTCAGAGAGGGATTTTGCTGGTGCCAGATTAACGAATTTACTCCCAATTTATTCACATCTCTGATAGCATGTGCAAACAGCTCTGAAAGATGACCAGGAGATTGGTTCCTTACCTTTGATAGGTCTGTGTCAAGTTGGATTATGTCAATTTGGCTTCCAAGTATATTAGTTTTCTAGCATACTAAAGTATATTTTAACCAATGTAAAAATATGGTTAGAATTGTTAATAGTTTTGCAAACCACATAATTTCAATCAATTAAAAAATCAAAACTGAAGTTAGTAGTATACCCCAAAAAAGCTAGTATTAACCAAAGTATTCTTGCTTGAATAAGTCCAAGGATAGCTATAAATCATATTCATTCAACCTTGGGTGTCAAGGCTTCCTCTCATAAATGTCCCAATGTGTTTTGACATTTTAGGAGATACTGAATGGCAGATAGAAAGTCCCATCACTTGAGAATAGCAGGATAGATTAAACCTGCTATATTCCAACAGACTGATCAAAAGACCCTTGCTGTAGGTAATGCTTCCAAAGATTTTATTTGCTTTCTAGCAGACTAGAGTGAAGTGAGTAGAGCAATATTAATGACAGTTTGTGAAGAACATGTACCACTGTAGATCATAAGGACAGTGCTCATCTCTGCAATAGCTTTTTTTCAGATACTATCAGGGGCAATAATGCACTGTACCTGCCACCTCTATGAACTTTAAGTTCTTTCGCATTCAGCATGTACAAGCAAAAAGCTGAATTTCTGTAAACCCTGTGTGCTTAGTACACCCCCACCACCTTGGTATAGAAAATCAGCTTGAACGCTGGTTTTTTGGTCTGTCAGTTCCTTTAATAAATTCAAAATTCCAAGTTTCCAGATTCGTTTTCAATTATGTTCAGATTCAGACCCCCCAGGAGAGAAACTCTTTTTAGTTCTAAACTCCACCTCGGTTCCATATTGCACAGCAAAGACACTACCAGAGACAGAGGCTGGGTTCTTCAGTGTATTTTCTTAGTGAAACCCCTTCTGGTATATTTTGTTTAACTGAGATTATGTGCTAAGGTATCACATGCTCTTTATATTCATGCCATGGGGACATTCTTAGATCTTTCACTTTTTGGCCCTGACCCACCTTCCAAAGTCACCTCCTTCCTTTTTCATTATTACTATTCTGTGATAAGAACACATATAACTTACCCTTTTAATGCATATTGAAATCTATAATATAATAGTATTATAGTTATATGTTCCATAATGTACAAATATATCTGCTTAGGATCCCTTTCATTCTCAAAACTCTTTCCAATCTTATATGAAACAGACTTCTGACAATCTCATAGTCTCCAAAGAAATCGAGCCCCAATGAGTAGACCATGCATTCATAATGATCACAGATACCCACTGAGCAGACTCTTCTATTATTATGGGGTTCTCTCTACTTTCAGGATTTTAAATATGTCATATAACTTTATTTCTTATAATATTTGTGAAGATAAAATCAAACTGATAAGTGTAAAAACTTTCAGTCAATTTGTTCCTGACATAAATTATCTTTAATTTTTTCTAACATTCATGTTAAATTTTAGGAAATAGGTTAAAAAAGAAAAAAGTAACATAGAGGTTAAGTTTCCCAAATAACCAGTTCAGGAGTCACAGTTATCCTGTACTAATAATATAATATTAAAGTGCAAGACATTAAAATTTATATTTACTTCTGCCCTAAATTCATTATAATTGAATAGATAAGAATAAAAATTGCATGATTTCTTTTTAATTATCTGCATGGTGGTTAAAATTTCTATAAAATAAAACATAATGCTATCTTTCAGACTGGCATGATTATGAATTCTATAACTCTCATCCAATGATTCGTGTGTAGCTTTCCAATAGTTTATTTCAGCAGCATTATTTTTAATTCCAGACTTTTTTCTTAGCAATCAACTTACTTCTAGGACATAAGATACCTGTAAGCTTGTGACTACTAAATATTTATATCAAGTCAAGATGTCTCCTTTAAATATTTACTGAGCCCAAATACATACATTTACTTACATTCACGTCTGCTACCATATGTTAATCACTGAAACAAAAACAAATACATAACATTTTATAAGTATACTACTATTTTATTTCTGGGCACTAAATCATCCAGTTCTTCAAGTCAAGAATCCAAATTTTGTTTGATTTCATCTTTTCTTTGACCTCATATTTTTGATAAGTTAATATTAGTTCTATCATTATTAACTCCTATGTGCTTGTTCTATCCAACTACCTTTAAAACTTATTAAGATAATCTTCTTTTACTCTTAAAATTTTTATAACATATTAATAGTCTTATTTCATCTTTCCAACAAATGCTTCTTCTTATGTATCTTTCTTAAATAGATCTTTCTAAAATAAAATTTAATAAAATTTTAGAAAGATCTGTTATAGAAAGTTATTATTTCTAAAATAAAATTCTATTTTCTTTTCTTAAAATAACGATCTGTCCCATTCCACAGAAGATAAATTCTCAATATTTTAATGGTAATAAGTTCTAATTGGTCTGGAAACACTTGTTTTTTCTTCCCTCACATCCCACTCTGATTCCATTTATCAAAAATACCATAATTTATAATTTATTAACTGTTCATAGTTTTGCTCTTAGTAGCTGGTCCTACTGAAATTAACTTAGTTATTAATTTTTTCTGTACTTCATTTCCATTTGATGTGTAATATGAAACCTTTGATAAAACTTTCTCAGATCCACTCACAGAAACTTCCTCTCTTCATGACTATCACTGTCATAAGTATGTCTCTCAGAGAGCTTACTTACATGCCTCTCTTTTCTTTTTATACTGCATATTCCACAGGGAATGGGCTATCTATCTTGGGATGCTCAGGGCATTATGAAAGGTCTGGCACAAGTAGGAACTAAGTAGAATAGTCACATGGGTGAGTAACCATGGACTGTATCTTTTATAGTTACTGTTTCCTATAATTTGATCACAAATAATTAAGGATCAATTTATACCCCTTCCAAGTTTTATATGGTCAAGTTTTATGCTAATTTTAAGCTAAGTATGGAAAAATTGCTCTGAAAACAAATCATATATATACATATATTCTGTTATACATATATATTTATGATATGAAAAATATTGGAGGTAAGAAGAGAAGGGGTTGGAGAGATAGTATAGTGGATAGGGTATTTTATGCATGTAGCCAACAGAGGGTTGATTCTCAGCAACCTGTATTGTCCCTTAAGCATCTCCAGGAGTGGTCCCTGAGTCCAGAGCCAGGAATAAACCTTGAGTACTGCTGGGTGTAGGCAAAAAAAAAAAATGAGAAGAAGAATAATGAAGGGAAAAAATGGTTCCTAGTCCTCTCATATTGTGTTCTTTACATTGCTTTAGAGAAAGTGAGTCACAGAAAGAAGAGTGGTGTGGTGTTTTTTGGCCCTCAAGTTCATTATTTTGTCTTGTCTCCTCTTCAAGGGGCATAGTCTTTTTCCTCATAGAAGGCCTCTTGAGATTCACCTTTCACTTTACTTCAGTTCTTTGAATACTTCAACAGTGTTTCTAAAATCTTACATTTTTATGAATTGAGGTTTACAGTTTTATTACCCTGAAGTTTTTTTTCCTTTTGTGCAGGGGGCTGGAGCGATAGCACAGAGGTAGGGCGTTTGCCTTGCACGCAGCCAACATGGCTGACCCGAGTTCCATTCCTCCGCCCCTCTCGGAGAGCCTGGCAAGATACTGAGAGTATCTTGCCCGCACAGCAGACCCTGGCAAGCTCCCTGTGACGTATTCGATATGCCAAACACAGTAACAGCAAAGTCTCCAATGGAGACGTTACTGGGCCCGCTCGAGCAAATCGATGAACAACGGGAGGGCCTTTACCTTACCTTTTATGCAGGGGGATGGGGGAGTAGTGAGAAGATATCCAGCAGTTCTTGGGGTTTACTTCTAGTTCTAAACTCAAGGATTATTCCTAGAGGTTGCAGAGGAGCATATTGGGCACCATGGATCAAACATCGGTTATTGCTTGGAAGGCAAAAGATCTATCTGTTCTGCCATTGCTCTGAACCCTTTACCCCAAAATTTTTACTGATGTGCATTAATATCAAAATAGAAATATTTTCCAGGAAATGGAATCATTAATTTGGGTTCTATATATGTTAGAAAATAATTACATTCTTCTACACTGACATCTCCCCTCAATCATATGATCATTTAATCTTTGATAAAGATGGAAGAAATGTGAAGTGGAGTAAGGAAAGCCTCTTTAACAAATTGTGCTAGCAAAACTGGATGACTACATGCAAAAAATGGGCTCAGATCTCTGCCTAACATCATGTACAAAAGCAATATCAAAATGGATTAAAGACCTCAACATTAGACCGGAATCCATAAGGTACATTGAAGACAAAGTTGGCAAAACCCTCCATAACATTGAAGTTAATGGTATCTTCAAAGATGTCACACCACTGGCCGAGCAAGTGAAAACAGAGATAGATAAATGGGACTAACTTAAACTAAGAAGCTTCTGGACCTCAAAAGAAACACTGACCAAAATACAAAGACAGTCTACAGAATGGGAAAGGATAGTCACCGAATACACATCTGTCAAAGGGTTGATATAAAGTACTGGTTGAACTCCACAAGAAGAAAACATCCAAAGTGCAAGACATAAAGTACTGGTTGAACTCCACAAGAAGAAAACATCCAATCCCATAAAAAATGGGGCAATGAAATGAACAGAAACTTTCTCAAAGAAGAAATCCGAATGGCAAAAAAGCACATGAGAAAATGCTCTACATCATTAATCATCAGGGAGATGGAGATTAAAACCACAATAAGATACCATCTCACACCTCAGAGACTGGCCCACATCCAAAAGAACAAAAGCAACCGATGCTGGCGCAGATGTGGCAAGAAAGGGACACTCCTTCACTGTTGGTGGGAATGCCGAGTGGTTCATCCCTTTTGGAAAACAGTATGGATGATTCTCAAAAAATTAGAAATTGAGCTCCCAGTTGACCCAGCAATACCACTCCTGGGAATATATCCCAGAGAGGCAAAAATGTATAGTCAAAGTGACATCTGCACTTATTTTTTCATTGCAGCACTCTTTACAATAGCCAGAATCTGGAAAAAACCTGAGTGCCCAAGAACAGATGACTGGTTAAAGAAACTTTGGTACATCTACACAATGGAGTACTATGTAGCTGTTAGTAAAGATGAAGTCATCAAATTTACATACAAATGGTACTACATGGAACGTATCATGCTAAGCGAAATGAGTCAGAAAGAGAGGGATAGACATAAAAAAATTGTATTCATTTAGGTCACATAAAGTAACAAAATAGGAGATTAATACCCAAGAATAGCTGAGATCAGTACCAGGAGGATTACTCCATGGCTTAGAGGCCAGCCGGGCATTCTAGGGGAAATGGCAGCTCAGATAGAGATGGGAGCACCAAATAAAGGGTGTTTGGAGGATCTTCCCAGGATGGGAGATGCATGTTGAAAGTAGACTATGGAAGGAACATGATTGCCACTAAATGCCTCTTTTGCAGACCACAACACCCAAAAGGAGAGAGAACAAAAGGGAATTCCCTGCCACAGAGGCAGGGTTGGATGGGGGGGGGTGGGGGTGGGAGGGATACTGGGATCCATGGTGGTGGAAAATGGGCACTGGTGGAGGGATAGGTATTTGATCATTGTATAATCGAAACCCAAGCACAAAATTTTGTAAGTCTACAACTGTACCTCATGGTGTTTCACTAATAAAAATTAATAAAAAAAAAGTAAAAAAAAATTACATTCTTCAAGTAAATGTACGGGCTGGAGTGACAGCACATTAGTAGGGCATTTGCCTTGCGCGCAGCCAGCCTGGCCGAACTGGGTTCGATTCCTCCGCCCCTCTTGGAGAGCCTGTCAAGTTATCGAGAGTATCTCGCCCGCAAGGGCAAAGCCTGGAAAGCTATCCATGACGTATTTGATATGCAAAACACAGTAACAACAAGTCTAAAAAAAAATGGAGACATTACTGGGCCCGCTCAAGTAATTGATGAACAATTGGAGGATAGTGTGTTAAGGAAATGTAGAATTTTAAATTTCAATAAACAGGTTGAAGGTAAAAGCAGATAGAAAGTATAATAAATCATTCAAGTTTATTAACCTCCAAATGATTCTGAATATAAAACATCTTGGATTTGTTGAAGTTGATTGGTGTGGAAGCTAAGAATACAAAATAGAGGTGTTTTAGGGAAAGTTGAAACTATGCAAGTCCATTCTCCTTAAAAGGATCAAGTCAGCCCATCAGACATGCTACTTAGAATGAGGCTAGGAAGAGAAAACTTAGAATATGAGGTTTAGAAATTCAAAATCATAATCATATAAAGAAGAAAGATGAATAGCAAGTAAATTTTGTAATAATAAGAGTAAAGGTATCAGGTTTGTTACCAAAATTTAAGCCATTAAAATCAGAGTATTGGTATTCAAAGCAAAAAAAGTAAAATCAAGGGGAATGGGATCAATGGATATCAAGTTAGTTTCAATTTAGGATAATTTCCTATAGTTTGATTTCTAGAGTGTGAAAGTGCATGTGAATAAAACATTCCTGCTAAGAGGCAAGAGGTAAAACAGGATTGTTGTTTATTACTGTCTGGGCCTAGATCAGTTGTTAGAAAACAGAACAAAAATATAATCAGACCTAGGAAGAAAAACTCTGTGATTGACAAAATATATATATATATATATATACATATATATATATATAGCTATTTTACTTTCAAAACTTCTCACAGTCTATCTCCACATTCCAAACAACAAAATACCAGTACCTTTCCTTGCAGCCGGATGGTTTTCCCTGCTCATGCTTGTAGACACTCCTCACAACAACCTCAGTTCAGTGTTGCCACCCAAGCTCTATAGGTGGGAAAGAAAGCTAGTATTTTAAATTATCTCAGAATTTTCTGGTAACTTTCTGGTGGACTCAGATATTATTATTCCATAAAATCTCTGCCTGAATAGACACTGTTACCATATAAATAAATAAGGTTTATTTAAGGAATTCCACCTCCTCTAGTGATCAGAATCAGGAAAATAGATATTTTAAGAAATTGGTGTTGGTGATGGAGAAATTGTTCAATAGCATAAGTAGATGTATTGCATGCAAAAGGCTCAGGTTTGATACCGAGTACCACACAGGTTTCCCTTAGAATTACCAAGAGCAATTCTTTGGAACACAGAGTTAGGAGTAGTCCCTGAGCACTGCTCATATGCCTCTCCCGACTCCACCAAAAAAAAAAAAACATAAAAAATCAAAAGTATTACTAAGATAACATTTACTGTGATAACATAGTTCTGGTGCATTACAAATATTAGATAACAAAAGTTTTTAAAGCAAGTTAAATCCATAGAATTTATAAAGTAATAAATTTTATATGATCTGAAGCTAAGTATATGTACAATTTTGAAAACAGGACAAAAGGGATTGCTAGAATAATAAAAGTGAGACTATTGTAGGATTAGAATGAGATAGCATTAGTGCACCAACAAGGGAATTAGTACAAGAAGGAAAAAAAATGCAATTTTATAGAATTTGAAGGAAAGCTTTATCATCAGCAATCAAATGTCTACTGTAGGAGGAATTCTATTATTTCACAAGGTAGTGAGACCTTCTGTAGAAGCAAAGCCAATTTATGGAGTTTCTTTTAGGCATAAAAATGATTTCTTTTTAAAAGGCAATTTTAAAAATGATATAGGCAAAATACATTCCATAAGCTTAGATATGAATGTTGTCAAATCTTGCTAGGCAATTATTGTAATTGGACATAATCTAGTCTAAGTATTCTGATCTCAGACCTGCCACTAATGAACTGTAGAACCTAAAACAAGTCTTCCGACTGTACTATTTCGGAATGCATTCATTTATGTAAAGAGAACTTTGTATAATATGATACTGAAGTTCTGTTCCTTTTTTCCTTTCTGTGCTTCAGTGAAACCAAGAAGAGTCAAAACTCCTTTATATTCCAAACTGTCTTTAACTTTGTATTGTTCAAAATAAGACAACAGGTTCAAAATGCAGTCACTCATACCCCATGCCACCACACCAAAACTTAATAAGCTTTTTGGCCCCTTCCTGTCTGTATTCATGGTTAATAATATCAGATCACTCAATATGACCCAGAAATGAAAGCAAACAATTGAAAAAAATCTCATTTCAAGTCAATGTTCTTGATTATTTTTTAGAATAAACCCCAAGTATAGTGTTTAATCTGGGGTTCTCAGGTATGATATTCATTTAATCCATATGAAAATGAAAATTTGTGAATGCTTATAAAATGCAACTAATCTTGAAGGTCAAGGCCAAATATAATGGATTAAAGTTCTATAGATTGACTTATTAATAAGACCACATTAAGTGTTTCTATAAGCTAATTGTACATCTTAGTTTTTAAAAATGTGCATATGACTAAACTGCATTGGTAAATTATGACTATGATATTTTTCTTCTACTCTTTAATTTTTAAATAAGTCACTAACTCTACCACAAAAAGAAAATAGTTTATATTCAGTAAATTTGACAGTTTGAGAAAGTAGCAAGCCCTCTGCTTCAGGGCATTACCTGCTATGGTAAGTTTGAGGGGAAAAAAAGGCACAACAGAAAGAAAGTTTGAGGGGGGAAAAGGGCACAACAAAAGAAACAGAATTTAGTATGGATTCATATTTAATTATTCATTTTCTAAATATACGCATCAAAAAATCCTGAGGAAGGGTTGGCTATCTAACAGAATACTTAAAAGTATACAAAACCCTTAACAAAAATAATAGAAAACAATAATATACTGCAATGAAGAATTGCACACCTATAAAATTCCCCTAAGCTCCATTAGCAACATTTATCAAAATATAACACAGTAGCTTCAATATGTCAAGAAAAATTGGGTGCAGTATAGGTGCTTTGCTTCATAGTTTTCTCTCCATTGAAGAATTAAGGCTGTTTGAAAATAATTTTTCATTTTATCAATGCACAACTGCACAAATGTATGTCCCTGTGAAATGCTTCACTATAGTGAGTGCTGAACATTCTCTGATTTAGTATGACAGCTAACACAAAGTACCAGCTTGCCCCACAGAGAGCTGCAAAAACAGAGAAGTAAACTATAAGAAGCAGCCAAGGGTATCTATTTACTATTTTTAACTCCCTTCCCACACACAATTTAGGGTAAAGGATCAATTACCCACTGCTTTATGCAGGCTACAGAAGAACTTTAATTGGATGGATGGTCTAGTCATCCGAGGGATTCTGAATTTGCAGTTCGCTATGTTTAGCTAATGTAAAGGCATCAAACATTAAAACAAAACCCCAAATCAGTTCTTTATAAACACAATACCACAAACTGAATGACTTCTGGAAAACTGAGTCCCAAAACATGGAAGTTGCAGAATTTTAACCCTACTGTACTGTAAGAGTTATTCCTCAGAGTCTTCCAGTAGACTTCCCTCTCTAAGGCAACATGTTTCAAGTAACAGGACTTGTATTGTATTCCTGAGGGCATGAATTCATCAACACAGAGATCTCATAACAGCATCACGAAATGTTTTCTCATATCCAATTTCTCTTACTCTTTTTCTTAAGCGCCCTGACTCGACTAATTTCAACATACCTGTTCTTCCACCGGAGTTCAGGTTTCCCTGTAGCCAAAGTAATTCTGAGTTACCTGATGCTCTTCTCTATGCCTTCTGCTTCCCCCTGACCTTACTCCTCCCTCCATGCTGTTCAGACTACGTCTGACCCTGCCAGGAAGATCTTTGTTTTTCTGTGTTCCTCTCCTTTCACTGTCCTACCTGTCCCCTCAACAAGCTGTTTTGATGCCTCCACACTATAGCCTACTTTGCATATTCTCCCCCTTGCTTTTCAAGAAATGTGTTTTTCAGGCAGTTACTGTCTATCTTTGCCACCAGTCAGTTATGACACATTTTATTTCCCCTGCAGTTCTGACCACACCAATCTGTACTTTTAAATTTTAATCTATACATCTTGACACACAAAAAAATCTGAATTTCAAATTTAATGATAATAACAGTTGACCTTCAGTATATGAATAGACATAATATCCAAGAAAATAAAAGATCAAAATAAAATGTCCCTTTTAGGATTGGGAGCAATTACTGGGGCCAAATGATGTTTGACTTATATTTGAAATTTGAGATTAATATTTGAAAATATCTATTCCTCTTTGCTTGTAAACTTGTGTGAGAATTTCTGACCTAGTTCTCAAATAATCATTCAAATAACTACTACATAATCTTAGGAACACTACAGGGTATTTTTCAAAATAAGACTATTAGACTTGAACATGAAATCCTAATCCACTCCCTAAACCCTGAGGTATGTTCTTACATTCTCACTATAGGATACGTGTATTCTTTAGGCAATACAAAAACCTATTAACTCCTTAACCTCCCATTTTCTCTGTCAGTAAAGAAGCTAGCATTTACTACTCTACTTTTCTCCATTCTACTAGAAAGTTTCTTGAAAGCCTTCACACTCTTGGCTGGCCAGAGAGATTATATGGCAAGTAAGTTTCCTGTTTTGTGTGCAGCTAACCTGGATTTGATCCCTGGCACCCCATATGGTCCCCCAGCATGTCCAAAGTGATTTCTGTACTCAAATCCAGAAGTAATCCTTGAGCACTTTTGGGTATGGCCCAAAGCAAACCAACCAAAAAAAAAAAATAGCCATTTTCAGGGCTGGAGCAAATAATACAGCTAGTAAGGGCTTGCCTTGCATGTGCTCACCCAGGTTTGGTCCCCAGCTTCCATATGGTCCCCTGTGCACTACCAGAAATAATTCCTTAGTGCAGAGCCAGGAGTAATTCCTTACTCTGCTTATCACCCCCCCCCCCAAAAAAAAGGAAAAGCCAGTTTAACAAATGAGGAAACCAAAGTCAATAGGTCATTTTCTTTTTTCTCACATCACACCTGATCATACCAGTAGTGTGTATGACTACATGATGACTATTAAGCATTAAATGGACTACAGTGAATACTGACTATATATTATTAGATTTGAGGAGTATGAATATTGTTCAAATACCTTATACATACTACTCTCATTTATTTTCTCTACCATTGAGTTATATATATAGATATAGTGTATATCTACTCCCATTTATTTTCTCCACCATTGAGGTGCATACTTTGTCTCAGTTACTATACATACATTGGTTCAGTCATCTGTGAGATTCCATCTTTCACAGATGTAATATATGGAGTATTTTTAATTTAAATATCAATATAAACATATTTTAAACACTTATTAAAAAGACAAATTAAATTATTATTGACTGACAGAGGTTCAGTGGTTTATGATATGCTCTTTTAGTTGAAAAACTATTTTTTCCCAAAACATATTTTTTATTTCTTTACTAGCAAAATACTGTTCCAATAATTTTATTGAATTAAGTTCACTGACTAAATAGGAAGAAAAGCCTTTTTAAAGGTTTCCAAGGTTTGCAGTCTGACTGTTTTCCTTTTCATTTATGCACATATTTTTGCATATGACACCTGTCCTTTGCAAATTAGTTTTGCATATTAGAAGGTATAAAAGAAATATGCATTTCCAAATAATTTGCACATATTACAACTAAAGAATTTTACTCTTCAAAGAGTTCTCTGACACAATGTGACTTATTAAATAATTGTAAAATAATTGCTTCAGATAATTTTACAAGAACATCATTTGACAGCATAAATTGACTATAAAATATCTTTGGAAACCATTGCTAAGGTAGTTATTGATTTTGCTTTGCTTTTGTTTTACAAAACAAATGCCTTGGTGGAAAATTAAGAGATCTTTATGTTGAGCATGCATACAAACATATATAAAAATGCTATATATTTTAGAACTTGCAATTGTTTTTCACTTCAGATATAAGGCATTATGAAAAGTAACCCAGTACCTCTTAAAATATTAAAAACTATTTCCAACTCTCATATTAAAAGTGGCTGGAGCGATAGCACAGCGGGTAGGGCGTTCGCCTTACAAGCGGCCAACATGGCCGACCCGAGTTCGATTCCTCCGCCCCTCTCGGAGAGCCCGGCAAGCTACCGAGAGTATTCGATATTCCAGACACAGTAACAACCAAGTCTCCAATGGAGACGTTACTGGGCCCACTCGAGCAAATCAACGATCAACGGGAGGGCCTTTACCTTTACCTTACCTTTATATTAAAAGTATAGGAAATTTTTAGAATCCAGAAATATGTAATCTTATAAAATTTAATATTTATGTAATATTCAGTTCTGAATAAAATGTTGTATCTTAATTTCATAGAAGTTTGCAGATTTTTATTTTTTATTCTGGACCTGAAAAGCTGAAATCAAATTAATATATGAAATTTATCATGAAAATAAGAGCAAAATCAGGAACAATGGAAATTACTGTTATTACACCACTTAAGCAAGCTAACTTAATTAGATGGATGAATCTCTATTAAAAAAATTCTTTTAAAAACCATCACCTTGTAGATTTCAAAAGTTCTAAAGTTTGAAGTTTTAATAGAGATCACCAATTCCTGTCTTTTATTCACAAATCACATAAAATTTTATTTAGTTCCTTTAACCAGTCATTTGTTCTTGGGCACTCAGGTTTTTTCCCAAAAAAAAATTATTTAGTTCCTCTATCTCTACTGTAGTGTAATAATTTTAAAAACTTAGGTAAACATGAAGGACCACAGGGACAGAAATGTTCTTTATTTCCTCTGAATAAAGTAATGTAAATTACTACTGACTGTAAGGGACAGGCCCAAAATGGACTACCACCAGAATTAATTTAGCTTAGCTTAATAGGAACCTGCATTGCAAAATAACTTGTTTTTCAAGGAACAGGTCTAGATAAGCTTTTTCAGATCCGCTTTATAGGAGCCTGCACTGCAAAATAACTGGTTTTTCTACCCCTGAGCAAGGAATTCAGATACAGGTACTCGAAGGGTGGGGGTCAGACCAGATAACTGGATGTCTCTCATAAGACCCATGTTGCAAGACCCAGGACTGCCTTAAAAACCTGTCAGTTCCTAAGCACCGACGCAAAATGCCGATCTTTAAACTACAGGCTAGGAAGTGATGTACCCTTAATTGGATTGGTTAAGAAAGCATATGTTGTTACAAATCTATTGGCTATGAAATGCGCGGGCTTTGCTGTAACGGCCAGTGAAGGCCTATATAAGATCCCCTTTGAAGAGGTTCGGGGTCTTGCCTCACCTAACTGACATGCGTGTCTGTGTAGGCGGCTTGACCCTGGCTAGCCAGTCTTACAATAAACCTTGCTTGCTGTTTGCAGTCTCTGGAGTCTCTTTGTTGTTAAAGGGAGATCCGCGCCCTAACACTGACCAAACCATTATTTTGAACCATACTTTAGTATGCTTTTCTAATTTAGAAAGTTCTTTTTCTCTTCTCTATTTTATTTTTATCTTTGAATTAACACTGGTTCATAAGAATATAAATGTTTATAAGTTTCTGAGTTGAAATGCCACTGTACCACACATCAAAGTGCCAGTATCCCTCCAGAACTATCCATAGAGACTTTTCACCTTTCCAATAGACGAGCTCATTTATGTCACTGAAGTATGAATGCCTCTTTTCTTCATTCACAGCCTACTATACTCTACTTCTATGATGTTATGGTCTGAAAGAATACTTTATATGACTTTAATTTTAACTTAATTGACATTTGTTTTGTGTCCCAGTATGTAGTCTATCCTGGAGTATGTTTCATGTGCACTGCAGAAGAATGTTTATCTGTGTTTTTAGAGGTGGCAATGCTTAAAGTCTCTATTAATTTAAGCTCTTCCAATTCCTTATTACAAGCTTTTTACTCACTTTTGATCTGGTTTATCTGTCCAATAATAAGAGTAGATGGTTTTCTACCCTACTTTTTGGATTGCTGTTGATAACATTCTTCAGTTCTGTTAATAGTTGCTTTGTAAATGTTGATGACCTTACATTTGTTGCCTATATGTTCATGGGTTTATTACTTAATCATTATATAATATCCATTAACTTTTCTAGTTAGGCTTTTATCTTTAAATCTATTTTCTCTGACAGAGTATGGCCACCCTTTTATACTTTGGGCTACCATTTGTCTCCACAACTCTTTTTCAATTTCTTTTTTTTAAATTTCTTTATTGAATTGTAGGATAACACGGTTCTGTCCTTCCTGCATAACCTCAGGAATAGTTGATATTTATTTGATAGTTTATTGGACTGAGAAAAAGAGAAAAACACCTTAAGAGGCATTTTGCCCTTGGGCAGTCAGGAAGGGCTTTCTTATGTTGATTTGGCTACCTGACTGGGTGGAGTGTCAGCCCAGACTAGAGGGGAGCTGGGGAATGAGAGAGCAGGGCTGCAAGAGGGGGACCACCGAGAGACTAGCAAGGCGAACGTGTGCTTGAGAGAACCTAGGTCCTCCATAACATAAATTTCTTCTATGGGATAAACTTCCTTTCAGGTTTAAGTCTCAGTCATACAATAATCTAACACCCCTCCTCTCACAAGTAATTATTTTTCATCACCAAAAACCCAAATATACTTCCCCTTCCACCCCTCCTGATGTCTGTGAGGCAGAAGATTTCTACTTAACTCTCTCTCTACTTTGAATACATTCATTATTTAGACAAAAGATGCACCACTGTTTGGAATTTCCCCCCAACCATCAGAAATGCTGAAAAGGCATTGTGAAATAATTTGTTTTCTATTGCTGGTTATGAAAACCATATGATGTCCCGTGGCCACAGGTGATTTTGAATTTCTGATATTTTATTAATTAAATCTGGAGGGATTTCTGCCAAGAGTCAGATAATTACGAGATTGGTTTCTGTGTGTCTGGTGCTGTGGTTGTGCTGGAGAGCCGCTGGTGGGGGGCAACTCATGGCTTCATTTGGGCGTGAAGGACAAGCCAGTTTTGCCCCCCTTCCCATGAGGCTGAAGTTGCCTCGTCACTGCCGGCTCATACAGGTCCAATAAGCTCTGAGGCGGCAGCCCCCATGCTGGGAGGAGGGAGGGAGGCAGAAGAGACAGACAACCTTTCCCTCCTGGGGTGCATGGCCCCGGGGTTTAATGCATAGTCCATTCACATTTCTGCCACAAGCTGCTGGGCTCTGGATTAGTTCCATGTACCTCTGGTGCCATGGTCGTACCAGAGAGCCACTCGTGGTGGGCAACTTGTGACCTCCTCTTTTTCAATTTCAAGGTTTTATTTCTCTTGTAGCTATATAGTATTCCATTGTGTACATTGATCTCAACTTCTTTATCTATTAGCATTGAATATTGAATATTGTCATTGAATACTATCACTTAATATTCATGTTGTATCCATATTCTGACCATGGAACTAAGCACTATTCTGAACTTAGGTGCTAATGTATATGTTCAAATTAATGGTTTTCAAATTAATGTGTTGGGGTTTGGTAAAAGCATTGAATTTCTGGGTCATAAGAAAATACTATTCATAATTTTGTGATGAATCTCCACACTGTTTTCCATAGTAGCTGAACCAAAGAACACTTCTATCAATAGTGAATGACGGCATTTAAGAATCAAATCTCATTCTAAGATACCCAAATATTACTCTCCTTCATTTTCATATTTTGTTTTTTAAGTTTGGAGGGCTGGAGTGATAGCACAGCGGTAGGGCGTTTGCCTTGCACGCAGCCAACATGGCCGACCTGAGTTCGATTCCTCCGCCCGTCTCGGAGAGCCCGGCAAGCTACCGGGAATATCTTGCCCACACGGCAGAGCCTGGCAAGCTACCCGTGATGTATTCGATATGCCAAACACAGTAACAACAAAGTCTCCGATGGAGACGTTACTGGGCCTGCTCAAGCAAATCGATGAACAATGGGAGGACAATGACAGTGACAGTTTTTTAAGTATCTTATTATTACCAAGTAAAGGTTTTTTTTGCCTTTTATAAAAACCCTTTAATCACATTTTACTGTCTAGAGCCATGAATAGTTTTAGCTGCCTTTTTGACAAAATTTTTTTATCACTCCTTCAATCTGAGTGACAGCACAGCTGGCTAGGTATTCTTGGTACTTCTTTGGATATATCTTGGGCTTCAAGATTATAAGTCTACTGAGATACTTGTCCACAGATATGACCAGGTTCTTAGAAGCAACCAGGAATTCAAGGCTACTAGAGCCTGGTTAACTGATACTCAACCAGAATTAGTCATCCATCCAGTATGTGGATGACATCTTCCTTTGCAATCCCACCCTAGAGTTGGTTCATCGTCCAACAATAGCCTGAGTTGACAGTGATTTGAATCAGTTCCATAGGGATGGGGAATACTATGAATACCTTGAAAGGGCTCAAATTTGTAAAACCCAAGTGAAGGATTTTGGTAAAAATATTAGGCTTTCTTCCCTTTCCACTTACTTTTTTTTTTATCTTAAAAGAAGCTGCAAAAAAAGCAAATAGCACACACACACACACACACACACACGCACACACACACACACACAAAAGCAAATAGCACAGCGGTAGGGCGTTTGCCTTGCACGCAGCCAACATGGCCGACCCGAGTTCGATTCCTCCACCCCTCTCGGAGAGCCCGGCAAGCTACCCAGAGTATCTCGCCCTCACAGTAGAGGCTGGCAAGCTACCCGTGATGTATTCGATATGCCAAACACAGTAACAACAAAGTCTCCAATGGAGATGTTACTGGGCCCACTCGAGCAAATCGATGAACAACGGGAGGACAGTGACAGTGAAAAGAAGCTACATGTTTGGGACCCTGGGATGAGAATGACTGCCTATAATGCGACAAAACAGACAGTCTTTAAGAACAGGAACTCTGAGAATGGTACACAAGCAAAGTAGTAAATCCTTAAATAGTAAATCCTTAAACTCCCATTCCTCTGTTCTTCTTTAACCTCTCCTCTGTGCTCTGCTTTCCCTGTTAGTCACATATATTCCCAAATCAGACTCTGTAACTTGAGATCCTTCTAAGGACTCTGGATTTTGTATTTGTAAGTTAAATATTGCTTTTCTCTCTCCCTTAATGCCCTTTGTATAGTTTACTTTAGAGCAATGTCCTTTTTGTATAGACACAGGAAGACAGTTAATGCTGTGCTTTTGTAACTTGGAGGTAATTGATTCCAAATAATATTTACTCATGGGCATCTGTCATATTTATTCAACTTAGCCTCAATTGCCCTTAGTTTCTTGCACTCTAAAATCAGGCACCAAATGAAGGGACTGGATGGGTGCAGGGCAAGCTATAAATTCCACTGGAATTGAAACAGGACAGGTCAAGTACCATAAAACTTATAAGTTAAAAGCATAGTCGTGAACTAATTCTGTCATGACCCAAAGAGAAGTTACTGGACAAGGACCTTGCTAAGGTTAGGAAGGACTAATCTCTCCTGAGGCCTGTAGTCTGGGATCTATAGTGAGATATCCCCAGGAGAGTCAACCTATAAGCTTAATATATCTCTTACTGTATTCATACAACATGACTAGAAAGATTATTAGGAAGTAAATTAAAGATGATTGCTTATGGACTAAGGAAAGGAGAAGTATGTTCTTAGATGAAATTCTGCCCTTGAGCAGAACTCCTAGCAGGAGATCTTTGTCTTAGAAGAGGTTTCCTGGAAGGAAGGGCTTTACATATGTTATTGTGCTATCTGACATAGGTGTAGTTGCTACCCCCAGTGTGGATGGTTGGGCTCTTGACTAAGGCTATGAGACTGGCTGCTGGGAGACTAGCTTGAGGGACAGAAGATGAAATTGAGGGACAGTGTAAAACTGGAATGCAGTACTCAGTGAAATTGGAATAGACACACAGGGAGAATGGAATAAATTGAGGGATGGAGAGTGAAACAAATGGCAACTGATCACCAAACAACTTGGCAGCCCTGTGCCCTCCTTTATGCACCTGTTGGTGGCAGTGGCAGGCCGGGATGGGGAAGCATCTCATGGCTACCAAACGCACATGATGAGAGAGCCAATGCACAAATATTTTGTGAACACACACTTAAGGGTTTTAATACTTGACTGAACATTTGTGGGAAAAGACGTTTTGACACAGAGCTGACTTTCTTCCTGTTTTTCTATAAAAGACAGTGCCTCAAGACTGAGCAGGCCAGAGTGCAAAGGAACTCCTGAGTGAGCAAATAAGCAGGTACATTTAGTTAGTAGGTACTGACACTACTAGAAGCTAACACTGGCCAGAAAGCAGAGGAAGTTGTTGATGACTACAACCCCTGAAAGCCAAACAGATAGAATGGCAACTAAGAGACAGAGAATGTAGCTTCCAAGGCCAATACTTCTCTCTAGAAGACTACTTAGTAGCATTCTGAAATAGCATGTGGGGATGAAAACATGCACAGATCCAATAAAGGTTGTGAGATTACTCCCCATGGCAGTTTTCCTTCTTTGGCTACTTTGGTTCTGGACCCAGAGACTCCCAGGAAGTACCAGGTACATCATAAATTGTGAAAAATGACAGGCCAGAGCCAACAAACCCATAACATATCCCCATGATCTAGTCTCTCTGTAGCCCTACACCAAATCAGGTACCTGGGTGTAGGATAACATTGCTTTGTCCTTTCTCCCTTGCCACAAGGAGCTTAGGTTTATCGGATCACATCCATCAAAGTGCTCCTGAGTCACTCCCATTCTTTTATCTGTAACCACTTCTCTATGCTTTTTCCCCAACCTGTTAATCAGCTTTTTCTCCTAATCAGATTCTGTTAATTTGTAAGGTCAAATCTTTATAGGACACTGAACTTGTATTATAAGTTAATAATCCTTTCTCCTCTCCTTATGTCTTTTGAATAGTTTAAGGCAATATCCTTTTGTATAGACACAAGAAGACAATTAGTATCATGCTTTTGCAACATGGGATTTAATTGACCTTGAATATTATTCATTCCCGGGCATCTGCTTTCTTAGCTTAAGCCTCAGTTGCCCTCATTTCCTAGAGCCCCCAAAAGCAGGGTCCCAGCGAGGGAGTGGATGGAACCAGGGCAAGCAGTAAGCGATATGCTACCTGGTGTCGAGATGGGCCTGGCCAAAGAGCTATAATGCTTAACTGTAAGTTAAGAGCTTGGGCATGGACAATAGCTGTCATAATCCAAAAAGTAATAACTAGATTTGGACGCTCCTAGGGTTAGGAAAGATTAATCTGGCCTGAGCTCTGTAGTCTGAGTCTGTGGCAAGATGTTCCCAGGAGAGCTGCCCTACAAGTCTCAATGTTTTCTCTAACTGTGTCCATACAAAAATAGCTAGTATTGATATGCTAATAGTAACTGGACTGAGGAAAAGAGAAAAACACCTTAGTTGGTATTTTGCCCTTGGGCAGTCAGGAAGGGTTTTGGAATGCCTTTTAGGTGGTGTTCCCTTTGAACTTGGTGGGCCCTCAGGAAGGGCTTTCTTATGTTTGTTTGGCTACAGGACTGGGTGCAGTGTCAGCCAGACTCAGGGGAGATAGAGGGACAAGAGCTGGAGAGAGAGAGGAGAGAGCAGGATGGCAAGATGGACCACGGAGAGGCTAGCAAAGGGGAACAAGTGCTTGAGAGAACCTAGGCCCCCTATAACATAAATTTCTTCTATGGGATAAACTTCCTTGTAATAAACTGCTACTAAGACTAACCAGCCTGGCCCTCATCTCTTCCTTCGTCTGCCCTTGGCCAACAGCCGTCTGGATCCAAGCCACACACAGCAACTCTAGAGCACCGAACACGAGTGGTGAGACAGAGTCATCCAGAGAGCCCATGAACACACAACCTTTAGTGTGCATAGTTTTTTTACAAGGTATTACTGGTTTCTATTGAATATAGGTTCATTCATTTGGTTATATTGCAAATTCCGTTATAAAAAAACTAGCAGCCAGCAGCAGACCACTTGAATGGGACTCCACATGCACAAAAACCTTTTATCAGTTGAAAACTGCAATAGTCAACCTGTCAGCCCTTGGCCTTCCTGACTTAATCACACCATTGAGAGATGGGAAATGGCTTTTGGAGCACCTTGCTACCCCATCAGATAAAGGACCTCAAGAAATATTCTGTGATTGATCCAAGATTTGGTGCAGCTTCTGTATGTCTATTTGAAAATCTTGTCTCTGTCAGACAACTATTCTTTTCATTTAATTTCAAATCATTTTATAATAGCCCCTGAAATAATTTATTGTTTTTTATAATGTATTCATTTATCTTAAAGAATAATTTGTTGAAGACTACACTATGAAGATGATCACAATAGCTGCAGGAAAAATATTATTTTCTAGTTTACAAGAATTGTATTTGGAAAATGTGATTATATACTTGAAATTTAAAGCATATATGCTGACAACCTAGAAACACTAATTCTATTTATATACACCCAATAAGTATTTGTCTGCATTCTATTACATAATTCTTTTCCCCCTAGATTATAAACTATATCCAGCTGTATTTAGTGATTACTCCTATCTCTGTGCTTACGGATCACTTCTAGTGTGCTTCTAGGACGATATAGGGTGTCAGGGATGAAACCCAGGTAGTCCACACTCAAGGAAATATAGTACCCACTATACAATCTCTCCAGCACAGGTATCACGAACTATTAACTTGATTAAAATATAAATAACATTTACTTTATTACTTTATAAAATATGGGGTCTCAATAAAAGCATGACAAGTGGTAGGCTGATTTTTAAATTATTTTTTTAATTTTATTTTAGGCACCAGTATTTACAATATTGTCTTTTAAGATAGAATAATAGTCATAAGCACAGTGATTTTATGACATAAGATAGAACAATTCAAACCACTCTCTAGTGGCTCATCCCAATCATCATTCTTACTTTAAACCTTAATTATACTGTTTTTAAAATCTGGTTTCAGCAACACCAGAGTTTCTCATTACTTTGTCTTAAAGGCAGAAATACAGCATATAAATTACCTTTAAAATATGTCTAATTAAAATTCTTTTTGAGAACTTCAAAGTCACTTATTTTCAGTTCACTCTCATAGGATAGAACGGCTCTATTTGAGCCTTATATTTTATTTCACTATAAGGCAGATTCTTCTTGTCATGTTTCCACTTTATGCAGAACGTGTATTTTCAAATGCATGATTTTTCTTCACCAAAGAGACAATTTTACACATGTCAATAGGTTCCAAGACTATCTGACAGAATTCTAATTTATCAGTGATTCCAAAATTTAAACTATGATTTAAACTCTTTAGTTGAAACTCATACAGTTTAGGTCCTCGACAGATCCCAGCTGTTCTTTTGGCACATGTAGTAGTTAGCAATGTGGAGGCCAATATATTTTCATTATTTCTTAGATCTCAGCAGGTTCCTAAATTAATTACACATGTCTTCTAACCAGTCACCAAAGTTGTAGCTGTCCGGCCTGCCAAGCGGGCTCCTGTCATTCCTGGTCCCCTGTGTCTGATGGTTTCCTCAATGCTTTCAGTCCACTGATATACCATGAACTCGTTTATTTGCTAACCTTTCTCATTGATGCTGCCCTCATTCTTGCTACTATCAAATCTATTTTAGATAAATGCTACACAAGTCCACTTCTGACCTTGTAATATCTCTTCAAATCATTTCCTTACAGTGACAAGAAGCGTATCAATAAAACACACATTAGGTCACATCACTCTCTCTTTCAAAACTTCAAATGCTCTTATTTGCAAGAGGATAAAATATAACATGTTACTATGATCTACAGAGTCCATCTGGACTGACTTATGTCACATATTCACCTTGTGTCATTCTCTGATGCACTACACTGAAGCCTCACTGAACATTTTTTTTGTTTGTTTCCACAAATTGTTTCCCTTGTGAGCCTTTTTCCTGACTTGGACTTTTGAACATGTGATTCTCTTTATCTAAAAGACATTTCTTCCCTCTCATCTACTAGATAATGATTTTTACAGCTCTTATTTTCAGTGAGATTACTTCAATGAAACCGTTTTTGAAACCTTATTCTAAATTTCATCCCACTCTTAAACTATCCAGAACATTTAAATATTTTATTTCCTGTTACATATAATTGTTACCTACTTATTTGTATCTTTTTAATAATTTTCTTTGTCAACTCATATGTTGGAATTTTTTCCCACTCCATTCTCAGAATCTATGTATTCAAAGGCATAATTTTCAATAATTATTTTATCACAAAATCATGTTAGTAAGTTAACTGATAGATAAAATATACAAATGTTTTTCACTGGCTCCTAAAGAAATTACTATGTTTAATTGTAACCATACATTTAATTTACTTGAATTCTATTTATTAAGCTCTGTATTTAACAGTTCTCTCTGGTCATCATTCAGCCTTAACTCCCTTTCATTTACTCCCTTCCTCATCCCCACCCTGTTCTTTGTTTTTAACCCAACCACAAGGAACATACATTCTTAGCATATTACATTAAACTCAGTCATAATTGAAATATGACTAGAACATATACACCAGTCTTTTAAATTTAGGCATCTGAAATATCTCAATCATACGTTTACTTCTATTCAACCATTATCTAGATTTTGAGTATTTAGTAGTAACATTATATTTGAATATATTATATCATATTAATTATTCATGGTGACTCAGTCCCCTTACTCCAAAAGAGCCTCCAATGTGACGCTTGCTAAAATCTCAGGGGTAGGATGAACGGAGACATTACTGGTGCCTACTCAAGGAAATCGATGAACAACGGGATGACAGTGATATAGTGATACAGTAATATTAATTATCCACAGTTTTCTTTGTCCTAAATTTTTTATACCCTTTTTGTGTATGCCTTTCTATAAACAGAAGTTAGAGGCCTTTTTAGAAATTCTACATGGCTATTGTAATTGTTTTTTAAGGTAAAAAACATGCTACCTTGACTTTATACCTCTTAAAATTATGGTAGCTATGCATTCAAGAGACGTTATGGAGGAAATGACGAAGGACAGAGGGACCAGATAATCAATGCCTCTGGTTTATTCTTATTTATAAACACAATCTAGTTGGTCATCCTACAAAGTGCCATTTGCATAAGTTTATATGCGATTATATTTGAAATTCTTATAAGGGCATATGCCATCGAACTGATCATCCCATATTTGAACCACACATCCTAATTTACATATGTAATCACTATCACTATCACCCTGTGGTTCATCTATTTGCTCAAGCAGGTGCCAGTAACATCTCCATTTGTCCCTGTCATATGCTAGTGTAGCCCAATGGCATACTGAGGGCTCTTTCAGGGCCAGGGGAATGAGGACCATCATTGTTACTGTTTTTGGCATACTGAGTACACCACGGGTAGCTTCCCAGGCTCTGCCGTGAGGGCAGGATACTCTCGGTAGCTTGCCAGGCTATTCGAGAGGGACGGAGGCTTTTTGGGCAGCCTCAAATCACCTTTACAGGTGTTCCCAGTCAGGCATATATGCGGGCAGGATACTCTCAGTAGACTGCCGGGTTCTCTGAGAGTGAGAACTAGAGAATAAGAGGGTGCACACGTTCTTCTGGGAGCTTGGTTTTATAATCTCTGGATCCTGGCCATTGATGGGGTTACACGGCACTGCGTGTAACTGTCTAGCTACAGGAAGATGGGGGATCTTGGTGGAGAAGGCCCAGTCCCGAACCGAGCAGGCTTGGAGATCTCAGTCCCGGGTCCCACACACCTGGGTTCCTCTGCTGATTCCTTCATGTGTGAGGCTCGTCCAAGTGTGTGGAGTATGCTTGGTATGTAATATGTTTAGTCTATTTAGCCGATAACAACATTGAGTAAAATTAGTCAGATTGCAGAAACCAACAAGGGAAAAGGCACCATATATATATATATATATATATATATATATATATATATAGTCAGTCTGGAATGATAGCACAGTGGGTAGGGCATTTGCCTTGTATGCAGCCAACATCACCAACCCAAGTTTGATTCTTTCACCCGTCTCAGAGAGCCTGGCAAGCTACCGAGAGTATCTCGCCCACATGGCGAAGCCTGGCAAACTGCCCTTGATGTATTCGATATGCCAAGCACAGTAACAAGTCTCACAATGTTACTGGGCCCGCTTGAGCAAATCAATGAACAATGGGAGGACAGTGATAGTGACAGTGAACACAGGTCAGAGGAAAAGAGGAGAGGAGAAAAGCAGAAGAGCAGAAAAAGAGATAAGGAAGAGCTGAGGAGAAAAGAGGTATGGCAGCTGGGGTTGCTGTCTTGAATGCAGAAGTTGCTCTTATTACTGCTGCTGGAGATAAAACATCAAAGAGTTAGTCTGCAATAATGTACCTGCATGAGCTATAAAATACAAAGCTGTAACATCAGTTCAGCTAGTATTCAGCATGTTATTCTTACATGCCACCCAGAACTGACATCATTCAGATCCACTGTAACAGATATGCTTATTTCTCCATATTTAGAATGTACTGTTTTAGTGCTTTAATCAGAAGACCTTAATGGTATCCTTTGATATCTACAAAAATATTAATATTAATAAGGATAAAAAGTGAAAACTATATTTTACCTGAACTTCAAAATAAGAATTAGCAATAACCAAACCTATGAAACATATTATAGAGCTTGTAAGTTAGGCTATGCATTCTTAATGCAGTCTCAATTGATTTCTTCCCCTGAACAGCATTTTTATCTTTGAAACTGATGATACAGATGATACTGTGGATAGGACCTATAATCCAGACTTTAAGTTAGTCTTAAGTGAGACAAAAGCATGTATCATGTATCTTACTTATAAAGCACTGACTCCTTTATCTTTCATGAATCAATTTCAATGAAGAAAACCTGGTATTTTAATTTAAGTGAATACAAAAAACGATTTGCTATTCAAGATTACTCCTATGTCGAGATATCTGGCACCTCAAAAGAAAGAGAAAATTCACTGAAACTATGGCGCAGCTCATAGATCTCCTCTATGTTAAATTTTAATGAACTATATTTTATATTATAAATATATTTCAGAAAATCATTTATTTAATATATGTTTTAGACAGAAGTTGTTGCTAAAAAATTTTCGTTGTGCCCTAGTTTATGCATATGCACACAAATATGTATATCCCAGTTGTAAAGTTCATGAATTTTTTTGCGTGTGGAGGATGTGCCACACAAGGCTTTACTTAGCGTTTACATCTGGCTCTCCACTCAGGTATCACTTCTGGCAGTGCTTAAAGGACCACACATAATGTTAAGATTGAAATGGGTTAACCATGTGCATCCAGTGGAAAAGCAGCAGGACCATTTTACTGTACAAGAAGGGAGATATCCACGACATTGGCAACTATCCCCCAATCTGCCTGTTGTCTGTCATCTAAAAGCTGTTCACTCGAGTCATCCTGAATAGGATTGGCAGAACACTAGATGAAGGACAACCATGCGAGCAAGCTGGTTTCCAAAAAGGATTCAGCACAATTGACCATATCCACTCAATAACCAAGCTCATTGAGGTTTCTCGGGAGTTCAAGATGCTGCTCTATCTAATGTTCATTGATTTAAAGAAGGCCTTTGATTCTCTTGAGACTGAAGCGCTCATCAATGCCCTAGCCAAACAGGCCATTCAAACTCAATACATCACGATCCTCCGTGAGCTGAATTGTGGATTCACTACCAGGATCTTACCATTCTACAGGGAGGTGATCATTGACATCAAGAGAGGGGTTCGGCAGGGTGATACCATTTCACCAAAACTCTTCAGTGCCACCCTTGAGAACGTCATGCAATGACTGGAATGGGAAGAAATGGGAGTGAAGTTATATGGTCAGGAAATACACCACCTCTGCTTCGCTGATGACATCGTTCTAATTACACCAAACATCAGCAAAGCGGCACAAATGCTGAACGATTTCTACCATGAGTGTGGAAAGGTCAGACTGCAGCTGAAGCTCATGAAGACAATGTTTATGAGTAATGGTCTCATTCCTGACATTCCATTCACTCTGAATGGAACTAACACCTCCGAATATAACAGTTATGTGTACCTAGATCAAGAAGTCAACATGATGAATGACCTGGCACCTGAGTTGCGCAGGAGGAAGAGAGAGGCTTGGAACACCTTCAAGAGCGTCAAAGAAGTAGCTAAGAGGACGAAGAACCTCCGACTCTGGGCACATCTCTTCGATTCCACTGTTCCTCCTGCATTAACATATGCCTCAGAGACCTGTGCCCTACGAAAACAGGATGAGAACGCTATTCGGGTTTCCCAAAGAGGAATCGAAAGAGCTATGCTTGGAGTATCATGCTTCACCCAAATGAGAGAAAGAATCCGGAGTTCCAACCTACGTCAACGATCAAGAATCATTAATGGCCAAGATTAGTATCAGGAATTTTGCTCCATGGTTTGGAGGCCAACCACACATGCTAGGGGAAAAGGGAGCTCAGATAGAGAAGGGAGCACCAAATAAATGGTGTTGGGAGGATCCTCCCAGGATGGAAGAAGCATGCTGAAAGTAGACTATAGACCAAACATGATTGTCAACCATTGCTTCTTTTGCAAACCACAACACCCAATAAGATAGAGAGAACAAAAGGGAATGCCCTGCCACAGAGGCAGGGTGGGATGGGGGAGAAGGGGGGATAGGAGGGATACTGGAATCTGTGGTGGTGGGAAACGGGCACTGGTGGAGGGATGGGTATTTGATCATTGTATAATTGAAACCCAAGCACAAAACTTTGTAAGTCTACAACTGTACCTCATGATGTCTCACTAATAAAAAAAAAAGAATCAGGGATGCTGTCTCATTTGCCAAGGTGTCAAAAATCAGATGGGCTGGACACGTGACATGTTTTGGAGATGACTGCTGGACTAGAGCCATCACTGACGGGATTCCATGGGACATCAAAAGATCGCATGGCCGCCCACCTATGAGATCATCAGACTTCATTGTCAAGACCCTGATCAATCTGTCTCAAACCAACTTTTCTGTTTGAAATTTTGTATTCCTAGCTGTATTCCTAGGAGAAGCAGACGCTATTGGGCTACACTAGTACGCGACAGGGATGAATGGAGACATTACTGGTGCTGGCTCAAGAGAATCGATGAGTAATGGGATATCAAGTGATCAAGTGAAACATGTGCAAAAAATAGTACAGTACCCCCTATATTACTATCTCTGGACCCACAATAGATTTTTAATAAAAACATGTGTTTGTCACAGGAACTTACTTTACTTATAAAATGACAGTACCTCAAAAATTAATGTAACTCTAGGTTTCTGTCTCTTCTTGAGATATAATTTATAGGAACTTGAAGAGCTTTGGAAAATTTTCATAATAATTGGGAGAGCTGAACGACAAATATTATTGAGACCAATCAATAAAACCTTTTATACTCTGACAGACAAAGACATTAAAAGAAGAATCAGCTCAGATATTGGGAAAATACTTTTAATACATAAATCTATGATAAGTATGCATATATTTGGAATATATAAAGACAAAAAATTGAAAAATAACTATAAAAATTTTTAAAACGCAAAGATATATGATAATGATAATTAGTATGCAAAAAGATAATCAGTTCATTAATTTTTACCAAGATGAAATGTTATTTAATATCTACTTCAATGGATAATCTGAAACATACAGATAAAATTAATTATTGATGAGTACCCATAATAACTGGGATTCTCATAAATTCAGTATGGATGTATAAAAATGATACCACCAATTTGAACACATACTTCACAATTCATTTTGAAATACATTTGCATTCTCTTTCACGTAGCAATAAAATGTGCATTAAATAAGAAAAACAAAATATACATCTAGAAATCAAATGTTTGTTGTAGTTTTATTCACAAAACCTCAAATTATCTGACTGGAGAATAAACAAAGTGTTAAACATTTTTAACACAACAGACTCTTACTAAGTAACAAAAATAAGAAGCTACTTATGTCCTTAAAAATTATAAATTCTTTTGAATCACAAAAAGAAAAAGCAAGAATAAATGGGATATTCATATAATTCTATTTATAAGAAACATTAAGAAAAATAAGGCTAATCAAAAAACTTGCCAAATTAAGTAAAGGAGGATTTGTCTTGGGCCAAGGTAGAACAGGTGGAAGAGGAATAATGGAAGTGGTCTGCATGTTAACTGTAGTACTGTTGTTCATATGGTAAACCATAATTGTTAGATTTATGTATTTGTCCAAATCCATTAACACGAAGTGTATTAAAATAAAGATTTAAAGTTGTTTATTTTGTTGTCAAATTTAATATGATTCATTTTAATTTTTTCTTATTCAGAAGATATATCTGAGCTCTGGAATAGACATAGTTTTAATATAAAGATGGACAAGGCTTTATGTACATCATGAAAATTATTCTGCATAATCCCTGTAGAAAAGGCAAGTAAAGCCATATCCAACATTAGTAAATTTAGGGTGAGGGAAGAGGGGTCAATGGAAGAACTGAATTCAGAATGTTATTTAACAATTGTTTACAAATGCATACTATATCCTTCATCTTGTTCAACGTATGAATTTTGGTAAGGTTTTACTCAAGGTCCACAGAACTATGGGAAGCATTTTTGTCAACAGTGAAAACATACTGTATTCTAACACAAAAATTCCCATCATCATCATCATCATACATAAAGTGTGCCTTGTAGCACAAAGAATGCTGCTTCATTTGTTATCAATCATCACCACT
Organism: Sorex fumeus; assembly: GCF_029834395.1. Classification (NCBI taxonomy): domain Eukaryota; kingdom Metazoa; phylum Chordata; class Mammalia; order Eulipotyphla; family Soricidae; genus Sorex; species Sorex fumeus. The sequence goes on along the minus strand of NW_026606066.1, from coordinate 19,819,838 downwards.
CTAATTTGACAGATTCAGCTAAGCTCTAAGTTAATGTTAATAAAGAAAAATTGATTGTCATGTAGTATGTAATTTTAGTATAATTAATTTAACAATTTTATGTATGAATTTATTTAAATGCATAGAAGTTACTGAAAACAAATGTGCTATTTAAATTTGTCAATTTTGTTTTATTGGGTGTTACCAGGAAAGTTATGTTACAATTAACTGCAATATTGATTTGGGAGTTCACAAATACATTGGCATGTGTTTCGTGTGAATCTAATATGCAGTCTATCTTATTTTGGCACTTTATCTCATTGCAGTGAAAAATTTAATCACACATCACATTTTACAATCATAAGTTTAAAGTAATATATAGAAACTGCTCATATATTTATTCATCCACTTTTAATTCTCACTGACACACCTATAAAATGTATATTGTTTTCTTTATTTCTTCATTAAGAAATATCTATTTTGTAGTGAAACAGCAAATGAATTTTCTCCGATTTCTTTGCAAACTATACTTTGCATTCATAATGTTTATTTTAATTTTGAAGTAATATATTCTATAAACATAAGTAAAAGGGAGATTTTATAAAAGACAAGTCTGAGTTATATTACAAGGTTCAAAAAAGTTATTTTAAATTATGACTAATAACTATCAAATCATTTAGAATATAACATACTAAGACATTAGATTATTTAATAAAAAAACTATTTCACCATTAGAAAATACTGAAAAACATGACTTTAAAAAAACATAGAAACTTGTACTATTTCTGGTCCTGAGTCTTGAGTTAATTCACTGACAATTTGTGTCTTACATGAAACATACCAATTTTGCTCACTTATTGCAAAAACTTGTAGGGAATACACTAAAATAACATTTTATTTTTTTAATAATTTATTTTGAGATTACATTTTCTAAATGCCTATTTAGATGCTATACATTAGTTTGATTTTATTTTGAAGTATATAATCCCTAAAAAAGAAATAATATTCACAAGCTGTTTATGTATTTAAACAATTCTCATCTATCAATTAACTACTACGTATATCACTGGAAAATTTATGGTAATACATTAACATATTTTAGTTATCAGAAAAATAGATTTTTTTACATTTTTACTATCTTGATGTTATCAGAGACTAGCATTACTTAATAAAATTAACTTTATTCATATTTTTTAAATTAATTTTGAGATTATTGCTCCCCCCAAATTAACTTTACCAATGTTTACTAGGTTGTTCTTATCCAGTAACTATAATTTTATCTTAGCGACCTTACTTCTAATATCTTCTTACTTCAACATTGATAAAAGAAAACTGGTCTAGGTGAAGCTTAACTTTCATATAATACTAGCATTCCATGATCAGTTTTAATTTCTTTATTCTACTCCTTTTGTGAATATAATCAGTAGACAGCATGGTGATCTTTTATTAAATAATTCTCCCATATTTTTTCCCATTCACACATTGTTTCATTTGAGATTTCTTCATAACTGGGCATATACAGACATGTCCCCTAATAAAAACCAATCAAAAAATCATGCCTTACAAATAAAAGGTTTAAGTTTTTCTTTCGTGCAAGAACAATTCAGGAAACATTTGTGATTTTGTAAAGAAAATTGATTTTATCCTTTTTTTTATCCTAATATTTTACCATCTGTGTATTCCGGGTATCGGATGCCTTAATATTTTAGAAGCAATTAATAACAGAGAGTATCTTTGAGCTACTCTACTCAAGACAGTCAACTTTATCTCCATTTTATGCAGCCAATGTTCTATTCAACTCTAAATTATTTATAACTTACCATTCAGGATATGAAAAAAATCATGTTTTATAAAATGAGTTTTGTGTAACATAAATTAATTTCATATTATTATTCACGTATATCTCACATATTTGTTAGATTTAGTTTTTTTGTCACAACTAACGAAGAAAAAGTGCTTTTTCTGCAATAAAGCTTCTAAGCATGTTTCTGAATCTTGGGACAGAGTAGCCTCTGTTACTTGTGTTTTTATTCTAGATTTAGGATTTCTTTTGTGTTTGATTGGGATACAAAAAGACCAATAAATATACTGATGTGAATGAAAAGTAAATATGTTGCTTGAAGCATAGTAGACATTAAAAATATTTTCACTGAGTGAATTAATACCCCAATTTTTTTAAAGTTACAATCACCATTCATATTGAGAAATTACTTTATATTGGTATAACCTCTGGTAAAAGAGATATTAATACCTATATGAAATTCAAAGGTTTGTTACTGTGATTTTTATTTTATTTGATAGTAACTGTCTTTTTAACTTCATTATAAAATGTTGTGTCATTGGCACAGTTCTATGTGTTCATATGATTTAACTATAAATTCTGCATTTTGTTTTTGTTGTTATTTGTTTTTTGTTGTTGTTTGTTGAGGGCCACACCCGGCAATGCTCAGGGGTTACTCCTCGGTCTGCACTCAGGAATTGCTTCTGGCTGTGCTCCAGAGATCATATAGGATGCCAAGAATCAAACCTGGGTCAGCCATGTGCAAGGCAAATGCCCTGTGGACTATACCATCTCTTCAGCTCATGAATTCTATATTTCTTCAGGAAATTAGAGTATTACTAATTTTTTATAATTTTCTTGAAATTTTCTGTAAAGGCTTGGTCTTTTGAGCTCTCAGTCTCCTTTGGAACATGCAACTCTCTCTGCTCTTTTTCTACTTTGGAGAAGACCTTGTTCCCTCTTGAACGCAGATTCCCCTCTTCTCACATCTTTCTAAATAAATTTCTTTCAACAAAATCTTCCTTCAAACAAAAGAGATAATAATAAATTAAACAAAAAACCTCTTTGTGAAATTCCATTTAGAATTTTCCCCTTTAATTCTATAAATGATAACTGTGGAAACATTTACATGGCAGAAGTCATAACAGAATCCTGCTTTTTCTTGGACACCAGAGATAATATAACACATGATTTGTTGCAAGCAAAACGCTCTCTTCCAGAAGAATTTAAACTTTTAGTTACAGAATAACTATAATAAAATTTTCTCATCAAAATTTCCATAATGATAACTTCATAACTACGAAAACAGCATTAGAACAATCAATATAACCAAACCAATAAATATAATAGTTGTAGAGCCATACCCAGGGATGCTTAGAAGGGTCATGAAGTGCCAGAATTGAACCAGAATTAGTCACACTCAGCAAAGGTTCCTTAGGAATTTTCCCCTTTACAGAGGAATCTTCCACCTCTCCAGTACTAGAATATTTTCCAAAGCATATAATGTTCTAGTAACTAGTTCAATTATCAGACGTAAAATTTTCTATTATTTTAATAATATTTTAATGATTCAACATTTATTTCAGTACTATAAAAATTTCAGAGTACAGCTTAACACCTCAATATGTTTTCACACCATCACAGTTCTGAGGAGCACTGGTAAGATTTCTACAGAAATATTTTACGTCTTTTTGTGACTGATAATCTCACATAATTATATCATGAAATTTAAAGTAAGGCAAAAATGCCACAGACGTAAGGTGTTCTCTTCAAATGCCACAGAGGTAAAGTGCTCTTTTCTTCATATTGGTGGCTGTCTGATGTTAATGTGATTTTTCTCTGGTTATTTCAATGTTTTTATTTTTATATCCCCTCCCCATTGTACATTTGTTATTTTCCATAGCTACATTTTTATTTGGAAGTGAGTCCTAAATCTGATTCACTATCAAGAAAATAGAAATTAATTTTCTTTTTTGAAAGATACATCATCTGGAAACATTTTATGAAAACATGTGTCTTCTTTCCAATTATACTTCCTGGTTTATCGTAGTATGTACTTAGAAATATCATTTAATATCTATATATTTATATTTTTACACAATTTTTCCTTGGTTAAATTTAATTTGATTACTTTTGCCTAGTATGTCCTTGAAAGCTGTACAAGGTAATCGGGCCAGTGGTATAGAAAAAGTAATCCAAACCCTTCATCAATGTGTTACATAACCTCTATTACACTATTCCACCCTCCTCTGTGCTTGATATCTCAGATTTATAATCCAAAGTCAAAGTTCTGTCATTGTCAAATTTGTCTATATTCTTACTTTCAACATTTTTACCATATGAACAAGTAGCCTGACTCTGAGCCAGACTGTTTTCACTCAGCGTGCCCCAGAGTGGGGTGGGTGAGAGCCCTCCCTGCCCCAAGGGACCAGCCCCAGCAGCCAACCTCCACTACCCAAACGCCACCATGCTCCAGGCTGCTTTCTGGATGCTCGGGCCGAGACTCATACATGAATGAAGTCCCATGGAACCCAGATAATGTGGAACTTTGTGACCTTGGACTCTGGACTCAATGAAACTGGAAACAGAGATCCTCTGCCTGCTTCCCCCAGTCTCTGGTGATCCAGTTTTCACACTCATAAGCCACATCTTGCTGGCACCAGATAATCTCCTCATCGGCCACACTCCAGAACTCACGGCTGCTCCTCCCGGACGGGAGTATAAAATAAGGCCCCCAGAACAATACCATCGGACTCCTTGCCAGGCTGTTTTCACTCACGGCACCCCAGAGTGGAGTGGGTGAGAGCCCTCCTCACCCCAAGGGACCCAGCTCCAGCAGCCGACCTCCACTACCCAACCCCTGCCACGCTTCAGGCTGCTTTCCTGGCTGATTGGCCGCTTAGCGGCTTAGTGGCCTTGAGTCACATTATAAGACACTTCCTACCCATTTTCCATAATTACCACACAATATTTGATGGGGTTCAGACAGTAGGCAACAGATCATAGAGAGAAATATATTAATATAATGCCTCTCAAAGAGCCCAGCAAGCTACTGAGAGTATTCTGCCCACACAGTCAGAGTCTGGCAAGCTCCACATGATGTATTCGATATGCCAAAAACAGTAACGACAACAGGTCTCATTCCCCTGACCCTGAAAGAGCCTCCAATCGTTAGGAAAAGATGAGCCAGAAGAGGCTGCTAAAATCTCAGGGCTGGGAGAAATAGAGATGTTACTAGCACCTGCTTGAGTAAATCTACGAACAACGACGGGCTGACAGTGATACAGTGATGCACAAGTACTGTTTACAGACTGGCAGTACTTGAAAACCACAGAGCTAGGTTCATCTTATTTATTTTTTCATTTAAAAATGAAATTAGGTTTTATTTTATGGAAATATTTTATATGAATTTATTTTATTTCTCATTATTGTAATCAGCTAACAAGTTTGCAATAGTTTTAACACTTACAATCTTAATGTACAGTTACTACAAACTCATTCACCACCAAAGTGCTCCAAACCCTTCATCATCAATGTGTTACATAACCTTTAGTACATTCTTTATTCAACACTCCTCTGTGCTTGATATCTCAGGCTTATAATCCAAAGTCAAAATTCTGTCATTTTCAAACTTGTCTATACTCTTACCTTGTTTTTATATATATATATATATATATATATATATAGAGAGAGAGAGAGAGAGAGAGAGAGAAATGAGAGAGATAATCCAGTTAAAATAAGAAAATAAAATTTGATCAGAAGTAAATTAAAAAGAAATCAAGAAAACAATACAAAGTAAATAAAACTAGTTGTCTTTTAAAAAGAATAAACAAGACTGACAAATCTTCAGTTAGATTAGAAATGGAAGAAATGAAAATATCCAAATAAATTAGTACAGAGGCAAATGAAGATTACAACAGATATCTCAGAAGTACAAAAATCAGGGAGCTTGAGAGATAGCACAGAGGGCAGGGCATTTGCCTTGCATGCGGTAGACCTGGGTTCAATTCCCAGCATCCCATATGGTCCCCTGAGCACCGCCAGGAGTAACTCCTGAATGCAGAGCCAGGAGTATCCCCTGTGCACCGCCAGGTGTGACCCAAAAAGCAAAAAAAATAAAAAAAAGAAGTACAAAAAGAAGTACAAAAATCATAAGGAGTTACTCCATACAACTCCATTCATTAAGCTTAAAGACCTAGAAGAAATGATATTTTTATGTAAATTGCAAGTACAAGACATGAACAGACCAATCATGAATACAGAAAATGAAATGGTGATCAAAAATATCCTACCAAACAACATTCCAAGTCTAGACAGTTTCATTAGTGAGTTTTAATAAATCTTCAAAGAAGTCTGTTCTTTACTCCTAAAGTTCTTCCAAAACATTGAGGAAGCAAGAATTCCTTCTAAACCTCCCATGAAGTCAACATTACTTTATTACCAAAGCATACAAAGATATTGCTAAAAAATTAAAATTATACAATTATCTTCCAAATAAACATTGATGCAAATATTTCCAACAAAATTTTAGTGAGTCAAGTCCAACAATATAACAAAAGTATTATATACCATTACCATGTAGGAATAATTTCAGAGATGCAAGAGCCATCCAGAGGCAGTTCAATATACAAATCAATTAATGAACTACACAATAGCAACAAAGTAAAATATAAAATAATATGTTTGTACAAATAAAAAAAGCTTTTAACAAAATTTAATAGTCATTCATAATATAATAAACACACAGAAATACAAGGAACACACCTCAAGATAGAAATAACCATTTACAGAAAACCCACAGCCAACATTATAGTCAATGGCAAAAACTGAAATCCTTTCCTCTAAAATCAGTCACATGGCAGAGATGTTCACTTTCTCCAGTGTTTCCACTATAGTTTTAAATGTTCTCATTATAGCAAACAGGCAAGTAGAAAACATTATCCAAAATGGAAGGTAATTTAAACTATCACTATTTAAAAATATCAAAATTGTATGCACAAAAGACCCTAAAGACTCATTTTATCTTCACTTTTCCAATCTTAGAAACAGTCAGTCCTCCAAAGAGTTCTGTTTTAATTTATTGGATAATATTTAGAACTTGCAGATGAGTTCTGAATATGCTTATTCCCACTGAATATCACTGATTCTAGGTCAAAAGGAATGAATAAAGAATGTAAAAGGGCTGCAAAGTTCAAAAAGAGAACTCCCAGAATGACCACCAACTGGGAACTCTTTGGTACTATTGCGGCAACATGGGAAGATGCCATTGTTGACAACATTGACGAGGAATACGATCGACTGGTTCAGCACCTCCATGAATGTGCGAGGAACGCCAAGAGAGAGATAGCCACAAAAAGTCGCCTATCTTCGAAAACTCTTGAGCTAATTCGCCAGCGTGGTTTGGCGCATGCCTCAGGCAACCGCAAGCTAACGTCCGAGCTTGCAAAGCAGTGCAGAGATGCGATCAAGGAAGACCTCAAAGAGAGAAGAGCAGAAGTACTGGTAGATGCGGCAGAAGCCGGGAAAAGTATTCGTAATGCCCGCCTGTCCTTCGCCAACTATAAGACCAAGATGACTGCCCTCCGACGTCCTGATGGATCCATCACATCCTCCAGAACGGCAACGGAGAAGATTATCCATGACTTCTACTCAAATCTCTTCGATAGCCATGTCCACTTGCCAACATACCAAATTCCACAGGATGGGTATGTCGTTCCCAACGTTCTCCCTTCCGAAATTCGACACGCCATTTTGTCGGTAAAGAAACAAACAGCACCCGGCCCTGACAAGGTCAGACCTGAACACCTGAAGAACCTGCCGTCAGTACTCATCAATACACTGGCTCGGCTCTTCACTCGCTACCTGTCTGAATGCAAGGTTCCGTCCCAATGGAAAACCAGCAGGACCGTACTACTGTTCAAGAAGGGAGACATCCATGACATTGGCAACTATCGCCCGATCTGCCTACTGTCTGTCATCTACAAGTTGTTCACTCGAGTCATCCTGAATAGGATTGGCAGAACACTAGATGAAGGACAACCATGCGAGCAAGCAGGGTTCCGCAAAGGATTCAGCACCATCGACCATATCCACACGATAACCAAGCTCATTGAGGTTTCTCGGGAGTTCAAGATGCCGCTCTGCTTAACGTTCATTGATTTAAAGAAGGCCTTTGATTCTGTTGAGACGGAAGCGGTCATTGAAGCCCTAGCCAATCAGGGCATTCAAGCCCAATACATCAGGATCCTCCGTGAGCTGTATTGCGGATTCACTACCAGGATCTCACCATTCTACAAAGAAGTGATCGTTGATGTCAAGAGAGGGGTGCGGCAGGGTGATACCATTTCACCGAAACTCTTCAGTGCCACCCTCGAGAACATCATGCGACGACTGGAATGGGAAGGAATGGGAGTGAAGATAGATGGTCGGCAACTACACCACCTCCGCTTTGCTGATGACATTGTTTTAATAACACCAAACATCAGCCAAGCGGCACAAATGCTGGCCGACTTTGACCGTGAGTGTGGAAAGGCAGGACTACAGCTGAATCTTACGAAGACAATGTTTATGAGAAACAGCCTTGTTCCTGACTCCCGATTCGCTCTCAATGGAACGACCATCTCCGAATGCAACAGCTATGTGTACCTAGGTCGAGAGGTCAACATGACAAATGACCTGGCACCCGAGCTGCGCAGGAGGAAGAGAGCGGCTTGGAACGCCTTCAAGAACGTCGAAGCAATAGCTAAGAGGACGAAGAACCTCCGGCTCCAGGCACATCTCTTTGATTCCACTGTTCTTCCTGCATTAACATATGCCTCAGAGACCTGGGCCCTACGTAAACAAGATGAGAATGCCATTCAGGTCTCCCAAAGAAGAATAGAAAGAGCTATGCTTGGAATATCACGTTTCACTCAAATGAGAGAAAGAATCCGGAGTTCTGACATCCGTCGACGATCAAGGATCAGGGACGCTGTCTCATTTGCCAAGCTGTCGAAAATCAGATGGGCTGGTCACGTAATGAGATTTAAAGACGACCGTTGGACTAGAGCTGTTACTGATTGGATTCCACGGGATGTCAAGAGACTGCGTGGCCGCCCACCTACCAGATGGTCAGACTTCTTCGTCAAGATCATGAACGATCGGTTTGAGGCTCTTCATGATCCCAGAGCGAACAGATGCCATTGGGCTACACTAGCACGCAACAGGGACAAATGGAGACGTTACTGGCGCCCGCTCGAGCAAATCGATGACTAACGGGAGTTAAGTGATAAGTGATAAGTGATATAAATAAAAAAATTGTGAATAAATAGAGAATATTTGTCAGTATAAATTATAAATGATTATAACAGTATGTATGCTCTCAAATTTTATAGTGTTTATGTGTCACATAGCATGATTGAATTTTTTTAACCTAATGTACAAATGATGTTCAAAGTGGCAACTTTTACATTTATCCTGAGATTTAGACAATTGGTGAAGCTATTTATATTATAGAAATAACTTTATATAATGAATATCATCTCAAAATCAGCATTTATTTATTTTGAGGCCCTCAAGTGGCATGTGCACAGGGGTCCTGGGAACTCCTTTTCATGATTCTTGGTCAATGAGGGTCCTGTGTATGTGATTCTTTTCAGGCCCTAAATCTTAAATAAAAAGAATACTAAGAAAATATATTAGAAACCCTAGAGTTTTTCTTTAGTTTTTCTTTAGTTATCATTTGTATTATGATACTCATCTTTCTCATGCAGTTATACTGAGTAATGGTTTATTTCAGGTAAAGCGTTGATATAACTATCATAATACAATGTTTCTTCAAGAAAACAAATACTATGCAAATTAATCTTTCAGCAGAGAACCATTGTTTCTATTAGTGCTATGAGGATTTTCAAAGCTCTATTTTTGTTCTGTTTGGTTGGGGTTTGTTTAGATGGAGTCTTTTAGATTCCCTGTGGAGTTTCACTGAGAGAAATATGATATCAGTTAAATAACCATCAGGGCTCAAGCAATAGCACAGTGGATAGGGCACTTGCTTTATATGCAGCCTACCCAAGTTTGATCCCTGTCATGCTACATAATCCCCCTGGTATTTCCAGGAGTTAGAACCAAGAGTGGACCCAAACTCAAATAAATAAATAAAATCACCACAGCAATTCATTGTTTCTTTTATACTGTTTCCATTTAGATATCCAATAAGGTATACTAAAAGGAATATATATATATGTGTATATATATACATATATATACACACATGTGTGTGTGCATGTGTATGTATTCATACAGTCCATTTTAACTGAAGTAACATCAGCTTAATATAAATGGAAACGTTCAAAATAATGATGATACAATATGACTGACCATACATGAATAATCACATTTATTTGGTTCAAATATCACATAGAAAATATTACACTTATTCGTCTAAATAAATCTATGAGAATATTTTTGTCAGGTAATGACTATTATTTGATTTAGTTATTGATAATAAATTGCAGCTGTTTGACTCTGTATCCCGTGGCCATATTTTCCAATCATATAAAATTTCTGCTCAGTTTGATGTCAAGACATGCTCAAATAAAATAATGCACTGATCTCTAAATGTCTTTACTGGGGTGTGGATTTTATTCTTAAGTAACTATTAAAGAAAGTAAATTACTTCCTTTTGGGTAGCTTTCTGATTGTTGATACTGAACACATAGTACCCATTTGTTGTACTCCTCATGGCTACTGTATGAACATGACATTTCCTTAGGTCTTTCTTTGTTCTCTCAAAATTTCAATGACCATCTGTACTTCAAACATGGATTTTAAATATCAAACTCTCCTAAGTTGCAGCCAGCTGGAAAAAATATTTTGTAAGAAAGAAAACATTAACAGTTTTGTAATCCCATGTGACTATAAATTTGAGCCCTACATCATATGAGATGTTCTTTTAAGTAATAAAAGTTGTTCCCCTTAGAAGTTTCTCAACAATGTTCTTGATTTAATAATAACTACATTAAAAGATAATTCATGTCCTGAACAAAATTATGACTTAAAAGTTAAATTATAACTAACGTGAACAAAGTCTTTTAGAAACTGTGTAATTCTACAATTACCAACCAATATAGCACCAAATTCAACTTGAGCTAGGAAGATTTCTAGACTCTGAGTATTCTCCAATAAACTGTTAAGGAACTGAAGCATAAAAATATTATAAATTTAAAAACAATAATTTGCAATTATCACTGCAAAAAAATGAATATTTTCAAACTGAATTAAATGCTACATTTTTCTATATTGTATATATAAATGTTATCTTTTATCAACATTCATGTGTTCTTTTTTCCAAGTGATAACCCATTATATTTTTCAAGCAATATTTGATTAAAATATTTGTTATCAATGTGCATTTACAAAAGAAAACTAAATATAAAGCACTCCTTGAAGTTTTGTGACAATTTTAACAGTTCACTATACTTTTAATCGTTTCAAATTGTTGGAATTTTTTATGTTTAAATAAAGGGAATGGTCAAGAATAGTTGAGGTAAGTAGCAGGAGGTCTGCTCCACAGTTAAAAGAAGTAGAATGATACAACAGAATAAAAAAAATATAAATAAATAAATAAATAAATAAAGGGAATGGTACTCTATTAAATTTGTCCCACAGACTGTTTTTTAAGATATTTCTTTTACTTAAGATAAGTCTCTGTAGAATGAATAGCTTCTAAAATGAAGCTAACTTTTAAAACCTGGAACAAATCAAAGCTGAATCTAGATGGGCAAATGAGGAGGTTGGAGCTTTGTGGTGGATAAACAAGGTCTAATGCATGATTTATTCTCCCCGGATTAAAATAGCCAGACGATGATATAGCCATCCAATCAAGATACCGTGCTAATTAGAATTTGATTACAATTGTACTAATTTTCTAGGCAATTTGCAAAAATAAAAGAAGACATTTCCAAAAGTACTAGTTCATCAAATACATTTGCTTCATATTTCACCTATGAAGATGCTCTTTCATGATATTTTTTTCCTGAAGTATAAATGCTTGAAGTAACAATGTCCTAAAACAAGGGTTGTGGTGGGACCCTGTGAGCCAGGATTTTACTTCTTCCTAATTAGTTTTGTAGTTTTTAGCAAGTCAGTTCACCCTTTGAATGACTGAGACTGTTTCCAGAAGTCAAGTTATAGACTAAAGAATATCTTAACAGAATGGATGTGTGAACTAGTTTTCTCCTATAACTGTGTGTGAGTTTGCAGAGAATTGAAAGATATATAACTTCAAAATTCCACTTTCAATCTGTAAATTGTTGTTACTATTCCAGTTGTATAAAACTCACTCATATGTGTTTTCTGTATTGCCTGTGTTTATATATCTAAAATACAAATATTGGTACTTGGATACCAAATGCTGTAAATGATTACTTCATGGGCTTTTGTTTCCACTTGAAGCCCACTGAGAGAAAAATTCACACAGTACTTTTCAAACAGAAATTAAGCAAACCCCTGGAGTGTGTGCTTACAACTTTGTTTGAATTTCTGATCTTATCATTATGACCATAAACTCTCTTGCCATTCTCTGAGCGACAATGATGAATTTCTATTTTATTTTTCCCATTGCTTATGGTCATATTTTCTCTAGCATTTTCATCTGATTATAATATGGATAGAGACTACAATAGCTCGGTCTGTTTATAAAATTAAGTGCATTTTTATCATAAAATTTAACTTTAGATGTTAGTAATAATGTAGAAAGAAAATACAATGGCAAATGATAAATTAAAATTATTAGCCAACAATTGAGTATGTAAATTCTCAGCAAAAAAACTGAGTAAACAGTAAATTGCTGGTTAAATTGTTCTGATATTTAGGGATTAAATTATTTAGGGATTAAATTATTTGAGGAAACAAGGAGAATGTCAAAAGACATAAAAGTATAACTTGGCAACAGTCAAGTTTGTGTGGATAAAATCAGAACTGCTTCCTATTGATAATTTTGGATCTGGAGATGGTTACTATGGCTAAAACAGAAGAAAGAAACTTAGTGAACCTTTTGACATAGAAATATCAATGTTAATTCTGGAAAATTTTTATATGCATTCTGTTAAAAATTACAAAAATATTAGTTTATAAAATATTATGTTATCATTTATTTCCATTTACTAAACCTAGAGAAACACTGACAAACACATTTGATTCTCTTCTGTTTTTATTTAATTTCTGAGTAGGAAGAGATCAAACCTTATATGTTAATTTCTTCCTAAAGTTCCAACAATGAAAATTGAAGATAAAGATACTTTGTTGCTTTCTTCCTTTAACAGACAAAAATACGGTTTCCAATTCCTGTCTGTACCTATGTCTAACTAGCTACTCTTTTAATCTTGAATACATTCTTCATTATTATTTGATAGTAACTGTGTAAATTGGAATTGGAATCATATAGTATCCAGCAAGAGATGATTTCTAAGGGTAAAAAAGATAGAACAAAGTATACATCATTTTTGGTACTATCTAGCTTATACAATTGACTTTAGGGAAAATGGAGCCCCTGAAAAGTTTTAGGAAGACTGATGCTAAGTGTCAATATTAAGTTATGGTTGAAAAGAATTAATCTGCATAGAACAATCAGAAGAGATGGACAGATCGTTTTAAAAGCAATTATCCAGGTGCCAGAGAGATAAAACAGGGGTTAAGATGAATGATCTCTCAGTGTTTCGCAGGTGCGTTGCTGGACACCCTGAAACACTGCTGGGCGTGGCCTCAAGAAGCCCCTATCGCCGTTATGTATGACCCTGGAGGCACTAAGGCACTGTCTGCTTGCTGTGTGTGGAAGTAATCCAGGTTCACCCTGTCTGAGCCTGCCTGGAGATGAGAGAGAGAGGAGGTGGGAAAGAGAGAGAGAGAGAGAGAGAGAGAGAGAGAGAGAGAGAGAGCCTGCCATCCAGACAAGCAGTAGGGAGGCTGACCAGAGGGAAACTGGGGACCTTGGTTGTGGGAAATGTACACTGGTGTGCTGGAACACTATCACTGAAACCCGACCATGAACAGTTTCCTAATTCTGTATCTCACAGTGATTCAGTAAAAAAAAAAAAGAAAAAAATTGTAAGGAAAATGAAAAAGTAGAAGCAATTATCCACACACATGATGACCAAGGTTGAATTATGACTACTTATATTAGACATGAATAGAAAGAGACACATTATTAGAATATACAGGAGATAAAATTTTCAGGTCTTGATAACTAATTGTTCTGATATCACAAGTAGATTGAGTAAAAGATGCTTCTAAGATTTGTCTCTTAGTTTGCCCTGCAGGATAACAGTGTTATAAATTGTATAACAGATAAAGGAAGAGGAAAAGCTGTAATGAGACACTGAATTTAGATAGCAATAAACCTGAGACAGCTGATGAAAATTTTGGGAGGACAACTGAATATTTTTATCTAATTCATAGGCAGGTAATTGATAAGAGGTAAAGTTCTTGACAACAGCCACCAAAAATTACATTCAAACCACTATCTTAGGATCCAGTATAAGGTAGGGAGGGAGAAAATATTTACAATACATACAGACACAAAACATGCAAATAAATAACAAACACTAAAAAGAACACTAGATGAAGGACAACCATGCAAGCAAGCTGGGTTCCACAAAGGATTCAGTACCATTGACCATATCCACACGATACCAAGCTCATTGAGGTTTCTCGGGAGTTCAAGATGCTGCTCTGTCTAACGTTCATTGATTTAAAGAAGGCCTTTGATTCTGTTGAGACAGAAGCGGTCATTGAAGCCCTAGTCAATCAGGGCATTCAAACTCAATACATCAGGATCCTCCGTGAGCTGTATTACGAATTCACTACCAGGATTTCACCATTCTACAACGAAGTAATCATTGATGTCAAGAGAGGGGTTCGGCAGGGTGATACAATTTCACCGAAACTCTTCAGTGCCACCCTCGAGAACATCATGCGACGACTGGAATGGGAAGAAATGGGAGTGAAGATAGATGGTCGGCAACTACACCACCTCTGCTTTGCTGATGACATTGTTTTAATAACACCAAACATTAGCCAAGTGGCACAAATGCTGTCCGACTTCAACCATGAGTGTGGAAAGGTCGGTCTACAGCTGAATCTTACGAAGACAATGTTTATGAGAAACAGCCTCGTTCCTGACGCCCCATTTGCTCTCAACGGAACGACCATATCCAAATGCAACAGCTATGTGTACCTAGGTCGAGAAATCAACATGACAAATGACCTGGCACCTGAACTGCGCAGAAGGAAGAGAGCGGCTTGGAACGCCTTCAAGAGCATCGAAGAAATAGCTAAGAGGACGAAGAACCTCCGGCTTCAGGCACATCTCTTTGATTCCACTGTTCTTCCTGCATTAACATATGCCTCAGAGACCTGGGCCCTACGCAAGCAGAATGAGAATGCTATTCGGGTCTCCCAAAGAGGAATTGAAAGAGCTATGCTTGGAATATCACGTTTCACTCAAAAGAGAGAAAGAATCCGGAGTTCTGACCTCCGTGGACGATCAAGAATCAGGGACGCTGTTTCATTTGCCAAGGTGTCAAAAATCAGATTATGTAATGAGATTTAGAGACGACTGCTGGACTAGAGCTGTTACTGACTGTATTCCACGGGATGTCAAAAGACTGCGTGGCCGCCCACCTACCAGATGGTCAGACTTCTTCATCAAGATCATGAACAATCAGTTTGAGGCTCTTCATGTTCCTAGAGCGAACAGACGCCATTGGGCTACACTAGCACATGACAGGGACAAATGGAGATGTTACTGGCGCCCACTCGAGCAAATCGACAATTAACGGGAAATCAAGTGATCAAGAGATCACTATATTCCTAGAAAGTGAAATAATTTTTGTCTTAATAATAAAAAACCTGCACCAATCATATCTTTCCCTAATCTGTTGTAAAATAAATGAATTGGTATGATGCATTTTTTAAAAAAGATGATATAGATAAGATATTTTAAAAATTAATGTACACTTTTATACATAGTAAGAGAAAGGTACGGTGTTTCAGTGTTTCACTGTAAAACAGGTAGTAAAAGTGCACTTCATCAGAAAGAAATTTAAAATTCTTTCCTTTGAAGACACACGGGTACCTGACAATTTATCATACTCTTTAGAAAAACCAAAGGAATGTGAGAAAGATAGAACTACTGAGGTGAAAAAAATGATAATTGCTTGGAGCTGCCAACCAGCTTCAAATTTTCATCTTAGCAAACAACTTGATTATTGACTAAGGGTAGCAGTAATGAAAAACATATTTGAAGAGCCAAACCAGGAAGATATAAGTTATATCCATCTGGTAGGCAAACTCTTATTGCAGAACAGAACAACTAGAAAAAGCAAGGGTTTGTTCAGAGGCATATAATCCAATGACAGAAACTTAAAAAGACAATGAAATAAAAATATCCCTTTTTAAGGTTTTACAGATGACTAATATGAATTTTATTTTGAAAAAATGTGATTTCTAAAAAAATATGAAGCAGAATAAAACCTGATAAGCCAAAGCTATAAAATACCAACTACAGCAGATAGATTTAAAAGGGATACCCATATTAACCCCTCTTTAGAATCAACCTGGTACAATCCCCTCCTTCAACAATAGCTTTGATTTACTTTGAAACAAAGAAATGTAAGAAGTAAAGGGATGTACACGTTTAAGTGAGTGTTATTACACAAGAGGGTTGCACCTAATTTTTCAGAGTCTTTCCTTTCAGGTTTTGAAAGACATAGCTACTGTGAGTCATACAGCTGCTAGAAAATGAGAACTGTTAAAATGTGAGAGAATTTGGAAGCAAGTTCGTCCCTTCATCATTCCACATAACAACTCAATCCTGACCAAAATCTTTATTTTAGCTTTACAGAAACACTAAGCCATGACTAGACCCTGGCCCATAAAATAGTATAAGATACCAAGTATTTCTTTTTTTAGACTGCTAAGTTTATAGTAATTTCTTTATTCAACAATACATTAGAAATACACTTATGTATCATATATCACTTGTCTATGTAACCAACATGTGCTCACACAATATGCTAGACCAATATTTATAGCCTATTAGATCAAACACTTCATTGTGAGATAACATGAAGGAAATATAGGATCCTGTCCAAAGCTAAGGATACCTGCTGGAGGAAGTTATATCTAATATAAAATATAAAATTAGTGCCTTTCTAGGAAAAATAATGTGAAAAGAGAGGAATAACTGATAAAATATTAAAGATAAAAATTAAAATAGATCAGACTGATTACTTGGTGTGTGTATGGATGTTTGGAAGACATGAGAGGTAGTGAAACATAAGATTAAAAGAGAAAAAGGTTGTCACATTATGTAGGATTGTTCTCATTAGTTGTTGTACAGTTTGGACAGCGTCATAATAAACTTCTGTTCCCTTTAGGTAAATAGATTATATGGTATTTGTTTTCAATTAATGTGTTTGTATCAGCGACAACATTCTAGCCTCAGTTTACTCCTTCTCTGATGTTACTTTAATTTTACCCATTTAAAGACCACGATTTACAGATTTATTGATAATAGTGTTTCAGGCAAAAGAACTCTAATCCCAGTACAGATTTCTGCATTGATTCAACAATAATCTCATGTTCTCGGTCACCACTCAATCTCCATCTTTAGCAGACACACCTTTAAGTTTAATTATTATAGTTTGAGCTCCATGTTGACAGTAGTGTTGATTCTAGTGGGAGAGACAAAGAGATACTTTGTCTCTATAGCACAGATGAGCACAAAACCCTTGACACTTGCCCCTGTATTATTTTCAGACATCATCTTCCAGCTGATCCTTCCATTTCTCTCCTTCCATGGCATTTTTCCCCTACAATTTAGAGCCAATGGTTTGTTCAACTTTGATATATTCTTTTCCTTTGCCATGTTATTCTAGGTACCACAGATTAATGAGAACACTTGTCATCACCTGACTCAGCTGGAGCGATAGCACAGTGGGTAAGGCATTTGCTTGTATGTGGTCGACCGGGGTTCTATTCCTCTGTGCCTCTTGGAGAGCCCAGAAAGCTACCGAGAGTATACCACCCACATGGCAGAGCCTGGCAAGCTCCCCGTGGCATATTCAATATGCCAAAAACAGTAACAACAGAGAGAGAACCCTAATAAACTGAATCAGAAATGAGAAGGGTGATATCACAACAGAAACCAAAGAAATCCAAAGGATCATCAGAGACTACTTTGAAAGTCTATATTCCACAAAACAAGAGAACCTAGAAGAAATGGACAAATTCCTGGACTCCTATAATCTCCCAAAGCTGAATCAAGAAGATCTGGAGTATCTGAATAGACCTATTAACATCAACGAAATAGAAACTGTAATCAAAAGTCTTCCCAAAAACAAAAGCCCAGGTCCAGATAGATTCACTAGCAAATTTTTCCAAACATTTAAAGAGGACCTGTTGCCAGTCCTTCTCAAGCTTTTCCAGGAAATTGAAAAAACGGAAACTCTCCCAAACAGTTTTTATGAAGCCCATATCTCTCTAATACCAAAAGGAAAAAAAGACACCACGAGAAAAGAAAACTACAGCCGATATCCCTGATGAATACAGATGCGTAGATTCTCAACAAAATACTAGCAAATAGAATTTAACTACTCATCAAAAAGATCATACACCATGACCAAGTAGGATTCATCCCTGGGATGCAAGGCTGGTTTAACACTCGGAAATCAACATAATCCACCATATCAACAAAAGAAAAGATAAAAATCATATGATCATATCAATAGATGCAGAGAAAGCATTTGACAAGATCCAGCACCCATTTATGATGAAAACCCTAGCCAAAATGGGGATAAAGGGGACTTTCCTCAATATAGTTAAAGCCATCTACCACAAACCTACAGCAAGCATCGTCCTCAATGATGAAAAACTGAGAGCCTTCCCTCTAAGATCAGGGCCAAGACAAGGATTTCCACTCTCTCTCCACTGCTGTTCAATATAGTACTGGAAGTACTTGCAATAGCAATTAGGCAAGAAAAAGATATTAGGGGCATCCAGGTAGGAAAGGAAGAAATCAAGCTCTCACTATTCGCAGATGATATGATACTATACTTAAAGAATCCTAAAACCTCTACCAAGAAATTTCTAGAAACAATAGGCTTGTATAGCAAAGTGGCAGGCTATAAAATCAATACCCAAAAGTCTATGGCTTTTAGTGAAATAGAAGAAAGTGACATGAAGAAAACAATCCCGTTTACAATTGTGCCCCAGAAAATCAAGTACCTAGGAATCCCCTTAACTAAGGAAGTAAAGGACCTGTACAAAGAAAACTACAAAACGCTACTTCAGGAAATAAAATAGGATATGAGGAAATGGAAAAATATCCCCTGTTCATGGATTGGGAGAATTAACATTGTCAAAATGGCAATACTTCCCAAAGCACTGTATAAATTCAACGCAATCCCTATTAGGATACCCATGACATTCTTCAAAGAAGTGGAGCAAACACTCCTGAAATTTATATGGAACAATAAGCCCTCACGAATAGCTGAAGCAATTTTTGGGAAAAAGAAAATGGGAGGAATCAACCTCCCTAACTTCAAACTCTACTACAAGGCAGTAATAATTAACACAGCATGGTACTGGAACAAAGGCAGAGCTGTAGACCAACGGAACAGGGTTGAATATACTGACATCTCCCCCCAAGCATACAAGCATCTAATCTTCAATAAGAGGGCAAGAAAAGTGAAGTGGAGCAGGGAAAGCCTCTTTAACAAATTGTGCTGGCAAAACTGGACGGCTACACGCAAAAAAATGGGCTCAGATCTCTGCCTAACTCCATGTACAAAAGTAAGATCTAAGTGGATTAAAGACCTCAACATCAGACCGGAATCTTTAAGGTACATTGAGGAAAAAGTTGGCAAAACCCTCCATGACATAGAAGCTAATGGTGTCTTCAAAGATGTCACACCGCTGGCCAAGCAAGTGAAAACAGAGATAGACAAATGGTACTATCTTAAACTAAGAAGCTTCTGCACCTCAAAAGAAACAGTGACAAAATACAAAGACAGTCTACAGAATGGGAAAGGATATTCGCCAGATACACATCTGATAAGGGGTTAATGTCAAGGATATACAAAGTACTGGTTCAACTCCACAAAAAGAAAACATTCAACACCATCAAAAAATGGGGAGATGAAATGATTAGAAACTTTCACAAAGAAGAAATCCGAATGGCTAAAAGGCACATGAGAAAATACTCTACATCATTAATCATCAGGGAGATGCAGATCAAAACCATAATGAGATATCACATCACACCACAGAGACTGGCCCATATCCACAAGAACAAAAGCAACTGGTGCCGGCACGGATGTGGTAAGAAAGGGACACTCCTTCACTGCTGATGGGAACGCCGACTGGTTCAGCCCTTTTGGAAAACAGTATGGACGATTCTCAATAAATTAGAAATTGGTCTAATTGCTCCCACTTGATCCAGCAATACCACTCCTGGGAATATATCACAGAGAGCAAAAAAGTATAGTCGAAGTGACATCTGCAATTGTCTGTTTATTGCAGCACTCTTTACAATAGCCAGAATCTGGAAAAAACCTGAGTGCCCGAGAACAGATGACTGGTTAAAGAAACTTTGGTACATTTACACAATGGAGTACTATGTAGCTGTTAGAAAAGACGAAGTCATGAAATTTATATACAAGTGGTACTTCATCGAAAGTATCATGTTAAGCGAAATGACTCAGAAAGAAAGGGATAGACAAAGAAAGATTGCATTCATCTGGGGAACATAAAGTAACAAAATAGGAGACTAACACCCAAGAATGGCCGAGATTAGTACCAGGAATTTTACTCCATGGCTTGTAGGCCAAAAACACATACTAAGGGAAAAGAGAGCACAGATAAAGAAGGGAACACCAAATAAAGGTGTTGGGAAGATCCTCCCAGGATGGGAGAAGCATGCGGAACGTAGACTATAGACTAAACATGATTGTCACCCATTGCCTCTTTTGCAAACCACAACACCCAATAAGCGAGAGAGAACAAAAGAGAATGCCCTGCCACAGAGGCAGGGTGGGATGGGGGGGTGGGGGTTGGGACGGATACTGGGATCCGTGGTGTTGGGAAATGGGCACTGGTCGAGGGATGGGTATTTGATCATTGTATAATTGAAACCCAAGCACAAAAATGTGTAAGTCTACAACTGTACCTCATGATATCTCACTATTAAAATTTTTAATAAAATAATAAATAAATAAAATTTAAAAAACAAAGAAACAATGTCACCTCAATAAAATATAAATTAAAAGAAATATAAAAGATTAAAAAAAACAGTAACAACACGTCTCACAATGGAGACGTTACCGGTGCCTACTCGAGCAAATGGATGAACAATGGGAGGACAGTGAACAGTGCTACAGTGCGCCTAACTCAATTTGACTCAATATCCTATTTTCCAGTTCCATCAAAGTTGCAGCAAATTACATAATTTCATCATTCTTTGTGCTTGAATACTATCCCATTGTTATTGTACTAAGTGCTGCATTGAGCATAGGTGAGTATATATATTATCCAATGAATTTTTTTGTATCTTAAGAGTAGAGATGAATAAGTGAAATTGCTGGGTCCGATGACAGCTCTATCCTTACTTTTTAAAGGAATCTCCACACTGTGTTACATAGGGACTTAACAAGACAAAAATCCCCACCAGAGTTCATGGGAATTCATTTTTTCACCACATCCCCAACAACACTGGTCATCTCTTATATGAATTAAATACTATGGTAAGCAGAGTAAATTACAAAGATAGCAGAACTTGATTCAAATCAAAGTAGTTCTGTACACTCTAGAAGTTAGAAATGTAAACTATCCAAAGGATTTCTCTAACACAAAACAATGTTTTTTCACACGGCAGGTTGCAAGAAATATTGGAGAGGGAGGCTTTTGGTAAAATTCTGTGGTACTCATGGGGTCTTTCTTGGCTCTGTGCACAGACATGAACTCTATGAGTGTTCAAGGCACTGTATCTGGTGCTAGGAATAGAACGAAGTCAGCCAGAAGTGGCCACATTCAAAACAAGTACCTTCTCTACTATCGCTCTAACTCAGCCCCCTGAAAAATTCTTTCTTGGGGGACTGAAGGGTTATGAAATGAGCCCTAGCTGTACTCAAGGATTACTCTTAACTCCATACTGAACAAAGACTCCTGGTAGAACTTGTCCATATACAGTGCCCTGAGATCAGATCTGGGTTCGACTTGCACAAGACAAGTACTCTACCCATTGTATTATCTCTGCAACCAACATGAAGAATTTTGGTTCTTTTTATTTTATTTGGATTTGGGATCATACCTGGAGGTTCTTAAGGCTTACTCCTTGCCCTATGGTGCTCAGGGGACGATACAGGGTTCATAGGATTGAATCTGAGTATGCTACAGGTGTTCTTCTTGCTGTATTATCTCTCCACAACCACCACCCCATAATGATTATCTTAAAAGAGTAGTCCCTACATTGTGTTTGGGAAGGGCCTAAAATTCCAGATTACTAACAACTTCTTCTCTGAAATTCTAATATAAAATAGTACTAAATAACAAATCATAATGTTAGTATAGTACTGCAAAGTTTGGTTGTGGGTGGAAACAAGGCATCATAAAATTGAGAATTTTCAAGTGTGTTTATAGAAATGTAATAGAAATTAAATCATTGTTTAAAATGTTTAAATATGAAGACCTTATTTTGTAGTTCTATTAAATAAAAATATGTTTAGTATATTTGATTCCAGGAATATACACTATGATAGTGGCTTACTGCTTTATGAACACTCAGAATTACAATCCAGTATTGAACCACTAACAGCCTTAAAATTCTGAGCATAACTTGTTGATGGAACAATTAATCTATGGTTTAATTTGTAATATATAGAAATTTTATATATATATAGTGTACTGCATATTTTTAGAGAAAAAGGAAATATCACCACTGAAAATGAAAAGAAATGATGTATAGTTTCAGTATATATCCTTCAGTTACTGCCCCTCCAAACCGTGCTCCAGGATACTTTGACTTTCAGTTAAAATTTCATATGACCCAGATTCCCTAAGTCACTCTGTTTCCTTATTCTCTAGGAAGTAAATCCTGATTTATGAAGCCAAATAAGAGAATCATTCAACAAATCATGCTACCTTCTTATTACGGCATATTTTTTCCTGAGAGTAGATTCTGCCGTAGAAACCTGCACCCAGGGAATTTGACAGGATATCAAGAACCACATCTATATGGGGCAGGAGAAATAGCACAGCAATTAGGGTGTGTGCCTTTCTTATGACCAATTCAGTTTTGATCCCTGGCATTCCATATGGTCCTGTGAGCCCTTCGAGGAATGATCTCTGAATGCAGAGATTCACATCTATGGGGGTGTGATGGAAACAGGCTTTGTTGAAAGGAAATATAGTCACAGGAAAGCACTCAGGGATGCAGTAAAGAGCTTTGAAGCTGAGTTAGTTGTATAGAGTTGTCTCAAACTGAGACATTGGAAACTGTTATATTCACAGATGAAACAGTCTTTACATTCAGACTTCCCTAGGAAAGGTGACATGTTATTAGGTGAGGTAGTTCTTTTTCAGCCCCTAGAGCAAATAGCAGGAGAAAATACTCAGCTGCCAGCTATTAGCTGTCAACAGTTTCAGCAGCATTTTTCTAATTCAAAAAACTATAAAGAATTCTACAAACATTTTGTATTTTAATAACTTAATGAACCTTAACACAGGGCTAGGAAAATATATGAAAAGGCTGTAGCAAATGCTTTCCATGCCGGAGCCCGTGTTCCATCTGAGCACCTCACGTTTGATCCTGGCACCTCATGGTCCTCTGAGGAGTGAGCTGAGCGTATCCCCAGAGCTCTACAAGTTGTGACCTCCAAACAAAACAAATTTTAATATAGGAATTTAAGAAAGTACTACTACTGCTACTATAACACCAGCAACTACTTCTCTGTTTAAGAAAATAGGCAACATGTTATTTCTCAATTCTCATCTTGGTTTGAAGGGTCAAGTAGTTTCCTCTGCATTATATTCAAGACTTTGCTAGGTAAAGAGATTTGTCAGTCAGCATCACTGTTTCATTCAGGCAATATTTCTTTAACTATTTTATAAGTTATAACTCTCCCTTCATACTTAGGGAAATTTTTTTTAGAATTCTATGCTATTTCTGTACCAAACATCCTCACAAAAGATCTATGTTCAAAGTATATTCCTGCTGAATTTGATTCAGCCTCCTGTCACAGAGTGCTCATTCTAAAGGTTAAGCTGCTTTAAGCTCAAAATATGTGAAAAATAACTAGACAGTTCCTCTCTATGTGTAGTGTAACTCCTTTTAGGCCTCTAAACATAGGATAACTTTGATAACCATCTGAAGTGGAATGGCAAAAATTGTTTTTAACTTCTGTAAAGCATTTGTCCATTAAAATCAGAATTTCTAATTAGGTGTAGCTCTTACATTTTTGCTATTAGAGTCCAAAAATCATTTTAAATAAATTTTTATGTGCCTCCTATCCACAAACAAGCAACATGCCTAAAAGGCAATCACTAGAGATAATTCTGTTTAGGTTAGTTTTGGTGGTGCTGGAGATTGAATCCAGATTCTATACACTCAAGGCTTTACCACTTCTCCCATCCCCATCTTTCTGGTACTTTTGTTTTAAATGCTGATCTACCCTACACCAAAACAATTTCTCCAAAAAGCTAACAGACAAAAGGCATATGAAATTATCTGGGTGAAGAACAAAACCTCCTAGAAATTTTCATTACAGTGAAGTTCTATTTTTAATCATGGGAATGACTTCTGACATAAATTAGGTAATGCATCCACCTGAATCCCTAATTTGAGAATGGATGAAATTCACATGTGATAAGGCTCAATGTATTCATACATAATAAAATAGTTTTACTATCATGATTTCTTAAACATTTAAACCATAGAATAAGCTCTAAAAAATAATGGTACAAATCAACTTTATCTTAAAATGCAAAAATCAAAATCATCGTTATATGAGATTTTGTCTTATGCCAATTATTATTCAATGTTTATAACATAAGTTTATATCTTTAAATACCAGTATAATGTGTGTGCATAATTATATATATATTAGGAACATGTTAATTAGTTTAAAAAGAATGAATATTATTGAGAACTATATTTTGATATTAAAAATGATGATTCATTGCTCAGCAAGAATCATCGTATAGTAAGGAAACCTAAAAGGATAGAATATATATATGTCTTCTAAGGCCACACTGTGGGAGATGTACTAATGGCATTTTTTTTAAAGAGTTTCATAGCTAACCAGACAATACTGTATGATTGATTCTGTTTAAATCTCACATAGACAGTCATAGGCCATCTAAGCAAATCATGCTTCATGCTGGGATCTTTTAACTATAAATTTCTGGTGTTCCTAGAAATATTTAACAAGCCATTGTTTTATGAAGCTGGTGTTAAAGAAATATTCACCAATAATTCAAGAATAAATAACTATGAAATCAGGATTACTGATATAGGAATACTCACTCTAAACATAGATCAAGGTATAAAAAGGAGTAGTTTTATTATTTTAGGTATTTGAAGCACAGAAGAGAGAATATAATAACCTTTGTTTGACCTCTCTCTCTTCACTATTCCGTGTTTGGTGTCCTTTACTTCTATCCTATATCTAAGTTATTCTCAATAAATCCACCCCTAAGAACTCAATTTCAGGGTTTAGAGAGATGTGTACACTTTCATTCTATAGTGATAAGAAAGGCAAGGTAGAGCTTCCTTTGCAATACAGTTGACCTAATTTTTTCAGGTTTATAAGCATCAAAGTATTTCTAGTACCATAATTAAAAGTTTAAATTCTAGAAATAATAAAATATTTTTTTCTATTGCATGACCAACAGTATCAGAAATAAGCAGGGCTCCTAATGAGCATTCCTTTGGAGGACGAAACTCTTGAAACTAAATTTACAGAGCAGCATCAGGTTTAAGAGTGAATCAGACTGATCTGCCAATCCACAGAAGGTGAATGAGTTGTTATGAGTGATGAATTCTTACATGACGAAATATGATCTTAAGGGAAAAATCAAATTACTTCTACATAAATGAAACTTTGAGATTCTACCTGATCCCCTTACTCACACAACAGAAGTGTAGTAAAGTATAGCAGTAATTTTTAGATTGAAGACCATCTTTTGGACTGACATCATTTGGCTTATCATTAAAGAAGTAAATAGGGACTTTAGTTACTTAATGAATTCACTAATTATAACTTTTTCTCTGTTAAATATGTAAAGAAATATATAAGTAAGGTAGCTAATAAAACAGGTATATCTAAGATATTTTAGATATATAGATAAGATAAACCTAAGATATCTAAGTAAGTTAGATAGCTAATAAAACAGGAAGAGCCCCAGAGCACCTCTCTGTGTAGTTCGAGATCTTTTTATAGTATCGCTATTATTTCCAGGTGCTAAAATATATAGTATATATGTGAAGGAAGCAAATTAAGAAGAGTGGCCTTGGTCTAATGATTCATCAGCTGAGGAAATAACACTTGAGTTAGTCCTCATAAAGAGAATTTTATTAAATATGGGTAATGGTAAAATCACAAAGTATAAGGATATTGAGCATGATATTTGATTCACTTAAAGAGTTGTTGTTGAAATTAGAATATAATCCAGGCCTAAATCATATGTCATATCCATTTTTAGGCTCCCATTAGATGAAAGAAATATATACAATGAAATGTATGACAAGGTGTGTTAACTGAAATTTGGAAATATTATGAGGTCCTTTTGAAACCTTTTAAGAATTTCATTAAATTTGTAAGTGTTTTAATGAAATATGTGCATATATCTGTGAAGACATAGATATCTCGAAGAGTAATTCATTTTCTGTGTGCCCAATTCATTTATATACCAATCACGTAGGGTGTGACACAAAGGTGGGTTGAACATTAACAAATCATATAAGAGAGTTAAGACCACTCCTCGAGGAGATTAACTCAAAGATAAAATCTCATCTAAAGAGATTATTCCAGATTACTAGGCGATCATCCCAAGGGTGGGATCCCAACAAGGGTATGTTCTTCCCTCAGCTAGTAATCTACTTAAATAGTTGTAATAAATCTACTTCCAATCTTACTAGCAATCTCATTCTGTATGAGCACAGTAAGAGGTATAAACTTACAGTTTGGTTCTTCCTGAGGACATCTCACTATATATTTGGTTCTTCCTGAGGACATCTCACTATATATATATAGTCCTCAGGTCAGATTAGTCTTCCTAGCCCCAGCAGGGTCCTAGTCTTGTCGTTACTTACTTTTGGATCATGACAGCATTTGTCCATGATGGTGCTCTCAACTTATAGTTGAGTATCGTGGCACTTTGGTCTGGCCCATTTGACACTGCCCTCTGACATCCTGATTGATCTATCACAACTTCCAGTAGGGCAATAGAGAAGATCATCCATGACTTCTACTCGAATCCCTTCAACAGCCGAGTCCACCTACCCACATACCAAATTCTGAAGGATGGATGTGTTATTCCCAGTGTTCTCCCTTCTGAAATCCGACACACCATTTCGATGGTAAAATAGCAACCAGCACCTGGCTCAGACAAGATCAAACACAAACACCTGAAGAATCTTCTGTCAGTACTCATCAATACACTGGCTCATCTCTTAACAAGCTATCTGTCTGAATGCAAGGTTCTATCCCAATGGAAAACCAGCAGGACCGTTCTACTGTATAAGGGAGACATCCACGGCATTGGAAATTATTTCCCAATCTGCCTGTTGTTGGTCATATACAAGCTGTTTACTCGAGTCATTCTGACTAGGATTGGCAGAACACTTGATGAAGGACAACCATGAAAGCAAGCCAGGTTCCGAAAAGGATTCAGCACTATCAACCATATCAACATGGTAACCAAGCTCATTGAGGTATCTCGGGAGTTCAAGTTGCCACTCTGTCTAATGTTCATAGATTTAAACAAGGCCTTTGATTCTGTTCAGATGGAAGCGGTCATCGAAGCCCAGCCAAACAAGGCACTCAAACTCAATAGATCAGGATCCTCCGTGAGCTGTACTATAGATTCACTACCAGGATCTCACCATTCTACAAGGAAGTGATCATTGACGTAAAGAAAGGGGTTCGACAGGGTGATTCCATTTCATCAAAACTCTTCAGTGCCACCCTCAAGAACATCATGTGATGACTGGAAGGAATGGGAGTGAAGATAGACAGTCAGCAACTACATCAACTCTGCTTTGCTGATGACATCGTTCTACCAACACCAAACATTATCCAAGAGGCACAAATGCTAGCCAACTTTGAAAGTGAATGTGAAAAGTTCAGACTGCAGGTGAATCTCACCAAGACAATATTCATGAGAAACGGTCTCATTCCTGACCTTCCATTATCTCTCAATAGAACGAACATCTCCAAATGCAGCAGTTATATGTACCTATGTCAAGAACTCAAAATGATGAATGACCTGGTACCTGAGTTGTGCAGGAGGAAGAGAGTGGTGTGGAATGCCTTCAAGAATATCAAAGAAATATCTAAGAGGACAAAGAACCTCCAGCTCTGGTCACATCTCTTCTACTCCACCATTCTTTCTGCATTAACATATGCCTCAGAGACCTGGGCCCAACGAAAACAGGATGAGAACGCTATTCAGGTCTCTCAAAGAAAAATCAAAAGAACTGTGCTTGGAGTATCATGCTTTACTCAAGTGAGAGAAGGAATCCAAAGTTCTGACCTCTGTCAATGATCAAGAATCAGGGATGATGTCTCATTTGCCAAGGCATCAAAAATCAGATGGGATGGACATGTAATGCAGTTTGGAGATGATCGCTGGACTAGAGCTGTTACAACTGTATTCTATGGGACGTCAAAAGATCTCATAGCCACCCACCCGTGAGATGGTCAGACTTCTTCGTCAAGACCCTGAATGAATGGTTTGAGCCTCTTCCTGTTCCAGGGGCAAGCAGACACCATTGGGCTACACTAGCACATGACAGGGATGAATGGAGGCTTTACTGGCACCCAGTCAAGCAAATCGATGATTAATGGGATGTCAAGTGATCAAGTGATCAAGTAGTAGAAAGTAACATCAAACTCAACTCATTTCCACCCTTCAACTCAATGACAATAGGTCTGACAGCTAAAGATTACCCTTCCCCACTAATACAGAGAATTTTTTAAAATGTGCATTGATTTGATTTCTTCTATTCTATTCTAACTTTAACTTTAACTCCAAGACTATTCTGCTGATATATATCAAAACAAATCATTCAATGCCTGAAAGTTTTAGATAAATTTTAATCTATAAATATTACTTGGTTTCAAGTATACCTTTAGTCTTATCCTTTTGCTCTAGTATCGGGTAGTTTGAATCTTTTCTTTGAGGTTATAACAAGTGATTAAACTGTGGGAATCATAAGCATAGAGAAGTAGGACATATTTGATAAAAGTCAAACTCAAGGAATATGATTAACTGGTCAAAAATGGAAAATTTAACCTGAATGATACAAAAGAATTATAATTAATTTTAGTTAGACTTAGATAAGTGAACAAAAGTTATTTGAATTGATGAATCACTGTCCCATTTTTATCCCCCAAGATAAAATAAAGGCCTATTAAGGTCTATCAAGGAGTTATTTATTTTCCTTATCTTGATTACAAGGGACTGAAGTAATATATATATATATAATACCTATTCTGTCATATTGTGATATAATAAAGCTCAAAATACGTATAATTATTGGTTGAACTAGTCAACACAATACCAGAGTAAAATAATTTATCACATCATTGTATTCTTTAGATTCCTTTTTTTCCATAAAGTTGTTCACAATAATAGATTACAGTCAGTATTTTGACACCAGTCCCACCACCATCACACCTTTATTCTAAATTTACCATTATTCTGAATTATCACCACCATTATTCTGAATTTACGATCACCACTCAAACCTGCTGAATAGGCAGATGCTAGATAATTTATGTGTATTGCCTGCTATGAATAACATAGGATGTCATGCAGCCTCAAGGGCAGCCATGCACTCCTAGAAATAAAAAAAAAATTAGATAATTAGGGTCCAGAGAAATCTCTGCAGCGAGCTGCTCGATTCTGAGTTTCTTTTGTGGTCTTTGGATCATGGCTGTTAAAAAGATTAAATAGTCACTGGATACAGCTCATGGGTGCTGTATCCGGAGTCTCTTAAGGGACGAGAAGATGGTAAGGACCGGTCCACCCTCTATCCCATGAGGCCTGGAACTTGCTGTCACTAATATCGAGTTTCTGAGTTTTTCATTGGGTTCTGGAAGATGTTGGCTCCCGGGATTCCTAAGGGTCAGGTGGAGGGATAATGTCTCCTCCTGTATGAGGCAACCTAGTGAAACAGGCCTGGTGCAAAGTCCAGAGGCATCTCTGCAGGGAGCTTCTCGGTTCTGAGATTCTTTTGTGTGTCTCTGTTCTTTAGATTTCTGATTAAAGCTTCTACTTTCATATTTTTTAGGGAAAAAAAAGAAGGGCATCTTTTGTTTTGTTTTGTTTTGGTATCACTCCTGGAGGTGCTTAGAAATTATTCCTGGCTCTGCGCTCAGCGATCACTCCTGATAATTCTTGGGGACCATATATAGTACTAGAGATTAAACCTGGGTCATCTGGGTGCAAAGCAGATGCCCTACCCAGGTAGGCTGCTGCAAAGTAAATGCCTTATCTGCTGTACTCTCCAGTGCCAAGAGGGCCTTTCTTAACAATTTCAACCATCCCTAAATAGAGAGGTTTTGGGTTTCTAATATTAATTCTACTCGTAATTACATTAGATCAGCTTCATACTTATAATACATGCAGAAAACCCACACTTCACAAATTAATAACACATCTAAGCAGTTTTCTTTTTCAAGACAGAAAATAAATAAGTTTGGGTTGCCTTGTATTTAATGTTGAGCCACATTGTACAGTACTCAGGACTGCTCCTAGCTCTGTACTCAGGGATGACTCCTAGTGTGAGAGAGGAACTATACATGGTGCTAGAAATCAAACCCAGGTCTTCCATGTACAAGGCTAACCTATTGTATTCTCACCAATTCCTGGCTATTTTTTTTAATTGTCCCCTGACACAGGATGAATGAAATAATTATTTGGGGGATGCTCAAATAACTTAGAAGTTAATAAATTTTCACTCAAACTTTTAAAAGAAATAAAATGACATTTACACAGAAGTCAAACATATATTTTGTTGGGAAGCATATTTTTCTTTAATGCTATAAGCAGCACAAGGTAGAAAAAATAGTTTGGTGACAACTGACAACTTTTTAGTACATTTATTGGCTATATAAGTTGCAGTTTGTTATTGATTTGAGAACAATTTTATAGGTATCTACATCAGTTATACAGACCTTAGTAATACAGGGGAGGAAAGCCAGTGCATTGAGTGAAAGTGCTCTCTAGAAGGGTTCACTCTGGAAGTCAAACAAAAGCGGTTGATGCACATCCCTAGAAAAAATAGTTTACTGATAGTTTACTTCTAGATTTAAAAACAGTATTTTTATAGTATACAAAAAACATATTTGTATACTAATGATAGAAGTATTAAAGAAATTCTTGCATTAAAGAAATGTTGGCACAATTTATTAAAATATCCTAATCTCTATGTGAAATGCAAGGATAGAGCAATCCAGAAATAAAAGCAAACACAGGAAATTCCCAATTCCATGAGTTAATGTAATCTGACCATGGCTACCAAGGGTAACCCTGGGTTGAGATTAGTAATCATTATATCATCACCCTTTCCACTAAGTCACAACTAATTCTAACAGTGAGATATCTAAAATTTATAAATGAGGACTAGAATGACAGTTATAGTTTGGGAGATGCTTGTCATGTATGTGGCTGGCTTGGTTTGATCCCTGCAACCCATGTGGTCTCCCAAAACAGCAAAAGTGATACTTAAGTGTATAGCTAGGAGTAAGCCCTGAGCACTGCTGGGTGAGGTCCACAACCAAATACTAAAATTATATAAATAAATAAATAAATTCAGAAAGTTAAAGGCACAAATAAAAATAAACAAGAAATTTTCTGTGGCCTTTGCAACAGATTTGAGCAAATGGACCATGTCAGTAGGAATCTGTAGTGCAAAGCATTTTTCTGGAATGAGACTACCTACTTCACTACATGGCTTCTAAAACTGCTTTGAGAAATTATCTCCTTTCCAATTATTTGAAAAAGTAAACTACCACAAGAGAGAACATGAAGTGAGCAGATTATGTAGGACATAGCCAGAAATGAGAAGCATTTTGATACCTTGATAACATTCCATTGACTAGCACTGACCTAGTCCCAAGACGAGAATTTCTTGACATAGAAATGTGGTCTAGAGGTTACCCACAAATATGCTCTTTCCAATAAAGAATTCTGAGATGAAATTCTGAGGATGTTCAAGGAACTACTCAAAGAATCAATGAAGGAGACATACAGAAAATTAAAGGAATAAACGAAAGAATCAGTGGAACAAGTAGTCAAGAAAATACAGGAAGAAATGAGAGCAGAAATAAAAATGTTAGAAAAAGAAGTGTCACAAATAAAGGATTAGGTAGATGAAATTAAAAACTCAGTGGGTGCCCTCAGCAGTAGAATCACTACAGCTGAAGACAGGACTAGTGAGCTTGAAGATGAGCAACAGAAATTGCATAGGGACAAGTTGCTTAATGACCATGATCCCAGAGACTAAGAAACATCTCAACCCATCAACTTTTGGCAGAAATGCGTCTGGACCCTGCAATAGGTTACTGTCATGGGGCCATCCCAGAGGGGAAAGGGTGTTGTCTCTCCACCTGCTCCCCTTAGGTGGCTCGGTGGCCGCCATCCACCAGAGGCCAGTGGATCGGTTTGGGCCCTCAGTGACAAGACATGCAGGGCCTCATGGGATGGGGGTGGAGCCGGCCCTTTCCTCCCCATCCCAATGAGACCCCAAATCACTGCCCACAAACAACTTCTCTGGCACCTGATCAAGCTGCTTCATGGCCATGATCCCAGAGACTCAGGAACAAATCTTGGGACCCAGCAGGTTTTGGCAAGAAATCCTTTCAGATTTAATTGTTAAAATTTTGGAATTTTGAAATCTCACAGCCACTACTGCAGGTGCGCAACATCATGTTATTCATAACCAGCAATAGACAACAAATTGTCTACTGTTGCCTTTTGGCAGATTTGAGTTAGGGGTAAAATCCCAAATAATAATGGTGGGTCTGGTGTCAAAATATTGAATGTAATCAAAGTAGAGAAAGAGTAATGTGGAAATCATCTGCCCCACAGGTAGGGGGAGGGTGTGGGATGGTGGTATACTGGCGTTTTTGGTGGTGGAGAATGGGCACTGGTGAAAATATGGGTGTTTCATTGTATGACTGAGACTTAAACCTGAAAGCTTTGTAACTGCTTTCATGGTGATTCAATAAATAAAATTATAAAAAAAATGGAAAAAAAAGTAAGGTGGAGTTCGTGACCAATTCAATCAGCCTAATCAGCGGCTGATTAAATAGCAGTACTCCTATATTAAAAAAATTGCATAGGGAACAACAAACAATGGGGAAAGACCTCAAAATAGCTCCAAGAAGAATCAGAGACCTAGGAGATGACGCCAAGAGGAACAAAATTAGAATAACCACAGTACCAGAAGGACAGGAAGGCAACCCCAATGAAAAAACCACAGTCAAAGAAATCATTGCTGAAAAGTACCCAGAGTTAAAGAATGCAGACATACAGATCCAAGGAGCCAGAAGAGTGCCAGCTAAAAGAGACCCAAATAAAAACATTGCAAGCATATCATAGTCAGAATGATGGATGCTGTGGAACTGCAAGCAGTAAGGTCAAAAAAAAGGCAATCACATACAAAGGAGCACCCCTTATATTTACAGCATACCATACAGAGGAAACCCTCCAAGCCCGTAGACAATGGTGGGATATAGTGAAAAAACTCAATGAAAGGAACGCCTCACCAAGAATATTTTAGCAAGCTAAACTCTCACGTAAACTCGATGGAATGATATAATATTTTATAGATAAACAATAGCTCAGGAACTTCATAGACTCAATACCAAATCTAAAAGAAGGATTAAAAGGGCGGCTCTAAGATAAAAAGGAAAACATTTATAAGCACAACCAAACCCAGATGACACAAAACCCCATGACAATATTCTCTCTCATGTCAGTGGTCTAAATGCACCAATCAAGAGACACAGAGTGGCATCACAAACTGAAACCAATATTCTGCTGTCTACAGAAGCTCATCTGAACAGTCAGAGCAAACACAAACTCAAGGTTAAAGGATGGAAAAAATCCAGCAAGCAAAGAGCTCCCTCAAAAGAGCTGGGGTGGCCATACTAGTATCCCACAACATAAATTTCAAGCTGAAAAAGATTAGAAGGGACAGCGAAGGCCATTTTCTTTTTATCAAGGGATACGTACAACAGGAAGAAATTACACTTTTAAATGTATATACAACAAATGAGGGACCAGCTAAATACTTAAAACAACTGCTAACAGATTTAAAGGAGGACATTGCTTGCAACACAATAGTAGTTGGAGACTTCAACATTGCCTTATCACCTCTGGATAGATCAACAAGAACAAAACTCAGCAAGGAAACATTGGCTTTAAGAAAGAAATAGAAGAGAGAGGGCTAATAGAACTATTCTGGGCTTTACACCCCAAAAGGAAAGAATACACTTTCTTCTCCAGTGCACACAGAACATTTTCCAAAATAGACCACTATGTGCTAGGCCACAAAACATACTTCAATAGAATCAGGAAGATAGAAGTAGTATCACAATCTTTTCAGACCACGATGTGGTGAAGATAGAAGTGAATCACACAAAGACACCAAGAAACAAATAAAATACCTGGAAATTAAACAACTCAAGGTTGAACAATGAGTGGGTCAGGAAAGAAGTCAAGGACAAAATCAAAAGATGCCTGGAAACAAATGAGAATGAAAACACGAGCTATCAGAACCTATGGAATGCAGATAAAGCCATACTAAGAGGAAAATTTATAGCATTGCAAGCATTCCTAAGAAAGGAAGAAAGGGCCTATATAGATAACCTAATTTCACAGCCCAAGATCTTAGAAAAATACCAACAAAAGGAACTCAAATTTGGCCGAAGGAAAGAAATAATAAACCTTGGAGCAGAAATTAACGACATGGAAACCCAAAAAACAATCTGAAAGGTCAATGAAACCAAGAGCTTGATCTTAGAGGAAATAAACAAGATTGATAAACCACTAGCAAGACTCACAAAGAAAGAGAGAGAGAACCCTAATAAACCAAATCAGAAACGAAAAAGGGGACATCACAACAGAAGCCAATGAAATTCAAAAGAGCATCAGAGAATACTTTGAGAGTCTGTATGCCATGATACAAGAGAGTCTCGAAGAAATGGATAAATGCCTGGATTCCTATACTCTTCCAAGATTGAACCAGGAAAACTTGGGATACCTGAATAGACCCATTCATATCAAGGAAATTGAAACTCTAATAAAGTCTTCCCAAAAACAAAAGCCCAGTTCCAGACTGGATTCACTAGGGAATTCTTCTAAACATTTAAAAAAAGACCTTTTGCCAGTTCTCCTCAAGCTTTTCCAGGAAATTAAAAAAGCACGAACTCTCCCAAACAGCTACTATGAGGCACATATCTCCCTAATACCAAAAGCAAACAAAGACACAACCAACAAAGAAAACTATAGGCTAATATTCCTGATGAACACGCATGCAAAGATCCTCAACAAAATATTAGCAAATAGAATCCAACAACTCATCAAAAAGATCATACACCATGACTAAGTGGGATTTATTCCTGTGATGCAAGGATGGTTTACCATTCGAAAATCATTCAATATAATCCATCATATAAACAAACGCAAAGATAAAAACCATATGATCACATCAATAGATGTAGAGAAAGCTTTTGACGAGATCCAGCACTCATTTATGAAGAAAACATACCAAAATGTGTTGGTATTTCCTCAAGATAGTCAAAGCCATCTACGAAAAACCCATAGCAAGCATTATCCTCAATGGGGAAAAAATAAGGGCCTTCCCTCTAAGATCAGGGACAAGACAAGGATGCCCACTATCACCACTTCTGTTCAATATAGTACTAGAAGTACTTGCAATAGCAATTAGGCAAGAAAAAGATATTAAAAGCAACCAGTAGGAAAAGTAGAAATCAAGCTCTCACTATGTGTAGAAGATATGATACTATATCTGTAGCTTCCTAAATCCTCTACCAAGAAACTCCTAGAAACAATATACTTGTACAGCAAAGTCACAGGTAATAAAAAATTAATGCCCCAAAATCCATGGCCTTCCTATATGCAAATAATGAGATAGAGGAAAGTGACATGAAAAAAATAATCCCATTCACAATTGTGCCCCAGAAAACTAAATACCTCGAAATCAGTCTAACTATAGAAGTAAAGGACCTCTACAATGAAAACTAATAAAAGCTACTCCAAGAAATAAAAGAGGACGCGAGTAAATGGAAACATATCCCCTGCTCATGGATAGGAAGAATTAACATTGTCAAAATGGCAATACTTCCCAAAGCATTATACAGATTCAATGCGATCCCTACAAGGATACCATGAAATTCTTCAAAGAAATAAGATCAAGCACTCCTGAAATTCATATGGAACAACAAATGCCCACGAATAGCTAAAGCAATTCTTGGGAAAAAGATATAGGGAGGCATTACCCTCCCCAATCTCAAACTCTACTACAAAGTGGTAATAATTAAAACAGCATGGTACTGAAACAAAGGCAGGTCCGCAAACCAAAGGAAATTTGTGGGATATGCGTATAACAACCTCAAATGTATGAACATCTAATCTTTGATTAGGGAGCAAGAAACTTGAAGTGGAGCAAGGAAAGCCTATTAAACAAATGGTGCTAGTATAACTGGACAACCACTTTGCAAAAAAAAATGGGCTTAGAACTCGACCTAACACCATGCACAAAAGTCAGATCAAAATGATCAAAAGATCTCAACATCAGGTCGAAATCCATAAGGTACATTGAAGACAGGGTCGGCAAAACCCTCCATAATACTGAGGTTAACAGTATTTTCAAAGACAACACTCCACTGACTAACCAAGTGGAAACAGATAAACAAATGGGACTATCTTAAATTAAGAAGCTTCTGCACCTCGAAAGATACAGTGAAAAGAATACAAAGACAATCTACAGAATGGGAAAGGATATTCAACCAATACCCATCTGATAAAGGGTTGATATCAAGGATATACAAAATACTGGTTGACCCCACAAGAAGAAAACATAAAACCCCATCAAAAATATGGGATGATGAAATGAACAACAATTTTCTCAAAGAAGAAATCAAAATGGCAAAAAGGCACATGAGAAAATGCTCTTCATCACTAATCATCAGGGAGATGCAGATCAAAACAACAATGAGATATCATCTCACACCACAGAGACTAGCCCACATCCAAAAGAACAAAAG
The DNA here is from genome assembly GCF_029834395.1 of Sorex fumeus. Classification (NCBI taxonomy): domain Eukaryota; kingdom Metazoa; phylum Chordata; class Mammalia; order Eulipotyphla; family Soricidae; genus Sorex; species Sorex fumeus. The sequence goes on along the minus strand of NW_026606066.1, from coordinate 19,782,521 downwards.
CGACTGGTGTTGGCATGGATGTGGCTAGAAAGGGATCCTCCTTCACTTCTGGTGGGAATGTCAACTGGTTCAGGTCTTTTGGAAAACAGTATGGAAGATTCTCAAAAATTTAGAAATTGAGCTCCCATTTGACCCAGAAAAACCACTCCTGGGAATATATCCCAGAGAGGCAAAAAAGTACAGTCAAAATGACATCTGTACTTGTATGTTCATTGCTGCACTGTTCACAATAGCTAAAATCTGGAAAAAAAATCGAGTGCCTGAGAACAGGTGACTGGTTAAAGAAACTTTGGTACATCTATACAATGGAGTACTATGCAGATGTTAGAAAAGATGAAGTCATGAAATTTATATGCAAGTGGTACTACATGGAAAGTATCATGCTAAGTGAAATGAGTTAGACAGTGAGGGACAAACATAGAAAGACTGCATTCATCTGGGGAATATGAAGTAACAAAATAGGAGACTAACAGCTAAGAATACCGAGATAAGTACAAGAAAGGTTCACACCATGGCTTGGAGGCCAGCCGCACATCCTCGGAGAAAAGGCCGCTCAGATAGAGAAGGGAGAACCAAGTAAAGGGTGCTGGGAGGATCTTCCCAGGATGGGAGATGCATACTGAAAGTAGACTATAGATCGGACATGATTGCCATTCAATGCCTCTTTTGCAAACCACAGCACCCAAAAGGAGATAGAGAGCAAAAGGGAATGCCCTGCCACAGAGGTGGGGTGGGATGGAGGGAATGGGGGGTGGGAGGGTTACTGGGATCATTGGTGGTGGATAATGGGCACTGGTGGAGGGATGGGTACTCGATCATAGTATAACTGAAACCCATGCACAAAAATTTGTAAGTCTACAACTATACCTCATGGTGTTTCACTAGAAAAATTTAAAAAATGAAGAAATGTAGTCTAGCTCTTGCTCAGGTAAAAAGAAAACATATTGGTAGATATAAGTATTTATTGATAGTATTATGCAACTAATCTACACAGGTAACTTAGAAACAGCATCCTGCATCCCAAATCTTAACTCTACTTGTCAAAAAAGATAATTGGATATATAAATGTAAATTAACATTTAGTATGCTTTTCAAAATCACTTAAATTTTGTGTGGTACAAGTCTCTAATCTGCAAAAGCACCCAGTAAAAGGCACTAGGCACGTCAGCCAAGAAAAAATCTGTGTCAAAGAGATACTTGGTTGGTTGTTCCGGGCTTAATTTTCTAATCATCAAACCATTGCTCTTGGGCCAAGAGACAATACAGGGGTTGCATGTAGTCAACACAAGTTGAATCCCCAGTACTTCATATGGTCTTACAAGGACCTCAAAAGGTCACCTCTGAGCATGAGCCAAAAACAGTCCCTTGGTATAATCCCAAAACTAAATCAGAAATATATTGATATCATCACTAAGATTGTTTCTCCAGAATATCTGGTCTATTTTCAGGAGCTCACTCTTTCTGTGATGACCTTCACAATTCTCCCTACTGTAACACATAGTCTTCCTGTCATTGTGATTTTATTAAGAATAGACATCTGTTTACATGCAGGGCACACATTTTCAGAAATGTGAAAGTTTGCACTGGAGAATTCATTGACCTGGGATTATAGGTGCACTGAATTGGTAATTCAAAGATAAAAGCTACCCTACGAATGGACATTTTAGCAGCCTACTCACGTAGGTAACCTGGGTAAATTCTTTAATACTTACATATTAGGATACATACTTTCAAAATCACATTTCCTTATATCTCATTCAGAAAATGACCTTTATCTCATTCTGAAAACTAAGCTATTTGTTATATTTATTGAAGATATGTAAAAGGGAAAGCAAAGAAAATAGACGTAGCTATTCAGTTTTTAAAATCCAGATAGAAAATGAAAGATTTAAAAGTACTGAAAGCATAAACTATAGATTTAGAAGAACAGCATAGAAGCAAGGACAGGATTATTCCTTAGAGAGTGTGAAAAAAATGAATTCTTGATAAGAAGGAGACAATGTGAATGTCTCTTCAAGACTTCATGTCATGTGTACTTCAAGGAAAGTTGCTATTTATGTATATTTTTTGTTTTGGGGACAAAATAGCTAATTTTATCTGAATTTTATTAATGAATAATATTAAATTCAATTTCAAATACATAATTTGTATTTAACTTATCTTTAAAATGTAATTATCTTAAGAGTTTTTTACTATGGGGTATCTTTTCCTTATTAATCTAAAGAGCACTTTTATATATTCTGGGAAAAAGGTCTTTGTCATAACTGTATCTTAATGTTCATATCTATACATTGTATTTTACCTAAATATTGTCTTTTGAGAAACATAAGATCATAGCTTTAATGATTCCAAATTTATTCATCTTTTATTTATTTTTTTAGGTTTTCATCAAAATGTTTACTTATGTTTTTATCAAAATATTTATTTACGGGGCACAGAGGCCCAGCTCTGGGCAACAAAGCTGAACGGCTCCAATTCCAACAGGTACAGCCCGCCCCCAAGGGCCTGGGTTCCTCTCTGGGCACGCGCAGCTAGAAACAGCCCCGAGACAGCCGGTTTTCAACCCCTGATCCACGTGGGACAGGCACAGAGGCCCAGCTCTGGGCAACAAAGCTGAACGGCTCCAATTCCAACAGGTACAGCCCGCCCCCAAGGGCCTGGGTTCCTCTCTGGGCACGCGCAGCTAGAAACAGCCCCGAGACAGCCGGTTTTCAACCCCTGATCCGCGTGGGACGGGCACAGAGGCCCAGCTCTGGGCAACAAAGCTGAACGGCTCCAACTCTAACAGGTACAGCCCGCCCCCAAGGGCCTGGGTTCTTCTCTGGGCACGCGCAGCTAGAAACAGCCCCGAGACAGCCGGTTTTCAACCCCTGATCCGCGTGGGACGGGCACAGAGGCCCAGCTCTGGGCAACAAAGCTGAACGGCTCCAATTCCAACAGGTACAGCCCGCCCCCAAGGGCCTGGGTTCCTCTCTGGGCACGCGCAGCTAGAAACAGCCCCGAGACAGCCGGTTTTCAACCCCTGATCCGCGTGGGACGGGCACAGAGGCCCAGCTCTGGGCAACAAAGCTGAACGGCTCCAATTCCAACAGGTACAGCCCGCCCCCAAGGGCCTGGGTTCTTCTCTGGGCACGCGCAGCTAGAAACAGCCCCGAGACAGCCGGTTTTCAACCCCTGATCCGCGTGGGACGGGCACAGAGGCCCAGCTCTGGGCAACAAAGCTGAACGGCTCCAATTCCAACAGGTACAGCCCGCCCCCAAGGGCCTGGGTTCCTCTCTGGGCACGCGCAGCTAGAAACAGCCCCGAGACAGCCGGTTTTCAACCCCTGATCCGCGTGGGACGGGCACAGAGGCCCAGCTCTGGGCAACAAAGCTGAACGGCTCCAACTCTAACAGGTACAGCCCGCCCCCAAGGGCCTGGGTTCCTCTCTGGGCACGCGCAGCTAGAAACAGCCCCGAGACAGCCGGTTTTCAACCCCTGATCCGCGTGGGACGGGCACAGAGGCCCAGCTCTGGGCAACAAAGCTGAACGGCTCCAACTCTAACAGGTACAGCCCGCCCCCAAGGGCCTGGGTTCCTCTCTGGGCACGCGCAGCTAGAAACAGCCCCGAGACAGCCGGTTTTCAACCCCTGATCCACGTGGGACGGGCACAGAGGCCCAGCTCTGGGCAACAAAGCTGAACGGCTCCAATTCCAACAGGTACAGCCCGCCCCCAAGGGCCTGGGTTCCTCTCTGGGCACGCGCAGCTAGAAACAGCCCCGAGACAGCCGGTTTTCAACCCCTGATCCGCGTGGGACGGGCACAGAGGCCCAGCTCTGGGCAACAAAGCTGAACGGCTCCAACTCTAACAGGTACAGCCCGCCCCCAAGGGCCTGGGTTCCTCTCTGGGCACGCGCAGCTAGAAACAGCCCCGAGACAGCCGGTTTTCAACCCCTGATCCGCGTGGGACGGGCACAGAGGCCCAGCTCTGGGCAACAAAGCTGAACGGCTCCAACTCTAACAGGTACAGCCCGCCCCCAAGGGCCTGGGTTCCTCTCTGGGCACGCGCAGCTAGAAACAGCCCCGAGACAGCCGGTTTTCAACCCCTGATCCGCGTGGGACGGGCACAGAGGCCCAGCTCTGGGCAACAAAGCTGAACGGCTCCAATTCCAACAGGTACAGCCCGCCCCCAAGGGCCTGGGTTCCTCTCTGGGCACGCGCAGCTAGAAACAGCCCCGAGACAGCCGGTTTTCAACCCCTGATCCGCGTGGGACGGGCACAGAGGCCCAGCTCTGGGCAACAAAGCTGAACGGCTCCAATTCCAACAGGTACAGCCCGCCCCCAAGGGCCTGGGTTCTTCTCTGGGCACGCGCAGCTAGAAACAGCCCCGAGACAGCCGGTTTTCAACCCCTGATCCGCGTGGGACGGGCACAGAGGCCCAGCTCTGGGCAACAAAGCTGAACGGCTCCAATTCCAACAGGTACAGCCCGCCCCCAAGGGCCTGGGTTCCTCTCTGGGCACGCGCAGCTAGAAACAGCCCCGAGACAGCCGGTTTTCAACCCCTGATCCGCGTGGGACGGGCACAGAGGCCCAGCTCTGGGCAACAAAGCTGAACGGCTCCAACTCTAACAGGTACAGCCCGCCCCCAAGGGCCTGGGTTCCTCTCTGGGCACGCGCAGCTAGAAACAGCCCCGAGACAGCCGGTTTTCAACCCCTGATCCGCGTGGGACGGGCACAGAGGCCCAGCTCTGGGCAACAAAGCTGAACGGCTCCAACTCTAACAGGTACAGCCCGCCCCCAAGGGCCTGGGTTCCTCTCTGGGCACGCGCAGCTAGAAACAGCCCCGAGACAGCCGGTTTTCAACCCCTGATCCACGTGGGACGGGCACAGAGGCCCAGCTCTGGGCAACAAAGCTGAACGGCTCCAATTCCAACAGGTACAGCCCGCCCCCAAGGGCCTGGGTTCTTCTCTGGGCACGCGCAGCTAGAAACAGCCCCGAGACAGCCGGTTTTCAACCCCTGATCCGCGTGGGACGGGCACAGAGGCCCAGCTCTGGGCAACAAAGCTGAACGGCTCCAATTCCAACAGGTACAGCCCGCCCCCAAGGGCCTGGGTTCCTCTCTGGGCACGCGCAGCTAGAAACAGCCCCGAGACAGCCGGTTTTCAACCCCTGATCCGCGTGGGACGGGCACAGAGGCCCAGCTCTGGGCAACAAAGCTGAACGGCTCCAATTCCAACAGGTACAGCCCGCCCCCAAGGGCCTGGGTTCCTCTCTGGGCACGCGCAGCTAGAAACAGCCCCGAGACAGCCGGTTTTCAACCCCTGATCCGCGTGGGACGGGCACAGAGGCCCAGCTCTGGGCAACAAAGCTGAACGGCTCCAACTCTAACAGGTACAGCCCGCCCCCAAGGGCCTGGGTTCCTCTCTGGGCACGCGCAGCTAGAAACAGCCCCGAGACAGCCGGTTTTCAACCCCTGATCCGCGTGGGACGGGCACAGAGGCCCAGCTCTGGGCAACAAAGCTGAACGGCTCCAACTCTAACAGGTACAGCCCGCCCCCAAGGGCCTGGGTTCCTCTCTGGGCACGCGCAGCTAGAAACAGCCCCGAGACAGCCGGTTTTCAACCCCTGATCCGCGTGGGACGGGCACAGAGGCCCAGCTCTGGGCAACAAAGCTGAACGGCTCCAATTCCAAACAGGAGACATTCCCAACTCCTCGCCCAGTGCCAGGGACTCTTTCCGGAGCCGCGGCCGCTAACGCGGCCGCGAAATATTTTCCCACTGCATATGCCATAGGAACCATAAGCTATCTTCTTAGATGGAAACTTCTCTATTTTAGCTCAGCCACTAGAAATACAGTTGCCAATAACTCATAAGCCTATCTTAACTCACACTGCATATCAAGCAGAATAGTAACACTGAACGTGAAGGACTAAACCACACCTCTCACAATGGTAAAGCAACGCAAAAGCCCACCAAACATTCATATTGAAGAGTCTAGCCCAGATGACACCAACAGTACTGTAGTGTTAGACAACCTCTCTGACAAGGAATTCAGAAGGGAGCTACTTAGGATGCTTAGGGAATTAAAAGAAACAATGGAAAGCAATGCCAATAGAAGACAAGAGGATCTGAAGGCAGAAATGAGGAAAATGCAATCAGAAATGTCAGACCTGAAAAATCTCGTAGGCGAATTGAAAAGCTCAGTGGAAGGCCTCAGCAGCAGAGTAACAGCGGCTGAGAACAGAATCAGTGAGCTCGAAGATGAAGTTCAGAGACTCTCCCGAAAAGAGCAGAAAATGGAAAAGAGACTCACAATTCGGGAACAGATGGCAAGAGAAGATCGTGATGAAGCCAAGAGGGGTAACATAAGAATTATTGGAGTCCCAGAGGGACAGGAAGAAAACCTCGATGAAGAAGAAACTGTCAAAGACATCATTGCTACAACATTTCCAGAGCTGAAGAAAACTTGTGACCACATTCAGGAGGCCCGAAGGGTACCAGCTAGAAGAAATCCGAATAAAAATACCCCAAGACACATTCTGATCAAAATGACCAAAACCTTAGACAGAGACAAAATTCTGAAAGCAGCAAGATCGAAGAAAGAAATCTCTTACAAAGGAGCATCCTTAAAATTCACAGCTGATTTTTCTGATGAAACCCTCATGGCCCGAAAACAGTGGTGGGACATAGTAAAAAAACTCAATGAAATAAATGCCTCCCCCAAAATACTTTTCCCAGCAAGACTCTCATTCATAATAGAAGGAACAACACACAGTTTCACAGACAAACAACAGCTCAGGAACTTCATAGACTCAAAACCATGGTTACAAGAACAACTAAATGGGCTACTTTAAGGCAAGAAAGGCCCCTCAAATACACCCAATTTTAACATAACAATGGGACAAAATCCCATAACAATAATCTCTCTCAATGTCAATGGGCTAAACGCACCAATTAAAAGACATAGAGTGGCAGGATGGATTAGAAAATTGAACCCAACATTCTGCTGCCTGCAAGAAACGCATCTCAATAGTCAAAGCAAACACAGACTCAGAGTCAAAGGCTGGAAAACAATCCTACAGGCAAACAGCTCCCATAAAAAAGCTGGGGTAGCCATCCTTATATCAGACCACATTGATTTCAGAGTGAGGAAGGTCATAAGAGACAGTGAAGGCCATTACTTATTGATCAGAGGATCTGTACAACAGGAAGAACTTACAATAATAAATGTATATGCACCTAATGAGAGACCAGCAAAGTACTTAAAACAACTACTCATAGATTTGGAAAAAGACATCAATAGCAACACAATACTAGTGGGAGACTTCAACACTGCTTTGTCACCTCTTGATAGATCAACCAGACTCAAGCTTAGCAAGGACATACTTCATTTGAGGGAAACAATGGAAGAAAGGGACTTAGTAGATATATACAGGACACTTCATCCACAAAAAGCTGAATACACATTCTTCTCAAGCGTACATGGAACATTCTCCAAGATAGACCACATGCTGAGCCACATAACATGCCTCCATAAAATTAAGAAGGTAGAGATTGTATCAACAATCTTCTCAGACCATAATGCGCTGAAATTAGAAGTAAATCACACACAAAAACAGAAAACTAAATCAAACACCTGGAAATTAAACAGTGCACTATTGAACAACGAGTGGATTAGACAGGAAATCAAAGAGGAAATCAAAAGATTCCTAGAAACGAATGAAAATGAGAACACGAGTTACCAAAACTTATGGGACACAGCAAAGGCTGTGTTAAGAGGAAAGTTTATAGCTCTACAAGCATTCCTCAGGAAGGAGGAGCGAGCACACATAAGTAACCTAACCTCACAGCTTAAGAGCTTGGAGAAGGACCAAAAAAAGGAGCACAACCCGAACAGGAGAAAGGAAATAATAAAACTCAGAGCAGAGATTAACGAGATGGAAACCCAAAAAACAATCCGAAAGATCAATGAAACCAAGAGCTGGTTCTTTGAGAAAATTAACAAGATCGATAAGCCTCTAGCAAAACTCACAAAGAAAGAGAGAGAGAAAACCCTAATCAACCGAATCAGAAATGAAAAGGGGGTCATTACAACAGAAACCACAGAAATTCAGAGGATCCTCAGGGAGTACTTTGAGAAGCTTTATGCCACGGAACATCAAAACCTCGAGGAAATGGATAAATTCCTAGACTCCTACAGACTCCCAAGGCTGAACCAAGAAGACCTGGAATACCTGAACAGACCTATCACCATCAAGGAAATTGAAATGGTAATAAAAAGTCTCCCCAAGCACAAAAGTCCTGGCCCGGATGGATTCACTAGTGAATTCTTCCAAATCTTTAAAGAGGACTTACTCCCAATACTCTTTAAGCTTTTCCACGAAATTGAAATATCAAAAACACTTCCAAACAGTTTCTACGAAGCAAATATCACACTGATACCAAAAGCAGACAGAGATACCACAAAGAAAGAGAATTACAGGCCGATATCCCTGATGAACACAGATGCAAAGATCCTCAACAAACTACTAGCAAATAGAATCCAACTACTCATCAAAAAGATCATACACCATGACCAAGTAGGATTCATCCCAGGGATGCAAGGATGGTTCAACATTCGGAAATCAATCAACATAATCCACCATATCAACAAAAGAAAAGATAAAAAACATATGATCATATCAATAGATGCAGAGAAAGCATTTGATAAGATCCAGCACCCCTTTATGATGAAAACCCTAGCCAAAATGGGTATAGAGGGGACCTTCCTCAACATAATTAAAGCCATCTACCACAAGCCTACAGCAAGCATCATCCTCAATGGGGAAAAACTGAGAGCCTTCCCTCTAAGATCAGGGACGAGACAGGGATGCCCACTCTCTCCACTGCTGTTCAATATAGTACTGGAAGTACTTGCAATAGCGATTAGGCAGGAAAAAGATATTAAGGGCATTCAGGTAGGAAAGGAAGAAATCAAGCTCTCACTATTCGCAGATGATATGATACTCTACTTAGAGAACCCAATAACTTCCACCAAAAAACTCTTAGAAACAATAGACTCGTATAGTAAAGTTGCAGGTTATAAAATCAATACCCAAAAGTCCATGGCTTTCCTATACGCAAACAGTGAGAGAGAAGAAAGCAACATGAAAAAAACAATCCCATTCACAATTGTGCCCCAGAAAATCAAGTACCTAGGAATCAGCTTAACTAAGGAAGTAAACGACCTGTACAAAGAAAACTACAAAACGCTACTTCAGGAAATAAAAGAGGACATGAGGAAATGGAAAGATATCCCCTGCTCATGGGTCGGGAGACTTAACATTGTCAAAATGGCAATACTACCGAAAGCATTGTATAAATTCAATGCAATCCCTATAAGGATACCCATGACATTCTTCAAAGAAATGGAGCAAACACTCTTGAAATTTATATGGAACAATAAGCCCCCACGAATAGCTAAAGCAATTCTTGGGAAAAAGAAAATGGGAGGAATCAACCTCCCGAACTTCAAACTGTACTACAAAGCAGTAATAATTAAAACAGCATGGTACTGGAACAAAGGCAGAACTGCAGACCAATGGAACAGGGTTGAATACACTGACATCTCTCCTCAATCATATGCTCATCTAATCTTTGATAAAGGTGCAAGTAATGTGAAGTGGAGTAAGGAAAGCCTCTTTAATAAATTGTGTTGGCATCACTGGACGGCTACATGCAAAAAAATAGGCTCAGAACTCTGCCTAACACCATGTACAAAAGTAAGATCAAAATGGATTAAAGACCTCAACATCAGACCAGAAACCATAAGGTACATTGAAGATAAAGTTGGCAAAACCCTCCATGACATTGAAGCTAATGGTATCTTCAAAGATGCCACGCCACTGGCCGAGCAAGTGAAAACAGAGATAGATAAATGGGACTATCTTAAACTAAGAAGCTTCTGCACCTCCAAAGAAACAGTGACCAAAATACAAAGACAGTCTACAGAATGGGAAAGGATATTCACCGAATACACATCTGACAAGGGGTTGATATCCAGGATATACAAAATACTGGTTAAACTCCACAAGAAGAAAACATCCAACCCCATCCAAAAATGGGGCAATGAAATGAACAGAAACTTTCTCAAAGAAGAAATCCGAATGGCAAAAAAGCACATGAGAAAATGCTCTACATCATTAATCATCAGGGAGATGCAGATCAAAACCACAATGAGATACCATCTCACACCTCAGAGACTGGCCCACATTCAAAAGAACAAAAGCAACCGATGCTGGCGTGGATGTGGCGAGAAAGGGACACTCCTTCACTGTTGGTGGGAATGTCCACTGGTTCAGCCCTTCTGGAAAACAGTATGGACGATTCTCAAAAAATTAGAAATTGAGCTCCCATTTGACCCAGCAATACCACTCCTGGGAATATATCCCAGAGAGGCAAAAATGTATAGTCGAAGTGACATCTGCACTTGTTTGTTCATTGCAGCCCTCTTTACAATAGCCAGAAACTGGAAGAAACCTGAATGCCCAAGAACAGATGACTGGTTAAAGAAACTTTGGTACATCTACACAATGGAGTACTATGTAGCTCTTAGAAAAGATGAAGTCATGAAATTTACATACAAGTGGTACAATATGGAAAGTATCATGCTAAGCGAAATGAGTCAGAAAGAGAGGGATAGACATAGAAAGATTGCATTCATCTGGGGGATATAAAGTAACAAAGTATGAGATTAATACCCAAGAATAGCTGAGATCAGCACCAGGAGGATTACTCCATAACTTAGAGGCCAGCAGGGTATCCTAGAGGAAAGGGCTATTCAGATAGAGAAGGGAGCACCAAATAAAGGATGTTTGGAGGATCCTCCCAGGAGGGGAGATGCATGTCGAAAGTAGACTATGGACTGAACATGTTTGCCACTCAATGCCTCTTTTGCAGACCACAACACCCAAAAGGAGAGAGAGAACACAGGGGATTGCCCTGCCACAGAGACGGGGGGATGGGGGGATGGGGGTGGGAGGGATATTATCCATGGTGGTGGAAAATGGGCACTGGTGGAGGGATGGGTATCTGATCATTGTATAATTGAAACCAAAGCACAAAAAATTGTAAATCTACAACTTTAAAAAAAATAAAATAAAATAAAGGGGGAAAAAAAAGAAAAAAAAAAGTAAAAAAAAAAAAATAAAAAAAAAAAAAAAAAATATTTATTTACTTATTTTAAATTTTTATTAGTGAAACACCACGAGGTACAGTTGTAGACTTACAAATTTTTGTGCTTGAATTTCAATTATACAATGATCAAACACTTATCACTCCACCAGTGCCCATTTTCCACCACCATGGGTCCCAGTATCCCTCCCATCCTCCATCCCCCCACATCCTACCCTGCCTCTGTGGCAGGGCATTCCCTTTTGTTCTCTCTCTCCTTTTGGGTGTTGTGGTTTGCAAAAGAGGAATTGAATGGCAATCATGTTTGGTCTATAGTCTAGTTTCAGCATGCTTCTCCTACCCTGGGAGGATCCTCCCCACACCCTTTATTTGGTGCTCCCTTTTCTATCTGAGCTCCCTTTTCCCCTAGCATGTGTGGCTGGCCTCCAAGTCATGGAGAAAAATTCCTTGTACTAATCTCAGCCACTCCTGGGTGTTAGTCTCTCATTTTGTTGTTCCCCAGATGAATGCAATCTTTCTATGTCTATCCCTCTCTTTCTGACTCATTTCGCTTAACATGATACTTTCCATGTAGTACCACTTGTATGTGAATTTCATGACTTCATCTTTTCTAACAGTTGCTCATCTTTTCTAACAGTTGCATAGTACTCCATTGTATAGATGTACCAAAGTTTCTTTAACTAGTCATCTGTTCTTGGGCACTCAGGCTTTTTCCAGATTCTGGCTATTGTAAAGAGTGCTGCAATGAACAAACAAGTGCAGATGTCAGTTCTACTATACTTTTTTGCCTCTCTGGTGTATATTCCCAGGAGTGGTATTGCTGGGTCAAGTGGGAGCTCAATTTCTAATTTTTTGAGAATTGTCCATACTGTTTTCCAAAAGGGCTGAACCAGTCGGCATTCCCACCAGCAGTGAAGGAGGGTCCCTTTCTCGCCACATCCATGCCAGCACCAGTTGCTTTTGTTCTTTTGGATGTGGGCCAGTCTCTGTGGTGTGAGATGATATCTCATTGTTGTTTTCATCTGCATCTCCCTGATGATTAATGATGTAGAGCTTTTTCTCATGTGCCTTTTAGTCATTCGGATTTCTTCTTTGGGAAATCTTTTATTTTTTGCTAAATGATTTTTGTACTTGTTGAGAAATATTTTCTTCACTAAGTCAACAAAGATATACTTTCCTGGTTTGCAATATAACGTGCTATATAAATTTCAGAGTATAACGGTTTCATAAACATCAACACAAACCCTATGATCGTTATATCAATTCTCATTAAATAATTATAGGTATGTATTACTATAAAAGTTTGGAAGTCTAGTTTCCCAGATCTTTATATGCTTATGTTTTACTGACCTGACTACCAAAGTTCCATTGCCACATAGGAACTTCCACCCTATTAATATGCCTTCTCTGCTTTTCTCCCCTTGTCCTACTCTATGGTACCCACCATAAATTTTAGAATCTAAAATTATTCTTGTGTTTTCCTGTTATTTGCCCAGCAATTTACATTCAATGAATGGAAGAATCCACTAATCATCTTTTACTTTCTAACTTATTTTATTTAATAAAATCACCTCAAGTTTCATCTATGTTGATGTGAGGAATTAAAAAGTACTTTGTCTTTTTAAATAACCATTACTCCATTGAGTATTTAGATATTACAAATAGTAAAATTATGAACTTAAGGGTGCAAATATTCTCTAAAATTAGTGTTTTTATTCCTTTTCCCTACTTAATATGGGGATCCCAAATGTTACTGGGAAAAGCCAGTAGCATGATTTGCTTCTTGTGTTTTGCTTCTTGTCCCCGAAGAGAGACAACAAAGATTTGATAGAGTGACAAAGATTTTAGTTGAGAAAGAGCCAAGTCCTGCCTGTCGCTTTCATTTTATTTGATCATGTATTTCATATCTGGGGTAGTTTCTAGACTTATGGACTGCAGTAAATCACTGCTCCTGAGTGTTTCCTCTGACTTCCCCTATCCAACTCTGCTAATCTCCAACCCTGGGAGATCTGCCCTTATGTTGTCGTTATCCAGTGTACCTGTGTAGATAGCCATTTGGGATTTTCTCCATGATTACTAAAGGAAAACTCAAAGTGGTGTTGAGAGGGGTATCAAAATTGTAAGCTGTTGGGGCTGTAGTGATAGTACAGCAGGTAGGACGTTTGTCCTGCATGTGGCCGACCAGGGTTCGATGACCAGCATCCCATATGGTCTCCTGAGCACTGCCAGGAGTAATTCCTGAGGGCAAAGCCAGGAGTAACCCCTGTTCATCGCTGGATGTGACCCAAAAAGCCAAAAAAAATCAAAATTGTAATGTGGATAAGATAAATATGGAAGTAGGGTCTGGAGAGATAGTACAGAGGCTATGGCACTTGTTTTGCGTGCAACTGACTCGAGTCTGATCCCCAGGTATCCATATGGTTTCCAAGCTGCCCAGAAGTGATTCCTGAGTGTAGAACCAGGAATAATTCCTGAGTACCACTGACAATGGCAATAAATCCCCTCTTTCAAAAGAAGAAGTTTGTACGTATATGAATGTCAATGTTCAGGTGCTCTGAACCTCCCTGCCTATACTTTTCATGCAGGAAGATCTTGGAGTCAGATCATCTTCACACTCCATATGTGCCAACCTATAGGATCCTGACTTTTGGATTTTGAGATCCTACCTTCCAGGGAATGTTGGTTCTAGACAGCCTTACCAAATTCTGTCAGTACTCCAGGTGGTCAGAATATGTGACCATCCCTCTCTAACTATGAGAGCATTCTCCCATCTGCTCATGTCTGACTAAACAGCCTAAACTAACATACCTAGGGGGAAGGAGGGGGAGCTGCTGTATTTAGATAATTCTCTTTGTCTCTTTTAAAAGGGAATTTCCATGCCAGTTGCAATACGGCTACAATAATTACATTTCCACCGACGATGACCACGACCACGACCATTCTGTTATTCGTCAATTGCCTCGAGCAGGCCCCAGTAACGTCTCCTTCATCCTAGCCCTGAGATTATATTCAAGGCTCTTTAGGAGAATGAGACCCATCATTGTTACTGGTATTTGGCATATTGGGTATGCCACGGGGAGTTTGCCAAACTCTGCTGTGTGGGCAGGCTACATTTCCACCAACAGTCCATAAAAATTTCCTTTTCTCAACATTCTTGACAACATTTGTTGTTTCCAATCTTTTTGATATAGATAATTCTAAGGGGTGTGAGATGATATTTCATTGTGGGTCATATTTGCATTTCTCTTATAATAAGTCAGCTTAACATTTTTTTCTTGGGCATGCAGGCCATCTGTATGACTTCTTTGAAAAATAGGTCTATACCAGTATGTTGTCCATCTTTTTTTTTAAAAAAAAATGTGATATTTATTGCAACAGAACCATCTCTGAAAATCTGAAAGACCAATCTGTTCTTTGTCTTCAGGGTCAGATTCTGTGTCTGAGACAGAAATTTCCCTCTACTGGGAATTTTTCTCTTGAGTACCATGAAACAAGGGCAGCCTTTTAAGAGACTTCAGTGGACTGACCCTGATTCTCAGAACACAATGAAAACTCCATGGGAGAAGTAGGTCTGGATTGTAAGTCTCTTTAACTGTTTAATCTGCTATGCCAGCTCCACTGAAATTCCAGCTTCACACATTTTTATTTCCAATAGACTGAATGAATTAAGCTGAAACATCACTCTACACCCAGAACTGCCAACAATCCACAAGGGGAAAAATGTTCCCAAATTATTAGCTTACCGCAGAAAAGCATTTATAAATAAAGTTTATGATTGTTTTCCCACCACATTGCATATCACTAAAATATTTTTGTAATGTACTTGTTCTTTTTGATTTCTGAAGCAAACTGACTGAATTGAAAAAATCTGCATTTTTCTCAAAAAATAAAAATAAGCCATTTCTACATGCTTCCTTGTAGAAAAGATGCTGTATTGAAAAATAAAAATCATTATTCTATCCTTCCCATGCCTATAGGGTTAATATTAATTAGGCAATATATTATGGGTGATAAGGTAACCCAAATTGGTTTACAACAGGCTTTTGCAACCATATGTGTGTGTGTGTGTGTGTGTGTGTATGTGTGTGTTAAAGATAGAAATAAAATTAAAGGGCTGCAAGGATAATAGCTATTTCAATTCCCGGTACCACATGACGAATGCTGGGTGCAGCACCAGAGTCTCCTAAACATCCCCAGTTTGGCCTGACTAATGCCTAAATGTCACAAAGCTAAAACACAACAAATCTTAAGGGCCTTGCATTGAACAGCTAGCATACTTGACTGAAAATCACTATTGGACCCCCAGGCTTCCTGGATACTCCTTGAGAATTCTCAGTTCCCCCACAGACCTTTAATTATGTTACAGAAAATAATGCTGTGTTTAATAACACAAAAAATTGACCTAATCTATGTATGTATTGCTTTAAATTTTGGAGCTAATTTGAAACAAATTTTCTAATACTTTAAAAATATTCCAACACCATATTTCTCTATTATAAGTGGTACTGTTTTAAGATACTTCCTTCTGAGAAATAGCTGGATATATTGTTTCATGGCAGATTTTTATACATTTATCTAATTTGTGGATCTGACTATTTTATTACAAAAAATAACACATAACAGAGGTCAGTAAATTAATTAACATGCACCAGCAAAGCAAAAGAGAAATAAGAGGAAGTGGAAATAAGAGTTAATTAGATTTGAGGCCAATTTCCAAGTGAGAAATAGCTTAACACATTTTGAACCCATACCCGTGATTCTAATGGTTCTCATAAAAATTTGCCTATATTCAGAAGTCTGATATATATGAAATCAGCTTAAAACCTGTCAAGAAAAAGAGTATTTTACAATATGGTCAGTCCTTCAAAAACTGGAAATTGAGCTTCCACATGACCCCACAATACCACTTCTGGGAACATATCCCAAAGTTGCAAAAAAGGCATAGCAGAAATGATATCTGTACCTATATGTTCATTGCCGCACTATTCACAATATCTAAAATCTGGAAACAACCCAATTGCCCTAGAACAGATGACTAACTAAAGAAACTTTGGTACATCTACACAATGGAATACTATGCAGCTCTCAGGAAAGATGAGGTCATGAAATTTGCTTATAAATGGTAGACCTGGAGACTATCGTGCTCAGTGAAATGAGTCAGAAAGAGAAGGACAGACATAGAAGGTCTGCACTCATTTATGGAGTATAAAACAACATAACATGAGGCTAACACCTAAGGATAGTAGATACATGGGACAAGAAGACTACTCCATAGCTAGAAGCCTGCCTCATAGCAAAGGGGAGAAGGCAGCTGGAATAGAGAAGGAATCACTAAGAATATGATGGCTGGAGGAACCAGTCAGGATCGAAAATGTGTACTGGAAGTAGATAATGGACCAAACATGATAATATCTCAGTATCTGCATTGCAAACCATAATGCCCAAAAGTAGAGAGAGATTATAGAGGCATGGGGACGGTGGGAAAGGGGTGGTATACTGAGGATATTGGTGGTGTGGAATGTGCACTGTGGAGGGATGGGTGTTTGATCATTGTGTGATTATAACCCAAACATGAAAACTTTTAACTATCTCATGGTGATTCAATAAAATTAATTTTTAAAAAAGAGTGTTTTATAGTATTCATTCACAAAATAATGGTAAGTAAATTTGTTAGGATCTACTGGAGTTAAGGATTATTCTATAAACACTGGAAAAAAGAAAAAAATAAAATGATAATATAGTTGATACTTCATATAGTCAGTTTATACTTTAGATAAGGGGACAAAACTAAAATACTCCCCAAACAGTTTCTATGAAACATATATCACCCTGAACCCAAAGAAGACAGAGGCACCACAAAAAAAGAAAATTACAGATGAATATCCCTGAAGAACAGAGATGTAAAGACCCTCAACAAAATACTAACAAATAGAATCAAGCAACTTATCAAAAAGATCATACATCTTGACCACGTAGGGTTCATCCCAGGTTACAAGGATGATTTAACATTCTCAAGTCTATTAGCATAATTCACCATATCACTGTCACTCTCACTGTCTTCCCATTTTTCATTGATTTGCTCAAGCAGGCCCAGTAACATCTCCATTGTGAGACTTGTTGTTACTGTGTTTGGCATATTGAATATGTCACGGGTAGCTTACCAGGCTTTGCCATGTGGGCAACATACTCTTGGTAGCTTGCCGGCTCTCTGAGAGGGGAGGAGGAATCGAACCCAGCTTGGCCGGGCTGGTTGTGTGCAAGGCAAATGCCCTACCACTGTGCTATCTTTCCAGGCCTTGACCATATCATTAAATATATGTATGTATATGATCATATCAATAGATACAGAGAAAGTATTTGACAAGTTCCAGAACACATTCATGATTAAAAAAAAAACCTTTCAACAAAATGGGAGTTGAATGAACTTTCCTCAATATAGCCAAAGTCATCTACGACAAGCCCACAGCAAGCACTACTCTTATTGGGGAAAAACTAAAGACTTCCCCCCAAGATCAGGTATTAGACAAGGTTGCACACTCTTGAGACTTCTATTCAATATAGTACTGAAATTACTTGCTACAGCAGTTAGACAAGGAAAAGGTATCAAGGGTATCCAGATTGGAAAGGAAGTCGTCAAGTATTTGCAGGTGACATCATACTATATTTAGAAAATTCCAAAGAATCTACAAAAAAAGCTCCTGGAAACAATAGATTTGTGTAGTAAAGTGGAAGGTTACAAAAACAATACCTGAAAGTCCATGGCTTCCCTATAAAAAAATAAAAAGAAGAGAGAGCTATTAGAAAAACAATCCCACTAATAACTGTGCCTCAAAAAAATCAAGTATCTCTTAATCAGCTTAACTAAAGAGCTGAAGGACCTATCCAAAATAAGTTACAAACACTTCTTCAGAAATAAGAGAGAACAGGAAAGACACATCACCTGCTCATGGTTTGGGAGGATTAACATTTTCAAAATGGCAATATTCTGCAAAGCATTATACAGATTTAATGCAGTGCCTATAAGAATAACCATGTCATTCTGAAATAAATAGATCAAACACTCCTGACATTCAGATGGAACAATAAACCCTCACAAATAGCTAAAGCAACCTTTGGGAAAGGAAATATGGGAGGTATCACCTTCCCCTACTTCAAACTGTACTATAAAGTAGTAGTAATTAAAACAGCATAGTATTGGAATAAAGACAGACACACAAATCAATGGAGCAGATTTGAATATACTGATATCAAACCTCAAATATATGATTAACTAATCTTTGATAAAGGAGCAGGAAATATGAAATGGAGCAAAGAAAGCCTCTTCAACAAGTTGTGCTGAGAAAACTAGGCAGGTACATGCCCCCCACCCCTCCAAAAAAGAACCCAGACCTCTTTCGAAAACCAGTCAGAAAGAGAAATGTAAGATCAAAATGGATGAAAGGCCTCAATACCAAACCTGAATTCATAAGGTACATGAAATAAAATATGTGCAGAACCCTCCATGACACTGATGCTAAAGGAATCTTCAAAAATGAAACACTACAAAAATAAGATAAACTAATGGGGCTACGTTAAACTAAGAAACTTCTGCACCTGAAAAGAAACAGGGATCAAGATACAAGGACAGCCTAAAGACTGGGAAAAATTATTTACCAATGCCAATCTGATAAATAATTAATATCCAAGATATATAATGCACTGGTAAAAATTTACAAAAGAGGTCCCTTAGGTGGGAATGCCGACTGGTCCAACCCTTTTGGAAAACAGTATGGACAATTCTCAAAAAATTAGAATTTGATCTCCCATTTGACCCAGCAATTCCACTCCTGGGAATATAGACCAGAGAGGCAAAAAAGTATAGTCGAAGTGACATCTGACTTGTTTGTTCATTGCAGCACTCTTTACAATAGCCAGAATCTGGAAAAAACCTGACTGCCTGAAAACAGATGACTGGTTAAAGAAACTTTGGTACATTTACACAATGGAGTACTATGTAGCTGTTAAAAAAGATGAAGTCATGAAATTCACATACAAGTGGTACTACATGGAAAGTATCATGTTAAGCGAAATGAGACAGAAAGAGCAGGATAGACACAGAAAGATTGCATTCATCTGTTGGAACATAAAGCAACAAAATGAGAGACTAACACCCAGGAGTGGCCGAGATTTAGTACCAGAAATTTTGCTCCATGACTTGGAGGCCAGCCACATGTACTAGGGGAAAAGGAGCTCAGATAGAGAAGAGAGCACCAAATAAAGTGTGTTGGGAGGATCCTCCCAGGGTGGGAGAAGCATGCTGAAAGTAGACTGTAGACCAAACATGATTGCCACTCAATGCCTCTCTTGCAAACCACAGGACCCAAAAGGAGAGAGAGAGAACAAAAGGGAATACCTTGCCACAGAGGCAGGGTGGGATGGGGGGGATGGGGTGTGGGAGGGATAATGGGACCCATGGTGGTGGAGGATGGGTGCTGGTGGAGGGATGGGTGGAGGGATGGTGGAGGGATGGTGGAGGGATCATTGTATAACTGAAACCCAAGCACAGAAATTTGTAAGTCTATAACTGTACCTCAAGGTGTTTCATTAATAAAAAAATAAGTAAACAAATAAATGTTAAAAAAATTTACCAGAAAAAATAATCCAACACCATAAAAAAGAAATAAACAGAAACTTTCTCAAAGAAGAAATACAAGTGGCCAAAAGACATGAAAAAGGTTCTACATCACTATTCACCAGGGAGATGCAAATGAAAGCAACAATGAGATACCATATCACACCATGGAGATTGGCACACATCCAAAAGAACAAGAGCAATTAGTGTTGGCATGGATGCAGGGAGAAAGGCATTGTTCTTCATTGTTGGTTGGAATGCCAACTGGTCTAGCCTTTTTGGAAAACAATATGGGCATTCCTCAAAAAGCTAGAAATTAAGCTTTCATAAAACTCAGCAATACCACTTCCAGGAATATACTCCAGTGACCAAAAACACACAGGATAAATTTCATCTGCACTTCTATGTTTATTGCAGCACTATTGACAACAGTCAGAATCTGGAAAAAACCCAAATGCCCAAAAACAGATGACTGGTTACATAAACTATGGTACATCTACACAATGAAATACTATACAGCTGTTAGGGAACACGAAGTCATGAAATTCACTTAGAAATGGATGGTCATGTAGCATATCAATCTTAGTGAAATGAATCAGAAAGAGAGAGACAAATACAGAATGATCAGCCTCATTTGTAGTATATAAAAAACATAATATGAGAATAATATCCAAGAATAATAGGAAAAAAAAGCCCAGGAGGATTGGTTCAAGGTTGGAAGCCTGCTTGAAGTGCTCGGGGAGAAAGCAGTTGAGGTAGTTAAGGGACCACTATGATAAAGATAGTTTGCAATGATTACTCTGAATAAAGAATTGCGTTTTGAAAGTAAGTAAAGGAATAAGAAACCTCTCAGTATGAGTATTGCAAACCATAATATGCAAAATGGGGGGAGGGGGATACATACAGAGAGTTGAGAGAGAGAGAGAGTAAGAAAGAGTTGAGAGAGAGAGAGAGAGAGAGAGAGAGAGAAGGAAAGACAGCTTGGCAGGGATGGTGATGGTGAGAGGGAAACTGGGGACATCAATGGTAGAAAATATACACTAGTGGAAGTATGGGTGCTGGAACATATTTGACTGACACCCTATCAGGAACAGTTTTGTAAATCTCATGTGATTCAATTATAAAAAAGTATATATGTTAAGGTTTTTAGGATATTATTTCTGCAGTCATGCTAGAGATTTTAATGTCCATTTTCGTAACAGAATCTTTCATATAGAGATTGCATTTATTTTTTTAATAAGTCAAAGATGAAACAAAAGGAGGAAAAATTAACTGGTGAATTTCAGAAATTATTCTATTTCAGAAGATAATATATCCATAATTATAAATATAAATTATAATATAAATATTATAATGGATATATCATTCCCAATGTTCTCCCTTCCGAAATTCAACACGCCATCTCGTCGGTAAAGAAACAAAGAGCACCTGGCCCAGACAAGATCAGACCTGAACACCTGAAGAACTTACCATAAGTACTCATCAATACACTGGCTCAGCTCTTCACACGCTACCTGTCTGAATGCAAGGTTCCGTCCCAATGGAAAACCAGCAAGACTGTACTACTATACAAGAAGGGAGACATCCACGACATTGACAACTATCGCCCAATCTGCCTATTGTCTGTCATCTACAAACTGTTCACTCGAATCATCTTGAATAGGATTAGCAGAACACTAGATGAAGGACAACTATGTGAACAAGCTGGGTTCCGAAAAGGATTCAGTACCATCGACCATGTCCACACGATTACTAAGCTCATTGAGGTTTCTCAGGAGTTCAAGATGCTGCTCTGTCTAACGTTCATTGATTTAAAGAAGGCCTTTGATTCTGTTGAAATGGAAGCGGTCATAGAAGCCCTAGCCAATCAGGGCGTACAAACTCAATACATCAGGATCCTTCGTGAGCTCTATTGCGGATTCACTACCAGGATCTCACCATTCTACAAAGAAGTAATCATCCATGTCAAGAGAGGGGTTCGGCAGGGTGATACCATTTCACCAAAACTCTTCAGTGCCACCCTCGAGAACATCATGCTACAACTGGAATGGAAAAGAATGGGAGTGAAGATAGATGGTTGGCAACTACACCACCTCTGCTTTGCTGATAACATCATTCTAATAACACCAAACATCAGCCAAGCAGCACAAGTGCTGACCGACTTTTATTGTTTCCAGATTTTGGCTATTTATGCCTCCTCAGATTCATAATTTTTAAGTAGCACAATAAAATTTCTCTGGAGAATTTATATTTTATATATAAGGTTCATCAAGATAAATTATCAGTTAGTTTTTAATTACTCTTCTAAATGCTTTCATTTCAAATCTTACTATAAACCTCCTTTATACCACCTATTTATTCAAAGTAGAATGGAGAGGGGTGAGAAAAAGAGAGAAATAATGGCTTAAATGAACTCTTTAATATTAGACATTTGAGAATATGCTACATACAAGAATATAGACTCTACTACTTGAGAGTATAAAATAAAATAATCAAGAGATCACATGAATTATTATTTAAATAAGATTTGCTTTACTTATAGACTATAGATATAAAAAATAATTGTCTCTGTTAGGCTCAAACACCACAGGTTATGGTGAGAGTTATTGTGTAAACTACTAAAAATTACAGTGTACTCTTCTAAATCAAAATTTCACATATTGTGATTTTCTGTCCACTTGTCACACAATACCCATAAGTGCACATATAAAATGCCATTGAGGTTCTATTCTAGTGTTTTTATGTCATTATCTTTAGAGTCTGAGAACATAATGATGCATTTTGAACATTCAGTACATGTTAAGGTTCAATTGATATTCAGTTTGTCCTTTCTTTTAAATGGGGGTTTCCTTGAGAAGCTTTGGTATATAACAGGAAGAGTTGGGGATGAAAATCAAGAAGGGACTGCTTTATCCCTCAGAAGGGAGGAATGACTGAGCAATTTTCTCCTTGTGAGCATTGTATCCTCAACTATACAATCGGCAGATAATTTCAGCTCTATTTTCAGGAATACTATAAACATCAAACCAGATAGACTTACCTCTACAGAAAAATCATCTAACAAAATGGGGCATAATTTACAAAGGGAATTTCACACAGAAATTTTACTTTTACAGTGATTAAAATATAGCTTATAATTTTACTGGTATACAAAAATAAAAATGTATTTTAAAAAATTATATTTAAAGGTGTATACACTATAGACATGAGAAAATCTGCTTTCAGTATATTTCAACAAAAGATCTAGGAGCTGAAATATAATTTGCTTGCAACAAAATATGTCAAAATCTTATATTCTGATGGGCACCTTAAATAAATTTAGTGAGTCAGAATAATTTATAAATGGCTTGTAATGATTTATAATAAGGATATAAACTATATTCTTGAATTGTGGCACCTGCTTTTAATCCCCAGAGAATAGAATGATTGTCACAGCCAGCAATATTTATCAAAGTGACACTAAAGTCACAATGTATGGATTACTCTTCACCCTCTGAAATTTACGTACTTCGATAAAGTCATGTGATAATACATACAGGACATCCTGGAACTACTGTTTATCAAAAGGACAACTCTGTCAACTGCTTCCCCTTGAAACATCTGCAAGTCACTAAATTCCAGACAGTGTCTGGAAATGGTATCAATGACATATTGTTAATGGGTGAATTATTTACCTGCCAAAATTTCACCTCTCCACCAACGTGCTGTTGCTACTAAAGGTCACTGTTCATTTCTATTCAAGGAGAAAGGGATATTTACATCCAGATAGTTTTCCTTATACATCATCAAAAATCAACGTTAAATGGTGTTTAGAAATGGATAGGAAAACCCATTATCATGAACATAACTGTGAAGGGAGAGCAGAGACTAATGTAGGTTTATAATCATACCACTGGACAGATGTGAAGTTTCAAGAAATATTAGGATTTTATTTCTTCCATGTATGTTTCTTGAAATGTGTAACTCTTCTGATTCCTGCATGATTTAATATCATTAAATTCTGGTTTAGAGAATGCTGACATAATCTCCTTAAGAACAATCAGTTAAGGTTAATATTGGTGATTTCTGCATAGAGATATTTATATTCACATACCTGAAAAACATATATCACTGTCCTATGAACACTGATTCATCCAAACATTTCATTTTTGAAAGAGGAGAGAAAGTGAGACATAAAACGCAAGCAACTTTAAGTAGCAGTTCAGATATTCAATTCAACTCAATGTATTCAATTTTGTTTTGATTTATAATCAAAGTTAAAAATATTCTAATATGCCTAAAATAAATTATACAGTTTTCTGGACCTAAACAGAAGATTTATACATTTGTTTTTAAATTATTCAGTTTATCAGTTTCATTCCTTTAGCTATCTTAACAGAACAAATACAGAACAATCTAAAGCCCTTTGCTTGATTTATACAACTAATTTATCTGAACCTTTATTTTTTATTTTCTTAACTATGCTTAACATGCCATGCTCTTTTTTAGTATTTAAATACACCCCCTTCAAAAGTGCTTATCAACATACTTGTGTAGATACTTAAATTGTTTTTCTTTGCATTAAGCATCAATAGATAAATTCTATATATGCCTTGGTTCTCTAAAAACATCAGCTAGTAGAATTTTTTCTTCAGAAACATGATGCTTAATAGACTATTAAATGACTAAATTGTGGAATTTTATTCAGATGAATCTTGAACAGCCACTAGGATTCCAGATGGTGGGTGTATTTAATAATCAGTATGGGAAATATAGAAGGTGAGGAGAACTACCTAAATTTCTTTTTACTTTTAAAGGTTTATGACAGACTGTAAATACTGCTCAAAAATATTTAAAAAATCTTAAATAACACTAACAAATACATAAAACTCATAAGTTCGTTTTTACCTTTAACTGAAATACACAACACACTTAAATGTCTAGTCCTAAATAAATTATAAATTTATAAACAGCTGCTACAAGCATAGATAAAAATATGCTTTCAAAAATGATAATAACCAGCTCACTAAGGTTAGAGTGACCTTCTGATATAATTATATCATAAGAAAACATAGAAAATAGATGTTGTGGAGAAGGTAAGCACAACAAAGGAAAATTAGCAAAGGAAAGCAAAGTGAAAGATTTGAGGACATATTTTTAGTTAGATTATTTAATGTAAAGTATGACAATAAAAGGTTAAAATACAGATTTACTAAGTTGAAGTCAAAATCAGTATTTTATTTTATAAAATAGAATAATACTTTTCTAAAAGAAATATTTAATTGAAGTAATTAGCTCTAAGAATATTTATATTTAAGACCGTTTAAAATCTTGTATATTTTGTTGTTGTTTGTTTGGGGCAACCCCTGGTTTATTCCTGGTTCTGTACTTAGGAATCACTCTTGAGAGTGCTCAGGGGACCATATGGGATGCTGGGGATTGAACTCAGGTCACTTATGTACAAGGCAAATATCCCACTTACTTTACTTTGGGACTAGGAGATACTATTTTGGTTAATGAGTTCATGTGAGATAAGGAAGGAGGAGGAGAGAAAAGAGGAAGAGGAAGAGAAGGAAGAGGAAGAGGAAGAAGAGGGGAGGGAGGTAGAGGAGGAGGAAGAATAGAAAGAGGAGGAGGAAGAGGAGAAAAAGAAAAAATAATATGGTAAGGAAAGAACAAATGGTCAAATTCATCAGAATTAGAGTTGGTCTGTAAAACTAAACTTACATTATTAGGAGGGTGCAGAGGAGTCCTTAGGCCATTGGTGGAAGGAAGTGGGCTCTCTGGTGATAGGTGTGATACTGGAACGATGTGTGCAAGAAAAGTATAATGAACAGTATTGTAAATCCCAGTACCTCAATTTAAAAAAAAAAGTTTAAAAATCTAATACTTAAAAAAAAAATTATTGAATCACCGAGAGATACAGTTACAAAGTTATTCATGATTGGGTTTCAGTCAACAATGTTACAACACCAGCCCTTCACCAGTGTACATTTCTCACCACTGAGGTCCCATTTTTCCTTCCCCAGCCCTTCCAACCTAGTTGGCTTCTATAGCAAGTTCTCTCTCTCTCTCTCTCCCTCTCTCTCCCCCCTCCCTCTCCCTCCACCCTCTTTCCTTCTCTCTCTCTGTAATATTAATTTAAATTTTTAAAAAATGTTAATTAGATCTTCCCTGGCACTATATAACCACTCAAACATCATGAGGTATGGTCTTAGAGTTCTTCTAGCGATGCATGGTGAGGCTCTGAAGGCCGCATGAACCACTGGAATAAACTTGGTGGTCCAAGGCACTAAACAGGAACACACCTGGACTAATTGCAATTTTGTCTATGCTTTGGGTTCAATATAGGAAACTCCATGAGGCCAGAGTACAGTGGATAGGAATTTGTCTTTCACACAGTCTACCTGGGTTTAATTCCCAGCACTATATATGGTCCCCCAAGTACAAGTTATCTCCTAAGTGCAGAGCCAATAGAAAAATCCTGAGCTCCCCAGTTGTGTCCTGAAAACAAAATAAACAAAAAGAGGACCCCAAAGAAGCAGAATGGCACTAAAAGGCAGTTAAATCACAATGATAATACCATTTTTTAAAGTCACACCACAGATTAAAAAAAGTTGTACATCAAACAGGATAAACTTTGTACATTCTTAAGGCACAATTTCCTTACTTACTAAAAGAAAGGATTTATTTGAAATGATACAAAAACAAAAATTCCAAGAAAAATAAACTCCTCTAGGAGAAGAAAAATTCTCTGAGTGGGAAATAGATGGTTGACTGCTTTGGAAGAGTAATTTGAATGAACTGAGAGATGTAAAATTCAGATTTGAAAGGCTTATTTAGAAAGCAAATAGTGTGTGTGATGTTTTTTCTCCGCTGATATTATCTTTGTCGGTGAATTGCAAAATATCCTCAGCATGTAAGAAGTCACAAATATTTTCACACATTTATTAAATCTGTAGAATTGGTATTCCAAGTATAATTACAGCAATCTTTTTATTTTTACAAAGTTCAGATCTTTTGGCAATCTATATGGATAAAATGCTGCAATTCATCACTAAGACGTTTGTGAAACTACCTTTAATCTTAATACTAACTTGGAAAGGCCAGAAAAAATACAAAGAATGAGCTATAAAACTGTAGCAATAGTCAATCAGAACAAGGGAAAGACAGAACCACGTCTCATGCAAGAGAACCCAACTGCTGTCCTCTACAGGGTGATGACTACAACTTCAAGTGATACATATAAGGGTTGGAGAGGGAGTACAGGAGGCAAACATAGGACTTGCATTTGACTGCTCCCTCAAAATCCTTTTTTTTTCTATTAACTGAACAATGCCAGGAATGGCCTGTCCCCCTAAAATAAGATAACAGGAATAAATACTAACATAAAATGCTTGAGGTACTAAGAGGGCATATAGAACTAAGAAACCAGTATTATTTTGACCACAATATTAGGAAAGAATGAAGGATAAATTCTCTAAGAAGCTGTGATATTTACAAGCTTGAATGAACTAATAAATTACCTCGAAAAGAAAACAAACTTATAGAATAAACATGATAAATCCAAAACTATATAGTTGATAAACATCAAATACTGCTATCAAATACTGCTATCACATAAATGTCTTACACATATGTAACACAAAGAGAAATGCAAACAATAAACTTGACTGTATATTCTTTATAGCCATATGTTTATATATAGAACATTTTACCCTACGAAAGAAAAGTGCACATTTTGAAAAAATAAGGTATAGTTGCACATTTTGAACAGGTTCTAGGACTCAAAAGAAATAAATAAAAAAACAATGGTGATGCTCTCATTGGTTGGATTCCTATTCTGTGGTCAATATGAAAATTATTCTTTTTATGACAGATGTTGGTAATAAAATGAAGCTCAAATGATGAGTAACAAATGAGAATAAATATCCCCATAAGTAAGTTATACGCCTTAGATTTGTTTTTGATTCTTGTCTGTAAACTGGACTTCAGAGAGGCATCAAGTAGCTCTCACTCTACAGACTAAGAAAGTCCCTGAAAAAGCAAACTACATCTGACGGGATTGGTTACCTGAACAACTTTATGTTACCAGACCTGTCTCTCTGGCCTATGCTAGGTAATCTTATGTCAGGCAAAAATACATCTATCTTATTTAAGCTATTCTAGCTTTGTTAGAGCAAGTTAAGAATTCATGTTATAAATAGTTTCCAATGGATTAAAAACCTCTGGGAATATGTAGATCTTTTCTAGGTATTGTATATATGTTCCTAGAGAATTTCAATCACTTAAGTATTCCATGCACTCTCTCACTCCTTCACTGACACATGTACTCTACTGCCTGGAAGCTGATTGTCAGGATGATATAAATCATCTTATCTGTACTACATTGTTCTCTAGTTTCTACTCTCCCAGGAAGAAAGATTACAGTCAAATGTTTAATGAGAAAACTGCTTTTTCAACAAAAGTTAACATTTTGCATATCACAGAAATTATATCTATGTGTGTAACAAAAGTGACAAAAGGAGCAAAGATTCTACAAATAATTTATATTGAAAAGCTCTTTTATAAATTCTCCCTTAAATATAATTTTGTTCCAAGTAAAGTGATAATTGACAAATTTAGACTTAAAAATAAAAATGGCTAAGTTGCACACACTTGATCAAAATGTGTTTAGTTTTTAGTGTGAACTCTGTGCTTGGAAATATGAGTATTGCCTTAGAAGCTCGCATAGAGCTAATGATCTTCACATACTTGTTGAAGTAAATTGACACTATTTCATTTTTCCCTTTTAAAATTGCCTGTGTTGTACTGGAACAAAGGCAGAGCTGCAAACCAATGGAAGAGGGTTGAATATACTGACATCTCCCCTCAAACATATGATCATCTAATCTTTGATAAGGGATCAAGAAATGTGAAGTGGAGTAAGGAAACCCTCTTTAACAAATTGTGCTGGGAAAACTGGACAGCTACATGCAAAAAAATGGGCTCAGATCTCTGCCTAACACCATGTACAAAAGTAAGATCAAAATGGATTAAAGACCTCAACATCAGACCAAAATCCCCAAGGTACATTGAAGACAAGGTTGGCAAAACCCTCCACGACATTGAGGCTAACGGTATCTTCAAAGATGTCACACCACTGGCCAAGCAAGTGAAAATAGAGATAGACAACTGGAACTACCTTAAACTAAGAAACTTCTGAACCTCAAAAGAAACAGTGACCAAAATGCAAAGACAGTCTACAGAATTGGAAAGGATATTCGCCCAATACCCATCTGACAAGGGGTTGATATTAAGGATATACAAAGTACTGGTTGAACTCCACAAAAAGAAAACATCCAACCCCATAAAAACTGGGGCAATGAAATAAACAGAAACTTTTTCAAAGACGAAATCTGAATGGCAAAAAGGCACATGAGAAAATGCTCTTTATCACTAATCATCAGGGAGATGGAGATCAAAACAACAATGATATATCATCTCACACTACAGAGACTGGCCCACATCCACAGAACAAAAGCAACCTGTGCTGGCACGGATGTGGTGAGAAAGGGACCCTCCTTCACTGCTGGTGGGACTGCCGACTGGAAAACAGTATGGAGGATTCTCGAAAAATTAGAAATTGAGCTCCCACTTGACCCAGCAATATCACTCCTGGGAATATATCCCAGAGAGGCAAAAAAGTACAGTCAAAGTGACATCTGCAATTGTTTGTTCATGGCAGCACTCTTTACAATAGCCAGAATATGGAAAAAACCTGAGTGCCTGAGAACAGATGACTGGTTAAAGAAACTCTGGTACATCTACACAATGGAGTACTATGCAGCTGTTAGAAAAGATGAAGTCATGAGATTTACGTACAAGTGGTACTACATGGAAAGTATCATGCTAAGCGAAATGAGTCAGAAAGAGAGACAGACATAGAAAGATTGCATTCATCTGGGGAATATAAAGTAACAAAATAGGAGACTAACACCCAAGAATAGCTGAGATAAATACCAGGAGGTTTACTCCATGGCTTGGAGGCCAGCCGCACATGCTAGGAGAAAAGGCAGCTCAGATAGAGAAGGGAGAACCACGTAAAGGGTGTTGGGAGGATCCTTCCAGGGTGGGAGATGCATGCTGAAAGTAGACTATAGTGGAACATGATTGCCATTCAATGCCTCTTTTGCAAACCACAGCACCCAAAAGGAGAGAGAGAGCAAAAGGGAATGCCCTGCCACAGAGGCAGGGTGGGATGGGGGGATGGGGGTGTGGGATATTGGGATCATTGGTGGTGGAGAATGGGCACTGGTGGAGGGATGGGTACTTGATTATTGTATAACTGAAACCCAAGCACAAAAATTCCCAAATCTACATCTGTACCTCATGGTGTTTCACTAATAAAAATTAAAAAATATATATCTACACAAATTATTACTAATCTAGGTATAAACATTTATTTTTTTCTCTTTAGAAAAATTGCTGTGGGAGCTACATCTGGTCTGCTGGAGCTCGTGCTCTATGATTGGAGCCATGTTCTTAGATCCTTGTTAATCTTGTCCACCTGCTTCTCACCAAAAGTGGTCTCAGCGTGTTCATTCATTCCATGAGCAGGCTATGCTGGTGGGAGGCTCAAAATCACACAGATTAGACAATGAGTGTTAAGTGAGTATATATATGTCTTCCACCAGATCCATAACATGCCTCAGTCAAAGCTGGTATCTGCTCCTTGTGCTAGCCTCACATAAAAATTTGAATGTTTATTTCTCTCAAAGCCTTCAGCCAGAGTAATTAAGCTCTGCTGCCATCTTTAGAGAGTGACTGATGATGCATTTTTGAATGTGTGAAGCTCACAATGACTGTTTGACAGCTTGGGGTGGTGAGGACCAGGTATGGCCCGGAAGGGTTGAACTAGGGAGGAGACAAAGAGCATTTCAACTTTGCCTCTTGGCAGCTCTGTGGCTTCTGATCTGTCAGATTCCCTTCCTAGTCACTGTGTGTACAGTGAAAAATGAGAAATGCAACATAGCTGATGGAAACTTACTGTAAAATACCTAGTACAGTAAGAAAAAGATAAAAAAATTTAAAAATTAAATCAATGAAATTGTCTGTGTTGAAAGTCAGAGATATGACTCAATGGGCTAGAGCACAGGCTTTGTATGTAGGAAGCTCAGGTGTAATCCCTGGAACCACAAAAGTATCCTGAGCATCACTAGGAGCAAACCTTGAACACTGAACTAGGAGCATCCACAAATCACTTTTTGTCCCCAAAACAAAAACAAAATCTATAGAAGTTATCTTAAATGAGAGCATATTAGAAGTTATCTTAAATGAGAGCATATTAGAAAAATGACATAGGGGGTTATATCATTGGTGGGACATTAGGTTGTGAAATAGCTGCTACAGAATATGAACATTAACCTCTTTAACCACTGTATTATTTTTAGCAAGACACTAAGTAATCTCTGAAGACTAGAAATAGTTTTTTAAATCCTCATATCATCAAACTTATTCACAGTGTAAAATTGATGGGATAAACATGTCTACCTAAATATGGGAGCTTAGACAGACCGTTCATGAAAAATCTTGTACAATGCTTTACTGAATGTTTCTATCTTCCTATTGACTGGCTCTGTGTCATGGGAAAGCTATCTTCCTTAGAAAACAAAAAGAGCAGTTCTTAGTGTGTTTAAATTAAATGTAAACAGGCAAATACTTTATTTACTTTTATTGAAATTAACCTTGGAATATATACACTTAAAAATCCAAATCTTTAGAAATTTATCAAACAATTATCTACCAAAAACTACATTTGAAAATTATAAAATATATATGAAGGCAAGTACTCATAATAATCTAGCATCTTATTAATCAATAACGTTACATCTATTAATATTATTTTTTTCTTCGTTTTCCTCTATTATTACACAACTTTCCCCTGATCTCTCCTTTTTTGTGAAGTAAAATCTTGTATCTAGGTAACATGATGAGGAAGACAAAGTGAGACACATTCAAGAAAGACCATGGGCTTTTCCAGAGACGAAAGAGCAGAAGAATCCAGAAAGTGAACAAAAGAATTGAACATCACAAGTTGAGATGTGGGTGATTCCCAGAATAGAGAACGTGCCTCTCCAATCTCATTATATGGAATTTTTTAAGAACTATGACAAAAAAGAACAGAAATAATTTTTAAAAAATGTTATGCTTCATAAAAAATTTTAAATTCATGGAGAGGTAAAAAGAGAAAGAAAACTATTCATTTCAGAGAGCTTGTAATCTTTGTTGTTCTTTTTATACCATTGATCAGAAACAGTATAAGTTATATAGTACATAGACCTGTCAAGCTGTGGATCTGAGTATGTAAAGCACATATAAATTTAGAGAAAGATGTTATGAGTAATGGTGAGAGTCTAAGAATCAGGGAAGACATGTGGAATGACTCATTGTCCCCCTCATTTACCAGCTCATTTAAATGTTTCCATAAAAGAAGATTATTATGAACATTTGTGCTCTAACATTATACTTAAGTCACATTCAAATCAATGTGCATAAGATACAAAGTAAATAGACCAATCTTTTGACCTTATATGTTATTTAATTATGAATTTGAACTACTCATGCAGCTTCTTCTAATATTTTTGTATGTATTAGGCAGTTACAGTGAAGTTTATTTCATCAATGTACAAAATTTCTGCACTCCAACACTTGATGACCACCTCCAAAGTGCCCACAACCCTCCACCAATCTTTCTCTAATATGCTTGACTGTACCAGTCACAGAGAAGGTAAGAAAATAGAAATCGGGGGGTATGGTGCCGCCAACAGGACAACCTGTACCTGAGGGGCAAGTGCATCAGCAGCCTGATGTTGCTTGCCTTCAGGCTTCCTGATACTCCAAAATTGCCGCTGTGCCTTTGGCCAGACCTCAACAACTTGGGAACAAGTTTACCAATAAATTAAACAGCCAAAAGTTAGGTACGTAGGAGTCATACCCACAAACCACCTCTGGCTCAGTTATAGAAGCTTACTAGGAGTTGGGATTGGCTACCTCCCCCAAATCCCAATGCACATGGAAGAACTGGCAGTCACTCCCATGAGCCAACTCCAGCGCCACCCTGTAAGTTCTACTATTGGCCTTGCCTCAGAGACCCCTAAATATATCTCAAAAGAGATCAAAATCCTCAGTTAAGCTCAGACCCATACATGGCTGAACAGTCCGAAGTAAATCAGAGGGGGCGGGTTAGCCTGTGCCCGCCCAAGCAGAGTCCCGGCAGTCACTTGCTTCCACAATCCAAAATTGCTGCCATACCCCGAGCCTGACTCCACTGTCTCAGGATGGACCTCACCAAGATATAATCTGCTGAAAATTTTGTAATGTGAATCTTAGTGCACCAACAGCCCTGGCTCAGGGACACCGTAGCAAGTCCCAGAAGACACCACAGTGCTGTAGCTCTCTCTGGGCCCCATACCGAGCCAATATCACCAGGACACCCCAGATGGAGCAGGTGCAGTCTCCCTGCCTACTCCAGGTGGAATCCTGGTGACCAGGAGCTTCCACAAGCAAGGCCAGGTAAACAGGTTCAAGGACTATGTTTCCAAGCCACATTGTGGCAGAGGGCCCGGAATGACCCTCCCCAGGTTCCCATCCACCTAGAAGACTGGCTGTCCTCTCCACAATTAGCCTCCGGGCACCAACTTAGCACACCGACAGCCTTGGCCCAGAGACACAGCAGCAAGTCCCAGAAGACACCACAGCACCAGAGATCTCTTCGGGCCCCATACCTAGCAAATATCACCAGGACACCCCAGATGGAGTAGGTGCAGTCTCCCCACCTACTCTAGATGGAATCTCAGTTACCAAGAGCTTTCAAAGCAAGGCCCAGATAAGCGGGTTCAGGACTAAATCTCCAGGCCGCATGGTGGCAGAGGACCTGGGCTGTCCCTCCCCGGGTCACCACCTGCCCAGAAGACTGACTGTCATGCCTACAATTTGCCTCCGGATGCCATCTTAGAACACCAGCAGTCCTGGCCTAGAGATTCCCAATTGAATTCCAAAATGGATTAGTGCCATAGAGAGATGTCTCTGGAACCCAACCATTTACAATCTAGAAATCTACATTTACAATCGCACCCGTGTGAACTGTCATAATATTCAAAATGAGCTATGAAAAAATATATTATCTAGTGTCTGGCCCTGGCAGGTAGGCTTAAATGGTGGTGGAAAATTAGAGGAAAATCAACGCCCCAGATTAGAGAGAGAGTATTGGGGAAATTGTCTGCCATAGAAGCAGGGTGAGGACAGTGATGTGTATGTATGGTGGGGGAGGGTAATACTTGGGACATTAGTGGTGGAACATGTGCACTGGTGGAGTGATGGGTGTTTCATCATTGTATGGCTGAATCTCAAACATGAAAGCTTTGTGACTCTATTTCACGGTGATACAATAAAGTAAAAAAAGTAATGTGGAGTTCATGCTCAATTCAATCAACCTAATGGCTGAACAAATAGCAGTACTCCTACATTATTTAAAAAAATAAAAAATGAGAAAAATAAAATAGATATCAATACACTTATTTTTGAAAAGAGCATTTTATATTGGAATTGGTAGAATGGATAGTGAATAAGAATAAGGTTTTGGGTGGGAGAGGGGTGGTGAGGCAAGCTGATATCAAAAGAATAATTATAACAAATACCTAATATTCCTAAGGCTTAGAAACCATAGGGGGAAAATTGGGTTTCCAGAAGCTGGAAGAAAGACTCATAGACCTAGATTCAAAAACTCTATGGAGCTGATACTTAGGGTTTATGTTCATATCTCTGAAGCTGAACCAGCCCCTGTGCAGCTGGGCCCATACCCTGTAGTAGGAAGGCCAGCTGGTTGATGTTGGCATTGCTTCCAAAACTGCTACTGAGAGTGGTGAAGAAACCCGGAGCTGGAAGCAATGTCTGCTGCCCAAGGTGAAGGAGGGCCCTATTCAAGAGCAAGGCCAACAGGAACAGCAAGCAAACAGAAGGGGAATTCCCTTTGTCCATCCTCCTAACCCTGTACTTGGTCTAGTTCCCTATTGGCAGAACTTAATGGGAAGCCAACTGGCAAAGAAAAACTGTAGTTGAAAAAATAGCAGCCACTGCACCAAAATGCTGTTTAGAGGGTAGTTCTTGGTTGAGAAACAACAGCTTGGTAACTGACACAGTTATGTTCAAAGATGAAGACTAAAATGTAAACATTTCATAATACACCATTTTACTAGGAACTTGAAATCCTTCCCAAAAAATTTTGTCTTACTGCATCTAGCTTTTGTTATTGCTAAATGTGCATCTCTTGGTGAGAAAATAGAAAGAAAATTATTCTTAAAATGTGAGTGTATGTAATACAATAATCACCAACAATTTCAAGACTATCACTGAATGAATGAAAATATTTCCTCATTAAAATTGTGTTTATTGCAAGAAAATTTTAAAAGACAAATCAATATAGATATGGAAAAATTAAAAACTAAAGGGCATTTTTTGTGTGCTAATGAATAACACTACATACCAAATGAGAAAGACAGATTATAGGAGGATGTGGTGAATGATAATACTTACGAGCAACAGCTGTGTACTATTTTTTATTATTTTCATTGTTTTGTAAATGAAGCAAAAATACCTGCCTATAATCAAGAAATAATATAAACTGAAGTCATAGTGAAGGCTCTGTGGGATAGGATCTGGATTCAAGCCCATCCATTTAATAGCATTAGAAATAGATCAGGTCCATTTTGACTATTTGCCAGAAACCTAAATTCTTGGTTACCTCATGTACCACATATATAGATGTATACATTTTTTCTGTTCTTGACACAAAGATCCTAAAATCCATATAAATAGAATTACTAGAATTTTTCTAATCTATATCCTTAAAGAATTGGTGACTAAAAATACTACAAGAGAATCTGACACATCAACCTGAGTATGCAAAATTCTTTCTGTAATATGAACTCAGACATGCAAATCCACAGCTTTACTGTATTATGTTCTTTAGAAGAATATCACAAAGGATATAAATATTAGAAAGTAAGTATCTTTGGGGACTATGATAGGGGTTGGTTCATTATAGATGCTTAAATATTAAATAAACAAAACAAAAAGAAACCATGGTAGTCTATGTTCTGTTCTTGAACAGAATATACCAAAATAGTGGTATCAATTTTTTTGTAGGCTATGGAATCCACTACTGAAAACATATGTTTGTAAAAGACCTGTCAGTATTATATGCTTAAACAAAGTAATATATTAAATCAAGAAGAAGCATTAAGTATATATATTGGGGTCATTTTTGTTCGATAATTATTCTTCTACTGAAGCTATAGTTTCCTGAGGCATACAATTTTTGACTGAGTTGGTCAATATGTACTTTCTGTGACAATAACGACTTTTGGATCTTCAGATTTTTTCCCTTATGGTGCAAGTTGGCTGTCATAACACCAGTATCACACCTTAGTTGAAGGCAAGACACAAGGAAATATTATTTTATCAGGGGAGAAAACAATTATAGTGTTCCTCTGTAGATAAAAAAAAGACTGAGATAATACTACCAAGCTTATGATTAATAATTCAAGAGTGGGACTAAAGAAAGAAGGGGCATACCACCCAAACTTCAGGTAAAAGGCATCTCCATCAGTTGAAAACTCAGGTCTTAGAAGATAAGAAGGAGAAAAATAGGTTAGGGAGATATAATAAATTATCTGCCACTTATAACCAAAGATCTTTGTGATAGCAATTCCCTGTTTTCATATTATAAATTCAAAGAAACTGTTAGTATTCTAATTTATTTCTACCATCCATTTTATCATATTAAATTATTAGCTGTAGAAAATAAATGAAGCCTTATGAAGTTAGATGAATTAGACGCCTTAAGGCAATAAACTTTAGCTTTAATTTTTTAAGTTGTTAACTTGTCTTTCTTTTAGACACAAATATATTAGGACAAAAATAAATTATGTAAGAGGGAAAACTACAGAGGCCGTATGTATTAGATGTTAATAAATTTTATAAAGAAATCTTTACCTTCTAGGTTTGAAGTCCAGTCTATATAATCTAGTTTACTTTTTACTTATGTAAAAATATTATTAGATTGTATTTAATAGTTTATACTGCTCTATTTTTGATTTGGCAGCACCAGCAGAACTCAGGGGTTAATCCTGGCTCTGTGCTGTGGAGATCATGCCACTATGGCCTGAACCCAGGGTCTCTACATGCAAAGAAAGTGCTCAAGCTTCTATGCTCATCGTAGTACAATTTACAATAGCCAGAATCTAGAAACAACACAAATGTCCAAGAACAGAAGACTGAATAAAGAAATTGTGATACTTCTACACAATGGAATAGTATGCAGCTGTTAGGAAAAATGAAATTTTCTTATAAATAGATGGGCACAGAGTATCTTGCTGAGTGAAAAAAAATCAGAAAGAGAGGTACAGACATAGAATGACTGCATTCATTTCTGGGATATAAAAAAAGGAATGAGACTAATATCCAAGGCCAGGGAAAACAGGTGGCAGGAGGATTGGTCAATAGTTTAAAGCTTGCATTGGCCTTTCTGTATCAATATTGCAAACCATGAAGCCCAAGGTGGGGAGGGACAGGAGAGAGAGAGAGAGAGAGAGAGAGAGAGAGAGAGAGAGAGAGAGAGAGAGAGAGAGAGAGAGAGAGAGAAATGCCTGCTACAGAGGCAGGCAATGGAGGAGAGGTGTGGAAACCCAATCATGAACAACTTTGTAAATATGTATCTCACTGAGATTCAGTAAAAACAAAAACATTTAAACAATAATATTCTCTTTGGCTGGAATGATAGCATAGCTGGTAGGGCGTTTGCCTTGCAACCAGCTGACCCTGGTTGGATCCCCAGCGTCCCATATGGTCCTCTGAGCACAGCCAGGAACAATTCCTGAGTGCAGAGCCAGGAGTAAACCCTGTAGTGACCCCAAAAGAAAAAGAAAGAATATTCTCCAGTCTATTTAGTTTTCTCCAAGCCCTGCTCCCAACATTTTAAGTGTGATTTGGGGATAGAGATGAGAGAGGTATAAAATTGATGCTGTGTTTGTATTGTGTACTGTTATACCCGGGTTTGAGGTTTCCCGTTCACAGAGAGAGCAGTTCCACAAGTGATAATGCAAAAGTAAAGGAACCTTTATTGCTAGCTCGAGCTAGGGTCCAAGCCTCATCCAACGCAGGTGAGTCTTGACAAGGACCCCGACTCTAGTTCCAGGGAACATTATATCGCCTATGGTTACATAAGCAAAGTGAGCACAGTTGTTGGTTACAGTTGGCGGTTTTCCCAAGAATTGCAATGAAGCAGTCACAACTCTGTAAACTAATTGGTGATGCCCACCTGCTGTACCCAGAGATATCCTACTTATCGTATGACTGGTTAATGGTGTCTAGGAGATTCCCAGCTTCTGCCAAGGACAGTTTCAAGAAATTTAAAACCTATGTTTTGGGGGGAAACAGAAACTTAGTCCTACTGCTTATTTTGCTGAAGTGAAGCCTGTCATGGTGCATATGGGTTTCTTTCTTGGCCTCACAGTACTTAAAATCTATATGGTGATCACGGTCCTCCCATTGTTCATCGATTTGCTGGAGTGGGCCCAGTAACGTCTCCATTGGAGACTTTGTTGTTATTGTGTTTGGCATATCGAATACATCATGGGTAGCTTGCCAGGCTCTGCTGTGCGGGCAAGATACTCTCGGTAGCTTGCCAGGCTCTCCGAGATGGGTGGAGGAATTGAATTCAGGTTGGCCATATTGGCTGCGTGCAAGGCAAACATCCTACCGCTGTGCTATCGCTCCAGCCCTATACGGTGATATTTAAATTAATTTTATAAGTTTGGGCTGGAGCAATAGCATAGCGGCAGGGCGTTTGCCTTGAATGCATTCAGCCCAGCTGAGCTAGGTTCAATTCCTCCGCCCCTCTTGGAGAACTTGGCAAGCTACCAAGAGTATCTTACCAACCCGGCAAAGCCTGGCAAGCTGCCTGCGATGTATTTAATATGCCAAACACAGTAACAACAAGTTTCAAAATAGAGACCTTACAGGGCCTGCTTGAGCAAATTGATGAACAATGGGAGGACAGTGTGTTTATAAGTTTGTTTGCAATAATAGGGAATTCTGACATTTTTAGGACTAAGAGTGGTATTCTCTAGATGTGATATTGGAATAGATGACTGGAACTGAAAGTGATAAATACTCAGTAACCTCAGATCAATATGGTATTTCAAATTTATGATCAAAATATGAATTGTAATGAATGTTATTAAGATAACATGATGATCTTCATGTTTTACAAAAAATAGAATAGAATAGAAATTGAGTAATTTCTTAGAGTTTTCTTTGGCGGGGGTTTACTAGTCAGTGCTTATAGGTTACTGCTGGCTCTGGGTTCAGGAATCACTCCTAGGATAGCTCAGGGAATTACATGTGATGTTGGGGATCAAGCCCAGTTCATGTTTATGCAAGGCAAGCACTTTACCCATTTTACTTTCTTTGCTGAGAACATTTGAGTATTGAAATAAGCAAATTTTCCAAGAAAGGAAAGAAAATATCAACAAAATCAATAACAGATAGAATCTAACACTCTACATTATGAAATAGCACTGTAGCACTGTCCTCCAGTTATTCAGCGATTTGCTCGAGCGGGCCCAGTAACATCTCCATTGTGAGAATTGTTGTTACTTGTTTGGCATACTAAATACATCACAGGTAGCTTTCTATGAGGGCGAGATACTCTCTGTAGCTTGTCGGGCTGTCTGAGAGGGGCGGAGGAATCAAACCCGGGTTGCCTGGGTTGGCGACGTGCAAGTCAAACACCCTACCTACTGTGCTATCACTCCAGCCCATTATGAAATAAACACTCCAAACATAATGAAATAAACACTCAAAATAAAATGTTGATAATAAGTAGCAGAGGTATTTTGTTATATAGAAGATACTTCTTGTTGTTGGGTCACACCCAGATATGTTCTAGTTACTCCAAGCTCTACACTAAGGAATCAGTCCAGGTGGGCTCAGGGGATCATGTGGAATGCTGGAGATCAAAGCTAGACTGGCCTCCTGCAAGGCCTACGGGCTCTACCATACTCCACTCCTTATAGAAGACACTTTTCACAACTTTTAAGGACAGATAAAGGGAAATTAGAAAATATACTGAAGAAAATAATTTGCAGAGAAGGCTAGTCTAGACAACTATAAGTATCTGAAAATTTTTCCACCGTGATCATAAAAAGAGAAAAAATGAGAGGGAATGCTATTTTCTCTTGTCATATTGACAAGGAAAAACCATGCTTGAAAATAAAAGAATAAAATGCTTGTGGGTATATTTATACCTATAAATTCAACAGTAACTCATAGAAAACACTTGTCTTTCTCTCAAAAATGTAAATACTTACTTACATCCTAGTAAGTTTAAGCTAAAATTCTATAATTAAATTCATCTTGAATTGGATCCAAGCCATGTTCAAACTGTATAAGTTTGTTTCAACAACAAAATTATTGTTAAAGAAAAGGATCTTTGTGGGTGTCAAGAATGGTTTCTCCTAGAGACTTTCTTCTTGATAAGGGGAGAAAATGTTTTTTTTTTGAGCATAAGAGAGAGAAAAAACACTCAATATGTTTTTCTATTGCCATCTGGTTTGTTATATAGGTTCTTGAAACAATTAGTTTCTGGAGTCTAGCATTCTTTAACATATATTATGAAAATAAAGATTCTGAAGTTTGCATTTTCTCACACTAGGGTACATCCTGCCTCAGGAACCCAAAATGAAAATGCAATCTTTGGTCAGAAAGGATATTAGAATTACCAGAAGCAAGGAAAAAGAGAAATTCTTCTTCTATTTTTAATTTACCTCAAATGTAAAGTTTTCCTATATTGATGTAACCAAACTGTTTTGCCAAAAGTATCACTTAATCACTTAATCACTTAATCCCCGTTATTCATCGATTTATTCGAGCGGGTGCCAGTAACGTCTCCATTCATCCCGGTTGCATGCTAGCGTGGCCCAATGGTATCTGTTCGTTTTAGGAACATGTAGAGCCTCAAACCGATCATTTAGGGTCTTGACGAAGAAGTCTGACCATCTTATAGGTGGGCGTCCACGTGATCTTTTGATGTCTCGTGGAATCCAATCAGTAATGGCTCTAGTCCAGCGGTTGTCTGTAAACCTCATTACGTGTCCAGCCCATCTGATTTTTGATGTCTTGGCAAATGAGACAGCGTCCCTGATTCTTCAGCGTTGACAAAGATCAGAACTCCGGATTCTATCTCTCATTTGAGTGAATCGTGATATTCCAAGCATAGTTCTTTCGATTCCTCTTTGAGAGACCCGAATAGTGTTCTCATCCTGTTTTCGTAGGGTCCAGGTCTCTGAGGCATATGTTAATGCAGGAAGAATAGTGGAATCAAAGAGATGTGCTCGTAGCTGGAGGTTCTTTGTCCTTTTAGTTATTTCTTCAATGCTCTTGAAGGCATTCCAAGCCGCTCTCTTCCTCCTGCGCAACTCAGGTGCCAGGTCATTCATCATGTTGATTTCTCGACCTAGGTATATATAACTGTTGCATTCGGAGATGGTGGTTCCGTTGAGAGCGAATGGAGCGTCAGGAACAAGGCTGTTTCTCATAAACATTGTCTTCGCAAGATTCCGCTGTAGTCCGACCTTTCCACATTCATGGTCAAAGTCGTTCAGCATTTGTGCCGCTTGGTTGATGTTTGGTGTTATTAGAACGATGTCATCAGCAAAGCGGAGGTGGTGTAGTTGCCGACCATCTATCTTCACTCCCATGTTTTCCCATTCTAGTCATTGCATGATGTTCTCGAGGGTGGCACTGAAGAGTTTTGGTGAAATGGTATCACCATGCCGAACCCCTCTCTTGATATGGATGATTACTTCTTTGTAGAATGGTGAGATCTTGGTAGTGAATCCGCAATAGAGCTCACGAAGGATCCTGATGTATTGAGTTTGTACGCCCTGATTGGCTAGGGCTTCTATGACCGCTTCCATCTCAACAGAATCAAAGGCCTTCTTTAAATCAATGAACGTTAGACAGAGTGGCATCTTGAACTCCCGAGATACCTCAATGAGCTTGGTTACTGTGTGGATATGGTCGATGGTACTGAATCCTTTTCGGAATCCAGCTTGTTCACATGGTTGTCCTTCATCTAGTGTTCTGCTAATCCTATTCAGGATGACTCGAGTGAATAGTTTGTAGATGACAGACAATAGGCAGATTGGGCAATAGTTGCCAATGTCGTGGATGTCTCCTTTCTTGTATAGTAGTACAGTCTTGCTGGTTTTCCATTGGGATGGAACCTTGCATTCAGACAGGTAGCGTGTGAAGAGTCGAGCCAATGTATTGATGAGTACTGATGGTAAGTTCTTCAGGTGTTCAGGTCTGATCTTGTCTGGGCCAGGTGCTCTTTGTTTCTTTACAGACAAGATGGCATGTTGGATTTCGGAAGGGAGAACATTGGGAATGACATATCCATCATGTGGTATGTGGTATGTGGGCAAGTGGATGTGGCTATTAAAGAGATCTGAGTAGAAGTCATGAATAAAGTATAAAATAAAATAAAGCCAAAAGTATACAATTCTGAAATCTGTGTCAAACAGTAAAGAAGCTTTACTCCGACTGATTCCTTAGGGTAAGTCAGAAATGCTGAGATAATAAAAATCCAGTTACCAAAGTACAAAAAAATGTTTTAGGTTGACATGGTTAAGAAAAGTCACAACAAACTTCTGTTCTACTTCATGCCCGTGTCTCCTTCATGTCACACATACAGCTTTTAGTGAGATCCCGATAATTAGTTGGTCAAAGAATAAAATTACCCAAGTTCAGTATCGGTTGCATCTTTATATTAGAGAGAAATAAGCATAAATTGTTTTTTTTTTGTATATGGAAAGCTCTGAAACAAATATGATGAAAGAAAATTCTCACAACATGTAAACTTATGTATGAACTATTGCCTTGAGGAGAAGAAAAGGTAAAGGTAAAGGTAAAGGCCCTCCCGTTGATCGTCGATTTGCTCGAGCGGGCCCAGTAACATCTCCAGTGGAGACTTTGTTGTTACTGTGTCTGGCATATCGAATACTCTCGGTAGCTTGCCGGGCTCTCCGAGAGGGATGGAGGAATCGAACTCGGGTCGGCCATGTTGGCTGCTTGTAAGGCGAACGCCCTACCGCTGTGCTATCGAAAAAATATTTGGAAATAAGTTGTGTCATAAAATCATGATCAATATTCATAAATGACTTGGCTAGTTGGTCAGAGGTCAGGAAAGTATAAGATTATAAGTTCAGAAAAGATTATTTTAGGAACCAAACATACAGGTGATTTATGGAGCGGACACAGTATATGCAAGTCTGTGCATTGCTCCTGATGTCTATTTCCAAACTTATGTATAATACTAAAAGAATTGGCTCATCTTACATGTATCTAGAGAAGAAGTATGTAACTTGTACAAAGCCCTGGTGCATGATGTGACAAACATGCTTTTCATTGGTTGCTCTTGGCCCATCTTTCTTAACTGTATGATCTGCTAGTAATGTTACAAATATCCAAACATCCTGAATCAGAGAAAAGTTTCCTTACGTCTGTCCTAGAAAGATAAGGTGATTAGAAACCGATAAACTAAGTTAAGTAAAAGATAACTTTCTCCCATTCTTTTAATAGTAACTGCTTTGCAGAGGCAGCAAAATTGAAAATTAAAATTGAATTTTAATTGAATTGAATTTACAAAAAAGAACAAACATGTCAAAACTGATACATCCTTTGTTCTACTTGCTCCTTGATTTTAGGATAACAACCAGGGCTTAAGAAGAAATACACAGAGAAAACTATTATCTGAAAATACACATGACACGAAGATACTAAGTTTCATCTTGTATATCTCAAAATTGACATGTTTAGGTCAGGTGGTATCCATACTTGATCTCTTTTCAAGCTCAATCTTCATACCAATACCTTTAAAACTAATTGCAAAAATATTACAAAGTCAAGTACTGAGATATATAAAAGGAAAAAGCAGTTATCATGGAGAATTATCACAGAAATGCAAAATTAGTTCAATAAGTGAAAATCAATATTGTACTTCACCACATTAGTAAAATTAAGGATTAAATTCATGATTTTCTCAATAGGTCCAGAAAGTGTATTCAATAAAATATAGTATCGAGCATTAAAAAAGAAAAGTTCAGCTAGAGCTGTAGTACAGTGTGTAGCACATTTGCCTTACATGTAGTCAATACAGATTCAATCCCAAGCACTGCATATAGTCCTCCAAGACTGCCAGGAGTAATTTCTGAGCATAGAACTAGACTTCTCCCTGTGTACCACCAGATGTGGCTCCTAAAAAATAAATAAATAAATAAATAAAAATAAAGCTCAGCACATGTGAAAAATAAATTCTTTACTTTGGCAGAATTCATCTACAAAAAGTTACAGCTAATATTTAACTTAGAGTTGATAGATTAGGAAGTAGCATGTTTAAATTCTTACAGATACTATACCAAAGATTTTAACAGTGAAATACAAAAAAAAAAAATGAAAAGGAAGGAATAAATTTGTATT
Organism: Sorex fumeus; assembly: GCF_029834395.1. Classification (NCBI taxonomy): domain Eukaryota; kingdom Metazoa; phylum Chordata; class Mammalia; order Eulipotyphla; family Soricidae; genus Sorex; species Sorex fumeus. The sequence continues at coordinate 19,738,196 of NW_026606066.1, read as the reverse complement.
CATACTTGTTTGTAAAGAAAGTCCAAAGGATGTAACCAAAAATCTTATTATTAAATAATTAAAATGATCGTGACAGGCTATCAAGTTAATAAATAATAATTAATTTATTTCTTTATTTGCTCAAGCGGGCCCAGTAACGTCTCCATTGGAGACTTTGTTGTTACTGTGTTTGGCATCTCGAATACGTCACGGGGAGCTTGCCAGGCCCTGCCGTGTGGGCGAGATACTCTCGGTAGCTTGCCGGGCTCTCCCAGAGGGGCGGAGGAATCGAACTTGGGTTGGCCATGTTGGCCGCTTATAAGGCGAACGCCCTACCGCTGTGCTATGAAATTTTAAAATTATATCATTTATAATAGAAACATTAAAAATATCATTTCCAGGAATAAATGTAGTTGAAGATTTTCTAAGAACCAAAAGATATCTAAGCCAGAATGAACTGATGCACATAATTTGCATGTAGAAGTCCTTAGTTCAATCTCTTGCACCACCCTGAGTGTGACCAGAAGTAACAACCAATCACAGGACTAAGAACAGCTCTTGAGCACCAGCATGTGTGGTCCCCAGAACAACAACAACAACAAAAAATCATTGAAAAAAAAACCTCAAAAAGTATTATAAGTTAAATATGAGTTAAGTATAAAATTGAGCAGTTGGAACATTCAGTACTATGTAGATGTTCACTCTCTTCAGATCAACCTATGGATTCAATGTAGTTCCAGTTCAAATCCCACCACTTACTTATGAACAAACTAACAAACTGATTTGAAAGTTTATATGAAAAATTGAAAGGACCTAGAGGGCCCTAAACTATAAGTTTCAGTTTTTATTTTTTAACATAGTTTCTTATTTTAAATAATATGTGTAGAAAAAGAAAGTCACCTGTGTATTAAATGGGTCATAATAGAGCAGGACATGTCCAAAAATAGATTCTGGGTTAGTTTTGATATGAAGGCTAACCAGGAAGTGCTCAGGGCTTACACTTGACTCTGTGCTCAAGAATCACTCCTGGCAGGCTCCAGGGACCATATGTGGTGCCAGGGATCTAATGTGGGTTAACAATATGCAAGAGAAGTGCTCTACCAGTTGTGGTACTGTTCCAAGCCCTGCAAACAATTTTATGTGGGACATCCATATATCCAAAATACTAATGTGCATTCCATGAACTAATCAGTTTGGTGAGTTATTACAAAGAAAATATTCACCATGAAAGTTTCTATATATTTTGGGCTTTAAGTGATTTTTTAAAATATGACTATTCAGTTTTACTTAGCATATTACTTCCCATATATCTTAAAACATAGGACTTTTTCAAGTCTCCACCCTCCAGTTAAAAGTCTTCTAACGTCTTGATCTCTGTGAAGAACACACACTAACATTTTCTGCTTGGTCTCCTTTGAAACAGGCAATTAACAGCAGGGACTCTAAAATCAATAAGGAGACAGAAAAGTAAATTACTATAGCAAAAAAAAATTACAAAAAATAAAACTATACTGGGGACACAGGGAAAGTACAGCTGGTAAATGCCTTGCATGTGTCCAACCTGAATTTGATCACTAGCACCACATATAGTCCCCAGGCCCCACCAGGAGTGTTGTCTGAGTGCAGAGCCAGGACTAAACTCTGAGCACTGTCAGGTGTGGCCAAAATAATAATAATAATAATGATGATGATGTCACTGTCTCTGTCCTCCCGCTCTTCGTTGATTTGCTCGAGCAGGCCCAGTGTCGTCTCCATCTTGAGACTTGTTGTTACTGTGTTTGGCATATTGAATACATCACGAGTAGCTTGCCAGGCTTTGCCATGCGGGCAAGATACTCATGGTAGCTTGCCAGGCTCTCCGAGAGGGTCGGAGGAATCAAACCCTGGCTTGGTCCGGATGACTGTGCGCATGGTAATAATAATAATAATCACGGTTCTCCTGTTGTTCATTGATTTGCTCGAGCAGGCCCAGTAACGTCTCCATCATGAACCTGTTGTTACTGTGTTTGGCATATCGAATACGTCATGGGTAGCTTGCCAGGCTCTCCGTGCGGGCGCGATACTCTCAGTAGCTTGCCAGGCTCTCCGAGAGGGGCGGAGGAATCGAACTGGGGTCGGCCATGTTGGCCGCTTGTAAGGCAAACGCCCTATTGCTGTGCTATTGCTCCAGCCTAATAATAATAATAATAATAATAATAATAATAATAATAATAATTACACAAAATTCTCTGTTTAAAAAGTGAAATGTTTTTTAAGTCATTGCATTAAACATTAAATATAATTGTCACTTCAATCCTCAGTCACCACCTAGACTAGGTGATGCATTTATACTAATAATTTAACAAAATAGAGAATTCACAGCGTTCTTACAATATCAATGTGCTCTTTTTAATGAGCTCTTTGTGTTACTGTGTGTCCATATTTTATAATAAATCTTTTTGGGCCCAGATTATGTTACTAATTTATTTGTTATTGTCACTAAAGATCAGATGGGATCGGGTGCGTACAGGGTGGTATAGCCGTAGACAAACATGGGCTGGAGCGATAGCACAGTGGTAGGGCATTTGCTTTGCGTGCGGCCGGCCCGCCAGGTGGGGTTCGATTCCTCCACCCCTCTCAGAGAGCCTGGCAAGCTACCAAGAGTATCTTGCCTGCACAGCAAAGCCTGGAAAGCTACCAAGAGTATCTCACCTGCACGGTAAAGCCTGGCAAGCTACTGGTGACGTATTCAATATGCCAAACACAGTAATAAAAAATCTCACAATGGAGACGTTACTGGGCCTGCTCAAGCAAATTGATGAGCAACTAGAGGACAGTGTTACAGTGTTACAATGTCACTAAACATAATTATTTTTTACTTAACATATTTGGTTTAGATTTCCACATGTCAGGACTGAAGTTTTTGAGACCTTTCTTAATTACACTGCTAGACACCAATTACTAAGCAAGTAGCCTGATTTGTGCATTTTATTATATACCATTTTAAATTTCTGGTATAGATTGTTACTATATACTAGTGACATATTGATGAAGTTAAATATATTAAATTATCTTTTAAAAATGGACTATGATCGTAGCAAAAAGAACACGCCATATTGCTCTATACTTAGAATTTTATATCCTAGCCCGAGCACTTCATCTCCATTCAAATACACTTACCTAAGTGACTGGGATAGATGACTAGAGTTCAAACACAGTATACTACATTGGATCAATAAGCTAGGTTTTAAGTGTAAATAATGGAAAGCATTCATGAAATGGAATATTCATATAAGCAAGTGGGAAATGTCATTGATTAAAATGAGAAGTATTATATAATAAGATGGTGATCTTTCTGATGAACTTCCATACCTAAAAGCATTCTACTAACACAAAATCATTATATGTGAAAAACTGTCAACATCGATTACTGTGAGAGTGTCTAATTTTCAAATATATCATGAAGAAACTGGTTAAAGTGTACTATAAAAGACACATAAACATTCACAAAGATTCAAATTTTACATATTGTCTCAGTAAATAGATGAGCAATTAATCACATCTTTTGAAAAGAGCATGTATTAAATCAAACAACATATCAACATTCCCAAACTGTTATGAGTGCAAAAAAGCAAGAACATATTTATTGGACAAAGAACAGTTTATTATGTTTTTATTAGTATGCAAATACAAAAAGTACAATACATATTTCTAGGATAATAGATTTCAAGAGAGAATAGAAATATATATGATGGGGGGGGAAGATTTACAGGATATTCGATTCTTAATTTATGTGAAAATGGAGAGAAAAAATGCAAGAGAGGAGAGGAGGGAGGAACGGATAGGAGGAGGGGAGAGGAATGCAAATAAAAGATTCAAAACAAAATAAATTAAAAATGAAATATAATTTATAGCATAAGAATACCTAATCTCATGTATATTTTTCATATTTTTAGAAAGAAGCAAAGAAAAGTAAAAGATGTGTTTCTGGAACTTATAACAATTAGTTGACCTTGTGTCCTGGCAGTCAGGAGAAAGTAGTTTCCAAAAGAACATCTATCTTCAGTGATGCTTTAACTGCCACCTCAGTGCAACAACACTAATTAACACTTGAAAGAACGTACTTGGTTATAGTCTCCCAGGAACAGCACTTTACCAGCAAATTTTAGAATTATCAAATCTTTTAAATAATGTAATGTCTCTTTCAGTTAATTACACTGAATCACAAAACTCAGATCTACTCTAATTACAACTTCAATTTTCAATATCTATTCAACAATCCTAACTTTTCCCCTCCTCAGAAATCTTCAAAAGAATTGTAAATCTTTTGGAGAGAGAGCATGAAGAGATAGTACTGGAAATATGGCATTTATCTTGCATACCAAGGATCCTGGGCACTGCATATGGTCCCCCTGATTACAGAGTCAAGAATTATCTCTACGTACCACTATGTATGGCTCCAACCTCCCATCCACCCACCCCCAAATAAGAAGAATTAAACTATATAAGTACTCACTATAGGCTATAGGACTTACAAACTTTGTATTGTCAGATATAGCTCAGGTAGTCTCTTAAAGAAAGAGGCAGTTAACACCACTTCTACAAAACAAGGAAAATTATAATCTTTAGAGATTCACTGTTACAAAGAATTTCTAGCTAGGTTTGGCTTTTTACTCTTATCCATACATATATCTTCCTACTATTTATAACTAACATACTAAAATACTGGTTGAAAGGCAATTTATAAGCAATATTGTAAGAATTCAAAAGAATAGTGTAGTGCTATGTGACTTCTAACACTATTTGGTGAGAAAGATGATTACAGAGACCAAGAGTCAAAAGTAATTTAATACTAACAAAATGAAATCATCAGTATGCTGAAAACAACATTTTCCCTGCTTTCTATTACTTATCAGTTGATGGGAAGAGTGAGATAAATGGCAATGTGAAAAGAAAAAAGATTTTCTCTGAATAATAATTCTTTACTCCTATGACACCTATTTGACTTCTGATCAAGGGTCCTCGAGCTTTGCATCTATAGATAAGCTCTAGTTTATAAATTCCGAAAATAAGACAGTAAAACTTTTTCAAAGACTTAGAAGGCCAATGCATCCTGTTCTATAAATCTTTTTCCATGTTTTTTCACCTCAAAAAACCCCTCCATCTTAAAAATTTTGGCCATGTGCCCTTAAACAGCCAGCAATGTCTAAACAGTTTAATATCTTCAAAGTCACATTTTAAATGCTAATTAAAGGGAAGCAGAGCTGTACTGAATTATCATTTACAATCTGTCAGTCTCTTTGATGTCCGTGGAATGTGTTTGTAAACAGTAAAAAAAGTCATTTGGCTTTCAAAATACATCCCAATGTACCTCAAAAACATAAAAAATCAAATTATAATCTTTGACATGTTTTTCAAACATGAAAGCTTTCTTAGGCTTCTAAGACATTTTCATAGGAAGTATAGCTTCCTCTGATTTTTGATGACATAACTTAGAATTTTAATACATTTCTTCAGCATGGGGAAAGTATATTTTGAATGTAAAATCAACTTAAAATATTTTCCCAGTGTGTTTCCTTTTAGAGAAATAATAAACAATTTTAATAACAGATTTTAATTTTTCTTTCATACATATGTATATATCTCTACCCAAAACTTAACAGATTAGTTTATGAACTCCATTTTATTTTCAAAACAAGAAGCTAACTTAAATTGTGCAAAGTGATTGCCACAAGATTAAAAGCCTAATGAGAAAGCTGACTTCTTTTTCTAAGAACAATCATTTTTTTCTGTAACATTTACTAGCCCCAAATTATTGGAATTATTGACAAATATCATAAAGTGTATCCATAGACTTTGCAAGACTTCATAGATAATAAAACAAAATTAGACTATTAAAGTTTCACATCATGCTACATCCAATACTGGTCTTATGTAGAAAGAAAATGTCTAACTGGAAGCAATATGAAAAAAAATTTCTTTGGGGGCAAAAAATAACTCAGGTTTTAGGTACTATAACAATAGCACAGTGGATCGGGCACTTGTCATGCACGGGGCAAAGCCCCTGAATCACATGTGGTCCCTCAAGCCCTGCCAGGATAGATAACTGAGCACAGAGGCAGGAGTAAGATCTGAGCACAACCAGGTATGGAATAAAAACAAAACAAACAAAAACCTCTAGTCTTTGCCTCAGAGATATTAAGTGTAAGTTTTGAAACATTTTCAAATAATTCAATTCCTATACATAATATTTGTAGCACTGTAGCACTGTCCTCCCATTGTTCATGGATTTGCTCGAGAGGGGACCGGTAACGTCTCACAACAAATTGTGAGACTTGTTACTGTTTTTGGCATATCGAATATGTCACAGGTAGCTTGCCAGGTTTTGCCATGAGGGTGAGATACTCTCAGTAGCTTGCCGGGATCTCTAAGAGGGGTGGAGGAATTAAACCTGGGTCGGCTATGTGCAAGGCAAACACCCTACCCACTATGTTATTGTTCCAGTTCACATATTTGTGCTTTAAATTATTGCCATTTACACACAAAAAATAGCCATTTACAAAAATAGGTTTACTTTTCCATGGGGGGGGGGGGGGAGGCTATAGTCACCAGATGCAACAACAAACCACAAAAAATTAGTGTATCTTTTTTCCTTTTTTCTGAATTTAGACAATATTGTACTTCAAATACAAAATTCCTTTGTGCTTCATGGAGCAATTCAGATTCCTTTAACAAATAATAAAATGTTTAAGTGCTTACATATATTAATCCATTTAAATATTAGTCATTATGTTTCACGCTTATTCCTAACACATTTTGAACAGAAATCTGTTTTGATTTTTTTGGAAAAATATTTTTGAGGAGTTAAACTACTTTTAACAGAGTCAGAAATAAATATAAAGGATACCCTGTCCTTTCCAAGTTCTGTGAAACTAGAAGGCCTGGTGTGCTGAACTTGATGATCTGGCATCCTTGAATCATGCATAATAAATTACACTTGAGTACAGCACATTCCCATTTTTCATAGTCCCTTCCAAGCTCTCCTCTACTGGGACTCTATTTTCAATAAGCTAAAATAGTCTCTTATAGAACATACCAATGTTACTTTTTAGAGGATGGTATCAGCTGTCTTTTAATAGTTTCTGTTTCTATAATAGCAGATGTACAAACATTCAGTGCAATGTATGTTCAAAGTTGATGTTTTTCTCTTTTTCAAAGGAAAAAGAAAAGAAGGATCAAAAAGAAAATGCAACATTTTGAAGCTGTCTTTATTCAGTAGTCTTCAGTTCTTCCTAAAGGACTATTCTGAAAATCATTTTTAGATGTAATCAAAATAACCTCATGCAGACCTTTCAAGCCAGTACTTTGACAGGACCAGTCAAGAAATAGATGTGAACATATGCCAATTGCCAGAACTGTATTAGATACTCCAGAGAATAGAGAGAAATAGAGGTCACTGCCCCTGCAATATAATATTTCTTTTATTGAAAGTAACCTCTCCAAACAAGTCTAGAAGAAAACTGACATTAGTTTATCTTTTATTATTTAAATCTCCAACTAAAAACATTTTGAGGTGATATGTCAGCCTTATTCCTTGTTGCTACAGGAAGCAATACAAATTATTTTGATGTCCTGGATCTATCACATTAAAGGAAGTAGTTACTACTAGCAAGTTGATGATTAAATTAAAAGTATAGTTTCCAGGTGTTCCATGGGATAACTTAGAGACTTAACTTATAAGTAATGAGTTCTAATACTTCATGTCACCACATGAGCTGAACACAGATCTAAGAGCGCTGTTTTTTTATCATGGCATCTCTATTTTATCTCTGTGAGCCCTAACACCATAGTTGATTTGCAAGCACACTGCAGTCGATTTTGTGCTTGCACTATAAATGAACTGTCAAGCACCAGAACTTAAAAATATGTGCAAACTACCAGGAAAAGTGAACCATTTTGTGTGAGCACTATAGACCCCTGGGGAATACTACTGGAATGTGCACAAACTCTACAGCTATAAAAGAGTGCAATCCCTACCCAACACTAAGTCTGAGGTGAGGAGCCATGCGACTTAAACTGGGGCCACGAGGGGAATACCACAATTACACATGTAAGCATAAAAGTCAGGTGTATGTGTGTAACCCCAGTTAACACTGCAACAATGACAATGAAGAAAAGGTTGAGGGGGAGAAAAAAAACTATTATAGTTCTCGTGATTAATATAAGTGTGGTTATATGGTTACAAACTATAGTTTCTTAATCACCAGGTTTTTGGAAATGGAGAATATTGACAGCTACTGATTTAAGGAGGCAAGATGGAGCGGATGCCAGTTGAACCACTCGCACTCTCCCAAACCCGGCTCACCATCTCGCTCTGGGTGACGTGCAGCATGGAGTTCAGCTCCCAGCTGGAGCACTGCTTGTGGTTCCTGCTGGACATCTACGGCTGCTTTGTGGGATTGGGACAGAGTGGCATCGGTGGGGGCAAGGAAAGACAGCAGGGGCAGCCGCAGCATCACCGCCTCCCCCCAGTCACGGCACCATTGAGCATGGAGCAGCAATAGTGGCCAGCTGGGTGACTTGCCCACTGTAGGACGCTGCCCGCCAACTACCTAGTGACTTGGGACTCTGCGCAGGTGTTCGACCTGGCACAGACCCTGTGCGATGGGGTCTTGCTCTGCCAGCTGCTCGACAGCCTTGGGGTGCATTCCATCTACCTCAAGGAGATCAACCTGGGGCTGCAGATTCCCCAGGCGCTGCCTGGAGATGCAGGCAGGTGTGTGTTGTCTGTGTACAAATTGTTACAGCAGGCCAGTCACCAGGAGCTTACATTCGGTAGACTGGGAACACCTGCAGGGAAGATTAGAGATCACCCCAAAAGCCTCCATCTTACGCCCCCCTCCCAGAGCCCAGCAAGCTACGGAGGTTATCCAGTCCACGTGACAGAGCCTTGCAAGCCTCCCTTGACATACCAAATATGCCAACAACAGTAGCTAAAATGGGTCTCATTTCCCTAACCCTGAAGGAGTCTCTAGCTGAGATGGGAAGAACGAGAGGACTTATACTAAACAGATGGCATGCAAGTCAACGGGTGGGAAGGTGCCCCACAAGCAGCTGGCCACCAAGGCGGCTTACAAGAGCGCACCAGCCACGGATGGTGTGAAGAAACCACACAGCTACCGGCGGGACACCGTGGCGCTACTTGAGATCTGCCAGCTGCCGGCTGGTGTGAGATTATGAAGGACTTCAAGACCAACCTGCGCTCCCAGAGCTTGACCATCATTGCCCTGCAGAATAAGTGTGAAGCCTATCTGGTCGGACTCTTTGAGGACACCAACCTCTGCGCATTCCCTGCCAAGTGCATCACGATTATGCCCAAGGACATACAGCTGGTGTGCCGCTGGATGCTAAAATCTCAGGGCTGGGACAAATGGAGACGCTACTGGTGCCGACTGGTAATCGATGATTAACAGGTAGATAGTGACAGTGACAGTGACTGATTTAAGATTATGCTGGATATTGTTTCTTTCCATGACATGCCAAAAGGTGGAAGGAATTATAGGGCTGGAGAGATACTACAGGGGGCAGGATGTATGCTTAGCACATGACTGGCAGACCTGGGTTCTGTTCCTAGCATCTCAAATGATCTCCCAAGTCCCACCAGGTGTTATCCTAGAATGAAGAGCCCAGAGTAAGCTCTGAGCACTTCCAGGTATTGCCTAAAAATTAAAAGTAAATAAAAATAAAAAGAAGAAATTATGTCTATTTTCTTCCTATTTTGCAACTTGAAAACACATTTATTTGTATTCATATTTATATGCTTCCTCCTAAAACACACAATGAGATCTATTCTATACAGGATCTATTTTTACAAAAGCTCAGACACAATTTTGAATGGCCACCAAAAGCAAAATCTGTATCAGTGAGAAGCACTATAGTCATCGAACAATGTAATTCGACTTTCTAGGGTGTACCAAACACCAATGCAAGTAGAGTTCTCTATCTTTTCCTTTCTACTTTTTCCTCTTAAATAAAAAAAAATTACTAAGTGGAAGAAAGAAAAATATATGGCAAGACTTAGGTAGAAATTATGCTTGAATTTCTAAACCTTTTAAATGTTTTTTATCTTTTCTATTGCTATGTCTCATTAATGCATCTTAAAATTAGAAGAAATAAGCTTAACAGATCCGACCCCATTAAATAATGTATGAACAGTAAGAAGACAATAAATCTATAAACTGGAGACAATTTTTAATTTTTGTGTAAGATAATAATTGTTGCCATTGCCTTCTTCAGCAATTAATATGTTAACATACTAAAGAGGAAATACATTTGAAAACTACAAAGTTGTTTGTAGAATTGGAAAAAGAAATAGCTAGATTTAGAAACAAGTGGAAGAAGAACTGAGGACTAGAGCAATAGTACAGCAGGTGGGTACTTCTCTTGCACGGGACTGATCTAGGTTCAATCCCGAACATTCCATATGGTCCGCAGCACCACCAGTAGTGATCCCTGAGCCAGGAATAAGCCCAGAGTGCTGCCAGATGTGATAAAAAAAAAAGTGTGTTTGGGGGGGGAGAGGGGGTGGTCAAAAAACTAAGACTGAGGATTCAATAGCAAGGTATAAAGACCAATCTTTTCAGACAGCAATTTGGAAACTGAAACTCCAATTGCTTTAATGATTTTCTAATTTTGTATTTTATTCATTATTTGATGTTAAAGTTCTTTGGACTGGGGTGATTGTACAGCAGGCAGGGCACTTGTCTTGCACATGATTGAGCCAGGTTCTATCCCTGGCATCCTATATGGTACCCTAAGCACTGGCAAGAGTGATTTCTGAACCCAAAGTTGGAGTAACCACTGAACCTCACAGGCGTGGCTCAAAATCAAGAACAATGCTTAAGTTCTTGAAAGAATGTTCTGCTGAAAATATTGGGTCTTTTACTAATCCTTGACAAGAGGATATGGATTTATCTCATAGACCATATCATCAATTATCAATCCAATAAAAAGAGATAATATCCCAATACAATTTCAATACAAATTTAGAGAATGTAATGGAAATTTAAGTGTCAGATCAGTCAATAAAATACTGATAGTTTCTTGTTAATTATAGTGGATTTTCAGTCATTTCTTTCAAATAAGGATTGGAATACAGTTATACTTTAATATTACAATTCACCAAATATTTTCTTATATCAATAATCTTATTTGCTTTATCCTATAAAGTAAGAATTTCTTTCTATACATGAAAGTGATCTATATTTGTGAAAATATAATTATTTAGATTTGCATCTGTGGTCATACCTGATGGGGTTCAGGACTATTCTCAGGGGTCACAATACTTGGAGGACCATATGTGGTGCGAAGGATCAAACCTGGGTCAACCTCATGTTAGTATAACATCTTAACCATGTATTATCACTATGATTCTATTATTATAGCATTGTAAACTTATATTTTATTTAATTATAACAGTAAAATATTTTTACAATACACAAATAACTTTTATTTATATTTAGCTTTTTTCCATATTACCTTACTGAAATTTTGAATCAAATGATTATTATACACTATTGCAATTCATTCTGTTTTGCGTTTATGGTTGACAATTTTTCAAACCTCCTTATTTTCAAAAGAGTTAGTAACCATATTTTTGTTTAGTAGTATGTGCATATGTGTTTATATGTGAGAAAGAGAGAGAGAAGTTTTTCTTTGTAAGTTATACACCTAAATGTTCACTTCTCAGGTTTTATGATATCCATGAAAAATTACAACACAGTAAGTTTCTATACACACTAAAATTACTTGTAGTAGTAGAAAGAAATTGTCATGTACCCCTCTGGATTCTTCAGAGACTTTAATAAAGGAGAGAAACTGTTAGGAGAAATTTACACACATACAAACACACACAGACACAAATGCATGCACACACACACAGACATACAGACACACACACAATACTTGCCTCTTATATACTCAACAGACCTGAGTAATTGACCCATAGTTTTCAGACAAAGCTTAAACTACTTTTTCAAAAACAAAAGTTGGGAGGGGAATAAGAAAAGGTCAGTTAAGTTGGTTCCAAAGAAGTTAGTAAAACATAGGACACAAATTTAAATTTAGCCTCCATTAAAAAGAATAGAGGACTGTTTTCCCCAGTACAGTGAGGGATGATGTGTTTATGTAAAGGAAGAGATTTATATAAACATAAGTCAAAAAGATGCTCCATTCTGCATTCAGGCCCATGGAATTAACCTCTTGCCAAAAACATATTTTGGAGTGGCAGATTTTTTTATTTCCTCATATTTCAATATATATCATCAAATTCTACTTAAAATGTGTTCTCAGTTGTTTTCTGTCTACTCAACTAAGTTTTCAGGCCTTCATTTAGAATACTACAAATCTGAATAAAAAAGAAAAACTCATAATCTTTTTTTAAGAAAAAGATTATGCTTGGTGCAAAAAACCATAAATAATGCAATATCATTGAAAAAAATAATAAAAACAAAACAGAAAAAAGCACTTGCTGAGAGCAAAAATCTGCCACCTCAAAATACATTTTTGGCACAAGATTAATTTCATGCATGAGGGAGGGAGCTTTAAAAAGCTGGGTGAAACAAACCTTTTGTGAAAGAAGGTCACATAAACCCCTCCCTTAAAAAGTGTCTCCATGAAAGATCTAATCTTATTTTATTAAGAAAAATTAAATTTGCACACCAATATTTACTATGCATTTTCTTAACAAACCCCTTAAACAACCTTTCCAGTGCACCTTAGATTAAATAATTTAAAGATAACTCCTGAAACCAAGAGGGGGAGTTACTCAGCTTTCTTGGATCCTTCCATGTATACTGAACTTACACATGTTATTTATAAACTTCTTATTTTTTCCTCTTATCAGTCTGTCTTATGCATCTGATTATTTGCCTAGAAACTAAAAACCCAGAGGGTCACAGAATTATTTCCTTTTTATCCTAAAATACTAAAATCATAAATATAGATAAGTACATCTCAACTTTTCCTAAAAATTACCAAAAAAAGGCAGGGGGCAATTTTGGTCTTCCTTCCTATGAACATAACATTATGTAAGTTTTATTTTCCTCTCTTATTTTGCACAAACATTGTATTATTTGTCACTACTATTAATCTAGTCACTACTAGTTTTATCCATTATTTTCCTAATTTATGTTTAATCACTTCTAAACATCATCTTTCATCACTTAGTGGTAAGTATTTTTATTTCTGAGTTCCCAGACAGTTTGACCTTGGACACATATACATCTTACTATTTCTTTTCTCATATTAATGCTAATAATTAAAGCAAATATTAGGTAGTAGATAGAATAATAGCATGAGAGGGAGCAAGAAGAAGATATCAGTTAAAGAGAGTGAATTTTGAGGGGCTGGAGAGATAGTTCAGTGACAAGGATTTTGCCTTGCACACTACCAATCTGGGTTTCAGTACTGGCACCACCCCATATGTTCCCCTGAGCATGCCAGGAGTGATATCTGCATGCAGAGCTACAGTAACAGAATATTAAAAATGAGAAGTGAGACAAAGGAAAGGAACAATTTCTCAGAAGAAGAAAATAATCATAAAAAGAATGGTGATTGAATAAAAATACTTGAATTTGACTGAATACTTTCCCCAAAGAATGACAGCATGTTTTGTGTTCTACTGCTATAGAGAAATAGGAGGAGTTCATAAAGTTAACTAGGAACAAGCTATATTACAAAAATTAGATTTCTTATTTTCAGTCTTACATTTTTGTGTTTATTTGATAAAATACTTATGAGTCATTCCCTATGTTCAGATTTTATTCTGTATTTCAACATTAAAACTGAGAGAAATATACAGAGAAATAGAAAAGAATTTCTCTTTTTCTCATTTTTATCTGTTATAATTTAGAGAAGGAAAGGAGTTAGATGGGCCCTAATTGGGTGTTATGAGATACAGTAAACCAAATGGCATTGTAAATATAAAGGAATTATTATTATTATTGCTGGTTTGGGGGAAAATTCTTGTAGTACTTAATATATCAGCACAAGAACTAATCTTTGAAAAATTCTAATAAAATACCATTTAAGAAAGAGAAAAGAATCAGTGGTGAGCCTTAGCTCAAATACATAAGTTAGATACCCTAGACAAAACTAAATCATAGTGCTTTTATTGTTCATTATCTGGGTTTATAAATTTTGTGCATTTCTCTTTTTTTTTAAATTTCAGAGTAAGAAGACCACACCTGGCAGTGCTTAGGGGTTATTCCTGGCCCTATGCTCAAGAGTAAGCTCTGGTGGTGCTCACAGAACCAAATGTGGTGCTAGGAATTGAAGCCAAGTCTATAAGTCATACATAACAAGTGCCTAACCACCTATACTATTTCTCTAGCCCTTAAATTTCATGTATTTCTAAGGAATTTTCTTCTTTAAAGTGAGAATACTATAGAATGCTTTTACCTTTAATAGTTGGTATATTCAGTATACTAATTTATATTAGTATATTTAGTTGGTATGTTATAAGATAACTTGGTATTCAATGTACTAATATAAAACAATTTGCATATGTAGAGCTTACTCATAATGAAGTTAAATATATAGAGTACACATGTTCATATACTTGTTATCTTTTAAACTCAAGTAGTTGCCACTTTGCTTAATACAGACAATTAACAATTCATATTCATGTCTCTCTCTTATAATAACCCTATGTACAAAGATAATCTATTTATAATGAATATTACCATTGTAATTCTCATTTGATACAGAGAAAACAGAAGCGTAGAGATGTTTATTGTCCCCACCCTCACATAGGGTTATGCTGCTTTAAGTGGGGCTTGGATTTATCTCCAGAGACAATTCCTTCAACCACTACCCAAACTTGCCTTTCCAGTTCTCCACAGCTTTAACCTCTTCTGCTTTTCAATTTGAAAAACACTCCAGTTTCTTTCTTATAAACATGAAGCAATGAGAAAGTAATTATAAGTATATTTAAGAAAAACAACAGAAACAATAAACCAGTGCCTATATCACCAAATTTTGAATGTTGCAATTTCAGCCAAGTTGGAATCTAGTTGGTATACGCACTATAAAAAGGCATTGCAAGAGAAAATCAACAAAATATTCAAGAAAGAAATATTGACTTGTTTGTTTCATTTATTTATATGAATTATAAAATGGTAGTAGCCAAAACAAAATGTAAGAAGCCAGAAATCCATATGCTATTATTGCATTTCAGTTGTACAAATTGTATATTGCCAGAACCTTACGTAATTTAACTGTAATTTATATTTTAAAATTAGGTAGTTGGAGCGATAGCAAAGCAGGTAGAGCATTTGCCTTGCACGCAGCTAACATTGCCGACCCGAGTTCGATTTTCTGCCCCTCTCGAAGAGCCCTGCAAGCTACCAAGAGTATCTCGCCCGCATGGCAAAGCCTGGCAAGTTACCCGTATTGTATTCGATATGCCAAACACAGTAACAAGTCTCACAATGTTACTGGGCCTGCTCAAGCAAATCAATAAACAACGGGAGGACAGTAACAGTGACAGGATTCAATTCCTGTCAGTTACTTCATCATTTCCTTTATTTCTTTCTCCAGAGATTGAAAGCATGATATAAAATAAAGTTATTCTCAGATTGTGCTGTAATATGTATAGGATTGCAGGTGGCAAGTGAATATATTATTCATAAAGTTCTTAAATAATTACTTTTTTCATTGATCTTTATACAATTGTCTTTAATATCTCTTTGAAATTAGCAGTATGGTTTGCAAAAGTTTTCTAGAAAGCCAAGATCAACAAATTCTAGTTACAAAATAAATGTACATACACTATTTACTAGGAATTGTTTTTTAATGCATTCAATTTTATGAATAATTTAAAACTTTACTCTTTCTGATTCTCTTTGTATAGATAGTTTTCCTTTTGCATAGATTCAAAGATGACCTTGATTTGCTTTCCATAAATCCCCAGCACATTTCAGAGACTGTCTTTGAAACATATGTCTCATCGTGTTTCTCTAAATACCTTTTTTTTCCACAAATTGAACAGTGTACCACCTTGAAAATCCAGAACAAAGCATCCTGTATTATTTACTAGTTCTCATTCTCAGAGTTTTACTACAGCTGGCCAAATCAAAGACTAGTGAGTTTTATTCTAACTCAGATAATGAACAAATACCACCTAATAATTCACATACTCTTTCTCTAGTTTCTATTAGGATTTATTACAATAAGATAAAGTTAGAATTGTATTCCCTTGCTAAGTCTACATTGTTGTGAATTCTGGTTATTCCCATAAATCCAGCAAAATGTAGCTATCTCATAAAAATAAATTAAATTTAAATATGTTGTTTTGCTTTAGAAATATTTTAATTCATTGCTCTCTAAGTTAATCCTTCTTATCTCTTATCTGCTGTAATTAATAATTTAGTGTTGTGAAAATTACATTTTGAGTAATTTATTTCATAATTCAGACTTCACAATATTGCTTTATATGCCTGTCCTCAAATATTTCTATAAGCTTAAGCTTCTCTGTGAAATTTTAATATTTGTTCTTCAATTCATCACAAGATGTGGAAAATTGTACAGACTTAAAATTTTATTTGGGGATAAGACATGATGAATTTTAGATGTAATTCACCTATAAACTAAAATAATTGTAGAAATTCCCTGTCCCTGTTCCTGTCCTCCCATTGTTCACTGATTTGTTCAAGTGGGCCCAGTAACATTGTGAGACTTGTTGTTAGTGTGTTTGGCATATCGAATACATCACAGGCTTTGCCGTGTGGGAGAGATATTCTCGGTAACTTGCTGGGCTCTCTGAGAGGGGCGGAGGAATCGAACCCGGGTCAGCCTGGTGAACCCGGATCAGCCTGGTTGGCTGCGAGCAAGGCAAACACTCTACCTGCTGGGCTATTGCTCCATTGGAAGTATTTCTTATGCAATGGTATTTCACTAATATAAATATATCTATCTGGAAAATGTTAACTATTGAATTTCTTCATGATTACCACAGAAATGAAACTATTCCTAGAATTTAAAAGCTAATAGAACTATTACACTCTCTAGTTAGATTCAATGTAATATTTTAAGTAGCAAGATAAAGAGGGAAAAAAATCAAAAACTTGATGTGAGGATTATTTGGTTTAAGATAAAATATGCTGACAGCCCGCCCCGGCCCCCAAGGGCCTGGGTTCCTCTCTGGGCACGCACAGCTAGAAACAGCCCCTAGACAGCCGGTTTTCAACCCCTGATCTGCGTGGGACGGGCACAGAGGCCCAGCTCTGGGTAACAAAGCTGAACGGCTCCAATTCCAACAGGTACAGCCCGCCCCCAAGGGCCTGGGTTCCTCTCTGGGCACGCGCAGCTAGAAACAGCCCCTAGACAGCCGGTTTTCAACCCCTGATCTGCGTGGGACGGGCACAGAGGCCCAGATCTGGGCAACAAAGCTGAACGGCTCCAATTCCAACAGGTACAGCCCGCGCCCAAGGGTCTGGGTTCCTCTCTGGGCACGCGCAGCTAGAAACAGCCCCTAGACAGCAGGTTTTCAACACCTGATCTGCGTGGGACGGGCACAGAGGCCCAGCTCTGGGCAACAAAGCTGAACGGCTCCAATTCCAACAGGTATAGCCCGCCCCCAAGGGCCTGGGTTCCTCACTGGGCACGCGCAGCTAGAAACAGCCCCTAGACAGCCGGTTTTCAACCCCTGATCTGCGTGGGACTGGCACAGAGGCCCAGCTCTGGGCAACAAAGCTGAACGGCTCCAATTCCAACAGGTACAGCCCGCCCCCAAGGGCCTGGGTTCCTCTCTGGGCATGCGCAGCTAGAAACAGCCCCTAGAAAGCCGGTTTTCAACCCCTGGTCTGCGTGGGACGGGCACAGAGGCCCAGCTCTGGGCAACAAAGCTGAACGGCTCCAATTCCAACAGGTACAGCCCGCCCCCAAGGGCCTGGGTTCCTCTCTGGGCACGCGCAGCTAGAAACAACCCCTAGACAGCCGGTTTTCAACCCCTGGTCTGCGTGGGACGGGCACAGAGGCCCAGCTCTGGGCAACAAAGCTGAACGGCTCCAATTCCAACAGGTACAGCCCGCCCCCAAGGGCCTGGGTTCCTCTCTGGGCACGCGCAGCTAGAAACAGCCCCTAGACAGCCGGTTTTCAACCCCTGATCTGCGTGGGACGGGCACAGAGGCCCAGCTCTGGGCAACAAAGCTGAACGGCTCCAATTCCAACAGGTACAGCCCGCGCCCAAGGGTCTGGGTTCCTCTCTGGGCACGCGCAGCTAGAAACAGCCCCTAGACAGCCGGTTTTCAACCCCTGATCTGCGTGGGACGGGCACAGAGGCCCAGCTCTGGGCAACAAAGCTGAACGGCTCCAATTCCAACAGGTACAGCCCGCCCCCAAGGGCCTGGGTTCCTCTCTGCGCACGCGCATCTAGAAACAGCCCCTAGACAGCCGGTTTTCAACCCCTGATCTGCGTGGGACTGGCACAGAGGCCCAGCTCTGGGCAACAAAGCTGAACGGCTCCAATTCCAACAGGTACAGCCCGCCCCCAAGGGCCTGGGTTCCTCTCTGGGCACGCGCAGCTAGAAACAACCCCTTGACAGCCGGTTTTTAACCCCTGATCTGCGTGGGACGGGCACAGAGGCCCAGCTCTGGGCAACAAAGCTGAACGGCTCCAATTCCAACAGGTACAGCCCGCCCCCAAGGGCCTGGGTTCCTCTCTGGGCACGCGCAGCTAGAAACAGCCCCTAGACAGCCGGTTTTCAACCCCTGATCTGCGTGGGACTGGCACAGAGGCCCAGCTCTGGGCAACAAAGCTGAACGGCTCCAATTCCAACAGGTACAGCCCACCCCCAAGGGCCTGGGTTCCTCTCTGGGCATGCGCAGCTAGAAACAGCTCCTTGACAGCCAGTTTTCAACCCCTGGTCTGCGTGGGACGGGCACAGAGGCCCAGCTCTGGGCAACAAAGCTGAACGGCTCCAATTCCAACAGGTACAGCCCGCCCCCAAGGGCCTGGGTTCCTCTCTGGGCACGCGCAGCTAGAAACAGCCCCTAGACCGCCGGTTTTCAACCCCTGATCTGCGTGGGACGGGCACAGAGGCCCAGCTCTGGGCAACAAAGCTGAACGGCTCCAATTCCAACAGGTACAGCCCGCGCCCAAGGGTCTGGGTTCCTCTCTGGGCACGTGCAGCTAGAAACAGCCCCTAGACAGCCGGTTTTCAACCCTTGATCTGCGTGGGACGGGCACAGAGGCCCAGCTCTGGGCAACAAAGCTGAATGGCTCCAATTCCAACAGGTACAGCCCGCCCCCAAGGGCCTGGGTTCCTCTCTGGGCACGCGCAGCTAGAAAAGCCCCTAGACAGCCGGTTTTCAACCCCTGATCTGCGTGGGACGGGCACAGAGGCCCAGCTCTGGGCAACAAAGCTGAACGGCTCCAATTCCAACAGGTACAGCCCGCCCCCAAGGGCCTGGGTTCCTCTCTGGGCACGCGCAGCTAGAAACAGCCCCTAGACAGCCGGTTTTCAACCCCTGATCTGCGTGGGACGGGCACAGAGGCCCAGCTCTGGGCAACAAAGCTGAAAGGCTCCAATTCCAACAGGTACAGCCCGCGCCCAAGGGTCTGGGTTCCTCTCTGGGCACGCGCAGCTAGAAACAGCCCCCTAGACAGCCGGTTTTCAACTCCTGATCTGCGTGGGACGGGCACAGAGGCCCAGCTCTGGGCAACAAAGCTGAACGGCTCCAATTCCAACAGGTACAGCCCGCCCCCAAGGGCCTGGGTTCCTCTCTGGGCATGCGCAGCTAGAAACAGCCCCTAGAAAGCCGGTTTTCAACCCCTGGTCTGCGTGGGACGGGCACAGAGGCCCAGCTCTGGGCAACAAAGCTGAACGGCTCCAATTCCAACAGGTACAGCCCGCCCCCAAGGGCCTGGGTTCCTCTCTGGGCACGCGCAGCTAGAAACAGCCCCTAGACAGCCGGTTTTCAACCCCTGATCTTCGTGGGACGGGCACAGAGGCCCAGCTCTGGGCAACAAAGCTGAACGGCTCCAATTCCAACAGGTACAGCCCGCGCCCAAGGGTCTGGGTTCCTTTCTGGGCACGCGCATCTAGAAACAGCCCCTAGACATCCGGTTTTCAACCCCTGATCTGCGTGGGACGGGCACAGAGGCCCAGCTCTGGGCAACAAAGCTGAACGGCTCCAATTCCAACAGGTACAGCCCGCCCCCAAGGGCCTGGGTTCCTCTCTGGGCACGCGCAGCTAGAAACAGCCCCTAGACAGCCGGTTTTCAACCCCTGATCTGCGTGGGACTGGCACAGAGGCCCAGCTCTGGGCAACAAAGCTGAACGGCTCCAATTCCAACAGGTACAGCCCACCCCCAAGGGCCTGGGTTCCTCTCTGGGCATGCGCAGCTAGAAACAGCTCCTTGACAGCCAGTTTTCAACCCCTGGTCTGCGTGGGACGGGCAAAGAGGCCCAGCTCTGGGTAACAAAGCTGAACGGCTCCAATTCCAACAGGTACAGCCCGCCCCCAAGGGCCTGGGTTCCTCTCTGGGCACGCGCAGCTAGAAACAGCCCCTAGACAGCCGGTTTTCAACCCCTGATCTGCGTGGGACGGGCACAGAGGCCCAGCTCTGGGCAAAAAAGCTGAACGGCTCCAATTCCAACAGGTACAGCCTGCCCCCACGGGCCTGGGTTCCTCTCTGGGCACGCGCAGCTAGAAACAGCCCCTAGACAGCCGGTTTTCAACCCCTGATCTGCGTGGGACGGGCACAGAGGCCCAGCTCTGGGCAACAAAGCTGAACGGCTCCAATTCCAACAGGTACAGCCCGCGCCCAAGGGTCTGGGTTCCTCTCTGGGCACGCGCAGCTAGAAACAGCCCCTAGACAGCCGGTTTTCAACCCCTGATCTGCGTGGGACTGGCACAGAGGCCCAGCTCTGGGCAACAAAGCTGAATGGCTCCAATTTCAACAGGTACAGCCCGCCCCCAAGGGCCTGGGTTCCTCTCTGGGCATGCGCAGCTAGAAACAGCCCCTAGACAGCCGGTTTTCAACCCCTGATCTGCGTGGGACGGGCACAGAGGCCCAGCTCTGGGCAACAAAGCTGAACGGCTCCAATTCCAAACAGGAGACGTTCCCAACTCCTCGCCTAGTGCCAGGGACTCTTTCCAGAGCTGCGAAATATTTTCCCACTACATATGCCATAGGAACCATAAGCTAACTTCTTAGATGGAAACTTCTCTATTTTAGCTCAGCCACTAGAAACACAGTTGCCAATAACTCATAGGCCTATCTTAACTCACAGTGCTTATCAAGCAGAATAGTAACACTGAACGTGAAGGACTAAACCACACCTCTCACAATGGTAAAGCAACGCAAAAGCCCACCAAACATTCACATTGAAGAGTCTAGCCCAGATGACACCAACAGTACTGTAGTGTTAGACAACCTCTCTGACAAGGAATTCAGAAGGGAGCTACTTAGGATGCTTAGGGAATTAAAAGAAACAATGGAAAGCAATGCCAATAGAAGACAAGAGGATCTGAAGGCAGAAATGAGGAAAATGCAATCAGAAATGTCAGACCTGAAAAATCTCGTAGGCGAATTGAAAAGCTCAGTGGAAGGCCTCAGCAGCAGAGTAACAGCGGCTGAGAACAGAATCAGTGAGCTCGAAGATGAAGTTCAGAGACTCTCCAGAAAAGAGCAGAAAATGGAAAAGAGACTCACAATTCGGGAACAGCTGGCAAGAGAAGATCGTGATGAAGCCAAGAGGGGTAACATAAGAATTATTGGAGTCCCAGAGGGACAGGAAGAAAACCTCGATGAAGAAGAAACTGTCAAAGACATCATTGCTACAACATTTCCAGAGCTGAAGAAAACTTCTGACCACATTCAGGAGGCCCGAAGGGTACCAGCTAGAAGAAATCCGAATAAAAATACCCCAAGACACATTCTGATCAAAATGACCAAAACCTTAGACAGAGACAAAATTCTGAAAGCAGCAAGATCGAAGAAAGAAATCTCTTACAAAGGAGCATCCTTAAAATTCACAGCTGATTTTTCTGATGAAACCCTCATGG
Organism: Sorex fumeus; assembly: GCF_029834395.1. NCBI lineage: Eukaryota > Metazoa > Chordata > Mammalia > Eulipotyphla > Soricidae > Sorex > Sorex fumeus. The sequence goes on along the minus strand of NW_026606066.1, from coordinate 19,716,164 downwards.
CCCGAAAACAGTGGTGGGACATAGTAAAAAAACTCAATGAAATAAATGCCTCCCCCAAAATACTTTTCACAGCAAGACTCTCATTCATAATAGAAGGAACAACACACAGTTTCACAGACAAACAACAGCTCAGGAACTTCATAGACTCAAAACCATGGTTACAAGAACAACTAAATGGGCTACTTTAAGGCAAGAAAGGCCCCTCAAATACACCAAATTTTAACAGAACAATGGGACAAAATCCCATAACAATAATCTCTCTCAATGTCAATGGGCTAAACGCACCAATTAAAAGACATAGAGTGGCAGGATGGATTAGAAAATTGAACCCAACATTCTGCTGCCTGCAAGAAACGCATCTCAATAGTCAAAGCAAACACAGACTCAGAGTCAAAGGCTGGAAAACTATCCTACAGGCAAACAGCTCCCATAAAAAAGCTGGGGTAGCCATCCTTATATCAGACCACATCGATTTCAGAGTGAGGAAGGTCATAAGAGACAGTGAAGGCCATTTCTTATTGATCAGAGGATCTGTACAACAGGAAGAACTTACAATAATAAATGTATATGCACCTAATGAGAGACCAGCAAAGTACTTAAAACAACTACTCATAGATTTGGAAAAAGACATCAATAGCAACACAATACTAGTGGGAGACTTCAACACTGCTTTGTCACCTCTTGATAGATCAACCAGACTCAAGCTTAGCAAGGACATACTTCATTTGAGGGAAACAATGGAAGAAAGGGACTTAGTAGATATATACAGGACACTTCATCCACAAAAAGCTGAATACACATTCTTCTCAAGCGTACATGGAACATTCTCCAAGATAGACCACATGCTGAGCCACAAAACATGCCTCCATAAAATTAAGAAGGTAGAGATTGTATCAACAATCTTCTCAGACCATAATGCGCTGAAATTAGAAGTAAATCACACACAAAAACAGAAAACTAAATCAAACACCTGGAAATTAAACAGTGCACTATTGAACAACGAGTGGATTAGACAGGAAATCAAAGAGGAAATCAAAAGATTCCTAGAAACGAATGAAAATGAGAACACGAGTTACCAAAACTTATGGGACACAGCAAAGGCTGTGTTAAGAGGAAAGTTTATAGCTCTACAAGCATTCCTCAAGAAGGAGGAGCGAGCACACATAAGTAACCTAACCTCACAGCTTAAGAGCTTGGAGAAGGACCAAAAAAAGGAGCACAACCCGAACAGGAGAAAGGAAATAATAAAACTCAGAGCAGAGATTAACGAGATGGAAACCCAAAAAACAATCCGAAAGATCAATGAAACCAAGAGCTGGTTCTTTGAGAAAATTAACAAGATCGATAAGCCTCTAGCAAAACTCACAAAGAAAGGGAGAGAGAAAACCCTAATAAACCGAATCAGAAATGAAAAGTGGGTCATTACAACAGAAACCACAGAAATTCAGAGGATCCTCAGGGAGTACTTTGAGGAGCTTTATGCCACGGAACATCAAAACCTCGAGGAAATGGATAAATTCCTAGACTCCTACAGACTCCCAAGGCTGAACCAAGAAGACCTGGAATACCTGAACAGACCTATCACCATCAAGGAAATTGAAATGGTAATAAAAAGTCTCCCCAAGCACAAAAGTCCTGGCCCGGATGGATTCACTAGTGAATTCTTCCAAATCTTTAAAGAGGACTTACTCCCAATGCTCTTTAAGCTTTTCCACGAAATTGAAATATCAAAAACACTTCCAAACAGTTTCTACGAAGCAAATATCACACTGATACCAAAAGCAGACAGAGATACCACAAAGAAAGAGAATTACAGGCCGATATCCCTGATGAACACAGATGCAAAGATCCTCAACAAACTACTAGCAAATAGAATCCAACTACTCATTAAAAAGATCATACACCATGACCAAGTAGGATTCATCCCAGGGATGCAAGGATGGTTTAACGTTCGGAAATCAATCAACATAATCCACCATATCAACAAAAGAAAAGATAAAAAGCATATGATCATATCAATAGATGCAGAGAAAGCATTTGATAAGATCCAGCACCCCTTTATGATGAAAACCCTAGCCAAAATGGGTATAGAGGGGACCTTCCTCAACATAATTAAAGCCATCTACCACAAGCCTACAGCAAGCATCATCCTCAATGGGGAAAAACTGAGAGCCTTCCCTCTAAGATCAGGGACGAGACAGGGATGCCCACTCTCTCCACTGCTGTTCAATATAGTACTGGAAGTACTTGCAATAGCGATTAGGCAGGAAAAAGATATTAAGGGCATTCAGGTAGGAAAGGAAGAAATCAAGCTCTCACTATTCGCAGATGATATGATACTCTACTTAGAGAACCCAATAACTTCCACCAAAAAACTCCTAGAAACAATAGACTCGTATAGTAAAGTTGCAGGTTATAAAAGCAATACCCAAAAGTCCATGGCTTTCCTATACACAAACAGTGAGAGAGAAGAAAGCAACATGAAAAAAACAATCCCATTCACAATTGTGCCCCAGAAAATCAAGTACCTAGGAATCAGCTTAACTAAGGAAGTAAAGGACCTGTACAAAGAAAACTACAAAACGCTACTTCAGGAAATAAAAGAGGACATGAGGAAATGGAAAGATATCCCCTGCTCATGGGTCGGGAGACTTAACATTGTCAAAATGGCAATACTACCGAAAGCATTGTATAAATTCAATGCAATCCCTATAAGGATACCCATGACATTCTTCAAAGAAATGGAGCAAACACTCTTGAAATTTATATGGAACAATAAGCCCCCACGAATAGCTAAAGCAATTCTTGGGAAAAAGAAAATGGGAGAAATCAACCTCCCGAACTTCAAACTGTACTACAAAGCAGTAATAATTAAAACAGCATGGTGCTGGAACAATGGCAGAACTGCAGACCAATGGAACAGGGTTGAATACACTGACATCTCTCCTCAATCATATGCTCATCTAATCTTTGATAAAGGTTCAAGTAATGTGAAGTGGAGTAAGGAAAGCCTCTTTAATAAATTGTGTTGGCATCACTGGACGGCTACATGCAAAAAAATAGGCTTAGAACTCTGCCTAACACTATGTACAAAAGTAAGATCAAAATGGATTAAAGACCTCAACATCAGACCAGAAACCATAAGGTACATTGAAGATAAAGTTGGCAAAACCCTCCATGACATTGAAGCTAATGGTATCTTCAAAGATGCCACGCCACTGGCCGAGCAAGTGAAAACAGAGATAGATAAATGGGACTATCTTAAACTAAGAAGCTTCTGCACCTCCAAAGAAACAGTGACCAAAATACAAAGACAGTCTACAGAATGGGAAAGGATATTCACCGAATACACATCTGACAAGGGGTTGATATCCAGGATATACAAAATACTGGTTAAACTCCACAAGAAGAAAACATCCAACCCCATCCAAAAATGGGGCAATGAAATGAACAGAAACTTTCTCAAAGAAGAAATCCGAATGGCAAAAAAGCACATGAGAAAATGCTCTACATCATTAATCATCAGGGAGATGCAGATCAAAACCACAATGAGATACCATCTCACACCTCAGAGACTGGCCCACATTCAAAAGAACAAAAGCAACCGATGCTGGCGTGGATGTGGCGAGAAAGGGACACTCCTTCACTGTTGGTGGGAATGTCCACTGGTTCAGCCCTTCTGGAAAACAGTATGGACGATTCTCAAAAAATTAGAAATTGAGCTCCCATTTGACCCAGCAATACCACTCCTGGGAATATATCCCAGAGAGGCAAAAATGTATAGTCGAAGTGACATCTGCACTTGTTTGTTCATTGCAGCCCTCTTTACAATAGCCAGAAACTGGAAGAAACCTGAATGCCCAAGAACAGATGACTGGTTAAAGAAACTTTGGTACATCTACACAATGGAGTACTATGTAGCTCTTAGAAAAGATGAAGTCATGAAATTTACATACAAGTGGTACAATATGGAAAGTATCATGCTAAGCGAAATGAGTCAGAAAGAGAGGGATAGACATAGAAAGATTGCATTCATCTGGGGGATATAAAGTAACAAAGTATGAGATTAATACCCAAGAATAGCTGAGATCAGCACCAGGAGGATTACTCCATAACTTAGAGACCAGCCGGGTATCCTAGAGGAAAGGGCTGTTCAGATAGAGAAGGGAGCACCAAATAAAGGATGTTTGGAGGATCCTCCCAGGAGGGGAGATGCATATCGAAAGTAGACTATGGACTGAACATGTTTGCCACTCAATGCCTCTTTTGCAGACCACGACACCCAAAAGGAGAGAGAGAACACAGGGGATTGCCCTGCCACAGAGACAGGGGGTATGGGGGGATGGGGGTGGGAGGGATATTATCCATGGTGGTGGAAAATGGGCACTGGTGGAGGGATGGGTATCTGATCATTGTATAATTGAAACCAAAGCACAAAAAATTGTAAATCTACAACTTTAAAAAAAATAAAATAAAATAAAGGGAAAAAAAAAGATAAAATATGCTGAATGTGAGGAATAGTATTATCATTTAAGCTGACCTAAGTAACTAACTTGAGTTAAAAACTAATCTTAAGGGACCAAGTTTGGGAGAAATAGTAAGGTAGATAAGGTTTTGCTTAGGACATATCTGACCCAGATTTGATCCCTGGCATCCTTTATGGTTCCTCAGCACCACCAGGTATGCTTTCTAAATGCAGAGCCAAGAATAATCCATGAACATTTCTGGGTATAATCCAAAGAAACCCTTAATTATCTTGCTGTCTACAAACATTACTTAGCACATTCCCTTAGATACAGGTTTAAAAAAAACATATTTGAGTGGATTTTGCAATAAATCAAAAATTACCATTAATTGGTTCTCTTGCTTTTTATTTCATTATAAAATGAGATAAAGTTAAAATGTTAATCAAATAAACTACATATTAGGTAGGTTTCCTTTTAAAAATAATGTTTTAAATTTATAGTAAAGTTACAGACAGCACAAATTCCATTATATCTCTTATCCACTTTTTTATATTGCAAATTTCCTTAGTACTGCTTTTCCCATACTCTGAAACCAGTACTGGCAGATTATTATTAACTACCTCCACAATCTATAAAACAGTGTTGACAGATTACTATTAACTACCTCCAGATATAATATGAAAGAAAGTTTTCTTTCCACTAATATTCATTTACTTCCCTTGTAGATCCTGTTTGATATTGAGAATTCCATTCATAGTAGAAGTATTTAGCCGTCATTTCTACTTTGCCTCACACAATCTGGAGAATTCCTCTGACTTTTTTAAATAACAATGACAACTCTAGGAATACAAATAAGTGTTTTGTATAAAACAGCAATTTGGCTGTGTGATATTTTCCTCATGGCTAGACTTATAGGGAAGATTCTGAAGAAGACTATCACCAAGGAGCATGGTATCAACATTAGTTTAAATTAGTGTTATCAGCCTTGATCACTAGTTTAACATAGGTTTCCCAGATGTCTCCACCTATTTATCTCCTTCTCATACTACATTGTTTGAAGAGAGGTAACAAATGCAGACCACACCCAAGGATGCAAAATGTGAGATAAACTCTAAACAGTAGCAGGGCAATACTAAATAAATTATTTATAAATCTTCTATAAGGAAGATTTCTCTCTTCTCCCATATTGGAGTGCTGGTCTTTATTTTATCTAATTTTTTAGATTTGGGCCACACCCAGCTATCGTCAGAAGCTATTCCTGATTCTGTTCTCAGGAGTCATCCCTGGCAGTGCTCAAGAGCCTAGTTATGGTGCCAGGAATTCAAACCAGGGGTAGCTGCCTGCAAGACCAGCTCCTTAACCCCTGTACTATCTCTCTGTCCCTGTGTCTTGATTGTAAAAGAGCAAAATCATAAGTTTCCTTTTAGGGAGAATAAGATCTTAGAATATAGGTATTATTTTTTCTTTTAAGATTTTCAACATATATAAAAAAAGACTTGGAAGTTGGGTTCCTAGTGTTTTATAAAATAGCTCATAGGTGAAGAGAGAGGATAAAAAGACAGGACATTAAGATCCCAGTCACAGTTCTAAAACGTTCCTACATACACCAACCATGGCCTTTAAATATTTTTAAAGAAAGATAAAAAAAAACTTGCATGTCAAAATACTTCAAAAATATTGTATTTTCAGGTCAATTTCTCTATGAAAAATGCCAACACTCACTCATCTATCAGCTTCTAGTAACATCTTGTATGCACCCTAATGCACACTATTGAATACTCCATCTTCCCTCTACAAACCTTTGCCAAGACAGACTACTTTATTATTCTTATCTATCCAAATCTCCACATTCTTTGAAGAATTTGTAGTGTTCAGAGACCTATCACAAATTCCAAAACGTCATCTTACATGATCTCAAAGTAAGGGCTACCCACATAAGACAAAATACATGGAAAACTTCATTTATAATATATGAACTTAATACACCTAGAGCAATTATAAAGCATGCAATACATGGCTTTATGTTTCTTTGCTACCTACATTTTAAAATAAAACTTGTTGGACATAAAATTAATGTTGGAAAACACAGTATCAATTATACAATTGATACTTTGGAGAGACATTCCTCATTTTATAGACAGGGAGTTGAGTCAGAAAAGTATTGGGGCAAGAAAAGATTCAGTAGAAATGGGATTACAGAACTGGCCCCACCTTTTATAAACAGTAATACTTAAAAGAGATCTTTTTAAAAATTCTTTGTTATATCAAACTGTCACTGTCACTGTCCTCCCGTTGTTCATTGATTTGCTCAAATGGGCCCATTAATGTCTCCATTGTGTGACTTGTTGTTACTGTGTTTGGCATATCAAATACTTCATGGGTAGCTTGCCAAGCTTTGCCGTGAGGGTGAGATACTCTTGATAGCTTGCTGGGCTCTCTGAGAGGGGCAGAGGAATTGAATCTGGGTCAGTCGGGTAGGCCATGGGCAAGGCAAATGCCCTACCGCTGTACTATCACTCCAGCCTGACATATCAAATAATATATATATTATAATATATATTACATTATATATATATATATATATATATTTGTAGGGTGACATCGCTTTGTCCTTCTTCCACAAGAAGCTTAGGTTTATCTGGTTACACCCATCACAGTGCTCCTGAGGCACTTCCATTTCATTGTGTTTATCTGTAAACAGTCTTCCCTATGCTCTCCTCCCTACCCAGTTGATCAACTTTCCCCCTAATCAGACTCTGTTAATTTGTAAGGTCAGATTTCCATAAATCTATGATTTTATATGTATGCGTGAAATATTGCCTTTTTCCTCTCCTTATGCCTTATGAACAGTTTACTTTAAAGCAATATCCTTTTTGTATAGATACAGGAAGACCGTTAACATTATGGTTTGTAACTTAGGATTTGATTGGCTTTAAATATTATTCACTCCCAGGCATCTGCTTTCTCGACTTAAGCCTCAGTTGCCCTTAGTTCCTAACACCCCAAAAGCAGGGTCCCGACGAGGGACCGAATGAACCCAGGGCAAGTGGTGAGCCACCCTGGCATTGTAATGGGCCAGGCCAAGGTGCCACAATTCTTAACTATAAATTAAGAGTTTGATATAGACAAATGCTTTCATGATCCAAAAGTAACGACGAGACTAGGATTCTGCTAGGGGTGGGAAAGGCTATCTGGCCTGAGCACTGTAGTCTGAGATCGAGATGGCCCTAGGAGGATAATTCTATAAGTTTAAGATATTTCTTACCATATTCATACAAAATGATTTATATATTCTTATATGCTTGCGGACAAGGAGAGGAGAAACACACCCAGGAGAATCCACTCTAGGGTGGATTGATCTGATAATGAGGATCTGTCCTAGGAGTGGATGTCCCCAGGGAAAGAGGGAAAGAATTCTACCCCTATTGATTGTGACCACACCTATGTGTAATGATTACCCCAACCCCTCATGTTTTGGGATTTAACTGTACTGGAAGAGTGGGCTGGGGGGTTCAGAAGAAAGAAGCAGAGGTCAGAAGGAAGAAGCAGGGCATCAGAAGGAAGAGAAAGAGGGATCAGAATCCAGACTCCAGAGAAGGAGGATGAAGGGAGGTGGAGAAGGAGAATGAAGTAGCATGGGGGAGAAAGAAGCGGGAGCAGAGGCAGAGAAGGGAGACTGGTGTGGATGGAGAGAGGATTGGAATAAACTGCGACTAAGACCAACTAGTCTGGCCCTCATTCCTTCCTTTGCCTGCCCATCGCCATTGACCTCCCCGGGGTGGGGGAAGAAGGGTAAGACTACCGAACGCGGGCGGCGGGAGAGAGAGAGCCACCGCCGCTGTGTGCCGTGCCCCTTTTTTGAGATTACACATCGTTTGATACATATATCAAACAATTTGAGCAAAAAAAGGCAATGTTTTACCATTTATAATGAAATTTTTCTAATAACTGAAGTAAAAACCACAACATACTTTGGTGGTATTTGCAAATATTTTCAATTGCATTTCTGTTTAAAAGAATTAAGGATTTAATAAAATGTCGGTTAGTAGCCTGAAATAGTTTACATGTTTTCTCTGAAGTGAGAAAAAACAATAGATTCAAGGTATATATATATATATATATATATATATATATATATATATATGTACAAAAATAAATTCAGTAGAATGATTATTATATTTAGTCCTTTACTGCAACTCAGGCTCAGCTACTTTGACTTTTTTTCTGTACTACATTTTTATTGTTTAACACAACAAATTTAATTTATATATTTCATTTAAATACCTTCAGGTGAATTCTGGGACCACACTCAGTTTTGCTCAGGGCTTACTCCTGGCTCAGCACTCAGGGATCTATTTGGGAGGAGCTTGAGAACCAAATGCAGGATGACATTTGAATCTGGCTCAGTCACAGGCCAACACAGGTGTTATACCCACTGTATTGTCTCTCAAGTTTGAAATAAATGTTCTTTATTCTATCAACTACCTATATTTTCTTGGGCTGGAGCAATAGCACAGCAGTAGGACATTTGCCTTGCACTCAGCCAGCCCGTCCAAACCGGGTTCGATTCCTCCACCCCTCTCGGAGAGCCCAGAAAATTACTGAGAGTATCTTGCACGCACAGCGAAGCCTGGCAAGCTACCCATGACGTATTCTATATGCCAAAACACAGTAACAACAAGTCTCAAAATGGAGACATTACTGGGCCCGCTCGAGCAAATCCATGAACAACGGGAGGACAGTGACAGTAACCTATATTTTCTAAAAAGAAATCAAGAAAACTAAACTTCTCAACCTCAAAGTCTGTCAGCAAAAATTAAAGGTCATGTATCAATTTCAAGAAGAAAATGGATTTCAAGACTCTTATTAGCCAGGTGAAACAGGAAGTACATTATTCTTGATGACAAATATATAATGGTTTAGGCTCTCATCCTACTCTACGTTTTGAGCATTGTTCCATAAAATTATGCAAAATGAAAATTTTACTCTTATTTACTCAACTGCCAAAGAAATCATTATCCAAACAAATGAGAATTTTAAACTTGATTTGCATTTAACCATTCAGTGCCCATCTGCCTTCTTCCTCCTAGACATGTTTTTAAGTTAGTGGCTTTTTGTTTTGCTTTGTTTCACAAATAAATCACTTTACTCATGAAGGGTTATCAGGTCTTTATGGACATTGTATAGATTTCAATGTAAGGAACTTTCAGTAAAATATAATATGCAGAAAACAAAATGGCATAACTGAAGGAGCTAATAGAAATAATTTAAATAGTTTAAATTCTCTTTCTCCAGAAGAGGTGAGACATTAAACAAAAGAATGAAGGGAAAAGGATGAAATGCTAATTCTTGAATATTATCATGACTATAGCCTGCTCAATTTAAAAACCATGTGTTGGATTTTTCATGCTTGAGTGGAGCTGAGAGAAGAAAAAATGTATTGCAGGGAAATTATGAGAATGAAATAGTTCCCTGTACTTCTCTTAGTACAAAGTTAACTGAAGGTTTAAAATAAGGCAGCATGTTCCCCTGAGCAGGAAGAGGCATTGACATTCTTAACCATCAAAGACCCAGTCCAATTGCAATAGGCTTACATAAGAAAACATCTATTACTCTTTTAATCTTTTGGAAGAATCTCACCCCACTCTAATGAATAAGAGAGATGAGTTGTCCCTGGACAGTTATTAATTTAATAAAGTATATCCTGATCTCAGTACTTTTAGGGAGATAGAAATGAAAATCTAAACATAATAGTGTCCTCCACAACTTTGGTCAGTGGCTCAGAGATTCATGTTGGCTCCACCACATGAATATGAAGTCAAATAAATTATAAGTGCATATTAAACATGCTGTGTGCTGTTCTAAGTAGAAATTGCTTAGGTTAAACTGCACTCAAATTGTTATCTTCAAGGAATACATAAATCTATTTTCCTTCTAGTTTGAAATTGATTAATGTTGAAATATGGTCATTTATCTTCAAGATCGAGTATACTTAGAAACTGAAAGCATTTAAGTTAAGATTCAAAACTTAATGGGGGGTGTTTTCTGCTCTAAGGGTGTATCCAATTTTCATGTCTACAGTTTTATCATCATCAAACTTCAGAGGAAAATCAAAAAAACTTGTCATTTACATAGTTTTTATCTTCAAAAGATGTCTAAATAAAAAGTATGAATATAAACAGATTATTATGATGCTTAGAACATATATGTATGCCATTTATTTGAAGATTAATCATAGGAATATCTTTATATAATCCAAAAATTTGCATGTATTCTATAATTTTAGTTGTCAGCATATTTTTTCATTGACCCATTCCACACTAGAAGGGTGACACTGTCTAGACATTTACTCTCTCTTATATGCAATAATTAATTGTGCCATATTAATAATGCTGTCCAGAAATCTTTCCAACTAATATTTTATTCTAACTCCCATTTTCATTAATTTAGCCCAAGCTCTTATATCGTTTCTCTCCTGAAAATTTTCAATATTTTTCCTGCTTTGCTACAGTCAATCTACAATATAATAAGAGCAAAATATTTAAAAAGGTAATTTTTGAACATCTCAATTTAAGGTCCTCCAATGGCATGTCATTACCTACACTGTCATGTCCAATTACCTTTATGGGTAGTAAAGATGTGTTTGTATCCAAACATTTGGAGTTTTCTTAGTTGAATCTATTTTCCCTGGGCATCTTGGATTTCAGTGCCTGTAATCCTCAACTCTGAGAAATTCTTATTGATGATTTCTTTAAATACTGTTTATCTATCATATTTGCTTCCTGTGCTCCGGGGACTCTAATGATTCTTTTATTGATTCACTTGAACTCATCCCATAGCTGTGCTGTTCATTTCTTTTCATACTATTTTCTACCTTCTGCAGTTTCCTGGCAGCTTCCTACTTCTCATCTTGGAATTTCTTTATCCTTTGCTTGGCTTCTGTTATTCTGCTACTCAGGGCTTCTACTGACTTTTTTTAATATCACCTACCATGTTCTTCATTTCTATCATTTCTTCATTTCTATTCTATCATTCTAATTTGATTGCAGTCACTGTCACTGTCACTGTCTTCCCATTGTTCATCTATTTGCTCGAGCGGGCCCAGTAAATTTTTCAATTCAACTCATACTTTCTTGTGCGTTGCTGAATAGTTCTGCTATTGTTTCTTTGAGCTCATTAAATGTCTTTGGGATATTGTTTTTGTGCATTGAGCTCGGTGGGCTTCTGCATATTGTCCTGTTGATTTTCTTCTAGTGTTCTTGTTGTGCTAGAGTGAATCTTTGAAGATGCTGAAGGATTAAGGCTGGGGTTGCTCTCTTTCTTCTCTGCCCAAATGACAGGAAGAATAACTGTGAGCAACATGTAATTTATTCAGTTGATCTGTCATGCAGCAGCACTACCTGTGGTACCATTTATATGGTACAGGTTGGTGTGGAGGTGGCTGGGATCTAGCGCATTGGGAATTGCTCTGCCTCACATTCTGGATTAACTTCAATGTTATCAGGAAAAGGAAAGCCTCACCTGGAATAGTGGATCAGAAAGCAGAAGACCCAGATCATAAACTAAATTCAAATGCTTAATCTTCCTAAAATGGCCCATGATAATCTCGAGGAGACAATTTCCTTCAGTGAACTACTCAAATCTCTGTTTTCTCACATACACACTAAGGTAATTAGGTGTCTTATGTCTATCTCCTACTTTGTTCTATTTATGTTTGTATCTGTAACACATAATTACAGATAAATAATTAGTAACTAATTTATTTTTAATAAATGAAGAGTAAATCAATGGGTGGGCGAATCTTTTGCTTTTAACAGGAAACATCGATTAGTCAAATTTTCCAAAGAACAGAATATTTTTACTTGTTTAAACACTATGATTTACAAAGTGTTCATAATACAGCTGCTTTAGGCATTCAATGCTCCAATAGCAATCTCACTATCTGGGTGATCTTCCTTTCACTAATGTCCCTAGTTTCCCACCCACACCCTCAAACTTTCTCCCTTAATATGCACAGCAAATTTACTTAATATTACTTGTTACTCAAAAATGGTAAATGTAATTATCAACATATATATTAATAAAAGTCAATTTATGATCATTGTTATATATTACAGTGGTGTTACTAAAGCCACTCTGAGAATTTACTGAGCTATTGATGCTATTTAAGCCTTCTGTGTTACTGTTTTCACTAGAAATAACATGGTCATCTTCCCAGCAACTTTTCAATCATGTTTTCTGGGTTTTGTGGCTCTCAGTACTTTGAAATTTGGAGGTGTTGCTCTAGGAGCTGTAGAGCTGGAATGGTTTGGTGACTTGATAAGTTTCAGTTGTAGAGCTGGCCTGTTTATAGGTTAGAGGATGTCAGATGTGGCTGAGGGCTCTTGAGTCCTTCCCCATCTCAAGAAGGCCCAGAGTTCTTAGCCCAGAGATGAGTCTACCAGCGATGATTTAGCAGTTTGTTGTTCTTTCCAACAGAATTTTTTTATAAGTAGCAGAATATACATAAGTATTTAACTATAGCTTATTTGCAAATGAATTGGCATAAAATTAAATAATCAAATAACTATTAACTGAAATAACACTAGTAAATAATAAACTGATTGAATGGCACATTTATACAATCTGGTTCTAATTTTTCATTCTACTTAAATATATGTTTGTTTCCAATTTAGACTTGTAAATTTCACAGAAAACAAGATAATTCTTTTTGATGAAAATTTTTCTCAAGTGAAAATGTGTAGTTTTTATCATGCAGTGAAATATAATCCACCTCATGAACCTACTTAATAATGTCCCCCTGCACATGCGTTTCTAGCAAATATTTGTCTCTACAAGAAAAACTAAATCATTAGTTGTATAGTTTTCTAACTTCTAACTGAAGATGGTCTTCAAAGTTACACTAAATCAGAAAGAGACCAAATTTAAAACAATAGTGGCAAAGGGCTAAAAATTCCATTTCTGGAGAGAGATATGGTAGAAACATCTAGATAAAAGGGAACCTCTAATACAATCTGGACACAACCAAATTATCACAAATGATCTTAATCCAGATGAATAAATACTAGTCCAGTTATGTTTTACTTCTTTGTATCTCCAAATTCTAAATATTTGCACGCAACATTTTTATTTTTTTTGCTTCCTGGAAACAAATGAAAATAAAGTCACGTTATGTGAAGATATGACACAGATAAAGATATGAAATATAGGAGGAGAGTGCATACCAATATGGGCTTACATCAAGAGATACTAAATATCTTAAATAAATGCTGATGTCAAACTAAAAGGAAAGGAACTTGGAGAAAAAAATGAAATAAAAAATCAGAAGAAGTCAAAGTGATACAAATTAGAGTGCAAATAAACAAAGTAAAAGTAAAAAAGTATAACTCAAAAGATAATGACACCAAGAACTGCCATTTAGTAAAAAAAATGAAAACTCCTTTATAGGTATCACTTAAAAGGACAGAGGGAAAAACAAAGAAAACACTGTGGTGACTACAATTAGAAATGAAAGGGGAGGGGCGAGAGTAATAGTATGCTGCATGCCTTGTACATGTCCAACCGCAGAGCCAGGAGTAAGCCCTGAGCACCACCCAGTGTGGCCCCAAAGCAAAGAAACAAACAAAAAAATAAAAGGGGAGAAATAACAAATACCATAGGAATATAAAACATCATTAGAGATTACTCTAGACAGTGTTACCCCATTAATGTTGAGATCCAGATAAAGAGTGGATAAGTTCTAAGAACGCGGCTGTCTTACTTGATTGAATGAGGAAGAAATAAAACCCTGAACACATTAACTACAAGAAAAGAAATTGAAGAAATCATCAAAATCTCCCAAACAAAAGCCCAAGAACAGATGACTTTACTGATGAATTATATCAGAACTTCAGATGACTTACCACCTTTTCTCAAATTTGTCCCAAAACCTGAAGGAAAAAATGAGAAGCCTAGTACTATAAACAGACATATCATAAATCAATCACACTGATAAGCACAGATGTGAAGATTCTCAACATAATTTTATCAAACCAAGTTTGATAATATATTAAAGGGTTCCTATGTCATGAGGAAGTGGAATTTATTCCAGGGATTCAAGAGTGATTCAGTACTTGCAAATCAATGGATTAGATACATAATATCAAAAAAGGATAAAACAAAAATCACGATCCCATCAATAAATGAACAGAAGAGCATTTGACAAGATAGAACAATCATTTATGATAAGGGCTCTCAACCAAACTTGTTTCAATAGGAAGTTTATCATTTTGGGGAAGATGGGAAAGCATACTAGACAATGCTGAAAGGAAACACACAGTGGTAGAGGGTGAAGTGATGGAATGCTTTGAGCATAAGACCTGATCACTAATAGTATTATAAATCAGAGTACCTAAAATAAACTACTTTTTAAAGAAAGATTTCAAACAAATGATATAAGCTATATTTTTTAAAAAGAACTTTCAAGCAAATGGGTATAAAAGAAACAGAGTGAGAATAAACACCTATGTTCATTGCAGTGCTATTTACAACATTCAAAATTCAGAAACAAATCAAGTACCCAGGGAGGGAAAAGAAGATTAGAAGTGAGACTAAGACAGTATGAGAGGACCTTGGACACTTGTGGTGGCAGAGGGGTAATTTTGTATAACAGAAGTATGAATGATGATACTATTGAAATCTTGTTACCTCTCTACAATAAAAATTTAAGATAATTTTTAAAATTTAAAGTATTTTCAAATAAATTATGCTAGGAAAACTGGATAGCCATATATAAAACTTAGTGTATTACTCTATCCATATATAAAAATTATATCCATATATAAATTATATCCATAAATAAATAAATAATAAATAAATAAATTATATCCATATATAAAAATTAATTTAAAATAAATTTTAAAACCAGAAAATACAATGAATAAAATGGTCCAAGATACCAATTTCTTAGGTATTTGAAGATATAATCCCCAGAAGCAAGGAAAATGAGCAAAAATAAGCAATGGAATTATATAAAACTAAAAATTTCTGCCCACTAAATAAAACCAAATCTAAAATAAAAATACACTAAACTAAATTGGAAAAAAAACTGCATACCAAACGTCTGGCAAAGGGTAAATATCCATGATATATGGGAAGAAGTTCTGAATAGATACTTCACCAAAGAGGATAGACATCAAGATGAGATGGTCAACAAGCATGTGAAAAAGTTCTGGTGTCACCTTTTCATTATCTGGAAGATACAAAGAAAAGTGACAATGAGATATTACCTAAATACCTGTTAGATTTGCCCACTGTAAAAGGTCAGAGACAACAAGTTCTGGAGAAGATATGGAGAAAGAGAAAAACTCATACTGTATTGGTGAGAATGTAGTCCAGTCTTTATGTAAATAAGCATGATTCTCAAAATAGTAAAAATAAATATATAAAATAAATGTATAAAATCACCTAGCAGTTCTCCTAGACACCTGGCCTAAGTATAGAAAATTTATAATATGAAAGACAAGGGGCTGGAGTGATAGCACAGCGGCAGGTCATTTGCCTTACAAGCAGCCAACACGGCCAACCTGAGTTCGATTCCTCCGCTCCTCTCGGCAAGCTACTGAGAGTATCTCGCCCGCATGGCAGAGGCTGGCAAGCTACATATTGTATTCGATATGCAAAACACAGTAACAACAAGTCTCATGATGGAGATGTCACTGGGCCCGCTCCAGCAAATCGATGAACAACGGGAGGACCATGATCCGTGATGAAAGACACATTGTCTATTGTGGCACAATTTACAATACCCAAGATACAAAAATAACCCATTTCCAAAGATGATCAATAGATGAAATTATGGTACATACACACAATGGTGTACTATATGTAAATGATCTCCTCAGCTATCTGAAACTATGAGAACTGAAAGGGAAACAAAGAAAGTGAAAAGCTAAAGCAAACAATAACCAACCCTTGAACCCCAAACACAGAACTGAAGTTATCAGCAAGGGGAAGACTACAGGGACTAGAAGTGGAGAGGTGGTACACTGGATTTCTGATGAAGGGTTATAGTACTTTACTGGTGGTTGTGGAATAGGAACACATTATTTTGAAGATGTGTGAAACTGTAGTCTGGAGCATATACAATCATATAAACCAATTTTATTTCAAAAAAAGTAAATTCTTCAATACGTAAATGAAAATAAACAAAATGTTTTGCTTTCATAGACACCTCTAGAGAATGTAAGGTTAGAATCTACAGAGCCATTTGTTAAATTAACCTCAAAACTTTACTTGAAGAAAGGCACTGGACAGGTGACATTCTTTAGTCCATATGTTATCTTTCAGCAGAGAGCTTCAGAGGAAGCTATATCATGACTGGATTGCCTGGTGAGTGTGTGCAGAGTAATTTGAATATGTGACTTTTGAACTGTATTAAGTTTATGCATCTTTCACTCCATTTTAAAGTTATAACTGCCAATTGTATCAGACAGATGGCATGACCTTCAGCAACTTTTTCTTTCCCTGCTCTGACTCCTGTTTGCCTCTCCCTGTGAATCCAAGGCTGTTCAACCTCCCTGCTGTCTACTACAAATTTTCAATACTTATATACTCTAATTAGACTACAGATAATTCTTACAGGCCTGGTACTTGTTGTCTTTGTAGAGAAGTATTTTAAATAAGTCTGATTTTAAAGGTAGTCTTACGATTTATCTCTTACCGGACAATTTTAAGTTGTTGGGAAAAGTCTGGAACTAGTATAAAGAACATTGTAATATGATACGCATTATGACTCAGAAAAATATGTCTTCAGATTTATATAGTGATATTCAATAGAAAAGAGAAATAAAAAATTTTAAAAGGAGAAAAGCAATAGTTTCTTATAATGGGGGGCAGAAGAGCTAGTATGGCAGAGAGAGTATTTATCTTGCATGCAGTCAACATGGATTTAATCCTTGGCACCCCACATGGTCCTATGAGCCACAAAAGGAGTGATTCCTGAGCACAGAGCCAGGAGTAGCCCTGAAAGCAGCTGGGTGAACCCGTCCAAAAAAGAAATTTCTAATAATTGAAGCTGCAGGTTTTACTTTTTTATTTTCTACAGTACTCATCTACAGAAGACACACCATAATTTTCTTATCTTAATATAAAAATTCTAAATACTTTGAGTCAGTCTTTCTATTGTAAGTTTATACTTACATAAGTAAGTAAAGTAAAGTAAAGTAAAGGCCCTCCCGTTGATCATCGATTTGCTCGAGCGGGCCCAGTAACGTCTCCATTGGAGACTTTGTTGTTACTGTGTCTGGCATATCGAATACTCTCGGTAGCTTGCCGGGCTCTCCGAGAGGGGCGGAGGAATCGAACTCGGGTCGGCCATGTTGGCTGCATGCAAGGCAAACGTCCTACCCGCTATATTAAAACTTTGTCATTGATTAAATATGTGATTTTTATAGCTAATTTATAGCTCCAACGCCCCAAAATACAATTCAACATGGCATATTAAGCAGCAACTGCAGTACTACTTCTTTTTGCCTACTTCATAAAACAATTGACTGTGTATAGAAAATTCTACATACAACAGGAAGTACCCCAAATGTAAAATCCAAGAAAATGATTCCTTACACAAAGGCACTCTTATAAGTGACATTGATGGTTTGTTAAAATTCTCATTTAATTTATAGCTCATGACTGTGTTGATCACCACTGTTTAATATGCAATGATTCAATAATTGAAAGGTTCCAGAGGAATAGAAATCTCAAAGTCCAGCAGTGCATTTAATTAAGATATGAGTTCTCAGATTGCCTAGAAAAATGATGCCACCTCTCTGCAATTAATAGAAAAAAACAATCTAAAATATAATTGTCTGATGCAATATGATGCTTGTTGTGGGCATATAAGGCTATCACCATTTCTAAACCTGACCAACTTTCTGAACCACCAATACAATAGTAACAAATTTGGTATTCAGTAGTTTTATTTCTGTCACTATATCCCCTCTTAACTTTTCTATTATTACTATGGGCTGGAGCGATAGCACAGTGGTAGGGCGTTTGCCTTGCATGCAGCCAACATGGCCAACCCGAGTTCGATTCCTCCGCCCCTCTCGGAGAGCCCAGCAAGCTACTGAGAGTATCTCGCCCGCACAGCAGAGCCTGGCAAGCTCCCTGTGACTTATTCGATATGCCAAACACAGTAACAACAAAATCTCCAATGGAGACGTTACTGGACCCGCTCGAGCAAATCGATGAACAACGGGAGGGCCTTTACCTTTACCTCACCTTACTATGGAAGAAGGCTTATAATCTTCAGTTAAAAAAGACATTTGTCTAAAACGTATTGATCATTTTAGTGCTATGTTTTTTACCTAGTCTTCATTCTATATAAGAAGTACTTGTTTAAACAAAATCCTTCAACAAATTTTGTAGATTTCATTATTTTCTTTGTTAATCTTCTTGAAATCTTAACCCTGCACTCTCTTTGTATGATTGTTTCTAGTTCTTTCTTGAGCTTCCCTCTGAGTTAGTAGAAAGAACTAAAAGGAAGGTCTAGTCACAGTACAATGGGTAAGGTGCTTGCCATGCATGCAACCAATCTGGGATGGATCCTGATAGCACATATGGTACTCCACGCACTGTGAAGAGTTATACTTGAGCACAGAGTCAGGGGCAAGCCCTTAGTGTGCCCCCTCCCCCCACACACACACACCTCTAGAAAGAAAATAAAAGAAAAAGGAACTGTTTGTCTCCATTACCATCATCTTATCAACATAGGGGAATGTTTGAAGTTTAAAAAAAAAACCTTGAGAAGGCAGGGAGGGAATCCATAAAAAATTGATTAACTAATATATTATGTATGTATGTCATCAAACTGGAAGTAGAATATCCACTACTTTGGTTTCCCTGTTTACCCCATCCTGTGGATAAAGGTCACATACGTGATACCCTCCAGGCTGCTACATAAGCTCTGAGCTAAACTCAATTCTCTGACATACTTGTAATTCTAGCCTTTTCTCTCTCACTCTGAAAAGCAAATGCAAGTCACTGATCATGACATTATTATAAGGATAACCTTGAATCTACTATAATTTATAAGACAGCTAATCTTTTAAGCACTTGAACACCTGACACTTTACAACTGATCTCCATGTGCCTCTATACCAGAGTTAAACATGAGTTAAACTTAAACAAGAATTATTATCCAAAAAGATTCTGATACGGACTGTATGACATAAAAGATCTGATTTGTAACTTTAAAATCTTTTGGGTCTGTAGTGAGTTTTGCTTTGCTTGGATAGTAGAATGGATGCTAGAGAACAATTGTACAGAAGAGAAAAGGAAAGAAATAACTATCTATAACACAGAATGATGGATTTGTACATTTGGGAAAAAGCACAAGGCAGGGGGGAAATTATTCAGTAATCAAGTATTTCCTTTTCAATTGTTTGATGAGTTTGCATCGGTTGTCATTTTTGCCTGCACAGGGATAATACCTCATGAATACTATCCCCGTGGGTTCTCTACAAATGCAAGATGTGTTTCTTATGAGATTATTCCCTGGGGCCTCATTCTGGAATAAACAGTTCATTGCTTATAAGGTTTTTATAGAACAAGTTTTCTTTCAATAGATATATGATTCAAAAAATGTAACTACATAAAAACTATTCCTAGATTCTCATTCCCCAAATAATTTGAGCCTCACTTTCTCTTTATTTTTTTTTTTCAGGTGAGTTCTGAAGGCTCCCTTTTCCCTTCGTTTTCAAAGGTAGCACACTATCAATATGTAAATTATTTGGCTCCAAAATGCAAATGACTTCTGATCTGTAATATTTTATAGTCTTTTCTCAACAGTGCATAATAAAGTAACACAGCACATAAATCAAACAGAAAAGCACTATGTGCCAAGATAAGTTCCTAGATTTTTTTCCTAACTACTTAGGAAATTGACTATAACATATGATATCTCCAAATTCGGCCTTTAAATTCACTTTTCTCTCTGCTTTGAAATATCTCATTTTAAAAATATAATGCATGCCTGTTGGATATACTGGAAAAATGTTTAAAAGAATGCTTAAAAGGATAAATTAATACAGATATCCAGCATTTACTTTTATGAGTGATGTATATTTAGTCCATTGTCTATAAATTATAAATTATTTGTTACTGTGATATAAAAACCAATTAATAGTTCCAGGATTCAAGAAACCAAATAGTAGTCACTCTCTAAGACATTCCAAGTGAATTACAGGAATGAAAATCAGAAAGGAAGAAAAATAAACACATGTTATAAATAATTAACTTTTGCCTTCACTATAGTGTTACTTAAACATCAGCAAGTTATACAATAAAAAGAACTATACTTTCTATTAAATTCCAGAATCTGGACCGAATTATATCACATAAATAGCCACTTCTGTAACCCCAAATGACTGAGATAAAAGGCTTTTTTTAGATGGTGGGACAAGGATATAGTTTAGGGATAGTCCATTACTGGCCTCAGGAAAACCTATAAACACTAAGCTTTGGATGTACTTTTCTGATAACAAAACATTTAATATGCTGCCACATATTGTTGAGAGAATTCAGTGTGTCCCTTTCTGACTCACTAGAAAGAGATTCCTGTAATTCAGGAGCTGTTTTTTCTTGGGCTTCACCTCACATAACTTCGTTGTGACCTTTCCTAGTCTTGATATGTATCCTTTCACCGGAATAAACTGTAATTTGTGAAAGCAATAAATATTCTAAGTTCAGTGAGATCGTCCAGAGAATCAATGAAGCTGAGAATCATCATGGGAACTCCTGATGCATCATCTGATAGCCAAGAGCCAATGACTCAGAAGTCATCTCACTGCTGCCACGCACTACACATTCATGACTCCCTAGCCTCTGAGCACACAAGTGGGTGACCAGCAAAGACTATTTCACACAAAAGATTCACATTTGAATGTACTAAAATTTGAGTGGGGTGCAAATAATAGGTATAGGTTTAAGTGAGGGATGAACAAAATCTATTTAATAGCAGCATTATCAGATGATTTGTTTGCTCATACTTTGGAGTTAGGTGTCATTCAGGTATGCCAATCACGAGAATATGTTTGAGTTTGAAAAAATGCATGAACCAGTGTGTATGGATCGGGTCCCAACATATACGCCACTCCAGGAATATCCTATCACCCTATAATTCTATGATCTTTTAGAGACTAGTTAGAGACATGGAGTAATGTGAAGAGAAACTGACCTTACACAACATTCAGCTAAAGTCCAGCCAGTTTCCAATGAAAACAAAGCCTATGCTAATTTGTTTGTTTCTATTTTAACTATTCTAGGGTGTTTGCCTCTCCTCTCCTCTCTCTCTCTCTCTCCTCTCTCTCCTCTGTCCTCTCTCCAAATAAAGTGTGAAACTATCTAGCACTATAAGACCTAAGCAAAGAATTTTATTTGATTTAAAGATTGTGGGTATCCAAATAGAAAATGGAGCCTAACCTATCCTAACCATCCATTTCAATAGCTGAATTCAGTGGGTAGGGGCATCGATATTTGAGAAAGTAAAAGTTTTGGGGAAAACTAGATAATTTTTAATTTGTGGTCAACCAGTTGTCCAGTGATCCAACCTGGAATCATTCCATCAAATTGATGAATTTGCTATTGTTGGAGTCTGTGGTTGACCACCCCTCAAGGACAGAAAACAGAGCCGAGGATGCAAATCACATGGCAAGGTTTATTGTTCCAGCTAGGTGGGGTCCAAGTATCCACCCCAGATTGCAGCGGGTTTCAACAAGGACACTGAGCACTAGGTTTCACAAGTTCTTACACTTTCATTTTGGCAAGTAAGCATTACTCAGAAAATTTCTTTTACCTATAGAGTACACAAATATTTTTGTTGTTGTCTTGGCCCACAACATCCAGCCCACTTCCTGACAATTACATTCCGGAGATCTAATCTCATTTCAGGAATGCAATATTTGAGAAAAGCATCTAGTTTTTCTGCTTTTCTTGTTCCTGGAAGAGGCCTAATTTACTCAGAGACCCCAAAGCCAGTCATGGCAGTTCTCCAGCTAAATGGGTCCTAACTACCACTATCCTAAACCTATTGAGAAGATGTTATGAGAAACATATCAGTTCAAAAATTAAGAGGTGAATATAGAAATGTAAAGTACAGCAAAAGTGACATGTTTATTGGTGATCTTCCAAGATAGGAAGTCTGGTAGGCAGATACCCCAGAGTGGTCAGAATAGACATTCTATTTCCTAGTGTGCCATTTCCTTTTCTGGTTTCTCATTGGCTCAGTACTATGAAGAGTACAATCTTCCCAGATATTTCCTAAATTCCATTGGATATTTTGACAGAATTCACCATTTGGGATTAGTTAGGTTTTCAGAAGTGGATTTGACTGTTTCCATCCTGTCTTTATTTCTTTGTAGCAGAACGACTCTACTGGGGCATGTGCTTTCTAACAAATGGGCAGTTTCTACTTGGACCTCCTAATACATTACTTCTCTGTCAGTCATTAGGTCATTATGAAGACATTCAGCCAGTATTTTTCCATTTAGAGTTAAATGCTTTCAAGAAAACGAACCACCAAAAACTTTATGACTTCCTTTCTTTTTAAATTTTAAGGCATTCTGATTTACAATATTGTTAGTGATAGGGTTTTGTGCATACAATGTTCCAACACTACACCAACAACCAGAGTGTCCAATTCCCTCCATCATTGTATCAGTGTGACTTTATTTCTATCAAAGTGATCTTCATCTCTTTCTTCTGAACAGACATTGCTCTCCTATAATATTCTTCCCATTTAACCTATATTATATTGTTATATATAACGAACTATATTTTATTGTTACCTATATTATATTTTTATATATAACCAACTTTCAGCGCTATGGGTTTGGGGATACTCCATGGGTGCACTGTAGTATTTTAGCTGAATGACTAGAAAAACAATGGCTCTTTCCTACTGTGGTTAAGAAAAAAGTATGATATTGTTAGGATGCAGATCGTGATCTCCTTTTAACGACAAAGAGACTCCAGAGACTGCAAACAGCAAGCAAAGTTTATTGTAAGACTGGCTAGCCAGGGTAGAGCTGCCTATACAGACACACAGGTCCGATAGGTTAGGCAAGACCCCAAGCTTCTTCAAAGGAGATCTTATATAGGCCTTCACTGGCTGTTACAGCAGACCCAAGCATTTCATGGCCAATAGATTCCTAACATCATTTACTATTTTAACCAATCCACTTAAAAGTACATCACTCCTTAGCCTATAGATTCAAAGATCAGCATTTACGTACATGGGCATTGTGGCTAGAGGGTATCTCATAACTCAGACATCTTGTTATCCTCTATGTCTACCCGGCTCCCCGTGATTTACAGCTCAGGACACCTGCATTCTGGTGGAGGGGGATGAGGGGAGAGTTACTAGAGGAGTGGCAGATAAGGAAGAGTCAACAGTGGAGGCAGGATTTACAGCTCAGGGCTTTACTAGGGAGGGGGTAGGATTTACATCTCAAGGCTTTACTGGGAAGGGGGCAGATAAGGAAGAGTTACTAATTAGCAGAGTTTAGCTCTGTAATTTTCCTTGGGGTCCCACGGAACCATATCTATCGTATGATGACACAGAACTGTGTTTGAGCTCTGTTCTGTCAGCTCAGCATCAGGGTGATACTAGACTGGAGTCCAAATTTTGTGGTTTCAGTTTTATGATGCTGCCTGTAGAAGCAGATTCACCAATCAAGAGAAGTGAAGGAAGTAACAACCCTTCCTCTTGGCATCATCTGAAAACTGGACTCCAAATCTTATCTTTCATCTTGTTTGCGTCAGCAGCAGGTTCAGTCAGTTTCTGAAGCTTTTCAGGAGTGTCTCTGCCATTCTTAGGAGGAAAGCCTGAAATTTGACTGGTATTGTACAAATCAAACCTTTCTTAGCAGGCATTAACTAGGTTGAGGACATTAAAAGGCTTATAAGACATAATCACTGTCTCAGAAAGCTCTCCAATCCATTGGGTAGAAACTGGCAGCGAGATAGTTTGAGAATCTCTGAAGTACACTCTCTGAAGTGGCATTACTTGGAATCACTCTATTTCAAATATGATAGATTTTTTTTATTTTAACAGGGTCATAATGCATAAAAAATATAATCTGTTTTGATTATTTCTGGGATTTTACCATTTCATTCCTAATATTTAAGAAATTAAGCAAATGGTCTAATGTGTTTAAATTGTTATTCAATGAAATCTTTAATATAGTTATAATTGAAAGTTTGTTAAAAGGCTTCTACACCTCTGGGCTGGGCAAATGACCAAAAAAATGTCAAGGAATGTATATTCAATACTATCTCTAACTCCTAATGCATTTGTCTCTAGGCTAATCACTTAATCCCTCAATATACAGATCACTTTGTTTACAAGCCTAGAAAAGAAAAAGAGCTTACTCATCAGCATGTTAGGAAGTATACTGAGTGGTAATTATTTTTATTTAACCAAGTTGAGATGCAAATTATAAAAGTAAGCAAGTTATAATGTTTTTCAATATGTATTTTTGCCTAAAGAATTTTCTTTTCTTCCCCCAAATTAAAAAGAAAAAAAAAACACAATGCCTAAATCATGCTTGTCTTTCAACAGGAGTAACTTTAACTTAATATTTAAATCGTGTCACATTTTTGAGCTGAAGAATTCTACAATATAAACTCCTACAGGGTAGATGATATGCCTAATGCGTCTCTCTATCCCTGGAAATACTAATGTGTTACAAAAGACCATAGAAAAGACTTGTTATTGAGTTGAATGACATCATTAGAAGACAGCTAATGGTGTAGGCAGCACAAGTCTCCTTAACTTAATTGGCACAGAGTTCACATTATCACGTACAAAACTTCCAAATCTTCAAGCTCTTACTTCCTGAGCCAAAATGCTGCTCTTTGTTTTTCCAATGGGTGGCTGAAGTCAGCCAGATCATTATCACAACCCTTTAAGCTAAACATCAGGAGGTTAATAGGAGCTATTGTTGGAGAGAAAAAACATCCTGTTGTTCTTTGTCTCCAAAATATTTCTGCAGGCTAAGACCTCCAACCAGAACAAGAGTTTAAAAGGTCTCCTTGACAAAACAATTATTTTATAGCCATACTGTGTGTTACACCCTAGAATTCTAAGTATGGATCTAAGAAGACAGTACTCCCAAGTTTATTTTGTTTATCAATTTTAAAAACACAGTAACCCTGTTAATACCAATGAAGTGAGAAAAAAGTTCTGGACCCCTTGGCCTTTGGATTTATTTTTCAGCACTTGTTTCAATTGTTAAATAAACCTCCTTGACATAATAAACATCTTCTAGGTTAAAATTGTAAGAAATGACTAATACACTAGCAATTACCTGGAATATTCATATTCATAATGAAAATGTGTTAGGGCGCGGATCGTGATCTCCCTTTAACGACAAAGAAACTCCAGAGACTGCAAACAGCAAGCAAGGTTTATTGTAAGACTGGCTAGCCAGGGTCAAGCCGCCTACACAGACACGCAGGTCAGTTAGGTGAGGCAAGACCCCGAACTTCTTCAAAGGGGATCTTATATAGGCCTTCACTGGCCGTTACAGCAAAGCCCGCGCATTTCATAGCCAATAGATTTGTAACGACATATGCTTTCTTAACCAATCCATGTAGAAGTACATCACTCCTTAGCCTATAGATTCAAAGACCAGCATTTACGTACATAGGCATTGTGACTAGTGGGCATCAGGTAACTTGGACATTTGGTTATCACCTTGCTTCCTCTGATTCTCAGCCCTGCATTCCGGAGGTGGATAAGGGAAGAGTTCTTAAGGGAGGTAACGATAAGGAGGGCAGGAAAGGGAGAGTTAAAATTTATAGAGTTTTAACTCTGGAATCTCCCTCAGGGTCCCTAGGGACCTAACATTCCTCCCTTTCTCTACTTCATATTGAGGAATCTTCCTCAGTGGGCTCTTCATACAGAGGAGTAATTTCCTCAGTGGGCAGGGTCCAGTATTGTTACCCAGAATTAGGAGGATTTTCAAGACTCAAACCAATTCTCCCAGGCCTCCCTTTCTCTCCGACGTTGTTCAAGGCCCTCCCCGAGCTTGGCCGTGAAGTCTCAGACCATCCCTGTGTGATCAGTATAGAGTAGCAGCATTTTTCTCCCAACACCACACATAAATCCCCATTCTTCATTGCCTTGGGAGGGGGCCTTCCCTATCTACCTGCCTATATCCTATTGCCCCCCCTGCCCCAGAGATTCCACCACCTTGAATCTTTAAGGGAGAATGGCAGAAGGTCCATCTTCTGGAGCTGCTTCATGCTGACAATGGGGCGCTGGCCCTGCCTACACAAGGGGTGAAATCTCATGCTACCTCAGCTTTTTAGTGGCCCTTAGCAATGAATTGGTTGGGTTCCTGAAGTTATCTGAAAGAAAAGATCAGTTCGATTAGACTGAGGGATATCACTTTGAAATGGTTAGACCCTGGAGGAGTAGAAGTTCCTTTCTGACCCAGTAAGGACAGAGTTCTCTACCCACAGGTTTGGCTGATAGAAAAATGACTTCCTGTGTCCAGATTTTTCTACTGGACACAGAAACACCAAGCCATTCTCTGGCTTTCTCAGTGCAGATTGGAAAAGCTTCTGCCCATACACTGAAGCTATCAATAAGAACCAACAGATATTTATACCTTGAACATATGAGCATTTGATCATTTGCATAAAGCCAAGCTGCGATCCTCCTCTAAGTTCCTTGATGCTGAACAGGTGTTAGGAGAGAAGGATCAAGATTTCCACTAGGTTCATTAATGGCACAGAAAGCACAGTTCTGAGTTACTTCTACCTTACTTGCTATTGAGTCCCTTTAATAATATTCCACTGCATTGGTCCAGGAGTTAGCAACTTTCCTTGTTGGTAAATCATCCATCATCTTCCTTTTGGAAACCTCCAATGTCCGTCGTTCCTCTTCTGCAGAGCATTCTTGCTTAGAGGAAACATTCTCTGGTGTTAATCCCATGATGCAACAAAAATTAAGAACTGTTAACATCCTTGTTCTCTCAAATGACTGTTCACAGAAAATGAGATGCAATACAGAAAGTATAGAAAGAAAATTCACAGTATTTTAGAACGAGCTATTAATCCATTCTAACTTAACCAGTTTATATGCCCTTTCTTGACACTTTGGCCAATTCACAGACTGGGGGAAATCAATTCTGCACTTTGGGATGAGCTTCACCCTAGTAAAGCTCTGATCGAACTAGTGACAGCATTCATTTCTCTCCACCTTCATTTTAAAACTTTGCAAGATAGCTTAACAAATCTAGCTTGTTCTTTTGCATAAACACAGTAAGATTAGAGAACTCTCCATTTGGGATACCCCATTATTTACTGAGAAGTCCTGGGGATCGGCTAAAGACAGGAGACACACCAATAGTGGCATTAATCTGATTTGGCACGTCAGAGCTACCCAGGCCTGGCCAGAAGATGTCCCACGACGAACTGGATGGCCTCGAGCCTTCGGGCCTCATTTTCCACAGAGATGTCCTGGCAGAAAGGAGTCCATCCCATCCCTTCTTCAGGGCTGGGAGAAATCCTGATTTCCAGGTTTTTCCTTGACGCTGAGAGTAGGCCCAGACTGAGATAGTCATTGCAGAGTCCTGGATTCCTCATTCTCCATAGCAGTGATGATTTCCGGTCTTTCCTTGAGCTGGCCTGCCTGTAGGGTCGCCCTGAGGTTTGTAGGGTACTTGAAACAGTACCCGTTAAATCCCTGCTCCTGTCATTTAGACAGATCCCCTGACTGTTCCCTGAAAGAGGGCTTTGGGGTCCCATAGTTGGTTTTTCCTGTCTGCATGAGGGGTAGACCCTATTACAGAGAGGAAAGACTTATCTGGATTTATGCAAACCAACATAGTGCCATGAAACATCAAAAAACATACTGAAGGTACAAAAGAAGAGAAAAGCAAGCATTTCACTTTACTCACAGAGATGTAATACACCCATTTGCTGTGGGTCCTAGTCAGAGAAGCTAAAATCTGTAGACATAAAGCATACCGTTTAACATGTTTTTCAATCCCACATGGAAAAACTTTAACTTCCCATTAATAAGAGCACTGTACCAGGAGTCCAGTGTACAGTTTAACATGTCTAATTCATTTAACCCCATGTCAAAAACCCTTGATGTCCTGCAACTTTTGAAAAATTCAATTATCTTAAGAGCACTATAACAGGAGTCCAGATAATCCGTCCAGTGTCTTTCCCGTAGATCTTACAAAAAGGTACTAGAACAATTCTGCATGTGATTTAAAGAGTTTCTTACAACAAAACAATTTGATCAGTTCCTTTTCTTTAAAACAACCTCAAACCTTCTACACATTCCTTTACATACATTCTGTAACTTTCATTCATTTAAAATCAACTTCACTTTAACAGAATTCCTTTCCTTTTTTCTCCACTGATGATATCTCCATCCATTATCTTTCTGATTTATGACATACATCTATAGTAGTACAATGTACAATGTGATCTCCCAAATTTAGACACAAGTTACCAACCATCTCACTTAACATGACAAAGTTGTACTCTGCATTGCTATTTCAGAAGCATTAGATCAGTTCTATAGATATTCAAAAAGCCTTTAAAATGCTCACAATTAAAGCTCTTACAAGGTATATTCACTGGGCAAAAGATCACTTTACATTAGAAATTAACCAGGAGACATCTTAAAATTCTGATTTACAGGAAAACACAAATACAAAAAGATTAAAACACTCATAGATTATCATGAAACAGAAAGCATTTCAAATTTAGGTACAAAGTTCTCAGGTCAGGACTAGGTTGATATCTGGAGACAAAGCTTGGCATGAAATAAAATTATCAAAATAATAGCATGCACTTTTAAGCAATAGACAGGCTGATAGTTAGTAAAATTTCCCACATTTTCCATGCAATTCTCCATTCTCAGAAACTATTACAGAAGGCTGACATCTGAGGTGAACCCATTTTATAACTCTTAGTAGTTCTAGAAATTTTAGTTAACCAAGAGTCTCAGAGATCATATAGAGCACTGGTAGGACAAACTTTGCAACCAATTTTATAACTCTAGAAACTCATGTTTAAACTAAACCATTACTTTTTGAACCTGTTTTCATGTGTCATTTTAACTCCTTCTATGTCAAATATTCTAATCCAATCCAGATACAAATATGTGCATTAACATAACAGCAAAAGACCTATAAACAATCAATTTTTATAGAACATGATAAAACTTTCTTTGGCTTAATTTCAATAGTTCTTGTACCTTAATTATTTAAAATCATGAGCTCTCTATACCAGACACTTTTAACAATTCCACAAAAATACAAACATGCTTTCAGACACAGAAAAAGCCCTTTGGATTTTTTTTTTTTTTTTACCAAACTTTGATATCAGCATAAGAAAATATTTGAATTGCTGTGTGAGCACAAAAAGGATGGCAACAATCTATCTTTCCCACCGCCCGCGTTCGGTAGTTTCCCCCACTCCAGGGAGGTAGATGGAGATGGGCAAGAAAAGGAAGGAAATCTTATGGCCAGGCTGCTTGATCTTAGTTGCAGTTTATTCCAATCCTCTCTCCATTCACTCTCGTACATCTGCAGGCCAGTAATTTTGGCCTCCGAAAAGAAGATATAAAACCAAACTGAAACCTTTCCCAAAGACAAGTATCTGAGCTTTGCATCCCAAAGACTAGCCTGGCTAGAGCTGGGAATCTATGTCCTAAAGATCAGGCCTGGCTAGCACCTGAGATCTGCTCTGTGAGATAAGGGAAGCTGCCTCTTGCAGTATACTGAAATTATTTACTGAAGGCAGTTTGAAAGGGAAAAATGTTTAACCTCATCCAAACTAGTCAGGACATTCTTCTAGGACAGATTCTTAGCAGATCGACTCACAATTTACAATACAAGTTCAGTGTCCTGGAAGGATCTGGTCTTACAAAATAACAGATTCTGACTAGGGTGAAAGCTGATTAACTGGTTGGGGAGGAGAGCATAGAGAAGTGGTTACAGAAAAACAAAGGAATGGAAGTGACTCAGGAGCACTGTGATGGGTGTAACATGATAATCCTTAGCTCCTTGTGTCAAGGGAGAATGGACAGATCCAATTGTTATCCTATAAATTGCCACTGTTTAGGAAAATAAGGAAACTTCATTTTAATGGCTTCTGTACCTCTGTAGTTTGTAAAAGCGGCCTAATTTTTCATTAAAGTTAGCTGAGGCTGATAAGATAAGGTCTTGCTTTCTCTGAACTCTTATTTCACTTAAGTTTCAGGCTCTAGTTCCATAGCTCTTCTAGATAGTACAAGATTCTTAAGTTCAAATGGATTTCAACTGTTAATCACATAATCATTAACGTTCTTCTAATAAGAAATCAAGATTGAGAATTCTGCTTTCTCTGTAGGCTCAAACTTCTGATAAGAAATCTTCGTTTAAACCTTGTCTAGCAAGTTCCAAAAACAACTGCATTCCTTAAATCACTGAGTTGCATATCACTGACTTCTCTAGAATTTCTACTTCTGATTTCAGCCTGGTCCCAACACTCTAGCGTTTCACATAGAGAGACAGATAGACAGACACAGACAGACAGACAGACAAACAAGACAATGAACTGACTAAAACACCACACATACATGTGCACATATCTGTAGTTGATCGATCAATCTGACCCTTCAAAAAAATGGCAGGGAGAAACTGATGGACTGAGAAAGGAAGGGACTGTCCCCAGGGCGAAGAAACCTTATCGCTGATTGGGAACTCTGCTCCCCATTTCCCAGTCTCCCGCTTGTTAAAAATGGGTCAAGAAAGCGCTTTTGTTGATATAAGCCGGCAAAATAAACTATGACAAAGATGTTACCATATTTTGGCCAAGGCTAAATCTGAGGCAGGGAGCTAGTATCATGATCTTGCATTTTCCTGCCTCCTCTGCTTTGATAATCCTATTTCTTTTGTTACCTACGAAGATCTGACTGCAGAATGATCTGGTAATGCAAACTGCCATTCACTGTATATCCTTCCCAATATTCTAACATACTCAGGCCACGTGGTGTTACAGAGGTCAACAAGATATTCCTTATCTAAACTACCTACTTGGAAGCTCTTCTGGTGTTTTAACGAGCAACCCAAAGGAGAATATTTAGGTACTGATGTAGAATTTCCCATATCTCCTAAGTGTCAGCAATAACCTATGAAAGGGAGGGAAAAGAAAAATCTAGGGTAGGATAATTCCTTAGCAAGCTCTCCTCCTAATAGTTTCTAGTGTTGTGGTTCTAGAGAGAGCACGGACACGACCACAACTGCATGCCAGCCCATCAGAAAAATCTCTCTTTAAAGGATGTCTCCTTTAGAGATTTCTGAGTCACCCTAGGAATCCCTGGGTCCTGCCTCCCGAGCGTCCACACAACCATGGCTTGCACATGTGGAGCCATACCTAGAGTGCCATGGGTTTCCAAGAAGCCTATTAAGGGGAGAAGAGAAAAGTTCTGCCTTTCTTAGCTTGCCACATATTCCAATGTTCCCTGCTGACACTTTCTTCCACAAACTTCTTGTCTGTCTTTTTACCTTTTTTTTTTTCTCTGCTTCACTTTGCCTAGGGCTAAACCTGCTGACTGCCTCCATTAGCATTTGAATTGACCTCTAGCTGATTCTGCTGGTTAGAATGCTTAAGAAAGGGATTTCTAACTAGAAATTGATCTGCCTTAGTTTACCAGGATCTTCTCACTAGTGGGCTCTCCTCCCATTCCTCCCATAGTGGACGGTGATGTGAGACAGACAAAGGAGGGGTGCCTCTTTGCAGAGACCATTCAGATGCTTGCCTGGCCGGAGGAGAACTTAGCCTTAGTGGTTCAGCATTGTGACTTGCGACTGGCAACTATGCCAGTGCCACCATTGACCGTATGTTCTCCATGGAATCTCAGGCAGCCCACTCGAGCTCCGTGACTTTAGAGGGACTTTAAGAGTGCCAGGTCGTGGAGCTACAAAATCACGCCCGATAGGAGGACCTATCAGGGTGCTCAGACACACACACATTCACACAGAGGTTATCACATTCCTCCCCCAGTCCCCCTAGAGATTTCCAAGGGAGCATACCTTCACAGCAGATCTTCCACAGATTGCCTCCTTTATCCGAGCCACAAGGTTTGGAGAGAAGGAACCTCCTGGGGGCCAATCCACACCAAAGGAAGGCCATTCTGATGAACAGTAATTGTCAGACTTACCTTTCTTGATCATCAAGCCCAGATTCTGAGCTTTCCTGTGGATCTCAGAGAAGTGATCAAGAATTAAAGCTTTGGGGGTCGATTGATTCTGACCCATATTAAACAATCTCAATAAACAGAACTAAGAGAAGGATAATAAGACAAATACACACACTAAGGACACACGCACAGATCACACTCCTGCACTCGCTCGGACCGGTCCACTCTCTCACACGGGTGCGCACCAAACTCACCAGTCACCCTGGGACTCCCGAATATGCCCAAAGGGCGTGCACGTGATTTTCACCTCCGGAGGGTTCAGCTCTTCCAGGTCTTCTCCCGGCGCCGGATTTTCCAGAACAGATGAGGCCTCCAGAACAGACAGACGAGGACCCGAGGAAACCCTATGTCCCCCCAAGTCCTCCCAGTCAGGGTTGGCCACTTCCCTGCCGCGGTCCAGAACAGACGAGGCCTCCAGAACAGACAGACGAGGACCTGAGGAAACCCTATGTCCCCCCAAGTCCTCACAGGGTTAGCTACTTCCCTGCCGCGGTCCAGAAGGGGACACCGTCCCCCCACAGAACAGACGGAATATTCCCCAGAAATTTTTTTTTTTTTTTTAAGGCCTTTTCAAAACCCGCTCTCTGGGCCCGTTTGCCGTCGGGAGATCTCACTGGGGCCTCCAAATGTTAGGGCGCGGATCGTGATCTCCCTTTAACGACAAAGAAACTCCAGAGACTGCAAACAGCAAGCAAGGTTTATTGTAAGACTGGCTAGCCAGGGTCAAGCCGCCTACACAGACACGCAGGTCAGTTAGGTGAGGCAAGACCCCGAACTTCTTCAAAGGGGATCTTATATAGGCCTTCACTGGCCGTTACAGCAAAGCCCGCGCATTTCATAGCCAATAGATTTGTAACGACATATGCTTTCTTAACCAATCCATGTAGAAGTACATCACTCCTTAGCCTATAGATTCAAAGACCAGCATTTACGTACATAGGCATTGTGACTAGTGGGCATCAGGTAACTTGGACATTTGGTTATCACCTTGCTTCCTCTGATTCTCAGCCCTGCATTCCGGAGGTGGATAAGGGAAGAGTTCTTAAGGGAGGTAACGATAAGGAGGGCAGGAAAGGGAGAGTTAAAATTTATAGAGTTTTAACTCTGGAATCTCCCTCAGGGTCCCTAGGGACCTAACAAATGTTTCCATTAAAAAAAAATGCTGGGGACCAGAAATCTAGTACCACCCACCATCCAATTTAATCCTGAGCACCCTGTGTAGACTATCTAGCTCCTCCAGAAGTGAACTCTGCATGCAAAGCCAGGAGTAAGCTCTGAGTATTGCAGACTCTGCCAACTATATTCATAGATTCTCCTGTTGCAGAGCAAACCCAGAGCTTCATTCCAAAAACTCAGAGGCTTGACATTCTTACACGTTAACTTTATTGTCATTGTCACTGTCCTCCCATTGTTCATCAATTTGCTCAAGCAGGCCCAGTAACGTCTCCATTGTGACACCTGCTACTGAGTTTGGCATATCGAATATGTCACAAGGAGCTTGCCAGGCTTTGCCGTGCGGGCGAGATACTCTCGGTAGCTTGCCGTGCTCTCTTAGAGGGGTGGAGGAATCGAACTTGGGTCTGCCATGTTGGCAGCTTGCAAGGCAAATGCCCTACCCGCTTTGCTATCACTCCAGCCCATTAACTTTATTAAAGAAGCAAAATGATAGGCATTAGATGTTTAGTATAGCACTGTAGCACTGTCCTTCTGTTGTTCATTGATTCGCTCAAGGGGGCACCAATAACGTCTGACAACAAATTTTGAGACTTGTTGTTACTGTTTTTGGCATATTTCATACGTCATGAGGAGCTTGCCAGGCTTTGCTGTGTGGGCAAGATACTCTTGGTAGCTTGCCGGGCTCTCTGGGAGGGGCGGAGGAATATGTAAGATAAAATACATATAAAGGAAAATTCAGTTTTCTCTCTGTTTTCAAATATTTCATCAAAAAAGAGCAGCAGAGTCCTGAGAAGAAGGAAAGTTCAAAGCTACCCAGATCTGTATTGTTTGGTTTATAGTGTTCGGTGTTTCTCTGATTATTCTTAATCTATTTGCTCACTTTAAGTCTGAGACAATTTACACAACAGGTTAGATGCCTATTATGAGAATAGACTTATTCTTTGTAAACTCTAGCAACTTTCCATACTGTATTGAATAAGCATAGTTATCTAATACCTTAGTATTTTAAGGTTGCCTCCTTTCAATGTTTTTGTTTGCTTGTTTTTTTGTTTCTTGGCCACACCTGGCTGTGCTCAAGGCTTACCCAGGATCTGGGCTCAGGAATCACTCCTGTCAAGCATCAGGGGACCCATATACGGTACCTGAGATACCATCACCCCCAGCCCCCAACCCCAGCCCATTTCCTCTTAATCATTCTATCTAAAAGAAACATTTAAATATTTTATTCAAAAGAAACGTCATCTACTATATACATTCCACACCTTAGGTAAAATTTCATGCCATCTTCCATTCTTGCTGTTCACTTAATAGGTTAATTTTTTGGTTTTGCTGCCCTCTGCTGGCTACTGGCACATTTTAGACAGGAAAAAAACTGGTTAACTCACTTGTTTGGTCTTGCATTTCTGCTAAAAGGAAAAATAAATCAACACATAACCTATTAAAAACGAACACTGAAAACTAAAATTTGAAAGTAATGATAAAATTCAAACACAATTTTATTATTCTTTCAACGTAAGTGGATTTCTGTAAAATTTCATAACTAACTTAATTTTGCTAACAAAGCAGCTTAAACAAAGTAGCAAATAACAATAATAAGCTGCAGATTTGCTTCTTTTATGTACCAATGAATATTCAGTTAGTAATAATCCATTTCTCAAGATCCAAGATAAATGTAAGAAAAACTTTCCTGTTTTCACCCCTGCAAACTTTTAACCCTCTTAGCTCACAGTTTAAGTTCTAAAAAGAGTAATACAGGTCAGATATTACAGACTTCTGACTTTCAAAAATGTATTAAGTCATTGCATTTGTTTCTGAATATAATATGAGATAAATATTTCTAAGTAGTCTGGAATCATTGTAGATAGTATAGTATATTATGTGGGTACACACTCAACAATATTCTCTGAGAATTCTTCATATATAAAAAGCAAAATTCTTTTTGTTTTGCAGTTTTGTTATTATCCAGAACATTCTTTGTAATCATCTAAACATGACTTAAAATCTCTGAAAGACTTTTTATTCACATTAATACACTGAATTGCTCAATATAAAAAGATACTATTCATAAAGCTTCTAACCAACTGAGTTATCAAACTGAGGGAAATAAGTTATTTCTATGAAGCTCACACTACAAAAGTGGATGGCTCAGTGCTCTGTATAGAAACACAATATGTGGGTTGTAAGCAGAAGTAAAGTCTCTGACCATTTCTCTAGGAGAGGTTTCCATGAAAGGTAACATTATTAATATCATCACATCAATGAAATTATCACTATCAAGCCCATCCTATATAGCAAATAGAAGATTTAATGTTTTACCCTCAAATTCATTGAACTGTCACAACATAATAAGTTGTTAATTATCACCTTCATTTTAAAGATGAGACATGAATTACTCAAAAAATTGTGTCTGCATACCCTAGTCCTGATTACCAACTTAAAAGAAAATATGAAAAAATGGAGTGAAAATAAACGATGAACAAAGAAACAAATCACAGAAACACCTAGAATCTATATCTGAAAATGCAATAAATTTGTGTATGTCAACAATTTCAATAAATGTCAAAGGACTCAAATGATTAATCAATAGGAATAGCGTAGCCAGATCAATCAGGAAACAAAACACAACTTTCTTCTGATTACAGAAAACACACTTGAACTTCAAGAATAGACATTTACTCTCTCTCTCTCACACACACACACAAACACACAAATGATTAAAAATCCATCATATAGGCAAGCCTGAGCTAAGAAATGTACAGTCAGCCATATATATATATATATATGCATATATATATATGCATATATATATATATATATATATGGATGGGCCTCATGCATGAAAGAATTGGCAGAGGAACTCAGGCATGCGGGACCTGGGGCTGAGATATCCCAGTCTACTCGGATTGGGACTGTGCCTTCTCCACCTAGATCCTCCATCTTCCAGTAGGTAGGCGTCACACCCACCAGCTGCCGCCAGCGCCAGGTTGGTCCCATCATCGGCCAAGATGCAGAGACTATAAAACCCAGCTCCCGGAGGCATGCGGCCACATTTGCGGCTGCATTTGCAGCCACGCGACATCTTATTATTTCATTTTTCCTTTGGAGAACCTGGCAGGCTACCAAAAGTATCCTGCCCGCATGGCAGAGTCTGGCAAACTTCCTGTGTCATACTCAATATGCCAAATACCAGTAACAATGATGGGTCTCATTCTCCTAATCCTGAAAGAGCATTGAAATGGCTCTTTTAAAATCTCAGGGCTAGGAAGAAGGAGACATTACTGGTGCCTGCTCAAGGAAATCGATGAACAACAGGATTATTGTGATCGTGATATACATATATATATAACGTATATATACACACACATATATATGGAATAAATTAGACATCAAGCTAAAAGTGATAATAAGTGAAAGGAAAGAAGATTATAAAATGATTAAGGAAACCAAGGAACAATAAAACTTATAAGATAACTATTAACAAATGAGAGATGAGATATCTACAGCATAACAGTAGACATTGAGGACTGTATAACCAGGCTATCATCAATGGAAAAATCAACCAGACATAAAATCAACAATAAAACGGTCTAACACAGAATTAAGCTGAACTAGATAGAATAAGGAGTCATCACCACTTATCAAATGTCAAATACATATTCTTCTCTAGCACACATGAAACATTATCAAGGACAGAATGAATTATTTGACCATAAAACAAGTTATAAGAATTGGGAATGAAGACTAAAACCATAGCAACTATCTCTCTAGACCAAAATGGAATAATACTACAAATAACCATGGACAATGACTCCTGGGGAAATAAATCATACTTTTGGAGATTAAAACACAAGTTAATAGATTGACTAAGGAAGGGCAGGAGAGCTAGTACAGTAGATAAAGCACTTGCACTACATACTTGAGTTTAATATCCAGCACCTTATATAATTATCCCAAACACTTCCAGGAGTGATCCCTTAGCAGGAAGCCAGGAGTAATCCCTGAGCATAGCTTCATTCCTGGCTCCAAACACAAATGTAAATAATAAAAAAATACTATATTGAGAAGATAAAATAGGAAATTAAAAATTCCCTGGAAACAACTGAAAATGAAGGCATGAGCTATTAGAATATAAACAGAACTGGAAAAAAAGAGATATTTATTGCAATGTATGCTTTCAATAGGAAATAATAGAATAATCAAATTAGCAATCAAAACTCCCATTTAAGAAATTAGGAAAAGAACAACAAAGAAACCAAAGTCAGTAGCAGGGAGGCAAAAAAAAAAATCATATCTACAAAGAGAAAAAAAGAATTCTACAAGGTGAAGATAGTTAAGGGCTATGTGGTACATCAGTTCAAATCAATGTTGACATTCCACAGATTAAGGAAGAGAGAAATAATGGGGCAAAAAAAAAGATTTAAACAAAAAGTGGATGAATATTTCACTAATCTGGGAAAGGAAACAGATACCAGGTCCAGGAATCTCAGATCATTCCCATAAAATAAACCCCAAAAGACCTACACCAAAATACATTGCAACTAAAATTTCATAAAGACAAGAGAACATTAAAAACAACAATTAACCTTAAAAACTTGCTACATGTAAGATAACTCCAACCTGCTACATATAAGGTAACTCCAACCAACTGATCCTGTTTTGATCCCAGAAATAAATATGGTCCCATAAGCACTACTAGTAATGACCCCTGAGCATTGTCAGGAGTGGACCAACAGCCCACCAAAAAATATACATCTAAAAACCCTCACTGTTTCTTGTACTTTGTACTGTCACTGTCCTCCAGTTGTTCATCAATGTCTTACAACAAATTGCGAGACTTGTTGTTACTGTTTTTGGCATATTGAATAACAGACTCTCTGAGGGGGTGGAGGAATCCAACATGGGTCAGTCACATGCAAGGCGGATGCCCTACCCGCTGTGCTCCAGCCCATGAAGAAAAAAGAATCATGTGCATTGCCAGATGTGTTTCCTTCCCCACAAGCACCACCATCACTACCCCCCACACGCAGAGAGAGAGAGAGAGAGAGAGAGAGAGAGAGAGAGAGAGAGAGAGAGAGAGAGAGAGAGAGAGATCTAGCCGTTTGTTATGGTATGGCTGGAACCTGAGAACATAATATTATGTGACAAATACATAGATATCACTTATAGATAGAAATCAGAAAACACACAGAAAACTCCAAGCTCACAAACACAGAAAACAAATTGGTTGCAGAGGTAGTATAAAGGGGCGGTATGGAAAAATAGATAAGGTGTCAAAAGATATAAACTCCAGATACAAAACACATAAATTATGGATGTACTGTAGTCTAGTAATAATACTGTAATGCATGATGAAAGTAGATATTAAAAGTTCCTATAAGGAAAATAACGGCAACTGTACAGAGACATTAATTTATTGTGTGTAATCACTTTACAATAGAAATACTGAATCATTGTATTGTGTACTTCTAATGCTAAACACCAATCATAATGATACAGCAGTAGCTGAAGTATGGAGCGCCAGATCACTTTAAATCTCTGCCCATGGAACAAGTAGCCAATCATAACGTAGAATGGAATGATTGGGGGTGGGATTCAGCAATAGATAAAAGGAACCCCATTGTGTGTGTGCGCTTTTCTCCCTCTCCTTCTCCTCTCCTTCCTCTGTCCTATTCCTCTCCCCTCTTTCCTCTCCGTCTTCCTCCCCATGCTCTCTGTACTCTTCTCTCCCAGGGATCAGGTAGGGCAGCGCACCCAGGAGGAGGAGCAGGACTCAGTCCAGGAGGGCCACCCAGGGCCAGATTGGGTTAGTAAGGCAGGGCTCCGATGCCCAGGATAGTTCAGGTACAGGCAGGGTTCGAACTTCCAGGTAGTAACAAGGTACTGAGCACAAGGCTTTCATCTATGTGCATGTGGCCCTGGCCAAGGAATAGGAAAACCTAGAAAAACTGGGACTAGATAACAGAAACTGCTGGGGTATGCCTGGGAGACCCAGTGATAGTAGGAACACAGGACTCTTGCCCGCACGGGTGGGCAGCTGTGGCCTCTGTCAGAGGAATGTGTACATGGGATATGCAGGGACAACACCAGTGACATCGTTCACTGGAGGTGAGTAGATAGTGTGGGACAGGACAAGGAAGTCCTTCACTGGACGGGGCCAGATTGGGTTAGTAAGGCAGGGCTCCGATGCCCAGGATAGTTCAGGTACAGGCAGGGTTCAAAGTTCCAGGACCTGGTCATCATTAGGTGGTTAAGAAGATGCTTGGATGTCTGGAGAGGGACATGGAACCACCCAGATCCTCCAAATTCCAATAGGTGGGGGTCACACCCACCACCTGGCCCCCTGGCGCCGTGTAATCCCATCAACAGCCAAGACTCAGAGACTATAAAAACCAGCTCCCGGAACCTTGCGACATCCTATTATGACATCTTATTATCTCATTCCTACTTTGGACAAACTTGCAGGCTATCGAATGTAGCCTGCCCACAGGGCAGAGTCTGGCAAACTCCCCGTGGCGTACCAAATATGCCAAATACCAGTAACAATGATGGGTCTCATTCTCCTAAAGAGCCTTGAATATAATCTCAGGGCTAGGATGAAAGAGACGTTACTGGGGCCGACTCGAGGCAATCGACGAATAACAGGATGATGAAATGAAATGAAATATCAACCGGTGTACTTGACCAAATCACTCTAATGGATACAAAATTCTCCTGCAATTTTCACATTGAAAACGCCTAACAAAGCCATTCTTCTTTTTGGCTCAACCAAACAAAACAGTGCCTTTGCTCTCTTAGGGCAGAATTTTGAGGGTCATTAGTGCTATGAAAAATGTAAGAAGCATCAGCTGGAATCGAAGTCTGTAAAATCTCATCTTCTCTGAGATTTTTTTTTTAAGTGTTGGGGCTGAAGAAAAAGTACAAGGGTCAAGTCACTTGTTTTGCAACCACCTGACCTGGTTGTGATCCCAGCACTGCATATGGTCCCCTGAGCACTACCAGTAATGACCCCTGAACACCACAGGGTGTGGACCAAAAGCCCACTAAGAAGTATACACTTAAAAAGCCTCACTGTTCCTTGTACTTTGAACTGCATGAAAACAAAATCAATTTGCAATGTGTTTACTTGATGGGATATAAACTTCTGCTGAGAAGCTAATTCTAAAAATATGATTAAAAACAAGGTTGGATTTTCATTGGAGCTCGTTTGAGAAGGTTTTTTCTAAATATCTGCAATGGTTCTCTTTGCT
The DNA here is from genome assembly GCF_029834395.1 of Sorex fumeus. Lineage (NCBI taxonomy): Eukaryota > Metazoa > Chordata > Mammalia > Eulipotyphla > Soricidae > Sorex > Sorex fumeus. The sequence goes on along the minus strand of NW_026606066.1, from coordinate 19,675,023 downwards.
CTGGTATGCTCCTTGATAGAATTGATCTACAATGTAACTAATCACCATGCTTTGCTTGACCTCTCTTTTGTCAGCACACACAAACTTAAGTCAGGAAAGCTTTCAGCAGTAATCAATCCAAAGGAAAAGACAATGAATCAGGAAGAGAATATTATGAATAAATACTTTATTGTACCATTTAAATTTACTGTTCCTAACATTGCCACATACACAAAGGCAACATTTACTTCATTCTCCTTTATAGTAATTCATTTTTAATTATAAAACATCTATGATTAAATCAATCTATCATCCAAAATTGTGTCTTGCCATCTATTCATTTACTGTTTAACCAACTTATTACCAGTTTCCCACAGCTTGTAATTAACCACAGTTTTTCTATACAACCATTAACTTCAGCTAATCAAGGTTACCTCCTGCTTAATAGTCATTAAAGATATTCATTTCTAATTCATGAATCATGTTAGAGGAGAAAGTAAAGGATGAAATGTATCTCTTCGAAAGATCACAGTGATGAAAATAACCCATCTCTATAAAACCAAAGTGTTGTTTGACAAAATACCAAACTAGTAAAAATGACCTTAAATATCGGGCTGATCATGTACACTATTCCATACTCACTACATTTTCATATTAGTTCTTTGCTAAGTATTTCATTCACATTCACAGATTTATTCCTCACAAGATTGCACAAAGAAGAGCAAATTTATTTGAAATGTTTGAAATCGCCTAATAAGAGAAAATGCTAGGACATGATTTTGATATAGGCAATTTCAAAGTGCACCCACTCTCTATTCCCAAGCTATAGGCAATTACTACAGCATTCGACAAATCTGTAGTATATAGAATATATTGCCTTGACTAGAAAAGGTGCTATGTGTATGTGTGTGTTTAATTTAGGATTTTCATAGCTCATTTTCATTATCCATGAAACCTAATATATAAAATCTAGTTCATTTATAAATTACACATTTTATAATTTTTCTAATCAACTTTAAGAGCTACCAGCATTGACACTAATAGGTGTAAATTAATATATGAGGGACTAAAATTTATTCAGGCCAGTTAGATACTGTGCCTGGATTAAGAAAAAGAATATATATATGTTCATAATCAACTACAAGAATAACAAATAATATTGAATTCAACCAAGAAACCAAATTCTAAAACATCTCGTTTTTCTTGCTCTAGATCCCAAAGTGATAAAAGAAATAAAGTCTCCATATGCTTGAAGTTTAAAAGTCATGCGAGAAACAACTCACTGGTCTAATGTTGGCCTCCTACACACTACGTGGGTCAGAGAAATAAACAATTAGTCAGGTTAGTGTCATTGTCCACTATTATTGGTTATAGGGCAAAGTTGGGTTTACTGCCATAGGGATTAGGAGAATAAATCTGTTAAATTTTTGACTTTCAATTTTACAAAACTATATAAACCATTTGCATTGACCTCAATAACCCTATTTCTTGTACTATTTTAAAATAGTTTCTAACTATATTTTGTCTATATGTGTGTTTACTATATGGGTGCTTACATTACTTCATAAAGTGTCAAAGTTTCATATTAAAGTAAATGAATGGCTGAAATAGGCCACATGTTTGTTTGGGATTTTTGGATTTATTGTATTGCTTGGGAATAGCAGTACTTTGGGGATGCTCCAAGCTTTTTGCTCCAGGGTGAATTCAGGGGACAACTGCAGAAACAGAGAGATTTTGTGTGGGTTAAAATGCTTGACTTGCACATGAAAAATCCTGGTTGGATACCTAGCACCACATAAAATCCCAAGAGCTCTGAGTTCCTCTAAATAATAAAATTTCATAAATGTGTAAACAAATTTTTAAAAGGAGAGCCCAGAAGGATACACAGGCTCAGTTTCTTGCCTAGCATGTGGCTGTGGCCAAGACCCTGCATCAAATCTCAGCACCGCATATGGTCCCCTAAGTACAGTGGCAGCTACGGCCCCCAAACAAACAAACAAAAACAGAAAAAAAAGAAGAAATGGAGGCTATGATAAGTAAATGAACAAATGTGAATCACTTCATGCGATTAAGCTATTAGTCACAAACATAAGTTTTTCCATGTTTTCAATTTATTTGTTATTAAGTTAAACATATATGCCACAAAATATAGTTGCTTCAATTCACTCTGGTAGTAGGTGTAATAAACAACCCCATTACTGTGAGATCAAAGCATAACTGAATTTATTTGAATGAATTCCCATTTTCAATGATGCACAAGCACAATAGAGCAATCTGTAGTGACTACTTTCACAGTGAAAAATGTTTTATATTTTGCATGGAAAATTACAAATATGAATGTGCAGAACTAGCACTATTGGTTTTGAACTCTGCTGAAAATATGATTGTAGAATAATTTGTAGAAGGGAGTGCTGTTAGTTCTCCTTTCCCTCCCTCACCCCTAGCAGAGGAGTAAACAATTAACCAACTCTCAATTTTATTGGGTTGCCTTCCCTTCAATGAGATTATAAAGAGACCTCTGGAATTTTCAGACATACAAGACAGCATTTTGAAGGAAATATCTTGAGTGCAGCTTGAACTTCAAAGACTCGTTAAAGTTAAAAATACAGAATGATTTCCATAAAAGTCATGTGGAATGTGGACAGTATAAACACAACCATGCTGAGACCACTCTCCACACGCATGAAGGTACCGGCAGAGGAACAAAGGCATACAGGTCCCAGGGCTGAGATCTCCAAGTCTGCTCGGATTGGTGCTGAGCATCCTCCATCCAGATCCTCCATCTTCCAATAGGCGGGGGTCACACCCACCAACTGCCCCCGCCCCTCGCCATGGCACAATGTAATCCCATCAATGGCCAAGACCCAGCAACTATAAAACCCAGCTCCTGGAAGCACACAGCTGCATTCTCAGCTGCGCAACATCTTATTAATCTCATTCTTGCTTTGGACAACCTGGCAGGCTACTGAATGTAACCTGCCCACATGGCAGAGTCTGGCAAACTCCCCGTGGCATACCCAATATGCTAAATACCAGTAACAATGATGGGTCTCATTCTCCTAACCCTGAAAGAGCCTTGAATATGGCACATTCTAAAATCTCAGGGCTAGGATGAAGGAGACGTTACTGGTGCCTGCTCGAGGCAGTTGACGAACAACAGGATGATCGTGATCATGATAAATTGGAAAGCATACTCATTCCTGTTCAAGAAGACAGTATTTAGGGGATCAATGTGAAAACCTATTACTGGAAGTTTACATCCCTGAGAAGGAATTCCACAGTCAAGATAAGTGCAGAGACCAACCAGAACTCTCTTTTTTAAACAATTTTAACTTTCTAAAGTTGCTCACAATATCTGATTACATTTAATATTCGAACACTAATCCCACCACCATTACACCTTCCCACCACCTTATTGTGGATGTTTCCATCCCAAACCTCAAACCCTACCCCCAAAGCAGAACTGAATTTATTTTGTACTGCCTGTTATGAATAATCCAGTAAAAATGATCCAAAAAAGGTTTCTTGGAGGAAAGTGTGTGAATATTGTTGTATTTCACTCAGGAGCCATTAAGCCCTTCTATAAGGCATTTAGTAACATGTTAAGTGTTGAAACTTGTGCATATATATATGTGTGTGCATATATATACATATATAAACATACACACACATATATATGTGTATATATATATACATAAATATATGGGGAAATATATTCTCCCCTAAGTTTAGTTGCCTTCTACTTTAAATCCCATCAAATGTGGTGTGCTACTCTTGGTACATCAATGGTGTAAAGTATGAGGTGTCCAAGAATAGATTCACTCCTGGGTGAAGCTCGTCAAAGTGTGAGGAGAGCAGCCATGAACATGGTGGTGGCTGAGTTCTGGAGGTTTTCGGCTGCCAGGGCTGGCTCCATTGAGGTGGGAAGGGGCCTCACCTGCCTCCCTACAGTTTCCGCTAATGAAACAACCTGGCACAGGGTCCGGAGGCATGGCTATAGCGTATCCACAAGAACTCTCTTAAAAGTACACAAACTACAAGCAAAAGAATTGGCACTAATGTTTTGTCAGGCACGGATAGCCATATTCTCTGAAATGGATCTGCTGTTAAAAACTAGTAGTCAACAAATGGTTGTACCATTGTCAGCTAAGCACAGAATACTAGGCTACTTGACTGGCTGAAAGGTAAATTATTAAGTTGGACAGGCTTCAAGACAGGCTACAGACAAACATAAAATTCTTGATGTTTCTGAACTCGAAATTATATGATGTGGTGACAATTTTGTGTTCAGGATGCTTATTTTAGACTAAGAATAAGGTTAGAGAAGATGTGATAGAATGTAATGACTGTTGCATTTTCAAACTCTAAACATGTACTCTTTAGGTTCACATCCAAACTGCTAGTATTAGCGTATGTATGTTCATTTGGTTGGTTGGTTGGTTGGTTGGTTGGTTGGTTGGTTGGTTTGTTTGAAGACCACACCCAGTCGTACTCAGGGCATTCTGATCTGTTCTGTACTCAGGTATCACTTTGAGCAGAGCTTGGGAGAGTATATGTTGTGTAAGGATCAAACCTGGTTTAACCACGTGCAGGTTCAGCCTACCCACTGTACTATCACTTCAGCCCCTATTCTTTTGGTTTTTTTTATCAGACTGAATTGTTTGTAAAAAGCAAGAAATCTGAACTGTCATATTAACAACTCTCTCCATTTTTGATCCATGTGACTCTTTTGAGATTCTTTGCACAGAAAATTAAGACTGTTGCTGTATCTCCTTCTAAAGAGTAATCCATGCATGGTATTGTATTTGTAATTATAGACTGTAAAACCATTTCACAGAAAAAATTGCCTACTATTATATTTATATTGATAGTTGTTAAATTATATTATTAAAAAAGCAACATTTAACTAGGGGTTGATTTCTATACAAGTAAAACTGTACTGTAAATACTGTAAATAGGATGATCTATATTTATTCAAAATATTAACTGGGAATAATTTGTTAAATTTATTTTAGGAATAATGATAATATCCCCACTACTGAATGTTATCTAATATATTTGACTTTAAGATTGAATTTATGAGAAATATCTTTACATAAAAGAAAAGTAAAAGTAAAGTAAAGGCCCTCCCGTTGTTCATTGATTTGCTTGAGCAGGCCCAGTTACGTCTCCATTGGAGACTTTGTTGTTACTGTGTTTGGCATATCGAATACTTCACGGGGAGCTTGCCAGGCTCTGCCGTGCGGGCGAGATACCCTCGGTAGCTTGCCAGGCTCTCCGAGAGGGGCGGAGGAATTGAACTCGGGTAGGCCATGTTGGCTGCATGCAAGGCAAATGCCCTACCGCTGTGCTATCGCTCTAGCCCTTACATTGATAATTATAATCTATAGAACATAGCAATTGCAGCTAAAATAATTAAAACTCTTAATCTCTTCTCTAATTTTTCTTCTTTCTCCTCCCTTTCAATAGTTCATAAATATGCATATTCTTAAGCTTCTTATCATCATTTATTCATATCTTTAACCCATATTTATCCATTCATAACTGACTATTTACTATACATAAAGATATTAGGCAAAGAAACAGGAGGGGAATGAGTGGGTGGGGAACCAAGAGATTAGGGGAACAGGAGTAAGTAGTGTAAGACTCCCTCCAAGGAGTTTGTAGTAATCCCTCAGTGAAAATCTCTCTTTTCCCTTCCTTCCTTCCTTCTTACTATTCTCTGCTATCTCTACTTTTGCATTTTCTCAGGTCTTGTCAAAATTTCTTAGGACTTCATCAACACCTACTTAAATGGCTCCTTCAACTTCTTCAATTTTTCATGACAGAAATCGAATTTTCATCACTTTTATATACCTGCTGCTCTCAGTAACATTGCCACAGTTACTCAGGATCTGAATCTAATCTGAGTTTATTTACTAGCTTCTCATTATATCATTCCACTCTTGATTAGTTGCCACACTACCTACTCTATTCTAAAATATTTTGTATTAATCTTCCTTGACTTACATTACCTTAAATATAGATCTCATTTCTCTTGCCTGCATTATTTAAACATCTTCATAAGTAATTCTTTTATCTTTTTTTATAACTGATATTGATCCAGTATACAACTTGTCAGATAATTTCTCCAAAATATTACTTTACCATGTTAATAAATTTCATCTTTATCTATAAAATCTTTATCTATAAAATTGTCATAGCTTATAGGTAAACGTCATAATTGCAAAATGCATGTAAAGTGCTTAACATGTGCTTTCCAACCAGTAAAAACATAATTAAAATTAGTTTTGATATGGGATTATTTGCAAAAAAAAAAATTCCATTGTTTAATTATCCACTGAGGTATTCTGCTTATTTGTGCAATAAAAAAGGTCAGTAGCTAATTTGGAGAGTGGAAATATACAGGTTACAAAATATTGTATTTGGGCAAATTATGTTACCTCTTTATTTCTTTATATTCCAATCTACATTATTGTGAAGATACTACTAACTCCTTCAAGCTGTTAGTGTGATAATCAAATAATTGATGGATAGAATGCAAGTATAATATAATGTTAAATATAAATTGATGTTTGATACTATCAATAGCTGTTGAATGAACATCTTTGAATGACCCCTTTCCAAGTTACACATTGACACTTCTCTCCTCTTGTTCATAAAATATTAATTCTATCTATATCAATTCATGTTCTTTACACATCATTTTTTTCTGAACGACATTCATAGACTCTTTGGTCATGTCTTTTCAAGATGAAATTTTCTTAAACTGTATTCCCATATTTTTATATATTTAATATATATTTTAACATTAAAATCTTTCTTTTTCTGTTTATTGGAAGAACAAAATAAAAACTGTGAAAAATCATCACTATTTCATAGTCATATCTTTCAGTTTTCAACTTCTGTTATACTTCTAATTACTTAATCTTAAATTGATTTACATATAATAATGAGACATACATGAATGCATATTCTATATCTTGCCCTCCTTAAATAATTTATTGTTTGTTTACAAATAAATTAGTGCATCTTCCTATCAATCAGGAAAATTATTTACAAGACTCATAAAGCAGTTTCATATTGGGTTTACTCTTGCTTGTTGGGTTTACTCTCAGTCTTTATTATAAGAATTTCAGTCTTTTTCTTATTCTATTATATTCACCAAACATTTCAAGTTCAATAGGTAAATTTGTAAACAGAAAGTAGTTTCTGTTTGTCTGTGTATTTATGTATATTTTCTTTATTTATTTCAGAAATATAAGATGGATATTATACAATGTTTACAAAAAAAGTTGTACTTCTGTACTAAAAAAAATAAGAAACCTCTTCTAGATTCAATATACCTGCTAACATTAATTTTCTTGGGTACCGTAACCAAATATAAAAAATTGGGTGAGAATACAACAGAAACATATTGTCTTATAAATCTCAAAGCTAAAAAATCTAAAATTAACATGCTTACAGAGATGTGCTTCCTCAGAAACAAATAGGCAAAATCTCTTCTTGCCTCTTCCTATCTTCCAGTAATAGCTGTCAATTCTTGGCATTTAATGACATAGCTAGTACTCCAGTTCCCATTATCATATAGTATTCTCCGGATGTTTCTATATCTTCACAGGCATTTTCCTCCTAATCAAAGAATATTGGGCATATTGGATTGGAAACCACCTCATCTCAATTTCCTTACACCTGCAAAGTCCCTATACTCAAATAAGCTCATATTACCATAATCAAAATTTATAAATTAAAAATATATTAGGTATACGATGAAAACATTTCAATATTAGATTGTGGCAATTTTATCACAGCTCAATGAATTTGTTAAAAGTACTGAACTGCATGCTAAAATGGGTGAAATTATGATATTTGGGTCCAGTTCAATAAAGTTCAAGAGTAAGTTAGTTATAAATGTTCAGATACCATACTACAATGTCTCAAATATGACTCAAAATGCACACAGAGGCATACAATTGATTAAACAGGATTCATTATGAATTAATCATTTTGAAAATGGTTGGGAGTATTTATTGGTACAATGATCTACTCTTTATTCTTTTTCTTTGTCTATGCATAAAATTATCATTTTTAAAAAATTTAGGTAAATCCAGAAGTGTTGGCCCTTTTGTCCAAAACTATTTTAAAAAAATATGAGACAGAAAAAGTATTATTTATGGCATTAAATGTGTCAGCTTACTCAAAGAATAATTGCCATCTTCATTTCATATTCACTGTTTCAAAAAATCACACTAACAATGTTCTCTACCTCAAATTAATAGTACAGAATATAGCTTCCTATACTTATATATATAATATCCATATATATGTATACCTTCAATGATCAAATTATCCATTTGTTTTAAAATAGTACACCCTGGAATCTTAGAATAGGACATCAGTCAAGACAAACTATTCTATTTCTTCTCAGACTTATGTCTTTAAAACCAATATATATATATATATATATATATAAATACATGTATTCCTTAAACTAGACGTCTTAGAGTACCATACTTAATATAATATTAACATACTGACATCTCCCCTCAAACATATGATCATTTGATCTTTGATAAAGGAGCAAGAAATGTGAAGAGAAGTAAGGAAAGCCTCTTTAACAAATTGTGCTGACAAAACTAGACGGCTACATGAAAAAAAATGGGCTCAGATGTCTGACTAACACCATGTACAAAAGTAAGGTCAAAATGGATTAAAGACCTCAACATCAGACCGGAATCCATAAGGTACACTGAAGACAAAGTTGGCAAAACCCTCCATGACATTGAAGCTAATGGTATCTTCAAAGATGTCACGTCACTGGCCGAGAAAGTGAAAACAGAGATAGACAAATGGGACTATCTTAAACTAAGAAGCTTTTGCACCTCAAAAGAAACAATGACCAAAATATAAAGACAGTCTACAGAATGGGAAAGGATATTTGCCCAATACACATGCGACAAGGGGTTGATATCAAGGATATATAAAGTACTGGTTGAACTCCACAAGAAGAAAACATCCAATCCCATAAAAAATATGGACAACAAAATGAACAGAAACTTTCTCAAAGAAGAAATTCGAATGGCAAAAAGGCACATGAGAAAATGCTCGACATCATTAATCATCAGGGAGATGCAGATCAAAACAACAATGAGATATCATTTCACACCACAGAGACTGGCCCATATCCAAAAGAACAAATGCAACTGGTGCTGGCATGGATGTGGCGAGAAAGGGACCCTCCTTCACTGCTGGTGGGAATGCTGACTGGTTCAGCCCTTTTGGAAAACAGTATGGACGATTCTCAAAAAATTAGAAATTGAGCTTCCAGTTGACCCAGCAATACCACTCCTGGGAATATATCCCAGAGAGGCAAAAAAAATATAGTCGAAGTGACATCTGCACTTGTTTGTTCACTGCAGCACTCTTTACAATAGCCAGAATCTGGAAGAAACCTGAGTGCCCGAGAACAGATGACTGACTGGTTAAAGAAACTTTGGTACATCTACACAATGGAGTACTATGTAGCTGTTAGAAAAGATGTAGTCATGAAATTTACATACAAGTGGTACAACATGGAAAGTATCATGCTAAGCGAAATGAATCAGAAAGAGAGGGATAGACATAGAAAGATTGCATTCATCTGGGGGACATACAGTAACAAAATAGGAGACTAACACCCAAGAGTAGACGAGATTAGTACCAGGAGGTTTGCTCCATGACTTGGAGGCCAGCCTCACATGCTAAGGGAAAAGGGAGCTCAGATAGAAAAGGGAGCACCAAATAAAGTGTGTTGGGAGGATCCTCCCAGGATGGCAGAAGCATGCTTGAAAGTAGACTATAGACCGGACATGATTGCCATTTAATGCCTCTTTTGCAAACCACAACACCCAAAAGGAGAGAGAGAACAAAAGGAAATGCCCTGCCACAGAGGCAGGGTGGGATGTAGGGGAATGGAGGGTGGGAGGGATACTGGGACCCGTGGTGGTGGAAAATGGGCACTGGTGGAGGGATGGGTGTTTGATCATTGTATAATTAAATCCAAGCACAAAAATTTGTAAGTCTACAACTGTACCTCATGGTGTTTCACTAAAAAAAAAAATTAAAAAAAGATATAATAAGTACCACAAATTGACTTTTACTGATCTATTTTGATAAGTCTGTTTGCCATTTTGTTAGAAGAAGCAATGTTCAATAAATTTTGTTTGTTACCTGCCAAGTGGGAACGTTTGAGGGACAGGTAGGAAATGGGGGATATTAGTAGAGGGAAGGTCACACTGGTGTCTAGAACATTGAATGACCAAAACAACTGTATTACAAACAACTTTGTAAATTATGACGTTTAAATAAAAAAATTTAAAAAATATATATAGTTCTAATGTAGAAATAACTAAACTGCTTTCTGAGTTTAATATTCATTTCCCTGATTTATTAAGTATTATAGTTTAAAACTGCTTAATGACACTTTATAACTTTGCCTTAAGTAAATAGACCATTTTTCTTAGAAATTAATTGACTAGAGGCTGGAGAGATAAGATACTGGGTAAGACTCCTGCCTTGTATGTGCCTGACCTGGGTTTGATCCCAGGCATCCCTTACATTACCCTGCGTACTACATGAAGTAATTCCTGCATGCAGAACTAGAAGTAACTCCTAAGTATCACCAGGTGTAATTCAAAAACTTTAAAATATATATATTTGATGTAGAATCTTCTTTGGGGTTTTCATGAAATTTCTAGAACAAGAAATATTGAATGGATTAATGTCACTCTGATTTCAGGCAAATTATAATATGCCAGAACAGGAAAGCCTTTTTATTTTATTCATTTATTTTTATTTTTTCTTACTAATTATACTAATTTATTAATTACTGTGTTTGTGCTTTCTTTTTAATCTGCTTCTCATAGTATTTAATGCCTATTAGCTGTTTTATTTATATCTTAATAATAAGTAGATTGAGAAATACAAATATTCATATTTTGTCTATCATTGCACATACAGAAACTAGCAGAATGTGTGCTAAACCCAGGGATGTTTGACTCTAAAATTGTATTATCTTGTTGCTGGAGAGATAGTACAGTAGGTAGGGTATTTGCCATGAATACAGCTGACCCAGTTTCAATTTCCAGCATACCATGGTCTTCTGAACACCATCAGGAATAAAGTAGTGATTCCTGAGTGCAGAGTCAGGAGTAACCCAAGAAAATCTCTGGATATGGGCCAACAGGAAAAAATTAATAAAATAATATTTGATTTTACCATGATTATTAAAAAATAGTGGCACACAAACTACTTAGCTATGAAAACTAAAGATTTCCAGGTCTGACCCAAATTATACAACCACCAGATGAAAAATACATAATATGGAACTTGTAAATCTTGTATATCCAAAAATTGTTGCATTACCTTAAACTTTATTCACTGTGCTGAGGATTATAAGATAATATTGCTATTGACCACATCATTGTAACTTATTTTCAAAATACCACTGATGGTATTTGAATGACAAAATAGTTAATTTTAAAGAAAGTTTGATACTTGTTTATTTAAGATTGATACTTGTTTATGTAAGATTCATTTGTATGAAGAAAACAGAGACAACTAACCTTTGTGATGGTTGCAAGGGAATTACTCCATATATGTTTAAAAAATTGTAAGATATTTATTGAATTAGAGAGAAAAAATAAGTCTTTTTCTTAAAAAAAGTAACAACTATTCTCATGAACCACTAATGCTAATTATTGCACTTGAATAAAAATCGATTGTCTCTGAATATTTGTTTACTGTATCAAATAAAGACTGTTTGTTCTACTTGTTGACAGCACAATTCACTTCATAGTTGAAAAAACTTAGTAACTTGACTATTAGATTATGATCCATAAAAGAGGTCTATATGTCTATACAGAATTTATATAGATATACAGAGATTAGCCATATAATTGTAATGACTAATACATATTTTATCCTAGTTATCAAGTTATGAAAAACTTAAATGAACGTAAAATAATTCACCATCTCCATGCCATGCCAGGTCAATAGAATTGAAACAATTTTTAAAGCTCCTGCAAATTATAAATCAAATCTATATCTCAAAAGTATTTTTGGTAAAATAATCATTTATGTGTTGTCTCTTTATCTTTTTGTTTGCAAGAAAGCAAGTTAAAAAAATATTTTGTGCCAGTAACCTATTAGGTAAAGGGTTTCTTCTTTCTAAACTATTGTAGATGCTAAAATAAATTGTTATCTGAATTGATCAGCAATTCAAATCATTCAGCTTTCACCAACTGAGTATATCCATGCCAGTCAGAAATCCCCACAAATTCCTGTTATATATTTAAGACATTTATCACTTCTTGATGAATTAATTTGTAAATTCTATTCTGTTAAGATGTCATCTCTAATTTGTATTTTAAAAAGTGATCTGACACATGACAATACAGAATGGTAGTTAAAAATGTAGCCTCTTAAGCCTGCTTTGTGTTTCAGCTGAAAGTAAAGAGCGTACTTTACATCATGAAACACTGGACTGATCCCAGAAACCACCCCCCCACACACACACACACCCTACACACTATACACACACAAACACACACACACACACACACACACACAATGAACTCTTGGGAATAAGAGCTAAGTCAAACGGCTGGAGTTTGATCCTCAGAAATCCATGGTCTCCGGAAACCTGAGTAGCATCAAGTATGGCTCTAATGGGCCCCAATACAACTGGGCCCAGGCAGCTTCTGTCAGTCTCCAGCATTGTAGGTTCCATGTTAATACCAAATCACTGTGTCCTTTATCACTATGTATGGCTTTTGCCCCTAAACACTGCCGAGATTTCCTGAGCAGATTTCCCCAACATAAAAAGAGAATGGGGTGGGAGACTAGGGTTGGGGATTGCGTCAAGCAGTAACATAGTGAGTAGAGCATTTGCTTTGCACACAATCAACTCAGGTTTGATCCCTGGCATATCATATGATGCCCTGAGCCCAGGGGTTACCTGAGTGATTCTTAAGCACAGAGCCAGGAGTAAGCCGTGAGCACTGCTGGTTATGTCCCTAAAGCGATAGCACAGTGGGTAGGGCGTTGGCCTTACACGCGGCCAACATGGCTGACTCGAGTTCGATTCCTCCGCCCTTCTCGGAGAGCCTGGCAAGCTACCGAGAATATTCGATATGCCAGACACAGTAACAAAAATAAATAAAATTTTAAAAGTACAGGATCTTTTGACAGGGAATTTAAATCTCAAATCTAATATTTACAGTCATTAGACAACTTGCTTAACTTATACAGCTTGATTTTCTCAATTGTAACAAGGAAATACACATAGTTAACTATATTTAAAGGCCGAGTAAACATTAAATTAGGAATGTATGAAGTGCTTAGAATATGGTTTAGCAGGTGGTTAGATATTTGACAAATATTTCTAAAAATACCTGTATAAAATATAAGCCCTGTATTTTCTCTAAATTAGAGCAAATACAAGATCTAGCTAATTCACTAAAAGTTGAAAGTAAATAATGTATTTTTCCAGAAAATAGCTAATATTTTGATTTTTAAATTAAGATTTAAAACAAAGATACTGTTCTAAGTTTAGAACAAAGATATTGTATGTACATTCTAGTTTTACAGATCATAATTATATATATTCATATTTTACTTAATCCCCAATTCTTCAAGAAAACCAATGTCATAAAAAACTAAGTTTGAACAGGACATAATATAATATAGTTATATACAATAACACAATATAGTTATATACATAATATTAGTCCTAATAACTGATTATCTTATAACATTCTATAACAAATGTTTTCTCTTAATTTCTTTTGCTTTTGATTCTCTAAAGATCCTTATTTTCCTTGTTTAGAAGATAAGAAATAAAAATTAAGCAGGGTGGGATGGAGGGGATGGTGGGTGGGAGGGAAACTGGGATCCGTGGTGATGGGAAATGGGCACTGGTGGAGGGATGGGTATTTGATCATTGTATAATTGAAACCCAAGCACAGAAATTTGTAAGTCTACAACTGTATCTCATGATGTTTCACTAATAAAAATTTTTTTTAAAAAAAAAGAAATATTAAGTCAAATCTGATGAAAATCTTTCTTTTCTGACTCTCATGAGGGCTTAAATAAACTTTTTTTGGTCTGTTTAGGTCACACCGGTGATGCTTAGGTCCTATTCCTGGCTCTGCACTCTGAAATTACTCCTGGCAGTGCTTGGGGGACCATATGGGATGATGAGGACTGAACCTGAGTCAGCTGTGTGCAAGGCAAATGCCCTCCCTGCTATGCTATTGTTCCAGCCCCTAAATAAACTTTCAAACTTGTAATGCTCATAAAGTCTTCACTTTACTCTTTTCTTAAGCACTAATTAACAATCTGAACAGCCCAAAGCTTTAGAATTAATTTCTCTTTTCTCCCATTAAAAAGAAGGAAAAAGGACATCTAGAAATACTGAACTTACAGATAACAAATCAATTGACCCACTACCAAAACAACAACAACAAAAATCTTGAAATATTTGTACAATATTTTAAAACAAGCAAAAGGGAAACAATCAGATCAAGGACATCAGAGCCACCAAAGCATCAAAGATTTGAGGGCTCAAGATCCAAGAAAAGGGAATCAAAAGATGAGAACAATACTATAATGTCATACGTCTATTTCCTATCTATTTATGTAGTGGCCAAAAGATTATCAAGCCATAGTTTGAAAAAAAAGAGGGCTTAAGTTTAGAAACATACTGGCTATGGACAGTGAACCAAGGCTACAAAAGCAAAACTTATACCTCACAGCCACCAAAGAGATAAACCACTGGTAAACATTAAATTTTTTCCTGTTTGAATCTTCATGATTAAGAGTAATCTAGGGTAAATTAAAAATGACATGTAGATTTGTGCATACAAGGACTGAATCCAACCGCAAATGAGTGAATTCCTTGATTAAAGCAAGCAAAATCACTCACTAATCCACCTCCCTGATAAAAATCAAACTAATATCATGTAGGGACAGTATGTAGGTAATTATGTATTAGGGATCTTTGCAAGCTTTAAGATTACTATGATTAATTTAGAGAAATATTTCAAAAGTTGGCTTAATGCACATAGTTTTATGTAATGAATAAATACAAATCACTCTTATAGAAAAGTCAACTCTTGCTTTGCCAGGTAAGAATTTAGTGGTAAGGGAAGACCCTGTGAGAGTTGAATCATCCATTCTTAATTTAAAGCATTTTTATCATCATCGTTTTCATCACCAACTGCATCAGCAGTCCCAAAGTACAATTATGCTAAAAAGAGAAGTTTGAAAAACTTTCTAATAATTTATTTTCATTGCTAAACCTTCTTGATATGGAAGATTTGCTTCCTAAATTAATATTAATAAAAAATAGCATTAAGAAACTGCTTTCCCAAGATGAAAGAGAAAGAAGTAAAGTTACAGAATATTAAAGTAGGGTTTCTGGGAGCTGCTCTTACCTCTGATAGGGCCCTACAGAACTGAAGAAAATTGGAGGTTTAGACAAATGTGGCCTCAGAAATAAGACTGACATCATAATTCTCTCCATTATAGTTAGAAAATAAGTATATCTTCTTTTAATGCCTCTTCTTTCGGTATTTCTCCATTAGAAAAGTAATGGATAAAAGACTATGGAAAATGTGGCTTGCAAAATTCCAGCCCAGAATCACAGAGCACAGATGGACTGAATTGGAACTGAGGAAGAACAGATAAATAGCTAGTACATAAAAACCCTCAAAATTCTTTCTTGATGAAAAACGTTAATCTAAAAAAGTCAAACATGACAAATATGCCATTATTAATGAGAAACAATTAGGACAGCACTAGTCACAAACAGCCCAGCATCAAAAGTCAATAGGAATCTCACCTACTGAGCTAATCAATGCTGATTTTTTAAACTACATGTAGCACAAAAAAATGCATAGATCATTCACTGTGGTTTTTTGTTTTTATTTTCCAAGAAATCTTTTTATAGACAGTGAGTATTATGCATGTATAACTTTAATCACAGGGCAATGGAGACTTTAAAATTAGAATGAATAAAAATGTATTCTAAATAGACTCCTTATGAATTATTAATGAGTAGGAAAAAGAAACTTGAAATATTACTATCCCTTAGTGAACTAGCACAAGTAGTCTATCAATAGATACTGGCAAACAAATAGATAAGGAAAGCCAAGAAACTGCTTTTCTTTTTGTTAGTCTGCTTTATTTGTGGGGGTGTTGTACCTGTGATACTCCTGGTGGTTTTAGGAATCAAGCCTGGACTCCACTCAAACAAAAGCAAAAATGCACTACAGCCCTTTGAGCTATCTCCTCAGCCTGATATTTTTATTTTTTTACATAGTTTCCTAAAAATTTTTCATAAATATGTGGAAATTATATCAGTAAGAATAATTTGAAATAAATTTTATGACTTTAATTTTTTGAGTATAAAACTTTCTTCATTAAAATAAGACATAGCAGAAAATATAAATGCTAAATAATAGTCTTAAAAGTTACAGTAGCATGAAACTTAAGAGATAAAAGTATACTATATTCTAAAATAATTTTGTATTTTAGAGTCTTGTCAAGAAAAACAATTAAAAACATATCTTTAGAGAAGTAGAAAGTTTACCAGGCTTGATATCATGGTCAAAGATGCAAACTATGTTTAAGTAGTTTTAATACTTTTTAAATAAATTTAGGGTGATAAAACCAAAAGAAAACTTATCTTCTTGTCATACATTATTTAGTATAATAGACTGTTAAAATGACCTTGGAGAATATGTAAACACTCAGGAACTCGCCCTGCTGCAACAGAGGGTGAAAACCATGAAGTAGAAATACAGAACAATTTAGTTAAGATCTAAGGAATTTATACACAATAGCTGTTGTTTGGACGTACAGGAAAATTGATCATAGGGAAGACAGCATCCTCCACCCAGATCCTCCATCTTCCAGTATGCAGGGGTCACACCCACCAACTGACCCCCAGCGCCGTGTAATTCCATCAACGGCCAAGACCCAGCAACAATAAAACCCAGCTCCCGGAATGCTACCACACAACATCTTATTATCTCATTCTTCGGAAAAAAATGGAAGGCTACCGAATGTAACCTGCCCACACAGCAGAGTCTGGCAAACTCTCCGTGGTGTACCCAATATGCCAAATACCAGTAACAATGATGGGTCTCATTCTCCTAACCCTGAAAGAGCCTTGAATATCACACTTTTTAAAATCTCAGGGCTAGGGCTAAGTAGACATTACTGGTGTCTGCTCAAGGCAATTGACAAAACAACAGGATGATCGTGATTGTGATCCTGAGGGAAGACAGAAAGGTATTATAGTGGGTAAGGCATTTTCCTTGCATGTGGCTGATCTGGATTCAACCTCTAGAGTTCTATATGGTTCCCTGATCCCTGCCAGGAATGATCCCTGAGCACAGAGTCAGGAGTTAATCTGGAGCACAACTGAGTATGACCCCAAAACAATAAAATAAAAATAATAAAATGAATGATACAGAATATGCATTTGATCTGTGTAAATACCATTCCCCACTTTTTAAGTGGAATTCTTAGAAAATAGGAACAATTGTTAGACTAGATGAAAATATAGATACAGAGAAGAGAAAGTATGGAAGCAGAGGAAAGAGGGAAGAAAAGAAGGAAAGAAATGAGTCTAGGAGAGAAAGAGACTCAAAAGAATGAGGGAAGACAGAAAATACTTTCTATTCCTAATTAGCAAAGCTTATCAAGAAAGATATCATAAAACACAGTGTTTCAGAAGTTAAAAGGACATTAAAGTTTATTATTTCAATGTCCACATTTACAAATGAGTCGTTTTGACTCATCAAGAGTCAAATTCATGAATTTCATAGAGCTAAAGAAGAATTAAGTATTGACCTACATGTTGTATTAATGCTTTATGTTTTGTTTTAAATCAACTTCGATTTTACTACTGTATTAGTGGATTTAGGAAAATAAAACAAGTAATAGATAAAAATATGTATGTCAATGTAGCTATGTATAAGTGGAGCTTTATTATAAGAACTGACTAGCACAATACAGAGACTAGAAACCCTATAATCTGTCATCTGTAAAGTGGAAAGTTCAGTAGTGCTGTAATGAATCTGAGAAATATAGGCTCTAATGAATTTGGTCTAAGTATGAAAGACTCAAGTATTAGGGGCCAGTTGGTCCCAGAAGAAGTCCCCAAGTCTGAGGGCAGGAGAAGGAGGTCTCTATTCAATTTGAAAGAAAATTTGCATTTTAACCTTTTTAGTACATTTAGTTCATTCAAGCTTTCAGCAGATTAAATTATGGCTATCCACACTGGTAAAGGCACTCTACTTAGTCTAACAGCACAGCGGTAGGGCGTTTGCCTTGCACGCAGCCAACATGGCCGAGCCGAGTTCGATTCCTCCGCCCCTCTCGGAGAACCCGGCAAGCTACTGAGAGTATCTCACCTGCACGGCAGAGCCTGGCAAGCTCCCCGTGACGTATTCGATATGCCAGACACAGAAACAACAAAGTCTCCAATGGAGACGTTACTGGGCCCTCTCGAGCAAATCGAAGATCAACGGGAGGGCCTTTACTTACTTTACTTACTTACTTAGTCTAACAATTCAAATGCTAACCTCTTCCTGAGACAGCCATGTAGACAAAGAAAGAAATAAAACTTTTCTAGTCATGTGGACATTTCCTAGGCCAATCAAGTTAGCCCAAAAAATTAGTCATTACAACCATCAAATCCCCCCAATTTTTTATAACATCAAATTACTAAACCTCTTGTCCGTCTATTGTATTATGTATTAATATGACTGAATCAGGATATAAACTACTCAAATTCTGAGAAAAATGCAAAACATACAGGTAAAGCATTCAAAGTAACTTTTGTTTGTGTTGCTAAGGAGCTACACCAGGTTTGGTGCTTGGGTGTTCTCCTGGTTGGTGTTCAGGGGACCAAGCCCTGCCAGAGATAAATTCACTTATGAACAGCATGTACTCTGCCCATTGAGCTATCTCTCTGGCTTCAAAATAGCTATAAGCGTGGTTTTCTGTAATCTTCCCTTCAAAAAGATGAGAGGTTAATATGATCCTTATAGCACTGTCCTCCCATTGTTCATCACTTTGTTTGAGCGGGCCCAGAAACATCTCCATCGTGAGACTTGTTGTTACTGTATTTGGCATACACAATACATCACGGGTAGCTTGCCAGGCTTTGCCATGCGGGCGAGATCTCTCGGTAGCTTGCAGGGCTCTCCGAGAGGGGCAGATGAATTGAACACGAGTTGGCCACGTGGGCCGCATGGAAGGCAAACGCTCTACCCACTGTGCTATCGCTCTAGCCCTCTATGATCCTCATTATATTTTTTTTATAGAAAAGTGACAAACCACAAGCATAAAATTGTTAAATACACTATTACCTCAAACTAAGTGATAAGAATTGTGTGGGAACTAGAAGGAAAGGGAGCTTTTCAAAAAGAAGGAGTCCTCAAAAAATTAAGGGAATTTCTGGAGAACCATGGGAAGTATTTATCTCTCGTTAATTTCACCAAGAAACGTCTTATCAGAACATTCAAAGGACAGAGTAAATGATAGCTGACTGGCTGGGTTTGAAATATTCTCCTATGGAATCAGATACCCAGAAGTGGTGGCAGCCACACTTCGCATGAAGCTAACCCCTTCGTTATGGCAGATGATACTCATATTCCACATTACACCTGGGATGGAAAGTGTCAGATACTACATTTACATAATTAGCTCACATAAGCTCTTTTAACTTATTACCCCAAACAACTCAGAAATGTTGAGCTAATCTTATTAAGTCATCTATTTGCTAAACCCTTTGTTCTTTCTATACTTGCTTTAAAATGTTTTTTGTTGTTGTTATTAAAAAGAAGGATTCTATCTTCCCTAAGATATATTTTCAAATGTTGTAAATTCACCAATTATTGCTGACTACGTTCGTGTATTTCTCTATAGAACAGACTAGCCTAGCTATAAACTGTTTACAGCTGTAATTCAAGAAAATAGAAACAATACAAATTGTCTGTAACCAAGAACTTACTCACAGTGACAGTCTCATGTGGAGACTAATTTCTTTGAAGCTTTCACACAGAGGTATTCAGTTTGTGGTTTCAAACTTGTTACATTCTTTATTAAGGTTAATAAAAGGGGAGGAAAGAAAGAAGTTCTGTAAAAACATAGTTCTGTACTTCTGCAGCTCACCCAGAGTTAATTAAAATGCTCCTCCTTGACCCTCAGAGACATAGGGTTGTAACAAACAAATATTTCCCAGTCACAAATACCAAATATTAATATGCCCTTTGAAAAGGGTTCTGTTTTAAATGAAGTCAACCACAATCAGATGTCGGCTGCAAATCATCCACCTATAAATGTTATAAACACACAAATGACTTGACACATCTAACCCCGGTTTGCAACCTAAAGAAAGTAAAACATAAAATGAAAAAATTTTTTGGCCTGGGTCAGGCAACAGTCATTAATTTTATTTTCACTGTTGTTTGCTTTTGTAGATTATTTTACAAAGGAGATGGCTAGTAGCTGACTCTCCTGTTGCTTTATTAATATGTAGGAAAAAAGTAAGTTTTAAACTAAAGAAGTACTTCAGTACTCTACTGGCATAAAGTTTTTAAACAGAAACATCCATTTCCTTGGAAAACCCATGAATACTTCTGAGGGTAAATAGTTCTATACATATGTTTCAAAGTACTGCTAAATAGTAGGCAAATAAAATAATTTTAAAATAAAGAAATATTCCATTAAAATTCTGGGGACAAGAACACATTTAAACATTTATAAGAACATTTTGTAGCATTAATTATATAATGTAGGACTGGAGCAATAGCACAGCGGGTAGGGCATTTGCCTTGCACATGGCCGACCCGGGTTCGATTCCTCCATCCGTCTCGAATAGCCCTGCAAGCTACCGAGAGTAACCCGCCCGCACGGCAGAGCCTGGCAAGCTCCCCATGGCATATTCGATATGCCAAAAACAGTAACAAGTCTCATAATGGAGACATTATTGGTGCCCATCGAGTAAATTAATGAACAACGAGAGGACAGTGCTACAGTGCTAATTATTTAATGTCTAAATGTTTGTTAACTATCCTCTTAATTTCCTTAAAATTATAAAAATAAAATTACTTTATCAGGTAAATATCTTTTCTGAATGGCAAAATGCTAAACTACACAGAAACTCCTTTTTGGTGAGGAATAGAGGCTGTACCTAGTTTTGCTCAGGACTTACTTCTGGCTCTGTACTCAGTGATCATTCCTGATAAAATTCAGGGACTATATGTGGTGCCAGGATAAATCCCAGGTCAGCCATATGCAAAGACTATATTATTATATCAGAAAATTAGGATGCTTTTAGGAGAAATGTAGTGATAGCAAACAAAAATCACAAATAGAACAACTTTATGGGGTTGCCATTGCTGAATTTGTGAAAATGTAATCATATTTATTGATATTAATAATCGTGGAAATATGATTATTGTTCCTATTCCTTCATCTCTAAATTGAGAGGATGAGTACTACATATTGTACAGAAGACTATGCTTGAACTGTGAACAATATGGAAAAGTAATAAAGGATATGTTTTAATATGTAGTCATTTTAATGGACAGTGGTAACAAAAAGTATTAATTAGTAATAGTTTAACTAATGTTGATGAAGAATAATAGTTAACAATATTAGTAATGTTAATAGTAGATATTTTATTTCTTTTACTAAGCAGATATATTTTTATAAGGTTTGAGTTTTATACTATATGGTATGAGTAAAAAATGAACACAACAAATCACATAAATGCAAATAATGCTGAAAAAATATAACCTGGTCATTACCAAAACTCTCTCAATATAACTAGGTGGAAAGGAGAATTTATATTGCATTTTTTAATTGTGTATAACACAGATGGTTTGAAGAGATAGGTCAACTTCTCAGAATAATTCTCTCATTTTGTAATTCATTCTTTCTTATGGATGACCACCAACTTATAATAAACACTAATACTGCATTTCAAATATTGATAATTATAAGAAAGTGAACCGATATTATGCAATAAGAACTCAATGGGATACATAATATTGGACAATCACATATTTACAAAACATACTTTAGTAGGAAGATAAGTTTCAATACTAAATGAAAAAATTCTTAACAAAAAATTGCAATACCTGGGGCTAGAGCGATAGCACAGTGGGTAGGGCCTTTGCTTTGCACAAAGCTGACTCGGGTTTTGATTCCCAGCATCTCATATGGTCCCCCGAGCACTACTAGGAGTGATTCCTGAGTGCATAGCTAGGAGTAACCCCTAAGCATCTCTGGGTGTGACCCAAAAAAGCAAAATAAAAATTGCAATATCTGTATTACAAGGAAGTTAAATCTGAAGATAAAGATTTGACTAATTCTCAAGAAGCAGCCAGGACACAGAAGTTAACAATATATCTATTTTTGGAAATACAGGAATAAAAAGCACCCAAGGCAGTATTTTTTTTTTCCCTTTTTGGTTAAAAGAAACTACTAGACACAGGAAATGTAGCACTGTAACACTGTCCTCCTGTTGTTCATAGATTTGCTGGAGTGGGCCCAGTAACATCTCCATTCTGAGACTTGTTGTTACTGTGTTTGGCATATCGAATACATCACAGGGAGCTTGCTAGGCTTTGCCATGTGGGCAAGGTACTCTAGGTAACTTGCCAGGCTCTCTGAGAGGGGCAGAGGAATCGAACTCAGGTTGGCCTGGTTACCCGCGTGCAGGGCAAACACCCTACCTGTGGGCTGTGCTATCACTCCAGCCCACATGAAATGTATTAAAATAAAATTATTTTACAACATGAAAATAAGTGTTGACATAAATTTAGGAAGAAACAAAGACTAAGAATAGAAATAATTATAAGCATTAATTATATGTTGTCAAGGATTTTGAATAGAAGTGTGAGTACATTAATGTTAAGTAATATATCTATTACTTAACTATAAAACCCAGCTCCCGGAAGAGAACAGCGCAGAGTCTCTTGTCCCTGCGCCTGGCTGTCCTCGCCGGGGCCCCTTGGAGGGGAACGAGTTGAATTTTCCTCCCCGCCCTGACCAGGGCTCCGGCAGCTGAAGACCTCCAGAACCAGCCACCACCATGTTGAAACCACTCTCCACACGCATGAAGGTACCGACAGAGGAACAAAGGCATGCCGGGGCTGAGATCTCCAGGCCTGCTCGGATCGGGGCTGAGCATCCTCTACCCAGATCCTCCATATTCCAGTAGGCAGGGGTCACACCCACCAACTGGCCCCCTGGCGCCATGTAATTCCATCAACGGCCAAGACCCAGAGACTATAAAACCCAGCTCCCAGAAGCTAGACATCTTATTATCTGATTCTTACTTTGGACAAACTGGCAGTCTACTGAATGTAACCTGCCCACACGGCGAGTCTGGCAAACTCCCCGTGGTGTACTCAACATGCCAAATACCAGTAACAATGATGGATCTCATTCTCCTAACCCTGAAAGAGCCTTGAATATGGTGCTTTTAAAAAAATCTCAGGGCTAGGACGAAGGAGACTTTACTGGGGCCTGCTCGAGGCAATCAATGAACAACAGGATGGTCGTGATAGTGATATATCTATTGCATGTACGTGTAAAAGGTCTAAAATATTCAATAAACAATTAAAAAGTAGTAATTACAGTTTTGACAATAAAATAAATTAAATTGAACATTTATGCACATTTCAGTGCTTAAGATAATCATTTGAATACTATACTAAATACATAGAGTTGGAGTGCTAGGTGTATGCCTGCCTTGTACATGGTCGACCTGGCTTTGATTCTTGGCACCAGATCCTTTCCCTAAGACTTGTCAGGAGGGCCCTGGGCACCAAGGTATGGTGAGCACTAATGATGGACGGAAGGAAGGAAGGAAGGAAGGAAGGAAGGAAGGAAGGAAGGAAGGAAGGAAGGGAGGGAGGGAGGGAGGGAGGGAATAGTGCAAATTCATCATTGTTAGACCTTTATGTAACAAAGAGAAAATTAACAAGCACTACCAGTCTGCATTTGGACTTCAAATTACAAAAGCAATGCAAACATTAAGTTTAATAAAAAATTTGACTTGAATAGAGCAAGAAATGATCATCATCACATCCCAGCCTTACTACCAAATCCTCTTTTTCTTAGATAACTCTTATCAACATTCTAGCACATGCATATTCACAGCTTACTCCGTGCTCATTTAAATCAAATATATGCCCCTCTACAAGAATATAAGGTATACATTGAGGTCTTTTTATGTTTTAAAGACTATTTAAAATGGTTATGTGTATCAGTAGATAAGTAGACAGATATCATATTTACTAAAATACTAAGTTTGGGACTGGAGATAGAGTTCAAGTGGTAGACAGTTGAATGTAATAAGATATTAACAGTTGGGCGTTCGCCTTACAAGCGGCCAACATGGCCGACCCGAGTTCGATTCCTCCGCCCCTGTTGGAGAGCCCAGCAAGCTACCGAGAGTATCTCGCCCACACGGCAGAGCCTGGCAAGCTACCCGTGATGTATTTGATATGCCAAACACAGTAACAACAAAGTCTCCAATGGAGACGTTACTGGGCCCGCTCGAGCAAATCGACGATCAACGGGAGGGCCTTTACCTTTACCTTTACCTTATAGATCAAAAATTATTAGATAATAGATAGAACTATAATTAATTATAAGGCATTATAAAATATGTTGTCATCAGAATATTTAACTTTAATAATGTATTAAAACTTTCTTCTAATTATAAACTAGGGCCATAGTACGTGTTGAAATAACCTGAGAGACAAAAAGATTCTAAGAAAAGTATATTCCTTAAGTAATACAGATGTGGACATGTAAAAAACATTGAAATGAATGTATTTTTAAAATTTTTTTGAATGCAGAAAGTTAAACTCATTGAGAGATGCCAAACTGAATCTTTTTCTGAAAAAATAAAATGAATTTTCTTGTGATTTTTAACTTAGCAGGTCAGAGAGAACAGCAGAGAGAACAGCAGGGTGTGTGCCTTTGGCCACTCAAGCTTGGAATTCTGATCTCAGTTTGAAAGTTATGATTTTAAAACTACTTTGTATGTCACCTCCTTTTAAAGAAACATGGGGGCTAACAGATGATGTAGTTCAACTTATTTTTTTAAATAAGAAAAATAAGGTACAAAGTGGTTAAATTATCTTGCTTCCGGTTTTATAATAAAAGGCAAACCTGAGGCTCAAATAGAAGTCTCTACTTTCAATCAAAATATTGTGTTTATGTGACTATAATTTCTTTGTAGGTGTGAAAAAAACCTCAGTGAAAATAAAGAACATTTAAGATTCTATAACCATCCCATAGTCCTTTAGAAACCAAAGGATGCTTTAGATCTGTGGTTAATGATGATGGAACCTGGTAATTATGGTATGAACATCCCATGACTCCTTATTTATAAGAGCAGTGACGACTGCTGGTCAACTCTTGGCAATATAGACTCTTAACACAGCAATTTCCAGTGATATGAATCATTCGAATCCTTAATTTTGCCCCCAATTATTCTTACAAGACTGTAAACATTGCTATATTTACTTTTTTAGTTTTAGATTTAAGTTCATCAAACATTTTTAAAATTAACACAAATACCGAGCATGCAGTGAATCCAGAAAAATCTATGTCCACAAGCACATGTATAAACATACACAGGAAAAGACTGATCTCATTTCTGACATCAATTATGAATTAGAGGATTCAAGAACATCCACTGGATGTTCTAAAATTCTCTAAAACAACTCACAAAACTTGCAGAAAGTTTGTATTATCATAATTATGTTTTTTACATGAGTAGTAAATAGTTTTAAGTCAGCAAAAGGAAGAAGCATATAATGCAGAATTCAGGAAATATACCAAAAGAAGAACATCCATTTTTCTTTCTCCATGGAGTAATTGGCAGATTATTGCCTTGCCATTGTATCGTGACACTACACATAGCATAGTGCCACTCAGGGAATCTCGTGTAAGTTTCAGTGTTCCTCACTGTTCATTTGATTGTGCCTTGCCTTGCCAAAATAAATGGGTGACCTCTTTCTTGGGCAAGGTTAAATTTGGGATTTCCACCTTTGCTTCCCTTTGTTGTTATTGTCATGACCAGGCATGTCATATGCTTGGGTATGCTGCTCATCATTTAGTAGTGGTGCTCACACACATCTGGCTATGTTTCCAAGTTGACATGCTGCTGGTGCAGGGAACCTTAACAGGGCTGCCAAGACCACTCTCTCAGCAGGTAGGAGGGAGCACTAAAATGGAACTCACTGTCTCAAATTGTACAGCAGATGCCCTTTTGCCACTAAGCCATCCTCTGTCCTTTAGGCTCAATATCAAGTACACAGAAATCTTCTGTTGAGAAGCCCTTAAGGAAAAGTTGATTTCAGGACACTCAGTACATATCCCATCATAGGTAGTTTATGTGCATAACTACAGATCAAACTTTGCATAAAATGTTAAGGGGAAACATCTTTTGTATATCTTCAAATAAGGGAGAATACTTTTATGTCACTCTGCTATGACACAATTAGACAGTTTAATTCTCATCATTCCACTCAGAGATGTAGAACAATGAACAGATTCTGACAAGGAGACTTAGGGTGTCATTATGTAAAAGAGTAAAACAAAATCTGGAAATGACAGTCATTTTCATAAAGAATATTATTTCAAATGACTAGCTTACTGCAAAAAGTAACTGAAAGCATAAATGCATATTCCCTAGAGAGTAAGGAGGAATGAGAAACTAGTAATAACCATAAAATCCACTTTTGCTCTTGGAAATCAAAACTACTAATACTGATTTTCAGTAAACACAGATAAAGGCATTTTGTATAAGACCATAACCATGCCAACTTGTGTGTATTTGACTTGAATAGAGTTAAAACAGAATTTTATTTCAAATAAGTTTATCAGTATAAATTTATTTAGTCAATAGATTGGAATATAGAAAAGAAAAAACTAGTAATAAATTCATGTATTTTAATTTTCAGTGAGAACTGTATAATACCACGCAGTTCAATGAATTTCATATGTATGTGAGGAATCACAAGAACAGTGAGAACTCAACAGCAAAAGAGAATAGGTAAATAGAGCAGTGGCAATTTCATGTATTTTGTATATCATTGAATGATCACTACATTATTATCTAAAGAGTTTTAGTAAAATTATTTATAAAATTTTTCTCCAGGGGGCCAGAACCATAGTATAGCAGCAAAGTACTTGCCTTTCTCCAAGCATACTGGGGTTCAATCCCCGTCATCCCATCTGGTCCCCAAAACACCGCCAGGACTAATTCCTGAGTGCAGAACCAGGTGTCCCCAGGTTTCCACCTATCCATCACCCTCCAACCTCTCTCTGCCTACCTCTATGTCAGGAGCTTTTCTTCTCTTCTCTTCTCTCTCTCTCTCTCTCTCTCTCTCTCTCTCTCTCTCTCTCTCTCTCATTTTGGACATTGTGGTTTGCAATATCGATACTGAAACATTATCAGTAATATCCCTTATCTACTATTTTTTAAAAAAATTTATTAGTGAGACACCATGAGGTACAGTTGTGTAGACTTACAAATTTTTGTGCTTGGGTTCCAATTATATGATGATCAAATACCCATCCGTCCACCAGTGCCCATTTCCTACCACCACGGATCCCAGTATCCTTCCCACCCCCCATCCGCCTATCCCACCCTGCCTCTGTGGCAGGGCATTCCCTTTTGTTCTCTCTCTCTCTCCTTTTGGGTTCTGTGGTTTGCAAGAGAGGCATTGAGTGGCAATCATGTTTGGTCTATAGTCTACTTTCAGCATGCTTCTCCCATCCTGGGAGGATCCTCCCAAAATCCTTTATTTGGTGCTCCCTTCTCTATCTGAGCTCCCTTTTCCCCTAGCGTGTGTGGTTGGCCTCCAAGCTATGAAGCAAACCTCCTGGTACTAATACCGGCCACTCTTGGGTGTTAGTCTCCTATTTTGTTACTTTATGTTCTCCAGATGAATTCAATCTTTCTATGTCTATCCCTTATCTACTTTTAACCCTCATCTTGTCCAGTGATTATTCCCATCTATTATTGCCATAGTTGTTTCTTCTCTATCTTTCTTACCTTCAACCCCACACACACTTGAGGTTAGTTCCAACTATTGACTAGTCCTCCTAAACCCCTGTTTCCCAGGGCCATGAATATTATTATTCTACTATATATTTTTATATACCACAAATGAATGCAGTCATTCTATATCTGTCCTTTTCCTTTTGACTTATTTTCTCAGCATGATTATTTTACTCTGCATGTCCATCCACTTATAGAAAAATTTTATGACTTCAATTTTTCCTGGCAGCTGCATAGTATTCCATTGTGCAGATGTGCTATAGTTTCATTATCCATTCGTCTATTCTTGGGCGCTCAGGTTGTTTCCAGATTCTGGCTATGGTGACTAGTGATGCAATGAACATAGGAGTGCAGATAGTATATCTGCTGAATGTTGGGGGACCCCCAAGGTTTATTCCCAGAAGTGATACTGCAGGGTCAAATGGGAACTCAATTTCTAGTTTTTTTGAGAAATATCCATATTGTTTTCCAAAAAGTCTGGACCAGTCGGCATTCCCACCAACAGCAAAGAAGAGTCCCTTTCTCCTCACAGCCATGCCAATACTGGTTGCTTTTGTTCTGTTGGATGTGTGCCAGTCTCTGAGTGATGACATCTCATTGTTGTTTTGATCTGCATCTATCTGATGATTAATGATGAACATTTTTTCATGTGCCTTTTGGCTATTTGAATTTCTTTTTTGAGAAATTTTCTATATATTTCATTGTCCCATTTTCAGATGGGGTTGAATTTTTTTTTTCTTGTAGAATTCAACCAGTGTCCTATATATTTTCTATATTAACCCCTTGTCAGAAGGGTACTGGGTGAATGTCCTTTCCCATTCTGTAGGCTAACTTTATATCCTGGTCACTGTTTCTTTTGAGGTGCAGAAGCTTCTTAGTTTAAGATAGCCCCACTCGATTCCCTTGCCTTGTTTTGCCTTACCTTGCCTTGCCTTTCCTTTGTTTTGTAGCATTGCCAAGTCTTACACATTTTTTCTTCTTGGTCTATATTTTCTTTATTTTTTTAATCTTTTTAAATTTTTACATTTTTATATCATGTTTTCTTTCCTTTTTTAAACTTTTGTCTATTTTTTTGATTTTTTTCTACATTTTCTTTATTTTTACTTTTTTTCTATTTTTTTTTCTGTTTTCTCTTTTTTCTGATAATGTAGGGTGCATGTGCTAGTCATGTGAACTGCATGGACTGACCACGTGTGCTACAGGTACTGAGCACGTGAGTTCCATGTGCTGATCACATGGGAACCACTTGTGGATCATGTGGGTTGCAAGATTCTCAAGTAGTGTTCCAACCCATGTTATTATTTTTCTTTTTCTTTTTTTACTTTCTTCTTTGTCTTGTTGTTTTCTATTTTTTTCATTTTTTTTTCTGATCACGTGGATTGTGTGCTGACCACTTAGGCTGCAGGTTCTTCTCACTTGAGCTGCAAAATTTGATCACATGGAATCAACTAGCTGATCATGTGGGGTTCACATGCTGATCCTGTGGACCACACATACTGGTCACTTGGGCTGTAGGATTCTCTAATCAGAGCTAGTACCTCATGATGTTTTTTCTTTTACTTTTCTTTCTTTTTTCTTATTTCCTTTTATTTCTAATTTTGTTGTATTTCTTTTTTGTTCCTTTTTTCTCTTTTCTTCTTTCGTTTTTTTCTTTTTCTAATTTTGCTGTTTTTTTCATTTTTTATTTTTCCTTCTTTTGTTGTTTTTAATCTTGTTTTAATTGCTTTTTTCCTTTTTCCTTAATTTTATTTTTTCTTTCTTTTCTACTTTCTCTTTGTTTAATTTTTTCTTTCCTATATTTTTTATTTTTCCTTTTTTACCTTTCATTTTATTTTTTCACGTTTTTCTTTTTTGCCTTTTTTTCTTCTTTCTTTATTTCTTGTTTCTTTTTTCACTTTTTACTCATTTTTTCTTTGTTCTTTTTTTGTTCTTATTTCTATTTTTCTCTTTCTTTTTTTTAAATTTTTTCCACTATTTTCTCTTTTTTCTTTTTCCTTTTTTCTCTCCCTTTTATATTTTTCCTTTTGTATTTTGCTTTTGCATTTATTTTCTTTTTACTTTCTTTTTATCCTATTTCTTGTTTTTTCTTAGTTTTTTCTTTTTTTATTTTCTTTTTTTTTGTTTTTTCTTAGTTTTTTCTTTTTTCCATTTTTTCTTTTTTTCTCTTTTTTTCTTTTTCCCTTTTTTCTTTTTCCCTTATTTTCTTTTCTCCTTTCCTTTTAGTTTTTTTTTCCTTTTTTTTTTGGTTCTTTTTCCTGATTACGTGGGCTTGTACACTGCCTATGTGGGCTGCATCTGCTGATCACGTGGGCTGCAAGGGCTGATCACATAGGCTTCAGGTGCTCATCACATGGGGGCCAGGTGTTGATCACGTGGAATCTATATGCTAATCACATGGTTTCCACGTGCTATCACGTGGGATCCAGGAGCTCCTGGGAGTCACTTGCTGATCTCGTTGCTGCAGGTGATGAATAAGTGGACTCCATGGAGTGCTCATGTGTGTTCTAGAGGCTGATCTCGTGGAATCCACTAGCTCATCACCTGTGATCCACATGCTGATCACACGGGCATCACCTGCTGGTCATGTGGGCTGCAGGAGTCTTAAGTAGTGCTCTTAGCCCATGTTATTTTTTCTTTTTTTTGTTTTTCTTTTTTCTATTTTTCTCATTTTTCTTTTTTTCTAATATTTTTTCTTTTGTTTTTTTCTTTTTCCCTTTTTCTTTTGTTTTTTTCTTTTTCCCTTTTTCTTTTTATCCTTTTCTTTTTTCTTTTTTCTTTTCTTTCTTTTTCTTTTTCTTCTATTTTTCTTTTTTGGTTTGATTTTTTATTTGCTTTTTTCTTTTCCTTCTATTCTTTCTTTTTTCCTTTCTCTAGTTTTTCTTTTTTCTTTTATTCTTTTTTTCCTTGTTTCCTCTCTTTTTTTTACTTTTAATACTTTTTTCTCTTTTTTGCTTTTGCCTTTTTTTCTTTTGTTAATTTTTTCTTTTTTTTTCAGATCATGTGGGCTATCTATGCTGAACACTTGGGATGCAGGTAATGGTCATGTGGTCTGCTGATACTGTTAGGAAGGGTGCATGTGCTGATCACCGGGGCTCCACATGCTGATCACGTTTTTGTATATGCTGATCAGTGGACTGCAGGTATTGATCACTTGTGCTGTAGGTGCTGATCATGAGGGCTGCACTGTCTATTGTCCTGTGGGCTGCAAGAGTCCTAAGTAGTGCTCTTATCCTATGTTTCTTTTTCTAATTTGTCTTTTTTTCTTTCTCTTTTTTCTAGTATTTTTTTCTGTTTTTTTTTTCTGATCATGTAGGTTGTACATGCTCAGCATTTGCGTCACAAGTGCTGATTTCCTAGCAGTCCATGTGCTGATCTCCTAGGAGCCACTTGCTGATCACGTGAATTTCACCTGCTGGTGACATGAGCTGCAAGATTCTTAAATAGTGTTCTTACACCATATTATTATTTTTTCTTTTTTTCTTTATTTTCTTCAATTTTTTCATTTTTTTTCTAATTTTGTGTTTTCTCTTTTTTGATCTTTTTTCTCATTTTATTTTGTTTTTTTCTTTTTCATTGTCTTTATTTTATTTTTTCTTTTTATTATTTTTCTTTAACTTTTTTATTTTCTATTTTTTCTTCACCTTTTGTTTTATCTGTTTTTTATTGTTTTTTTCTTTTTTCTTTTTTCTGTTGTTTTTTCTCTTCATTTTTTCTTTTTTCCCTTTTTTGTCTTTTTTATTTTTTTACTTGTTTTTTCTTATTTCTTTTTTTCTTTTTTGTTTTTTCTATGTTTTCTTCTTTTTTATTTTTCTCCTTTTTTACCACTTTTATACAGTTTATTTTCATAAAGTAGTTCACAATTGTTCATTAAAGATAATGTTCAAATACCCACCCAACCAGCAAATATCTTCCACCACAATAAGAGGGAAGTGTATGAAGTTTGTTGTATTTCATTCTGAGGCCATTTAAGCCCGTATATACACGAATACATGCAAGTTTGTTAAAACCAAACACACGTGTGCTACTTTAGGCACATCAGTAGGATAGAGTATAAGAGGTCTCGCAGCCGTGAGTGCTGCTACACGCTCCAGGAAATACTCCATTGCTCTCTTCCAGGAGCTTTATTTTATAGTCTGGATCTTGGCTCTTGGGGAGATTACATGAAGCTGGGGGGGGGGGCGGCGGGAACGAAGCAGTTTGCGGGTGTTACTGCCAGGCTACTGGAAAACTGGTGATCTGGGTGGAGGAGGCCCATTCCCAATCCAAAACGGTTGGAGTTCTCATCTCAGCCACGGGTCCCGTATACCTGGGTTCCTCTGTTGGTTCCTTCATTGGGTGAGACTCATCTGAGTGTGTGGAGAGTGTCCTTGAGCATGGCTGTGGCTGTGTTTTGGAGGTTTTGGGCTTCCAGGGCTCTGCTTGGGGTGGGGAGAGAAACAACACTCCAAGGTACCCCAGTGAAGATAGCCTGGCATGGGGTCAGGGGCTTCTGCTTTATCTGTTTTTTCAAACTTTTAAAAATCTTTTTCTTAAAATTTTTTTCTTTATTTTTTTTGGTTTTTTTTTCTGTTTTTTTTTTTTTTCTGATCTTGTGGGCTGTGTATGCTGAACATTTAGCCTGCAGGTGCTGGTTACTTGGGCTGCAGGTGCTGGTCATGTGTGTGAGCTGCATATGCTGATCACATGGGCTCCACATGCTGATCACATTGGCTGCAAGTGCTGCTTATGTGGGATCCACTTGCTGATCACGTAGGATCAGCTTGCTGATCAAGTGAGAACTACTTGCTGATCACCTGGAGTTCACCTGTTGGTGATATAGTCTACAGGAGTCTTCAGTAGTGTCCTTATCCCATTATTTTTCTTTCTTTTTGTCTTTTTTTCTTTTTTTCTTTTTATTCTTTATTTTCTTTTTCTTAGGGCTGGAGCGATAGCACAGCGGGTAGGGCGTCTGCCTTGCACGCAGCCAACATGGCCGACCCGAGTTCGATTCCTCCACCCCTCTCGGAGAGCCCGGCAAGCTACCGAGAGTATTCGATATGCCAGACACAGTAACAACAAAGTCTCCAATGGAGACGTTACTGGGCCCACTCGAGCAAATCGATGATCAACGGGAGGGCCTTTACTTTACTTACTTTACTTATTTTCTTTTTCTTATGTTTTTATTTTTAAATCATTTTTCTTATCTTTTTTCTTTTTTTCTGTAGTTTTCGTTTTTCTTTTTTAAATCGTTTTTTTCTGTTTTATTCTTTTTTTCTTTTTTCTGATTTTTCCTTTTTTAAAACTTTAATGAATCACCGTGAGATACAGTTACAGACTTAGAAGCTTTTGTGATTACGTTTCAAAGAATGTTCAAGTACCCATTCCTCCATCAGTGCCCATTCTCCACCCACCAATACTCTCAGTGTCCCTCCCACCATCCCCCACCCCTCTAGACGATACCTTCCCTCTTACTCTCTCTCTCCTTTTGGATGTTATTGTTTGCAATATAGGTACTAATCAGCCATCATGTTTGAGTCTACTTTCAGCACATATCTACCATCCTGAGTGATCCCTCCAACCATCATTTTCTTTGTGGTCTCTTCTCCATCCCACCTGCCTTTTCCCACAGCACATGAGATCCGCTTCCAAGCCATGGAGCAATCCACCTGGCCCTTATCTCCACTATCCTTAGGTGTTATTCTCCTTACTTTATATTCCACAAATGAGTGCAATCATTCTGTCTTCCCCTCTATTTCTGACTCATTTCACTTAGCATGATACTCTCCATGTCACTACACTTATATGCAAATTTCATTGTATGAAACCATGAAACTTCTCTAACAGCTGCCTAGTATTCCTTGTGTAGATAATAGTTTCTCTAACCAGTCATCTGTTCTCAGGCACTTGTTTTTTTTCCAGATTCTGGTTATTGTAAATAGTGGTGAAATAAACATATAAGTGCAGAAGTCATTTCTACTGTACTTTTTTGCATCTCCGGATACATTTCCAGAAGTGGTTACTGGGTCAAAATGGGAGCTCAATTTCTAATTTTTTGAGAATTGCTCATATTGTTTTCCCAAAAGGCTGGACCAGTCGGCATTACCACCAGCAGTGAAGGAGAGTCCCCTTCTCCCCACATCTGCACCAACACTGGTTGCTTTTGTTCTTTTGGGTTTGTGCCAGTCTCTATGGTGTGAGATGATATCTCATTGTTGTTTAGATCTAAATATCTCTGATGATTAGTGATGATGAGCATTTTTTATGTGCCTTTTGGTTGTTCGGGTTTCTTCTTTGAGAAAGTTTCTGTTCATTTCATCACCCAATTTTCTGATGTGATTGGATGTTTTCTTGTAGAGTTCAGCTAGTACCTAACATATCCTTGATATTAGCCCCTTATCAGAGGATATTGGGTGACTATCCTTTCCCATTCTGTAAATTCTTTGTATTCTGGTCACTGTTTCTTTTGAGGTGAAGAAAAGCTTCTTAGTTTAAGATAGTCCCATGTGTTGATCTCTTTTTCTACCTGCTTGGCCAGTGCATTTTGTCCTTGAAGGGACCTTTAGCTTCAACATTGTAGAGGGTTTTACTGACCTTTTCTTTGATGTACCTTATGGATTCTTGTCTGATGTTGAGGTCTTTAATCCACTTTGATTTGACTTTTGTTCATGGTGTTAGATAGAGGTCTGAGCCCATTTTTTTGCATGTAGCTATTCAGTTTTGCCAGCACCATTTGTCCAGTTTTGCCAGCAGTGTTTGTTAAAGAGCTTCCCTTGCTCCACTTCACATTTCTTGCTCCCTTATAAAATATTTGATTATCCTATATTTGCGGGTGTGTGTAAGGATATTCAACTGTTCCATTGGTCTGCGGCTCTGCCTTTGCTCCAGTACCATGCTGTTTTAATTATTACCACTTTATAGTAGAGTTTAAGGATTGGGAAGGTGATGCCTCCCATCTTCTTTCCCCCAAGAATTGCTTTAGCTATTCATGAGGTTTTGTTGTTCATATGAATTTTAGGACTGTTTGATCAATTTCTTTGAAGAATATCGTGGGTATCCTTATAGGGATCATATTGAATTTGTACAATGCTTTGGGGAGTATTGCCATTTTGACTATGTTAATTCTCCCAATCCATGATCAGGGGATATCTTTCCATTTCCTCAGGTCCTCTTTTGTTTCATGAAGTAGTGTTTTGTAGTTTTCTTTGTACAGATCCTTTACTTCCTCAGTTAAGCTGATTCTGAGGTACTTGATTTATCTCTGGCATGATTGTAAATGGGATTGTGTTTTTTATGTCAGTTTATTCTCTCTCATTATTTGCATATAGGAAAGCCATGAACCTTTGGGTATTAATTTTATAGCCTGTTACTTTACTATAGAAGTCTATTATTTCTAGGAGTATCTTGGTAGAGGCTTTAGGGTAATCTAAATGTAGTATCGTATCATCTGTGCATAGTGAGAGCTTGATTTATTCCTTTCCTATCTGGATGCCCTTAATAACTTTTTCTTGCCTAACCACTATTGCAAGTACTTCCAGTACTATATTGAACATAAGTGTGATAGTGGGCATCCTTGTCTTGTCCCTGATCTTAGAGGGAAGGTTCTTAGTGTTTTCCCCATTGAGGATTATGCTTGCCATAAGCTCATGGTAGATGGCTTTGACTATATTGAGTAAAGTTCCTTCAATACCCATTTTGTTGAGTTTTCATCATAAATGGGGGCTGGATCTTGTCAAATGCTTTCTATGCATCTATTGATATGATCATATGGTATTCAACTTTTCTTTTGTTGATATGATGGGTTATGTTAATTGATTTCTGAATGTTAAGCCATCCTTGCATCCCTGGGATGAATCTCACTTGGTCGTGGTGTATGATCTTTTTGATGACTTGTTGGATTCTTTTTGCTAATATTTTGTTGAGAATCTTCGCATCCGTGTTCACAATGCTCACATGAGATGCAGAATTCTATTTTTTCTTTTCTTTTTGGGTCACACGGTGATGCACAGGATTACTCCTGGCTCTGCACTCAGGAATTATCCCTGGCAGTGCTCAGGGGACCATCAGAGTTGCTGGGTATTGAACCTGGGTTGGCCATGTGCAAGGCAAATGCCCTACACACTGTGCTATCCCTCCAGCCCCAAGATGCAGAATTCTTAAGTAGTGCTCTTTTCACAGTTTTTTATTTCTTTTTTCTTTTTTTCCTTTTTACCTTTATTTTCCTTTTTTAAATTTTTTCTTTTCTTTTTTCTTTTTCTATTTATTCTTCTTTTTACTTTTTTCAACTTTTTTGGGGGGGGACTACAGGTGCATATCATGTGGGCTCTACATACTGATCACTTGAGATCCTTGTGCTGAACACATGTGCTGTAGGTTCTGATTACATGGACTACTTGTACTGGTTACTTGGGCTGCAGGAATCTTAAGTACTGCTATTACCACATGTTATTTTTTCTTTCTTTAATTTTTTTCTTTATTTTCTTCTCCTTTTTGCCCCTGTTTTTCTTTTCTGTTCTTTTCTGTTCTTTTTTTCTCTTTTTTTCTGATGACCCCACCCCACCCTGCACTTCCCAACCCTGCCCTTTGCCGAATTCCATTCTTCATAAATTCTTTATTTATGATCTCCATTCTGACAAAGTATAAACTCTTAAGTGTAAATATGAGATTCTAACATACGCTATATAGCATTTGACTCTCTGCTCAGAGAGCTTTATAGGTATAGGTAACTAAGTCAACAATCTTCCACTATTGTCCCATTGAGTTCAATCCAGTTTTTCTACTAAATTTATTTGTTTCTCCTCATTTCTTTTAGTTGTGCAAAAAAATTAAATGTAACATAACATATCTCTGCTGAAGCAATAGCACAGCGGTAGGGCGTTTGCCTTACACGCAGCCAACATGGCCGACCCGAGTTCGATTCCTCCACCCCTCTCAGAGAGCCCGGCAAGCTACCGAGAGTATCTCGCCCGCACGGCAGAGCCTGGCAAGCTACCCATGATGTATTCGATATGCCAAACACAGTAACAACAAAGTCTCCAATGGAGACGTTACTGGGCCCACTCGAGCAAATCAATGAACAACGGGAGGACAGTGACAACATATCTCTGCACCTTATTTCTTGTTGAATACCTTAGGTTTTACATCTTTAATGATTCATATCCAGAGAATATTAAAATCAGAAGGGAAATGTATGTCTATACTTGGAATCAAACTTGTGTAATATGATTTGTTTTAGGAATAATTCTGGGTTTGACCTGTGGAGTTTTTTTTTTTTTTTGACATCACTCCTATAATTGTTTTGTTCTCAAAGTATCCACAGTATTATAATATGTAGCCACTATTAAAATGCTGCCTGTTTTGCATTTTACAAAGCAAACAACAGTACAGAATCATCTAAAAATATAACTAAAATTTATATTACAATTCAAGATATATGAGGTCTGGTAGGAGTTTTCATTTCTAAAGTCAACCTCAATCAAACTGATGTTGACTTACCTTCAGTGGCATTTTAATTGCAAGATTCTAGAGAGTCTGTTTCATAAACTTGTTATTGTACATTTTCCTTCTTGGTCAAGAATAATAAACACTGCTCTGTATTTACTGCAACACTATGGGAGGAAGAGTATTATAAGCTTATCATGATATGTTACAATTAGCAATAGATATCTAACCCATGAAGTATGAGTTATAGTTTACTATCAAATCTTCTCCTCTACCACTCCATGTGCCCTGTAGCAAATGCACACTCTTTAGGACTGAACTTTCCTAGAGTCTGAGTCAAATGTGAAGTGGGAAACACTAAACTGCCACTTATACTTGAACCAAAGCAAGTTTCAAGACACTAGCTTCTCAATTCAACTCAGTTATGATCAATAACACTATTCCACTCTCCCACCTTTGTACCATTATAAAATTTTATGAATTTGTGTATTATACATAAACATGAAATTAAAAACAGAAGTCATATTGAAGAACAGAGAAAATTTGTCAAACTGAATTTAAACATGAGATGAAAACTAAGTTAATGAAACTCTTCCTGCAGAGGTCCTTCTGAGGCTCTTAGGCCAATATGAGATGTGTGGATCAACATGTGCTTGTACATAATCACATAGACACTAATATTCATTACCATGAATTGGTATATAATTTATTTATAAACGGACAAGTGCGCTGATTTTCTAAATTTTACCAAAAATTATGAGCTGGAGCAATAGTCAGAGGGTAGGGCATTTGCCTTGCACACAGTCAATCTGGCTGACCCAGCTGACCCAGCCAACCCGGGTTCTACTCCTCTGCCCCTCTCAGAGACCCTTGCAAGCTACCAAGAGTATCTCGCCCACACAGCAAAGCCTGGCAAGCTACCCGTCATGTATTCAGTATGCCAAATACAGTAACAAGTCTCACAATGGAGACATTACTGGGTCCGCTCAAGCAAATCAATGAACAATGGGGGCACAGTGCTATAGTACTACCAAAAATTCTATATCTAAAAGAATTTTAGCTTATGGAGTGATAGCACAGCAGGTAGGTGTTTGCCTTGCATGCAGCCGACCTGGCCAAGCCAAGTTTGATTCCTTCGCCCTTCGGAGAGCCCGGCTAGCTACTGAGAGTATTTCGCCTGTATAACAAAGCCTGGCAAGCTCCCAGTGATGTATTTGATATACTAAATACAGTAACAACAAGTCTTACAATGTTACTGGGCCCGCTCCAGCAAATTGATGAACAACGAGAGGACAGTGACAGTGACTTTATATAAATTTGCATAATTTCGAGTTAAAATACTAATTATCTTTCCATCAAATTTTATAAAAATAAAACCTTATATTTCATTATTTAAGCAAATAGATACAATTGTAACCATCCTTATCTTGGAATATTTTCTTTAATAATAAAATATACATTATGTTTTAAATAAATTTTATAATTTTGAGAGAATTTTGTGTCAAATTACTGATTTGAAGTGTATATAAACTTAAGGACAACGTTTACTAATATGAATTTATAACTTAATTATTTGTAAAGAACTGAATTGTTTTAAAAATGAAACTTTTCTTGGATTAACATCTAGTTTCATTCACTCTGTTAAGTTACGTGATACTAAGGAAATTAAAGGGGGAATATTACTAAGTTGTTATATTAGCTCCATGTTTATCAATTGTTCTCTAAGAGTAATTGCTGGGATTAAACAATCTTTAATTGACACAAAACTCAGTGGTGATAAACAGATTGTGTTGAGACAGACTACCGGGGTGCAAATGTTTTTGCTGAATTATAAATAATTTAGATACTTTGGGAAAATTATTTCATCTCTCTGGGTGCCAGTTTCTTTATCTCAAGATGAAAAAAAAATGATCATCTTATAGTGTTATTGTCAGTATAAAATTGGAATTCCATTAATGGACTTGGTACAGAGCTCAGAACATGAATAATATTTAAAAACATGCCATGCTGAGGATTCTTCTCTTATAATGAAGAACAATAGAGAAGAACATATAAAAACAAAAAAGAGAGAGGCCTCTTCCTGTTTGTCCCCAATGCTGTGTCGGTTTTCTTCATCTCCCAGGTCAGTTAATTCATCAGTATTTGAACCCGGGACTTGGCTTTCTTTGCGTCTGTGCCCAAGGCATCCTCTAGGACCCTGGGACGCTGAACATCACTGAGCCTCTTCCTGTTCATCCCCTATGCTGTGCTGGTCTTCTTCCTCTCCTAGGTCAGTTAGTCCATCAGTATTCGAACCCTGGACTTGGCTTTCTTTGCAACTGCACCTCAGGTATCCTCTAGAACCCTAGGATGATCAGCAACACTGAGCCTCTTCCTGTTCATCACCAACACTGTGTTGATCTTCTTCCTCCCCCAGATTGTACCCCCCCCACACACACACTAGGTATCTGTGGGGGCATGGCTTCTTCAGAAGTGGGCATAGCTTCTGTAGAAGTGGGCGTGGCCTAGTTTGGGCTGCACATAGTTTACTCTTACCCAGAAATCTTGTGTAACATCTCAATCCACCCCCCCCATACCTCCACACCAACATAAAGAAACAATGCAAATCCCCAACACATGGGGAGGAGGAGGAAAAGAGTCCAGAAGGCTCAGTAGATGGTACTCACCTAAAGGACATCTCTGAGGAAGAATTCAGGTATGAAGTAATGAAGATGTTCAATGAACTCAATGAAACAGTGAGACAGATACCCAATAAATTAAAGGAGGACTTGAGAGAAACAATCAAGAAATTACGGGAAGAAATGAGATCAGAAATTGGAAAGCTACGCACAGAAATGTCACGAATAAAAGATTCCGTAGGTGAAATAAAAAATTCAGTCTGTGCCCTCTACAGTAGAATGACCACAGCTGAAGACAAAATCAGTGAGCTGGAATATCAGCTGCATGAAGCCAACAGGCAACAACAAACAATGACAAGAGACCTCAAAAGAGCTCTAGAGTGAATCAGAGTCCTAGGAGATGATTCCAACAGGAACAACATTAAAATCATTGGACTACCAGAAGGTCAGGGAAACCAAACCCAATGAAAAAGCCATGGGTAAACAAATCATTGCTGAAAAATTCCCAGAGCTGGACAATGAAGCCATTCAGATTCAAGCAGCCCGAAGGGTGCCAACTAAAAGACCCTACCAAAAACTCTCCAAGACATACGATAGTTAGGATGATGGATGCCGTGGATAGAGACACAATACTGCAAGCAGCAAGGTCAAAGAAGGAAATCAAATACAAAGGAGCACCCCTTATATTCACAGCAGACCTATCAAAGGAAACCCTCCAAGCCGGAAGGCAATGGTGGGATATAGTGAAAAAAGTCACTGAAATGAACACTTCACCATGAATACTCTATCCAGCTAAACTCTCACTCGAACTCGAAGGAACAGAACACTATTTTCTGGATAAACAGCAGCTTAGGAACTTCATAGATTCACAACCAAACTTAAAAGAAGGGCTAAAGGGGCTACTATAAGACAAGACAAACTACAATCACAACAGACCCTAATAGAAAGATGACACAAAACCCTATAACAATAATCTCTTTCAACATCAATAGTCTAAATTCACCAATTAAGAGACACAGAATTGCAAAATGGATTCAGAGACAGGACCCAACATTCTGCTGCCTACAAGAAACTCATCTCAACAGTCAGAGCAAACACAGACTCAAAGTGAAAGGATGGAAAACAATCCTGCAATCAAACAGCTCCCTCAAAAAAGCTGGGGTGACAATACTAGTATCTGACAACATACACTTCAGGTTGAAAAAGATTAGAAGGGACTGCAAAGGCCATTTTCTATTCATCAAGGGATACGTACAACAGGAAGAAATCAAACTCTTGACTCATCAAAAAAATTCATCAAAGAAATCATCAAAATCAAATCAAAATGTATACGGATCTTATGAGGAAGTGGACAAATACTTAAAACAACTGCTAACAGATTTTGAGAAGGACATTGCTAGCAACACAATAGTAGCCAGAGACTTCAGCATCGCCTTATCGCCTCTGGATGGATCAATAAGAACAAAACTCAGCAAGGAAACATTGGCTTTGATGGAAGAAATAGAAGAGAGATGGCTTATAGACCTATACAGGTCTTTACACCCCAAAAAGAAAGAATACACATTCTTCTCCAGTGCACATGAAATGTTTTCCAAAATAGACCATGTGTTAGGCCACAAAACATACCTCAATAGAATCAGGAAGATGGAAATAGTATCACACGATGCACTGGAATAGAAGTGAATCACACACAGACACAAAAATTCAAATCAAGCACCTGGAAATTAAACAACTCAATGTTGAACAACGAGTGGGTCAGGAAGGAAGTCAAGGACAAAATCAAAAGATACCTGGAAACAAATGAGAATGAAGACCCGAGCTACCAGAACCTATGGGATGCAGCTAAAGCTGTGTTAAAGGGAAAATTTATAGCTCTGCAAAAATTTCTCAGGAAGAAAAAAAAAGGCCCACATAAACAACCTGATTTCACAGATCAAGATATTAGAAGAAGATCAATAAAAGGATCCCAAAGCAGGCAGAAGGAAAGATATCATAAAACTTACAGCAGAAATCAACAACATGGAAACCAAAAAAATCCGAAAGATCAATGAAACCAAGAGCTGGTTCTTCGAGAAAATAAACACATAGATAAACCACCAGAAGACTCACAAAGAAAGAGAGAGAAAGAACCCTGATAAATTAGAAATGAGAAGGGGGATATCACAACAGAAACCAAAGAAATTCAAAAGATCATCAGAGACCATTTTGAAAGTCTGTATGCCACTAAACAAGAGAACCTAGGAGAAGTGGATAAATCCTGGTTTCCAATAATCTCCCAAGGCTGAATCAAGAAGATCTAGAGTACCTTAATAGACCTATTAACATCAAGGAAACTGAAACTGTAATCAAAAGTCTTCCCAAAAAACAAAAGCCTAAGTCCAGATGGTTTCACTAGCAAATATTTCAAAACATTTAAAGAGGACCTATTGCCAGTTCTTCTCAGGCTTTTCCAGGAAATTGAAGAAACAGAATCTTGCCAAAGAGTTTCTATGAGCCCATATCTCTCTAATAGCAAAAGGAAACAAAGACACCACAATAAAAGAAAACTACAGGCCGATATCCCTGATGAACATGGATGCGAAGATTCTCAACAAAAACCCAGCAAATAGAATTCAACAACTCATCAAAAAGATCATACACCATGACCAAGTGGGATTCATTCCAGAGATGCAAGGATGGTTTAAAATTAGGAAATCAATCAACATAATCCATCATGTCAACAAAGGAAAATATAAAAACCATATAACCATATCAATAGATGCAAAGGAAGCATTTGACAAAATCCAGCAGCTGTTTATGATGAAAACCCTCACCAAAATGGGTATAGAGGGGACTTTCCTCAATATAGTTAAAGTCATATACCAAAAGCTACAGCAAGCATCATCCTCAATGCGGGAAAAACTGAGAGCCTTCCCTCTAAGATCAGGGAAGAGACAAGGATGCCCACTCTCTCAACTGCTGTTCTTTATAGTACTGGAAGTACTTGCAATACCTGTTAGGCAAGAAAAAGATATTAAGGTCATTCAGGTAGGAAAGGAAGAAATCAGGCTCTTACTATTCACAGATGATATGATACTATATTTAGAGAACCCTAAATCCACTACCAAGAAACTCCTAGAAACAATAGACTTGTATAGTAAAGTGGCAGCTATAATCAATACCCAAAAGTCCATGGCTTTCCTTATATGCAAGTAATGAGAGAGAAGAAAGTGACATGATAAAAACAATCCTATTCACAATTGTGCCCCAGAAAATCAAGTATCTAGGAATCAGCTTAACTGAGGAAGTAAATGACCTGTACAAAGAAAACTATAAAAGGCTACTTCAGAAAATAAAAGAGGACACGAGAAAATGGAAAGATATCTCATGCTAATGGATTGGGAGAATTAACATTGTCAAAATAGAGAATGGGCACTGGTGGAGGGATGGGTACTCGATCATTGTATAACTGAAACCCAAGCACAAAAACTTGTAAGTTTACAACTGTACCTTATGTTGTTTCACTAATAAAAATTTTTAAAAAGAG
This sequence comes from Sorex fumeus, assembly GCF_029834395.1. NCBI lineage: Eukaryota > Metazoa > Chordata > Mammalia > Eulipotyphla > Soricidae > Sorex > Sorex fumeus. Next base: position 19,631,330 of record NW_026606066.1, on the reverse strand, counting down.
AGAACAGGATTAATACGAGCTGTAAAAGTGAGTTTGTCTCTCTTGGCATCTTTATTGATGCTTTTCTTGACATAAAGAATACTACAACTTTCTTCATGATCACGATCATCCTGTTGTTCATCGATTGCCTCGAGCAGGCACCAGTAACATCTCCTTCATCCTAGCCCTGAGATTTTAAAGTGCCATACTCAAGGCTCTTTCAGGGTAGGAAAATGAGATTCATCAGTGTTACTGGTATTTGGCATATTGGGTACACCACGGGGAGTTTGCCAGACTCTGTCGTGTGGGCAGGTTACATTCGGTAGCCTGCCAGGTTGTCCAAAGTAATAATGAGATAAGATGTCTAACTTCCGGGAGCTGGGTTTTATAGTCTCTAGGTCTTGGTCGTTGTTGGGATTACCCAACACCATGGGGTCAGTTGGTGGGTGTGACCCCTGCCTACTGGAAGATGGAGGATCTGGGTGGAGAATGCTCAGCTCCGATCCAAGCAGGCGTGGAGATCTCATCCCTGGGACCGGCATGCCTTTGTTCCTCTGCCGGTACCTTCATGCGTTGAGGAGAGTGGTCTTAGCATGGTTGTGACTGGTTCTGGAGGTCTTCAGCTGCCAGAGCTCTGTTCGCGATGGGGAGGGAAACTCAACCCACTCCCCTCCAAGGGGTCCTGGGCGAGGACAGCCAGGCACGGGGGCAGGAGACTCTGCCCTGTTCTCTTCCAGGAGCTGGGTTTTGTAGTCTCTGGGTCCTGGCCGTTGATCGGATTACACGGTGCCAGGGGGTCAGTTGGTCGGTGTGACCCCTGCCTACTGGAAGATGGAGGATCTGGGTGGAGGATGCTCAGCCCCGATCCGAGCAGGCTTGGAGACCTCAGCCCCGGGACTCACATGCCTTTATCCCTCTGTCATTCATTCCTAAATGAAAGAATTTAATTTTCTTAAACTCCTTAAATTTTTTTAAAATTAAGAAATTATTGAATTTACTGAATGATATATACAAATCTTATGGTCTGTAACTACAGGAATACAGCACAGTTTCTTAAAGACGCTGAAAACTAAAAACAAATTTTAAGTACATCTATTAATTTACTATTTAACAATCTGTTTCGACATATTTTTATTTCAAATTCTATATGTATCACTTTTCTTTTACTCCTTACAGTCTTTTAAACCAATAATACAGTTCAGTCATTAAATTTTTGTCAAAAAACTTCAACGGCCTGTGAAGAAATTTCTTACTTAAAACCTTTTCACCTTAATATTTTTACTGGATCATATAACTACAATAAATGTTTGTATGCCTCCAAACTCCTGAATGTTTTATAGCACAGGAGTCTATTCTTCTTCAAGGTATACTCAAATAATAGAGTAATATGTCTCCTTCAATAAGCAAAAAGTAGTTCAGTGCCTACAATGTAACTCCTCTGCTAGGTAATAAATTGAAGAAAATACAAGATAATTTTGAACTAATTCATATAAAGATTTATGAACCTCTATCTTTGCACACAATGCCTCTTATCCTGAATTTTACCCCCCTCTATCGTGCAGTTTATACAGAATAAAAAACTATCATTTAATAATTGAATGCAATGGAATAGAATATGACTAAACTTGTGGCAATAATTGTATCTCTTCATGCCTTTATTTTGGAAAATTCTAGCTTAGTTTTTAGTGAAAAAGGAAGACAAATGCCTATTAAATTTAAATGTTGTCTTGGTAAGTCTGGGGTAATTGATGAAATAAAAAAAAAAACAAGTAATATTTTTGTCCTTCCTTGCCTTCAGGAGCTGATTAAAATAATTCGTACCTAATAGAATATTTTTGAAGGAAGAATGATTTTTTTGGAGCTTTAGAATCATTGTTTACTTTCCTTTTGGGGAAAATCACATCATTGTTATATTTCTTCTTGTTATGTTGCTCTTTTCAAATAAAAGTATGGTTTGTGCATAAATTTTATCTTGGATATACTCCCTAACACTGGAGAAACTTTTTGAACCACCAGTGGTTTTTTCTTTTTTCTTTTTTTTGAGGTCAGAAAATTATTCTAAAACATAAGGCTGTGGACTTGTTTGTAATCATAGGTCAACACTAAGCTAGGGGTCTAAGATGAGTAATAAAAGAAAGCAAATCACTAAAGCTAACTTGGACAGGTCACAGATTACCCCAGTTTCTGGTAAAGCAGATGGTGGCTGACAGGAAGTCTTAGTTTTCTGTGGGACAGAGTAGGTCATACATAATAGCAAATTTTCAAGACCTTCACATCACCCCTCCTATACTTCCCATTCTTCTGTAAACTCCACCAAGATGCCACTTAATAGGGTTAATGAATTTTAGCTGAGAATGAAGAACAGACCAACAACGGAGGAGCATTAATTGGAGGAAAGGAGGCCTCCTGAATGATTTGAGAGCAAGGAACTCTCCATGGGTACAGAATAAAGTCAAAAGAGTCATAGAAAAGAAAATGCAAAATTTTTCATCTCTAGTGGAAACTGCTATGCAACACCATTCTCTATTTACCTAAATTCTATGTAAGTACACTTTTATATTATAGTTGATGGGAAAAAATATGAACTCTTTGGAGTATTCTGGTGAGAAAGATATTTAGAGGAAGAGTATTAAATCGTAAATATGTAACTGAAATAATATTTTAATGTGCCTAAATAGATTATCTAGAGAAAGTGAATTTTATACTGGCAATATCCATGGCAAAAACCTAACATATAAAGTGAGTTTACTTGTCTGAATGATTTATGAAGTTCAACTTGTCCAGGCAGGGTTTCCTGAGGGTCTAGAGAGATTACACAGTGGTATAGTCATTAAATTGTTCCAGTAATCTTTACCGATAAAAAAAAAATCATAGTCACATTCATGCCTAAAACTCCCCAATGGCTTCCCTTTGTATTTTCAGTAAACTTCAAATGTTACAATAACAGGTAAGGTCCCAGAGGTCTTTTCTTTTCTTATCCAATATTCATCCAGCCTCAGCATTCTGAATATCCCAAAGAACTAAATTTGTTTCTAACATCAGCCTCCAGCCTTTTTTAAGCATTCCCATGTAATATAATTTCACACATAAATTCAAATATCCCGATCTTGAATATTTAAGTTCAAAATATTTTTATAAAGAAAAATTTTAAATCATTCTAATATTCCTAGCACTGTAATTTACAATCTTTTATTTTATTCTGCCTTGTTTTTTCCTAATACAGTATATCCGTCAGACATGTCACATATTTTAGTTACTTCTGTTATGTTACATTATGTTATATTTCTTCTTAAATGTAATTTTATGAGATAACGAAAACATCTATTCTACTAACAATTTTCCATCATATTTTATCACTTAATCACTTAACTTCCCGTTAGTCGTCGATTTGCTCGAGCGGGCGCCAGTAACGTCTCCATTTGTCCCTGTCGCGTGCTAGTGTAGCCCAATGGCATCTCTTCGCTCCGGGAACATGGAGGGCCTTAACAATCGTTCATGATCTTGACAAAGAAGTCTGACCATCTGGTAGGTGGGCGGCCACGCGGTCTCTTGACATCCCGTGGAATCCAATCAGTAACAGCTCTAGTCCAACGGTCGTCTTTAAATCTCATTACGTGACCAGCCCATCTGATTTTCGACACCTTGGCAAATGAGACAGCGTCCCTGATCCTTGATCGTCGACGGATGTCAGAAATCCGGATTCGTTCTCTCATTTGAGTGAAACGTGATATTCCAAGCATAGCTCTTTCTATTCTTCTTTGGGAGACCTGAATGGCGTTCTCATCTTGTTTGCGTAGGGCCCAGGTCTCTGAGGCATATGTTAATGCAGGAAGAACAGTGGAATCAAAGAGATGTGCCCGGAGCCGGAGGTTCTTCGTCCTCTTAGCTATTTCTTCGACATTCTTGAAGGCATTCCAAGCCGCTCTCTTCCTCCTGCGCAGCTCGGGTGCCAGGTCATTTCTCATGTTGACCTCTCGACCTAGGTACACATAGCTGTTGCATTCGGAGATGGTCGTTCCATTGAGAGCGAATGGGGCGTCAGGAACAAGGCTGTTTCTCATAAACATTGTCTTCGTAAGATTCAGCTGTAGTCCTACCTTTCCACACTCACGGTCAAAGTCGGCCAGCATTTGTGCCGCTTGGCTGATGTTTGGTGTTATTAAAACAATGTCATCAGCAAAGCGGAGGTGGTGTAGTTGCCGACCATCTATCTTCACTCCCATTCCTTCCCATTCCAGTCATCGCATGATGTTCTCGAGGGTGGCACTGAAGAGTTTCGGTGAAATGGTATCACCCTGCCGCACCCCTCTCTTGACATCAACGATCACTTCTTTGTAGAATGGTGAGATCCTGGTAGTGAATCCGCAATACAGCTCACGGAGGATCCTGATGTATTGGGCTTGAATGCCCTGATTGGCTAGGGCTTCAATGACCGCTTCCATCTCAACAGAATCAAAGGCCTTCTTTAAATCAATGAACGTTAAGCAGAGCGGCATCTTGAACTCCCGAGAAACCTCAATGAGCTTGGTTACCGTGTGAATATGGTCGATGGTGCTGAATCCTTTGCGAAACCCTGCTTGCTCGCATGGTTGTCCTTCATCTAGTGTTCTGCCAATCCTATTCAGGATGACTCGAGTGAACAGCTTGTAGATGACAGACAATAGGCAGATCGGGCGATAGTTGCCAATGTCATGGATGTCTCCCTTCTTGAACAGTAGTACGGTCCTGCTGGTTTTCCATTGGGATGGAACCTTGCATTCAGACAGGTAGCGAGTGAAGAGCCGAGCCAGTGTATTGATGAGTACTGAAGGCAGGTTCTTCAGGTGTTCAGGTCTGACCTTGTCTGGGCCGGGTGCTGTTTGTTTCTTTACCGACAAAATGGCGTGTCGAATTTCGGAAGGGAGAACGTTGGGAACGACATACCCATCCTGTGGAATTTGGTATGTCTGCAAGTGGACATGGCTATCGAAGAGATTTGAGTAGAAGTCATGGATAATCTTCTCCATTGCCGTTCTGGAGGATGTGATGGATCCATCAGGACGTCGGAGGGCAGTCATCTTGGTCTTATAGTTGGCGAAGGACAGGCGGGCATTACGAATACTTTTCCCGGCTTCTGCCGCATCTACCAGTACTTCTGCTCTTCTCTCTTTGAGGTCTTCCTTGATCGCATCTCTGCACTGCTTTGCAAGCTCGGACGTTAGCTTGCGGTTGCCTGAGGCATGCGCCAAACCACGCTGGCGAATTAGCTCAAGAGTTTTCGAAGATAGGCGACTTTTTGTGGCTATCTCTCTCTTGGCGTTCCTCGCACATTCATGGAGGTGCTGAACCAGTCGATCGTATTCCTCGTCAATGTTGTCAACAATGGCATCTTCCCATGTTGCCGCAATAGTGCCAAAGAGTTCCCAGTTGGTGGTCATTCTGGGAGTTCTCTTTTTGAACTTTGCAGCCCTTTCTCCCCGCTCTGTGAAGTAGAATTTTGCACGAAGGAGACGGTGGTCCGATCCCATTCGAAATTTTGGGACAACAGCGACATCAGTCAGGCAAAACCGTCGATTGAATATGATGTGGTCTATTTCGCTGTGGAATCGTCCACCGGGAGACTCCCATGTCCATCGTTTAGATTCTGCCTTCTGGAACTGTGAGTTACCATGAATGGTCTTGGTCGACATGATGAACTCAGACAGTCTCTCACCCTGTTCGTTCCATTCTAGGCCATGGGTCCCGATGTGAAGTTCTTCAGCTGATCTTCTCGGTCCTATCTTGGCATTAAAATCACCCACAATGATCTTGTAGAAGGTGTGGTCTTCTTTATAGAACTTCTCTAGCTCCATGTAGAACTTCTCGATTTCTCTTTCATCATAATGAGATGTTGGTGCGTAGACAACGAAGATAGAAACTGCAGGAGACCCACCCTACCCAGATAAATACCCCACTGGCAGATTTCCACTCTCGACACTACTTCCACTACCCAGCCGTCGCCACACTCCAGGACGCTTTCCAGACCCACGCGGCCGCTCCGGCCGAGACCCACGCACAACTGAAGACACACAGAACAAGATAAGTGGAACTCTCTGAGACCTTGGACTCCAGGCTCGGCGGACCCAGGGACAGAGCTTCTCTGCTTGCTCCCACCACCACAGGTGACAAAGGGATTCTAATCAGGAGCCCCACCCTACCCTGCCCTGTCTGCTTCCATCAACCACCCAGGGATCGAATTGTGCACAGGAGACCCACCCTACCCAGATAAATACCCCACTGGCAGATTTCCACTCTCGACACTACTTCCACTACCCAGCCGTCGCCACACTCCAGGATGCTTTCTGGACCCGCGCGGCCGCTTGCGGCCGCGCGACACATCATAAGACACTAAATACCCATCTTCTGGAATTGTCGTACCATATTTGATAGGGTTCAAATATGGTAACACCTACAAGGGTGATTAGAGGTCACCCCAAAAGCCTCTATCCCTCTCGGAAAGACTGGCAAGCTACCGAGAGTATTCCGCCCGCACAGAAGAGCCTGGCAAGCTATCCATTGTGTATTCGATATGCCAAAACCAGTAACTACAACGGGTCTCATTCACCTGACCCTGAAGGCTTCACCGACATGGCAGCACTGAGAAGGATGAGAAAGGAGAGGCCGACAAAATCTCAAGGCCGACCTAGGCTGCCACAACGAAGGAAGACAAAAATGATCGTCTGTACTTTCAATGCACGTACGCTAGCATCAGATGCATCCATCGAGGACCTGATGGTACAAGCGCGAATGATCAAGTACGACATCATTGGTCTGACCGAGACAAGAAGGCACGAATCTCACCATGCCGTTTTCGACACCGGAGAAGAATTGTTCCTCGGAACATGCGATAAAAGAGGTGTTGGAGGCGTCGGTGTCCTTGTCAACACAAACTTGGCCAAGAGCATTGATTCATTCGAATGCCTAACAACCCGAATCGGACGTTTACATTTGAATAGATGTGGCTCACTGCCTGCAGTTTCTATCATATTTTATGTGTTGCATTTAACAAAAAATATCTAAAGGTGATTCTACACTAGAAATCTAATTTCAAAATTTCCTACACAAAACTCAACACACAGATCAAATGAAGGTGAAGAGTGGAATATAATGGAAAGACAAGCTTATTAAATGAGGAGGAACATAATTTATCTAATAACCAGAATTTTAAATTTATGACTGGGTCAATAGTCTCATGTAGTCCCATATTCATCTATGCCCTGCTATTTTAATCACGGGAGTTCCCTCCTGGTCAGATATCTAACTCTGAGATAAACCATGTGACTTCTTATGAACAAACTGAAGCTACCAGTTGTCATGCAAATAAAGTCCTGTAGCACTGTAGCACTGTCCTCCTGTTATTCATCGATTTGCTCAAGCAGGCACCAGTAACATCTCCATCATGAGACTTGTTGTTACTGTTTTTGGCTTATCGAATATGTCATGGGTAGTTTGCCAGTCTTTGCCATGCTGGTGGCATACTTTTGGTAGCTTGCTGGGCTCTCCAAGAGGGGCAGAGGAATCGAAGCAGGGTAGGCCACGTGCAAGGCAAATGCCCTACCCACTGTGCTATTTTATATAAAATCAGTTTTGTCTGATCTAACTCTTCCCCTCTATGAACTCAAACTAAAACATACTGAAGGAATTTGGTTCACTTACTGAAGGAATTTGATACACATTTGAAAAAGAACAACTGACCCTCCCACATGTGATAGAGCAAGTTAGCAACCAAACTGACTTCAGGTATACAAATAACTTGTCTCATACCAAATATTGAAGACCTTAGTCCCTGCCCACTGATCATATCTACAACACTAAAGAACCCAAGTCACAATTCTGATACACACTGGTATCCATCATACTCCATTTTGCCAAAGAAGAGTTAGAATAATTTATTCCACTGATGGGTCAAGACAACAGCCTGGAAAGAACTCTAAGCAATAGAGCTACAATCAGCATAGCGACTGCAAACAAACCACCATAATGTTATTAAATGATTCCCTGAGCACTGCCAAGAATAAAAATCTTAGAGTACAGAGTCAGGAGCAGGTCCTGTGCATCACCAGGTGTGGGCCAAAAATAATAATGTTAATGAAAGAGAACTTCATTAACTTCATGTATATAGAGAGAATAATCTATACATAACCCAAACATAAATCTTAGAGCTATAGTTTATAGTGCCAGGCTAAAAATACAATATGGAAATATAAAATATAATAGAATGGAAAATCCCAAATATTAAATTAGTGGGCTCAAAGATAGAATAATGGAAACAATCACCAAAAATTAGATGAGAAATGAGGAGGGGCTGAAGAAAGGACTAAGAAGAAAGAAGGAAGGAGGAAAGAAGAGGACAAGATGGAAGAGGAGAGACATGGGGAGGAGGAAGATTTAACATAAGGAGAGATAGTACTACAGAGATTAAGGTACTCAACCTGCAAGTGGCCAACCCTTATTTGATATCCAGCATCAAAAATGATGAAATATCTTTGAAGTAACACATGAGCACAGAGCCAGGAGTAAACCAATGAGCAAGCTATGGCAATCCAAAAAGTGTAATAGCAGGATAAAAGTAAACAATCATACAAACACAACAGAATTAAGAGCTTTTAAAAGCTTTTTTGCTCTATATACAATTCATAATAAAAGAGTCAAGTACATAAAATATATTAAAATTTTTTTTAATAAATGTTGCTAAGAAAACTGAATTGCTACATGTAAAAGAATGAAACTATAGCACCCTTACATCATGAACAAAAATTAACCCAAAGGCGATTAGAAACAGAGATTAGACATAAATCTATAACATATATGAAATAAATATAAGCAAAATACTTCATATTAGCTTCAGCAGTGTCTTTAATGATGTTATTCTTTACTAAAAATGAAAATATAAAAAATAATCATGACATTACATCAAACTAAAAAAAGCACAGAAACTTAACAGTTGAGAAGAAATTCCATTAAATGGGAAAAAATATTTGTATACATATGGAAAGAAGGCTACAGTCCAATATAAAGAAAGAACTCAGAACACTCAACAATAAAAGCAATGCCATCAAAAAACAGTGACAACTGAACATCTAGCTCTCTAATGAGAACATACTAGCTAGCAGGCACTTGAAAAAACTTCACAGAACAACTGATTCTCAGCGACAGAAAAGATAAAGATGAATCATCACTTTACACCAGTGAGGATAACCTATAACAAATAAGTCAGTATCAACAAGTGTCTTGAGAAATTTTGAGAAAAAAGAATTCTCATTTATTCTTCACGGGAATGTAAACTGATTCGATCTCCATGGAAAATAGTATAGGGATTTCTGAAACTTATACAAATAGATGAAACCATTTTATCTGATGACTTTACTCTTTGGGATTTATCTCAAAAGCAAAAAAAAAAGAAAAGAAAAGAAACTCACTAATATGGAATCCTATATTCATTGCAATTCTATTCACAATAATCAAGAAATTAAAATATCCTAAGTGCCCAAGGATGGATCAAAGTGGATAAAGAAGATGTAATATATTTACACAATGGGATGCTACCCACCTATAAGAAACTGTAAAATCTTTCTATTTGTAACTGGAGAGTTAAGCAATATAAAAGGGAAAAGACAAATTCCAGATGAGTTTATTGAAATGCAGGGAATAAATGAAAATAAGAGTATAAACAATGTTAAACCAAACTTCAGGGGGCTAGAGCAATAACACAGCAGGTAGGGCGTTTGCCTTGCACACAGCCCACCCGGGTTCAATTCCCAGCATCCCATATGGTCCCCTGAGCACCACCAGGGGTAATTTCTGAGTGCAGAGCCAGAAGTAACCCCTGTGCATCTCCAGGTGTGACCCAAAAAGCAAATAAATAAATAAAATTAAAAAGAAAATAAACCAAACTTCTGAAAGCTCATAAATAACTGCGGTTACTGAATGGTGAATGGGCAGGGGGTTGAAATAGTAGAGGGGGTCCAAACAGACTATGAAGAAGAAACATTTGTACTTTAGAGCTGGGTGTGGTAAAGAATATATATTTTAAAAGATTGGAAGCTGTACTCTTAGGACATTGCCTTAGGAAACAAGCATGACCTCAATAAAAAATTTAAATAACAATGCAAGCAAGGACAGCTAAGAACAAAAGAGATTTACAGCTAATCTGAAGACTCATACATTTTGAATTTACTTGTTATGCAGTTATGACTTTAGCAGGAGAAAACTGGGGCAGTAGATAACTATGTGAAAAAAATAGAACCATTCATGCTCTTGACTCAAACACAAAGCTTGAAATTCTCTCTAGTCCACTTGTTTCTTTTGGGCAAAAAAATCATAAATAATGTATTTTTATAATAATATAGCAAAATCTATTAAACATGCACTATATGCTATGAAATATTTTATTATATAACACATACATTTATGTTAATATATATGTATAGTTATATGTGTACATATATTAATTATGCTAATTGGTGATATTCAGAAAACTTGAGGATTATTCATGGTAAGTACTGCTCCATGTATTCCCTCACTGGTAAAAAGTAGATATAGGGGTGGGCCAGAGAGTGTGTAGAGTGGGCAGGCACTTGTCTTGCATGCAGCTGAACAGGGTTTTATCTTTGTCACCCCATATGGTCCTAAAAGTCTGCCAAAAGTGATCCCTGGCTGAAGAGTCAATTGTAAGCCCTGAGCACTGCCAGGTGTGGCCCCAAATTTAAAAAAAAAATGAAAAGAAAAGACATAAGTTCAAACCCAGGAAATTAGTTCAGTCTGTTCTCTGACTTATGGTAACAACCACTTGCTAGAAGGCAGTTAACTTGAATAAAGCAGTCCATCAAATCCTTTTTATTTTATATTTTTTTCTAGTTGAGATACCATTTCATGGTTGAATGTGTTTTGGGGGGTTTATAAGAGATGTGAAATCTCTTCAAAGTATGTTATAAAACTAGAACTTCCACCAAAGTGATGTAGGTAAGCAGATAGGCAAGGCCCCTTCCCAAGGCAATGACAGTAAATCTCCTGGGAAGTAATAGCCCTGACCTCCTGGAGAACTGGTGCCTCTCTGTAACAGACCATGAGGAGGCTGAACCAACTTCTTCCAACAGAAACTCCTACAGAAGCAAAAGTCAGGAAAGGAATTTCAAAGAAGACCATCACCACTCCCAACCCCCTGGTAACCAACTGGTAAAAGCAACGGACTTCTACCTAGGTAGAAGCCCCACACGGGGGCAGGTTGGAGAAACCCTGTAAAGGCCACCTTGAACAAAGGGCGCATATGCTTCCTGAGCCCATGTGCTGCCTGCGCCCATGTGGCGGAGCACATGTGGTGCCTAAGCACATGTGTCGCCCGCATCTCCCCTCTTGAGATGTGTACTTCCATGTTTTCATGTCTAATGCTGGGATGTGTATGGGGGCTCTCTCCTCCCTTGGAGAAACCTGGGCTCTCTTTTGAGCAGGTTACTCTCCACTATCTCCCACTTTCCCTCCTTCCTTTGGAAACCTCCAAATAAAAACTGTGTAATTTCACTGTTCATCTGTGTAAGTAAGTAAGTAAAGGCCCTCCCGTTGATCATCGATTTGCTCGAGCGGGCCCAGTAACGTCTCCATTGGAGACTTTGTTGTTACTGTGTCTGGCATATCGAATACTCTCGGCAGCTTGCCAGGCTCTCCGAGAGGGGCGGAGGAATCGAACTCGGGTCGGCCATGTTGGCTGCGTGCAAGGCAAACACCCTACCCGCTGTGCTATCGCTCCAGCCCATCTGTGAAATCGTGAAATTGTGTAATTGTGTAATTTCACTGCTCCTTTCTGTGAGGCAACAGAAGAACCCAATAACCCTGGTGGCAGAGGCAGATGGGGAGAAAATGACCACCCTTTCTCCTCCCCGCTTCACATAAGTCACATAAGTCACCATGCGGCCCATCGACATCAAAAATACCAATCTCTCTCCACTGCAGTACACAAGACCCTTTGCCCCTTTCCCTCGGGAATGCTCAGCCCTGAAGTCTGAGTCCATGGGTGTATTTGCATGGGTTTTGTCCTTGCTTTGCTTCTCTATTTTAAGCATGAGTGAAATAATCCAATTTTTGTTATTCTCATCCTGATTTATTTTACTTTACATAATCTTTCCCTGCTATAATTTTTATAACAGAAAAATACCTAGTAAGAATAGGGCCATACAACAAAGTATAGTCGAAGTGACATCTGCAATTGCCTGTTTATTGCAGCACTCTTTACAATAGCCAGAATCTGGAAAACACCTGAGTGCCCGAGAACAGATGACTGGTTACAGAAACTTTGGTACATTTACACAATGGAGCACTATGTAGCTGTTAGAAAAGACGAAGTCACGAAATTCACATACCAGTGGTACTACATGGAAAGTATCATGTTAAAATGACTCAGAAAGAAAGGGATAGACATAGAAAGATTGCATTCATCTGGGGAACATAAAATAACAAAATAGGAAACTAACACCCAAGAATGGTTGAGATTAGTACCAGGAATTCTACTCCATGACTTGGAGGCCAATCACAAATACTAGGGAAGAGGGAGCTCAGATAAAGAGGGGAACACCAAATAAAGGTGTTGGGAGGACCCTCCCAGGATGGGAGAAGCATGCTGAAAGTAGACTATAGACCAAACATGATTGCCACCCAATGTTTCTTTTGCAAACCACAACACCCAAGGGGAGAGAGAGAACGGAGGGGAATGCCCTGCCACAGAGTCAGGGTGGGCTGGGGGGATTGGGGGTGGGAGGGATACTGAGATGCGTGGTGGTGGGAAGTGGACACTGATGGAGGGATGGTATTTGATCATTATATGTTTGAAACCCAAGCATAAAAATGTGTAAGTCTGCAACTGTACCTCATGATGTCTCACTATTAAAATAAATTTTTAATAAAAAAAGAATAGGGCCATATATGTTAGGATTATGTCTTATGAATAAATATTCCTAAAGTCATATATATATACTTGTACACAATATATGTAACTAACATAATATATAATTATGTCCTAAATTTGGAAACATAAAACCTCCTTTGATTCTACTTCATTTGTGCCATGTATTGCAATTCTTTAAATCCTATAAAGTGGGTAAAATAAAGTTTATAGAAAGATGCTTTTAGTTATGCACAAAAACTACATGTAGAATAGCTACATGATAAATAACTGTTATCAACAAAACATTCAGTGACTAATTGAAGTTAGTGAAGTCAGTTGCCCCAGTAACATGTGTCAGTGTTTTTACAGTGTTTTTCAAAGCCAAGATTTAGAGAAATAAATCAATTGAATGTACTAAGGTCAAGTCAACAGGTGAGCTATTTTGAGAAAGGACATACAACTATACATCCTTCAAATTGTACTCTGCAGGCATTCTAATTAAGGTCAACAAAGCCTATAAATATCATTGGAATTCACATGGTACTTATCTTAGGTTTACCATGCATGCAATTTTCAGAAAATATGTTCAAACGGGTACATAAAAATGTCAGAATTACAGAAAAAGTTATACTGTTATATGATAATGTGACTTGTTTGATTACACATATTTATTTTAACTTGGAACAATTAATATCATAAATTACAAAGGAATGAGCTTAAGTATTACACTGAAAAGGTTTCACCAGAAATTTTGGCACCTGATTATCATATACCTCAACTCCTATACTTAGTAAATAACCACTAGCATCCTACTGTATATACCTAAACAAGAGTTTCCAAGAGTGTCTCCCTTCCACTGGAAAAGTAAATTTCAACTGTATGTTCATTCGGCAGAGCCTGGCAAGCTACCCGTGATGTATTCGATATGCCAAACACAGTAACAACAAAGTCTCCAATGGAGACGTTACTGGGCCCGCTCGAGCAAATCAATGAACAATGGGAGGACAGTGACAGTGACAGTATGTTCATTATATTAGGATCTGAGTGTCATTCACATCTAGTGCTTTATATATGGTTGAGTATCAATCTTCAATTGATAAAATAATCAGATTTGGATGTTGACACCTTGGGAGATCTTGGTTTCAATTTATGTGGGATGTATGGATCATAATCTTAATTAGCATTTTGTAAAACTTAAATTGAAATATTCCATATTTATTAATCATATTCAATGTCTTGATTCAACTTATGTGTTACATACCAGTACAAAATTAATTATTGGAGCCATGAAAAATTCATGAACTGACACTTAATCACTTAATCACTTAACTTCCCATTAGTCGTCGATTTGCTCGAGCAAGCGCCAGTAATGTCTCCATTTGTCCCTGTCGCGTGCTAGTGAGGCCCAATGGCATCTGTTCGCTCTGGGAACATGAAGAGCCTCAAACCGATCATTCATGATCTTGATGAAGAAGTCTGACTATCTGGTAGGTGGGCGGCCACGCGGTCTTTTGACATCCCGTGGGATCCAGTCGATAACAGTTCTAGTCCAGCGGTCATCTTTAAATCTCATTACGTGACCAGCCCATCTGATTTTTGACACCTTGGCAAATGAGACAGTGTCCCTGATTCTTGATCATCAATGGATGTCAGAACTCTGGATTCTTTTTCTCATTTGAGTGAAACGTGATACTCCAAGCCTAGCTTTTTCAATTCCTCTTTGGGAGATCTGAATAGCGTTCTCATCCTGTTTGCATAGGGCCCAGGTCTCTGAGGCATATGTTAATGCAGGAAGAACAGTGGAATCAAAGAGATATGCCCAGAGCCAGAGGTTCTTTGTCCTCTTAGCTATTTCTTCAACGCTCTTGAAGGTGTTCCAAGCCGCTCTCTTCTTCCTGCGCAGCTCAGGTGCCAGGTCATTTGTCATGTTGACTTCTCTACCTAGGTACACATAGCTGTTGCATTTGGAGATGGTCGATCCGTTGAGAGCGAATGGGGCATCAGAAACGAGGCTGTTTCTCATAAACATTGTGTTCTTAAGATTCAGCTATAGTCTTACCTTTCGACACTCATGGTCAGATTCGGCCAGCATTTGTGCCGCTTGGCTGATGTTTGGTGTTATTAAAACAATGTCATCAGCAAAGCGGAGGTGGTGTAGTTGCCGACCGTCTATCTTCACTCCCATTTCTTCCCATTCCAGTCATTGCATGATGTTCTCGAGGGTAGCACTGAAGAGTTTCGGTGAATTGGTATCAACCTGCTGAACTCCTCTTTTGACATCAATGATTACTTCTTTGTAGAATGGTGAGATCCTGGTAGTGAATCCGCAATACAGCTCACGGAGGATACTGATGTATTGGGCTTGAATGCCCTGATTGGCTAGGGCTTCAATGACCGCTTCCGTCTCAACAGAATCAAAGGCCTTCTTTAAATCAATGAATGTTAAACAGAGCGGCATCTTGAACTCCCGAAAAACCTCAATGAGCTTGGTTATTGTGTGGATATGGTCAATGCTGCTGAATCATTTGCGGAACCCGGCTTAATCGCATGGTTGTTCTTCATCTAGTGTTCTGCCAATCCTATTTAGGATGACTCGAGTGAACAACTTGTAGATGACAGACAATAGGCAGATCGGGCGATAGTTGCCAATGTCGTGGATGCCTCCCTTCTTGAACAGTAGTACGGTCCTGCTGGTTTTCCATTGGGACAGAACCTTGCATTCAGACAGGTAGCGTGTGAAGAGCCGAGCCAATGTATTGATGAGTACTGAAGGCAGGTTCTTCAGGTGTTCAGGTCTGACCTTGTCTGGGCCAGGTGCTGTTCGTTTCTTTACCGACAAAATGCCGTGTCGGATTTCGGAAGGGAGAACATTGGGAACGACATATCCATCCTGTGGAATTTGGTATGTCGGCAAGTGGACATGGCTATCGAAGAGATTTGAGTAGAAGTCATGGATAATCTTCTCCATTGCCTCCACTACAAAGCTGCCGCCACACTCCAGGACACTTTCCGGACCCATGCGGCAGCTCCAGTCGAGACTCACGCACGACTGAAGACCCACAGAACAAGATAAGCAGAACTCTCTGAGACCTTGGACTCCAGGCTCGGGGGACCCAAGGACACAGATTCTCTGCTTGCTCCCACCAACCACAGGTGACAAAGGGATTCTAATCAGGAGCCCCACCCTACCCTGCCCTGTCTGCTTCCACCAACCACCCAGGGATCAAATTGCGCACAGAAGACCCAGCCTACCCCTACTGGGACCAGATAAATATTCCACTGGAAGACACTACTGACACTACCTCCACTACCCAGCCGCCGCCACACTCCAGGACGCTTTCCGGACCCGTGAAGCGGCCGCACGACACATCATAAGACACTAAATACCCATCTTCCCTGAATTGTCGTACCATATTTGATAGGGTTCAAATATGGTAACACCTACGAGGGCGATAAGAGGTTGCCCCAAAAGCCTCTATCCATCTCGGAAAGACTGGCAAGCTACCGAGAGTATTCCACCCACACGGAAGAGCCTGGCAAGCTATCCATTGTGTATTCGATATGCCAAAACCAGTAACTACAACTGGTCTCATTCAGCTGATCCTGAAGGCTTCACCGATATGGCAGCACTGAGACGGATGAGAAAGGAGAGGCCGATAAAATCTCAAGGCCGAACTAGGCTGCCACAACGAAGGAAGACAAAAATGATCGTCTGTACTTTCAATGCACGTATGCTAGCATCAGATGCATCCTTCGAGGACCTGAGGGTTCAAGTGCGAATGATCAATTATGACATCATTGGACTGACCGAGACAAGAAGGCACGAATCTCACCATGCCGTTTTCGACACTGGAGAATTGTTCCTTGGAACATGTGATAAAAGAGGTGTTGGAGGCGTCGGTGTCTTTGTCAACACAAACTTGGCCATGAGCATTGATTCATTCGAATGCCTAACAACCCGAATCAGACATTTACATTTGAATAGATGTGGCTCACTGCCTGCAGTTTCTATCTTTGTTGTCTATGCACCAACATCTCATTATGATGAAAGAGAAATCGAGAAGTTCTACATGGAGCTGGAGAAGTTCTATAAAGAAGACCACACCTTCTACAAGATCATCGTGGGTGATTTTAATGCCAAGATAGGACCGAGAAGATCAGCTGAAGAACTTCACATCGGGACCCATGGCCTAGAATGGAACGAACAGGGTGAGAGACTGCCTGAGTTCATCATGTCGACCAAGACCATCCATGGTAACTCACAGTTCCAGAAGGCAGAATCTAAATGTTGGGCATGGGAGTCTCCCGGTGGATGATTCCACAATGAAATAGACCACATCATATTCAATCGACGGTTTTGCCTGACTGATGTCGCTGTGGTCCCAAAATTCCGAACGGGATCGTACCACCGTCTCCTTCGTGCAAAATTCTACTTCACAGAGCGGGGAGAAAAGGCTGCAAAGTTTAAAAAGAGAACTCCCAGAACGACCACCAACTGGAAGCTCTTTGGCACTATTGCGGCAACATGGGAAGATGCCATTGTTGACAACATTGATGAGGAATATGATCGACTGGTATAGCACCTCCATGAATATGCGAGGAACCCCGAGAGAGAGATAGCCACAAAGAAACGCCTGTCTTCGAAAACTCTTGAGCTTAATCACCAGCGTGGTTTGGCGCATGCCTCAGGCAACCGCAAGCTAATGTCCGAGCTCGCAAAGCAGTTCAGAGATGCGATCAAGGAAGACCTCAAAGAGAGAAGAGCAGAAGTGCTGGTAGATGCGGCAGAAGCCGGGAAAAGTATTTGTAACGCCCGCCTGTCCTTTGCCAACTACAAGACCAAGATGACTGCCTTCCGACATCCTGATGGATCCATCACATCCTCCAGAACTGACTCAACAGACTGAATATGTCTGTTGTGAATATTTTACTAATTTTAAAATCAGTAAAATACATATTTTGCCATTCACGTACAAAAGAAATATAAAGTTTACACTTGTTAGGGAAATGCTTTTAAAAGTATTTTAGGTTTATTTCCTAGAATGTTGAGTTTCTTAGTTTGGGATTATTCTTTGAGTCCAGACTAACACCAATCTATGGATCAGCACTGGAGAAGTCAGTGATAAGAAATATGGTGACCAAGAAAGGAGAGACAATCAAACTGAATCTTTCTTAAAGTTGTTTCCTAACCTTTCTTAAGATTTTCCTTAACTGTGTAATCATCTAGCAGCTAGGGAGTCCCTTGGCAGCTCTCTTGCTGCCTGCGTTTGGTGAACTTGGGCCTCTCCAGGACTGCCCATGCCAAGGTAGGTAGACGAAGGAGGAAATGAGGGTCACCAGACTGGTTGATGATCAGTTGCCATTTATCCATTCTCCCCAAGAGCCTGTTCCAGTCTCACTAATCTTCCCATTCTAGTCTCACATTGCCCTTCATCCCCCTCTCCTCCTGTCTCTCCTGCTCATCTCTCCACTCTCCCTCTCACAGCCATATCTCTTGTCTCTCCATGCACTTACTCCTGCATTCTCCCTCTACATTCTTCTCCCTCTGCCCCCCTTGCTAGTCTCTCCATGCTCCATCTTGCTGCCCTTCTCCAGTGGAAGGGAGACACTCTTGGACACTCTCTCTATATATCCCCAGCATTGGGGGTAGCCACCATACCCTATCTGGTAGCACAATCAACATATCAAAGGCCCTTCCTGATCACCCATCAGGCTCAAGGGAGGAAAATACCACTTAGGGGTGTTTCTCCTCTCCTTAGTCCAATAACTTAATTAATATCTTAATTAACAACTTAATTCTACTTCTTAATATTAGATATTTTGTATGAACACAGTAAGAGATACATTGAGCTTGTAGGATGACTCTCCTGGGAACATTTTGCTATAGATCTCAGACTACAGTGCTCAGGTTAGATTGATCTTTCCTAACCCTAGCAGGGTCCTACTCCATTTATTACTTTTTGGATCATGACAGAATTTGTCCATGACCATGCTCTTAACTAATAGTTAAGTATTATGGCGCTTTGGCCAGGTCCATTTCAATGCCAGGGTATCTCACAGCTTGTCCTGGGTCCATCCAGTCCCTCTTTGGGACCCTGTTTTTGGGGTGCTAGGAAGTCAGGGCAACTGAGGCCTAAGTCAAGAGAACAGATGTCCATTCAGAGTCAATAAACTCCAAGTTACAAAAGCATAACATTCACTGTCTTCCTATGTCTATACAAAAAGGACATTGCTCTGAATTAACTATGTAAAGGACTTAAGGAAAAGAGAAAAGCAATATTTATAAGATAACAGAGCACAAAGAAAGAAGTTACAAATAAACACAGAGGAATAGGAGCACTGTGATGGGAGTAACCCAATAAACCTAAGCTCCCTGTGTCAAGGCAGAAAGGAAAAACCAATGTTATCCTACACTTAGTTACATTAATATCACAAAAAATTATGTTAATTTAACTATGCATATGATATATAAAATATGCAGCAAACATAAATATCAGTCCCTATTTTTACTTCATACTCCAATTCCTAACATAAATCAGTAAATTAGAATTTGTGCAATGTTTTTAGCGAAAGTTTTTTATATGTCTCTCCACCAAATTTCAAAGTACTTAGAATTTCTATTTAAAAAAAAACACTTTTATAGTCCTAACACATCTTCAAAATTGAGTATTTTACAGTTTTATGTTTATGTCAGTGAGAATTGTCACTGAGACTGGCAAAGTCAGATATACTAAAAACAGTGACAAAGTAAGATGTATTCAGTGAAAACCTAGGATATAAATTAAGAGGAAACTCCATTTTATATTTGGATATGAAGAACTTTCAGTTTCTTAAAAATGGCAGATAATCTCTGTGGTAGTGAAAGAAGACTGAATCAGACACTCTGTGTATAAATCTCAATTTTTTTCACTTGTGACTTGTAGCTTTGAGGAAACGACATTCTTCTGTAAATCCCAACTTATGGATAATGTACTAGTTACTTCATAAGGTAAGAATTAAACAGGATAATCCAGTGGAATATTTATCCAAATGATCAAAAAATAAAAAATTTATTGTGGCAATATTGTCTATACCCTTATTTTAGTTATGAAGAAGAAAACTGTCAGTAAAATTTAAAATCTTGAGTTATTTCAAATACCAGCCATTATCCTTCTTAGATAAACTCCTCCATGATTGGTGATAAGTTAGTGCTGATTCTGCTTTACAGTTTACAGTCAGAGAATTTCTTCCTCACCTAATTATCTCTGTCCTTACACATTCTTTTACAGAACTTTCCCCCAAGCTATCCCATGAGCTACTGAAAATACAATGTAAAAAAAAGATAGCACAGCGGGTAGGGCGTTTGCCTTGCATGCAGCCAACATGGCCGACCCGAGTTCGATTCCTCCGCCCCTCTCGGAGAGCCCGGCAAGCTACCGAGAGTATTCAATATGCCAGACACAGTAACAACAAAGTCTCCAATGGAGATGTTACTGGGCCCGCTCGAGCAAATCGATGATCAACGGGAGGGCCTTTACTTTACTTTACTTTACTTTACTACAACCTGCATTGAACTGAAGTCATGCCAAAAGAAGTGAATAGGAAGAATAAAAAATATTAGATAATCTAAATTATCTGTGTTGTATAAAGGATCAAAGCAAAAGAACAGACAATTCCCAGTGGAAACAAGCCTTGTGATTCTGTCAACACAATTAAAAAGAGAAAAGAGGGGAGGTAAAGAGGTACATAAGAAAAGCTGTTCAGAGATATTAGTACCCTGGTGGTGGGTGTAGTACAGTAGCATTAAACAATATCAATAAACACTAATATTATTATAAACTGTCACTGTCACTATCCTCCCACTGTTCATCAATTTGCTCTAGCAGGCCCAGTAATGTCTCCATTGTGAGACTTGTTGTTTCGTGTTTGGCATATCGGATCATATCGAATATGTCACAGGTAGCTTGCCAGGCCCAGCCGTGTGGGTGAAATACTCTTGGTAGCTTTCCGGGCTCTCCAAGAGGGGCAGAGGAATCGAACCTGGGTTGCCCGGGTTGGCCGCATGCAACGCAAATGCCCTACCCACTGTGCTATGATTCCAAAATTTTAAACACTGACTAAATAAAATAGTGGGGAATGATGGGGAAAGAAGAAACTTTTGAAAAGAAAGAAAGAATAAGTACCATCTGAAAGTGGCTGGAAAAGGCAAGTAAAAGATCAAAAGGCATTTGGGGGTAGTGTGGAGAGCTAGAAGATGGAAGAAAGAAATTCCTGCCTGGTGGTTCAATAAAACTACTGAGTCATTATAGTGATTTTACCCTGAAACACGTTCTAACACCATGAAGAACTCATTCCATCTGAGTTACATTCTCTAAAAAGAAATATCAGGCCTCAATTGGTAGAACAATATAGAAGTCAGATAAAAATCCCAGTTCCCCCTCCAGATTTAAAGTAAAAGTAAAGGCCCTCCCGTTGATCATTGATTTGCTCAAGTGGGCCCAGTAACGTCTCCATTGGAGACTTTGTTGTTACTGTATTTGGCATATCAAATACATCACGGGGAGCTTGCCAGGCTCTGCCGTGCGGGCGAGATACTCTTGGTAGCTTGCCGGGCCCTCCGAGAGGGGCGGAGGAATCGAACTCGGGTCGGTCATGTTGGCTGCGTGCAAGGTAAACGCCCTACCGCTGTGCTGGAGGAGTGATAGCACAGCGGGTAGGGCGTTTGCCTTGCACGCAGCCAACATGGCCAACACAGGTTCGATTCTCAGCATCCCATATGGTCCCCCGAGCACCGCCAGGAGCAATTCCTGAGTGCATGAGCCAGGAGTAACCCCTGAGCATCGCTGGGTGTGACCCAAAAAGAAAAAAAAAACAGACCCTCCAGATTTAATTAACAAAATATCAAAAATCCAAAATCTGATATTTTATTAAGATCGATAGGTGCTGCACGACATCATATGGTTTTCATAACCAGAAATAGAAAACAAATTATTTCACAATGCGTTTTCAGCAGTTTTGATTGTTGGGGGGAAATTCCAAACAATAATGGTGCATCTTTTGTTGAAATAATGAATGTATTCAAAGTAGAGAGTTAAGTGGAAATTATCTGCCCCACAGGCATCGGGAGGGGTAGGAGGGAGTGGGTATATTTGGGATCTTGGTGGTGAAAAATAATTACTGATAAGGGGAGGGGTGTTTGATTATTGTATGACTGAGGCTTAAACCTGAAAGTTTTGTAACTTTTCTCACGATGATTCAATACATAAATTTAAAAAAAAATCCCAGTTCCTCTCAGCAGCTATTTTTCAGATAACTATCTGCTGCTAACCATGTTTGTGCTTTACAAATCTAAGTCTGACAGAAAACAGTGAAAGAATAAGAGCATGTCATGTATCATAAGTATCACAAAAATCTATTCTGCATTCTTGGAATCCATTGAAAGATAAGATAATAAAGATACATAGAGAACAAAGAACCTCTTAAAATATATTGCACTATAAAGAAGTAGGAGTATTTATTTGAAGATACTAAGAAAAAGTCCATTTCTAAAAATAATTTCCCCGAAAAACAAATTCTCAAATGGTTGATATTCTGCCTTCACCCTTGGCAATGATAAATGTGAAGTTCTCAAAGTCTAGCTAAGATAACATGATGGTGCACCCTTATAGGCAGAAACTTCATTTTTGCTGTAGTCCTTGGTTATATTACCACACTCAAAAAATAGAATATGCCACTTAATATCTGCCAGTGCATGTATCTAGAGACTCAGAGATTAAGTTATTTTGAAAATACAACTTTTATTCAATTATCTGAGCTCTTCATGGGATTCTAAGAATACAACTCTCCCTCACCTAATAAACTTCATTTATACATTTCATAAGTGAAAAGTGTTTTCATTACTTTTAAACCCCACTAAATTTAATGAAAACTATTAATATGCATCTATTTCAATCCCAAATACTCAAGTTTCACAGTTAGAGAAAATATATTCTTTGAATAATGAGATTAATTTTAATGAACAAAAGATAAGTATGTCACTGTCTGTCCTCCTGTTGTTCATCAAACTGCTTGAGTGGGTCCAGTAACGTCTCCATTGTGAGACTTGTTGTTACTGTATTTGGCATATTGAATACTCTCGGTAGCTTGCCAGGATCTCCAAGAGGGGTGGAGGAATCGAACCCTGCTCGTCCAGGCTGACTGTGCGCAAGGCAAACGCCCTACTGATGTGCTATCACTCCAGCCAGAGAGCCCGGCAAGTTACCGAAAGTATCTCCACCGCATGGCAAAGCCTGGCAGAGTATCTCGCTCGCATGGCAAAGCCTGGCAAGCTACCCGTGACGTATTCTATATGCCAAACACAGTAACAACAAGT
The DNA here is from genome assembly GCF_029834395.1 of Sorex fumeus. Classification (NCBI taxonomy): domain Eukaryota; kingdom Metazoa; phylum Chordata; class Mammalia; order Eulipotyphla; family Soricidae; genus Sorex; species Sorex fumeus. Next base: position 19,608,108 of record NW_026606066.1, on the reverse strand, counting down.
CTCATGATGGAGACGTTACTGGCCCTGCTCAAGCAAATGATAAGTCAAAGTAATTAAATGTGATGTGTACTGTTAAATAAAATGTCGTTTTTTTTAAGAAAGAAAAGAGCTTCTTAGTTGATGGAAGATCAACAGAATCAGTTTTTTAGGTGAAATTTCTCTTCAACAACCAATTCCTCATACATTTTTACCTTCTTGGGGACTCACTGCTTAACTTGGTACTCAAAATTAACTTAAAATCAACGAACAACAATGAGAAATAAAATGGGAATAGATTAAAGTTAACAATAGAATTTTTTAAAGCACATGGATCAAGCTTGTGCATTCAAGAAATAGAAGATTGTACATTAGACAGCTTTTCCACCCCTCTTGTCATAGTTAGACAGCGTCAAACATGGTGAGTTTATCCCAACAACTGTAGGATAACATTGTTTTTTCCTTCCACCTCACCACAGGGAACTTAGGTTACTCCCATCACAGTGCTCACATTCCTCTGTGTTTATTTGTAACCTCTTTGTGCTCTGTTGACTTGTAAATATTATTTTTCTCTTCTCCTTAAGATCCTTGCATAGTTAATTTAGAGCAATGTCCTTTTTGTATGGACACAAGAAGGATGCTAATGCCATGCTTTCATAACTTGGGAGTTAATTGATTGTGAATGATACTTATCTCCTGAACATCTGTTCTCTCAACTTAAGCCTCAGTTGTTCTTACTTCCTAGCACCTCGAAAGCAGAGTCCTGAAGAGGTACTGGATGGATCCAGAGCAAGCTGTGAGCTATGTGCTACCCTGGCATCAAAGTGGGCCTGGCCAAAGCGCCATAATACTTAACTATAAGTTAAGAGCATGGTCATGGACAAATTCTATCATGATCCAAAAAATAATAACTAGATTCAGACCCTGCTAAGGTTAGGAAAGATATTAAGAGGTAGAATTAAGATGTTAATTAAGATGTTAATTATGTTATTAGACTAGAAGAGGAACACCCTTAGGTGGTGTTTCTTTCCTTGATCCTGAGGAGCTGTCAGGAAGGGCTTTCTTATGTTGATTTTGCTGGGGAGTTGGAGAGAGATGAGAAAGTTGGAGAGAGATGAAAGAGAGAGCAGGGCAGCAAAATGGAGTGCAGAGAGACTAGCAAGGGGGAGAGAGGGAGAAGAATGTAGAAGAAGAATACAGGAGCACGTGGAGTGAGAGAGCCCAGGGTGTGGGATGGAGCTTGGAGAGATGAGTGGGAGAGACAGAAGGGGACAGGAATGAGGGGTAGTGTGAGACTAGAATGGGAAGTTTAGGGAGACTGGAACAGGGAGTAGGGAGAATGGAATAAATGGCAACTGATCAATCAACTGGCTTGGCCCTCATTTCCTCCATCTGATCATGGCACGGGCCGTCCTGGCTGGGGGAGCAGCCTGAGACCACGCAACCCGGGCGGCGAGAGGGAGAGCTGTTGGGCCTACCCCCAGCCATCTGGAAATTATACAAACAACATATACAGTTGATTTGTTCTATAGACCACTCTCTTAACTAGAGGTATGTGTCAAGAAAGTTGGTGACTGTGTCTCCCTGAGATTAATATGAAGATACCAATTTTTAGGCCATATTTAGCAAGCTTGGGGAAAGTCATTACATTAAATAAGAAGACAAACGTTATTAATCTAGCAGGTCTATTTATGTATGGTGAGTCTATAAAAATTTTTTGATTGTACCTTAATTTCAACTTTGGTACATTGTTGGATTTCTTCCTGGTGCAGATCCGTGATCATTTTGGCTCGTGCAGGAAAACCCTGAGTCCCAACCTTGAAGAGGGTGAGATGTTGCCAGGGGAATTAGAATTTCCCGACGACTATTATGGCTCAGTGGCATCGCAACTGTGTGTAATCAGGATATGAGACTAGGGAGAGCCAACACTGGTAGTGTCTGTCAAGCTTATTGTTCCACGTGCACATTAAATCATAGAAACTTCTTGACACCTCATGACACTGTCCCATGTAGTCCGTGTAACCATAGAATTCACCTTCCTTCTCTTGATCCGCACATAATGCATTCTCATCTGCCCCTATATATAAACATTATCCTCCTCCATAAACTTTGTCATATGACCATCAGTCTGTGACTCTTGCGGATGGTATCTCTCAGTTTACCCATGGCATGCCTATCTTTGCATAACAACAGCCCTGGATTAATTGGTCATGGTCTTGGTGTTTCTAGGTCTTGTAGCTCCATGAACAGCTACAGTACATTTTCTTGCTGTGTCTACTTCTCCTTTTTCATTTGTATCACTCACTCATGGTCATTCTGCTCCAACCATACTAACATTCTTTTTATTCTTACAAAGTATCAACCATGCTGTCTTCACATCTTTGAACTGTTTGTTGACTCTAATAAGAATGCTCCTTCCTCCATGTCAGCATGGTTGCTGTACTTTGTTATCTGTCTTCAACAATATAAAGCTGTGAATATGAAGAATTTATTTGCTTTTATCTCAGTTCTATTTCCATTGCCCTAGCACAAGGTCAACAAAGATTAGATTTTTTTGGAAATGAGTAAACAAATAACATGCCTCTGAATTTATTTAAAAAAATCTCATGAGAAACTATGATTGATATTATAAACCATAGAATGTCAATTGAAAAATAATTTTAAATTAAAAAGTAATTTAAATTCCTAAAAATGCTTAAGCAAAGAACAGTCATTAATCTAAAAAAAGGTTATAATATGGAGAGTTTCTAGGTTTGGGTTTAGTATGAGTGCTACATGAAGACATCCACCTGGCCCACATCACCTTGAATAGTGCTTGATAATAGCTAGAAAGATATTGGGAAGTCCTATTTTAAACAAGAAGTTTAAATGAACTAAACTCAGAAATGATATTGTTTACAAAAATTTTTTTCATATTACTTTGAAGTTCATCTAGTTTAGAGAAGTTTTCTTCCCTAAAAAGTGCATTGGCTACTTTAAGACTTTTCAAATTTCCTTTACAGGAAAGCCAATACTGACTAAAATTTCTTTGAATAGTAAAGTTAAAAGGTAAGTTTTGAGTTGAATTTTGGAAATTTGTCATTCATTAAAACATTCATTGGGCTTTTTATTAAGTAATAAAATATTACATTTGGAGCATGTTAGTCCATGTGACTCAAGATAAGATAAATTATAAAAGCATTTAATAGTAATAGTAAGAGGGGCGGCGGCCAGCGGCTCCTCTCCTCCGACCACAGAGCTTAGCACTCAGCGCTTGGATGTGTGTCTCAGAAAAGAACTCGTAGTTGAACAGGGCAGAGGCGTCCATGGCTGGGGTCTGGACCTCTGTGGCGCTAAACCAATGCTATATTTATGTTTTTATTTTATCCATGCATTTTCTAGTTTTATCCTTATAACTGCTAAATAATTGGTAGATCTACTCTACTCCTATTTATTGTATAGGGAAACTGAAGGTGACAAAGATTAGGCAATTTAATAAATCAGGAAAACACCAGGAGTAGATGTATTTACAGACTTCTGGACCAATTCTTGCATCTCCATTTAAAAAACCATTCCACAAAATTCTTTTAGAAAATCAGTGGTATTTTCAACAGAGAACCATAAGGCTGAAAGCTAGTGATCATATTCTCATCAGGTGATTAATTTTTAGCTAGTTAGTCTCTCTATCCATAGCCTTTTTCTTCTCTTTCAGCTTTATAGAGAAATCCCTAGAAAATTGCTGTTTGCTCTGTATTTCATCAGTGTAAGAAAAAAATATCAGCAACTGCCTGCATACACAACACAATATGCGAAATTACGAAGCTTAGTATGAGCCTCTAGGTACCAACAATAAAAATGAGTTGGGTGAAAAATAGAATAGAAACAAACCAAAACACAATCTTTTCTCATTATGCAAATTTTTATCTTTTTTATAAATATAGCAGTCTCTAATATGATATGTCTCATCAAGTGTGAGTTTTAAAAATCACTCACCATTTTAGCAGGTCTAGCCTCAACAGGAAGTTAGAGTTAATCTTTACAGAATCATTACTCTCTTCAGTCAACAAGGTTCATGAGTCTCATATGCCATACTTTATTTACACTTGAAAACCACTAGCTCTATTTGTAAAAAAGACTATCAGCAAGTGTATGTGTATGTGTGTATGTGTGTGTATGTGTGTGTGTATGTATGTGTATACCATCAAATTCAAACCCTTTTGTGTCTATATACAAGCATGATGTGGACCTGATGATAAATTTTTTCTTTTACCCAGTAAAAATTATTAAATTCATTATAATATGCAATTTAATTTTTGCAGAAATTTCATAACCAAAGTAATGTGTAACCACTGGCTGCTGAGTTAATACCTATGCAGATCATGCTAACATTAGGAAAACATCTGTTCTACATTAACACACTGTTTTCTAAATATTGAAAATCTGAATCAGAGCAAACCTGTACAGCCCAGGATTTTTCCTTTCATAATAAGCACAACCCAAAAGCAGAGTTCTTCTCAAACAGTAAGATAAAAAGATGAAAATTCAGGGCTGAAGAAATAGTACAGCAGGGAAGGCATCTGCCTCTCATGCAGCTAATAGGAGTCTGATCTCCAGCAGACCATAAGGTGTTCCCCAGCCCCCAAAAGAATGATCTCTAGAATATATAGCTTACAAGAATGAATATTCTCTAAAAGTGTTACATCTCTTGAAACTTAAAAATTTCTGTACATTATTCTCCTATATACTATGCAAGAACTTTTCTAATGACAATTAACTGAAATAATTCCTTTCCTTTTCCATACTAGGTAGTGTTAAATTTCTGATATGTCCAGTGTCAGAAGACATTTTCTTAAATATTATTCCATATATATTTATATACATAATATGTTAACAAAAGTACAAAAGATGACATTTAAGGAATGGTAATATTGAATTATCAGTGTCTCTTGATATATACATTAAAAAGGTTATTTAAGGAAAATGGAACTGTCACTCATTCATATGCTGAGACCCAGGCTTGCTCACTTAAAGATTGTGCCTATTGTTCTTCTGCACTACAAGTTATCTTGTAATTACAGCACCCTAATGACAAAAGATTTTGCTTTTTTATTATTTGAAAATACTTTTAACTCCTATCTTGGGAATTTAATGTTCTCAAAAGGCTTTATCTTTGACATTTTTACTGCAGATTAAGCACGTTTAAATTAGTTTCATAAGATAGTGATTTAAATGTAGATTACATAAAATGATGATTCCTAGTAAAGTTTAAAGTCTACACTTAGAAATAAGATTAACAACTGCATAATGCAAATATCTTCTTGTCACAGAGAACATAGAATTCCATTTGGGATGTAAGATGCTGCTGCTGTTTGTTTAGATACCAGCTACTATACTTAAATAATTTTAGTTTTTAAGTTTACATATACTTATAATTAAAAATTAATCTAAACAGAATTATATGCAAGATTAAAAAGTATTACTCCTCCCAATAATTCTTTTGAGCTTTTTTTTTTACATTTATCACTGTATTTATTTCTTTATGTTTTTTGTATGATGTGAGATAGGGATATAAAATTATAGAATTCCAAATGTATAATCTTGTATGCTTACCTGCTAATTGAAAACTTCTCTTGAAGACCTCTAGAGTTCTTTATTCTATATAATCAGGTATAAAATATTTTCCTATATCAATCAGTAGGATAATATCAATCCTGTTTCTCCCACATGAATCAATTTCTGTCTTATCTTAGTCATTCAAATAAATGTATGCAAATGAGAATATTTCAATTAATCTTGAAATAACTATAATTTAATTGGTTACAAACATTTGGGTACCAAATTAATGTATTACTTATTTGCTAATTTAATTTGTACACCAATTTGTATAGACTTTCTCTAAAGTCTCTCGTATCTAATATTAGAAATTCTATAAAACACCAGTTTTAACTATAAAATGATACAAGTAGTTATTTTCTGAAGCTCATTTTGTCTAAAACTTTTAAATCAGTTACCCTAATTAGTTTAATTAGTCAATGAAAAGTGACTGGTGCTGTCCTAATCAGGACTCTCATTTACTCTGGCCCTACGTGTGCAGTATTAAATTTACTGTTGAAAACTTGAGTGATACAAAAATACTATTTACCTTTGAGAGCTCTACAGCAAGATAAACAAATATTTCAAATGAAGGGAAGAAATCCTTATGTTTCTGCAAGAAAAATATAGCCATTGGTGGCTGCATTACTTCATTCTTTCCTTCATGCTGAACTATAGCACTGTATAGCACTGTCCTCCCGCTGTTCATCGATTTGCTCGAGCAGGCACCAGTAACATCTCCGCTATGAGACTTGTTACTGTTTTTGGCATATCGAATGCGTCATGGTTAGCTTGACAGGCTTTGCAGTGCAGGCGCGATACTCTCGGTAGCTTGCTGGGCTCTTCGAGAGGGACAGAGGAATTGAACCAGGGTGAGCCCAGGTAGGCTGCATGCAAGGCAAGTGCCCTACCCACTGTACTTTCGCTCCAGCCTATGTTGAACTATAATGTTATATTGTCTTGATCAAGATTCTGTACGTTGCTGGGCAGATATTTTTTAGTCAAGTTACTATTAGAAAAGACTGAACAACTTATATACTACTCTATATCAGAGATACACAAATATCAAAATTATTGTAATTTCAGTATGTCTTCAGATTCCTTTTGAAAAGACTGGACCCTTGCTATCAAAATCAAAACTATGGTAAGTCTTCCCTATTTTAATATATCTCTATGGAATTTGATCTATTGATCAAATTTTGTTTTCCTTGGTCTTTATTTATAAGGCTTTACTGAAAAACTTCTTTTCAGTTACTGTTCTTTGATCAACAGTTGAAACCAGGGCAGGAATCGGGGGTGGGTAAAGGGAAGAGGTTGCTGAGGTATCTAACCACTAGAATATGCCAAAGTGGGGTCTGGTTTGTGTTTCTATCAGTGTCATAAGATATGGTACTGGGCACCCATATCAGAGACTCAGTAGTATGTCTGTTGCAAGTGCACTTCAAGAATGGTAAAGGATAACCTCCCTATATAGATTTCTCCCTATATAGATTACTCCCTATATAGATTTCTCTATTGTTCACCTTGTCAGGGTCTGGCCTGTATGAAAGTCAACTTCTCCATAACGGCTTCATCATTATGAAGAGGATGGAGCACCACACAATTATTTTGCTTTCATTTCCTCAGACTCTTGGCTAGGCTTCATGTGCCTCCCTTTGTGTTCTTCAGTCTGGACGGCAGCCCCAGGCCTTTCTTTCAACCATCCATCTCTCCAAAGAATATCCTGAGTCCTTTTAATTAAATAGGTCTCTGAGATGCAGAGGAGCATCATCTTGAAATAAGATTTGTTCAGTTTCAACATCCTTTGAGTTGGTCATTCCACATGGAGAAAAGCAAGAAAACTCCTCTATTGCCTATTTTGGTTCCAGAAGTCACTCCACATGCTTTGTTTTGAATTTAAGAATTATTTACTTTCTATGAAACTAGTTCATGCAGTACTTGAAAAGTTCTCATTCATTTAATATGGAACAAAATCTATTTTAAAAATTGAGTGGCTGGAGAGATAGCACAGAGGGTGGGTCATTTGCCTTGCACGCGGCAGACATGGGTTCGATTCCCAGCATCCCATATGGTCCTCTGAGCATCACCAGGAGTAACTTCTGAGTGCAGAGCCAGGAGTAACCCCTGTGCATGGCTGGGTGTGACCCCCCAAAAAAGAAAAAAAATGAAAAAGAAAAATTGATAAATGTTAAAAATACAGTTGTTAATACCTGGACAAAACATCTTTTGCATTCAATCTCTTGAGGATAATTCTGATTATCATAATTAAACTATATTTTATAGATATGTCAAAGTAGCAAACAATCTGAGCATTTCTAAAGAAATACATTAATCTAATTTATCACAAAATCTACTGAAAATGAGATTTTGTTGGCACGATAAAATTATCTACTACAAAATACTTTGTTGTATTTCAATTTTATTTCTTCTCATAATTTTCTAGAGGCAGTTTCTCTTTTATATACCTTGTAATGTCTACATTTATTACCTCAGCAACATTGACCCAGATGACATTAAAATTATTGAAATATATTCAGAATACATTGTGATCCAAGCAAATGACAATAAATTTAACTTTTAATCTGATTTCTGAACTCAATTGTCAACCAATAGTACCCAGTACAGTGGAAAATTTTTCTTTAAATATGTATTTTATAACATATTAGTTAGAATGTGAACAGATTAAGTTATGACAGTTTCTTATCTAATGAGTTCATGTGCTATATGAAAGTTATTTTAGTAACATTATTCCCTATATAAAGAAAGATGAATAAATATATCCACCATCATTATGATGATCATTTTAAAGTATTCAGATGTCAAATCAATAAAGAAAATGTGCACTGAATTAAGATAAAAAGAAGTAGTTTTCAATCTGATCTCTAGTGACAACATCCATGATACTTTAGAGTTTTATAATATTCATAGGCCACTATTTTCAACTATGAAAAAATGATTAAGGTTGATTATGTCATAGTCAGATTCTCTGAATATAAATTTAACAAGCTTTATATTATAGATAAATACTTTATTACTTAACTTTCCTTTACTCATCCATAAGCTTGAGTGGGCACCAGTAACGTCTCCATTTGTCCCTGTCGTGTGCTAGTGTAGCCCAATGGCATCTGTTCATTCTAGGAACACGAAGAGCCTCAACCCGATCATTCAGGGTTTTGACGATGAAATCTGACTGTCTTGTAGATGGGCAGCCACACGATCTTTTGACATCCCGTGGAATCCAGTGGGTAATGGCTCTAGTCCAGCAGTTGTCTCCAAATCTCATTACATGACCAGTCCATCTGATTTTCGACTCCTTGGCAAATGAGACAGCATTTCTGATTCTTGACCACCAAAAGAGATCAGACTTTTGGATTCTTTCTCTCATTTGAGTGAAACGTGATACTCCAAGCATAGCTCTTTTGATTCCTCTTTGGGAGACCCGAATATCGTTCTCATCCTGTTTTCGTAGGGCCCAGGTCTCTGAGGCATATGTTAATGCAGGAAGAACAGTGGAATCGAAGAGATGTGCCCAGAGCCGTAGGTTCTTCATCCTCTAGCTATTTGTCCGACGCTCTTGAAGGTGTTCCAAGCTGCTCTTTTTCCTCCTGTGCAACTCAGGTTCCAGGTCATTTGTCACATTGCCTCAACCTAGGTACACATAACTGTTGCATTCAGAGATGGTCATTCCATTGAGAGTGAATTGAATGTCAGGAACGAAACTGTTTCTCATAAACTTGTCTTCGTTAGATTCAGCTGAAGTCTGATCTTTCCCCACTCATGGTCGAAGTCAGCCAGCATTTGTGCCGCTTGGCTAATGTTTGGTGTTATTAAAACAATGTCATCGGCAAAGCAGAGGTGGTGTAGTTGCCGACCGTCTATCTTCACGACCATTTCTTTCCATTCCAGTTGTCGCATGACGTTTTCAAGGGCGGCACTGAAGAGTTTCGGTAAAATGGTATTACCCTGCCGAACCCCTCTCTTGACGTCAAAGATCACTTCTTTGTATAATGGTGAGATCCTGGTAGTGAATCCGTAATACAGTTCACGGAGGATCTTGAAGTATTGAGTTTGAATGCCCTGATTGGATAGGGCTTCAATGACCACTTCCTTCACAACAGAATCAAAGGCCTTTTTTAAATCAATGAACGTTAGACAGAGCAGCATCTTGAACTCCTGAGAAACCTCAATGAGCTTGGTAATCATGTGGATATGGTCAATTGTGCTGAATCCTTTGCGGAACCAGCTTGCTCGCATGGTGGTCCTTCATCTAGTGTTCTGCCAATCCTATTCAGGATGACTCGAGTGAACAGCCTGTAGATGACAGACAATAGGCAGATTGGGTGATTAGTTGCCAATGTCGTGGATGTCTCCCTTCTTGTACAGAGTACAGTCCTGCTGGTTTTCGATTAAGATGGAACCTTGCTTTCAGACAGGTAGTGTGTGAAGAGCCGAGCCAGGGTATTGATGAGTACAGATGGCAGGTTCTTCAGATGTTCAGATCTGACCTTGTCTGGGCCACGAGCTGTTCATTTCTTTACCGACAAAATGGTGTTGGATTTCAGAAGAGAGAATGTTGGAAACAACATATTCATCCTGCAGATTTTGGTATGTGGGCAGGTGAACGTAGCTGTCAAAGAGATCTGAGTAGAAGTCATGGATAATCTTCTCCATTTCCCTCCGCTACCTCCACTACCCAGCCGCCACCATGCTCCAGGATGCTTTTTGGATGCTCGGGCTGAGACTCACACACGAGTGAAGGCCCACAGAACAAGATAAGTGGAGCTCTGAGACCTTGGACTCCAGGCTCAATGGACCCCGGGACAGAGATCCTCTGCCTGCTCCCACCAACCACAGTTGACAAAGGGATTAAAACCAGGAGCCCCACCCTACCCTGCCCTGTCTGCTTCCACCAACAGAGACACAGGGATTGGAATACACAAAGAAGACCCACCCTACCGGTACCAGATAAATACCTCACTGGCAGACCTCCACTAACTCCGCTACCTCCACTACCCAGCGACCACCATGCTCCAGAATGCTTTCCGGACACATCACAGACACTTAATAACCATCATCCAGGAATACCACACCATATTTGGTAGGGTTCAAATATGATTTGAACCATGGGAACACCTGCAAGGGCGATTAGAGGGTGCCCCAAAAGCCTCTATCCCTCTTGGAGAGCCTGGCAAGCTACCAAGAGTATCCCACCCACACAGCAGAGCCTGGCAAGCTATCCATTGCATATTTGATATGCCAAAACCAGTAAATACAATGAGTCTCATTCCCCTGACCCTGAAGAGTCAATAATATGGCAGCGTTGAGAAGGTTGTAGAAGGAGAGGCTGATAAAATCTCAAGGCCGAACTAGGCTGCCAAAATGAAGAAGACAAAAATGATTGTCTGTACTTTCAGTGCATGTATGCTGTCATCGGATGCATCCATTGAGGACCTGATGATACAAGCACATTATATCAAGTAAGACATCATTGGTCTGACTGAGATGAGAAGGCATCAATCACATCACGCCATTTTTGACACTGGAGAACTGTTCCTTGGAACATGCGACAAAAGAGGCATCGGAGGTGTCGGTGTCCTTGTCAACACGAACTTGGCCATGAACATTGATGCATTCGAATGGCTAACAACACAAATCAGACCATTACACTTGAATAGATGTGGCTCATCGTCGGCAGTTTCTATCTTGGTTGTCTATGCACCAACATCCAATTACGATGAAGGAGAAACTGAGGAGTTCTACATGGAGCTGGAGAAGTTCTATAAAGAAGACCACACCTTCCACAAGATCATTGTCAGTGATTTATGCCAAGATAGGACCGAGAAGATCAGCTGAAGAACTCCACATCGGGACCCATGGCCTAGAATGGAACAAACGGGGTAAGAGATTATCTGAGTTCATCATGTCGACCAAGACCATCCATGGTAACTCACAATTACAGAAGGCCTAATATAAATGTTGGACATGGGAGTCTCCTGGTGGACGGTTTCACAACAAAATTGACCACATCATATTCAATCGACAGTCTTGCCTGACCGATGTCGCTGTTGTCCCAAAATTCCAAACAGGATCTGACCACCATCTCCTTCATGCAAAATTCTACTTCACAGAGCAGAGAGAAAGGGCTGCAAAGTTTAAGAAGAGAACTCCCAGAAGGACCACCAACTGAGAGCTCTTTGGCACTATTGCTGCAACATGGGAAGATGCCGTTGTTGACAACATTGACAAGGAATATGATTGACTGGTTCAGCACCTCCATGATTGTGCGAGGAACACCAAGAGAGAGATAGCCACAAAAAAATGCCTGTCTTCGAAAACTCTTGAGCTTATTTGCCAACATGATTTGGCGTATGCCTCAGGCAGCCACAAGCGAACATTGAGCTCCCAAAGCAGTGCAGAAATACGATAAAGGATGATCTCAAATACAGAAGAATAGCAGTACTGGTAGATGCAGCAAAAGCCGGGAAAAGCATTCACAACGCCCTCCTCTCCTTCGTCAACTACACGACCAAAATGACTGCCCTCCGACATCCTGATGGATCTATCACATCTTCCAGATAAATACATTTCACTTAAAATTCTAACCAAAAGGAAGCCCATAAGCTAACTCCTGATTTTAAAATGATGCTGATTACTATAGGAGAAGTGGAGATAGGATGGGGGTAAATTGTTAATGTGATCTTTTGGGTGATGGGATATAATTGGAACTTTGATGTTGGGTGTAGTGAGTAGTGTAATGAGTGACCTATAAATATAAAACCCTGAAATTCTGCAATAATGTAAATAAATCATAAATAAGTTGAAAATTGATTTTTAAAATTCTAAACAAGTGTAGCCAGAGAGATAGTACAGCAGGTAAGGTATCTGCCTTGCATGCACCCGACCCCTGGTTCAATCCCTGATACCATATGGTCTCTGAACTCTGCCAGGACTATGACTGAGTGCGGAGCCAAGAATAAGCCCTAACCACTGCAAGGTGTGATGCTCCCCCCAACAGAAAAATTCTATACAAGTGTGGTAAATAGAATAATGTCTTTCTACATATATATAAATCCTAATTGTTGAAACCTGTATATAAGTTAGGTTATACTTAATACAAAAGCATTAACTTTATAGATAGAATTGATGATTATTTGAGTTTGGAATTGGGAGATTCTTCTAGATTATCATGTTAACCATTTTAATATACAAAGAAAAGGTGATGGAGTGATGTAGCATAAGAAAATTTGACTAGCTATCATTACATCTGAAGATGAAGGATAATCCTATGACCATGTGGGCTAACCCAGAGGTTGAAAATGGTAAAGCCTCCTCCACCTCCTAGCATCTCACCTGCAAATTGCCCTACCCTGCTGGACATCACCCCCAATGCCCTGATCTAACTTCTCAAACAAGATGTGTGGTACTCAGGGGCAGTGGCACCCATTCCCTTAACTGGTGAATTAAAAACCTCAATATCAGACCTGAATCCATATGGTATACGGATAAAAATGTAAGAAGAACCCTCCATGACACTGAAGTAAAAGCTTCTTCAAGGATGAAATACAACTGACCAAGCAATTTGAAACAAAAATAAACAAAGGGGACTACATTTAACTAAGAAACTTCTGCATCTCAAAAGAAACAGTGAACAAAATACAGAGAGAGTCCATGGAATGGAAAAAATTATTTGCCCAATATCCAACAGATAAGGCCTTAATATCTAGGATGTAGATGATACTGGTAGAACTTTACAGAAAAAAAAACTTCAACCCCATCAAAAAAAAATGGGCAGAAACTTCCTCTAGAAAGAAATACAAATGGCCAAAATGACATAAAAATGTTCTACATCACTAATCATCAGGGAGATGCAAATCAAAACAACAATGAGATTATCATTTTACATCACAGAAACTGGCATACCTCAAAATAGAACAATAACAAGCAATGCTGGCATGGATGCAGAGAGAAAGCGACTCTTATTCATTGTTGGTGGGAATGCTGACTGTTTTTTGGAAAACAATTTGGACTTTCCTCAAAAAACTAGACATTGAGCTTCCATATGACCCAGCAGTACCACTTCTGTTGGATAACAATGCTTTGTCCTACCTCCTCCATGGAGTTTAAGTTTATTAAGTTACTCCCACAACCAGGCACTAATAATCCTATATTGCTTTTCTCTTTCTTTCTTTTATATCCTTTGCATGGTTGAGCAATAGCTTTTTTGTATAGAAGACAGTTCATGCTATGCTTTTGTAACATGGTAGTTAATTGACACTTAAATAATATTTACTCCTGGCATCTGTCATACTTAAACCTGACTTAAACCTTAGTTGCCTTTACTTCCTAACACCTCCGAAAGGAGGGTCCCAGCGAGGGTAAAGGATGGACCCAGGGAAAGTTGTAAGCTACCCTGACACCAAAAAGGGACAAGCTAAGTGTCATAAGAAGTATAATATAATAATTCAGGCCTCCTGAATCTGCTTGCATGCACTTTCAAGCTCTGGGAACATCTCAGCAATGATGTCTTTGGTAGTTGCTTCTTCATCAGGGTTTTCTTTCTATCGCTCTGTGACTCCAATGATTCTTATGTTATTCCTCTTGACTTTATCCAGATTTTCTCTTGACATCTGTTGGTTTATTTTGAGGTTCCATTCTATTTTCTGCTGTTTCCTGGAGATTCTCAGCACCTCATCTTGGAGCTCACTGATTCTGTCCTCAGCAGCTGTTACTCTGCTGCTGAGGCCTTCCATGGAATTTTTCATTTTATCACCAAGGTTTTTAGGTCTGTCATTTCTGCTTGGATTTTTGTTTAAATTTTTCTCATTTCTGCTCTCATATCCTCTTGTATTTTATCAGCCATGTGTTCCATTTCTTCTTTGAGCTCCTTAGACATTCTTAAAATCTCCATTCTAAATTCCTTATTTGAGAGATTATATAGGTCATCATTACTGTTCAATTCATCTGGTCTAGCAACTTCAATCACTAATCCTGGAGAGTTTCTGCTTTGTTTTACCATTGTGACTTTTGTGTTTTATAGTTTCTCCCTGTGCTGTGTTGTATGCTTTGGCCTCTGCAGTGGGGATGTTTTTATGTGTTACTGTGGGTTATGGATAGGTAAAGAAATGTGAGGCCTGGGTTAACTAATACCTCAGATGTAGGGTGTATATGAAGTGGTTAGAGATTTTAAAGGTATGCTATGATGGGTAGATCTGGGGCGATTCTGGGGTCCACGCACCTAGTTTGAGAAGTTAGATCAGTGTGTTGGGGGTGACAGCTGGCAGGAGAGGACAGTTCCTGGATAAGATTCTGGGAGGCAGAGCTTCCCTTCTGGTGGAGGGCTGGAAGTATAGTAAGTTAAGAGCACAATCAAGGACAAATTCTTTCACGACCCAAGAAGAAATAACTGAATAAGACCCTGCTAGGGTTAGGAAACAGTAACCTGAACTGAGTACTTTAGTGTGGGATATATAGCGAGATGTCTCCGGGAAGAGTAAAACTTTAAGCTTAATATATGTGTTCATACAAAATGACTAGAAATATTAGTAAGGAGTAAATTTACTATGATTGTTTAAGTGGATTACTAGCTAAGGAAAAAGCAATACACCCTAGGTGGAATTCTGTCCTTGAGCAGATATCCTAGAGTTCTGAACTCTCAGATGATATCTTGTCTTTGAGTTAATCTCCTAGAACTTCCCCTGAAGGAGTAGATTTACATCTGTTTGTTGTATGACAATGTTCAATCCCACCTATGTGTATCCCCACCCTTCATTATTTTTATATAACTATGCTGCAAGGAGATAGAAAGGAGATCAATTACTATGCTATTTGGGGAGAGATTGAACTACGTTGGGGAAAAGGGAGAAATAATGACACGGTAAATAGGGAAGAAATATTGACACTGTAATGGGTAAGAGATCAAATTATGTAGAAGAAAACATTGACACTGTAAAGGAGGATCTAACTATGCTGGGGAAGAAATAACTATGCTGTAAGAGAGAAGGAGGAGAGTGAAGCTGTAAGGATGAGGATGAGAATGAAATAAACGGTCCCTGATTACCAACAACTGAGGGCCCATTTCCTCCGTTCCCCCATTCCCTTGTCCATCCATGGGCCGGCCAGGGGAACAGTTCTCAGCCTCTGAACATTTGAGTCCCACATTCTCAGACTTTTTGAAACTCACACACTTCTGGGAATATATCCTGGGGATGCAAAAAAGCACAGTAGAAATAACAGCTGCAGTTGTATGTTTATTGCAGCACTGCTCAGCTAAAATCTGGAAACAAACTGAGTGCACAAGAATAAGCTACTGATTAAAGAACCTACATCTGTACATCTACAGAATGGAATACTATGCAGCTGTTAGAGATGATGAAGTCGTGAAATTTGCTTATAAGCAGATGAACATGGAATCATGTTCGTGTATCATGCTAAGTGAAAAGAATCAGAAAGATAGGGACAGATATAGAATGACTGCCCTCATTTGTGGAATATAAAATAACATAACATGAGATTTACATCTAAGGACAGTAGAGACAAGGGCCAGGAGGATCACTCCATGGTTTGGAAGTCTGCTTCATGCACTTGGGGGGAAAAGCAGATGGGATAAAGAAGGGACCACTAAATCAATGATGGTTGGTGGGATCACTAGGGATGGGAAATGAGTGCTGAAAGTAGACTAAGGACTAAACATGATGGCCTCTCAGTATCTGTATTGCAAACCAAGCAAAAATGCCCCAAAGGGGAGAGAGTAAAGAGAGAGGAGAGAAGAGAGAGAGAAAGAGAGGAGAGAGGAGAGAGAGAGAGAGAGAGAGAGAGAGAGAGAGAGAGAGAGAGAGAGAGAGAGAGAGAGAGAGGGAGCCTGCCACAGAAGTAGGGAGTGGGATGTGGTGGGTGTGGTGGGAGGGATGCGGGGGACATTGGTGGTGGAAAATGTAAACTGGTGGGGGGATGAGTGTTCGATCATTGTATGACTGAAACTCAATAATGAAACCTTTGTAAATGTATCTCATGGTGAGTCAATAAAATAATAATAATAATAAAAGAAAATGGTAGAGTTTCCTCTTGAGCCATCAGAAGTAAAGCTGACAAACAATCACCTTGATTGTTTTGTTTTTTATTTTTTGTTTTGGGACCACACTCAGCAATGTTCAGTGGGACCAAATCCCTGTCAGCTGCATCCACTGTACTATCGCACCAGCCCCATAATCACCTTGATTTTAACACAAAGAAAATAATTTTTAATTTATGGCTTTCAAACCATAAGATCATTTTTTGACAATCTAGCTCATGATAATATGGGACACCACTAAGTATACCAGCATTTTCATTATAGAACTGCCAGGAGGCTAGAAAGAGAAAGGGAGAGGAAAAACAAAAATAAACATGAAAAGTTACAGTTTGAAGAAAAGCATTAATTTAACCTTCCAAAAATATTGAACTGTATAAACACAAAAAAGCACCACACATTTGTCATTTAAAAAATGCTTATGGGACTATGGCTGTAATTCAATGGAAAAGTAAATCCCTTGCATATATGCAATCTGGGTTCAATTCCCAGCATTGAAAACAAACAAAAAAATGATAAAAGTCAAAAACTAAAAACAAACAAGTTTGAAAGCATTAGAGGAAACAACTTATTATATATAGAAAAACTCAAATATATTTAACAGATAACATAACCAGGGCTGGAGCGATAGCACAGTGGGTAAGCGTTTGTCTTGCAAGTGGCCAATATGGCCGACCCAAGTTCGATTCCTCTGCCCCTCTCGGAGAGCCCAGCAAGCTACTGAGAGTATCTTGCCCACACGGCAAAGCTGAACAGTAACAATTGTCACAATGGAGACGTTACTGGGCCCACTAGAGCAAATCGATGAATAACGGGAGGACCATGCCCATGAACATAACCAGAAATAGTAGAGGTAAAAAGACAGTGGAATTAAAGAAGTACTCATATTGAGTCAAATAAAACAAAAACAAACTTTTACACTGTAAAGTTAATCAGTTGTTATCAAAGGGGAGGGTGACAACATATCAGGGGAAAGGGGTTACTTGCATATTATTGAAAGAACAGGATTGAACTTTTAGGGGTAAATGTAATGTGATATATTTTGGAAATCTAAGTGTATTATGTGCATATAAGTGGTGAGAGACACATATTATTAATAATTCAATGTTATCTAAATAAAAATTAGTGTAAATTATACAATAATAAATTAAAGGAAATAAAGTAGAATTTTTTTGGTCAGCTGGCATGTTGTTGTAACGGTCTGCAATAAATTCAAGAGCATCAAAGAAGTTGTTAAGAGGACGAAGAACCTCTGGCTATGGGCACATATTTTCTTTTCTATTTTTTAAATTTTTATTTTCTAATTTTTATTATTTATTTATTTATTTATTTATTTCATTAGTGAAACACCATGAGGTACAGTTGTAGACTTAGAAACTTTTGTGCTTGGGTTTCAGTTATACAATGATCAAGTACCCATCCCTCCACCAGTGCCCATTCTCCACCACCAAATCCAGTAGCCAATCCACCTCCCACCCCATCCCTCTACCCCACCCCGCCTCTGTGGCAGGGCATTCCCTTTTGCTCACTCTCTCCTTTAGGGTGTTATAGTTTGCAATAGAGGTATTGCTCACTTGACTTTACACTCAGGAGTTACTCCTGGCAGTGCTCAGGGAACCATATGGGATTCTGGGATTCGAACCTGGGTCGGCTGCGTGCAAGGCAAACGCCCTACTCTCTCTGCTGTCACTCCAGCCCCTATTTCATCCATTTTGATCTTACTTTTGTACATGATGTTAGGTAGAGTTCTGAGCCCATTTTTTGCATGTAGCTGTCCAGTTTTGCCAGCACAATTTGTTAAAGAGGCTTTCCTTGCTCCACTTCACATTTCTTGCTCCCTTATCAAAGATGATCATATGTTTGGAGGGAGATGTCAGTATATTCAACCTTATTCCAATGGTCTGTGGCTCTGCCTTTGTTTCAGTACATGTTGTTTTAATTATTACTGCTTTGTAGTAGAGTTTGAGGTGGGGAGGTTGATTCCTCCCATTTTCTTTTCCCCAAGAATTGCTTAGCTATTCGTGGGTGCTTATTGTTCCATATGAATTTCAGGAGTGTTTGCTCCATTTTTTTGAAGAATGTCATGAGTATCGTTATAGGGATCGCATTAAATTTGTACAATGCCTTGGGGAGTATTGCCATTTTGACAATGTTAATTCTCCTTATCCATGAGCAGGGGATATCTTTCCATTTCCTTGTGTCCTCCTTTATTTCCTGAAGTAGCATTTTGTAGTTTTCTTTGTACAGGTCTTTTACGTCCTTAGTTAAGCTGATTCCTAGGTACTTGATTTTCTGGGGCACAATTGTGAATGAGATTGTTTTTTTATTCATGTCAGTTTATTCTCTCTCATTACTTGCATATAGGAAAGCCATGGAGTTTTGGATATTGATTTTATAGCCTGCAACTTTACTATACAAGTCTATTGTTTCTAGAAGTTTCTAGGTAGCAGTTTTAGGGTTCTCTAAATATAGTATCTTAAGTATCATATCATCTGCGAATAGTGAGAGCTTGATTTCTTCCTTTCCTACCTGAATGTCCTTAATATCTTTTTCTTGCCTAACCTCTATTGCAAATACTTCCAGTACTATATTGAATAGCAGTGGAGAGAGTGGGCATCCTTGTCTCGTCCCTGATCTTAGGGGGAAGGCTTTCAGTTTTTCTCCATTGAGCATGAAGCTTGCCATAGGCATGTGGTAGATGGCTTAACTCTATTGAGGAAAGTCCCTTCTATACCCATTTTGGCGAGGGTTTTCATCATAAGCAGGTGCTGGATCTTGTGAATGCTTTCTTTGCATCTATAGATATGATCAAATGGTTTTATCTTTTCTTTTATTGATATGATGAATTATGTTGATTGATTTCCAAATGCCTGCACATCTTTTCGACTCTACTCTTCTTCCTGCACTAACATATGACACTCAGAGACCTGGGTCGTACGAAAACAGGTCAATACTGCTATTCCGGTCACCTGAAGAGGAATCAAAAGAGCTATGCTTGGAGTATCACATTTCACTCAAGTGAAAGAAGGAATCCAGAGTTCCAATCTCCTTTGACGATCGAGAATAAGGGACGCTGTCTCGTTCGCCAAGGTGTCAAAAATCAGATGGGCTGGACATGTAATGAGATTTGGAGATGACAGCTGGACTAGAGCCATTAGCGACTGGATTCCACCAGATGTCAAAAGGAAATCTGGACACCCACCCACGCAATGATCAGACTTCTTCGTCAAGACCCTGAATGAACAGTTTGAGGCTCTTTGTGTTCCTGGAGCAAGCAGATGCCATTAGGCTACAATAGCACATGATAGGGATGAATGGAGACATTACTGGAATCCACTTGAGCAAATCGATGAGCAACAGGATGACAAGTGACACAAGTGATACAAGTGAAAGTAGCATTGATAGTTAGTGAAGTACCTTTCCACATATTTTCTTAAATCTGGAATATTCTTAAATAAGCTGGTGCTACGGAGAATAACTGGTTTAACTACCATGTAAAGGAGCATGGAGATTTCTCAAAAATTTTTCAAAAAAATTATGATAATTATCACTAATAAATGTTAACATTATAAGAACTGTTAAGCTGAACCATTGCAATTCCTCAAAAATCAGCATTATGTCATTAGTTCTTTTTCTTCACGTGAGATTTATTCCTAATGTAATTGAGTTGATTTCTTATACTTCAAAAAGAAATTGGTAGTCCAGAAAGAATAAATAATATTGAGGTATATTTGTAAGTATCTTTGGCTTAGTACAGGAACAAATGTTTCTAAGAACAATTCTTCACTAGCTTTGTTAAAATGATTTTTCTTTATAGGTTTTTATTGTCCATAAATGATATGCAAAGCTCTGCCTGGTGACTAAGTAATAAAATAAGCCAGAAAGACAAATGTGCATTAATTGTAAATACAGATTTAAATATTACAGCTGACATACAACACAGATAACCATTTTTACAGTAGATACAATACAGCAAATGCCTTTTCGAATTTTCATTCTAGCTTATATATAAGCTTATATTTATACATGGTATAGCCCTATATGCATATATATGTACATGTACAGATATATATCACATAACCAACAACACTGTAGGCATGAGATCCAAACTTCTAAATATGCCTGTCGAGGAGGAAAGTAGAGGGGGTGGGAACCTAGGGACATCTGTAGAAGGAAGTAGTTACTGGTGTTGGACCACCATATGCCTTAAACTTAATTATAAATAACTTTTAAAACTGTGGAGCCTTAAAAAATTTTAATCATTGTATATATCAATGGACACAATCCTTAACTTATAACAACTAAGACTATAAATGATAATTAATTTGTCAACCTTTAAAAATGAAATGCAATCCCTAGTGTCTTCTGTCATAATATATATATATACATATATATATATATATATATAAAGTTTACTGATGAGCTGGAGCAATAGCACAGTGAGTAAGGCATTTGTCTTGCACAGGCTGATCCAGGTTCAATCCTTTGCATCCCATATGGTCCCTGAATACCACCTGGAGTGATTCCTGAGTGCAGAGCCAGGAGAAACCCTTTGGTATCATTAGGTGTGGCCCAACAAAAATATAAAATAAAGTTTAATTAGTGAGCAAAATTTTTAAGACATAAAAGGGAAATAAAAACCAGCACTTTGAGAGATGTGATTTCAAAAACCCTAGGCCATCAGAGTCCTCACATGAACTCAGACTATATAAGAAAGAAAGATGCAGAAAAATGTGTCTGAAATGACAACAGACACTAGAAATGAGAAACACACATACAAAAAAGAGTTGGCAGCTCCCAATTTTTTAAATTGATTTTTTCAATTGATTCATCCTGAGATGTACAGTTACAAAGTTGTTCATAGTTGGGGTTCAGTCACACAATGTTTCAACACTTATCCCTTCACCAGTGTACGTTTCCTACCACCAATATCCCCAGTTTCCCTTCCCCCACCCCAGTCTGCCTCTATGCTAGGCACTCTCTCTCCTCCTGCTCCCTCTTTCCCTCTTTGGCACCTTCCAATTTTAATAACTTCTGATTTCTTCTTTAGACATCACTGCTAAGTGGAGGTGATGACTGGCCATGCTTTTTATGCCAATTTTAGACTCAGACAGGAAAAAAGTTAAGATGTGGAAGAATGGTTAGCTTTTAATATCAGATTCAAATATATCAGCATATATTAAATGGCTATGTGTAGCAGTCTCAGTTACTGTTGTTTCTTTGCATTTCAACTGGAAAATGAGAAAAAGTATGCAAAGGAACCCAAACTGAAATATATGATCACATAAAAAAGATTTTCCAGAATTGTTCCTGTGAATGATAAGGAATGGATAAAAACTATGAATTAATCCCAATGTATCTATCACATCTTCCAGAAGGACAATGGAGAAGGTTATCCAAGACTTCTGCTTGGATCTCTTCAATAGCCATATTCACCTGCCCACATACCAAATTCCACAGGATGGATATGTCATTCCCAGAATTCTCCCTTCTGAAATCCAACACACCATTTCATTGGTAAAGAAGCATATAGCACCCAGTCCAGACCAGGTCAGACCTGAACACCTGAAGAAATCTTCCGCCAATACTCGTCAATACACTGGCTCAGCTCTTCACATGCTACCTGTCTGACTGCAAGGTTCCATCCTAGTGGAAAACCAACAGGACCATTCTGTTGTACAAGAAGGGAGACATCCACAACATCGGCAACTATCACCCGAACTTCCTGTTGTCCGTTGCCTACGGACAAGTTGTTCATTTGAGTCATCCTGAAGAGGCTTGGCAGAACACTAGACAAAGGAAAACCATGAGAACAAGCCAGGTTCCTAAAAGGATTCAGCACAATCGACCACATCCACATGGTGACCAAGCTCTTTGAGGTTTCATGAGAGTACAAGATGCTGCTCTATCTAACGTTCATTGATTTAAAGAAAGCCTTTGATTCTGTTGAGACTGAAGTGGTCATTGAAGCCCTAGTTAAACAGGCCATTCAAACTCAGTACATCAAGATCTTATTTGAGCTGTATTACAGATTCACCACCAGGATCTCACCATTTTACAAGGAAGTGATCATCAATGTAAAGAGAGCGGTCCGACAGGGTTATACTATTTCACTGAAACTCTTCAGTGCCATCCTCAAGAACATTATGCTACAACTAGACTGGGAAGGAATGAGAGTGAAGATAAACAGTCGGTAACTACACCACTTCCACTCTGCTGATATCATTCTAATAACACCAAACATTAGCCAAGAAGCACAAATGCTGGACCAAGTTCGACCATGAGTGTGGAAAGGTTGGACTGCAGCTAAATCTCACGAAGATAATGTCCATGAGAAACGGATTAGTTCCTGACGTTCCATTTGCTCTTAATATATTGGGCATCTCTGAATGCCGCGGTTATGTGTACCTGGGTCGAGAACTCAACATGACGAACAACTTGGCACCAGAGCTGCGCAGGTGGAAGAGAGAGGCATGGAATGCCTTCAAGATATAGAATAAGGGAAGACATCTCTCTTGCTGCATTGGTGGCCGCGCGACATCTTATTATCTCATTCTTGCTTTGGACAACTTGGCAAGCTACCGAATGTAATCTGCCCACATGGCAGAGTCTAGCAAACTCCCCGTGGCGTACCCAATATGCCAAATACCAGTAACAATAATGGGTCTCATTCTCCTAACCCTGAAAGAGCTTTGAATATGGCACTCTTTAAAAAATCTCAGGGCTAGGACGAAGGAGACGTTACTGGGGCCTGCTCGAGGCAATCGACAAATAACAGGATGGTCGTGATTGTGATCTCTCTTGCATGCTGTCAAGTCTCATTCAATTCCCAGACTAAATATGATCCCCTGAGCACTGCCATGAGTGATTCCTAAGCAGAAAGGCATGATAATGCCCTGAGCACAAGCAGGCGGGAAATGAAAAGGGCAGAGAAGGAGATTGCATTGTACACAGTCTGCACTGGTTTAATCCCCAGCACTGCACATGGTCTCCTAGCACTCCCAGGAGTAATCCTTCTGCACAGGGCCAGGAGTAAGCTCTTAAGCAAAGTCAGGTGCAGCCCAATAACCAAAACTAAATAATTATTTAATGACTTCTCATGACATAGAATGCACAAAACAAATATTTTTTAAAAGTCAATTAATTTTCATGATAATTTGGAGAAACAGAAACTATAATTGTAAAACTTTATTTCAGGGTCTAATATAACAATGTTTTTCCAAGTTATGTCTAAATATTATTTATTCAAATACTATAAAAACACACTCACTTATTTAGTGTTTTAGAAAACTATCAATTTTGTGGGCTGGGGGTGATGGGGAAGAGCACAACTGGCTGTGCTCAGAACATCCCCTCTGTTTCTCTGTTTCTATAGGTCTCCAGACTATACAATTTCTGTGGCTCTGTTGACAAAACTTTGATAAAGAGGAAATAATTTATACTTTGAGTATTAATGATAAATTGTTATTTCTATCCAAATATATTTTTGCAGCAATTGGTGAAATTTTTTCCATTAATGATTTCTTTTTCCCCCCTTGCAAATTTTTTCAACATTCAAGGTACATAAAATAGATACACAAATCAAGAATTTACTGAAAATAAATCATAAGTTTATTTTAGGACATGTTCTTGACATATTCAGTATATAACTCATAAAAGGGAACAACTACAGATTAAAAAACTAGTTTTTATTTTTTTGTTTCTGGGCCACACCCAGCTGTTTGCAGGGCTTACTCCTGGATCTGTGCTCAGAACTCACTTCTCTTGTTGCTTAGAAGACCATATGTGGTGACAGGGATAAAATCTGGGTCAGGCATCTGCAAGGCAAGCAACTTACCCTCTATAATATATATCTTGCCTTGGAAGCTAGGTTTTAAAGTAGCATTTCTCTTAGCATGATACTTTCCATGTAGTACCACCTGTATATGAATTTCATGACTTCATCTTTTCTAACAGCTGCGTAGTACTCCATTGTGTAGATGTACCAAAGTTTCTTTAACCAGCCGTCTGTTCTCGGGCACTCAGGTTTTTTCCAGATTCTGGCTATTGTAAACAATGCTGCAATGAACAAACAAGTGCAGATGTCACTTCGACTATACTTTTTTGCCTCTCTGGGATATATTTCCAGGAGTGAAGGGAGCACCAAATAAAGGGTGTTGGGAGGTTCCTCTCGGGATAGGAGATGAATGATGAGAGTAGACTATAAGACTGAACATGATTGCCACTCAATGTCTCTTTTGCAAACCACAGCACTCAAAAGGAGAGAGCTAACAACAACAAAAGGGAATGCCCTGCCACAGAGGTAGGGTGGGATGAGGGGAATGGGGGGTGGGAGGGATATTGGGATCAGTGGTGGTGGAGAATGGGCACTGGTGGAGGGTTGGGTATTTTATCATTGTATAACTGAAACCCAAGCACAAAAATTTGTAAGTCTACAACTGTACCTCATGGTGTTTCACTAATAAAAATTTAAGGAAAAAAATTTAAAAATAAATAAATAAAGTAGCATTTCTCATCCAGGTGGCACTATGGGCCACTGTGATATTCTGAGGGAGACTCAGGGAAAATCACGTAAATGGGGCAGGGGACATAATAACTGATAAAGGGACAAACTGATAAAAAAAAAAAGCGGCCACAAGAAAGGAATGAGATTGGAAGGCAGGCATCTTGGAAAAAGGATAAAAAACACTTCTTTAGAGGATGATAGGCTATATAGGAAATGAGGAAGAAATGGATGAAGACAAAGAAGAAAAGAGGGTCCATGGATCAGTCAGGAACAGATGCATGATCAAGATGATTTAAACTCTTTACTAAAATATAACATTTAGTATAATTTTGCTACCTTTGTTTCATTCTGTTCATGTCTGCTTGATGATTTTTATTGTTTTCACATTAGCTAATTGGTCTTATAATCCACCTTCATTTAGTCTACTTATCCTTGACAACAGTGTTTTTCAGGGCAATCCTAAAACTAGAAGTGATAGTGTCACCTGGGAACTTGGAAACACATATTCTCAGGTCCTAGTCCAGATGGAGAATCTAGGGATTTTCTGCCCAGGCATCTGGTCTTAGGAATTTCTCCAAAACCTTTTGGTACACACTAAGTCTACCCTGTACCAGTTCCAGTGTTTAGAGTACTTCAAAATATCCTATTTCATCTTCAAAGTACAACCAGACTCATTCTAACATTTAAAAAAAAATTATGTGACTGAACTTACAGATTATTCCTGCAACCCTCAACACAGTATCCCCACCACAGTAAGTTTCGTTTGATTCTTCTTATTATTGCATATGCATTCATGGTTTCCAATTATTGGAAAACCCCAGAAATCCTTTCAATTTCTGAACATTTTTAGCTTTTCTTCACATTTCCCCTCAATTCCCACCCTCTCTATTCAATCTTCCCTCAGCTACCTCTTTAACACTCCAATAAAACAAAGTCAGGCACTGTTTCTTCACTATGTTCTTATCACTTTATATTATTGTGTCACTGTATATCACTGAAAACAGGATGAGAACACTATTTGGGTCTCCCAAAGAGGAATCAAAAGAGCTATGCTTGGAGTATCATGCTTCACTCAAGTGAGAGAAGGAATCTGGAGTCCCGACCTCTGTCGATGATCAAGAATCAGGGACGCTGTCTCGTTTGCCAAGGCATCAAAAATCAGATGGTCCGGACACATAATGCGTTAGAGACAACCACTGAACTAGAGCCGTTACTGACTGGATCACGAGACGTCAAAAGATCACATGGCTGCCCACCTACAAGATGATCAGACTTCTTTGTCAAGACTCCAAATGAACGGTTTGAGGCTCTTTGTGTTCCTGGAGCGAGCAGAAGCTGTTGGGCTACACTTGCAAGCAACAGGGATGAATGGAGACATTACAGGATGTTAAGTGATCAAGTGATCAAGTGATCACTGTATCACTGTCATCCCATTGTTCATTGATTTACTTGAGTGGGCGCCAGTAATGTCTTCTTTTGTCCCAGCCCTGAGATTTTAGCAGCCTCTCCTTATTCATCTTTCCCAATATATTGGAGGCTCTTTCAGAGTCAGGAGAATGAGATCCATTATATTAATTTTTTGGCATATCAAACAGGACAAAGGTAGCTTGCCAGGCTCTGCCCATGCTGGCAGAATACTCTCAGCAGCTTGCTGGGCTCTCATATATATATATATATATATATATATATATATATATATATAAAATATGGTGTGGTAATTATGGAAAATGGGTAAGGAATGTCTTATGGTGTGCTTTCACGGCCACGCAGTCAGTCCAGGAGGAATATCTTCATTCATATGTGAGGCTCGGCCTGAGCATCCAGAAAGCGACCTTGAGTGTGATGGCGGTTGGGTAGTGGAGGTTGGCTGCCAGGGCTGGGTCCCCTGGGGCGGAGAGGGCTCTCACCTGGACCCCTCTAGGCAGTCCCGAGTGAAAAAGGCATGGTGCAGAGTCCCTTTATATATGTTCCTCTAAACATATTTTTAATTTATATTTTTCTTTCAAAAAGAAGGTTAGAATATATCACACCAAAATATGCTATTAAACATATTGGTTTGAGTTCAATTTACTTGAATAGCAAGAGGTTCAAGAAGGCACTCTAAGTCTTCTTTGGCCCACTGAAAGGAGGAATTTACCTTTCCTATGAAAGATATATTTCCTATATTCATATGAAAAAAGGCATCCTATCAGGAGAGTTAGGAAATTTGGTTAGCTAGGCTGTATTTAAAAGCCCAGTTTCTTCACTAATTTACTACTTTAGGCTCAAACCTCTTTATCAATTCCCCAAAACTATATTTTTTGCCTGAAAGGTATTGCAGCTTCCAGTTTGGAATGCTTCTTTGAGTTTTGTACTTTTAGTTTCTAGCAAGTGTTCCCTGAGCACTATATGGGCACCCCACTCAATAATAAAAGAAATATCACAGGAAAATGACATTCATTTTATAATGCTGAAACAGGAAGGTAAATGTGAGTATATGACAGGGTGGTCGAAGTATTTTGGCAAGACACTTCAGGGTCAACTTTAAAAAGTCAAAACCAGGCTTGCAATTCAAGCCCATATTCTCTCTTGCCTCTCTATGCATCTCTTTGCTTGCTTGCTCTTTCAAGGTGTGTTCACTCTCGAACACACATTCCTTTTATTCTCCTCTACCTCATATCTTTCTATGTGATATATATATATTAAATATAACATCTTTATATTCAATAAGAACTGTCTTCAAAAATTAATAAATAAAAACTATATTCACAAAAAATAAAAATAATTTTTAAAGCAAAAGTAAACAAAAGTCTGAACCACCTAAAACCCATGATGATTGATTAAAGGAGGATTCAGCAGCCCTTCCTTGACCATATCCTATCAATAGACCCCCAGAAATGACAGCTTGGTAAAACCCTAAAAGACCAGTTTTGGTGAAGTGAGGTGCATAGTCAAGCTTTCCTCTGAGTCATACACAGCTGACTTACTTTGAGTGTGCACTGGTGAGTCCTGACCTCTCCTGGAGTAGGCCAGGCAGAAGCTGGTTGGTATGCTGTCTCTATTTTTCTGGTACTTTCCATTCCTGTTATAGCTCCCCAACCACACAATGGCAACAACATTCTGCTCATTCTCCATTCCTTGTGCAGTATATGTAGGCTATTTCCATAATAAGTGACAGTCTTACCATCTCAATGACTCAGGAATTGCTTATTTTATGATGTCTACTTTCAATATTTCTGAACCAGAAAGGAAAGTGATCCAAACCAATGAAACAAACAGAAACAAAGAAAACATTTCACAAGCAAATACATGCTGTTCTGAGTCAAAAACTAATGAATTCAACAACCTTTAAATTCTCATCTGAACCTGCAACAATGGAAAGTATTATGAGTAAAACAGGATTAGGAAACCAATGAGGTAAATGAGTTCAGATACTATAACTAAATGAGGACTTTTGCTGGTCCCCATTACTTCTTCTACTGCAGTAGTTCTCAAATTAATTTGACCAACCACATTAACAGAAAGAAAAAAACTCTCAGCAAGCCTCAGAAAATATACCTTATATATGTATCAGAAACTATCCTCTCCCATTACCCTTGAGTCATTACCACACTCATCTCTCCTCCAAGTTCCCAGTGCCACTGCTTGGGGCCGTACCACACACTTCCTGGGGCTTGAACAATAGTACAGTAAGTAAGGTGCTTGCCTTGAAGGCAGGCAGACCTAATTTTGATCCTTATACCTATGTGGTCCCCTGAGATCCACCAGGGGTGATTTCCAAGTGCTAAGACAGGAGTAATCCCTGAGCACAGTCAGGTTTGGCCCAAAATCAAATAGAGAACAAACAAGCACACACTGTGAAACTGCTCTAGAGGAGAAAGTTTAGGTCTTGAACAGCACTGTAGGCACTGTAATTAAAAAATCAATAAAACTAGAATTATAATGCAAAAACATTCAGAGAAACAAATGATGAGAAAATGTGTTATTGCAAAAAGAGAGTAAGAAAAAATAATGATTTCATCTCAGACTTAATGTAAAGATAAGAATTTCAAGAATTTGTAAGAACAAGTTTCACTCACACACATATATGTACTGTGAGAGGGGGAGTAGCAAGCAAAAAAACTAATAAAATTGATGAGGACTTACATTTCACTCTGATAGGTAAAGAGTTTGGACTTTCATCACTACAGAGATAAACAACCTTCTTAGATAATCAGAGAACTGAGGTCACAGGGCAAGAACTGCTCAGAAAACTGTAGTGTGCGTAAGTCAGAGAACACAGCTGAGACCACTTTACCAGATAGAAGCAAAATTTGTAGGAAGATTTAAATAGTTATTAACTAATTCTAATCTTAACTTATTCTAATCTGGGCCTCTCGGAGGGCGGGCAAGTTGAGTTTCCCTCCCCACCCCGAGCAACCACAGCCATGCTCAAGGCCATTCTCTACATGCTCAGACGAGCCTCACTCATGAAGGAACTGGCAGAGGAACCCAGGTGCACGGGTCCCGGGGCCGAGATCTCCAAGCCTGCTCGGATCGGGACTGGGCCTCCACGACCCAGATCCCCAATTTTCCAGTAGCTAGGCAGTTACACCGACAAACTGCCCCAGGCAGTTTGAAATGATGAAATCCCATCAACGGCCAAGATCCAGAGACTATAAAACCAAGCTACTGGAAACTTTTCTATTATTGACTAGACCTCTTATTGTCTATTTCTCACTCTCGGAGAACCTTGCAGGCTACTGAGAGTCTCCTGCCTGCGTGGCAGAGCCTGGCGAGCTCCCGTGGTGTATTCAGTATGCCAAAAACAGTAACAATGATGTGTCTCACTCCTCTGACCCTGAAAGAGACTTCAGTGCAGCTGAAGGACAAGTAAAGAGGGGCTGCTAAAATCTCAGGGCTAGGACGAATGCAGACGTTACTGGTGCCCGCTCAAGGAAAGTGTTGAATAACGGGTTGACAGTGATACTAATTCTAATCTGGTGTCACTTGAAATCTAAAAACTGAGAACCTAGTATTAGGGAAGCCTCTACACTTTCTTAAGTTTTACCTTAAGAAAACTACAAAGCAGCATTTGTGTTTAGGAAGTGTGGCTTGTGAGTTAGCATTATGTTTTGTTTTGACTCAGGTAAGGTGCTGAGTGTTCAAGAGGGTCCAGTTGACAGGTAAGAGTTAAATTAGAAAACCTCTAGTTTCCAAAAACAAAGTGGGCCCTCTTTGACTCAGATGATCATAATGATGATGAACCTAAGACTCAGGTGATTCTAACAAATCACTCATTGGTCATGGGCTGAAGTCACTGAGAGTGAGAGTGGAGAGGACCATGGCTTGCCCCAGGTTCACAGCCCACTCACACCAGCATTGGTAGACAAAGTTTGTAATTCAGAAGGTGGAGCCACGTGGATTTGTTTGTCTACTCCACCTCTGCTAAATATTTGCTTTATATTCCTCACACCGCCATAATGTGATCATTAAGGAAGCTGGACTGTTCCCCTAGTAATGCAAAATTAAAAAGAAATGTAAAGACTGAGATGTGAAAGGTGTTGTAGCCAGTGTCCTATGTGATTATAAATTACAACTTGGGAATGACTGGCAACTAATGTTACAGATACTCAGCAATATTTCCAATATAGACCTGAGTGATATTTAGTAGGTAAGTAAAGATTAGTGAGAGCAGAAAAAGAAAAAGAAAACTACAGAGAAGATGGCTAGGGAAATGTTACTACTGTTGAAAAAGGTAATGAGAAAAGTAACTACTTACAAAGAGACACAGCATTATCAGAAACATGCTTCAGAGTCACAGGAACTCTCCATTCTCATTTGAGTGCACCTCACATTCCTTATACTCTCTACTGGTTTAATTTCTATTCTTTATTTCATCTCTATGATTTAATGTGTATGGTTTTTCTACTATCTTGTCCTCAGGTCATTAATCCTGCCTTTCACTACGCAGAGTAGTTCAATTTAAACAAAATAAAGTCCATTTTATTTTAGGTACAGATTCAATACTTTGGTTAGACTAAGCATCTTCATTCATTTGGCCCATATTAAATCTATTTCTGTTAACATATTTATAACATGTTATACTTATAACATATAATAGGTATATTTATACTTTTGTACAGTTAGCTCTAATGTATTTGTGGAACCTTATTGCCCGTTTCTTCTCAAGGATTTTAAAACATTTTTCTGCCAATTTTTATAGTTTATTATTTTAGTTCATATTAATATTGTAGACTCGGGTCAGCCATGTTGGCTGCGTGCAAGGCAAACGCCCTACCACTGTGCTATCGCTGCGGGTAGGGCGTTCGCCTTACACGCGGCCAACATGGCCGACCCGAGTTCGATTCCTCCGCCCCTCTCGGAGAGCCCGGCAAGCTACCGAGAGTATTCGATATGCCAAACACAGTAACAACAAAGTCTCCAATGGAGACGTTACTGGGCCCGCTCGAGCAAATCGACGATCAACAGGAGGGCCTTTACCTTTACCTTTACCTAAATATTGTACATTATAAAGATTCTGTAAATTATCTTTTATTCCAAGGAATACTTCCACTTGGCTCTGAGAGTCAGATGGGGTGAGCAGCTGGTTACATTCAATAAAAAAATGAGTTTCCTGGGGAATCAGAGTTCCTTTTTGGAGATCTACTTCTGGTTCTTCCGAATTCCTTTGATATGTCCCACCACAAACTTTTAATTTAGAAACTAACTAGTATCTGCTTTTTCAGTCTTAAAAGACAGTACAAGGTTCAGTTCTGCCTTTCAGACATTTGAGTATATATGTTAAGGCTCTTGCTGAGTATAACCTGAAAATCCACCATGCCATATTGCATCCATAAATAAGTTACATCTAGAATTCTATCATTCATGCCTTTTATAATAATCTTAAAAATCTCTGTGGAGAGGCTGGAGCAATAGCACAGTGAGTAGAGCATTTGCCTTGCACATGGCTGGCCCGGGTTCAATTCCCAGCATCCCATATGGTACCCCAAGCACTGCCAGGAGTAATTCTTCAGTGCAGAGCCAGGAGTAACTCCTGAGCATCACCAGGTGTGACCCAAAAAAGCAAAAAACACAAAAACAAAAACCTCTGTGGACCTATCTTTCCCTTTCCTAAATATCAAGGTAATCTATAGTCTGCCCTCAGAACTGGAAAATACCTCTAAGAAAGAAAAGAGTTGATGAAAGTTGTCACCTCATCAAAAGAATGGTCTTCTCTCTGAAATTTTATGAGCCCCTTTTTGTGCTGACAAAAAAATCTTTAAAAAAAAGAAAAAAATTGGTTTTGGTAGTATGGACGATTCTCAAAAAATTAGAAATTGAGCTCCCATTTGACCCAGCAACCACTCCTGGGAATATATCCTGAAGAGGCAAAAAAATATAGTCAAAATGACATATCTGCACTTCTATGTTCATTGCTGCACTGTTCACAATAGCCAAAATCTGGAAAAAGCCTGAGTGCCCACGAGCATATGACTGGTTAAAGAAACTTTGATACATCTACACAATGGGATACTTTGCGGCTGTTAGAAATGATGAAGTCATGAAATTTGCAAACAAGTGGTTCTGCATGGAAAGTAGTATACTAAGTGAAATGAATCAGAAAGAGAGGGACAGACATAGAAAAACTGCACTCATCTGGGGAACATAAAGTAACAGAATGGGAGACAAACACCCAAGAATAGTTGAGATAAGTAACAGGAGTTCTGCTTCACAGCTTGGCAGCCAGCAGCACATGCTGGGGGGAATGGCAGCTCAGATAGAGAAGGGAACACCAAGTAAAAGGTGTTTGGAGGAATCGCTCGGAATGCAAGATGTGTGCTGAAAGTAGACTATAGACTGAACACAATGGCCACTCAATACCTCTATTGCAAACCAAAGCACTCTAAAGGAAAGAGAGAGCAAAAGGGAATGCCATGCCACAAAGGTGGGGTGGGGTGGTGATGGAGGATCGGAGGGCTACTGAGTTTATTGGTGGTGGAGAATGGGCACTGGTTTAGGGATGGGTACTTGATCATTGTATAACTGAAACCCAAGCACGAAAGTTTGTAGTAAGTCTACAACTGTACCTCATGGCGTTTCACTAATAAAAATAAATAAATAAATAAATAAAATTTTTTTAAAAAAATTGAATTGGGGACCAGAGATTGGTAAGCAGGTAAGGTAGCAACAGGTAAGTTGCTAGCCTTGCACATGTCCAACCTGTATTTGATCCTCAGCATCACATATAGTCCTTGAGCACGTTTAGGAATGATTCCTAAGCACAGAACCAGAAGAAATCCCTGAGCACTGCTGGAGTGGACCCAATATAAAAAAATTAATAAAATTGCTTTTATACATTATTCTACTTTTCTAGCTATTGTAACAGAAGCACTGACTTCCTGTGCCCTGCTAATTCTAGTCAGAAGAAAATTCTCTATCATTATATTCAAATTTTGTTTCAGAGTGTCTTGACATTTAGGAAAATATTATGAAATTTTAGTCAAACTTCTTCATCTGCACTTGTTTGTTCATTGCAGCACTCTTTACAATAGCCAGAATCTGGAATAAACCTGAGTGCCCGAGAACAGATGACTGGTTAAAAAAAACTTTGGTACATCTACACAATGGAGTACTATGTAGCTGTTAGAAAAGATGAAGTCATAAAATTTACATACAAGTATTACTACGTGGAAAGTATCATGTTAAGCAAAGTGAGTCAGAAAGAGAGGGATAGACATAGAAAGATTGCATTCATCTGTGTAAACATAAAGTAACAAAATAGGAGACTAACACCCAAGAGTGGACGATATTAGTACCAGGAGTTTTGCTCCATGGCTTGGAG
The DNA here is from genome assembly GCF_029834395.1 of Sorex fumeus. Lineage (NCBI taxonomy): Eukaryota > Metazoa > Chordata > Mammalia > Eulipotyphla > Soricidae > Sorex > Sorex fumeus. The sequence goes on along the minus strand of NW_026606066.1, from coordinate 19,574,187 downwards.
GCCAGCCACACACTCTAGGGGAAAAGGGAGCTTAGATAAGGAAAGGAGCACCAAATAAGGGGTGTTGGGAGGATCCTCCCAGGATGGGAGATGCATGCTAAAAGTAGACTATAGACCAAACATGATTGCCACTCAATGCCTCTTTTGCAAACCACAACACCCACAAGGACAGAGAGAACAAAAGGGAATGCCCTGCCACAGAGGCAGTGTGGGTTGGGGAGATGGGGGTGTGTGAGGGATACTGGAATCTGTGGTGGTGGAAAATGGACACTGGTGGAGGGATGGGTGTTTGATCATTGTACAATTGAAACCTAAGCACAAAAATTTGTAAATCTACAACTGTACCTCATTGTGTTTCCCTAACAAAAATTTAAAAAAAATTAAATGATGGAGAATAGGCACTGGTGGAGGAATGGGTACTGGATCACTGTATAACTGAAACCTAAATACAAAAATTTCTAAGTCTACAACTGTACCTCATGGTGTTTCACTAATAAAAATTAAATAAATAAATAAATAAAGAAATTTAAAAATGAAACAACAATATATTAGGGTAAGGTTGTGTTAGATATGCAACTGCTTATTTTGAAAATTTACACAAAGGACACACTTTGGTATTTTACTGTATAAACATTGTATCCTTCTCTTTCAGACAAGAGTTTACATTTAGTACATTTAAAGAAGAAAATTGCCTAGTTAACAGAGAGTTAATAACAGCATTATCCTGAAAGAATACCATATTACTAAGCTACTTCAAGTTTGAAACAATTTTTTCTGTCAGGTACTGTAAAAGCCCACCTAATGTTGTCAAAAGGTTTTGGAAAGAGCTATTGTATACTAAATCACACATAATCAGAGGAAGTCCTTGAATAATGTCATATTTTTGCAATGTCAGTACAATTTTTTTCAATGTTTTAACAAAATGACCTTGAATAAAATGAAAATTATTCAAGGTTATGCACTGTACAGCTTCATTTCTGTTACATGGCCTAAATTTACTAACGTAGTCCCCAACTGTCCATGTATTTTCGACCAGTTTTTCACTCACATAGCTGTCTACTACGTAGCACTGTGAACTATAAGACCTTATGTGTAAGGAAAAATGACCATGAGCAAGTTAAAGTATATTTGGAACTCCATACAGGAAAATAGTCTGACTTTTAAAATGTAGTGTAGTTTATAAGTTAAACCATAAAAGAAAATTGGTTCGAGAGTCAATAAAATTTACATTTAATGTTTGTCCTTAGAAAAGCTTTAATACTTTTCCTGTATTGCTAGAAAGCCTGTTTTACATTCTGGTCAAAACAAATGTGGTAAATTTTGCTCCAGTGATTAAAACAGATTAAAATAATAGCTCACATCTGTTACATTTAGATTATAAAATTTCATTTCTATGGTACTTTTTCATAATAATTTAAATTTAGAGATTTTTCCTAAATAAATATATCTGCCACAGGATATCAATGAAGATTTATATGACAATTAGATAACAAAAGAAACTATTCTTGTTGATTACAGTTTTCAAATGTTAATTCCTAGCAAATAAATATCTTTATCACTATGTCATTTGTATTGATACCATCACTATAATACTAGTCAATTAATAATTTACTTCAATTTATTGGACACTAATTATGTCCACTAATTTTCACTAGCCTCCATTTTAGTTTCAGCAAATATTGAACATCAGACTGCTTAAAGATATTTTCCTATTAGTTATGATAATTTAGTCTTTATACAAATTTCTTTCATCTTTGGTTTCAAAGTAAACAACATATAAAATTTTTATGTTTTTGTACTTTTCCTTAATAGAGTGTACAATCCAATAAGTGTTTTCAAAACCCTGATTATTAACTGATCCACTTTCTTTTTTCTTTTTCTGAGTAATAGATTCCTCCTCTATTGGTAAGTAGCTAGAAAATATAATGATTAGGCCCCAACTGTATCATTCATTTTTGGAAAAATTCCATACTCTGTAACTTTCCTTACCTGCATTAAAAATGTATATGATTTTGTCTCCTTTCATCGAAGAACCTATTTTCTAAAGTAAAGTATATTAACAGTTGATAATATAGTAATTTACTGTCCTTTGAAAATCAAATATTAAATAAAACCTTTGTCTCAATAGAAAGAATTTTGAATCAGAAATGTATTCTCACATAACTCTGGAGGGCAGAAGGTGTCATAAAACATATGCTATTTGAAGACTCAGTAGTGAAAAATTTCTTCACTACTTTTCTTAATTTCTGGAGCAATAAGCAATTCCTGAGCTCTTTGGCTTGACAGATTGCTCCAAGTTTGGCTTTCATCTTTGTCTGGTATTCCAGCTGTACACCTTCTATTTTTTTCCTCCTCCTATAAGAACAGCATTCATAAGATTAGAACCTCCTGTAATTGTGAAATTCAGTGTGATTATCCTAACTTGACTGTAATGATCCTAACTGCCTATTTCCACATGAGATCCTATTCACCTCTACAGATGTTCAGACATATCTTTCTTGGGAAACACAATTTGTATATAATGCTAATTGCTGTACAATCACCAGTTAGAGAGGCTCTAGCCCAAAACAATGCAGAGGATACAATTTAAGTAGTTCTATTTTTCTATGAATTTACAATTTATAATATGAATTACATTCATATCCATTTTTAACGGTAAATGTGAAAGGAACAAGAAATGTGAAGTGGAACAAGGAAAGTCTCTTCAACAAGTAGTGCTCGGAAAACTGGATAGCTATTTGCAAAAAAAAAATTGAATTACGACCTCTGTCTAATGTCAGGCACAAAAGTCAGATCATAAAGGATTAAAGACCTCAATATGGACCTGTATCCATAAGGTACATGGAGGAAAATTTAGGCAGAACCCTGCATGACATCGAAGCTGAAAGCATCTTCAAGGATAAAGCACCACTGACAAAGCAGGTGGAAACAAAAATAAGCAAATGGGACTACACTAAACTAAGAAACTTCTGCACCTCAAAAAAAAAGCAGCGAAAAAAATACAGAAAAAGCCAATGAAATGGGAAAGAATATGTACCTAATACTCATCTGATAAGGAGTTAATATTCAGGATATACAAGAAACTAGAATTGTACAAGAAAAAACCCTCCAAATCCATCAAAAACTGGGGAGAAGAAATGAACAGAAGCTTCCTCAAAAATACAAATGGTCGGAGGGACAGCGCGGAGGCCCCGCCGTGCGTTCAGCTCCGTGGGACCGGCCCAGCAGCCCATCGGCCCTCCACCATCCAGGTGGGTTGGAGGAGCCCAGCCGAGTCCCTCCCCTGACCCCAGCTGCGTGCCCACCCACCGATCCCCGCCGAGGGACAGCGCGAAAGCCCCACCTTGCGTCCAGCTCCATAGGACCGGCCCAGCAGCCCATCGCCCCACCCCCCAATCCAGGATCCTGGGAGGGAGTGGCCTGGGAATGACTGGGGGCGTGGCCTCTAAGAAGGGGGCGTGGCCTCCCCAGAGTGGGCGTGGCCTTCTTCCTGGCAGGCAGCCGCTCACGCAGCCGCAGGTATATCACTCACTCCAAGCAATTTGGACTTTCATCCTTTTATCCTTTTCATCAACTTGTCACCTAATACCAACCCAAAATTTATCACCTCTTCTACTACAATTCAACAACATCCCACTCGCCTACTCCTTTTCCAACAAAAGTCCTATTTGAAAATAGCTGTACAAGATCAGTATTAAATAGCACCTCCTCCAAAAGTTTCACTCAATGTCAGTTATGAAACAAAGAATAATGCCTGATTGAGAAGAAGGTCAGACTCAGAAAGGTAGAAGAGGCCCATCTAGCAGCAACAAAGCTGAATGGCTCCTGGCAGTCTCTCCTCACTCAACCAGAATAGTAACAGTGAACGTGAAGGACCAAACCACACTGGTCACAATGGTAAAGGAACGCAAAAGCCCACCAAACTTTCTTATTGAAGAGTCTAGCCCAGATGACACCAACAGTACTGTAGTGTTAGACAACCTCTCTGACAAGGAATTCAGAAGGGAGCTACTTAGGATGCTTAGGGAACTAAAAGAAACAATGGAAAGCAATGCCAATAGAAGACAAGAGGATTTGAAGGCAGAAATGAGGAAAATGCAATCGGAAATGTCAGACCTGAAAAACCTGGTAGCCGAATTGAAAACCTCAGTGAAAGGCCTCAGCAGCAGAGTAACAGCGGCTGAGAACAGAATCAGTGAGCTCGAAGATCAAGTTCAGAGACTTGCCAGAAAAGAGCAGAAAATGGAAAAGAGACTCACAGTTCGAGAACAGATGGCAAGAGAAGATCGTGATGAAGCCAAGAGGGGTAACATAAGAATTATTGGAGTCCCAGAGGGACAGGAAGAAAACCTTGATGAAGAAGAAACTGTCAAAGAAATCATTGCTACAACGTTTGCAGAGCTGAAGAAAACTTGTGACCACATCCAGGAGGCCCGAAGGGTACCAGCTAAAGAAATCCGAATAAAAATACCCCACGACACATCCTGATCAAAATGACCAAAACTTTAGACAGAGACAAAATTCTGAACGCAGCAAGATTGAAGAAAGAAATCTCTTACAAAGGAACATCCTTAAGATTCACAGCTGATTTTTCTGATGAAACCCTCAGGGCCTGAAAACAGTGGTGGGACATAGTGAAAAAACTCAATGAAATAAATGCCTCTCCAAAAATACTTTACCCAGCGAGACTCTCATTCATAATAGAAGGAACATCACACAGTTTCACAGACAAACAACAGCTCAGGAACTTCATAGACTCAAAACCATGGTTACAAGTACCACTAAATGGGCTACTTTAAGGCAAGACAGGCCCCTCAAATACACCAAATTTCAACAGAAATTAATCACTTAATCACTTAACTTCCCGTTAGTCATCGATTTGCTCGAACGGGCGCCAGTAACGTCTCCATTTGTCCCTGTCGCGTGCTAGTGTAGCCCAATGGCATCTGTTCGCTCCAGGAACATGAAGGGCTTCAAACCGATCATTCATGATCTTGACGAAGAAATCTGACTATCTGGTAGGTGGGCAGCCACGCGGTCTTTTGACATCCTGTGGAATCAAGTCGGTAACAGCTCTAGTCCAGCGGTCGTCTTTAAATCTCATTACATGACCAGCCCATCGGATTTTCGACACCTTGGCAAATGAGACAGCGTCCCTGATTCTTGATCGTCGACGGATGTCAGAACTCCGGATTCTTTCTCTCATTTGAGTGAAACGTGATATTCCAAGCATAGCTCTTTCTATTCTTCTTTGGGAGACCTGAATAGCGTTCTCATCTAGTTTGTGTAGGGCCCAGGTCTCAGAGGCATATGTTAATGCAGGAAGAACAGTGGAATCAAAGAGATGTGCCCGGTTCTTCGTCCTCTTAGCTGTTTCTTCGACGTTCTTGAAGGCGTTCCAAGCCATTCTCTTCCTCCTGCGCAGCTTGGGTGCCAGGTCATTTGTCATGTTGACCTCTTGACCTAGGTACACATAGCTGTTGCATTCGGAGATGGTCGTTCCATTGAGAGCGAATGGGGCATCAGGAACGAGGCTGTTTCTCATAAACATTGTCTTCGTAAGATTCAGCTGTAGTCCTACCTTTCCACACTCACGGTCAAAGTTGGCCAGCATTTGTGCCGCTTGGCTGATGTTTGGTGTTATTTAAACAATGTCATCAGCAAAGCAGAGGTGGTGTAGTTGCCGACCATCTATCTTCACTACCATTCCTTCCCATTCCAGTTGTCGCATGATGTTCTTGAGGGTGGCACTGAAGAGTTTCACTGAAATGGTATCACCCTGCCGCACCCCTCTCTTGACGTCAAAGATCACTTCTTTGTAGAATGGTGAGATCCTGGTAGTGAATCCGCAATACAGCTCACAGAGGATCCTGATGTATTGGGCTTGAATGCCCTGATTGGCTAGGGCTTCAATGACCGCTTCTGTCTCAACAGAATCAAAGGCCTTCTTTAAATCAGTGAACGTTAAACAGAGCGGCACCTTGAACTCCCGAGAAACCTCAATGAGCTTGGTTATCGTGTGGATATGGTCAATGGTGCTGAATCCTTTGGGAAACCCAGCTTGCTCGCATGGTTGTCCTTCATCTAGTGTTCTGCCAATCCTATTTAGGATGACTCCAGTGAACAACTTGTAGATGACAGACAATAGGCAGATCAGGCGATAGTTGCCAATGTCATGGATGTCTCCCTTTTTGAACAGTACTACGGTCCTGATGGTTTTCCATTGGGATGGAACCTTGCATTCAGACAGGTAGCGAGTGAAGAGCCGAGCCAGTGTATTGATGAGTACTGAAGGCAGGTTCTTCAGGTGTTCAGGTCTGACCTTGTCTGGGCCGGGTGCTGTTTGTTTCTTTACCGATGAAATGGCGTGTCGGATTTCGGAAGGGAGAATGTTGGGAACGACATATCCATCCTGTGAAATTTGGTATGTCGGCAAGTGGACATGGCTATCGAAGAGATTTGAGTAGAAGTCATGGATAATCCTCACCATTGCCGTTCTGGAGGATGTGATAGATCCATCAGGAAGTCGGAGTGCAGTCATCTTGGTCTTGTAGTTGGCGAAGGACAGACGGGCATTACGAATACTTTTCCCGGCTTTTGCCGCATCTACCAGTACTTCTGCTCTTCTCTCTTTGAGGTCTTCCTTGATCGCATCTCTGCACTGCTTTGCGAGATCAGACATTAGCTTACGGTTGCCAGAGGCATGCGCCAAACCACGCTGGCGAATTAGCTCAAGAGTTTTCGAACATAGGTGATTTTTTGTGGCTATCTCTCTCTTGGCGTTCCTCGCACATTCATGGAGGTGCTGAAGCAGTCGATCGTATTCCTCGTCATTGTTGTCAACAATGGGGTCTTCCCATGTTGCCGCAATAGTACCAAAGAGTTCCCAGTTGGTGGTCATTCTGGGAGTTCTCTTTTTGAACTTTGCAGCCCTTTCTCCCCGTTCTGTGAAGTAGAATTTTGCACGAAGGAGACGGTGATCCGATCCCGTTTGAAATTTTGGGACAACAGCGACGGTCAGGCAAAACTGTCGATTGAATATAATGTGGTCTATTTCATTGTGGAATCGTCCACCGGGAGACTCCCATGTCCATCGTTTAGATTCTGCCTTCTGGAACTGTGAGTTACCATGAATGATCTTGGTCGACATGATGAACTCAGACAGTCTCTCAGCCTGTTCGTTCCATTCTAGGCCATGGGTCCCGATGTGAAGTTCTTCAGCTGATCTTCTCGGTCCTATCTTGGCATTAAAATCACCCACGATGATCTTGTAGAAGGTGTGGTCTTCTTTATAGAACTTCTCTAGCTCCATGTAGAACTTCTCAATTTCTCTTTCATCTTAATGAGATGTTGGTGCGTAGACAACGAAGATAGAAACTGCAGGCAGTGAACCACATCTATTCAAATGTAAACGTCCGATTCAGGGTTGTTAGGCATTCGAATGAATCAATGCTCTTGGCCAAGTTTGTGTTGACAAGGACACCGGCACCTCCAACACCTCTTTTATCACATGTTCCAAGGAACAATTCTTCTGCAGTGTCGAAAACGGCATGGTGAGATTCGTGCCTTCTTGTCTCGGTCAGACCAATGATGTCGTACTTGATCATTCGCGCTTGTACCATCAGGTCCTCGATGGATGCATCTGATGCTAGCGTAAGTGCATTGAAAGTACAGACGATCATTTTTGTCTTCCTTCGTTGTGGCAGCCTAGGTCGGCCTTGAGATTTTGTCAGCCTCTCCTTTCTCATCCTTCTCAGTGCTGCCATGTCGGTGAAGCCTTCAGGGTCAGGTGAATGAGACCAGTTGTAGTTACTGGTTTTGGCATATCGAATACACAACGGATAGCTTGCCAGGCTCTTCTGTGCGGGCGGAATGCTCTCGGTAGCTTGCCAGTATTTCCGAGAGGGATAGAGGCTTTTGGGGCAACCTCTAATCACCCGTGTAGGTGTTACCATATTTGAACCCTATCAAATACGGTACGACAATTCCAGAAGATGGGTATTTAGTGTCTTATGATGTGTTGCGCGGCACTTTGCGGCCGCTTTCCGGACACGCTCGGCCACAAAGCGGATGCGTGACACATCATAAGACACTAAATACCCATCTTCAACAGAACAATGGAACAAAATCCCATAACAATAATCTCTCTCAATGTCAATGGGCTAAATGCACCAATTAAAAGACATAGAGTGGCAGGATGGATTAGAAAATTGAACCCAACATTCTGCTGCCTGCAAGAAACACATCTCAATAGTCAAAGCAAACACAGATTCAGAGTCAAAGGCTGGAAAACAATCCTACAGGCAAACAGCTCCCAGAAAAAAGCTGGGGTAGCCATCCTAATATCAGACCACATCAATTTCAGAGTGAAGAAGGTCATAAGAGACAGTGAAGGCCATTTCCTATTGATCAAAGGATCTGTACAACAGGAAGAACTTACAATAATAAATGTATATGCACCTAATGAGAGACCAGCAGAGTACTTAAAACAACTACTCATAGATTTGGAAAAAGACATCAATAGCAACACAATACTAGTGGGAGACTTCAACACCGCTTTGTCACCCCTTGATAGATCAACCAGACTCAAGCTTAGCAAGGGCATACTTCATCTGAGGGAAACAATGGAAGAAAGGGACTTAGTCGATATATACAGGACACTTCATCCACAAAAAGCTGAATACACATTCTTCTCAAGCGTACATGGAACATTCTCCAAGATAGACCACATGCTGAGCCACAAAACATGCCTCCATAAAATTAAGAAGATAGAGATTATATCAACAATCTTCTCAGACCATAATGCGCTGAAATTAGAAGTAAATCACACACAAAAACAGAAAACTAAATCAAACACCTGGAAATTAAACAGTGCGCTATTGAACAATGAGTGGCTTAGACAGGAAATTAAAGAGGAAATCAAAAGATTCCTAGAAACGAATGAAAATGAGGACACGAGTTACCAAAACTTATGGGACACAGCAAAAGCTGTCTTAAGAGGAAAGTTTATAGCTCTACCAGCATTCCTCAGAAAGGAGGAGCGAGCCCACATAAATAAACTAACCTCACAGCTTAAGAACTTGGAGAAGGACCAACAAAAGGAGCACAACCCTAATAGGAGAAAGGAAATAATAAAACTCAGAGCAGAGATTAACGAGATGGAAACCAAAAAACAATCCGAAAGATCAATGAAACCAAGAGCTGGTTCTTCGAGAAAATTAACAAGATAGATAAGCCTCTAGCAAAACTCACAAAGAAAGGGAGAGAGAAAACCCTAATAAACCGAATCAGAAATGAAAAGGGGGTCATTACAACAGAAACTACAGAAATTCAAAGGATCCTCAGGGAATACTTTGAGAACCTTTATGCCACGGAATATCAAAACCTCGAGGAAATGGATACATTGCTAGACTCCTACAGACTCCCAAGGTTGAACCAAGAAGACCTGAAATTCCTGAACAGACCTATCACCATCAAGGAAACTGAAATGGTAATAAAAAGTCTCCCCAAGCACAAAAGTCCTAACCCAGATGGATTCACTAGTGAATTCTTCCAAATCTTTAAAGAAGACTTACTTCCAATCCTCTTTAAGCTTTTCCACGAAATTGAAATATCAAAAACATTTCCGAACAGTTTCTACGAAGCAAATATCACACTGATACCAAAAGCAGACAGAGATACCACAAAGAAAGAGAATTACAGACCGATATCCCTGATGAACACAGATGCAAAGATCCTCAACAAACTACTAGTAAATAGAATCCAACTACTCATCAAAAAGATCATACACCATGACCAAGTAGGATTCATCCCAGGGATGCAAGGATGGTTTAACATTCGGAAAACCCTAGCCAAAATGGGTATAGAGGGGACCTTCCTCAACATAATTAAAGCCATCTACCACAAGCCTACAGCAAGCATCATCCTCAATGGGGAAAAACTGAAGATCAGGGACGAGACAAGGATGCTCACTCTCTCCACTGCTGTTCAATATATTACTGGAAGTACTTGCAATAGCAATTAGGAAAGGAAAAGATATTAAGGGCATTCAGGTAGGAAAGGAAAAAATCAAGCTGTCACTGTTCGCAGATGATATGATACTCTACTTAGATAACCCAATAACCTCCACCAAAAAACTCCTAGAAACAATAGACTCGTATGGTAAAGTTGCAGGCTATAAAATCAATACCCAAAAGTCCATGGCTTTCCTATATGCAAACAGTGAGAGAGAGGAAAGCAACATGAAAAAATCAATCCCGTTCACAATTGTGCCCCAGAAAATCTAGTACCTAGGAATCAGCTTAACTAAGGAAGTAAAGGACCTGTACAAAGAAAACTACAAAATGCTACTTCAGGAAATAAAAGAGGACATGAGGAAATGGAAAGATATCCCCTGCTCATGGGTCAGGAGACATCACATTGTCAAAATGGCAATACTACCGAAAGCATTGTATAAATTCAATGCAATCCCTATAAAGATACCCATGACATTCTTCAAAGAAATGGAGCAAACACTCCTGAAATTTATATGGAACAATAAGCCCCCACAAATAGCTAAAGCAATTCTTGGGAAAAGGAAAATGGGAGGAATCAACCTCCCGAACTTCAAACTTTACTACAAATCGGTAATAATCAAAACAGCATGGTACTGGAACAAAGGCAGAACTGCAGACCAATGGAATAGAGTTGAACACACTGACATCTCCCCTCAATCATATGATCATCTAATCTTTGATAAAGGTGCAAGAAATGTGAAGTGGAGTAAGGAAACCTCTTTAACAAATTGTGCTGGCATCACTGGACGGCTACATGCAAAAACATGGGCTCAGAACTCTGCCTAACACCATGCACAAAGGTAAGATCAAAATGGATTAAAGACCTCAACATCAGACAAGAAACCATAAGGTACATTGAAGACAAAGTTGGCAAAACCCTCCATGACATTGAGGCTAATGGTATCTTCAAAGATGCCACGCCACGCCACTGGCCCAACAAGTGAAAACAGAGATAGATAAATGGGACTATCTTAAACTAAGAAGCTTCTGCACCTCCAAAGAAACAGTGACCAAAATACAAAGACAGTCTACAGAATGGGAAAGAATATTCTCCGAATACACATCTGACAAGGGGTTGATATCCAGGATATACAAACTACTGGTTGAAGTCCACAAGAAGAAAACATCCAACCCCATCCAAAAATGGGGCAATGAAATGAACAGAAACTTTCTCAAATAAGAGATCCGAATGGCAACAAAAGGACATGAGAAGATGCTTTACATCATTAATCATCAGGGAGATGCAGATCAAAACCACAATGAGATACCATCTCACACCTCAGAGACTGGCCCACATTCAAAAGAACAAAAGCAACCATTGCTGGCGTGGATGTGGCGAGAAAGGGACACTCCCTCACTGTTAGTGGGAATGCCGACTGGTTCAGCCCTTTTGGAAAACAGTATGGACGTTCCTCAAAAAATTAGAAATTGAGCTTCCATTTGACCCAGCGATACCACTCTTCGGAATATATCCCAGAGAGGGAAAAATGTGTAGTCGAAGTGACATCTGCACTTGTTTGTTCATTGCAGCACTCTTTACCGTAGACAGAAACTGGAAGAAACTTGAGTGCCCAAGAACAGATGACTGGTTAAAGAAACTTTGGTACATCTGCACAATGGAGTACTATGTAGTTCTTAGAAAAGATGAAGTCATGAAATTTACATACAAGTGGTACAATATGGAAAGTATCATGCTAAGCGAAATGAGTTAGAGAGGAATAGACAGAAAGATTGCATTCATCTGGGGGATATAAAATAACAAAATATGAGATTAATACCCAAGAATAGCTGAGATCAATACCAGGGGGATTACTCCATAGCTTAGAGTCCAGCCGGGTATCCTAGTGGAAAGGATAGTTCAGATAGAGAAGGGAGCACCAAATGGAGGGTGTTTGGAGGATCCTCCCAGGAGGGGAGATGTAGGTTGCAAGTAGACTGGACTGAACATGTTTGCCACTCAATGCCTCTTTTGCTGACCACGGCACCCAAAAGGAGAGAGTGAACAAAAGGGAATTCCCTGCCACAGTGGCAGGAGGGGATGGGGGTGGGAGGAATATTATCTATGGTGGTGGAAAATGGGCACTGGTGGAGGGATGGGTATTTGGTCATGGTATGACCGAAATCCAAGCACAAAAATTTGTAAATCTACAACTGTACCTCATGGTGTTTCACTAATAAAAAATTTTTTAAAAAAAGATCAATTCAGATAAAAAAAATACAAATGGTCAAAAGGCACATAAAAATGCTCTGCATCACTAATCCTCAGGCAGATGCAAATCAACACAACAATGAGATATCATCTCAGGCCACAGAGACTGGCACACATCAAAAAGAACAAGAACAACCAGCACTGGAGCAGATGTAGGGAGAAAAGGACTCTCTTTCATGTTGGTGGGCATGCCAAATGGTACAGCCTTTCTTGGAAAATAATATGGGCATTCCTTAAAAAACTAGAAATTGAGGGGCTGGAGCAATAACACAGCGGGTAGGGCGTTTGCCTTGCACGCAGCCAACATGGTCGACGCAAGTTCGATTCCCAGCATCCCATATGGTCCCCCGAGCACCGCCAGGAGTGATTCCTGAGTGCATGAGCCAGGAGTAACCCCTGAGCATCGCCGGGTGTGACCCAAAAAGCAAAAAAAAAAACCCCTAGAAATTGAGCTTTCATATGACCTTGCAATATAACTTTGGAAATATGTCCTGAAGTTTCAAAAAAGCACAGTAGAAATGACATCTGTACCCATATGTTCATTGCAGCCCTGTTCACAATAGGCCAGAATCCTGAAACAACTGAGTGCCCAAGAACAGACTGCTGGTTAAAGAAACTTTGGTTCATCTACATAATGGAATACTTTGTAGCTTTTAGGAAAGATGAAGTCAGGAAATTTGCTTATAAGTGGATGGTGATAGAGAGTATCATGCTAAATGAAATGAGTCAGAAAGAGAGGGACGGACATGGAATGACTGCACTCATTTGTGGAATATGAAATCACATAATATGATATTGACACCCAAGGACAGCAGACACAAGGGCCAGGAATATTGTTCCATAGTTGGAAGCCCACCTCATGAGCTTGGGGAGAAGGCGATTGGAAGAAGGGATCACTAAATCAATGATGGTTGGAGAGATCGCTCAGGAGGGGAGATGTGTGCTGAAAGTAGATAAAGGACCAAATGTGATAGCCTCTCAATATCTATATTGCAAACCATATTGTCCAAAAGTAGAAAGAGAGTATGGGGAAAATTGTCTGCCACAGAGGCAGGGGGAGGGGTGGGTTGGGGGAAATACTGGGTCACTGGTATTTCTGGTGGAAATACTGGTGGAAAATGTGCACTGTTGGAGGGATGGGTATTTGATCATTGTATAACTCAAGCTCAAACATGAAAGCATTGTAACTGTATCTCACAGTGATTCAATAAAAAATAAAAAGGTAAATGTTTTTGACAATAGTCTTTTCTTAGAGCCAAGATAATGAAGGAAACAGTATTAGACTCATGCATCAACTACAAAATTGTTCTAAATTCTTACTCTAAAAGTTTTGTTTTGGTGACTAGAAGTGAAATAAACATGGCAAGAATTTTGGTCATTTTGCTATTTTGTGACTTTAGAAAAATATTATTAGGAAACAAGAACAAGAAAATTTAATATGGAAATCACCTATGCAGTTTCAGAAGAAAGACTTTTCAAACTATGGATGAATTTTATTGCTGGTTTTAACAGTCACTACATTTTCCAGCAGACTTTTCTTATAAATAATATGAAATATATCTTAAAGGGTAATTTATATGCAAATATATGAATATTAATATCACATAATTGCAAAGCTATTAGATACTGCTCTTAAGACTACAGGAAAAACTAATTTAGGCCCAGCTAATTCCCATTTTTGATATTTCAGTAAAGGTTTAGCTTAATTTTACCTTTGCTTTATGAGAAAATAATTTGCTGAGCATATTTATTTTGTGAAGAAATTGCCCTGTTTACATGACAAATTATATACATAATTCTTGTAGCCTGAAAACATTTACATATGAATAATTGATACACTAATTTTAAGTCATTCTTACTTGTTAGTTAACTTTCCTAAGTTCCATTTTCATAGGAAGCTATCTGGTTCAAGGCTAACTACAGTATGATGAAAGATAGTATTAAAGGCTGTACTGGGGAAGAAAACAATTTTGAATTCACAGGGTTTTTTTTTTCTTTTTTCTTTTTTTATTAGTGAAAAACCATGAGGTACAGTTATAGGCTTACAAATTTTGTGCTTGGGTTTCAGTTATACAATGATCAAGTGCCCATCCCTCCACCAGTGCCCGTCATCCATCCCCATGGGTCCCAGCATCCCCCCCCACCCTCATCCCCCCCCCCGTCCCATCCTGCCTCTGTGGCAGGGTATTCCCCCTTGTTCTCTCTCTCTTCTTTTGGGTACTGTGTTTTGCAAGAGAGGCTTTGAGTGGCATTCATGTTTGGTCTATCAACTACTTTTAGCATGCTTCTCCCACCCTGGGAGGACCCTCACAACACCCTTCATTTGGTACTCTCTTCTCTATCTGAGCTTCCTTTTCACCTAGAGCCTGTGGCTGGCCTTCTATTCAAGGAGCAAAATTCCTGGTACTAATCTCAGCCCTTCCTGGGTGTTACTCTCCCTTTTTGTTGCTTTATGTTCCCCAGATGAATGCAATCTTTCTGTGTCTATCCCGCTCTTTCTGACTCATTTCGCTTAACATGATACTTTCCATGTAGTACCACTTGTATGTAAATTTCATAACTTCATCTTTTCTAACAGCTACATAGTACTCCATTGTGTAAATGTACCAAAGTTTCTTTAACCAGTCATCTGTTCTTGGGCACTCAGGTTTTTTCCAGATTCTGGCTATTGTAAAGAGTGCTGCAATGAACAAACAATTGCAGATGTCACTTCGATTATACCTTTTTTGCCTCTCTGGGATATATTCCCAGGAGTTCTATGGCTGGGTCAAATGGCAGATCAAATTCTAATTTTTTGAGAGTCGTCCATACTGTTTTCCAAAAGGGTTGGACCAGCAGGCATTCCCACCAGCAGTGAAGGAGGGTCCCTTTCTCGCCACATCCGCGCCAGCACCGGTTGCTTTTGTTCTTGTGGATGTGAATTCACAGTTTTGATTATTCAAATAGTTCTATTTTTTAGATAAAACAATTTATAAGATAATTTTTTCTTTATGAGATATATTACTCTTGCCTTCTAATTTGCTCATATTCTGAAATACAAAGCAAGATATGAGTGGGTTGATATTAAGATTGATGGTCTCTAAATTAAGGATGACATACAAAAACAAAGTTTTTCTTATAAACTATAGAATTATATAAGATTAATTTTTTATAATGAAACTATAATATTATATTCATTCCACACAAAGAAGTTATTGAAAATGTACATATATAATATTGATCAAAATAATTTACTCTTGGGAAGTCTGACAATCTATTACAGAAATTTATGGAAGACGAATCATAGTATGTTCTAAAATTGTATATGACATGAATCCTTAAGGAGTCAAATTATGTGTGATGCTTATCAAAAACAATAGATAATCAAAGTCTTATCCTCAAATGCCTGAATGTGTGATTGAGGAGTTTCAGAAAGTTTGTTCATATCTGTGGCTCAGACGATTGAACTGAACACATGGTCACTGCTTCACCTAATTTGTACTTCGTCCCATACCTGGACATTAATAAGTTTCATCCTGAAAAGATTTTTTAAAAGTCTTAATAGTTGGAGCAAACACAATCTATTTTGGTCAGTCATGAAACAACAAGTCATTTTATTTGCACCTAACTATGTCCTATCTGTGAGAGCAATTTATGATGTCACAAATATCATAGTAATGGTGTCACAGTTGTGATGTCACAAATTCTAAGATCATATGCCACAAATATATTTAGTGTCAATCCCCTGTAGTTTAGACTTAACTCCTTCTGATCAAGTGAAGTTCAAATTTAGAATCACATCTACTTAATAAGAAAAGTTTTAGTTTAGGAATAACTCTCACTGAAAAAAAGAAATTCTTACTCTCATCATGCATGAATTAGCATAGATTTTTATGGTTCAGCAAGCTATCCTTCTAATTTATACTTCTAAAAAGCTCTAAAAAGCATTCTATAAATTATTAATTATGTCATAATAGGGATTACAATGCTTTTGGAATGGAATGCCTCCTTCTGAATACTCTAAATGGTGCCTAGGGAAAAAGGAGAAATGAAAGTCCTTGAATGTGTAATATAAAAAGAGGAGAAAAGAGAAAAAATTAGAAAAGTCTATTGAAACGTTAAAAGTGTTATTATCTTCTATGGTACCAGACAGATAATACTATGTCTTATAATAAAGCTTATGAAGTTACAGTGCCAATTAAATGTGGAACTCTGAAGGCATTAAATGTGGAACTCTAAAGGCATGGTGTCGAAAAGTCGGAATGAAGAGTTATTTTGGTAAAAACAGATAGGATCTTGATCATTTGATCACTTGACATCCCCTTACTCATTGATCTGCTCAAGTGGGCACCAGCAACATCTCCATTCATCCCTGTCACATGCTAATGTAGCCCAATGGCACCTGCTCATTCTAGGAACACGAAGAGCCTCAAACCGATCATTCAGGGTCTTGACGAAGAAGTCTGACCATTTCATAGGTGGGCGGCCATGTGATCTTTTGACATCCTATAATGGCTCAAGTCCAGTGGTCATCTCCAAATCCCATTATGTGTCCGCCCATCTGATTTTCAACG
This sequence comes from Sorex fumeus, assembly GCF_029834395.1. Taxonomy (NCBI): domain Eukaryota; kingdom Metazoa; phylum Chordata; class Mammalia; order Eulipotyphla; family Soricidae; genus Sorex; species Sorex fumeus. The sequence goes on along the minus strand of NW_026606066.1, from coordinate 19,557,370 downwards.
CGTTGGCAAACGAGAAAGCGTCCCTGATTCTTGATCTTCTACGAAGGTCGGAACTCTGGATTCTTTCTCTCATTTGAGTGAAGTGTGATACTCCAAGCATAGCTCTTTTGATTCCTCTTTGGGAGACCATATAGCATTCTCATCCTAGTTTTGTAGTGTCCAGGTCTCTGAGGCATATATTAATGCAGGAAGAACAGTGGAATCGAAGAGATGTGCCTGGAGCTGGAGGTTCTTTGTTCTCTTAGCCATTTCTTCAACTTCCTGAAGGTGTTCCAAGCTGCTCTCTTCCTCTTGCACAACTCAGGTGCCAGGTCATTCGTCATGTTGACTTCTCGACCTAGGAACACATAACTGTTACATTCAGAGATGTTCGTCCCGTTGAGAGTGAATGGAATGTCAGGAATGAGACCATTTCTCATAAATATTGTCTTTATTAGATTCAGCTGTAGTCTGACCTTTCAACACTCATGGTTGAAGTCGACCAGCATTTGTGCCGCTTGGCTGATGTTTGGTGTTATAAGAATGGTGTCATCAGCGAAGCAGAGGTGCTGTAGTTGCCGACCATCTATCTTTACTCCCATTCCTTCCCATTCCAGTCATTGCATGACGTAATTGAGGATGGCATTGAAGAGTTTCAGTGAAATGGTATCACCCTGCAGAACCCCTCTTTTGATGTCAATGATCACCTCCCTGTAGAATGGTGAGATCCTAGTAGTGAATCCGCAATACAGCTCACAGATGATCCTGATGTATTGCGTTTGAATGCCCTGTTTGGCTAGGGCCTCGATGACTGCTTCCTTCTCAACAGAATCAAAGGCTTTCTTGAAATCAATGAATGGTAGACAGAGCAGCATCTTGAACTTCCGAGAAACCTCAATGAGCTTGGTTATTGTGTGGATATTGTTGATTGTGCTGAATCCTTTGCGGAAACCAGATTGCTTGCATGGTTGTCCTTCATCTAGTGTTCTGCCATTCCTGTTCAGGATGGCTCAAGTGAAAAGCTTGTAGATGACAGGTAAAGGTAAAGGTAAAGGTAAAGGCCCTCCCGTTGATCGTCGATTTGCTCGAGCGGGCCCAGTAACGTCTCCATTGGAGACTTGGTTGTTACTGTGTCTGGCATATCGAATACTCTCGGTAGCTTGCCGGGCTCTCCGAGAGGGGCGGAGGAATCGAACTCGGGTCGGCCATGTTGGCCGCGTGTAAGGCGAACGCCCTACCCGCTGTGCTATCGCTCCAGCCCTATAGGCATATTGGGCAATGGTTGCCAATGTTGTGGATGTCTCCCTTCCTATACAGTAGTACAGTCCTGATGGTTTTCCAATGGGACGGAATCTTGCAGTCAGACAGGTAGCATGTGAAGAGCTGAGCCAGTGTATTGATACATACTGATAGCAGTTTCTTCAGATGTTCGGGTCCAACCTTGTCTGAGCTTGGTGCTGTTCGCTTCTTTACCAAGAAAATGGCAAGTTGGATTTCGGAAGGCAGATCGTTGGGAACAACATATCCATCCTGCGAAATTTGATATCTAGGCAGATGGATGTGGTTATCAAAGTGATCCGAGTAAAAGTCATGGATAATCTTATCCATTACCCTTCTGGAAGAGGTGATAGATCCATCAGGATGTCAGAGAGCAGTTGTCTTGGCCTTGTAGTTGGCGAAGGACAGGCAGGCATTGCGAATGCTTTTTCCCAGCTTCTGCCACATCTGCCAGGACTGATGCTCTTCTCTCTTTGAGGTCTTCCTTTATCACTTCTCTGCACTGCTTTGTGAGCTCGTATGTTTGCTTGCAGTTGCCTGAGGCTTGTGCCAAGCCATGTTGGTGAATGAGCTCGAGAGCTTTTGAAGACAGGCATCTTTTTGTGGCTATCTCTCTCTCAGCGTTCCTCACACAATCATGGAGGTGCTGAACCAGTCGATCGTATTCCTCGTCAATGTTGTCAACAATAGCATCTTTCCATGTTGCTGTAATAGTGCCAAAGAGCTCCCAGTTTGTGGTCGTTCTGGCAGTTCTCTTCTTAAACTTTGCAGTTCTTTCTCCCTGCTCTGAAAATTAGAATTTTGCATGAAGGAGACAGTAGTCCAATCCTGTTTGGAATTTTGGGACAACAGTCACATCGGTCAGGCAAGACTGTCAATTGAATATGATGTGGTCAATTTTGTTGTGGAACCATCCACAAGGAGACTCTGATGTCCAACGTTTATATTCAGCCTTCTGTAATTGTGAGTTACCATTGATGGTCTTGGTCGACATGATGAACTCAGATAATCTCTCACCCCATTCGTTCCATTCTAGGCCATGGGTCCTGATGTGGAATTCTTTGGCTGATCTTCTCGGTCCTACCTTGGCATTAAAATCACCAACAATGATCTTGTGGAAGGTGTAGTCTTCTTTATAGAACTTCTACAGCTCCATGTAGAACTTCTCAATTTCTCCTTCATCATAATTGGATGTTGGTACATAGGCAACCAAGATAGAAACTGCCAGCAGTGAGCCACATCTATTCAAGTGTAATCGTCCGATTTGGGTTGTTAGACATTCAAATAAATCAATGTTTATGGCCAAGTTCGTGTTGACAAGGATACTGACACCACGGACACCTCTTTTGTCACACGTTCTGAGCAAAAACAGCGTGACATGATTGATGTCTTCTCGTCTCAGTCAGAACAATGATGCCATACTTGATCTTTTGCACTTGAACCATCAGGTCCACAATGATTTATTTGAATGCCAGCATACATGCATTGAAAGTACAGACAGTCATTTTTGTCCTTCTTTGTTTTGGCAGCCTAGGTTGGCTTTGAGATTTTGTCAGCCTCTCCTTCCTCATCTTCCTTAACGCTGCCATATTGGTGGCTCTTTCAGGATCAGGAGAATGGGACCTATTGTATTTACTGGTTTTAGCATATCGAATACACCACAGATAGCTTGCCAGGCTCTTCCATGTGGGCAGAACACTCTCCGTAGCTTGCCAGGCTCTACAAGAGGGATAGAGTCTTTAGGGTGGCCTCCAATCACCCTTACAGATGTTCCCACACTTCAAACCATATTTCAACGCATTCAAATATGGTGCAGTAATCTTGTATTAAGTGTTTTTTGCTGATGTGCAGTCTGAAAAGCATCCTGGAGGGTGTCTACAGCTGGGTAATGGAGGTAGTGGAGTTAATGGAGATCTGCCGGGTTGCTGGGAGTAGGCAGAGGGTTCATTGAGCCTGGAGTCTGAGGTCACAGACTTCCACTTCCCTCGCTCTGTGGGGCTCCACTTGTGCGTGAGTCCTGGCCTGAGTGTACGGAAAGCATCCTGGAGGACATCCGCGGCTGGGTAGTGGAGGTAGTGGAGTTAATGGACCAAAACCAGATAGGACAAAGAAACATAAATGCTTAAATCACCCTAAACCATACTTAAAGAGCAGTGGTTCCATATTTGAAAGAACAAAATGGATCACAAAAATCTTCACCATGAGCAGTTGACTGAAGTATATCTGATTCTTATTTAAAGAACCACTACCTCCACTGCCTCCATTACCTCCACTACCCAGCTGCTGCCACACTCCAGAACGCTTTCTGGACACTCGGGCTGAGACTCACGCAAAAGTGAAGCCCCACAGAACCAGGTAAGCGGAACTCTGTGACCTTGGACTCCAGGCTCAACGAGATGTGGGAACAGAGATCCTCTGCCTGCTCCCACCAATCTCCATAGACCTAGGGATTACACACAGAAGACCCACCCTACCAATACCAGATAAACACCTCATCGGCAGACCTCCACTACCTCCACTACCTCTACTACCCAGCTGCCATGCTCCAGGCCACTTTCCGGACACATCATAAAACACTTAATACCCATCTTCCAAGATTACCACATCATACTTGATGGAGTTCAATTATGGTTTGAACCATGGGAACACCTGCAAGAGCGATTAGAGGCCACCCTAAAAGCTTTGATCCTTCTTGGAGAGCCTGGCAAGCTACCGGGAATATCCATCCTGCAAGGCAGAGCCTGGCAAGCTATCTATGGAATGTACGATATGCCAAAAACAAGTAAATACAATGGGTCCCATTGCCTTACCCTGAAACAGCCACCAATACGTCAGCATTAAAGAAGGATGGGGAAGGAGAGGCTGATAAAATCAAACTAGGCTGCCAAAACAAAGAAGGACTAAAATGACTGTCTGTACTTTCAATACACATACGCTGGCATTGGATGCATCCATCAAGGACCTTAGGGTACAAGAAGAAAGATCAAGTATGACATCATGGTCTGACTGAGACAAGAAGGCATCAATCACATCATGCCGTTTTCGATACTGGAGAATAACTGTTCCTCGGAATGTGAGACAAAAGAGGCGTCGGTGCTGTTGGTGTTCTTGTCAACATGAATGCAGTTTCTATCATGGTTGTCTACGACCCTACATGCCATTATGATGAAGGAGAATTTGAGAAGTTCTACATGGAGCTGGAGAAGTTCTATAAAAAAGACCACACCTTCTACAAGATCATTGTTGGTGATTTTAACTCCAAGATAGGATCAAGAAGATCAGCCTGAGAACTCCACATTGGGACCCATGGCCTAGAATGGAACGAAGAGGTTGAGAGATTATCTGAGTTCATCATGTCGACCAAGACCATCTATCGTAACTCACAATTTCAGAAGGCCAAACCTAAATGTTGGATATGAAAGTCTCCCGGTGGACAGTTACACAATGATTGACCACATCATATTTTATCAATGGTTTTGTCTGACTGATGTCGCTGTTATCTTAAAATTCCAAATGGGATCAGACCACCATCTTCTTCATTCAAAAATTCTATTTCACAGAGCAGGGAGAAAGGGCTGAAAAGTTTAGGAAGAGAACTCCCAGGACGATCACCAACTGAGAACTCTTTGGCACTATTGTGGCAACATGGGAAGATGCCGTTGTTGACAACAATGACGAGGAATATAATCAACTGGTTCAGCACCTCCATGATTTTGCAAAGAACAAAAAGAGAGAGATAGCCACAAAAAGTCAACTGTCTTTGAAAACTCTAGAGCTCATTCTCCAACATGGCTTGGTGCGAGCCTCAGGCAACTGCAAGCGAACGTCCAAGCTCGCAAAGCTGTGCAGAGAATCAATAAAAGATGACCTCAAAGAAAGAAGAGCAGCTGTGCTGGCAGATGCAGCAGAAGCCGGGAAAAGCATTTGCAACACCTGCCTGTCCCTCGCCAACTACAAGACCAAGATTACTGCCCTCTGACGTCTTGATGGATCTATCACATCTTCCAGAAGGGCACTAGAGAAAATTATCCATGACTTCTATTTGGATCTCTTTGATAGTCACGTCCACCTGCCCACATATCAATTCTGCAGGATGGATATGTCGTTCCCAACATTTTCCCTTCCAAAATCCAACACGTCATTTTGTCGGTAAAGAAGTGACCAGCACCCAGCTCCGACAAGGTCAGACCCAAACATATGAAGAAACTTCCATCAGTACTCATGAATACACTGGCTCGGCTCTTCTCACGCTACCAGTCTGAATGCAAGGTTCCATCCCAGTGGAAAACCAGCAGGACTGTACTACTGTACAAGAAGGGAGACATCTACGACATAGGCAACTATCGCCTGATCTGCCTATTGTTTGTTGTATACAAGCTGTTTACTCGAGTCATCCTGAATAGGTTTGGTAGAACACTAGATGAAGTACAACCATGAGAGCAAGCTGGGTTTTGAAAAGGATTCAGCACGATTGACCATATCCACATGGTAACCAAGCTCATTGAGGTTTCTCTGGAGTTCAAGATGCTGCTCTGTCTAATGTTCATTGATTTCAAGAAGGCCTTTGATTCTGTTGAGACTGAAGTGGTCATTTAAGCGCTAGCCAAACAGAATGTTCGAACTCAATACATCAGGATCCTCTGTGAGCTGTATAGTGGATTCACTACCAGGATCTCACCATTCTACAAGGAAGTGATCATCCATGTCAAGAGAGGGATTTGGCAGGGTGATACCATTTCACCAAAACACTTCATTGCCATCCTTGAGAACTGGAATGAAGATAGACTGTCGGCAACTAAAAAAAACCCACTTCGCTGATGACATCATTCTAATAACACCAAACATTAGCCAAGTGGCACAAATGCTGGCTATCTTTGACTGTGAGTGTGGAAAGGTTGGACTACAGCTGAAACTCACAAAGACAATGTTTCTGAGAAATGGTCTCTTTCCTGACATTCCAATTGCTCTCAATGGAAAGAACATCTCCAAATGCAACAGTTATGTGTACCTAGGTCGAGAAGACAACACGATGAATGACCAGGCAACTGAGTTGTGCAGGAGGAAGAGAGTGGCTTGGAGGGCCCGCTTGGGATGGGAGACATGAGCTGAAATTTATAGACCAAGTATGATGGCCACTAGTATTTTAAAGTTAACAGCATAAGAAATTTTTTAAGTTTAATTATCCTCAACTTGGTCAAAAAGACCTAAAAGCACTAAGCCTCTTTTAAAGTACATGATTAAGTTTAATGGAATTTGAAAATTTTAATAAAATTTGACTTTTGATGAGACCTATACTTAAAGCCATGAAGGTTCTTCTTAATATCTGGAGAATTTAAGCACCAGAGCAATAGTACAGTGGGTAGGGTGTTGCTGTGCATGAGGATAATGCTAGTTTGATCCCTGACCCAATATATGGTCTCTGAATCCTACTGAGTGAACCCTGATTACAGAGCCAGGAGTAAGTTCTGAGCCCTGAAGAATGTAGCCCACAAACACGATCACAATCACGATCATCCTGTTGTTTGTCAATTGCCTTGAGCAGGCACCAGTAATGTCTCCTTCGTCCTAGCCCTGAGATTTTAAAAGTGCCATATTCAAGGCTCTTTCAGGGTTAGGAGACTGAGACCCATCATTGTTCCTGGCATTTGGCATATTTGGTACGCCACAGGGAGTTTGCCAGACTCTGCCACGTGGGCAGGTTACATTCGATAGCCTGCCAGGTTGTCCAAAGTAAGAATGAGATAATGAGCTTCCAAGAGTTGGGTTTTATAGTCTCTGGGTCTTGGTCATTGATGGGATTACATGGCGCTGGGGGGCAGTTTGTGAGTGTGACACCTGCCTACTGATGGAGGATCTGGGTGGAGGATGCTCAGCCCCAATCTGAGCAGGCTTGGAGCTCTCAGCCCCGGGACCCGCATGACCACAAACAAGTAAACAAAAAAGTCTGGAGAATATACTAATAAGGCAATAGCAAATTGAATGGAAATCTATTGATAGAGATGACCCTTAAAGGACATAATACAATTTTAGATTAGAGGGAAAGGGAAAATTTGGGCAAGAAAATTGTGAATGTTATAGTAAAATAACAGATACTATAAAATATTCTCAGAACAAAGTCATGAACTTCAAACCTTACCAACACATGTGATAAGTTTATTACTTTACAAAGCATCACATTGGACTTTAAGGCAAGCATTTGTGAACCATTATATTTTAAATTTAGACACAGAAGAAGAATATGGTCAATTTTGAATAATTTTGATATTGACACCAGCAGTTATCAATTCTAATTATAGTTAGAAGAATACATACTATTTACTGAAATACATACTATTTATTGAAAATTTTAATAAAATTTGACTTTTGATGAGACCTATACTTAAAGCCATGAACATATTTTTGACTTAAGAGTGCCTAAGTTTATACTTACCAGTTGTGAAGGCTTAATAAACTCATTTAAGCCTCTCAGAGCTTCTAGGATTCAAAAGGATTTAAATAAGGTGGAAATTTTTGCGGTAAATGAGGATAATAAGTTAATCTAGATAAAAAATAATGAGGAGTTTCCTACAAACTGTCATTAATCTAAACATTAAGAATTCTTTCAAAATAAAAAATGTAAAGCAAATATCATAAAAATAAAATACAGCACTTGTGAACCTCAGATACTTGTTTATTTTTTTTTTAGTCTACATGAAAATTTATAGCTATTAATTGGCACACTTAACCCTCTTGAATTTAATAAAATTATATTATGTGGCTGATTTTGTCATTTATCTTGTTATGTTTTCTGTCTTCTCTCTTTGTTATTTTCTCATCTTCCACTTGTTTAGCTTGTTTAACTATGTCCTTTTTTCCTTTGCATTTAACTTAACTTACACGATTTTTTATGTATACTAATTTGTTTTAATATTTCTGTATTTGCTTTTTTTGTTTTGTTTTAGGCTATATCTGGTGGTGCTCAGGGCTTTCTCCTGACTGTGCTCAGAAATCCCTCCTGACAAGATGGAGGGACTATGTGAGGTTCTAGGGATCAAACCCAAGTCAGTCATGTGCAAGGCAACTATCCTATCCTTTGTACTATTTCTCCAGGCCTAGTATTTGCTTTAAGGACTGAAAAAATATCCTTACTGTCTCACAATATTTATTGAATTGATATCATTCTAGTTAAATATAATCTAAGAGAGTTGTTGGAGCAATGTTGCTCCCTTTATGTCTTCTGTGTTTGTTCTGATGCAATTTATCACTGTGTGTAATATAAACCACACAGAATATCATTGCTTGTGTTTAAACAGACAAATGTACTTTGAGGAAACAATAAAAATATTTTAAATGTATTTCATCAGCACTTATGTGTTCTTCAATACTTTTTGTTGATGTCTCTTTTCAATTAGTATTAATTCTGGTTAGACTGAAGAACTACTTTTAGCATTTCTTATAAACAAAGAACTGTTGTACACAAGTTTTACTGACTTTGCTTATCTGAAGATATCTTTATTTTGCCTTTACTGTGAAAGAAGTTTTGTTAGGTATAGAAATCTACAATCTATGTGTAAGTTATCTTTTTCCACCTTTTAAATTTTTTTCCTTCTGATTTTTGTTTTATGTAGTTTGGGGGTTTTATTTACTTGTGGTTTTTTTTGTTGTTGTTGGTTTGAGGAGCTATACCTTGCAATTTTCAGGGCTTATTCCTGGCTCTGTGCTCAGGAATAACTGGTGACAGTACTCAGGGGATTATAGGAGGTGTCAGAGATCAAACCTGAGTTGGCCACACGAAGGTAAATGCACTAACTTCTATTATCTCTTCCACCCGTTTTATATGTTTCTTAAAAATAATAATGATAATTAAACATCAGGGCTGGAGCAATAGCAAAGCAGGTGGGGTATTTGCCATGTACACGGCCGACCTGGCCAACCTGGCCGACCACGAGTTCTATTCCTCCACCTTTGATTCCTCTGCCTTCGATTCCTCCGTAACACTCAGAGAGCCCCACAAGCTACCTAGAGTATCTCCCCCTCGGCAAAGCCTGGCAAGCTCCCCATGATGAATTCAATATGCCAAACACAGTAACAATAAGTCTCACAATGTTACTGGGCCTGCTCAAACAAATCGATGAATGACAGGAGGACAGTGACAGTGAGAGTGACAGTGACAATTAAACATCACTACAATTTAAAAATTGCACATTTTTAATGAACAACATGACATTTTGTTCATACAAGAAGTCAGCTACCCTGTTTAACACTTTACCCTATACGTGACTTTCCTCCTATGCTTTTATGATTATCATTTTCAGCAATCTTACTATGATGCATGATGTATCCATGTGCGATATTCTTATGTTATATTTCTTGTTGAATATTTAAATTAATGAATTAATGTCCTTTGTATTGGAACATTGTTAAACCATAACTTCTTTGAACATTTTCTGTCTTGTTTGGTCATCTATTTCCTTAAGGAGTCACTATTAGACACATATCATTAGATAAGTTTTGTTTTGTTGTAAATTTTAGTTCTGTCTTCCATTTACTTTTCTCAACAATACAAGTGATGGTGCTATGACAATACTGACATTTTTGGATCAAACAAACTAATATTTTGTTTGAATGTCTTCTAGAGTATAATCATTTTTCAGGTTCCTCTGTTACCAACAGATTTGTTGATTAAAACTTGGTAATTATTTTATGGGTTATTTTTTTGTTGACTTTCTCTTGTCTGCCTAAACATGACCCAGTAGTTCCCCAGAACTACTATAGAGTTTAGAGCTCCATACGAACTGTTCCTCTCCTTGGAACCCAACTCATCCAGACTTTTTGAATACACTGATCTTTCATAGTCTCATAGAAAAGATAAATTTTTCTAACATATCTAGATATCCTTTTGTACTACTGCAAAAATGAAGATTGTTCACATCTTTCTCCATCTTAACCAAAAGTGAAATTCCCTGTCACCTGAATTTATATGACTTTGTAATTTATGATGTTTTGTATTTGTTTTCCTTTTTTTTGTTCTATTTTATTTTTTCTAATACTGCTATAATCTAGTTGGTGAAAATTCTTTGTTACTTTTAAGAAGCTAAGTTACAATAAACTTGTAGTTTACTTCTTTTTAAACAAAGTTAGTTGAGTTCAACAAAGAGGAATGCTGAGACTACTCTCTGCACATCCAGACAAGCCTCATGCATGAAGGAACTGGCAGAGGAACCCAGGCATGCGGGTATCAGGCCTGAGATCTCCAAGCCTGCTTGGATTGGGGCTAGGCCTTCTCCACCCAGATCCCCCATCTTCCAGTAGGTAGGTGTCACATCCACCAGCTGCCGCCAGCGCCAGGTTGGTCCCATCAACGGTCAAGACGCAGAGACTATAAAACCCAGCTCCTGGAAGTGTGTGGCCGCATTCTCGGCCACGTGACATCTTAATATCTCATTTTTCCTTTGAAGAACCCGGCAGGCTCCCGAAAGCATCCTGCCCGCACAGCAGGGTCTGGCAAACTTCCTGTGTTGTACTCAATATGCCAAATACCAGTAACTATGATGGGTCTCATTCTCCTAACCCTGAGAGAGCATTGAATATAGCTCTTTTAAAATTTCAGGGCTAGGAAGAAGGAGATGTTACTGGTGCCTGCTCGAGGCAATCGATGAACAACAGGATGATCGTGATCTTGATCGTGACTGTTACTTAACCATATCAAAATTATAGTAGTTATATTATTATATTTATATTAATTACATCAAAAAACTTTCCAGGAAATATACATAATCAAAGCATTTCAGATAAATGCTTTAATTAGTCCAGAAATTTCTCTTTCTGTGTAACGTCTAAGTAACTTATATAATGCATTCACATGTACTACTAAGAACTGAACTAGTGCACCTCAGTCTACTTTTACCTTTTTTTTTTTTAATGTCAATATTTGGGCCAGAGAGAGTAAAGGGGTTGAAGCACTTGACTTGCATACAACTGACTTGGTTCAAAGTCTGAACTCCATTTGGTCCCCTGTGCATTGCCAGGAGTGGTCTCTTAAAACAGAGTCAGGAGTAAGCCCTAAGCACTTCTGCACATGGCCCCAAAAGCAAAAACAGCAATAAGAATATAAATATTAAATACTCTAATATATTACCCAATGTCTATTATAACTAAAAGATTACCAACAAATTCATACCTTCAATAATATTGTTATAGCTCTTCAATGTAAATCAATCAATACTTTAAATAATTATCTTAATAGCCTTTCACATTTTCTCTGAAGGAGGATGTAACCAAAACCCCTCAAAACAAAATACAGTAAATAAGAATATATATTTTTGCTTTTGTCTCCTTTTCTACATTTAAAAATTTTTATGTGATAATTTACTGTCATTTATTTGCTCCAAACAAATTCTTTTCTACCTTAGCCTTAAAAGTCCATTATTTTCTAACATTTTCATGATTTGTAGTTTTTCAATCTTCTTAGAGGAGTATTTTTATTTTCTTATTTTTTTAATTTTTAAAAATAATTTATGAATATGTATTTGAAATCTGTTACATAAAAATTTTGCTTCTTAGTTAAAAGCTGTTGGATCTAGAAACACTAATTCAATTTTTAATTTATTATTTATTTAAAATATCTTAACAAAAATGCTTGTATAATCTTGCCTACTTTTTAAAGTTAAATGTAAGACTTTTTTATCAAGTTACTGATTGTCTAACCAAACATTTCCTTTTCCTTTTCCTTTCTTTTCTTTTCTTTTCTGATTTTCTTTTGGGTCACAGTGGTGGTGCTCCTGGCTCTGCACTAAGGGATCTCAGTCCTCTGGGTAGCAAATGGATTGCCAGAGATTGAACCCTACTTAGGCATGTGCAAGGCAAATGGTTTACCTGCTGTACTGTTTCTCTGGTCACTTACCAAGGATATTTTTTAAATTTTGTAGAAATAATTCTCTATTTCTTGAACAAGTTTTTGAAAAACAAAATCTACTCTTAGGCTATTTAATTCACGTATTATCATCCCAAAAGTCACACCCTGCTCCATAAAAATATTTTTAAATCATTAATTGTATTCTTTGTCCTTGATTATTATATATTAAAATGAAAATTATGGGTAATTAGGTCTAATTTGCAAGAAAACTCTTTATTAAGTATAATTTACTTAGGCAAAATCAGCAACTCAGACCTTAGCCAACTCAACTATACTAAAAATATTTCATTCCCCTCTAATTTTTTGTTTCACTAATATCGTAGTCACACTTACCAAAACATTGTTATCAAAATAGTCATACATTTACTTTCTGTTTAGACTTTCAAAGAGAGTACAAAAGAAGATAGATTAAAAACAGGAAGGTAACAAATTAAATATCAGAAAAAATATCCAAATCACAATTTGACCATATGATTTAGTCAAATTTCAGAGACTCCCCCCCGCCCCAGGGCTGGAGTGATAGCACAGCGGGTAGGGCGTTTGCCTTGCAAGCGGCCAACATGGTCGACCCAAGTTCGATTCCTCCACCCCTCTCAGAGAGCCCAGAAAGCTACCGAGAGTATCTCGCCTGCATGGCAAAGCCTGGCAAGCTACCCGTGAGATACTCGATATGCCAAACACAGTAACAATTGTCACAATGGAGATGTTACTGGGCCCGCTCGAGCAAATCGATGTACAACGGGAGGACTGTGACAGTGACAGTGACTCAGAGATCCCACAGTTATGCCTGACACCTTTATGTTAGTTGAGAATAATTATAAAGGTAAAGGCCCTCCCGTTGATCGTCGATTTGCTCGAGCGGGCCCAGTAATGTCTCCATTGGAGACTTTGTTGTTACTGTGTCTGGCATATCAAATACTCTCGGGCTCTCCGAGAGGAGATGTCTTTTTCTTGTACTCTGTTTTAGATTCTTAGAAGCTTGTTACCTGTGGAAGAATTACAGATGAAATAGGTGCTTACAGAACTAGAGATTTTATTTCAAAACTGAATAAAATAAGAGCTATTGAAAGGAGAGATTAGGATGAGAACATAATTTGTACAAAAGTTCTGAAGTGAAAAATAGGCAGAAGACATTCTAATGTGAGGGTTTAGAATACATTCATATCCAACATGCCCCAAAATGTGTAATTTCCATGGATTCTCTTGCCCTTTAACCACCCTATTATCCAGAAGTATTTTTTAATGTTTCCAGAACTATACCAAAGAACAAATGTGATAAAAATCTTATGTTAATCTTCTGACATAGTCAAACTGAGAAAGTCAAATTTAAATTCATTTGAAAGTCTTGGTGACTGAGGACTAAAAGATCCCACGTGGGATAATAATTGAAAGCAGTATTGAACTCTGATAATTATGTGCTTCATATCATTTTTGTAAAATTTGTTGTGCTAAAATTTAATTGTGCTTCTGTCAATTGTTGACTTAAATTATATCAGACCATTATTTCTTCTAAACCTTTTTTTATTCTCTTCCTCTCTTTTGAGATTAAATTACGTCACCTATATTTGTTCTATTGCTACTAGCTCCTTTGTTCATTTTGCTGTGCTCTCTTGTTTTATAGCTTTGTTCAGCAGAGCTCGGGGACCTTGTGGGTCTAGGAACTGAACCCAATGTGCCTGCATGCAAAATTTGTATTCCAGACCTTTAATTAAGCCATTTCCCCAATATGTTCATTTTTTGAAATTATTTTTCGGGTTTTATGTTTGCATAATTTAGATACTATTTTCCTTAAAATTTTTATTATACTAATAAAGTCTATATTTTATTTTGTATTTTCCAATTTTATTATCATAAAGTTGTTCACAGTAATTGATCACTTTCAATATTTCAACACCAATCTCACCACCATTATTACACCTTCTCTTGACCATTATTTCGAATTTTCTCACCACCACTCAAGCTTGCCCCACAGGCAGATGCTAAGCAATTTATTTTGTATTGCTTGTTATGAATAGTATAGGATATCATGCAGCAGCAAAAGAGGCTGTGCACTTCTGGATATATAAAACTTTAAATAATTGGCAGGTAGATGGGGAGGGAGGGCCCATCCCAGTCGCCATGTGGCCTGGAGTCTTCATGGTCCTGCATACCTGGGTTTTTCTTCTGGAGGTTCGTGGCCACTGGGATTTATTTGGAGTAGGTGGACAGAGAACGCCTGCTCCATCCGAGGCACCTGGGTTAAATCAGCTTGGCACAGGGTCTGGAGACAGCTCTGTGGCATCCTGCTGTCTTCTGAGATTCATTTGTGAGTCCTAAAGTCTATTATTTTCATTCTCTAGTTTCATCAAGAATTTTTTCAGCATCTCATTGGTTCTGGGAGTGTGACTCAGTGCAATGATGTTAATTCAGTTCGTGCCTGGTTGTACTTAAGGGCTACATGACTGCCTCCAGAAGCCTGGGGCAGTATGGTGCAGGGAATGAATGCAAGTCCTAGCACATGGAAGAAAGTACTTCACTACATTGAGTCATATTCATAGACTTTCAGTAAGAGATTTTGATTAAAAAAATTCTTTTAAAATTTTAATGTTGTTAAAAATGTCTATAAAGCATTTTTTTAGGACTGGAGATATAGTACTAGGGTTAATGTGCCTGCTTTGTATACAGTCATCCCTGGTTTGATCCCCAAAACTATATATGGTTCCCTGAGCATCACAAATCACCAGGAATAATCACTGAGAACCACTAGATGTGTCCCCAAACAAACCAATATCTTAATATGTTTGTTATAAATTTTATTAGATGCTTGTGCTGAATATGTTTCTCAGCAATTTTTTTTGTCATTTATTGTAAGTATATATTTCTGTTTTTTTGCATGTCAATTTCTGATAGGAAGCTAGACATTTTGAATTTTATACATTGTATTCCTTCTACATTTGTATATATTCTGGAGGGCTTTTACCTACCCCCACTGGGAAATTCTTACAAACTCTTTAATATTTGGGGCCTGAGAGATAGTATAGTAGGCAAGGCATTTATCTTGTCATGTGGCTGAAATTGGTTCAATCCCCGGTACCCCATATAGTCCCCTAAGCATTGTCAGAAGTGATCCCTAAACAGAGTCAGCATTAAATACTGAGTACTGCCAAGTGTGTCCACAAAATCAAACAAAACAAAACAAAACTCCTTAATCTTTCAAGGTATACTTTTAAAACTTATTTACTTGGGTCAAATTTTACCCACTACTGAATCAATACTACACTATTCAAGCAATACCCAATGTCTTACAAACATACGATTTTTGGATTATGGGAAGAGGAAGATCAATATTTTCTGGATATGACTAACTTCTAGTCAACTAAAAACTTAATAAGAGCTTCCTTAGTATACTCTCCATGTGCAGCTTTTCATTTTCCTGAATTATTCTTGTATCATATCAGTATCTCGGTCTCTTTAAAGGACTTTAAGCATCATCTCCTCTACTCATTAAGTGCAGGTGGTTCTTATCTTGGTTTCTTGTTCCTGTGCTTCACCTTGGAAAATAAGTCATTAATAATAACCCAGGGCCTATTACAGAACTCACTTAATTTGTAAACTTTCTGATGGTTTAGAATCACTCTCCTACATTATTTGACACTCTTTAATTGAAAGTGTTCTATGTAAATTATGTTACAATGCTCTATCTTGGATACAAGTGATAGTTGCCCCTAAATTTATTTTTATTTTGAAACTGCACAGTATATAATCACTTTGCAAAACACAGTAACAACTTTAAAAGTAACTAAAAATAAAAACGAAAACAAGTGGAGAGGAATATACATAGAATGGTTGCACTCATTTTTGTGATATAAAGAACATAGTATGAGATTAATATACAAGCAGAGCAAAAACAAGGGCCAGGATGACTGGTCCACAGTTGGCAGCTTGTCATAAGAGGGGGCCAGTTAGGATAGAGAAGGGTCCATTATGACAATGATAGTTGGAAAAGATCACTCTGGACGGTATCTGAGTGCTGAAAGAAGGTAAAGTGATATACATGATAACCCTTTAGTACCGGAATTGCAAATCACAATGCTCAAAAGGAAAAAGAGGGAGAGTAAGCATGAGAGAGAGAGAAGAAACTGCCTTGTGCAGAGTGGGGGAGGGAAGAAAACTGGAGACATGGGTGGTGGAAATTGTAAACTGTAGAAGGAATAGATGTTGTAGTATTGTATGATTAAAACCCAATCATGTCATGAACAACTTTGTAACTGGGTACCTCACTGTGATTCAATAAAAAGTTAATTAGTTTTTCAAAAAAGAAAAATAACAACTAGCTGTTGAAATGTTCATATTTAAAAATCTAAAATACAGGCATCTGGGAAGACTTATTTACAAATAAATTATACTTGATGTTTCATAAATGCAATAATTTTATACTGCTAAATAACAATTTCAAATAATAATTATTTGGTATGGTGTAATCCAGCAGTGGAGAAAACAATTTTTGTGCATAGCCTTAACTACTTCAGTAGGTTTAAACTTTAGCAGAAAGTCCATCATATTTTCAAACAAAACAAATTCTAGTCATGCTTTAAATACAGTAAAATAGCACCAACTAAAGTGTGGACAAAAAGCTTTGGCTCTAATATAATTGAAAAATAGCTGAAAACTCACTTGAGTTTCTCTTTACATGAATAATTTTAAGTTTTAATGCTTGTGAATTATGCATAAGATTCTGACTAAGGGATGAAGGCAAATTTAAGCATTTTAAGTGAAATTTATGTCATTACATATAAGCAAATACAAATATTGCTAAATCCAGCCTCCTAGAAAGTTGAATTACAAGTCCAGATTTTATATCAGTATATAATAACATTGTGTTTTAAAAGTATGAATGTATGGTAAGATTGGGCTGTCTCAGTGTCCTGGATTTAATTTTACTGTCTGTCAAAATCTTAGCTAAGCCTTTGTAAATGAAATAATTTTTTAAATATTCAAAACAAGATGTATTAATATGTCTGAAAAGATAGCTATTATTTTCTTTGTTTTTAGTTTGTAGACATAGTTATCATAAGCTGAAATTATCAATTTTAAAGGAGATGAGCATAAGTTTCTGTTTGCTTGCAATAAAATTACATATTAATCAATTAGTTTATATTCTGAGTCCAACTCTGTCTCATTCTTTTTTTTGTACAAAGAAATTCTTAAACTTATCTCCTATGCTTTTTTTCATGATAATAAATCTGAAAGGAAAATAAATTTTCTATGCTTTTTAACACCTTTATTTGCAAACTGTTCATCTGTGATATTTTGTGCAAATAACAGACTAGAAAAGAGAAATAGCATCATTAACAGAAAAAAAACAATAAAATCCAATTCTCCCCAGTCTATAGAAACTAATATCTTCACTACTATGAAGATATAAAAAGTGTTCAGTTATCATTGCTCTATTACTCTACACCACTTTCTGCCTGTTTAGATATCACCTACACCATTTCAGCAAGACCATTTTTCCTGGTCCAAATTTCCCTATTGCCTTTGAAAATTGCAAGTATCCTGAAAGTTACCCAACATTCTAAGCACAGCAATATAGTACATTTTAACTTCCTAGATGTAAAGAAATGCTTATTACTTCCCCATTAGCAAATTATTTAAGTAAAAAAAGATTAATTTATCCAATAGATCTCATGTTCAAAAAGCATGGGCAAAATGAAATAAAAGTTTGCAAATACTTATGTAATAACCAAATATAATCACATTTGGTATCATAAGTTTTTTACATTTTGTATTGCCTTATTTTATATTTTTTTGCTTTTTGGGGGGTCACAACCAGCGATGCTCAGGGGTTACTTTTGGAAGTTATATTGTCTTATTTTTAAATGTAAAAAATATGGTTTAACAAACATGTATGGATAACTGGAATATAAATTTTTCTGAAATATAAGAAAACAAATTATACATTAAAGATAATATTATTGGGGACAGAGAAATAATGGAGGAGATAAGGTGCTTGCTCTCCATATAGCCCTCCCAGTTCAATCCCAGCACTGTAACAACCCCTCTGGGAGCTGTGAAAACCCCACTTTGCAGAGCTGTGTAAACTTCTTCACTCAGGGATTACACATTAAAGAATGTTCTCTGGCTCTCCAGGCGGCTTTCTCACCGCCCGAGTTTGGTGCTCTCAAGCCGCTTCCCTACCCGAAAGGGCCATTGCTTTGGACAAAGGAAGAATGAGGGCCAAGCTGGTTGCTGATTAGTAGCCTGGCAAGCTACCCATGATGTATTCAATATGCCAAACACAGTAACAAGTGTCACAATGGAGATGTTACTGGACCTGCTAGAGCAAATTGATGAACAATGGGAGGGCAGATAACAGTGACATCTCTCCTAGCTTTCTCCAACTTGCTTTCCAACTCTCTCCATGACTCCTCTTAAATCTCCCAAGCCACTCTTCCTCTCAGCTCTCAGCCTTCTTTCTCTCAGCCTTCTCTAAATCTGTGTCTCTTCTCTCCGTCTGTGTTTCTGTCTCTTCCTCTATCTTCCTCGTACTCTCTGTCTCACTCAATCAACTCCTCTTTCTGTCTCTCTCTGTGTCTCCTTCTCTCTTCTCCCTTTCTTTCCCCACAGCAGCTCTTTTTCTTCTCTCTCACCAGGTATCCCTACAGGGAGTGCAATAAAAATGTTTTTCCAGTCTTCCCGACCACCAGCAGCCCACAAAGGCAAAATAGCCCTTAAGGTGTGTTTCTCCTCTCCTTAGACCTGCAACTTGATTAACATCTTTGATTCTCCTTCCTAATATTTACCATTCTGTATGGACACAGTAATAGACACTTTTAGGCTTGTAGGGTGACTCTCCTGGGGACATCTCACTATAGACTCAGACTACAGTGCTCAGACCAGATTAATCATTCGTAACCCCAGCTGGGTCAAATCTAGGTATTACTTTTTAGATCTTGACATAATTTGCCCATCACCATGCTCTTAACTAATGGTTAAGCATTATGGCACTTTGGCCAGACCCATTTTAATGCCAGGATAGCTCACCGCTTGCCCTGGGTTCATCTAGTCCCTTGTAGGGACCCTGCTTTTGGAGATCTAGGAAGTAAGGGCAACAGAGGCTTAAGTTGAGAGAGCAGATGTCCAGAAGGTAATATTATCTGGAGTCAATAAATTCCCAAGCCACAGGCTTGTCTTTTTAACTGTCTTTCTGTAACCATACAAAAAACAATTGCTCTAAATAACTAACCATGCCAACGACATTAAGGAGAAGAGAAAGACAATATTTACAAGTCAGGGTCTGATCAGGAGACAAAGGTCATTGACAGCTTAAGGGATAATCAACAAACACAAGCTCCCAGTGGAGCAAGGGCAAACCAATATTATCCTACACAGCAACACAAAAAAGGATCCCTGAACAAAGAACTAGGAGCAAGATCTAAGCACACCTTCACTGCTCCTGCACTCCCTGAAAAGACATTTGGATTCACAAGACTAGGTAGTGTTCTTATAGAAAAAAAGAATGTAAAATTTGGTCATGATGTTTAATAGTGAAATAAAAGAATTCTTTAACCCTGGCTGATTCTTGATATTTTGACATTCTCTACCAGCTGTTTAGCTTTTAACTTCTGATGTTACTTAAATACAAATATTCCTGAATAAAAAAAATCAACTTCTAAAACATTTATGACTAGTAAGTAGAAAGGAGGGAGTTCAGTATTTAAGACACAGAATGACTAAAATTCAAGAAATAATATATCCAAAAATGAAAAAAGAATAGGAAATGCAAGATCAGAAGATATTCAATGTCATTAATGTATATATGTGATGATTTTGCATGTTTGTGCAATCTTTCTTACATATACTCCATTTAAAAAAATCTACATATAAACCTCATACCTCAAAAGTATGTGCCTTAGGAGCTGGAGCAAAAGCACAGCAGGTAGGGAGCTTGCCTTACGTGTGGCGACCCAGATTCGATTCCCAGCATCCCATATGGTCCCCCAAGCACCGCCAGGAGTAATTCCTAAGTGCAGAGCTAGAAGTAACCCCTGAGCATCGCTGGGTGTGACACACAAAGCAAAAAAAAAGTATGTGCCTTATTTTAGATATTATTCTTCTACTTTACAATTCATAAACTACAGTTTTAGTGAGAATTTGTTTAATAGTAACATATTAGAATGTAAAAGAAATCTATAGCAAAGAATGAAGTTCTAATTTCCAATCCAAACTTTGTATCTGAAAAAGGGAGACACATTCAAGTACCAAAATTACTATCTTGTATATGGAAAAGAAAAAATTGGAAATGTTACGATTCAATAGCTTGAAAATTATCATCAGAGGCAAATCTACAATTAGGAAAAAATCTTATAAACCTCAGCCCATAAATTATTAAAAATAATTTGGGTCTTGCCTTGTAACTTTGTCTTCCTGTCCATGTGTTTTTGCCTTTTATTCCACTTGTGCCCTCAATGGAAATATTAAAAAATATCACTCATGTATAATTAAGTGATATTTTACCAAACAGTTCTTTTTCTTTGTTCTTTTTTCTTTGGGGGCACACCCAGGGATGCCCAAGTCTTAGTCCTGGCTCTGTCCTCAGGGATTATTCCTGGTGGTGCTGGGGACCATATGCCATGAGGAGTACAAGGTCTGCAAGGTGCACATCTTATGTGCTGTCCTAACTCTCCAGCCCAGACCAAATAACTCTTGAATAACTATTTTCTTAATTTATACCTATAGTTTCTGGAGCTTGTAAGGATCAGATTATCTTATCATTAAAGATAAGATTTCAATAAGAAAATTCACCCTATGTTTTCTATGATCTACTGAACCATTCACTTACATTACTGTCATATTTTTCTCTCTCTTCCTTCCTCTTTCTCTCAATCCCTCTTTCCCCTTCTCTCTCCCTCCCTCCTTCTCTCTCTCTCTTTCTCTCTCTCTCCACACACACACACATACACACACAAACACACATGTAGTCACACAGAGACACGCACACCCCTCTTTTCAGCAAAATGTTGGGAGGGGCCAGGGTGTGAGGAGCTCCTGATCAGTGCACAGGTGTCTAGGATTATTCCCAGTGGTATTCTATCAACCTAGCTAAGAAGCTGTATGCTAGAGCTTAAACTTTCACAGAGCTGCTTGGGCAGCGTGGGAACCACCAGTCTCCCTGGTGATACTTGGAAGACATGAGGACCATACCCAGCAATGCTAGGCAGAGGCAGGGACATGTGGTGCTGGGGATGGAACCAAAGTAAGACCATAATCCCTTTTCTACCTCCCTGGCCCCTGTAAGTATCTTCTGAGAAAATTTCTCATCACAGGTTTAAACCAAGATGCTTCACACTGGCACTGGGAGAAGGAAGGAAGGAAGAGCTCTGAAGAGACAGAAATAATAAACATAAATAATTCTTTATATAAAAGCTTGAAATCCTGTGAAATAATCAAATACAATTATATTTGATAGCATAAAGGAGAAACACTATATATCCCTATATTTATCACCAAAATTGTATGACTAATTTCAAGAAGCAAAGAACAGATTTGGAGTCAGTAACTCAAAGAAAAAAATATTATATAATAATTGACACATAAATTAATGATGAACATACTAAATAAACTAAGGAAAATCCTGGTTCATTGAGAATAAAAAAGGAACATAAAGGATGTAAAGTTCCTGTTCACAAATAAGAAAGATCTTTCAATTGTATCTAAAATAGGAGGTTACAAGATGACTACATCTATCATTAGCTAGATCCACTGTGGCCAGGGATGTGGCTCATGATAGAATGGTTATTTTGCTAGTGGAAGGCCACAAATTTGATGCCTTGCACTACACTCAACAATGTGAGGATGAATCCAGTGTCTCTGCTAGTCTAATATCACAACAGTGATTTCCTGAGCCAGAGGTGTGAAAATTCCAGCACACAACAACTAATGATGCAAGCACCGAAATTAGCATGTAATCCAGACGCACCACACACTGAAAATAAAAGCTAAAGGGAAGAAGAGGGTGGGGGGTTTGGAAATAAGTTAAATCTACAGAACAAAATATAAAGACAAGAAAGCCAGAAACATGGATTCATTTGTCTCACAGAAGGGTCCCAAGTCGGGTCAGGTTGAAAGTAACTCATTTTATATATAAAGCATTAAGTAGGTAATTGTAAGCTAAGCTTGATTTCAGATGCATGGAAAGGTCTTACTATATAAAACATAAAGAAAAATATCTTTTATCCATTAATGGTTTCATATTGAACAAGTCAAACATGTGGCATAAAGCTTTTACTCTTCATAGAAAATAAAAGGTAAAGGTAAAGGCCCTCCCGTTGATCATCGATTTGCTCGAGCGGGCCCAGTAACGTCTCCATTGGAGACTTTGTTGTTACTGTGTCTGGCATATCAAATACTCTCGGTAGCTTGCCGGGCTCTCCGAGAGGGGCGGAGGAATCGAACTCGGGTCGGCCATGTTGGCCGCTTGTAAGGCGAATGCCCTACCTGCTGTGCTATCGCTCCAGCCCTCATAGAAAATAAATCTGTTCTTTTCACTGTAGCACTATGCTAGGTGATGCTATGGTTTAAGATGAAACTCTCATCTTCCAAGTGTGAACCTAAAAAAACCAGTGAGCAATACTGTGGTTTAAGCACTGGGACTTTCAACATGCCTTTCTCCATGTAGGTTTTTCTCCCCTAAGTACATGCTTTGATCATCCTAACAACAATAATGAATGAATAATTTTATTATGCATATCCTCCTTATTTAACGCAGAAGTGACAAAGGAACAGTCATGGAGGATCTGGGCATTCTGGTGGTATTTTGTACGTATAGTAACTTTGTACATCAATAATATTAACTTTAACATTACTCTAACCATGTCACCAAAACCATGCTGATAAAAAAATTAATAAAATTCTTAAACTCACTGAAATTTCTATTAATTCTTTATCCTCAAAACTTAATATAAAATCCTCAATACATTGTACATTCAATATTGGTTGTTCTGAACTTTTTACTAAAAGAAATTTAGTCTAATAATGAGAGATTTTCAGTCATGTGCATCATATATGACTGATTTCCACACAGTGTGGGAAATGTGTCTTTTAAATTTAAGTTTCCCGGCCCAGCTCTGGGCAGCAAAGCTGAACGGCTCCAATTCCAACAGGTACAGCCCGCCCCATGGGCCTGGGTCCCTCTCTGGGCATGCGCAGCTAGAACCAGCCCCTAGAAAGCCGGTTTTCAACCCCTGATCTGCGTGGGACGGGCACAGAGGCCCAGCTCTGGGCAACAAAGCTGAACGGCTCCAATTCCAAACAGGAGACGTTCCCAACTCCTCGCCAGTGCCAGGGACTCTTTCCGGAGCCCGGAAATATTGTCCCACTACGTATGCCATAGGAACCATAAGCTACCTTCTTAGATGGAAACTTCTCTATTTTAGCTCAGCCACTAGAAACACAGTAGCCAATAACTCATAAGCCTATCTTAACTCACACTGCATATCAAGCAGAATAGTAACAGTGAACGTGAAGGACTAAACCACACCTCTCACAATGGTAAAGCAACACAAAAGCCCACCAAACTTTCATATTGAAGAGTCTAGCCCAGATGACACCAACAGTACTGTAGTGTTAGACAACCTCTCTGACAAGGAATTCAGAAGGGAGCTACTTAGGATGCTTAGGGAATTAAAAGAAACAATGGAAACCAATGCCAATAGAAGACAAGAGGATCTGAAGGCAGAAATGAGGAAAATGCAATCGGAAATGCCAGACCTGAAAAATCTCGTAGGTGAATTGAAAAGCTCAGTGGAAGGCCTCAGCAGCAGAGTAAGAGCGGCTGAGAACAGAATCAGTGAGCTCGAAGATCAAGTTCAGAGACTCTCCAGAAAAGAGCAGAAAATGGAAAAGAGAGTCACAATTCGGGAACAGATGGCAAGAGAAGATCGTGATGAAGCCAATAGGGGTAACATAAGAATTATTGGAGTCCCAGAGGTACAGGAAGAAAACCTCGATGAAGAAGAAACTGTCAAAGAAATCATTGCTACAACATTTCCAGAGCTGAAGAAAACTTGTGACCACATTCAGGAGGCCCGAAGGGTACCAGCTAGAAGAAATCCGAATAAAAATACCCCAAGACACATTCTGATCAAAATGACCAAAACCTTAGACAGAGACAAAATTCTGAAAGCAGCAAGATCGAAGAAAGAAATCTCTTACAAAGGAGCACCCTTAAAATTCACAGCTGATTTTTCTGATGAAACCCTCATGGCCCGAAAACAGTGGTGGGACATAGTAAAAAAACTCAATGAAATAAATGCCTCCCCCAAAATACTTTTCCCAGCAAGACTCTCATTCATAATAGAAGGAACAACACACAGTTTCACAGACAAACAACAGCTCAGGAACTTCATAGACTCAAAACCATGGTTACAAGAACAACTAAATGGGCTACTTTAAGGCAAGAAAGGCCCCTCAAATACACCAAATTTTAACAGAACAATGGGACAAAATCCCATAGCAATAATCTCTCTCAATGTCAATGGGCTAAACGCACCAATTAAAAAACATAGAGTGGCAGGATGGATTAGAAAATTGAACCCAACATTCTGCTGCCTGCAAGAAACGCATCTCAATAGTCAAAGCAAACACAGACTCAGAGTCAAAGGCTGGAAAACAATCCTACAGGCAAACAGCTCCCATAAAAAAGCTGGGGTAGCCATCCTTATATCAGACCACATCGATTTCAGAGTGAGGAAGGTCATAAGAGACAGTGAAGGCCATTTCTTATTGATCAAAGGATCTGTACAACAGGAAGAACTTACAATAATAAATGTATATGCACCTAATGAGAGACCAGCAAAGTACTTAAAACAACTACTCATAGATTTGGAAAAAGACATCAATAGCAACACAATACTAGTGGGAGACTTCAACACTGCTTTGTCACCTCTTGATAGATCAACCAGACTCAATCTTAGCAAGGACATATTTCATTTGAGGGAAACAATGTAAGAAAGGAACTTAGTAGATATATACAGGACACTTCATCCACAAAAAGCTGAATACACATTCTTCTCAAGCGTACATGGAACATTCTCCAAGATAGACCACATGCTGAGCCACAAAACATGCCTCCATAAAATTAAGAAGGTAGAGATTGTATCGACAATCTTCTCAGACCATAATGCGCTGAAATTAGAAGTAAATCACACACAAAAACAGAAAACTAAATCAAACACCTGGAAATTAAACAGTGCACTATTGAACAACGAGTGGATTAGACAGGAAATCAAAGAGGAAATCAAAAGATTCCTAGAAACGAATGAAAATGAGGACACGAGTTACCAAAACTTATGGGACACAGCAAAGGCTGTGTTAAGAGGAAAGTTTATAGCTCTACAAGCATTCCTCAGGAAAGAGGAGCGAGCACACATAAATAACCTAACCTCACAGCTTAAGAGCTTGGAGAAGGACCAAAAAAAGGAGCACTACCCGAACAGGAGAAAGGAAATAATAAAACTCAGAGCAGAGATTAACGAGATGGAAACCCAAAAAACAATCCGAAAGATCAATGAAACCAAGAGCTGGTTCTTTGAGAAAATTAACAAGATCGATAAGCCTCTAGCAAAACTCACAAAGAAAGGGAGAGAGAAAACCCTAATAAACCGAATCAGAAATGAAAAGAGGGTCATTACAACAGAAACCACAGAAATTCAGAGGATCCTCAGGGAGTACTTTGAGAAGCTTTATGCCACGGAACATCAAAACCTCGAGGAAATGGATAAATTCCTAGACTCCTACAGACTCCCAAGGCTGAACCAAGAAGACCTGGAATACCTGAACAGACCTATCACCATCAAGGAAATTGAAATGGTAATAAAAAGTCTCCCCAAGCACAAAAGTCCTGGCCTGGATGGATTCACTAGTGAATTCTTCCAAATCTTTAAAGAGGACTTACTCCCAATGCTCTTTAAGCTTTTCCACGAAATTGAAATATCTAAAACACTTCCGAACAGTTTCTACGAAGCAAATATCACACTGATACCAAAAGCAGACAGAGATACCACAAAGAGAATTCCAGGCCGATATCCCTGATGAACACAGATGCAAAGATCCTCAACAAACTACTTGCAAATAGAATCCAACTACTCATCAAAAAGATCATACACCATGACCAAGTAGGATTCATCCCAGGGATGCAAGGATGGTTTAACATTCGGAAATCAATCAACATAATCCACCATATCAACAAAAGAAAAGATAAAAAGCATATGATCATATCAATAGATGCAGAGAAAGCATTTGATAAGATCCAGCACCCCTTTATGATGAAAACCCTAGCCAAAATGGGTATAGAGGGGACCTTCCTCAACATAATTAAAGCCATCTACCACAAGCCTACAGCAAGCATCATCCTCAATGGGGAAAAACTGAGAGCCTTCCCTCTAAGATCAGGGACGAGACAGGGATGCTCACTCTCTCCACTGCTGTTCAATATAGTACTAGAAGTATTTGCAATAGCGATTAGGCAGGAAAAAGATATTAAGGGCATTCAGGTAGGAAAGGAAGAAATCAAGCTCTCACTATTCGCACATGATATGATACTCTACTTAGAGAACCCAATAACTTCCACCAAAAAACTCCTAGAAACAATAGACTCGTATAGTAAAGTTGCAGGTTATAAAATCAATACCCAAAAGTCCATGGCTTTCCTATATGCAAACAGTGAGAGAGAAGAAAGCAACATGAAAAAAACAATCCCGTTCACAATTGTGCCCCAGAAAATCAAGTACCTAGGAATCAGTTTAACTAAGGAAGTAAAGGACCTGTACAAAGAAAACTACAAAACGCTACTTCAGGAAATAAAAGGGACATGAGGAAATGGAAAGATATCCCCTGCTCATGGGTCGGGAGACTTAACATTGTCAAAATGGCAATACTACCGAAAGCATTGTATAAATTCAATGCAATCCCTATAAGGATACCCATGACATTCTTCAAAGAAATGGAGCAAACATTCCTGAAATTTATATGGAACAATAAGCCCCCACGAATAGCTAAAGCAATTCTTGGGAAAAAGAAAATGGGAGGAATCAACCTCCCGAACTTCAAACTGTACTACAAAGCAGTAATAATTAAAACAGCATGGTACTGGGAAAAAGGCAGAACTGCAGACCAATGGAACAGGGTTGAATACACTGAAATCTCCCCTCAATCATATGCTCATCTAATCTTTGATAAAGGTGCAAGTAATGTGAAGTGGAGTAAGGAAAGCCTCTTTAATAAATTGTGTTGGCATCACTGGACGGCTACATGCAAAAAAATAGGCTCAGAACTCTGCCTAACACCATGTACAAAAGTAAGATCAAAATGGATTAAAGACCTCAACATCAGATCAGAAACCATAAGGTACATTGAAGATAAAGTTGGCAAAACCCTCCATGACATTGAAGCTAATGGTATCTTCAAAGATGCCACGCCACTGGCCGAGCAAGTGAAAACAGAGATAGATAAATGGGACTATCTTAAACTAAGAAGCTTCTGCACCTCCAAAGAAACAGTGACTCAAATACAAAGACAGTCTACAGAATGGGAAAGGATATTCACCGAATACACATCTGACAAGGGGTTGATATCCAGGATATACAAAACACTGGTTAAACTCCACAAGAAGAAAACATCCAACCCAATCCAAAAATGGGGCAATGAAATGAACAGAAACTTTCTCAAAGAAGAAATCCGAATGGCAAAAAAGCACATGAGAAAATGCTCTACATCATTAATCATCAGGGAGATGCAGATCAAAACCACAATGAGATACCATCTCACACCTCAGAGACTGGCCCACATTCAAAAGAACAAAAGCAACCGATGCTGGCGTGGATGTGGCGAGAAAGGGACACTCCTTCACTGTTGGTGGGAATGTCCACTGGTTCAGCCCTTCTGGAAAACAGTATGGACTATTCTCAAAAAATTAGAAATTGAGCTCCCATTTGACCCAGCAATACCACTCCTGGGAATATATCCCAGAGAGACAAAAATGTATAGTCGAAGTGACATCTGCACTTGTTTGTTCATTGCAGCACTCTTTACAATAGCCAGAAACTGGAAGAAACCTGAATGCCCAAGAACAGATGACTGGTTAAAGAAACTTTGGTACATCTACACAATGGAGTACTATGTAGCTCTTAGAAAAGATGAAGTCATGAAATTTACATACAAGTGGTACAATATGGAAAGTATCATGCTAAGCGAAATGAGTCAGAAAGAGAGGAATAGACATAGAAAGATTGCATTCATCTGGGGGATATAAAGTAACAAAGTATGAGATTAATACCCAAGAATAGCTGAGATCAGCACCAGGAGGATTACTCCATAACTTAGAGGCCAGCCGGGTATCTTAGAGGAAAGGGCAGTTCAGATAGAGAAGGGAGCACCAAATAAAGGATGTTTGGAGGATCCTCCCAGGAGGGGAGATGCATGTCGAAAGTAGACTATGGACTGAACATGTTTGCCACTCAATGCCTCTTTTGCAGACCACAACACCCAAAAGGAGAGAAAGAACACAGGGGATTTCCCTGCCACAGAGACAGGGGGGATGGGGGGATGGGGGTAGGAGGGATATTATCCATGGTGGTGGAAAATGGGCACTGGTGGAAGGATGGGTATCTGATCATTGTATAATTGAAACCAAAGCACAAAAAATTGTAAATCTACAACTGTAAAAAAAATAAAATAAAATAAAGGGAAAAAAATAGAAAAAAAATTTAAGTTTCCCCCTTTGACTTCTTGACATATTTTAAATTTCATTGTTCCTTACTATGGGCTTGAGCGTTAGCACAGCAGGTAGGGCGTTTGCCTTGCATGTGGCAGACCCGGCTGACCTGGATTTGATTCCTCCACCCCTCTCGGAAAGCCCAGAAAGCTACTGAGAATATTTCACCCACACAGCAAAGCCTGGCAAGCTACCCATGACATATCCGATATGCCAAAAACACAGTAACAATAAGTCTCAGAATGGAGACGTTACTGGGCCTGCTTGAGCAAATCAATGAATAATGGGAGGATAGTGCTACAGTTCCTTACTACAGAATTTTGTGGTGTAAGAATTTAAGTTTTATTTTTACTTCTATTTGACTCTTTGTCCTTGGATGTCACACTACATTTTTCCCCAGATCTAAACTACAAATAATACTATAGATTTGTGGCATAACATGGATTGAATTTCTGGGAATGTATCCTAAGGGTGCAAAAAAAGCACAGCAGAAAATGACATCTGCACTTGTATGTTCATTGCAGCCCTGTTCACAATAGCCAGAATCTGGAAACCACCGAAGTGCCCAAGATTTGATGACTGGTTAAAGAAATTTTGTTATATTTACACAATAGAATACTATGCGGCTGTTAGGAAAGATGAAGTCATGAACTTTGCTTATAAGTGGATGGTCATGGAGAGTATCATGCTAAGTGAAATGAATCAGAAAGAGAGGTACATACACAGAATAACTGCAGTCATTTGTGGAATATAAAATAACATAAGATTGACACCCAAGGACAGTAGAGACAAGCACCAGGAATATTGCTCCATAGTTTGAAGTCTGCCTCATAAGCTGGGGGGAGAAGGCAGATGGAATAGAGAAGGGATCACTAAGTCGATGATGGTTGGGGGGATAGCTCAGGAAGTGACATGTGTCCTAAAAGTAGATAAAGGACTAAACATGATAACCTCTCAGTATCTGTATTGCAAAGCATAATGCCCAAAAGTAGAGAGTATAGAGAAATTGTCTGCCACAGAGGCAGGGGGAGGGTTGGAATGGGAGGGGATCACTGGTGACATTGGTAGAGGAAAATGTGCACTGGTGGAGGGATGGGTGTTCGATCATTATGTGACTGAAACTGAAATATGAAAGCTTTATAAATGTTGTTCATAGTGATTCAATTTAAAAAATATTAAAAGTTTTTTATATAAATAAAAAAATATGGAATGAATGCCCTTTTTACTTTTAGTAGGGCATTACTTTTAATTTACTTTTAGTAGGGCATTCTGTTTGAAGAAAACTAATATTTCTATGCAATATTGAACACACTACCATAAACCCTTTCTCAAATATTGCTGTATAAACACATATTTAAAAACACATATAGAGAGCATATAAACTGCTCATCTTTCAGACAAATGATTCCATTTCACTGGGGTTTGAGGAAACAATTTATATCAGAGTAGTAAAGGGAAGCCAACTGTTTCATGTCCTTACTTACAAGAGCAAGGTCACTGAAGTAAATGAGCTCACAAATAAATGTGGCTGATAAAATACTCTGCATAATTGCAACATTTTTAAAAGAAACCAAAAGTCTTTGCCAAGGAATTTCTAGCTTCTAGTAAAGGTTATCAAGTCATAAATATTTGTTAATTTGTCACTGCTTCATAAGAACTTTACTTGGGGCTGGAACAGCAGGTACAGTGCTTACCTTATGAGATGCCTACCCAAGTTCTATACCCAGAGCCTCATGTGATGATGCAAGCACCACCGGCAATGCTCCCTAAACATGAAGCCCAGAGTCAGTCCAGAGCACACTGGTGGTGATCTTAAAACAAAAACCAAAGAAACAAAAAAAAAAGGACTTTGGTGTGAAACTTTTAGATGAAGTCAGACTTGGTTGGTCTTTTATTTCAATATGCTTGTGCTTATTTTGAGTTTGGGTTAGATATTTTAATTTTATTTTTCTTTAATTTTATTTTCTTTGGGAGAATGAGGGTTAGGGGGGTTGGAAGGGGTAATGAAAACCATACCTGGCAGTGTTCTGAGAACTACCTGGAGGTCCCTCCCATTGGTGCTCAGGGGACCAGCTGGTGCCAAGACTCAAACCTGGGGTTCTAGTAGGTAAAACATACACCCTAGCTCTTTGAGCTATCTCCCCAATCCCTAGCTTTTATGTTTTAAGTAGTGTTTTTTTTCCTGAATAACATACTTTCTTTTTATAATAATATTAATTGATAGAAAACAACACACTGTGTCCTACAGAGACCCTACCCTTGAATCCTTAGATCCTCTTAACTTTTTCTGAATGTGTAGTCAACTCCCTAAGTTTGTCACCCACACAGTCAATGAACTAACGAGAGGAAATGGATCAATTAGCATGTACTGTCATTAACCAGAAAGATTCGAAAGTACAATCTCTGTCCCCAGTCTTATCTCTCACTTGGATGCATGAAAAACTTGAATAACAACACAAAGGTGTGTATACGAGATGAAAGAAGAAAGTAACTTATGTGCAGAGAAATGGGACTAGGGAAAATATGACTACAAAAAGAAAGAGCAGAAATTAGGAATAATAGCTTTTCAGTGATTCAACTAAATATTTGATGGTTCTTGGTTCTTGTTTGCACAGTTAAATTCTGTCTGCTCTTTTACTGTCACTGTCCACAGTCCTCCTGTTGTTCATTGATTTGCTCAAGCGGGCCCAGTAAAGTGTCCATTGTGACAACTGTTACTGTGTTTGGCATATTGAATATGCCACGGGTAGCCTGCCAGTCTTTGCCGTGTGGGCAAGATACTCTCGGTAGCTTGCTGGGCTCTCTGAGAGGGGCAAAGGAATCAAACTCAGGTCGGCCATGTTGGCTGCATGCAAGGCAAACGCCCTACCGGCTGTGCTAATGCTCCAGCCTACTCTTTTACTAGTAGAAATAATTTCTAATTAGCTAATAATTTCTAAGCTCTAATGACAGATTTTCCTCTCTTAAGCAAAACTCAGGCTTATGTTTATGTTTTAACAAATAGGTATCTTTAATATACTTGCAGTGCCAGGAATTGGACTCAGAGTCTTGCACTTGCAAGGCAAGAATTCAACTCCTGAGCTCTATGCAGAACCCAAGTATTTCTAAAACATTAGCTCACTTTAGAGATTTTGTTTCCAAGAAACAACATGGATGACTTCAAATTCTCAGATCTGATAGAAACTTCACGAATAGAGTCCCCAAGACAGGTCCAAGTATCAGGCACATGTCTTTACATTATCTCAGTTTATTTTGTGATAAATTTATGAGTTATGTTCTATTCCCAGCATTTCACAGATAATGAAACTGACAAATAATTTTCCTTAAGACATAGAAGCAATCAGGGTCAATAATACACAAATTATTACATAGGGACATAAGAGGTGAAAAATACAAATACAAATCCTGGTATTTTCAACTCTGCATCTCATCTCCTTATATTTAATTTAAGTATAGTTGATCAGGTTTGCTTCTATGTAACCTGTTTATGATAATAATGGTTCTTCCAGTATAATTGTGTATTAAAATACTAAGTTAACTTAGTAGTCTTTAAAGACTACTGAAAATGGCTTAGTATATTTGGAATTACAAATCTGTTTAATTAATAAGGTGATTGAATTTGTAATTAAAGGATATAGGCAATCAGTACTAGTTAACTCATAATTACAGCAAAGACTAACATCACAGATGCCATTAAATTTAATATCAGAAATTTATCTTCATTATCCTGATAAGGAATAAATGTCATTTAAAATATCTGTTATACCAACATAATTACCTTTTATAAAAAATGACAAATTTCTGTTGAAAAAATATATTTATTAACTTCTAACTACATAAAAAATGAATAGGTAAAATATTTTTGTAACAAGTAACTGAAAACAATTATTTAGAGAATCAGTATATTTACAAAACTTTTATATTAACATGTATTACATGTACTTTAACAAAAAGACTGAGTTTATCAACAATATTAAAATGTACATCTTTTGGGGCTAGAGAGATAGTACAGCAGGTAGGGCATTTGCCTTGCACGTGGCTGACCCAGGTTCGATTCCCAGCATCCCATATGGTCCCCTGAGCACTGCCAGGAGTAACTCCTGAGTGCAGAGCCAGGTGTAACTCCTGTGCATCGCCGGGTGTGACCCAAAAAGCAAAAAAAAAATTAAAAATTAAAAATAAAATATACATCTTTCTACAATTAAAATATTTATAGAAAATTAGATTATTTTAATGCACTTTCAAAATTAATTTTTGCCAAAGATTGATGTGAAATTGCACTTTCCAGTGATTTGTCCAAATTAATGACTCTGATAACAAACACTCAATTTTATTTTTTTTTACATTTTATTTATTTATTACTGAATCACCGTGAGATACAGTTACAAAGCTTTTATGTTTTAGTTTCAGTTATAAAATGATCAAACACCCATCCCTCTACCAGTGTACATTTTTCTACCACCAATATCCCCAGTATTCCTCCCCATATCACACCACTACCCCTGCCTCTATTGCAGACAATTTCCCTCTTATTCACTCTCTACTTTGGGGCACTATACTTTGAAATACAGATATTGAGAGATCATCATGTTTGGTCCTTATTTTACAATTAGCATACATCTTCCATCCCAAGTGATCCCTCTACCTATCATTGACTTAGTGGTCCCTTCACCATCTCAACTGCATTTTCTCCCCAGCACGTGAAGCAGGCTTCCAAACCATGGAGAAAACCTCCTGGCCTTGTTTCTACTGTCCTTGGGTGTTACTTTCATATTTTGTTATTATATATTCCACAAATGAGTGTTGTCATTCTATGCCTGTCCCTCTTTTTCTGACTCATTTCATTTAAAATGATACTCCCCATTCTATTCACTTATAAGCAAATTTCATGACTTCATTCTTCCCTAATAGCTGCATAGTATTTCATTGTGTAGATGCACCAAAGTTTCTTTAACCAGTCATCTGTTCTCAGGCACTCGGGTTGTTTCGAGATTCTGTCTATTGTGAACAGTATTGCAATGAATATACAGGTGCTGATATCAATTCTATGGTGCTTTGTTGCAACCCTAGGTATTCCCAGAAGCTGTATTGCTGGGTTATATGGAAGCTCAACGTTTTTTTAAGGAATGCTCATATTGTTTTCCAGAAATGCTGAACCAGACGGTATTCTTACCAACAATGAAAGAAGTCCTTTTCTCCCCAAATCCAAGCTAGCACTAGTTGTTCTTGTTCTTTCTGATGTGTGCCAGTCACTGTGGTATGAGATGATATCGCATAGTTGCTTTAATTTGCATCTCCCTAATGATTAGTTTTGTGGAACATTTTTTCATTTTCCTTTTGATCATGTGTATTTCTTTCTTGAGGAAGTTTCTGATCATTTTTTCTCCCCATTTTTTGATGGGGTTGGAGGTTTATTTCTTGTACAGTTCTACTAATGTCTTGTATATCCTGAATATTAACCCCTTACCAGATGGATATTAGGTAAATAATTTTTCTCATTTTGTGGGTTTTCTCTGTGTTTGGTCACTATATCTTTGAGGTGCAGAAACTTCTTAGTTTAATGTAGTTTCACTTGTTTATGTATTTTTTCCACTTGTTTGGTCAGTGTACATTCAATTTTCAAGTTTTATTTTTATAATATGAATACACAGAAATAATAAATGCTCCTAAAAGTAATAAACATCATGTCAAACTTTATAAATATTACCCTTCAGCTAAATTTTCAATAATGTGCATGAACCTAGAAAAATTAGTTTTGTACCATCACTCTCATAAAAGATTTTTAGAACTAAAATTAAGTATAAATATACATTTTAAAATTTGGAGGGAAAATGTAGGATAACACTGTTTTTGTCCTTCCTGCATAGCCTCAGGTAGTTTGGGTTTATTGGGTTGCTCCCATCACAATGCTTCCATTCCTCTGTGTTTATTTGTAACTCCTTTCTTTATGCTCTGTTCACTTGTAAATATTGTTTTCCTCTTCTCCCTGAAGTTCTTTGCATAGTTTATTCAGAGCAATGTCCTTTTTGTATGGACACAAGAAGACATGCTTTTGTAATGCGTCTCTCAGTGATATTTTCCTCCTGGGCATCTGTTCTCTCACCTAACCCTCAGCTGCCTTTACTGCCTAGCACCCTCAAAAGCAGGTCCCAATGAGGGACTGGATGGAACCAGGGCAAGCAGTAAGCTATGTGCTACCCTGGCATCGAGATGGGCCTGGCCAAAGTGCCCTAATGCTTAACTACAAGTTAAGAGCTGGGGCATGGGCAAAAGCTGTCATGATCCAAAAAGTAATAACTAGATTTGGTCCCTGCTAGGGTTAGGAATGATTAATCTGGCCTGAGCTCTGTAGTCTGAGACTGTGGCAAGATGGTCCCAGGAGAACTGCCCTACAAGCCTCAATGTGTCTCTTACTGTGTCCATACAAAAAAAAAAACTAGTATTGAGATGTTGATAGAGTTATTGGACTAGGGAAAAGATAAAAATGCCTTAAGGGGTATTTTGCCCTTGAGCAGTCCTTGAAGGGCTTTAGAACATCCTAGGTGGTGTTCCCTTTGAACTTGGTGGGCCCTCAGGAAGGGCTTTCTTATGTTGATTTGGCTACCTGACTGGGGGCAGTGTCGTCCTGGAGAAATAAGGGAGTTGGAGAGAGAGGAGAGGAGAAAGAGGAGTTAATGAAAAGAGGACTGGAATAAACTGCAACTAAGACCAACAAGCCTGGCTCTCCTTTCTTTCTTCGTCTGCCCTTGGCCAACAGCTGTCCTGATCCAGGCCACACACAGCGGCTCAAGAGCATGGAACATGTGAGATAGAGCCTTCCAGAGAGCCCGCGAACACACAATCTTCAGCATGCTTAGATTTTACAGGAAAACGAGAATTTATTCTTAAAAGTTGCAATCATTTATTTCTGTTTTTTATGTTAATTTTTGTTGTGCAACAAATGAAACTCAGGGCCAACATCCCTGAGCCCAATTATTTGTTTGCTTTATTTTAATCACTCTTTGAGACATTTCTGTACAATAAACAAATACCTACAATAGGGAAAATTTGAGAAGAAAAATTATAAGTTAGCTTTCTCAAACAATAAATATGTATTGAACACAAATGGAATGAAATCTGATAAACAGAAAGCTGAGTTTGAACTTCGGATCTCTGGAGCTTATGTTCAGCAGCAGATAGAGTAGAGAAGGAACAGCAGAAAGTTAAAATAACTAACATGGGCAAGGACAGGCATGGGATCCAAACTCACTATTTCAGTCCAGGCCAGTGATGGTGGGATGTGTGTTGAGGATTGATGGGGAGCAACAGTAGGGAGAGGTAGGTGGTAAGTCCAAAGAAAAACTTAGTTCTCCCATAGATATAATTTCTATGAAGAGACATACCTAAGGAAATGAGTTAAAGGTAGAAAAAATATCTTCCCAATGAATACAGATATGATGCTACTCATTAGACCATCTGAGTTAGTCTGAGACTTCTCCAAATGTCCAGAATATTAAATTGCTAAGGTGCATCACAAAATTTTATATATATATGTATATATGTATATATATGTACATATATGCAGGTCAAATCAACAAATCCAAAGCTGTAAAGAAGGGAAATAAAGTCTTGGAGAAGTGATTCGGGAAGATAAATGCTATTATAGACGTGCTTATTCCAAAGCAAATGAGAAAAATTGCTAAGAATGACAGCTGAAAAAGAACAAGATTCATGGGACTACACTTCAAATGCAGTTCAGAAGACTAAAAAATCTAAGATAATCTTAAAATAAGTATGGTGCTAGTAATCAAGAGCAGAGGAGAAAGAAAACCAAGAATAACAAGCTCAGGGTTATGAAACACAAGTACTTACAAATACCAGGTATGAAAAAAGAAAGGTAATCACTGAAATTTTTAAATTAAGATTATTTTTAGTCTACACAGCATAAGTTAAAGAAAGGATTAGAGTATTTCTTATTATTCAAAAACACACTCCATGGAAGAGTTTCACTAAAGTAAAGTAAGTAAAGGCCCTCCCGTTGATCGTCGATTTGCTCGAGCGGGCCCAGTAACATCTCCACTGGAGACCTTGTTGTTACTGTGTCTGGCATATCGAATACTCTCGGTAGCTTGCCGGGCTCTCCGAGAGGGGCGGAGGAATCGAACTCGGGTCGGCCATGTTGGCTGCTTGTAAGGCGAACGCCCTACATGCTGTGCTATCGCTCCAGCCCTAAACAAGCAAAAAAATAGTATGTAAATTCCAAGACAGATGTTAAATGACAGATTCAAGAAGTTTTATTTATATCTAATATCAATACATGAAAAAGACAACTAAGGATATAATTGAGAAATAATGTATAAAGTGGTGAGCTAAAAATATTTCAGTGAGATCCTTCACTGTTGGTGGGAATGTCCACTGGTTCAGCCCTTCTGGAAAACAGTATGGACGATTCTCAAAAAATTAGAAATTGAGCTCCCATTTGACCCAGCAATACCACTCCTGGGAATATATCCCAGAGAGGCAAAAATGTATAGTCGAAGTGACATCTGCACTTGTTTGTTCATTGCAGCACTCTTTACAATAGCCAGAAACTGGAAGAAACCTGAATGCCCAAGAACAGATGACTGGTTAAAGAAACTTTGGTACATCTACACAATGGAGTACTATGTAGCTCTTAGAAAAGATGAAGTCATGAAATTTACATACAAGTGGTACAATATGGAAAGTATCATGCTAAGCGAAATGAGTCAGAAAGAGAGGGATAGACATAGAAAGATTGCATTCATCTGGGGGATATAAAGTAACAAAGTATGAGATTAATACCCAAGAATAGCTGAGATCAGCACCAGGAGGATTACTCCATAACTTAGAGGCCAGCCGGGTATCCTAGAGGAAAGGGCTGTTCAGATAGAGAAGGGAGCACCAAATAAAGGATGTTTGGAGGATCCTCCCAGGAGGGGAGATGCATGTCGAAAGTAGACTATGGACTGAACATGTTTGCCACTCAATGCCTCTTTTGCAGACCACAACACCCAAAAGGAGAGAGAGAACACAGGGGATTGCCCTGCCACAGAGACAGGGGGGATGGGGGGATGGGGGTGGGAGGGATATTATCCATGGTGGTGGAAAATGGGCACTGGTGGAGGGATGGGTATCTGATCATTGTATAATTGAAACCAAAGCACAAAAAATTGTAAATCTACAACTTTAAAAAAAATAAAATAAAATAAAGGGAAAAAAAAATATTTCAGTGAGATATAAATCTTCAACTAGAACATATACATGGAACAATAAGCAGGCTAAACATAATTAATCACTGTATTAATTCATTGTAGTGATAAAATGGTAGTAGTACAGTAATAAATAGAAATACTACATAATTGGCAAAATAATATATAATGAAAAATAATTTCTCATTTATAACTATATTAGGGGTGACTTCCTACCAGCTCTAATAAATTTAAATGTTTACTATCCCCCTTTTTAATATAGAATATTAAATGAAACATTCAGAACTCCAAATATAAAAACATGAAATACTGGGGTAGTTTTTCCCTTCCCTTCTTTTCTGATTTTTATTTTGGATTTTTTTTAATTGGCAGCCACATCCAGCAGAGTTTAGGGACTATTCT
This sequence comes from Sorex fumeus, assembly GCF_029834395.1. Classification (NCBI taxonomy): domain Eukaryota; kingdom Metazoa; phylum Chordata; class Mammalia; order Eulipotyphla; family Soricidae; genus Sorex; species Sorex fumeus. The sequence continues at coordinate 19,518,858 of NW_026606066.1, read as the reverse complement.
GGACTTGTGACACTGTGCTCAGGGGCTACTCCAGACTATGTACTCAGGGAACCATATGCTGTGCAAGAGATTAAATCAGGGTCAGCCACCTGTAAGGCAACCACGTTAATCCACGTGCTGTAGTTCCAGGCTCCTGTCCTTTCTTTTCCCTTCTTATTTTGCTTTTGTCTTGAACATCAGTTTGTAAGTGTTGTTAATTACACTCTAAAATGATAAAGTAGATGGCCATCGTCCATCTCTGTCAGTCTTAGTTTTTCCCTTTCTTTCATAATTCCTATTCTAGCTAACTTAACCCATAGTAATTGATATATATCCTTAAGTATAACTTTACAAATTATGTAGAGTGGAGTCAGAGAGGTAGTACAAGGTTAAACCACTCACCTTGCAATTAACCAGCTGTTTCTTCCCCGTCAGTGCAGCAGGGACTACCAGAAGCAACCCCTGACTGACGAGCCAGGAACAACTTCAGTCCAGCTGTGTATGTGGTCGCCCCCTCACTCCCAAAATGATATGTAGTGTATTTTGTGATTATTTCCAGTTAAATTACATGATGTAAATTTCATTTTGTTTACTATTTTTTTGCCCTCTAATTATAACTCTTTCAGTACAACTGAAGCATGATTATTCCTGATATCTCATCATGAACCTGAGTAAACATCCAACACATTTAAACATCCATCATATCTCTTAATGAGAGGCACTGAAGTTGCCACCAGCTCTGTTATCACAAACAATACAACAAATAACATCCTTGTCCTCAGATGCTCAGATAAATCACACCTCAAGTATCACTCATATCTGACTTTAATATTTAGATGACACTACTTTGACTTAGATTTAAATTTAAAAGGAGTGGAATGGTGCTGAAATAGAAAAAAAAAAAGGTTTATTTGCTTATGACAGCACATGAATTTTGTGGGGCCAGGAATGGAAAGCTATGAACTAAATTGAGTGCCTCCAAACTGAAAAGCCATATACCCCAATGTGAGCCATGTGAGGCAACCGGGATGAATTTTGTTTTAAGAAATAATTATACTTCAGTGGGATCATGTCATATCGAATACACCACAGATAATTTGCCAGGCTCTGCCTTGTGGGCGGGATACTCTCAGTAGCTTGCCAGGCTCCCTAAGAGGGATAGAGTCTTCTATGGCAGCCTCTAATCGCCCTTGCAGGTGTTTCCATGGTTCAAACCATATGGTATATTCTATATGTCAGAAACAGTAAATACAATGGGTCTCATTCCCCTGACCCTGAAAGAGCCACCAATACAGCAGCATTAAGAAGGATGAGGAAGAAGAGGCTGCCAAAACGAAGAAGATCTAAAATGACTTTCTGTACTTTCAGTGCACATATGCTTGGCATTGGATACATCCATCGAAGACCTGATGGTGCAAGTGCAAAAGATCAAGTACGACATCATTGGTCTGACTGAGACAGAAGTCATCAACCATATGACATCATTGTCGACACCGAACAAGAACTGTTCCTCGGAACATGCGGCAAAAGAGGCGTCGGTGGTGTCAGTGTCCTTGTCAACAATAACTTGGCCATGAGCATTGATTCATTTGAATACCTAACAACCTGAATTGGACAAATACATTTGAATAGATGTGGCTCACTGCCAGCAGTTTCTATCTTCCTTGTCTACACACCAACATCTAACTATGATGAAGAAAAAATTGAGAAGTTCTACATGGAGCTCTTATTGTCTAGTTCTCTCTCTTGGAGAACCCGACAGGCTACCGAGGATATCTTGCCCACATGGCAGAGTCTGGCAAGCTCCCCGTGGCGTATTCAATATGCCAAAAACCAGTAACAGTGATGGGTCTCATTCCCCTGACCCTGAAGGAGCCTCCAATGTGGCACTTGCTAAAATCCCAGGGCTAGGACAAATGGAGACATTACTGGTGCCTGCTCAAGGAAATCAATGAACAACAGGATGATAGTGATACAGTGATACATGGAGCTGGAGAAGACCACACCTTCTACAAGATCATTGTCAGTGATTTTAATGCCAAGATAGTACCAAGAAGATCAGTTGAAAAACTCCACATCGGGACTCATAGCCCAAAATGGAATGAACAGGGTGAGAGACTGTCTGAGTTCATCATATCGACCATGACCAAATCTAAACGTTGGACATGGTAGGCTCCCAGTGAACAGTTCCACAACAAAATTGACCCATCATATTCAATTGATGGTTTTGCCCTACTGATGTCACTGCTGTTGTCCCAAAATTCCAAACAGAATCGGACTAACATCTCCTTCATGCAAAATTCTACTTCACGAAGCGGGGAGAAAGGGCTGCAATGTTTAAGGAGAGAACTCCCAGAACGACCACTAACTGGGAGTTCTTTGGCACTATTGCGGCAACATGGGAAGATGCCGTCATTGACAACATTGACAAAGAATATGATTGACTGGTTCAGCACCTCCATGATTGTGCAAGGAACGACAAGAGATAGCCACAAAAAGATGCCTTCAAAAACTCTCGAGCTCATTCGCCAATGTGCCTTGGTGCAAGCCTCAGGCAACCACAAGCTAATGTCCAAGCTTGCAAAGCAAAGCAGAGAAGCAATAAAGGAAGACCTCAAAGAGAGAAGAGCAGCAGTGCTGGCAGATGCAGCAGAAGCCAGGAAAAACATTTGCAACGCCAGCCTGTCCCTCGCCAACTACAAGACCAAGATGACTGCCCTCTGACGTCCTGATGGATCTATCACATCTTCCAGAAGGGCACTGGAGAAAATTATCCATGACTTCTATTTGGATCTGTTCAATAGCCATGTCCACCTGCCCACATACCAAATTCCGAAGGATGGATATGTCCTTCCTAACGTTCTCTCTTCCGAAATCCAACACAGCATTTCGTCGGTAATGAAGCGACCAGCACTTGGCCCAGACAAGGTCAGACCTGAACACCTGAAGAACCTGCTGTCAGTACTCATCAATACACTGGCTCGGCTCTTCACACGCTACCTGTCTGAATGCAATGTTCCATCTCAATGAAAAACATCGGGACTGTTCTACTGTACAAGGAGGAAGACATCCACTACATTGGCAATTATTGTCCAATCTGCCTGTTGTCTGTCATCTACAAGCTGTTCACACGAGTAATCCTGAATAGGATTGGCAGAACAGTAGATGAAGGACAACCATGAGAGCAAGCTGGGTTCCGAAAAGGATTCAGCATGATCAACCATATCCACAAGGTAACCAAGCTCATTAAGGTTTCTCAGGAGTTCAAGATGCCCCTCTGCCTAACATTCATTGATTTCAAGAAGTCCTTTGATTCTGTTGAGACTGAAGTGATCATCGAAGCCCTAGCCAAATAGAGCATTCAAACTCAGTACATCAGGATCCTCCATGAGCTGTATTATGGATTCAGGACAAGGATCTCACCATTCTACAAGGAAGACCTGGGCCCAACGAAAACAGGATGAGAACACTGTCCAGGTCTCCCAAAGAGGAATCAAATGAGCTACACTTGAAGTATCACGCTTCACTCAAGTGAGAGAAAGAATCCGGAGTTTCAACCTCTGTCAATGATCGAGAATCAGGGACACTGTCTCATTTGCCACGGTGTTGAAAGTCAGATGGACTAGACACGTAAAACGATTTGGAGACAATTGCTGTACTAGAGCCATTTACAAATGGATTCCACGGGACATCAAGAGATCATGTGGCCGCCCACCTATGAGATAGTCAGAATTCTTTGTCAAGACCCTAAACGATCGGCTTGAGGCTCTTTGTGTTTTTGGAGCAAACAGACACCATTGGGCTACACTAGCACGTGACAGGGACAAATGGAGACGTTACTGGTGCCCACTCAAGCAAATTGATGAGTAATGGGATGTCAAATGATCAAGTGATCAGTGGGATCATGAAATGTGATTCTTAAAACAGAACCCTTGGAAGGAACACCTGAGAGCTTCATGACAGTGGCAATAAGCAACATCCACTAAGATTGATGGACTTTGTGTTTAAGCATCATTTCTGGATGTGTTCTGAAAAGTGAGGTGTTTAGTGCAGGTTATGTGATGCCTCAGAAAATTATTCATGGCAATAAAATCTGGGATCATTGAATATTTTTCTTGTAAAGGCTGGTCTTAACGCTGAAAGAAATTTTGCCTGCAAGAATAAAATTCATCCTTTTGACAGAAAATGTCTAAACATTATAAAACAGTACTTTGAAAAATATGTATTGGTTGATCAACTTATTCTTGAAAATGAAGAGAGTAGGAATAAGGCTTTAGTCTTCGATTCTAAAATAATCTGTGACAGACTTCAACAAAATTACGAAAATCAACACAAGTCACTTGAGCACTGGAAACTTTTGAAACACTAGCAAGAAGATGTCAGAATACGATTTATTTTATTGACAAATATGAATCCTGACTTTATGGATATTTCATGACTCAATTGTTTCTTACAGCTGGGTATCAACATTCACAGTGATTCCTTTGAAGGTGTGTGAGATTAATGGTAAAGAATCATTCAATGGTATTAGAGAATTAGTATAATGTTTATACTAAGAAAGCTTGTGTATTTATGCCCACTAATTTACAGGAAGTAGATCAGTATGAATCATGTATTATTCTATCAGGTCCTAGAATGGAAACAGATAGTTTTACTAATGAAGAAAAAAAATGAAGTTTTTCAGGGACCATGTCAGATGGAGGGATCAAACTGCTGCTAGGCATGTACAAAGTAAGTATCTTACATGCTCTACTATCTCTCCAGCCCTAGTTTATCTATATATATAGAGAGATATATATATCTTATATATATAATCTTATATATACATATATATAAGATTTTTGAATAGTTTCTTGAAAACCAGGTCTAGGAAGGAGAACTCAAGAAGAACAATTTATAGATGGCTTCTAGAAGATAAAAAATCCCTTCAGAACAATGTGATAATTCCTACCTTTAGCTAAAAATGAAATTCTTTAAGCACTTCTTCATAAATAAAGAGGAATGATGTATGCACCTAATGCCAAAAGCAGTGCTTCATGAGAAAGAATTAAATACTTTTAATGAGAAATAATTTGTTGAAAGATTCCTAAAACCACTAAGAGTCTAAATCTTCATGAGGGCAGCTATAACAAGAGGAATAAGCAGATTAAAGATATATCTGTGGAGCTTTATGCAAGAATAACTAATATTTCTGATAAGATTTACAACTGTTGTCAACTATTGAAGTAAGTGACTAGCAATTTTCCAAAGACATTTATTTATTTATTTATTTTTTAATTTATGTAGGAGTATTGCTATTTATTCAGCCACTGATTAGCTGATTGAATTGGACATGACTCTACCTTAGTTTTTTTTTTCATTTTTTATAATTTTATTTGTTAAATCGCCGTGAGAGCAGTTACAAAGCTTTCAGGTTTAAGTCTCAGTCATACAATGAAACACCCGTACCTTCACTAGTGCCCATTCTCTACCCCCCAAAACCCCCACATACCCCCATCCCACACCCTCCCACTACCTGTGGGGCAGATGATTTCCACATTACTCTCTCTCTACTTTGATCACATTCAATATTTTGACACCAGACCCACCATTATTATCTGAGATTTTACACCAAAACTCAGATCTGCTGAAAAGCCAATAGTAGACCATTTGTTTTCTATTGCTGGTTATGAATAACACATGCTGTCACGTGGCTGTAGTAGTGGCCACGGGATTTTGAAATTCTGAAATTTTAACAATTAAATCTGGAGGGATTTCTGCCAAAACCTGCTGGGTTTCGAGAATTGTTCCTGAGTCTCTTGGATCATGGCCATTAAGCAGGTTGATAAGGAGCCAGAAAGGCCGTTCATGGGCGCTGACTCGGGGTCTTGTTGGGGTGGAGAGGAAAGGGCTGGCTCCACTCCCATCCCATAAGGCCCCGCATGTCTCGTCACTGTGGGCCCAAACCTGATTGTCCATTGTCCTCTGGAGGATGGCGACCACTGGGCCGCCAGGGGGAACAGGCCAAGGCACAAAACCTATTCCCACCTGTGGTGGCCCAGGACCAGTAATCTACTGCAGGGATTGGATGCATTTCTGCTAAAAGCCGTTGGGTTCCATGATTTGTTTCTGAGTCTCTGGGATTACGTCCATTAGGCAGTTTGATCCGGAGCCAGAGAGGCCGTTTGTGGATGGCGACTTGGGGTCTCGTTGGGGTAGGGAAGAAAGGGCCGGCTCCACCCCATCCAGTGAGGCCCCATGTGTCTCGTCAATGAAGGCCCAAATCTGACTGTCCAGTGGCCTCTGGTGGATGGCGGCCACCGAGCTGCCTAGGGGGAGGAGGCGAAGGGACAGCACCCTTACCCCCCTGGGGTGGCCTGGCGACAGTAACCTACTGCACAGTCCTGACTCATTTCTGCCAAAAGCCGCTGGGTTTCAAGATTTTTTCTGAGTCTCTGGGATCATGGACATTAAGAAGCTTGACCAAGAACCAGAGAGGCTGTTCGTGGGTGGCAACTTGGGGTCTCATTGAGGGGGCATGGAAAGGCTGGCTCCACACCCATCCTGTGAGGCCCCACGTGTCTCGTCACTGCAGGCCCAAACCTGACTGTCCAGTGGCCTCTGGAGGATAATGGCCACCAGGCCACCAGGGGGAACAGGTCAAGGCACGAAACCTATTTCCACCTGGGGTGGCCCAGCCCCAGTAATCTACTGCAGGGACCGGACACATTTCTGCCAAAAGCCATTGGGTTTTGAGATTTGTTTCTGAGTCTCTGGGATCAAGGCCATTAAGCAGTTTGATCAGGAACCAGAGAGGCCATGCCTCCAAGTATATAGCTGAGCCCGAGGTGGTTTGTGGCTGTGTCTCCTACATACCTAACTTTTGGCCGTTTACTTTCTTGGTAAACTTTGCCCCAAGTTTTTGAGGTCTGGCCAAAGGCACAGCAGCAATTTTGGGGTATCTGCAAGTCTGAAGGTGCCATCAGGCTGCTGATGCACTTGCCTCACAGGTGCAGATTGACCTGCCAAAGACATTGATTTAATCTCATTAGATACATCCTTCATATTTCTGGAGTAAATATTTTAGGCAATTAAGGACTTTGTTCTAAAATCTTAAATTTTTAAGTTAATTGTATCTTTGGTACATATTTATTCAGTAATTTTTCTTACTGATATTTTTATTTGTCACATCACATCACATTTCCAGTCCCTTTTTAAAATTTTATTTATTTATTTATTTATTTGGTGGTGGGAAAGCTTCACCAGTTTTCTCAGGGGCTGGCCACTCCTGGTGATTCTCCTGGCCTTTCCTGGCCAATAGGATAACAGTTCAGTGTTAAGGCCCAAGAATGCGAAGCTTCTTGGGCTCTGAAGTGTGGAGGATTACTAAAGCTATGCCAGTTATTTTCAGGGGCCTCCAAGGCCACACCTAATAAGGCTTCAGGGACTGTGTATTGATATCAGGAATTGAGCCACCATAGACCTGAACCCTGTCTGGAGCTCCAAGTTGCCTAACCTTTATAACATAATTATAAAGTAGACATCAAAATATATCAAATTTCAGAAAATGTGAATTGCTAGAGGGCTGAGAATGTGGCACAAATGGTAGGGCATATGCCATGCATGTGTGAGGTCCTGAGTGCCACCTAGCTCCTCAACACCACTGTCACCCCTCTCTTTTCACACCCCCAATCCCACCCCAGAATTCCCAACACAATAAAAAGAGTTATCATCCATTATTTGGGATGGTAGAGTATTTTTTTATGACTGCTGATACTGTAACACCTAATTTCTTCCCTTAGAGAATAGTTGGATTCATTAAAATAAAAATAATTAAAAAAAGAGAGAATAGTTGGAGTATTCAGTCCTAGAGTTGAAGCTTAGAATCATAGCCACACGAGGAACATAGAACCTATTTCCCTTGCCAGAATACTTGAATTTTCTATATAGAAGGATATTTAAATTTTATTCTTTAATTTTTTTTAAAAATCAGATGGGCTGGGCATGTAATGAGATTTGGAGATGACTGCTGGACTAGAGCCATTCCTGACTGGATTCCACAGGAAGTCAAAAGATCGCATGGCCGCCCACCTATGAGACGGTCAGACTTCTTTGTCAAGACCCTAAATGATCAGTTTGAGGCTCTTTCTGCTCTTTGTGTTCCTAGAATGAGCAGACACCATTGGGCTACATTAGCACGTGACAGTGACAAATGGAGACGTTACGGGCACCTGCTCGAGCAACTCGATAAGTAATGGAATGTCAAGTGATCAAGTGATCAATTCTTCCAGATTTTTAAGTGTCAGATTCCCTTTGCCTATTTTATAACCAATCTGAATCAAACATTTTGTTGCACTTCTGGTTTTATTCTATCTTCTGAGAAACACTGAGAAGCAAACTGACAGGTTAGTTAGCTTTCAGTGACTAAAAACCTTGAGTTTCTTTTTATTTACTTAATTTTTTTCTATATACAGCAGGCATATCGTGTACAGCAGGTATACTTGCCTTGCATGTGACCAACAGAGGTTCTGTCCCCACTCTGCACACAGTTCCCTGAGCATCACCAGGAATGATTCCGAGAACAAAGCTATGAGTGAGCCCCTGGATACCGCCACGTGTGCCTCCCCCCGCAAAAAAAAAAGAAAAGAAAAATCTCTTCTCTGTAGTCCTTTTATCTTTTAACTCATGTAAGAGAGAGCAATACAATCAACACTGTACTGTCTTATATTTTAATGTATTTTATAACTTTTAAAAAATTAGATATTAACATTTAAAATAACCTTTTATGTTTGGCATATGAGGATCAATAAAATGGCACAATTACAAAAGCAACAAGTTGATGTGGTGGCGGGAACAGAAAGTCCAGATTGGTGGCACATATGAGAAACGTTAAGTGAAAGTTTAGCACCACCTAGTGTTGGATAGGAAGATCACGTCTTGGAAATGTAAAATGGTACTGAGAGTCATAATTGCAGCTAAGCAAGACTGGATACTGTGTCATGGCCGAATAGTCAAAGCAGTGATTACTGGCCTGAAAAAATAGTCATATTAAAGAAGTTACCCCCACAATCAAAATATCTATGAGAAAATTATAAAGTTCCAATAAATATAGCTTATCTGCTTTAAAAAAGAAAAGAGTGAGCAGGGAAGAAGCTCAGTGGCTGGAGAATATGCTTTCCACACAGAAGGTTTGACCCTGGCACTGTGTCATTCCCTGAGCACCAGTGGATGCTCAAGGTGTGAACCCCCCCAACATTTTTAAATAAAAATAAATTTAAATAAGAAGAGGATAATTTGAGTGAAACCCTGATTTCAAAGAAACAAGAAAGGGATGATGTTTTAAGTCACTATGACCGACACACTTTGGGAAAAAAGCTTATGCAGAGACCAGGAATGTAGTCCTGATTTTGAGTCCTAGAAAAACACAAAAAAATATATATTATACACATGTCAGTATAATTTTACATGAGTGAAAATAAGGTTATGCCATATATTTTCTTTAACATTAGAACATTTTAAATAAATAAATTTGGAGTTTGAAATAGGAGACCAAAAACAACAACAAAAAAGAGACATGAAAGCTATAACAAATGTGATTAAAATAGTTGATTATATAAATATGACCATCTCGTAGGTCTCATAGGTGACCTACAAGATGGTCAGACTTCTTCAAGACCCTGAACGATCAGTTTGAGGCTCTTCATGTTCATGGAGCGAGTAGATGCCATTGGGCTACACTAGCTCGCGACAGGGACAAATGGAGACGTTACTGGCGCCCGCTCGAGCAACTCGATGAGTAACGGGATGTCAAGTGATCAAGTGATAAATATGACTATATATGAAGGAGAAAATAAAAAATTCACAAAAACAAAAAATAATGCTTGGGGCCAGAGTTATAGTACAACAGGTAGGGCACTTGCTTTGCACAAGGCCACTCTGGGTTAAATCCCCAGAATCCCATGCGGTCTCCTGAATCTTTCCAGGCATGATCCCTCAGAACAGAGCCAGGAATAAGCTGTAAGCACTTCTGTATATGGCCCAGAAAAATAAACAAAGAAAAGAAAAAATATATATTTATATAACATTTATAAAAATGAACCATGTAGTTATTAAACATCTTTATGCCATACACTTACTATATAAAAAACTAAATAAAATATTTTAAAATATATCATTATTACTTGGAAATGAAAAAGCACACTCTTAACTCAAATTAAAAAAATAAATCGCAAACTAAGACAACATAATGTTTTTTGAAACATTATATTGAAAACATTATTTTGAAATATTATAACAAAAAGTAGGATGTGATTGAACAACAGAGCACTTGACTTGTATATGTAAAATTCTGGTTTAATTTTTGGCATCACGAAACCAAAATCACAAAAAAAAAAACTATAAGGTGAAAGGAGAATATTTTGTAATAGAACCTAGAGTGTAATGAAAACTCAAAATTGAGAAAAAAATTGTTCTCTCACATTATTGCATTATTAAGAAAAATGAAGAGTTGCATTTTAAATTATTAGAAAAAAGAAAGGTAAAGGCCCTCCCGTTGATCGTCGATTTGCTCGAGCGGGTCCAGTAACATCTCCATTGGAGACTTTGTTGTTACTGTGTCTGGCGTATCGAATACTCTCGGTATCTTGCCGGGCTCTCCGAGAGGGGCAGAGGAATACGAACTCGGGGCGGCCATGTTGGCCGCTTGTAAGGCGAACGCCCTACCACTGTGCTATCACTCCAGCCCCAAAGGTAAAGGCCCTCCCGTTGATCGTCGATTTGCTCTAGTGGGCCCAGTAACGTCTCCATTGGAGACTTTGTTGTTACTGTGTTTGGCATATCGAATACTCTCGGTAGCTTGCCGGGCTCTCCGAGAGGGGCGGAGGAATCGAACTCGGGTCGGCCATGTTGGCCACTTGTAAGGCGAACGCCCTACCCGCTGTGCTAGAAAAAAGAAGATATCTAAGAAACGAGGGAACAAATTAGTAAAAATGAAAAAACACTAATATTTTTATTAAGAAAAGAAAATATAATAAAAACTTTTCTATTTGTATCTACTTGATGGATCCAACTAAATTATCATTTTAGGTTCATCGAGAATAAGTTTTCAAAGTCTGGCAAATTAGAGGCCACTTAATATTTTTGTCATTATCTTTTTATTAGTATACCCATACTCTAATTTTAAATTTTTATGTTTATTAAGAATCAGGTTGGGCCCTTTTGGTGCTCACATGTTCCTGCACAAACATTATGCTTTTGGAGCTAGATGGTACCTACTCAGTACCAACTTCTTGATTCTGCCATTAATTTTCTTACAAGCAACCATCAACTACACATAAATAGATGTGTCTGTATAGATACAGTTGTTAAAGAAAAAAAGTTATTGCAGATGAATTTGACTTCTGAATTGTGCTTTTTGACCATGGGTTAAAATTAAATAACAAATTCATCAAGTAAATAGGCTTCATTGAGCTAACTGAACATATAAGCAAGTTTTATTAAAAATAAAGTTATTTATTTGAGAAAATGATAATAATGATAAAAATTTTCACACAATTATTATTATAAATGTCATAATCTTAAGTCTTTGTATAGGTGAGACACTTTGAACAGTGTCTTTCTAATTTCTAATTTAATGATTATACCAGCCTTGTAAAATAGTAATATTGCACTTTCCTAAATGAGGTAACATTGTTTAAACACTTAAGGCACTGGAAACTGAATTATTTACAGTTCTAATTGAAAGTGGCGGTTCGAAATTTAAATTCATATCTGTTGAGTCAAAGTTCCAAACGGTTTCATAGCTGTAGAAATAAAGCTGCCGTACACCAGCATGTAAGAGCACTGTTTCTGGGTTCTGTGAGCTGTTTCTCCAGACAGTACAGCAGGGAGGGTGTTTGCCTTGCATATGGCCGACCCGGGTTCAATTCCTCCCTTCCTCTCAGAGAGCCTGGCAAGCTACCAAGGCTATCCCACTTGCACGGCAGAGCCTGACAATCTTACTGTGACGTATTCGATGTGCCAAAAACAGTAACAATAAGTCCGTGTTCCTGGAGCTAGTAGATGCCATTGGGCTACACTAGCACATGACAGGGACGAATGGAGACATTACTGGTGCCTGCTCGAGCAAATCAATGAACACCAGGACAACAGTGCAATAGTGCTACAGTGAGCTGTTTCTCAAGATATATATATATATATATATATATATATATATACATATATATGTATATATGCATATATGTATATATACATATGTATATATGTGTATATATATATGAAAAACTTACTGTGCGTCGTATTCCCTTTTCCCACAATTCCTCTACTATGGGAGGTTCACTTCATAGTAGAAATCAAATTCTGATAAAGTGTATGCCCTGAATCATATTAACATGAAGTTATGCAAGTACTGTCATGTAGACAGCATCTTTAGTCCTTTTGAAGAGAACTGAACCCCGTGTTAGAGTAAATTGCAATTGGCTTGTGAGTGGGTTCCAAGGACTATGTGTAAAGTTAGTGCACAGCCACAGATGTATTCTTCTGCCTTCCATAGGCACAGGTAAGAGGTTAAAGAGAAAGTTACCTGACTGATGCCTTCTTTATGTCTTAATTCTTCCCTGCCCTAGTAAATCCCACTATGTGTTAGACGATCTACACCACATGCAGCTGAAATGTTAAAGGGCCAACTAGAATAACTAGATTAGGTGGTGTTCCTCTTGCCTCTCTCCCCATTTAGTTCCTGGTAACACAAACACAGCAAATACTCATGCAAAATTTAAGCATTTAAGAAGTTGGGGCCAGAGACTGAGGTCTCAATTTCTAGACTCAAAAAGTCCCTGCTTCCACTTTTCAGTCCAACTTTACTTGTGACATTTTAAGTCTGTTTTAATACTTTCTGGCGCCATGTAGGAACTTCAACTGGTTAAATTACCAGTGATGGAAAGAGTGATTAATTAGGCATATTCAAAATTCCTGATAATTAGAAGCCATCTAAATTATAGTACATGCCTGAAGCTTACTTGAGAGTAAGTCCAGGTTGTTTCTGGAATGTTCTCATCTGTCTAGAGACCTAAAGGCAGAGTAATTGTAAAACCTGCTGAATTTACCCTCACTTGACAGCTGTTTAAGAGTAGTCTTAAAATGATTGAGTATAATGAAGTCAATAGAAGACTAACAATTACAGTCTGATTGGGAAACAGGCTGGAACTGAGCCTAATGAGACAATGTGAAATTGCAAAGAACTGTTAAATGAATCACAAGGGTCAATGCCAGTCACCACTTAAATGAATTGTTTCACATGAGGAAGTTCATCTACAACATGAGATGACGGATGCAACAATAAGTACATAGAAGAAGGGGTAGTTACCAACTCTTCCCTGTTTTCCTAGAGTTCAAATACACATTTTTAAGAAAGAACTTTTTAACCTAACCACAAAAATATATTCCTTAGCAAAAATAAGTAAGTAAACAAAATAATGGTGGTAAGATGTAGGAAAACATTGTTTTGTCCTACCTGCATAGCCTCAGGCAGTTTAGGTTTATGGGGTTGCTCCCATCACAATGCTCCCATTCTTCTAAGTTTATTTGTAAACTTTGTGCTCTGTTGACTTGTAAATATTTTTTCATCTTCTCCATAAGTCCTTTGCATAGTTTATTCAGAGCAATGTCCTTTTTGTATGGACAAAAAGAAGACTGTATATGCTATGCTTTTGTAATGTGACTCTCAATGTTATTTTCCTCCTGGTCACCTGTTCTTTCTCTCTAAGACTCAGCTGCCCTTACTTCCTAGCACCCTCAAAAGCAGGTCCCAATTAGAGACTAGATGGAACTAAGATAGACGGTAAGTTATGTGCTACCCTGGCAACAAGATGGGCCTGGCCAAAGTGCCATAATGCTTAACTACAAGTTAAGAGCTTGGTCATGGACAAATGTTGTCATGATCCAAAAAGTAATAACTAGATTCGGACCCTGCTAGGATTAGGAATCTGGCCTGGGCTCTGTAGCCTGAGTCTGTGGCAAGATGTTCCCAGGAGAGCTGCCTTACAAGCCTCAATGTATCTCTTACTGTGTCCATACGAAAATAACTAGTATTAAGTTGATGAGGGTGAGAGACTGTCTGAGTTCATCATATTGACCAAGACCATCCATAGTAACTCACCATTCCAGAAGGCCAAATCTAAACATTGGACATGGGAGTCTCGCAGTGGACGGTTCCACAATGAAATAGACCACATCATATTCAATCAACAGTTTTGCCTGACCGATGTCGCTGTTGTCCCAGAATTCCAAATGGGATCGGACCACTGTCTCCTTCATGCAAAATTCTACTTCACAGGGCAGGGAATAGGGGCTGCAAAGTTTAAGAAGAGAACTCCCAGAACTGGGAGTTCTTTGGCAGTTCTTTGGCACCATTGCTGCAACATGGGAAGATGCTATTGTTGACAACATTGATGAGGAATACGATAAACTGGTTCAGAACCTCCATGATTGTGCGAGGAATGCCAAGAGAGAGATAGTCACAAAAAAACACCTGTCTTCGAAAACTCTTGAGCTTATTTGCCAGCCTGGTTTGGCGAATGCCTCAGGCAACTGCAAGCGAATGTCCAAGCTCACAAAGCAGTGCAGAGATGCGATCAGGGAAGACTTAAAAGAGAGAAGAGCAGAAGTTCTGGCAGATGTGGCAGAAGCCAGGAAAAGCATTCGTAATGCCTGCCTGTCCTTTGCCAACTACAAGACCAAGATGACTGCCCTCTGACTTCCTGATGGATCTATCACATCTTCCAGAAGGGCAATGGAGAAGATTATCCATGACTTCTATTTGTATCTGTTCAATAGCCATGTCCACCTGCCCACATACCAAATTCCACAGGATGGATATGTCGTTTCCAATGTTCTCCCTTCCGAAATCCGACATGCCATTTTGTCAGTAAAGAAATGAACAGCATCTGGCCCAGACAAGGTCAGACCTGAACACCTGAAGAACCTGCCATCAGTACTCATCAATATGCTGGCTCCACTCTTCACATGCTACCTGTCTGAATGCAAGGTTTCGTCCCAGTGGAAAACCAGCAGGACTGTACTACTGTATAAGAAGGGAGTCATCCACGACATTGGCAACTATCACCCAATATGCCTATTGTCTGTCATCTACAAGCTGTTCACTCGAGTCATCCTGAACAGGATTGGCAGAACACTAGATGAAGGACAACCATGCGAGCAAGCCAGGTTCCAAAAAGGATTCAGCACCATCGACCATATCCACACGATAACCAAACTCATTGAGGTTTCTCAGGAGTTTAAGATGCCGCTCTGTCTAACATTCATTGATTTAAGAAGGCCTTTGATTCTGTTGAGACGAAAGCAGTCACTGAATCCCTAGCCAATCAGGGCATTCAAAGTCAATACATCAGGATCCTCCGTGAGATGTATTGCGGATTCACTACCAGGATCTCACCATTCTACAAAGAAGTAATCATTGATGTCAAGAGAGAGGTTCGTCAGGGTGATACCATTTCATTGAAACTCTTCAGTGCCACCCTCGAGAACATCATGCGACTACTGAAATGGTAAGGAATGGGAGTGAAGATAGATGGTCGGCAATTACACCACCTCCGCTTTGCTGATGACATTGTTTTAATAACACCAAACATCAGCCAAGCGGCACAAATGCTGGCCGACTTTGACCGTGAGTGTGGAAAGGTAGGACTACAGCTGAATCTTATGAAGACAATGTTTATGAGAAACAGCCTTGTTCCTGATGCTCCTTTCGCTCTCAACGGAACGACCATCTCCGAATGCAACAGTTATGTGTACCTAGGTTGAGAAATCAACATGATGAATGACCTGGCACCTGAGTTGCGCAGGAGGAAAAGAGCGGCTTGGAACACCTTCAAGAGCGTCGAAGAAATAGCTAAGAGGATGAAGAACCTCTGGCTCTGGGCACATCTCTTTGATTCCACTGTTCTTCCTGCATTAACATACGCCTCAGAGACCTGGGCCCTATACAAACAGGATGAGAACGCTATTCAGGTCTCCCAAAGAGGAATTGAAAAAGCTATGCTTGGAGTATCACGTTTCACTCAAATGAGAGAAAGAATCCAGAGTTCTGACCTCCATGGACCATCAAGAATCAGGGATGCTGTCTCTTTCGCCAAGGTGTCAAAAATCAGATGGGTTGGACATGTAATGAGATTTAGAGACGACCGCTGGACTAGAGCCATTACCGACTGGATTCCACAGGACGTCAAAAGACCACGTGGCCACCCACCTACCAGATGGTCAGACTTCTTCATCAAGATCATGAAGGATTGGTTTGAGGCTCTTTGCATTTCTAGAACGAACAGATGACATAGGGCTATACTAGCATGTGGCAGGGACAAATGGAGACGTTACTGGTGCCTGCTGGAGCAAATCAAGGGAAGTCAAGTGATCATGTGATTAAGTGATTAAGTTGTTGATTAAACTTTTGGACTGAGGAAAGGAGAAAAAAATCCTTAAGAGGTATTTTGCCCAAGGCAGTCAGGAAGGGCTTTGGAATACCTCCTAGGTTGTGTTTTCTTTTAACCTGGTGGGCTCTCAGGAAGGGCTTTCTTTTTTTGTGTGTGTGTGTGTGTGTTTTTTT
This sequence comes from Sorex fumeus, assembly GCF_029834395.1. NCBI lineage: Eukaryota > Metazoa > Chordata > Mammalia > Eulipotyphla > Soricidae > Sorex > Sorex fumeus. The sequence continues at coordinate 19,502,282 of NW_026606066.1, read as the reverse complement.
TTTTAAATAATTTATTTATTTATTGAATCACTGTGGGAAAAGTTACAGAGCTTTCGGGTTTAGGTCTCAGTCATGTAGATACCGAACACATTTCCCTTTACCAATACTCATTTTTAACCCCGAACCCCAATAGACCCCCACCTCCCACCCCTCCCAATTCTTGTGAGGCAGATGAGTTCTAGTTAATACTCTATCTACTTTGACTAGATAGATTATTTCGATAGAAGATGCACAATTATTGTTTAGAGTTTACGACCCACCCCCCACAATCAGACATGCTGAAACAGCGTTGTGAAATGATTTGCTTTCTACAACTTGGTTTAAGAATAGAATGATAGCGGCCGCGCGGTTTTGAATTTCTGCTATTTTACTTATTGGCCCTGGAAGAATTTCTATTAAAAGTTAGCTAGTTAAGAGATTGGTTTCTGTGCCCTGGAGTCGTGGCCGTGCCGGAGAGCCGCTCGTGAGGGGCAGCTGGCGACCTCGGTGGGGCGTGGGGGACGGCCCACAAAGCCCCCCTTCCCATGAGGTCCCCGCCGCTCCCCCGAGCCCGGCTCAAACCTGCTTTCCACAAGGCTCCCATGCGGCCGCCATCTTTCCTTCCAGAGAGGAGCGGGCGGGCCAGTCAACGCCCTTCCCCCTCCGGGCCGGCTTGGTGGCGTGGTTCAACACAAGTCCATTTGCTTTTCTGCTCCAAGCGGCTGGTTCTCTGTGCTAAGTCCTTGTGCCTCCGGGGCCGTGGCCGTGCCGGAGAGCCGCTCGTGGGGGGCAGCTGGCGACCTCGGTGGGGCGTGGGGGACGGCCCACAAAGCCCCCCTTCCCATGAGGTCCCCGCCGCTCCCCCGAGCCCGGCTCAAACCTGCTTTCCACAAGGCTCCCGTGCGGCCGCCATCTTTCCTTCCAGAGAGGAGCGGGCGGGCCAGTCAACGCCCTTCCCCCTCCGGGCCGGCTTGGTGGCGCGGTTCAACACAAGTCCATTTGCTTTTCTGCTCCAAGCGGCTGGTTCTCTGTGCTAAGTCCTTGTGCCTCTGGGGCCGTGGCCGTGCCGGAGAGCCGCTCGTGGGGGGCAGCTGGCGACCTCGGTGGGGCGTGGGGGACGGCCCACAAAGCCCCCCTTCCCATGAGGTCCCCGCCGCTCCCCCGAGAGGAAGGGCTTTCTTATGTTTATTTAGATACCAGACTGGGTGGAGTCTCAATACAGAGTGCTGGGGAGTTGGGGTGACAAGAGAGCTGGAAAAAGGGAGAGAGCTGGAGAGAGTGAGAGAGAGCAGGGTAACATAATGGAGTGAGGAGAGACTAGCAAGGGGGACAGAGGGAGAAAAATGTAGAAGAAGAATACAGGAGCAGGCACGTGAAGAGAGAGAGAGCCCAGGTTGCGAGATGGAGCATGGAGAGATGAGCGGGGAGAGACAGGAGGAGACGGGAATGAGGGGCAGTGTGAGACTAGAATGGGAGGCTCAGAGAGACTTGGGCAGGCCTATGGGGAGAATGGAATAAACGGAATCTGATCAACCAACCAGCTTGGCCTCGTTTCGTCCACCATCTGTCCCATGACCGGGTCTGCTGTGACTGGGCTAGTGGCCCGGAGACCCCCAGAACCCGGGCAGTTAGGGGAAGAGCAGAGCCATCAGGGCCTCACCCTGGCCGCCCGGGAGATGTTATACAGCAAGCCAGTAAGTTATTGAGACAAGGGAAAAATTTACCTATCTACAGTCATTCCTGCATAAACTACCTGGGGTATACATTTAAATGCTGATTTCCTTTTCCATTTGAATGCAGATTCTGAAATTCTGCTTGTCTGACTAGCTCCCAAGCTGTTGCTCTAAATAACACTCTGGACACTCACACAACAGGAAATTAAACAGTCTTACTTCTCTCTGGGGCTAGAGAGATAGCACAGTGGTAAGGCATTTGCCTTGTGTGCAGCCGGCGCAGCCAAGCCGAGTTCGATTCTTCCACCCCTCTCAGAGAGCCCGGCAAGCTACTAAGAGCATCTCGCCCACACGACAAAGCCTGGCAAGCTACCCGTGACATATTCAATACTCCAAACACAGTAACAACAAGTCTCAAAATGGAGACATTACTAGACCCTCTAGAACAAATCGTTGAACAACAGGAGGACAGTGACAGTGACATTTTAGTGTGCATTTTAAATGTCTTCTTACTTCAGAGTTCCAATTCTAGAAGTCTTGCATAAGAATTATGCTTTCAGTCAATCAGGTACAAATAGAAGATTCTCTTGACATCACCTAATGAGACCATAGCCTACCGGTTTGCTCTCTACAATTATTATGAAAGCAAAACATGGGTTTGTGAGAATTCTCCAACTGTAAGTGTAGGTGAGAGGGATGTATGGCAAATACATTTTTTTCTTGAATTACTTTGTACACTGAAACTTACAAATAACACATCACATTACAAATACATTCATAAGATACTTTAGAAATACTCTTGGCTTATCTAACATCAGTTATAGAGAGAGAATATAGTCCTTTATAGTGTCACTCTCAGTATAGGTACTCTAAGTAGCTTGCAGGACTCTCCAAGAGGGGCAGAGGAATCGAACTCCAGTCCGCCATGTTGGCTGTGTGCAAGGCAAACACTCTACTCGCTGTGCTATACTACTCTGATATATTTGAATATAGGGTTATATAAAGATGTTAATCCCTTCTGCTATTATTTTTGTTGTTTTCTTTTAGAGACATGTCAGGGTACTCGGTGTCTATTTTCAGCAAACTAATCTGAGCTCATTCCCAGCAGTGTTCAGGGGACCATGTGGTACTGCATTTCAGGCTCCCTGTATGCAAAACATATACTCCAGTTCTTTTACCTATCTCCACAGATGACCTTCATTATTATTTAAGTGTACATTCCATCAGCCTTGAAAAAGTTTTTATCAGTAGGTAGCTGGAGTAGGTGTGCAATAAATGGAAAAATATGAATATGTATTGATCATACACAAATAGAAAAGTATTTGTATTGTGGGTGAGATTGCACAATAGTAGAAAATATACAATTCTATTTTATGATATGGATAAAAGTAGCAATTAAAGCAAAATAAAATGTAAACTTAAAAAATTGCTGGGAGACATTGACTTGAACAATAAAATTTCAGGATACCTTAGGTAGATATAATAAGGTTTATATGTTAAACTGTGATGTGCTTGAAAATATCATTAGCCCTCAGGAGCTATTCTTTTCTTTCAATAATACTGTACAATGAAATAAAAAGCTACTTTAAAAATTAGGCCGTCTTCTAAATCAATGATAATATGTATTCACAGTTTTATTGCCCCTACTCCCCACTCTCACAATGAATTTCTTACTCTTCCAGCAATAGCTTCAAAACTCCTCTAGTTCTGAATAACAAACATATATTGAAGGCACTTAAATCATCTCTCAACAAATTTTGATTTTTTTTTAACTTTAGAGTGTACAAGAATTGCTTTGATTGTTTCTGTCCTAGGCAGTAGCAAAATAATTGACTTGTTGTGAATTATGTATGAGTTACAACTATCTTTTTCCAGATATGTAAAGGGAAGTAAGAGAAAATATTTAAAAGTACTTGACAGTTAAAAAATTTTATAAAATGTTTTTTTCTTACCAGCTTCATAATTATATTCTAGTCTAAGTTCACTCCTTTACAGGTACACTTTTATAAGTTTTAGTTACTAGGTGTTTTTTTCTTTCAAGGTTGTCCTCTGCCATTTTCCTGAAAATTGTTTTCCTTAACACATGAAACATCAATCATTTTGTTATTTCAGCCCCTTAAATCATGCCATTTTATGCAATAATGCATCAGATGATCAGTTCTCTTGTTAGTTCCCTAAACTGATATTTTATTGGCCATTTTCTGAAATTTGTGGTAGACATCATGGGAAGGAAAGTAGATCCTACCCATTATTTCCTAGTCCTTACTGTATGGACCATCTAAAATACCTTGGATAATCTTTTTCTTCTCTAAGGATTATATCCTAACTATAAATTCCCATGCCTAATTACAAATAAAGAGAAAGCTGAAAAGGGATATATGGGATTTGCTTTGGTTAGGCAATTCTCTTAGGAAATAATCATGGGAAGGAAAAAGAATCAGGGATGACCAAGCAGTATAAGGTCTAAGTAAAAAAAAAAGAAAAAGAATTTTCAAGCATAGCTCTTTGTAAGAATGTGAGTCTGTGCTTTAAACATTTTATAATAGAGTAGCACTGCACTGTCCTCCCATTGTTAATTGATTTGCTCAAGTGGCAGTGCCTGAACTGGAGATCAAACTCTTGTCTCACTTATGCAAGGCAGTTGCTCTGTCACTGAGCTACACCCTTTGACCCCAGGTCATTTGAATATTAATAATTATTTTAGTCTTTTTCTTTAGGAGTAATGGATTGATATCATGAATTCTAGCAGGAAAGGATTTTTTCAAAACAGTTCAAAATATAAGAAGGTTTGTGGATTGATTAGGAATAAGTCATAGCATTTAGACTAGGATGAGCTAATCGTAGGTACAAGTGAATGTATATGGATTGGAAAATACATGTATTGGGGCAGGAGATAGCACAGCTAGATTTCCAGCACTATGTGGTGCCAGAAGCACTGTATGGTGTGGCCTGGGTCTTCCTGGCACGACAGGGCCAGAATGGTATCCTCAAACCCTTGCAGTGAACTGCTGACTCAGTTTACCAAGAATTGCTGGTGGGAGCCTTGAGTCTCCTGACCACCTCTTGAACTCACTCTTTCTAATAACAAGAACATGTGTTTATCACTGCAAAGATAGTTTAAAGGGCCTGGGGACATGGTTTGCATGCAGAAAGCCCAGTTAAATTCCCAGCATTGTATGGTCCCCTTTGCACCCTGAAGAGTGGCCCCTCAGTCCCAGAGAGAAACACCATAATGGGAGCAATGCCCAAGCACCTCTGGGTATGGTTCAAAAGCAAAAGCAAACTAAATGTATTTAAAGGCCATTTATGAAACCTTCAACAATCTCTGTAATAACAATGGAACAAAACTGAGGGTCAAGGATAGGAAAGTGTTGGGACGACCTCTATATTTCATGCTTGTCAGTAGTTGAATAGATAGCAACTGTTTTCTTGAAAAGACTAGAAAAGTCTTTGGCATTGGAGTGTTTTTGTCTATGACAAATTTCCTTATGGAAGCAAAATTTATGTAAGTAAACTCATTACCTTAGAGGTTAGCCAAAGTACTGATTAACTATGAATATATAATATTGAAATTTTATATTACTGGCATGACTTGAGTTGTGGTTTAAAGAAAAAGTTGTTTGTTATGATCAAAGACAAAGAAAAGTTTTATATAATTTTTTCTTTCTATTTTTTGCTTGTAGTATTTACATAGAAAATCTTCTTTGTCATTTTCAAACTAATCTGCTTATGAATTTAAAAAGAATTTTCTCTGACTCACAAAAGAATTTTCCTGACTCAAGGGGAGACAGTATTTTGGAAGACCAGTACGAAGATGTGGAGTAATCTTTCTCAAAAAAGAAATCTGATTTTTCAAATTTCATACATTTTTAAGAATGGCTGTGGCTGGTTCTGGAGGTCTTTAGCTGCTGGGGCTCTGTTCGGGGCAGGGAGGGAAACTCAACCCACTCCCCTCCAAGGTGCCCTAGTGAGGACAGCCAGGCACGGGGCAGGAGACTGCACTGTTCTGTTCCGGGAGCTGGGTTTTATAGTCCCTGGGTCTTGGCAATTGATGGGATAACACAGCGCTGGGGGCAGTTGGTGGGTGTAACGCCTAGCTGCTGGAAGATGGGGGGAATCTGGTTGGAGAAGGCCCAGTCTCTATTCAAGAAGGCTTGCAGATTTCAGCTCCGGGTCATGCAGCCATGTGTAAGACCACTCTCCACACATTCAAACAAGCCTCATACAAGAAGGAACCAGCAGAGGAACCCAGGTGTGCAGGACCTGGGGCTGAGATCTCCAAGCCTGCTCGGATCGGGACTAGGCCTCCTCCACCCAGATCCCCCATCTTCCAGTAGCTAGGTGTCACACCCACCAACTGCCCCCGGTGCCATGTAATCTCAGCAACAGCTAAGACCCAGAGACTATAAAATCAAGCTCCCGGAAGCGACCTCTTATTGTCTAGTTCTCACTCTTGGAGTACCCGACAAGCTACCAAGTGTATCCTGCCCACACAGCAGAGTCTGGCAAACTCCCTGTGGTGTATTTGATATGCCAAAATCCCAAAACAATGATGGGTTTCATTCCCCTAACCCTGAAGGAGCCTCCAATGTGGCACCTGCTAAAATCTCAGGGCTAGGGCTAATGGAGATGTTACTGGTGCCTGCTTGAGGAAATTGATGAACAACAGGATGCCAGTGATACAGTGATACATTTTTAAAGTCTGGGATACCCATCACACTATAGTATGGTAGATAAATATCCCCAATTAATTTATTACTAAAAATAAGTTATGTATTAAAATTTAGAATCTATTAATATGACTAGCATTAATAACCAAAAGGAATACTCAAAGTTGATAACTGTCAGTTTTACCGAAGCTAAAATAGCCTTATTTGAACATATTTTTTTCATGTTTCTCTAGCACATCCTAGAGCACACTCCATTGCTAACCTTTCTTAGTACACTAGAATTTTATAATTCTCAGGCGTTATAAAATTTTGTGTGATGACGCAATGTGGACTCCTTTTATGTAGTTGCAAATAAAATTTACTACATTGTAAATTTAATTTAGAAATAAAATTTTTAAAAAATAAACAACATACTATACTGGTTTTATTAGTTGCTTAAAACTCTCTTATTATTCAAGTCACCTGTGAAATTGGATATTATGTTATATAAGAGGTGGCTACTTCCAATTCCTTTTAGCCTCTGTTTAATCATATTTAGAAAATGGATTAGAATTTAACTTGTCACTTATGGCTCTTTTAGTAAAGCTTGGAAAGAGATGCTTTCCAATGCTCTTCACTCAGCAGTCCCAGTGGGGCTGTGAGGAGTATTATGTTCTTCTGTCTCTTGGCATAGTATTCTAAGAAGATGGCAGTGCTTAGCCGAAACAGTTACATTAGGAAAAATGAGACTTGGAAGAAGCCAGCATCGCGCTTCTTGAGCAATACTGGAAGGGAGCCTCTGTTTTCAATATGGAAAACAGAGTGGCCCTGGAGGGGAGCCTGGCCAGAGCTGGGCCATTATGCCTGCAGGAAGCCGGGGGTAGGAGGCCAGGGCAGACTAAGTGGAAAACCTCACTCTCCCAACAGGAAAAAGCAAACAACTGACAAGGACATATGCAAAGAAACCTCTCTTATTGCAAACACATTTGCTGCCAAACTAGAATAGCACAGCACTTTAATATGTCTAAGTGTGTGTTTGAACTTGTGAAGTTAAAAATGCAGATGTCTGCACCTCACTCCACATCTACTATATTTGCAGTAAGTTCTTCAAGCTATTTTAATGAAAACTGGCCTGTGACAACTATAAGTGGACTCAATCTAAAAATAAAAGGCTATTCATTGTAGGTTGAAGGTATAGACCATGGTTATTGGAGATAGTACAGAAGGTAGTATACAGGCCTGGCATGTACCAATCTTGGTTGTATCCTTTATGTGGTCCCTGAAGCATAGCCTGGTGCAAGCGTAGAGTTGCCACACTTTCCAAACACCACTGGGTATGGCCCCAGAGGCCTCAGAGCACTGCCATGGTGGCCCAGGTAGTTCCCAGCAGCACTGCTTTTCAGGCTCAACATTGATCCTTTGACCTGGTTTACAGCCCTGGACCACTTGAGCACGACTCCAGGTCTAAAAAGAGGACAGGACCAGTAAGTAAATACACCTAGTCTCACTACTTAGATTGGGGTGATTTTCCTTATGAGCCTTTAGCTTAGGATAGAGTGTGTGCTCAATGACTGCTAGCTGTGGCAGTTGTCAAGGCAAAACTCTTTTCGGTGACTCTGGTCCTGTGTGCTGCTTTTTAACATACTTGTCCTTTAAGACTGTTCTGGAGGCTGGCCCTTCCCTCACCACCACCCTCCAGAGCCATAGTACTGCTAGTCTAAGAGGATTGCCTTGCACACTGTCAAAGCTGGTATGATCTTAGAGGAGGAGGAGCAGAAGGAGGAGGAAAGGAAGATGAAGATGAATTATTGTTTTGGTTTTAGTTTTTGAACCACACCCGAAGATTCTTGGGAGTTATTCCTGGTTCTGCACTCAGGAATGACCTGACAGTGCTCAGGGAACCATATGGGATGCCAGGGATCATACTCAGGTCAGCCTCATGCTAGGCAATTTCCCTACCAGATGTACTGGTATGGAATGCTGAAATACTCCAGCCCCAGATGTTTTTTTAATTTTATTGAATCACTGTGAGATAGTTACAAGCTTTCATGTTTGGGTTACAATCACACAATGATCAAACACCCGTCCCTCCACCAGAGCACATTCCCCACCACCAATATCCCCGGTATACCCCCCCTTTTCCACCATCCCCCAGCCTCCATGACAGACATGATTCCTCGTAATCTCTCTCTACTTTTGGGCATTATGGTTTGCAATACAGACACTGAGAGGTTATCATATTTGGTCCTTTATCTACTTTTTGCACACATCTCCCATCCCGGCTGATTTCTCCAGCCATCTTTATCTTAGTGATCCCTTCTCTATTTCAGCTGCCTTCCCCCCTTTGCTCATGATGCAGGATTCTAGCTATGGAGCAATCTATCTGTCCTGTGTATCTACTATCCTTAGGTGTCAGCCTCATGTTATGTTGTTTTATACTCCACAAATGAGTGCAGTCCTTCTATGTCTGTCCCTCTCTTTCTGACTCATTTCACTTAGCATGATACTCTCCATGTCTATCCATTTATAAGCAAAGTTCATGACTTCATCTCTCCTGACAGCTGCATAGTATTCCATTATGTAGGTGTACCAAAGTTTCTTTAACCAGTCATCTATTGTAGGGAACTTAGGTTGTTTCCAGATTTTGGCTATTGTGAACAGTGCTGCAATGAACATATAGGTACAGATATCATTTCTACTGTGCTTTTTTGCTTCTCAGGATATATTCCTCCAACTCCATCAGGAAATGGGGAGAAGAAATGAACAGAAGTTTCCTCAAAATAATGCAAATGGCCAAAAGGTACATGAAAAAAATGCTCCACATCGCTAGCCATCAGGGAGATGCAAATCAAAACAAAAATGAGATATCATCTCACACGACAAAGACTGGCACACATTCCAAAGAACAAAAAGCAAGCAGTGCTGGCGTGGAATTGGGGGAAAAGGGACACTCTTTCACTGTTGGTGAGGATGACCACTAGTTCAGCCTTTTTGGAAAACAACATGAACAGTCCTTCAAAACTAGAAATTAAGCTTCCATATGACCCCACGATACCACTTCTGGGAATATATCCCGAGGACCCAGATATTTTAAGAAAAAAATCTCTGCCCTTGAGGAAAAAAAAAAGCATTGTACTGTGAGTCCTATTTAACTGTATACTGTATTGTGCAATTTTCACAGTCAGAAGGAGCATAAAGTTTTCATGAAGGCATAAGGTTTGCCTTATGCCTAATACAAGATCTGAAGTATAGCTCGCATTCTGCAAATATATGTTTACAAAATTAATGAAGAAATTCTCTTTCTGCTTGCCGTTGAATAATTAAAAAGGAAAAAGTCTAAATCCTTGGGCCCATAGATCATGTGGTCTGGTCCTATTACATGACTGGACAGACGTAATGTATGCTTTTCATTTGCTTCTTACAGGCCATCTATCTGTATTTATGACCTTAAAATCATGTTTTAAATACACGAATGGAAATAAAACAGCTTCCCCATGCCTGGACGGTGGGCAAACCACATATAGGTATATCATAGGCACTCTATATCCTTGTTTTCTTATAAAATAATCATGAATTATACAATAATGAAGTCACATAATATTGAGAGGCCATTACCATCTCTGAATATCTAATAATATCTTATTTCTTCTGTCCTGTTTGTTTGTTTTGTTTTTGTTTGGGAGGCACACCTGGCAGTGCTCAGAACTTACTCCAGGCTCTGCACTTAGGAATCACTCATAGTGAACTGAAAGAGATAATATGGGTTCCAAGAATTGAACCCTGGTTGGTCATGTGAGGGTCAAGAGCCCTACCCACTGTACTATCTCTCTGGCCTCTCCTATGTTCTTTATAATTAATTTGGACTGGAAGGACAAGAAGAAGCTAAATTAATAAATAACATTCTTGGCAATCTACATGACTATAAACATAAAGGTGATCAATTAACGAGATAATGAGAAAGGAATTATTTTAGATGAGGAGAGAAAGTAAAATAAAGAGAAGGCTTACATAGACTCTGAAAATAGATTTTAGATAAGAATTATTTCGAATATAGCAACTAAATTGACTAAAAAGCATAATTATTGATATCACCAAAGTCACAGGTGGAATAGAAATACATCTATCTGAATTAGAGAACTGTACAACATCATGTCACAATAAGAAAAGGTTTAATAAAACAAACGGAGTGTGTAGAAGCAGGTACACTTTGGAGCAGATATGACTGATTTGATCACAAGGGGGCAGTACAACATTTTCTTATTTAAAATGCTATCATAGGGAAAAGTTAATTTGACACATTTTCAGTCACAGTCACTCAATATCCACCATCTGAAAAGACCCCTGAAGAATGTGTTGGGGGAATTTCTTAAGTACAAATGCACACATTTAATAAACATTTAAAATGGAAAAATTATATTAAATTCATCATTGGTTTTAAGCTAACCTTAATTGAGTCACTGATCCCTTAATTAAAACTAAAGCAGCTAATACTTATATGTAATGCAACGGCAAGCTATGATTTTTAAAATTAATATATAATTAACGCATGATATTCATTTAGGTATACATCAATTATTTTATATGTGTGTGTGCATATGTATAATATGAAATGATCACCCTGAACAAAAAAGTCACATATAGTTATAATTCTTTTTCTTGTGATGAAAACATTTGATATTATTAGGAATGAGACCAAATTTTATTTCTCTATTTTGTTGAAGCATAATTTATACATAACAATGATTTCATGTGTATGACAACTATATATAGTCATAATTATATCCATCATATCTCCATATCTTTGGATATATTTTCATAACTGGAAATCTGTGGTTTTTGATATCTTTAACTTTTAAATTAATTTGTCCCCATTCTTTCAACCACCAGTATATTTTCTGTGTCTATGAGATCTACTCTTTATATTTGAATTCCACATGTAAGGGGGATCACAAACCATTTGCAGTTTTCTGCCTGACTACTTCACTTAGCATAATACCTGCAAGTCTCATCCACATCACTGTAAAATTCAAAACTCCAATTTTTATGCCTGAATAATATTACTTTTTAAAAAACCATATTTCATTTGTTCATTTATATATTGATGGACATTTAGTTTCAACATCTTAACAACCATAAAATAAACTGAAATGAACATAAAGGTTCATGTATATATCTTTTTGAGTTAGTGTTTTAATTTTATTGAGGTAAATACAAAGAATTGTTAGATCAAATAGTACTACTTTTAATTTTTTGAAGATTCATATTGGTGTGGGTTTTGTTGTTGTTGTTGTTGTTGTTTTGTTTTAGTGTTGGATTTTGAGACCACAGCAACAGTGCTCAGAGATTATTCCTAATCTGCACTCAGAAATCATGTCTGGTGTGGCTTGGAGAACAGTAGGTGGTGCTGATGATCGAACATGTGTGGGCAATGGGCAAGGCAAGCGCTGTACTATCTCTCTAGCCCCATATTAATAGTACTATGTACTACTATTAGTACTATGTACCCTAATATATATATATATATATATATATATATATATAGAGAGAGAGAGAGAGAGAGAGAGAGAGAGAGAGAGAATATAAAGCACTGTCACTGTAGCACTGTCCTCCCATTATTTATTGATTTGCTCAAACGGGCACCAGTAATGTCTCACAACAAATGGTGAGACTTGTTGTTACTGTTTTTGGCATATTGAATATGTCACGGGGAGCTCACCAGGCTTTGCTGTGTGGGCAAGATATTCTCGGTAGCTTGCTGGGCTCTCCGAGAGGGGAGGAGGAATCAAACCCAGGTCGGCTATGTCAGCCACATGCAAGACAAACGCCTTACCCACTGTGCTATCACTCCAGCCCACATATCACGGTCACGCTCCTCCCGTTATTCATCGATTTGCTTGAGCGGGCCCAGTAACATCTCCATCGTGAGACTTGTTACTGTGTTTGGCATATTGAATACGTCATGGGGAGCTTGCTGGCCTTTGCCATGTGGGCAAGATACTCTCAGTAGCTTGCCGGGCTCTCTGAGAGGGGCAGAGGAATTGACTCGGGTCGGCCATATTGGCCACGTGCAAGGCAAACGCCTTACCCACTGTGCTATCGCTCCAGCCCTAGCCCACATATACATAAAAACATATAAATAAAATATATATAAATACATATATATTTTAAATGTCTAACACTAACTAAATTTCCACCAAGGGTGCAACCCTTTCTCCACATCCTTGCCAACACAGATATTTCTTGACTTTTATACAAGGTGAGAAGTGATACATCATTGTGGTTTGGGTCTGTATTTTCCTCATGATTAAAAATTTTGAGTAATTTTTCATATACCTGTTTGTCATTGCTTCTAGCAGTTCTTGGGGGAGCATATGGGTTTGGGGGTTGAACGCCAGTTGACCATGTTCAAGGCATATGCCCTAAACACTGACTTCTCTCTGTCTCTCTCTGGCCCTTCATCAAGATCTTAAGAGTTTCCACTGGACATGCCTTTCACCTCTTATTCCCAGTCATTTTATTCTTTTTAATGTTTTAAATGAGGCTTTAACTAATTATTCTTTCTAATAGTATGTTATTAGTGAATAGAATCACAGCAAGTATTTATTGATTTTATCTTCCAAATCTTTACTTAGTTTATTACTAACAATATTTTGTGGACGCTTTAGAATTTTATATGTAAAGTACTATGTACCCTATAATAATGGCAGTATTACTTCTTCCTGCCCAAAATGGATGCCATTTACCTATTTTTCTTACATATGGCTGGAGTGATAGCACAGCAGTAGGGCGTTTGCCTTACAAGTGGCCAACATGGCCAACCCGAGTTCGATTCCTCTGCCCCTCTCGGAGAGCCCGGCAAGCTACCGAGAGTATTCGCTATGCCAAACACAGTAACAACAAAGTCTCCAATGGAAACGTTACTGGGCCCGCTCGAGCAAGTCGACGATCAACTGGAGGGCCTTTACCTTGTATATTTTTATCCCACACTGGATACATCATGTTGATTGATTTGCAAATGTTGAACCCTTTCTATTTATTTATTTGGGTTTTGATGCCACACCTGGTGGTGCTGGGGGCTTACTCCTGGTTTTCTGTTCAGGGAATACTCTTGGTGGGCTTTCGTGACCATATGTGGTGCCAGGGATCAAACCTGTGTTGCCCTCATTCAAGACAAATGTTCCACCTGCTATACTGTCACTCAGGTTCCTGAACCCTCTTTAATGAATTTAAGTTCATTACCATACATTCTTTTTTCAACAATCAGTTAAATTCAGTTTGCTGTCTTCAATTAATAATATTCAAAACATATCTTAGGAATGTTAACTTCTAATTTTCTTTTCATATAGCTTTTTTTGTCTAGTTTTGATACTAGAGTAATATAAGTTATAAAAAATTAAATTTATGAAAGTTCTTTATTCTATTTTTTGAAAATTTTTAGAAAGAGTTTTTATTTTACTTTTGTTTCTACTTTATTTTCTTTTCCTTTGACCTTTGTTATTTCCTTCTAGAAACTTTATGTTTCTTTTGTGTGGTGTGTTTTATTTTCCTTTTTTTGGTAGGATGGAGGATCTTGGAGTGATTTATTTAGATTTTTTATGCTTCTTAAGGTAAGCATTTATTGTTATGAACTTCCCTCTGAGAAGTGCTTAAAATGTATTTTCTTGAAAAACATTCTACTTCCTTTGTGCAACTACTACTGGATAGATGCCAATAACTAATTGAGTGCTAATTCTTTTCTCCAGTATTCACAGTTCTTTAAATCTGAGAAAGAAAAAATTGGGGGATTATGTTTTCAGGAAATCAGCGTATTTATATGGAGGAATCTAATTAAAGCTTTAAAGTTAAAAAGGCAGGAAAAAGCATTGAAGCTAACCAGCCATTCTGACTCCTTTATTTTTGCAGATGAAGCAACTGGGAGACAAAAATTCCTTTCAAAGTCCACACTCTTCAATGATAGCCACTAACTACATGTCAACATTGGAATTTTAATAAATTATAATAAGTGTAATTTTATAATAAATTTCATCAATCCCTGATATATTTAAATGTTAATAGCTACATATGACTATTGAATACTATATTAAACAGGCTGATATGGCATATTTTCTAGGTGCGAAAGTTATTTTGGATAGCAGTAGATTATAGAGTTACTATACAATCAGGTATCTTCAGATGATGTGCAAGAAAATTTGAATTAGGAAAGGATGGTGCCTGATCCAGAGACTCATATATGAATCTCAGAACCGATCAACTTGCTGCAGAGATGTCTCCAGATCCCAATTATTTAACATTTTATAATTCCAGAAAATCTCAAACTAATATTTTTTTAACATTTTTGTTGAATCACTGTGATAGGCCCTTAGAGATATCTCATACTATTCATAACAAGAAATACAAAATAAACTATCTAGCACCTACTTGTAGGGCAGGATTGAATGGTGAGGGGAAAATTCAAAATAATGGTGGTAGGAAAGTATACAGTGATGAGATTGGTGTTGAAATATTGAATATAATAAATTGTTACAAACAACTTTATGAAAATAAAATTTAAAATTTTAGAAAAATGAAAGGATGTACCAGCAAACATAAGGTAATGATAAATCCAAAAAATAATAATATAATAGGTATTCACGATCACGATCATCCTGTTCGTCGATTGCCTCAAGCAGGCCCCAGTAATGTCTACTTCATCCTAGCCCTAAGATTTTTAAAAAGTGCCATATTCAAGGCTCTTTCAGGGTTAGGAGAATGAGACCCATCATTGTTACTGGTATTTGGCATATTGGGTACACCATGGGGAGTTTGCCAGACTCTGCCGTGTGGGCAGGTAACATACAGTAACCTGCCAGGTTGTCCAAAGTAAGAATGAAATAATAAGATGTCACGTGGCCTCATTTCAGGATCTGGGTTTTATAGTCTCTGAGTCTTGGCTGTTGATGGAATTACACGGGCGCTAGGGGTCAGATGGTGGGTGTGACCCCTGCCTACTGGAAGGTGGAGGATCTGGGTGGAGGATGCTCAGCCCCGATTCGAGCAGGCTTGGAGATCTCAGCCCCGAGACCCGCATGCCTTTGTTCCTCTGCTGGTAACTTCATGAGTGTGGAGAGTGGTCTCAGCATGGTGGTGGCTGGTTCTGGAGGTCTTCAGCTGCCAGAACTCTGTTCAGGGCGGGGAGGGAAACTCAACCCACCCCCCACCAAGGGGCTCTGGTGAGGACAGCCAGGCGCTGGGGCAGGAGACTCTGTGCTGTTCTCCTCGGGAGCTGGGATTATGGTATTAGGAGGTAGAAATTGTGTGCCAACCAATTCTAGCTTTATGAACTCCCCCCCAATAACTCCTAATTTCTAAAGTGCCCCTTAAAGACAAGATCTTTTGTTTATTTATTTAGTTTTGTGTTTGTGTTTTTGTTGTTCGTTTGTTTTTAACTACCCTCAGCTATGCCCAGGGTTTACTCCTATCTCTGTGCCCCACCCTACTGGTGAGGTTTGAGGGATCATATATGATGTGAAGGATTAAACATGGGTTTGCTTATGCAAGACAAGCAACTGATCTATTGTAGGTTACTTGTCTCTCCAGTCTCAACTACTGCCCAGATCTTACTATAGTATTGTGTATTATTAGAAAAGAAAAACAATAGTAATCCAAAATTGTAAGACTGATAAAATTTAATATTAATCTTATTGAAATATTGAATATAATTTGTGTAGCACAGACTTTGATTAATCTCAGGACTATGGTTTAATATTCTTATGTAAGTTTATTTGATTAAGACCTATGATTAAGAACTATACAAAGGGAAATATAGTGCAGTACAAGTTTAATCATTTGGATATATTTGGTCTATAGCTAATCTTATATTATTATTTTTATTTGTCATGAATTCCTCATCGAGGCCCCTTGAAGGGGTGCAGGTTGAGTTTCCCTCCCCTCCCATAGCAGAGCCCCAGCAGCTGAAGACCTCTGGAACCAGCCACAACCATGCTTAAGACCACTCTCCACAGGGTTGGATGAGCCTCATGCATGAAGGAACTAGCAGAGGAACCCAGGCATGTGGGAACCAGGGTTGATATCTCCAAGCCTGCTCTGATTGGGACTGGACCTCCTCCACCCAGATCTCCCATCTTCCAGTAGGTAGGCATCACACCCACCAACTGCCCCTAGCACCATGTAATCCCATCAATGGCCAAGACCCAGAGACTAACCTCCCGGAAGCGAACTATTATTGTCTAGTTCTCGCTCTTGGAGAACCCAGCAGGCTACCGAGAGTATCCTGCCCACATGGCAGAGTCTGGAAAGCTTCCCCTGGTGTATTTGATATGCCAAAACCCAGCAACAATGATGAGTCTCATTCCCCTTACTCTGGAAGAATCTCCAATGTGGCACTTGCTAAAATCTCAGGGCTAGGATGAATGGAGGCGTTACTGGTGTCTGCTCAAGGAAATCGATGAACAACAGGGTGACAGTGATACTTCTCATGGATAATTGTTTTCAGGCTTTTTCCAATGTGTCTAAAGCCATTTTTATACTTTACATTAAGTTGTCAAGATTCCTAAAAACCTAATTAAAGGATAATCCTATTTGCTTTCACCTCTCTATATTTTACTCTAAAGTAGGTGTTCAGAAATGGCACTGTTGCTCTTTTATTGTTCTGATTATTCCTAAATAATATGTAGTAAATAGGTCAATAAGAATAAATAAGTAAATAGGTCAATAAGAATAAAACCTTACAGTATTAAATTTAAGTAACTACTTTATCAAAAAGCCCTATATTCATGGCATTATTTGATAATCCCAATGACTTTAAACTTAGGTATGTTTTACAGATGAACATACGCAATGGTTCTTGAAACTGCCAAGCTGATAATAAGACACAGGGACAGTATATTTTCCAATTACTTAGAATATAGAGTCATCAAAGAAGATATAAAGTAAGCAGCTACTGAAATGATTAATAGCAATTACAGTAAGTAGAAAGTCCGTAGCTTGGACAGTTAACTCCTGTAAGAGGCAGAAAAAGGTTACCTAAGGATTTAAAGAAAAATAAAGGACAAATGAAGGGGAAATAAGCAAAAAGGCACAAATGGTTGAGCTTCAGTGGGAGAAGCTGCCTTGAAATGAAAAGAGTTTTATCTATCTATTTATTTATTTATCTATTTATTTATTTATCTATTTATTTATCTATCCCTGTTTTCCCTTGCTCAGCCAGTGGTGTAACATCTTTGAAGATATCATTAGCTTCAATGTCATGGAGGCTTTTGCCAACTTTGTCGTCAATGTACCTTATGGATTCCGGTCTGATGTTGAGGTCTTTAATCCATGTTGATCTTACTTTTGTACATGGTGTTAGGCAGAATTCTGAGCCCATTTTTTGCATGTAGCTGTCTAGTTTTGCCAGCACAATTTGTTAAAGAGGTTTTCCTTACTCCACTTCACATTTCTTGCTCCTTTATCAAAGATTATATGATCATATGATTGAGGAGAGATGCCAGTATATTCAACTCTGTTCCATTGGTCTGCAGCTCTGCCTTTGTTCCAGTACCATGCTGTTTTAATTATTAGTGCTTTGTAGTAGAGTTTGAAGTTAGGGAGGTTGATTCACCGAATACACATCTGACAAGGGGTTGATATCAAGGATATGTTAAGTACTGGTTGAACTCCACAAGAAGAAAACATTCAACCCCATAAAAAATGGGGCAATGAAATGAACAGAAATTTTCTCAAAGAAGAAATCTGAATGGCAAAAAGGCACATGAGAAAATGCTCTACATCATTAATCATCAGGGAGTTCCAGATCAAAACCACAATGAGATATCATTTCACAGCACAGAGACTGGCCACATCCAAAAGAACAAAAGCAACTGATGCTGGCATGGATGTGGCAAGAAAGGGACATTCCTTCACTGCTGGTGAAAATGCCTACTGGTTCAGCCCTTTTGGAAAACAGTATGGCCGATTCTCCAAAAATTAGAAATTGAGCTCCCATTTGACCCAGCAATACCACTCCTGGGAATATATCCCAGAGAGGAAAAAAAATATAGTCGAAGTTACATCTGCACTTGTTTGTTCACTGCAGCACTCTTTACAATAGCCAGAATCTGGAAAAAACCTGGGTGCCCAAGAACAGATGACTGGTTAAAGAAACTTTGGTACATCTACACAATGGAGTACTATGTAGCTGTTAGAAAAGATGAAGTCATGAAATTTACATACAAGTGGTACTACATGGAAAGTATCATGCTAAACAAAATGAGTCAGAAAGAGAGAGATAGACATAAAAAGATTGCATTCATCGGGGGGACATAAAGTAACAAAATAGGAGAGTGATAGCACAGCGGGTAGGGTGTCTGCCTTGCACGCAGCCAACATGGCCGACCCGAGTTCGATTCCTCCGCCCCTCTCGGAGAGCCTGGCAAGCTACCAAGAGTATTGGATATGCCAGACACAGTAACAACAAAGTCTCCAATGGAGACGTTACTGGGCCCGCTCGAGCAAATCGATGATCAATGGGAGGGCCTTTTAATACCCAAGAATAGCCAAGATCAGTACCAGAAGGATTACTCCATGGCTTAGAGGCCAGCCGGGCATTCTAGGGGAAAGGGCAGCTCAGATAGAGAAGGAAGCATCAAATAAAGGGTGTTTGGAGGATCCTTTCAGGATGGGAGATGCATGTTGAAAGTAGACTATGGACCGAACATGATTGCCGCTCAATGCCTCTTTTGCAGACCACAACACCCAAAAGAAGAGAGAAAACAAAAGGGAATGCCCTGCCACAGAGGCAGGTTGGGATGGGGGGCATGGGGGTGGGAGGGATACTGGGATCCATGGTGGTGGAAAATGGGCACTGGTGGAGGGATGGGTCTTTGATCATTGTAAAATCGAAACCCAAGCACAAAAATTTGTAAGTCTACAACTGTACCTCATGGTGTTTCACTTTTTTTTTTTCCCTCCCGTTGATCATCGATTTGCTCGAGTGGGCCCAGTAACGTCTCCATTGGAGACTTTGTTGTTACTGTGTCTGGCATATCGAATACTCTCGGTAGCTTGCCGGGCTCTACGAGGGGTGTTTCACTAATAAAAATTAATATAAATAAATAAATAAAAGTATAAAAAAATGAAAAAAAACTGCATCTAGATCTGAATCCTCTTTCACTGCCCTTTTCATGAAAGCACTCTTCCAGGATGGTTGTGTAGCACTGATTCAAACCACATCAGTTGTTTTCATAATGAGATTATATGGCCAAGGAGACCACTATAATCATATGTCCTGGCATGGATTTATTTCATTTTTCCTAGAGGCAATACTTGGATAAATTATCATATCTTTCTACTGTTGGCTAAGTATTCTAACACTGTTCAACATTCAGTAACAATATCATATGTATTCCATCTCCAGTATATAATGGGTTTTCTTGGAGCCTAGTGTGCATCTTGCATTCTGGCACATTCATTCATATCATTAGGAAATGTCTCTGAATTTTTCATATGTTGAAATCCTTTTTATTGAATGCCAGAAGCTTTTCTACATTGTTTCCTTTTTAGACTGCTCATTTTTTTCCAATAAGTCTTGAGTAAGAATGAAAACTGCATGAAAAATACATTTTTTAAAATTTAATATCTAAAAACTATTCATATATTCATATATGGTATATTGACTTAATGGTGTGGTTGTGTACAGAACACTAAACTAGAGATTATTTTTTCCTAGAAATTTGAATACATACTATATTGCTTTCTGTATTTCAAACATGTTATTTTACAATAATTGACTTGGGGCTGGAGAGATAATATAAGGGTAGGGTGCTTTCCTTCCACAAGGCCAACCCAGGTTCAATTCCTTATACCCCTGTATAGTCCCTGGGCCCCACCAGGAGTGATTCCTGAGAGCAGAGTCAGAAGTTAACCCTGAGAATTACTGAGTGGACCAAAAACAATCACACACAAAAAAATCAGTTACCATTTATGGATCACTTGTATCATTTGTCATCCCATTGATCATTGATTTGCTCGAGTGGGTGCCAGTAACATCTCCCTATCATGTGCTAGAATAGCCCAATGGCATCTGTTTGCTCCATGAACACAAAGAGCCTCAAACATTTTGTTCAGGATTTTGACGAAGAAGCCTGACCATCTCATAGGTGAGCGGTCAGGCATTTTTTTGACACACCGTGGAATCCAGTCAGTAACAGCTCTAGTCCAGAGGTCATCTCTAAATCGCGTTATGTGTCCAGCCCATCTGATTTTCGACGCCTTGGCAAACAAAACAGAATCCCTGATTCTTGATCATCGATGGTGATCGGAACTCCAGATTCCTTCTCTCACTTGAGTGAAATGTGATATTCCAAGCATAGCTCTTTTAATTCCTCTTTATGATACCCAATTAGCATTGTCATCTCCACCCCTGTTTTTGTGGTGCCCAGGTCTCTGAAGCATATGTTAGTATAGGAAGAATGGTGGAGTTGAAAAGATGTGCATGGAGCCAGAGGTTCTTTGTCCTCTTAACAACTTCTTCAATGTTCTTGAAGATGTCCCATGTTGCTGTCTTCCTCCTGCTCAATTATGGCACCAAGTCGTTTCTCATATTGAGTTCTCGAGCCAAGTACACATAACTGCTGCATTCGGAGATGTTCGTTCCATTGAGAGAAAATGGAACATCAGGGACTAGTTCGTTTTTCATGAACATTGGCTTGGTGAGATTCACCCACAGTCTGACCTTTCCACACTTACGGTTGAAGTTGGCCAGCATTTGTGCCTCTTGGCTAATGTTTTGTGTTATTAGAACTATGTCATCATCGAAGCGGAGGTAGTTGCCGACTGTCTATCTTCACTCCCATAACTTCCCATTCCAGTCATTTCATGATGTTCTTGAGGGTGACACTGAAGAGTTTTGGTGAAATGGTATCACCCTACTGAACCCCTCTCTTAATGTTGATGATTACTTCCTTGTAGAATGGTGAGATTCTGGTGGTGAATCCAAAATACAACTCAAAGAGGATCTTGATATACTGAATTTGGATGCCCTGTTTGGCTAGGGCTTCAATGACTGCTTCAGTCTCAACAGAATCAAAGGCCTTTTTTAAATCAATGAATGTTAGACAGAGCAGCATCTTGAACCTTCATGAAACCTCAATGAGCTTGATCACTGTGTGGATATGTTCGATAGTGCTGAATCCTTTTCAGAACCCGGCTTTCTTGCATGGTTGTCTTACATTTAGTGTTCTGCCTATTCTATTCAGGATGACTCGAGTGAACAACTTGTAGACGACAAACAACAGGCAGATTGGGTGATGGTTGCCAATGTTGTGGATGTCTCCCTTCTTGTACAGTAGTACAGTCCTGCTGGTTTTCCAATGGGACGGAACCTTGCATTCAGACAGGTAGTGTGTGAAGAGCCGAGCTAGCGTACTGATGAGTACTGGCGGCAGATACTTCGGGTGTTCCGGTCTGACCTTGTCTGGACCTTGTCTTTAAAGAAGTCTATTTGTTTCTTTACTGATGAAATGGTGTGTTAGATTTCAGGAGGAAGAACATTGGGAATGACATATCCATCCTGTGGAATTTGGTATGTGGGCAGGTGGATATGGCTATCAAAGAGATCCGAGTAGAAGTTGTAAATAATCTTCTCCATTGCCCTCTGGAAGATGTGATAGATCCATCAGGACGTCGGAGGGCAGTCATCTTGGTCATGTAGTTGGCGAAGGATAGGAGAGCATTGCAAATACTTTTCCCGGCTTCTGCCACATCAGCCAGCACTGCTGCTCTTCTCTTTGAGGTCTTCCTTTATCACTTCTCAGCAGTGCTTTGCGAGCTTGGACATTCACTTGTGGTTGCCTGAGGCTCATGCCAAGCCACGTTGGCAAATGAGCTCAAGAGTTTTGGAAGACAGGCATCTGTTTGTGGCTTTCCCACTCTCGGCATTCCTTGCACAGTCATGGAGGTGCTGAACCAGTCAATCATATTCCTCGTCGATGTTGTCAATAACAGCATCATCCCATTTATGAATAATCTTTGTTATTTTTTTAAATCAATAGACATTATATCAGTATCATTAGTTTTACTCCCAAGATCATTTTCTTGCTTCAGAATCTAATACAGAATTTCATGTAACATCTACTTTCTATTCTTAGTCTCCTATAATCATTACGGTTCCTTGATATTTATTTCTCTTTAATAACTTTTGAAGAGTACTAATCATTTGTTTTGTAGAATAACTCTCAAATTGGGTTTATATAATGTGTCCTTTCGATTAAATTAAATGTGTATATTTGGCAAAATATCACAGAAGTTGATGTATTCTTAGTACTATCCAGGAGGAGCACAATATCTTATAATGGTATAACGGATGATATAATAAATTATCATCAGATAATTTATTATATCATTCAGATAATTTATTATATCATTTCCCCCTTTCAACTAATACTTGTTTTATAACCAAAATTATGTGACTATGGGAATATCCCCAAATATTTTATCCCCAAATTATAATTATTTTAGAACATTTTATTAATAAAAGTATTGATGGTTTGGCATATCTAATACTCTCGGTAGCTTGTCAGGCTCTCCAGACACAGTAACAACAAAGTCTCCAATGGAGACGTTACTGGGCCCGCTCGAGCAAATCGACGATCAACGGGAGGGCCTTTACCTTTACCTTTTTATTGATGGTTAATTTAGAAAGCTCCCATATTACCCCCAACAGTTTTCCCTGATAACCATCTTACATAAGCATATGTTTCTTATAATAGCAAACCAATATCAATACATATAGATGACAAACTATAATAAACTTATATTTTTTCATTTTTGTTTTCATTTTTGGGTCATATCTAATGGTGCTTGGGAGTTATACCTGGTTTGTGGGCTGCTCCTGGCTTCGGGAGACTCAATTGCTGAGGAACAAAGCTGGGTCCTCCCATACAAAATATATACTGTAGACCTCTGATTTCTACCTCAGATTTCTTTAGTTCTGGAATTTATTCTAGAATCTTTCTGTTCCTGTATCTCATCCAGCCTGAAACATTAAATAGTCACTTGTTGCATTCTTAGTCTGCTTTTGGATGGGACATTTTTAGAATTTTCCTGTTTTGATGTCCTAAAAAACTTTGATAAACAGTGGTCAGATATACTGAAGTCTTGTTTTCTCTATTGGAATGGATCTGGTGTTATTTTCTTAGCTGGAATTAAGGATTTGGGCAGGATGATCACAGAAGTACAGGTTTGTTTTATATTAAGTCCGATCATATCAATATTGCATACTATGCACAAGATCTAAGCTGTTATTGATTGACATTGATCTCCAAACTGAGATAATAACTTGTTGGTTTTCTGCACCTAAAAATATTCTTTTTCTTCCTTTCCTTATTGTGTGTTTTGGAAGAAAGTTTTTGCCCAGTCCAGACTTAAAAGAATAAGGAGTTATGTTCACTCTCTTTTAGTGTGGAGAAACTACATAAATTATTTAGAATTCTTCTGCATGGGAGATTTTTCTCTTCTCCCACATTTATTAATTTATTAAATTATTTATTTATATCAGTTTGGACTCATAGATAATTTATACTTTGGGTTATAATCCAACACTGCTTTATTTTGTTGCTCAAATTGTTCCAGCTTTGGCCATTACTAATTTTTAAAGTTTATTCCCATGTCCCTTTGCTTTG
Organism: Sorex fumeus; assembly: GCF_029834395.1. Lineage (NCBI taxonomy): Eukaryota > Metazoa > Chordata > Mammalia > Eulipotyphla > Soricidae > Sorex > Sorex fumeus. The sequence continues at coordinate 19,478,324 of NW_026606066.1, read as the reverse complement.
ACAAACTCATTAATGTGAGTGATTTTTTTTAGCACTACATTATTTTCTGTAACTGCAAAATCATTTAGACTCAACTTGTATTTTTTTCTAAAATCAGCCATTTCTCAAGGGAAACGAGATTGAACTTTTCTTGAAGAAGTATATTAGATTCTCTATTTGAGCAATAGATATGCTTAGCATGCCTGATTTTAACTTTTTTTTTCCTCTTCAGTAAGCTTAAAATTTTAAAATTGCATCTTTAGCTTAGTCTTCTAAAACTGCATGATCTGTTGTTTTCTTTTACTTGAGGGACTGTTTTTTTTTTTTTATCTAAACTGATTTATTTGTAGGGCCATTTAATTAAGAGACCTCCTTTAAATCTGAAAATCTTCTAGTATTACTTATTTGACAATTTACTTTCACTACTTCTCTTCATTCTCTGGATTTTCTCTCAGTTAAAGCCTAGAGTTTAAACTTTATTTTCTAATTTCATTTTTTCTAGTATATTGTACAAAGATTTTGCCTTTCTTCCTACTTATTATTTCAACATTCAGCTCTATCATCATCATCATCATCAACATTATCATCATCACCTCACTATATCTATAATAAATTAATATTCCCAGAGCTCTTTTATCTACTATTTCTACTTTAAAGTAGTTCATTCTGTTCCTGTACCTTGATATATTTGCTCTTATTTTTCACATTCATTATATTGTCTTTTGATTGTCTTCTATATCTTGCTGTCTCTATTTCCAAAGAATTATTTCTTCCAATGCCCAGGATGTGCTGAAAATATTGTTGAGTGTCCAGGGATCCTTATTTCATGACCACTAAATAATCAGTTGGATATGCTATACATTTTTCATGTTGAATGTTGGGAAAGTAAATCTTGCGTACAAGATTACTTTAACTAAAGTGATCTGTTTTGTTGATGACACTAAAATTTCAACAACAGTGGATCTATCCTGTGAGACAGGTCAGGTTTTTCCAGAGAATCTTCAAATATCAGTTCTGAAATGTAGCAAGTGACTTCCAAAATTCTTAGAGCAATTAAAGAATTTGGAAGAAAGGGTAAAGAAGAGTGAGCAATTCAGTAAACAAGATTTTTAAATGTTGTAGTTCTCAATCTCTCATTTCTTCTCTGTGTTTAAAGTTCTTATTTTAAACCACTATGATTCAAATTTTCCAGAGAACATACTCCCTACTTAAGTTGAGTTTGAAGGCAGTTATCAGGGTGGGCTATAACTGAACCTCCGCTGACCTAAGTTGTTCTCAAACAACTTCCTGTTTTCGCTCTCTGATTATCTTGCCCACTTGCAAATTTCTTCAATTCTAAGATTTTCTAGATAGGATTAGCGTTACTATCATCATTCTTACTCTTTAGAGGCATGCATTTTTTTTTTGCTTTACTTAAAATGTTATGTATTATTTTCCCTGAAAATTATGCAAATTTTATAAATCCTTTTTTGATTTTCAAATGTTTCATAGTTTCACTGAAGATCTGGTTGACAACTATCTATTTTTTATACATTCTTTCTTGAAAATTTGGGAAAAGGGATCAGAGAGATAGTACAGCAGATAGGGAAATTGCCTTGCACTTGACTGACTCAGGTTCTATTCCTGGCACCCTATATGATTCTTTGAGAGCTGTGCTAAGAATGATAGCTGAGAACAGAGCCAGAAGTGAGCACAGCTGGGTGTGGCCAAAAAAAAGGAAAGAAAAAAAGAAGAGAGTAGAGGAGAGGAGAAGGGAGAGGTGGAAAGAAGTAGAGAGGAAAGGAGAGGAGAAGGGAGAGATGGGAAGAAGTAGAGAGGAAAGGAGAGGAAAGGAAAGGAGAAAAGAGAAGAGGAGGGAAAGGGAAAGGAGGGGAGGAGAGGAAGAGGAGAAAGCTGACAGCTTTTTAACAGGGTTTTTATCCACTTTTAGGTGGAAGATCCTGTTCATTTTCTAGGAAGAGACTATGGTCTGTTTTTTCTTTTTATTTCAAAGAATCATTTAAGACAAGCTTTTAATTTTATTTCTTTGGCTGTTCAACCACTCTTTCTTGTTCTAGTTACTTATTATGATATTCAAATTTTTACAATAATGGAACATGGACAGAATTGTAGATTATAGTAAGGTTTTGTAACTGTTCTAAGGAATTTAAACATAAATAGAATCATAATTAGAATCATTATATTATATAGTTAAAAATAATGTTTCTAATTCAAATTAATTTTTTCATAAAATTCAGGGTTTTATTTAAAGAAAAGTTTGCAAATTCAGAAATAAAAAGTGTTTTAAAAAGAAAACAGAAAGAAAATAAATGGCATTGAAAGTTTGAACAGGCCACACTTGTAATAGTAGCTACCATGTCTTCTTGAAAGCCACGTGACACATATAACTGCCAGCAAATAAGAGAATAAGGGCCACTGAATGACTCAGTATTTTACAAAATGCGTCTGGACCTTAACATTTCACATGACTTATTGTTTAGGAAAAAGGGAGAGGTTTTGCTAAAAACAAAAAAGACTTTGTGACATAAAACGTTGTTTCTTTGAAACTTTACCAGAAAGTGGGGCCAGAGACATAGTATAGTGGAAAGTTGCATTTCTTGCATGTAGTTGACCAGGGTTTAAACCTTAGCATCCAATATAGTCCCTTGGAGCATCGCCAAGAATAATTCCTGGGTGCAAGGCCAGGACTAACCCCTGAGTGAGCATCTCAGGGTGTTACCCCAAAAAACAAAAATCTACTTAACCACTTTCCCAGAAAGACATAATTTTCTTAGATTGGGGACATTTAAAATGGAGGATGGGGACGTCTAAAGGGAAATAGAAAAGAGAAAGAGACACAAAGAAAGGAAAGACTTTCAATGTTGAAACAGTGACATATGAGTGAGAATTCCTTGTAAATTTACAGATTAAATTGAGCATTAGTTAAATCATCACAGAAAATATAAGGCTTAACACTGACTCAAAAATTTAATTACAGATATATTTATTCTGAGGATAAGACTATTCAGATTTGACAATAGGTAATTATGTAATCCTTTAAATTGTTTCTTGGGACAAGAGGAGAGAATAATAATGACCTTTCTCTCTAAAATAAAGAACATCTTATGCTCAAATGTTCTTTATATAAAATAGTTTCCCAATCTGTCAGTGTGAAATCAAATATCTTATTGCCAGAGGAATTTAAAATATCATATATAACACTTCACTTTCAAGAGGTTTTTTCAATAATCTTGGAATGTCAGTCACCTCTGAAAACAATTTAAAACTTTGGAAATTGGAACATATACTAGCATTATACATGTTGGTTTATGTCAAAAACTTCAAAATAAATAAATTTATCAAGTTTAGTATTTTTAATTATATTTAATGACCGTAAATGAAAACTATTTTTAAAATATGGCTGTATAATTAATACAGTAGATTGTAAACTTTGGCTGATGGAAGTATCACTAAGATCACTTTATTCTCACTTCTGTCTTGTAAATTTGTTAGTATATTAGTGTTTTACTACCTTCATGGCAAGAATTATACAAATTTTGAGGAAACCACAGGTCTCTAATACAAATAATAAGGTTTTTTGAAATTAGAAGATAAATTGTTATTAAAATAATGTTCCTTAAGCAAATATTTTAGTGGAATTATTAATAATATAAAATTAAATATATATGATAATTCTACAAACCCCACAGTATGCTGAATTACAGAATAAAGGGCATGTTTCCAGATGTTGCAAACCATAATTTTATGATATTTTAAAAAACTTAAATATCCTTTTAGGTAAAAATTAAATTAAGTCAAAGTTCAATAGGATAAACGGGAAAAAGATTTGGTATCCAGGAAAAATGTTCATATCCATGAGTTATAGAAATATTAAGGTGTTTAATATCAGGGTATTTGAAGAATAAAAGCAAATCAACAAACAATTTTCATGTGCCCCACATTCATATCATATTCATGGTACATGTACTAGAATTTTTCTCAGTAAACAGCGCATTCTTCCAGGAAGCACATCCTAGATAGGTGGCAACTTATTGGTTACATCTTCAGCAATTTTACCACCTCCATTCTAAACACTTCCTTATAGCAAGGACTTTACAAATCTGTGTTGTCAATCATCATGTGTGCAAGTGAAAGGAGGCAAAAAAAATAAACAAGCAGTTGGTATTTAAAAATGCTAAAGTAGTTACTTTAGCTATGGCCAAGCTAAATTATGTTACCATAGCTATGGACAAGTATAAATTTGGAAATTTACAGCTACAGGAAGAGAAAACTGGGCTTACTGGATATTCCATCCTCATGATTATCTACATTGAAACAGATAATAAAGTTGTTTAAAACAATAATAAGGCTTAAGATGGAGGAGAATTGGGGGCAGAATGATAATATAGTGAGTGGGGTGTTTGCCTTGCACATGGCCAACCTGGGTTTGATCCCCAGCATCCCATATAGTTTCCCAAGCACCAGCAGAAGTAATTCCTGAGTGCAGAGCCAGGAGAAATCCCTGAACATTGCTGGGTGTGGTCCCAAAACCACAATAAATAAAGGAAGATGTCAACCAGAAAAAAAATTCTTAATAAGAATTTCACAAAGTCAGAAGATTTTATGCTAGACTGCCATAAAAGAAGAAAAGAGTGACTCACACAGGGGATAAAGTTTCAAAGGAAAAGTTTTAGCTTTGTTTTATATTTGTAAAGACTTGTTCTGTTGCATTTTTATTTTCTTCCTTTTCCTTCTGACAATGGTTTACCAAAGAAAGACATGATGGTGTGGAATAGGAATAAAAACAGGACTATTAGTGCTCTTGGCATGGACATTTTGCGGTTAGGGTACAAAGTAATTCCCCCAGAGGACTAGTTGATTCAAGTGTTCTTTAGGACACACAGATGTAGAGTTTCTGCACACCTGAATAAATACTTGGGAAACATGGCTTTTAATAAGTGACTATACAGTTCTTAAAGCAGACCTGGACAGCTGCTGGGCCGTTCCACCACACACTCTTCCCCTTGATGAAAAATTCAATGGGCTCAGTCAGATTAGCTCATCATTATAAATACAATAATTGCTATGATTAAGCAAATCTAAACTAGTAATATTATCTAACAGTGGTGGGAGAAAAGTCATTCCTGAACATCATAAAATGGTTCATAAATCAGTAGACAAATACAGTATCATTGTTTCTATTATTGATTTGTATATCCTGGGATTAGCTGTTCAATACAAATACAAAGCTATACTATTACTGAAAATATCTTATTTAAGCTTTAAAATTTTTAATTCCATTTTTAAAGCAGTTAACTAAATACTAGATTTGAAAGTAGTGATTGATGCTCAGAAGGATTACCTAAGACAGGTTGGTCCAGAAATTTCTTTTTAAGTTTCACTAGGAACTTCACTTCTATTAATTTGACACCACAAAATGTGGGAAAGAGAAATTGATTATCCATTTGCTGTCTATTAAAAATAAACCAAAGAGTTGCTTCACACTATAAAATGAGTATTAATAATTTTTTAGCGATCATCATGGTATTCAGTTTCATGTTTTAATTCAGAAACATATTATGATGAGATTTGGGACAGAATGATATGTCTTGACAATTTTTAAATCAATCCCAGCTGGAAAGAAGAATATGGATAAAATTAAGTTGGCTACATTGTGACAGTATTGAGACTAAGCACATAGGAATTTATTATTCTCTTTTGTAATTTTATTTATGCTTTAGAAAATTTCCATAACAATGTGTAATTTAAACAACGAAAATCCATATACCTATTCTGTGAATTATTAGTAGACCATGCTGTCCCTAACCTGGTTTGCATAGAAACAATATTCAGTAGTTCTGCTTTCCTTGTGTCTGCTCTATCTATACCTTGAAAAATAGAACTGAAATCTAATAAATAAGCATGAATTTTAAAAAATCATAATGAGTTGCAAAAATCTTAATGGGTTGCAAGAATCTTTTTAAAGGAAAACAACTTCTTTTGAACAAGATAGGGTTATTAAATGATTTATGTTGTCGCAAATTTTCCTCTAAGGAGGAAGAAAGCCCATTCTTCTTCCCTTCATCCACAAACTATACCGTTGTGAACCAGAAAATGCATCACTGATTGCTCTGTGCCTTGTGTTTCAAATCAGAAGAATGGAAAAGAAATTAGTGGTTCCAGTCCATTCTTTGTTACACAACTACACCCCCTCCCCAACACACACACACACACACACACACACACACACACACACACACACACGCACACACACCTCTCTCTCTCTCTCCAGTTTTAAATACTGCTGGCCCCATCAATTGCCTCTAATAAGCTCTACTGGGCTAGCTAGGCAGAGATCAAGCAACTGGAGGCAAAGCAGAGTTTGCTACTATCCTCCATCCCCGCTCTCAGGTCCGGATCACATACCTTTTCCCTCCCCTCTCAACTACCCCGCTAACCCTTCCTCTCTTCTCTTGTACGCGCGCCGCGGTCGACCACACTCGGCATCCCCCTCCTCACTGATCTGGCTTCTCTGTCCCCCTCCCTTCCCGGGCAGCTGGTGGAGACACCGCAGCTGCCGCGGCTCCCGCTGCCGCCGCCGCAGCCCGGGCAGTGGCTGGTCTCTGTCAACATCACCCCGCCCACGCCCGGTCTGGATGCTGAAGTCGCGCACTGGCCGGGAGATGCGAGGGGGAAAGGGTGGCGCAGCTGGGAGCGGGGAGGGGGCTGGGAAGCACACAAAAACAGCTTGCTAGAGGCAGGCGCTGCTCCACTACGCATCTGGCAGGTGGGGGTCTCCGGGTCAGTGGCTGGGCAGCTGCCCAGGGCCACGGTTTCTAGAGGGCAGTACGGCGGGGCGCGTTTTCTGCGGAGCCGTCGTGGTCTGGGTGGGATCAGCTGGTGAAGGCACACACCAGCCTAGCAACACCTCCTAAGCAACCAGAGAGATCAGCAAAGAAAGAGCAGCCCAGGAAGAGAAAAAATCTCTCAGGAGCCCTGTTTCTCTGGCTTCTTTCAGGTGCCGGTGGAGACCCTTCCCACGGTGGCAAGTAAGTATCTTTTTTCTTGTTCTGCATCCAGTGCCAGGATAGTGTCAGCAGCCATAGACTGGCTACCAGTCTATCCCACCACCTGGCCTACCCCTCCTCCTCACACACTGCTTTAGGGTTCCCAGCAAGAGGTTAAGATTCTGGGCATGAATTAAGAGCTTCTTCGAGAGCATCAGTGGTCTGCGGATGTTTGCTCTGCCTGTATGTGTGATCAGCTCTGCTTTCTCATTTCACCAGGTAAGCTCCTGAAGCCATGATGCTCTGTTAGAAAAAATTGCTGGAAACCTTGTATGATAATGACTTTTAGATTACGTGACACAATGACAAACTACCAGGAATAAAAGTTTATGCAGGATGGGGTATACTCCTAGAAATCTTGTCTAGTGATTTCAAGATTATGCTGTTCTTGTAAAAACACTCAGAATCAAACTACAGGCATGGATTTGATGGAAAACAGTGTTCTCTGTCTAATTTTCTGGGTGTTTGGTATTATCTCCCTCAACAGGTTTGTTGTTGTTGTTGTTTGCATTGTTTGGCTTTGTTAAATGCATGCCACCTGGAGGTCCTCCTTGGAAAGTGACATGCATTTATTGTGATTACGGTTATATGATGCTTCTAACATTGATCAGCAGGATACATGATGCACTCATGTGTGCATGCAGGACAGCACACTGGTGTATCCTAAGTGATGAAAAGGATGGACCCAAGTTTAGATATTGGCCAGAAAAACCTCTTGAAGTAGGAAAAGCATGTTAATGCTTTTGGTGGAACATTTTTCTTCCTCTTATTCATGAGAATAGTTTATGGCAAAATGGAAGGATGGTAGACTCTGAAATAAACAGAGTCCTGAGCACCATATCTGCTGTAAGCTTCTCAATTTAAAGTTTCTATAATCCACCTGTATGTTTTATAAGTAAAATCATTAAGGCCCATATAAAGAAATTTTATGACATAATTAATAATGAGCTAGAAGTCTAAAGAAGAAGCTTTTGGCATTTAGAACAATCAAATTTTATATTTTTATGAAAATGATGTAAATTATTTAACTTTTGATTAAACTATTTTATATTTGTGAGTAATCCATCTGAAACATACATATACTGATTAGGATAAGTGACAAGGATTACATAAAGGATTTTGTGAAGGTACTATATATAACTGTTGCTTGTATAAGCGGTTGTACTGTGTTTTTGTCCACTTATCTTTATTCTAGCTCTCATTTTAATTCCAGTTTCAGTATAAAAATAAAAGAGGCTTTGACAAACCTCCTACATGACAGCAGAGAAAGTGAATTGCTTTAGGTACATGGTCTCTCATCACTTTTACAATTTAGAGTCAATTCTAGACTGTAAACCTCCACCATTCCCAAATTGTGTTTTTTGGCTAAGGAGTCATATTTAAACATTGCATATTCTCAAAATATATTTTACTTTATCTTTAGTTTTATATTTTCTCTAATGTTTGTGGTATTTTAGGGATGAAACTATCAGGAATATTGTATCTGCTTGAAATCTCTAAGCCCACTAATAAAGAAAAAGTCAAAATTTAGGCATACATATTCTTAACTACTGGAATTCATTAAAATCCAGAATTCAGGGCAAAGGTACTTCTTTTCCAGTGATATTTTTCAAAAGATAGGAGGAAAACCTGAAATTTGATATAGTTTGAGAAAAAGGAAGCAACAGATCCCAGATGACACGAGAAAATCCCAGTCTCCATGACTGCATATTGGTGTCCCTTGCAGAGCAGGAAGGTGAGCAGAGCACCTAGGAACTGGGCCTTCTGTCACCAGGCCCCCGCACTGGAAGGGACTCTGGTAGTATAGTCCATAGACACTCCCAGTGATTTCCCAGGTGGCATACATACAGGCTAACATACATGAGAAATGAAAACCAAATTCAATTCTTCACCCAACACCCCTCAGCCCCAGATACCCAGTGATCCACCATCATTCAACTCTAATTTATATGAACAGAACTCATTTCTCCTGAGTTGGTCCACTTCTCTTCTATTGGTGTAAACTAACCCAAGTCAAGCAAGGGTTCAACTCTGCAATAATGAAAATGAAAATCGTGTAAGGTGAAAAGAAACTTTGCGCCCAAGGAATTTTAAGGATGGTTTTCAACTGCCTTATCTTCCTTGACCCAGCTGATTTAATGATTTCCATGTATTTGTTTAATCATTGTTCTTTATGTACTGAGCTTAATCTGGCTATAATTCTAGGCTTATAGGAAAAGCCCTAGTACCTTAGCAAGCAAACATTCTTATTGTAGGCACAGCATCTCTGACTGGGTTGACTCAGTCCATGGCCGGCTAGGGATAACCAGTTCTGTGGACAGGTTCTTTGTGTTGACATCCAGGTGCCAGACAAACTGTATCCAGCCTTAACAAAAACTGGATGAAAATGCTAAGACTAAGACCCAGGGATAACCTAATTTTAAAAGTCTGAAATTAAGATATTTGGTATGTGATTGAAAAATAATGTATCGAGAGTGCTGATTTGGGAACCATATTCCCTAATTGAATTCATGGTGTTGAGAGGAATATTTCTTCCCTTATGATTCAAATGCCAGAGCAAGATTTCTTACCAACTAGTCTTTCTATGTATAATGTATTCCACTCTCCCCAGCCATGGTGTGTGTGGGAGGGGGTGGAAGGGTTGGTGTGAATGAGGGATTGTATCTATAGACCCAAGATAGGTTCACATAACTAAGCTATGTCCCTGACCCTTACCAACCTCTAATTATCTGAGTTCTAAAGGGTGTCTAAGCTCCTGAATATAGGCTATAACCTTGGCTATGAACATATCTATCTAGGCTAACCCTAGCAAGTCACAAGGTTTCCCTCTACTTGCTTTCTTATTTGAAAACAGGTTCCGTATCAGTGATTGCTTCTCCAATTGAAAAGCTAATTTTTAGGGTGGGACTAGATTCTGGAAAACAACATAAACTAAGCAATCAGGAGCAAATGTAATTAGTTATAAGAAGCCTCTGGGAGGTGTAGTACTATGTTCTGGGATGTTTAAAAAAGTATTCCACACACATGGTATCATCTAAACCTATAAGTTCAAATGTCTCAGCATTGCTGATGAATACCAAATTATCCCACTTATGGGGTGAGGCGATATCTCACAGTGCTGGAGTTCATGTTTACCATTGGTCTTGACTTCAAGTTTGATCTCTGGCACTAAATGGTTCTCTGAGCACCACTGGGTGTAGTGCAAGAGGTTTCCTGCTGAGACCACTGGGTGATCATGGTGGACAATGGCCCAAGTAACATCACGTCTTCTGCCTAAGCTTTGAACTATCCAGCTGTGGGAGAACCCCCAAGGCCCCCTGAGCATTTCTTGAGAGGTCCTTCACACTCCTTGCCCCCAAGATAAAAACAAAGAGAAGTTAAATGGATAACAATCTCTTCTTTGTATTCCTCTAACAGGGGCAGCAGTACATTCCTCCTTCTTGAGCTCTCAAATGACCTCTGACCAGATTATTCTAGTCTAGAGTCTGAGTAACTAAGCTAGTGTCACAAGAACATTTTGTTCTGGGAAGATTCTGGCCTTTCCCAACATTCTTGTTTTGGTGGACCAGACAGGCACAATTTGGAAGATGTTGTAATAGTTATAGAAACATGAGATCCTGCTAGTGAACCATGAGGTTGCCATAGAGAAGATTGAAGTGGGCATACTGAAAACCACAGAAGCTTTCTTTTATGTTACTGATACCTTTCCCTGTGCCATTGTTTCACCAATCCTAAAGATTCACACTGGTGCAATTTCTTTTCCCACAAAGACTTACTGTCCTGCATCCTATACTCTAGCATCTACTGAGTTTTCCCTAGGTTCATTTTAAAAAGAAAATTTTAAATATTCAAATATGTGCTATATGTGCAAACATATAGCACAGTCTTGAAACCAGGTTTTAAGACTGTGCTATATAATGCTCTTGTATAGAATTCTTTCCTTCAATATAAGTTGTACTACTAAATGTTTGTGACCTGAAATCTTCCTCCCAAGAAAACAACAGGGAAATAAAAGCAACAAGGGAAATAAAAGACTTCTTCAGATATCAACTCCTGATTATTTTAATGATATAAAGTTACCAAATATGGAGGAAAGATAAGATTTTCCTCTTTCAGTCTTGTTGGTGCTTATTTATATGCCATTTGTTTCCCTATTCTTTGAATCTAAAGAATACCTGGGTTACTCTTTTTAAGAAATATAGGCAGATCAAAATGGAAATCCACAATTAAGTTTCTAAGAGTTACTTATTTGCAGTTTGCTCTGCAAGATGACATATTCTAGGAATGTGTTGGTTGAAATTATCAGAGTTAGGGACTTGAGTCCAAAATTAAGTTAACATATTGAAAGCCAAAATAGTCTGACCTGGGAGCACACTACAGCTGCAGGCAGAATCCAGGCCCAAGGACAAAGGACAAAAAGTCAATTAGCCTGGCAAGATAAACTGCCTGAGAGAAGCTAACAAGTAGGAGTCAGATAATCAAATCTAAACAGGAAAGAAGTAAGCAACTCAAGTGGAAAATAATCCCAAAGCAGAAGTAGTTTGACTATGAAGGCAACAGACAGCTGCAGAACTCCAGGTGCCATTTTGAACAATCTGTCCTTTATTACCAAGCCTTCAGTTTGTAATATTTCCATTTCTGGATTTTAGTGCTATGCATATGCTATAAATTATGCTTAACTAACATAGAAATATTTAACCAGAAATCAACAGAATTAACTTCCCAATACCATTTCAGTCTCTCTTTTTTAGAGAAACTATAAGTAGAATTTACTTTGAGAGAGAAATAATTATTCTTGCACTAGTATATATAACAATGTATATAATCCATGCAATACATTTTATTCTCAGCACCACAGTCTTCAATCAATAATTTATTTGGAAAGTCCTCCCATGAAAATACAGTCATATCTATCTCATTATATTTTACTTATGAATAGAGGTTCATGTGAACAACACATTGGAATTTAGTGTATTAACTCAGAGTATAATGTTTTATTGATTCTAGTTTTTGAATTGGGCTGGAGCAATAGCACAGTGGGTAGGGCGTTTGCCTTGCATATAGAAGATCTGGCTTTGATTCCTCCGTCCCTCTCGGAGAGCCCGGCAAGCTACCGAGAGTTTCCCACCCACAATGCAGAGCCTGGCAAGCTCCCCATGGCATATTCAATATGCCAAAACAGTAACATCAAGTCTCACAGTAGAGATATTACTGGTGCCCACTCGAGCAAATTGATGAACAAGGGGAGGACAGTGCTATAGTGTTACAGTTTTTGAATTAAAAATAAGAATATTTATGGGCAGTTTCACAGATGGGCCAATAAGTAGATGTAACTTTATTTTGTAAACTGTTGTCAAGTAGATCTTCATGATAAGAAAGAAAAACTCACTAAAAATGTTTAGGGTACCTATTGCTTCCATATATCATCTGCCAAGTTTTTACTTCATTGAGAAGAATCTCAATTAAGTATCTAGAGCTTTATTGTTAAATTATTTTCATATCTTTCAGAATGCCATTAATTTTATTATTTTTTCATAGCCGACTCCTGCCTAAAAATATATTTTTGTATCCTCCAAAATAAAATAAACAATATACCTATTATGATTTGAATTTAAACCCAGGAGAAATAAATGTTACATATAGCTCTACAGGAAAATTTCCATCAGAGAATGTACCTGTGAGTCATTATGGAATGTGAGAAAGATGAAATATATGCTACCATATAGCAATGTGAACGGTGAGCAAAATATTCTTAATTGGCATTTCACTCTGGTAGGTGTAGTTTCTTTATTCTCTATAGTATATTGGTCACTTTGCTATAGTTGGTATAGATTCAACATTCTCTATAATGTGTTTTTTTTTTCTTTTGCTTTTTGTGTCACACCCAGCAATGCTCAGGGGTTACTCCAGGCTCTGCAGTCACTAATTACTCCTGGCGGTGTTCTTGGAACCATGTGGGATGCTAGGAATTGAACCCCGGGTGGGCCGTGTGCAAGGCAAACGCCCTTCCCTCTGTACTATCCCTCCAGCCCTTCTATAATGTGTTTGATGAAGGGAAAAAAGCTGTCTTTCCTTCACTTTTGCATGTAGTACATTGTAGCTCCAAGTTAATTTGTTTATCAATCTTGGCATTATTCTCATTCCTTTATTTTCTTACAATTATCTGAATGTCATTGTTATATCGAGTTGACATATTGTTCTTTTCTGATAAAGACATAATTATTTCAAAATAATTTGGAGAATAAGTGAATTTCTTTTTTCTCTTCTTTTTTTTTGAAGTTGATAATGATTTTTTAAAA